>NW_027122650.1:1351688-2703377 GCF_030686945.1 Centruroides vittatus | reverse complement strand
TCAAGATCTTTCAGCTTCAGATACCTGTCAGTTGGGGATCTAAAGACTGCAAGGGGTTGATTTTTGTTCAGTTTACATTATATGTTTAAAATTTCATTATATTTAAATAAAACTATTTGGAAATGTGAAAAATTTCACATTTCCAAATAGTTTTATTTAAAATGTCAACATTTAGTTTCATTTAAATTATATAAAATAATAAATATATTTAAAAATTAATATTTAATTTAAATATTAGCTATTGTTAAATTTCATTGATATGATTCAGTTGTCTTGATGTTAAAATTATATTAAACTCTTAACTATTTGGATAAATCTGTTTAGAAAAATTTTGTTTCAATTGTCATTTTCTTTAATTTCTAGAGTAGTTGCAATATGACAGAGATTATTTTTGGCTGTTGATCTTGTTAAATTTGCTGGAATCTATATGTTTCTATAAAAGAAATCAATGGCAAATTTTTTATAAAAGTATAAAGCTCGTATTGATCTTGTTTAAATATTACTTAATGCAAACAAAGATGATTATTTCATGATATAAGTAACCCTAAATAAGATTAATAGTACTAGAATTCATTGAAGAATAACAATTATTAACAGAAATAATTTTTAGAAGTATCAAACACAAATTCGTATTAATAACAACCACTTGGCTTTTTTCCACCTTTATTTAGTTGATACGGTACATGTTTCAGGCCTTATGCCCCTCATCAGTCAACTAAAATAATATAAAATAATGTATACAGCGTTTTTACCGACAAGTTATATAAACATTTAAACGTATATAACATACCAGTTCTTCCCCCAGTATGGCACTTGTACATGGTAAGTTTGGACATTACAAACTCGAGAATAAAAGTTATAAAAGATGTACAAGAATTTTATAACTTTTATTCTCGAGTTTGTAATGTCCAAACTTACCGTGTACAAGTGCCATACTGGGGGAAGAACTGGTATGTTATATACATTTAAATGTTTATATAACTTGTCGGTAAAAACGCTGTATACATTATTTTATATTATTTTAGTTGACTGATGAGGGGCATAAGGCCCGAAATGTGTACCGTATCAACTAAATAAAGGTGGAAAAAAGCCAAGTGGTTGTTATTAACACGAATTTGTGTTTGATACTTCGAAGAATAATACAACACGGTTTCACAAAAATCAAAATCAGAAATAATTTTTAAGTAAAGAATAAACTTAAAGGATCATAATTGGTATAATGAAACTATTTGAGCTGTTAATTTCAAATAAAATGTTTTTAAAGTATAACAAATTTCATCAATTGCATATAATAAAATTATTAACCAACCAAATACTGACCGACTGAAACATAATAAAAAATACTAATTATTTTTTATATCACTGTCTAAAATGAAATCTTAATATTAAGTCATATTTTAATGTATTTGATGCTATGAAAAGATTTCATTTTAGTGCTGAAATATTTTGTTATATTTGTTAGGAATTACTGATTCCTCAGAATTTTGAAATATATTTCTTAGAGGAATATTTAAAATTCCTTTGTTTTTATAAAAATTTATTAATAAACAATTAACATAAATTTCTTCATTGAAGTAAAATATTTAATTTTGCCTGAGAGATCATTTTGATCATTTGCTTTGAAGTCCAAAAGTTATTTCTCTGCTATTCATTCCATCACTATAAACTTTTATAGACTTTTCTGCATTTTCTTTAAAAAATTTAGAGAATTCTCAATATTAAATTAAAAAGATAATTATTTGGGAAAAATTAATTATAGAAAAGTAACATTTTTTGAAAAATACCACTAGTATTACTTTTAATAGTTTAATTAAATTTAAATTTTAAATTTTAAAAGTACTGATTAAATTAATTAGTTAACTGTTTTTTTAAATAAAAAACCATTTTAGTCACTTGATTATGTTAAAAAGTTTAGTGAAAGGCCTTGAAGATTTGAAAAAATATTTAGATTAATTTTGAAAAATACTTGTTTTAAGAATTCATATATAATACACATACAAAATTGGAAGAAGACATTTTAATAATCTATAAGAATAAGTCAAAAAATAAGGTTTACTGTATTTATTTTGAATATAACAAGTACAGTAAGATACAATACAAAAACATTGGAAAGATATAAGCACATTTGGGTTCATTTACTGTTTTTCATGTTGGTTCCTATATCATGGTTGTATAGGCTGTTTACATCTACCTATACCTCCCAGCCAAAATGTACTCCACCATTTGGCACTCATAATGTATCACCTTATGGGATTAGTGTAGAGGTTTGGAGGTTATATTATAGTTGCATGGCATGACAGAGATAGTGCAAGTGTGAGATCAGAACTGCCAGGTGCATATGAGCTACCTGTGCAACATCAAAAAACTCCTTGAAAGTAATTAAAGTAAACAGTCATTTCAAGTATCTAAGATCAGATAAATAAAGTCAGCATAATTAAGACAATATTGAATTAAATAATTATCCATTTTAATTGTAAAGATTGAATGTCAACAACTGCCAGCAATCACCTTTCAGTGTTGCCTTAATTTTCTTGTCTGCCTGAATCCACCTTAACAGAATTACAATATCAGACACATGCAGCCACAGCTATACTATGTCTAAATGAATTCAGGCCTGTATAGTATAGATCGGGGTGGCGAACCTATGACACGCGGGTCAGACACTGACCCACGCGTTGACTTTTTATAAACTTATTTTTTATATCATAAAAGAGAGAACAGACAATCAAAAATATTTAAAAAATAAAGTATGAGCTTACATTAGCATCCTCTACTCATTTTTAGTAGTTTTTTATATGGCAAGCAGCCTATCGTCTGACCACAGGTGGGTCCAATTGACAAGGTCGCGCTTCTTTTGTTCCCTCTCTGCTAAAAGGCCAATTCTTTACATAGTAGATATTTCCAAGTGGACATTGGCCAGCTGATTTTCTATTGTGTCACAGCACCTGTGCATTCATGACAGTTAGTCATAAACTTGACGCTCATACATATTCGTTGCATTGTAGAACGGGGAGATGTACTGTACCAGCTCGGGGATATACCAGTGTTGAACTAAACGGCAGCCTTGTCATACGCGTCTAGAAGTGTTTAATAATTCAAAATTATTATTTTTTTATTATTAAAGTTTCTCATCTACATATGTATGTATATCAGGTATGTTAAGAAATTTTTTCTCAAATTATTGTATACTAAATATAAATATTTTTAGTTGTAGCCCTGTACTATGTCGGTGGTTAAAAAAATAAAAACAAATAATACAAGTTTCAGACCATATCAAACAGAATGGTTTGATAAATATGGTGTGATTGAAAAGAATAAAACAACTTTAGGTCTAATTTGTAACGAAAAAGTTACATCACGTACAGTACATTAGTAGACGAAGCCAGTGGAGGAAAAAAGATTCGAGTCGTTGGGATTTTAGAGTTGGTTCGCTAGGAGATCTTTGTCTTTTACCAACAGACGATATGGACGACTTCGAAGGAGGGGAGGAAGGAGGAGTGCGAGACATCGGGCCAGGGTTAGATTCGATGCCTCCAATTAGTAATAAAGTACGTAGTAATAAATATATATCAAAAACTTTAGTAAAACTGAAGTAAAGAAGCACACAATTTTTAATGTAAATCATATCCAAAACGCTAGAGTTCATTAATGACAGCTCATTCAAAAATTCACCAACACTGACGAACGTCGCGAGCGCCCCTCCCCCCGAAAAAATGAATATATAAGGTTAGTACAGTCAAACCCGTTTTTATGCGGGGGATAGGGACCGCATTAAAAAAAATCGCACGAAACTTCACGAATGGCTGTAAAAAATAGTTTTCGCAACACAATTAAAAAAATATTTTTTTTATGCGGTCAACAGGGACCGCATAAAAAAAGTCTCACATAGAAAATAACTCAAAACCGTACGAAATAGAATTTATTGACAACAGATGTCAGCACTTGACTGCATCGTCTGGTCTATCGTCTGTTTTACATATTTTTGTCCAGGTGGTGTTTTGTTGACTTAAAAAGTAAATTATTTCATTTTTCGCATATTCATGCAATAATATTACTATAATAAGTTTATTTAGCTATAATAAGTCAACGTGAGACATGACGAATCGCACGAGACTAGTCGCTAACTATACCGCAGAAATAAAAAATCGCACAAAAAAACCGCATAAATTAAAAATTCGCATTAAAAAAATCGCACATAAAAAGAGCGCATAAAAACAGGTTTGACTGTATATCATTCTTCATAAAGAGTTTGGTATTGTATATAATACTTTAATTAAAGAAAATACGTATTTTCAATTAATATTGTCCAAGCAATGCCCAATAGATAATAAATAGGGTAAAGTATAAAGTTTAATGAAAAAATGGGATTTGGCTGTGTCGGAGGCACGGCCATGTGTTTTACGTGAATACGTGTACGTTAACGGGTAATATTTTCTTTGAGCTTATTATATGCATGTCGTAATCATTCCTTAACAGTAAGAAGTCCTTCGAATCTCCATGTTTCATTTACGATGACAACAATTTCCTTTCATCTGGTTCAGGAAAAAAATCAAGTAAACAAATAATTAGTGATAATTTTATAATTTTATTAATGATAGGTCTGTGATACGAAAAGTACGATACAAATGGCCTACAGGATACATCGAGGTTTCTGGTGAACGTTAAGTCAATACAGGTATTGCCTAGCGTTGTTGGAGGAGTTTTGATATAAGACAAATAAAACTCGCAGAGCATGAAGTCGCGCAACGAGCGGTCTTGCGTCGGAGACATTAACATTAAAGTCTCCGACGATCATGATTGGTGTAGAGAGATCTGGTTCGTATTCGGGTATAATCTTGATGTTTTTAGAATACTTTAGCAACGATCGTAACATACAGAGCTTAATTTCTGCCAAAGCTGTGCCCAGATGGATGTACACACAGCCGAGTGTTTTACGTTCCCGGCACCGCTTCACTCTATCATATGGTGTTTTATGGGTATTACTGAATTGCTCTTGAGAAATCCTTTCCAACCGTATACGATTTTTATATTTTGATTTGGTTTTTCGACGAGTATAGGCTGACATTGTACAGTCAAACTTGTTTTTATGCGGTGGTTAGGGACCGCATAAAAAAATCGCACGAAACTTCACGAGTGGCTATAAAAAATAGTTTTCGCAGCACAATTAAAAAATATTTTTTTATGCGGTGAATAGGGACCGCATAAAAAAGTCCCACATAGAAAATAACTCGTTTTAAAATCGTAGTCTTAGTTTCTAAGGAAATTACCTTCCTCTTCGCTTTGTTTTTGCCCTTATTCATTTTCAGGGATTATGTCTAAACATAAAATAAAAATCCTAAAATTTTATATCTAAATAGAAAAAATAATACAGTACATTTACCTTCAATTTACGCTTTGAAATGAATCTTATCTTAACGGTCCAGGAATGTGAAAGCACTTTGAAGGTTTAATTAACGTAATTAAAACACACGTAGAATTTATTGACAACAGATGTCAGCACTTGACTGCATCGTCTTGTCTATCGTCTGTTTTACATATTTTTGTCCAGGTGGTGTTTTGTTGACTTAAAAAATAAATTATTTCATTTTTCGCATATTCATGTAATAATATTACTATAATAAGTTCATTTACGCTATAATAAGTTTATTTAGCTATAATAAGTCAACGTGAGACATGAGAAAATGCATGAGGCTAGTCGCCAACTATACCGCACAAAAAAAGACTACATAAAAACAGGTTTGACTGTATTAAGTTTTCTTAACTTTTAACTTTAACACCATATATATTCACCATAACTATTCCACACTAATGTTTTGTGTACACAATCCATAAATAATGACGAAAGCTGTAAATTGAAACTCAAACGAGCGTCGTAGCTTACCCGAATCAAAATGTGTACTAAATGGAAAGTATGTGACGCGGCGAAACGATCTAAAAATGGCGGCGCTTTCCCCTTCGCCACGCGCGATGCGTCACAGTCCCCACTTAACGTAATGAATTCTTTGATCCTTTAACTCTCAAGTGGTGTAATTAAATTTTGAATGTAGGTGATAGATATGTAGCTGCAATGCCAAACTATCTCCCGATTTTGTTATCATCAGTTTTCTGAATTGCCTCCCACTACGGAAACAAATTTAAATTAAAGACGTATTCACGTCAAAAAGTAATGTCTGCCTGTTTCTTCTCGATTGAGTGTTACTCACAATAACACAAGTGTGTTATTTTGATTTATTTTTATTTTATAGTGACATATATTTAATATATGAAGTCCTCGGAGACGCATAGTAGCTGATTAGCACTATACGTCTCCGAGAACTTCATATATTACTTTATATAACCTTAGAATTTATTAAAATTTCTATTTAAACATAAGGTTTGTTAAGGTTACTTTTGGTTAGATGGAAAGTCAAATATAAGGCTTTTGAGAATGATATTATATTATATGGTAAACAGAAGTTAGAGATAGAATGTATTGATACTTCTCTAAGAACTTAACTACGAAATCATACTTGATGAATTGCATAATGATACTTATGATGTAACGTAATAAAAATATTATTTTTTACAAAATGAAAACTTTCCTTCGCAAAAAAGTTTTATTTTTGAATTTTAACCTATGCAAAACTCAATATATAAGAAATATTTGAGTTAAAAACGAGAAAATTTCATGTATTAAAAGAATTTCGAATGTTTACAGCTGATTCTCTCTATGCTATAGCCAAACTTACGCCTTTGAGGCGATTAAAGCTCTCGAAGTGGCAGAAATATTTATTACGCCAGTATCGTAGCATTGGAGCTATTGGCAGCGCTAGGACCGGTATATCTATCGACTCTGGTCATACGTACAGCTGCCGCCATGTCTTTTCCAAACTGCTTATTTTAGTTATTTAGCCACAACTACTTACTATACTTGGGGAAACGGAAACAATCTAGCACTTATTTAAATGGAAATTCGGGCCGAAGAAAATAAATGTCATTTTCGATTTTTAGAATTAATTTTTACTATTATTAAGAATCGTACACCCCAAATGAAAATAGAAATAAAATAAAACAAGTTTCGTTAAAAGCGTATAACAGATTACCGAGCTATAGCCGTATTTTCTGTCTTCTGTGGCGCCTACAGGTATAGAAAGTCTGCTCTGTTACTCACTAATAGCGACGCAACCCTTTAACATTGCTATGATTACTGTCTTATAACGTCAGCTCTCACCTTAGGGTCGATTTACACACAACAGTGACGTGCCGGCACAGTGACCGTTCGGTGCATAAACATCGATAAATATCACACATAGCCAATCAGAGTTTCATCTACGACACGTGATCTGTATTCTGTCAATCATATAAGTGTCGTACATCAAACACTGATTGGCTATGTATGATATTTATCGATGCTTACTGCACTGTGCCGGCACGTCACTGTTGTGTGTAAATCGACCCTTATTCCTCTGGACCAAGGTTCAGGTCAGAGATAATTTAAGTTTTTTCGAGGGAAAATCGACCCAGATATGTTAATCTCCATTCCCCACTGTACAGCCGACTCCATTGCGGGCCTTTTTGAACTTGCGATGGGTAAAAAATAGGCCCTTAGTCAGTGGCGCACTCAAAATTTAGTCTTGGAAGAGCCGAATTGAACAGATAAAAAATTTTTTAATCAGAATTCAATAGAATTTCCACCTTCGCTGATTCATTAGTAGGATAGAAATAGAAGACACGACACAATATAAATAAAAAATGTATTTCAATTAAGAAAATATATTTGGAAAATTTTCTAGTGTTTGTTTTTCTTTTTTTCTTTGGAGGGGGCCAGGCCCATTTGCCTTCCCTCTCAGCGGGCTATTGGTATGAAGTGGGTTTGCGCGTGATAAAGACCGTAGCTGGAGTAGGGCCAGCGGGAAACTAAGGTTGAACCTTTCCCCGGAAAACAAATCTTACAGGGGAAAAGTCTTAGAGAATTTTGAGCTATTCCATTCACTGTTCCAAATGTTACAATTCTGCTTAATTATTTACATTTTTTAGATAATCAAATATGTAATCTTTAATGTTTAAATGTTGAATATTTTGTAATGTTTCCGCCTACGTTATTTAATAGTATTATAGTACTACAGTAATTTACTATTTATTAATAGTAATTATTGTTTGTTTTGAGAATTTCCGACAAGCTCAAGACGGTAATCGCTTAAGACAACCAATCATATAAAAATGATTGGCTGTCGTAAGCGATAATGTGTCGTTATAGTAGTAGGAACGGTATAAACGCTTATGAATATGAGGTGGAACGAAAGCCGCCATTGCCGTGTTGTCAAATATAGCTTTGTTCTTTATATACAGAATGATTAGTGAATGATACAACATACAAATGCGAATGAAACCTGTAAAATTTTTATTTGCATTAATATTGAACTATGTTGCAGTAATTTTAATTATTTATTGCACTATAATTGATTAATCAACTGCCATCAACAGCAACACTGTGTTAGCCGGTGAACCTGAGCGCTAGCATGAGCCTGATTTATGGAAAATTTATGGAAGTTGTAACTTAATTTATTAACTCAATCGTTAGAAAAGAACATCGCACCAGAAAGGAACGAATGACGTTCTCTGTAAACAAACGGATGGGAATTCTAACAAGATGTCAAAAAGAAAACATCCGATTGTGAAAGAGGGACAGTTGCAATTAAACGTCATCGAAGTTACCGGAAGAGACCTATGCTCGCACCTAGGAATTAACCTCCGACTCTGTCAATAGTCGACCACGTGACCATTTTTCCAAGCCAATATCATAAATGGGGGAAACACCTAAGTTCCGGGCGTTCGTCCCATACAAAGTCAGAAGGCGATGTCTCGTAGAAACAATTAATTAGTGTCCCGGAGTATACGACGACGAGGTGCCAAGTTTAACAGACAGCCCTATGCAAGTGGTCGTAGGGAAGACTCGCCATACGCTTGCCAATCCACTTCAAACTCTCTCTCTCCGATCGAGAGAACGTCATTTAATCGACCAACGAACTTTTGAGGTATCTGTAGATTATTATAAACTCTCTCCGCTAGGTTAGCCACAGAGATAGAACAATAGGTCAAGCACGCGCCTCGCGAGCTGAACAGAAACTTTTGTCGCTCCACTCCATAGAAGTTTATATGTAACCGCATTTAAGCGCAACTAATCGCATATTTTGTATATGTGTTTTAGACTTAGTTATATAATAAACTTTTATTTGTTATTTGATAAACCGTCAACCTGTCTTATTCGCATGAAAGGACACCCATGGACTTGCTCGCCTCCCTCCCACTCGATCGTTTAACGAGCCCTCCTAATTTTAAGTGGAGTTACAAACGCGAGTTAGGACGCCATTTAAATTATTCAAAATTTATCCTAACTGGTGTCAGCATCCTGACAAGTCAGAGATCTTGCAATCCTTGGCCTTTGTATCATTAAAAAGCCACCCGACGACTCCGAGATTGGGCTTTACCAGCCCGTGCAGAGTAAGTGGTCATTAGAGATCGCCCCCAGTGGCCCCCTGACTATCTCACAACTGCATATAGTAATACTAATGCACAGATGCCGGTTCAGATGTAGCTATTGTCAATAATAATATTACTCTTTTTGCCATGTGAATATTAAGAGGGATTAAATTAGTTGTATACGGTAACATGACACGTGGGGAGGAGTACCTTTCGGGAGAACATTCAATGGGAAACTGACTCCTATTTAGGTGTTACAAAGGTGAAGAAAACTCGAAAAATTCTACGTTGTCAGCCTGTCGGCGAGGCGCAAGCTCACGAAAAACTACAAATATTCAGTGGTTTTTCCGCTCAGACACTGGTTGAACTCTAAAAGGCCTTCAATCCTGTTCATTGTGGGTTGAACGATACCCACAACAGTAGGTATGGTCCAACCCACAATAGTGAGGGACGGAGGTTCAACGTATCTGAGATAGAGCTTTCATGAAAAATTCCTGGAGTGTTGCTCGCCCGCATTCGATCCCACACCTCCAGAGAGGTGGGCCAAGACCTTTACTGCCATGACCATCACCCTTTAATCATTATTACACAGAGAGAGATTCATAAATTTTAAAAAATAAATAAATACAACCTAAAATTAATCATTAAATTTCTATCTTCTTCAATTAACGCGTAACAAAGAAACTCAACAATTGACGTTTGATTGTTGTGGCTCTTTTATTGTGAAGACTGCGTTTATGAAAAACTGGGAAATGTTTTTTAATTCTGTGAATTATGAACCCTTGCCTCAACCTTTGGAGTAAGAGATTTTTCACATTTTATTGTTATTTATGCAAATAAGAAATTTATTCGAAAAATTAATGGCTTTATAATGAAATTTCTCGGTGCAAATGTTAATTAATTTAATTTGATTTTAAGATTTCGACTCTTCGATATTTCTGAATATAGTTTTTAAGCAAACATTTTTGTGTTTTGCTGTATTCATAATCACTTTGGTGTTCACAAGAAAGGGTTGGATTTGCATGTGAGTTCAACAGCATAGAGTTTAAAGTCTCGGGCTAAGTAAATACATCTTAGGGCTTTAACATTTACTGTTACTTAGAAAAGTAAACAGATTACGTTTTTAACTCCATGAACCTACTTTAATAGACTTATTTGTCAATATGTAATTAGCTTCACATTTTTTCTTTAGCTTTTCCTTTATAGTTGTATGAATTATCTGTAGCCTTTTCGGTTCACTACACATAATAGATGAATTTATTGATCTATTGTCATAAATTAATAAATTAGTAGTTAATAGATATATTAAAATTTAACAACTTATAAATCATATTTTGTTTTATAATAAGATGATTCACCCTTATTTAAGATTTAAGTTTCGTTTATAAAACCTCTTTCCCTCACCCAAATTAATGTTATTTCACGAGGCCCTTAAGCGATGCTTTGTTTCGCTTACAGTTCGATAGGAAATTTTGTGAGACATCAAATGAAAAGTTTTTTTAGAGTATAATAATTTCTCTAAAAGTTTATGAAAATATTCATTGGCAAATTTTTGTATATTCGATTTTAAAATTAGAAGAAAGGTTTCGGAATTTATGATTTATTGTGTTATATGAATTTTCTCTTTCCATTTTTAGGGCGAGATCGAATGGAGGTGCGGGGTTCGTAAATCCAAACAATTTGGATTATTTTAAATTTCGAGGCAAGAAAAAAGGCCTCTTTGAGCAGGATGAACCCGCACGAAGTGGATTCGGAAAATCCATCTTGAAAAATCATATAAATCCTGCCTGTAAACAGGTTTCGAACGAGATTCGGTCATTATACCAGATTTCGTGCGATCGCATTAACAGGTAAGTTATATGTAATACAGTTATATCAAGTTTATCTTAATTACTTATATTATACTTTTGTTCACTTTGGACTCGTTATAATGAGGAAAAAGAAACACATAATTTTCAATTAAAATAGGTATAAAATTAAACGAATGGTAAAATATACTATATAAATTTACGTAAGAGATTTCAGATGTATATATATAGTATATTCTACCATTCGTATTAGTTATATGTACAGGAATAGACGTCTCAATTTTCTCTTGTTTTTAAACATCAAAAATATAAATAGGATCACTTAATATGACTTGCAATTCAATGTGGCAAATTTATAGTTACTACATTATTTTTACTTTCTCGGCTGTGTTATATTTATATAATAGAGGGAAAGTATGGTGATCGGTCAAAAAATGATCTCCAAGAGTTTTACATGTCGTACATTTTATAAGACTCAGGAAACTTTGAAACGTCCGGAAATGCAACAAAAATCGGGGCTTTTTATGCATTTATAAATGGATATATGTGTGTGTAAATGTTATGATTTCGTGAAACCTGGCTCATCGATTACAGCAGAAATATACTGCAACCAACTAGACGAAATGATGCAAAATCGTAAAGAAAACCAGCCTAGATTGGTCAAAAGATCGACTCCTATCTTATTGCATGATAACGCTAGACCAGACACTGCACAAATGGCTGTGGCAAAACTACAGGAATTGGAGTTGGAACTTCTTCATACTCACCAGACCTAGCCCTCACTGACTTCCACTTCATTTGCAATTTGCACAACATTTTAATAAGAAAACAATTAAATTCCGACAGTGCTGTAAAACTGGCCTTATAGAAATTCATTCACTCTCGTCCGCCAGGGTTTTATACCACCCGCCTGAACAACCTGCCGTGTAAATGGCAAAGGTCTATAGACAATATGGATGCATACTTTGATGAATAAAATAATTCCTTATATTTATAAATTAACAACCAAATTTGCCTTTTTCTCCGCAAATTTCATCCTTGACGACCTGATATATATGCTGTGTGTTTGGGGGGCAGGATTTTGTTCATCTTCTTTGAAACTTAATAACTCCTGTGCTTGAGATTTGTGTATTAGAAGGATCGATGCTATTAAATTTTGGTGGTTAAAAATCGAGGGGTGGGGAGATAAAAGAAGTCTCGAGTAGGGTCGGATCTAACGACGATTTTACTCTTTGTTAGCATTTACAAATCATTTATCGAACCCATCACTACCCTCAAAATTAAGTTTTTAATATTTTATAATAGTTAAAAATATAAAAAGTTTTTTAAATAAAATATCATAGCGCATGCAGCCACCATATGTTACCGGGAAAGTTAAGCAACTCGTTACTGGATTTATAAAATTAAGTTTAGTCATTTTTAGACGCATTTTTCTCTCATTCTTGAGAACTCTCTTTGTTTAGGCGATGAATATATGGTCACTCCATATATGTAACGCAATGATGATAATTATTTATATGTCTAACTTTACCTATGTACACGTAGAAAAGGTACAGGCAGCTACGTATTCTTCGGCTTCATTAAAAACTATGGACCTTTGTTGTGATGTTATTGAGTACATCGTTAAGCGATACATACATCCTCTGTATATATTCAAAGTTTGATAGAGTGCCAATGTCCACCTCTGAGATCGGCACTAAACCGAAAGATCTCAGAGATACAGTAACGAGTTCTGCACGTAACTTTGAATTTGAACTTGGGGAGGCCCTAGACGTCTACAAAATAGAAATAAGTTTAATAACGTGAATTTCTAAGGGATCGGAGGGCATCGGAACTTTAATCGTGAATCAGAAGGCATATTCCCTAGGCAGATTGCTCAAGAGTTGCGTTGCCATAACTTAACAGACATCGAAGCAATAATTTGTTTATTTTATATAAAATTTTGGGAAAAATTTAATAAAATGTTTCCCAAGTAATGTATTATAATTTCTCTATAAGTTATATAAATATTCAATGCATTGTAAATTCTTTCTTTCCACTTTTAGTGAGAGATTGGTGGAAGATAAGGAGGACTATGAATTGAATAATGACATCAGGGGTCTTCCAACAAACATCAAAATAAATAAGGAATTCAGAAAGCACGAGGATTGCATGGAAAATACGAACACCATTGGTTATAATATTGGATATACCATTGGATATGCTATCGGATGTACCATTAGAGATAAAAAGGGATTGAAAAAAGCCGGATCTTTCTTTAAGGCAGTATGGAAACCAGTTAAGAGGTACGTTTTTATATATACAAAGTTCGATTTAGCTCTGTCATTCGTTCGCCTCTATAATTCTCACTAAATCCAGTGTGATGCTAAACCGAAGTATTTCAAACAGCAACAATACATAGTATTAAGATGTACATAGAGATTTGAGTTTGAACACTTTGTAATTTTATGAGAACGGCATAACTTTCCTATATTTTTGGCGCTATATCGAGATTTAGCAAACTAGTTTAATTTCTAATCCAATGAAGAGATAAGCTACAAATGAAAATAATAACGAGCAATTATTTATTAGGACATTGTCACAATGCCGGGCTTCAATTTTTTATCAAATTGCAGCCCTTTCCATTTCAAATTAGTAGTGGCTTGCCCCTGTACATCATACTTTTCCAGTAACATTAGAGTCGTGTTGGTGATCTATTTATCTAACACCTTGAAGGAAAAAAAGATTTAAATTGAAAAAAGGTAACTTATGATTTCCATCGGAAATTCGTATATAGTTAATCGGGCCTCCTGCCCCTAAGGTTTTCATATCTGGTCTCGTCATTCATCTGTCTAACTCCATTCTCGATAATAAGAAATGAGAGAAAAGCGGACGGCCAATGAAGTGACAATTGAATGACGGCACAGTGACAATGCAATGAAGGGACAACACAGTGACAATTTACAAGTCTACAATATTTTCAAATTGCAGCCCAACAATTATAGAGCTTCTAGAATATTAATATTGAATTTAAAATATCGCTGAAAGAATAACATTTAGAATGAAAAAATGTAAATTTTTAAAAATTATCAATATGATACAATGTAATATTTTCAGTCAATTAATATAAATAGATACTGAGAGCGAACCTCGATATTCGCTTTCAATATGATTTGATAAAATTCAAATTCAGATAGAAGTTTTCAATAAATAATTATATTTTTATTGTTAATTGTCTACTAGGAAAGAACAAAATTTTTTTATTATATCACTACAGGTGATATTATATCACCTGTAGTGATATAATAAAAAAATTTTGTTCTTTCCTGAACTAACTCTCATTACTGTGCCAATCTTTAAGCACCAGTATAAAGTCCTATTAATAAGTAAAGTCCAAGTAGACAATTAACAATAATATTAGAATTTAAGGACAGTAAGGCTTTTACAATCAAATAATTATATTTGTTTTTTCACATTCAGATCGGTGCAGAAAGTATGGAATAGCATGAAAAATGGAGAAGCTGAATACGTTCAGTTTAAATAAGGATCTCTTTTTTTCCTTCATTGCATCAAGTATCCATCTGCTTGATTTGGTCCGAGTTTGTCTCGGGTAAGTGTTTAATCAGAATATTTTTGTATTTTACACTTAACACTTAGAAGATTTTTTACTCTTAATTTATAAATTAAAAATCATTTCTATCCCCGATATACCACCAACACGCAATGGCCAGGAGAACAGGAGAACAGGAAACGTGTATTAACGTGGAGATACATCATGTTCTTTATAAGATTGAGATTTTACATTTAGACAGACTAGAGTAGGCTTTTAGGGCACTGGGATTATATATATATATATATACTTGTCCAAGTATCGATAAGAATATATTCCGGGAGTGTACTAGTCTCGTAACACAGGGAAAGCAACATGGTAAATGGGAGTAGAGATTAAAATATTCAGCAAGTTTATGTGAATATGAGTACACGAAGATTCTAAACTAATCGAATTAATAATAATATATTTGAAACATAATAAATGACACAACAGTAGCAAATTAATAATTATGCACTGAATAATTTTCGTTTGATTTGTAAATAATGGTTTTGAGAAAAAAAATAAACTTACTGATTTAAAAATTATTAAAAAATTGAATATTTTAGATAAATTTATTGATTATTTTCATTTTTATTTTCACAGATTTAAGAAAAATTTTTATTCTAAAATATCCAAAAAAATACAAAGAGAAATTATTAAAAATACAAAAAGAAAGAATTTAAATTTGAATTTTCTTAAATTCATTTGAAATTAATTGTATTTGTTCTAGTTTTCATTTTTTCTTTTGAATATCTTTGTTGTTTATTTGTTCTTTGTTTTAAAACATCCAAAAAAATACAAAGAGAAATTATTAAAAACACAAAAAGAAAGAATTTAAATTTGAATTTTCTTAAATTCATTTGAAATTAATTGTATTTGTTCTAGTTTTTATTTTTTCTTTTGAATATCTTTGTTGTTTATTTGTTCTTTGTTTTAAAACATCCAAAAAAATACAAAAAGAAATTATTAAAAACACAAAAAGAAAGAATTTAAATTTGAATTTTCTTAAATTCATTTGAAATTACTTGTATTTGTTCTAGTTTTTATTGTTTTTCTTTTGAATTTCTTTGTTGTTTATTTGTTCTTTGTTTTAAAACATCCAAAAAAATACGAAGAGAAATTATTAAAAACACAAAAAGAAAGAATTTAAATTTGAATTTTCTTAACTTCATTTGAAATTATTGTATTTGTTCTAGTTTTCATTTTTTCTTTTGAATTTCTTTGTTGTTTATTTGCTGTTAATTGAAAATGTCCAAGAAAAATTTGGAGATATAAATTTCTATAACAGAAGAATCATGTTCAAATCAAATTTCTTTTAAGTATTTGAATTTCATTGTACGTATTGTAAATTTCATTGTTTTTATTTTATACTTCTTCGTTGTTTACTTGTTGTTAATTTGAAAATGTCCAAGAAAATCTTGAAGAGAAATTTCTATAACAGAAGAATCATGTTGAAATTAAATTTCTTTTATGTATAAAACATAAAACATAAAACATTTCTTTTATGTATTTGAAATTCATTGTATTTAACAAATATAAGGAGAACTTCCTATAAGTTAGAGAAGAATAATGATAAATTTCAATTTTATTTTATGTATTTGAATTTCATTGTATATATTAAAAATTTTATTGTTTTTATTTTATACTTTTTCGTTATTTATTTGTTGTTAATTTTAAAATATCCAAAAAATATCAGGAGAAATTTTTATAAGAAATAGAAGAATCATGTTCAGTATGAATTTTATTTTATGTATTTGAATTTCATTGTATATATTGAAAATTTCATTGTTTTTATTTTATACTTTTTCGTTATTTATTTGTTGTTTATCTTAAAATACCAAAAAAATATGAAAAGAAATTCCTATAAGAAACAAAAGAATCATGTTCAGTATCAATTTTATTTTATTCATTTGAATTTTATTGTTTTTATTTTATACTTTTTCGTTATTTATTTGTTGTTAATTTTAAAATATCCAAAAAATATCAGGAGAAATTTTTATAAGAAATAAAAGAATCATGTTCAGTATGAATTTTATTTTATGTATTTGAATTTCATTGTATATATTGAAAATTTCATTGTTTTTATTTTATAATTTTTCGTTATTTATTTGTTGTTTATCTTAAAATACCAAAAAAATATGAAAAGAAATTCCTATAAGAAACAGAAGAATCATGATCAATTTCAATTTTTTTTTTATGTATTTGAATTTCATTGTATTTATTGTAAAATTCACTGTTTTTGTTTTATACTTTACCATTATTTATTTGTTGTTAATTTTAAAATATCCAAAAATATCAAAAGAAATTTTTATAAGTAACAGAAGAATCATGTTCTATATCAATTTTATTTTATTCATTTGAATTTTGTTGTTTTTATTTTATAATTTTTCGTTATTTATTTGTTGTTTATTTTAAAATATTCAAAAAATTGTAATGTTAAAAAATAAAGATAAAAAACTCAATAAAATTTTTAAAAAACGAAATGTCTTTGTAAACACTTTTCGTTCTGTTTACGGTATTGAAATCTAAGAATGAATTTAACCGATGAATACTGTGTATGTAAACGTAATAAGTATTAACGTTGGTAAAAAATAAAGTATTAAAGAAACGAAGTAAATATATTATTTCTAAAAATCAACTTATTTAAAGTAGTGTGGGGAACGTCACCCTCCACATCTTAACAGTCGTAACGAACCCCAGGTGGTAAGAGTTATTACTTCCTGGAACGGGACCGGACTCACTCTGTGGGACCTTTTGGTCAGCCAGTTGCCTTTTGTTAGCCACATCGTCGAGTCATGTAACTGTTACGCGAGCAGAAAATAAACGTAGTTTTGTTACTGTTCGTCTCTTTCGATTTTTTTTTAATCGCGCGCAGTGACGAGAAGCAAAAGTAATAGCAGTAAAAACACTACATTGGTGATCCGAACGTGATTTTTACTGCTCCAATCTCGGCCATGATCTGACGATTGAAGTCGTGAACAAGGAAGAACGACGTACCTGATGAAGGTTCCAATGGGTGGATTCGGTAGTTTTCTTAGTTGAATTACGTTATTAGTCCGGGTTCGGGTCACCAATGTAGTGTTTTTACTGCTATTACTTTTGCTTCTCGTCACTGCGCGCGATTAAAAAAAAACGAATGAGACGAACAGTAACAAAACTACGTTTATTTTCATAGACATCTGAAGGCATCGCTAATGGCACACGAATCCTCCAAATGGACCGACGCCCTTCCGGTAGTCCTCCTGGGAATTCGTTCAGCACTTAAAGCCGATATAGGCGCAACAGTAGCTGAACACTACAGTAGTGTTAATAGATTTCATATGAAATCTTTGACCTAGGGTAACATTAACCGAAATCTTAAAGTTTCATTTTGTTATTAAGTTTTTAAATTTAATCATTATATAATATTTATTTTTTCAAGATATATTTTCTTTCTACTGTATAATAACGTTATAGACGTACTGTACAGTATTTACCTTAAAATATTTTTTATTGATTAATACAATACAACATACGCTGAACAATACAACATACATCTGCTGTATTTGATTTATTATTCTAATAATTAGAATAATAAATCAAGTACTATAGGAAAACAGAATTTGTCGTAGAAATAAATCAACGTAAAACTCTACTTTGCATTAAAAGTTAAATATAATTTGAAACAAGACATTAAAACATGTTATATTTTTTTAAATAGTTTTCATAGAATCATAATGTTGTGAAATCAGAAACTATCAAAAAATGAACAGAAAAAACGTAGATCTCACTCATTATGAGTGTTCATAAAGTATTATTACATGAAATTAATTGAAATGAATTTATACAAATAAAAGTTACGCAACATTGAATTAAATTCATTTAAAATATTCAACTATAGTGTTATTTTATCATCACCTTTTTAATATTTTAACGAATACTATTTATTTTGAGTTTCATTTTACGTTATAATTTATAGAAACGATTTTTCTTGTATAACTTGCATTCATTAATGTAGTATCTTTTTACTTCAACATTTTTATGTAAAGAAATAAAATAAGAATAAAACAATATTTTAGGAATGGAAGATGAAAAGGCAAATTTAAAATTAAGTAAATTTATCACATCTTCTAGATAACAAGATTATAAATCAATTTCATAATAACTAATTTCTTTTGTAAATAAATTTAGAATAAAAATATCAACTCGAATAAATAGTTGATTTAAGAATTCACTTTAATTAAAAGATAAAATGAATTATCACTGTAAACAAATATTTTGATATAAACAGCAAACTCAACAATTCACAATAATTAGGATGAATGGTATGGTTAATCAATAAGCCAACTATATATTCATGTGCACAGATAAAGAATGGATAAGACGGAGAACAAAAGTGGCAGCAGTGTTTTAAAGTTATTATAGACGTATAAACCAGCATTTATAACTATAGGAGATTGACAAGTAGCCTAACTACAAAAAGATTATTTGATAATTTTTCAAAATATAAAGTAAAATGTGAAAACGTATTATCATGCAGGCAGGGTGGTTAAAATCTATATACAGTAAGATCCCGCTTAACGCGGGGGATGCGTTCTTAGACGACAAAACGCTAAAGGAAGCAGCGTTAAACGAGGTCATTTTAGTATAGAGTAAATAGAGATGGGAAACACGCGACCAAAAATAAACAAATTTTACTTTAATTTTAAGTTGTTTTTATATTAATTTGTATATTAATATATGTTAAATTACACATAAACATGCATACAGAAATGTAAAGTTCATTTTTTGTTATGAAAGTCCTGACTTTTTGAAATTTCTGTTTCATTTGTCGCTTTTTTCTTTCCTTAAGCAAATGTTGGTAGCGGAAGATCGCATCCAAAATGCCTGGTTTCGCTTTTGCACTCCTTTCAAAAACTGGATCATTCTCTACAATTTGATCAACGATTTCGGTTATCGTTATCAAACTTTTACTAAGGAAATCTGTAGAGAAATTTTTTGGTTTCTTCGTTTTCAGAATATCTATTTTTCCAATTCTACACTAATTCCTTGTTCTGCCAGTTCTTGAAGGTTGTTGTTGGTAAGGCTCTCGCCAGAAACCTGCGATAACTTCCCAATATCCTGCTCGTCTACATCTCCTAGTCCTGCTGTATTGATTAGGTTGACAATTGGGTCAACCTAACGATACAGCGATAGGCTCTTCTCGTTGAGAATTCTTGGATACCTTCAACCATAACTTCTTCCACACTCCATGTATTTATCTGTTAATTTTTGCCAAGCGAAGTCAATATTGCTAATGGCATTCATGATGTATATTTTTTCCAAAATTGCCCCAAACAAACATAGATTTAAAGAAAGTACACCTTTTTGCCACCTGTTTCTGATTGGTTCGTGTTTGGGAATAATCGTATTATATACGAATCAATGAAATGCCGCGATAATTTAAATCGGCGTAAATTTTGAATTTTTTTTTTTTTTTTAGGCTTCGAGCAGACCGCGTTATATCGAATCAGCATTAAGCGAGGCAGCGTTAAGTGGGGTCTTACTGTATTACGATCTTTACCCTCCATTCATAAGTACTTTTCCGCGATATCTTTTACGATAGATGAGAAGATAATCCCTTGCGAAAAAATAAGAATTACGGTATATTATTTTATGCAAAATACTTACAGATAATGTTTATTATCAAAATTATAATGCCATTTGCTCAAGAAAATGGGAATAACATTATCAGTGCGGTCGTCCTAATTTGTTAACCGATTCGCTTACATAGAGAAAATTCTTTAAAAAATTGTAATTTTTCAAGAACGTTTTACAACAAAGAAACGAATGCTCTATATGAAAATGAACCACCAATATATTTGTCTTCGTTGCCGTGGAATATAATTGATCTCAAAGAAATGGATCAACAGAATTCATAATATTTCTGTGGGTGCGCCAGGAGGTGGTGTTCATTCATATAACAATAGTGTAACCGTGGTCTAAAAGTTCGGTTTATATTCAAATTTTCTGTTTTGAATGCATTACATTTGTTTAATTTACTTACTTTTCTGTACAATTATAGCGAAATTTGGAGGAAGTTAAGATACAATAAATTAATAATTTCCGATTCTGATGCAGAGAGCGTGTAGTAAACTATCCACTCTCCAAGCAGCGTGCCTCTACACATTTTTGACAGACACTGTGGTCATCAATTTACAGTGACAATTTTTGGGTCGGGATGGCATGTCGTCCACGTGGTATTCTCCACCATCTCTGAACTCTTATGGCCGATTACCATACGTTGTATCTGTCAGCTATTTAGGCCTGGGATCTATCCTGGAAAGATAGTTTACTTATCATAAATCACGTCCAAAAATATAAAAACTGGCATATGTTATTGCAAACAACCGTATCAGAAAGGATTGTATATATATGTTATCTTACTCTATGCATGTTTTCAAATTCAAACAGGAACTTATCAATCACCCTATAGAGAAAAATATCAGAAACTTATCAGCTTTCAAGATGCAAGTTCAATCGCCAATATTTTAGCCAACGATGACTCCACTGGGTCAATTCGAGAGGAGATAATTAATAAATGTTAGAGCATATATTTTAACTGAAAAGACCTGAACATCCTTGCTCCGAAATTCCTGAATGATTTATAATGGGACGTACAGTACAGTATAAAAAACAAATAGCTGAGCCTGAAAGTAAGGTCAAGTGACTCCAAAATCTTGTCTCTAATCGCTTCTTCTCTCGTCCTCTGAGATGAGGATGTATATGTTATCTGCCGTTTGTTCATATATATTGTATAAAGCATTAAATATGTAATTGCTTTTTACAGATGTGTCAATAAAAGCCATTTATTATGATTCTTCAAGAAATTTTTCTACTGTTCGTACACTGTATTAGAAAGCTGACCAATAGACGATTTCACCAAATCCCAACGAATATTATTGTGTAAAGAACCGTGTTTACGTACGCTCATACACACACTACAAAATTAAAAGACACATTCGTATATATCTTTGTTAAACAGTGCTGTCTTACGCATAATGCTGCTTTATGAATGTCGCGGACAGATACGTTTACACTATTTGCGTGCTCGCCGTTATCCTCATCCGTTCATTTTCTGTCATGTATGAGAGAAGAAACGATTAGAGACGAGATTTTGGAGTCACTTTACTTTACTTTAAGGCTCGGTTCGATAAGTCTACCTATTTGTTTTTTATACTGTAGTGTACTGTACGTCCCATTATAAACTATTCAGGAATTTATATCCATTAACTTTGATAGAAAGATGGGAATATATTGCGTCTATTTAACAGTAAGACTCAATACTTGCTAAATACCCATAAATCAGTTTGTATTTTTATATATTGTTCTATTATTTTAATCAGATGTACTGTACGTGAATTTTATGGTGTTGATGCAGTCACCTCATTCTTCTAGTTTGTAAAATACAAACTCGTGATGTACAAGTGCCATAGCGTGTTTAATGGTACGTTTGAATTATATACAAGTGTTTTAGATTATTTTTGTACAGATTACTTGTAAAATATGATATTCCGAATACTGTATATATTCTTTTTTGTTTAGTTGACTGATGAGGGGCCAAAAGCCCGAAACGTGTAAAAGTACCGTATCAATTAAATAAAGATGGGAAGGAAGCCATGTGTTTAATTAATAACACGATCTTGTGTCTAATACTCAAGAAATAGTACAGCACGGTTTTAGAAAACAAATAAACAAGAATATATTCTGTTGCAGAAATCCAAGCCATTCTATTTCTAAAATACGCTATACTAGATAGAACTTGACAATGTGCATTTTTGATGATAGGATAGTTAAAGCAAGCCTACTTTTCTGGGAGACCCAAAAGTGAATTTGGGTGAGCAGTTTCAGGAACTTTTTATGAGAATGGTTTGTTGATAGTGTCCTGTCTCTAACTACCCCCATTGTTATCGTAGCCAAATCCATGACTGGAGTTAGTGTAATTGCTTGATTGTAAAGAGTAGAACCGCTACAGGATTTGCATCGGTAGCGACTAGACCGAGATACAAAAACTGTTTAGCAATTCCACCGTTTTCCTGGTAATTATTTGAGAACTTCCAGGTATAGTTTGGTGGGTAGCTCGACCGTGGAACATGAAAAGAGGCTCTGTTAGTGCTGACAGGGCAAAAAGAGAAAATATTACGGTCACTTTTCCTATTGGTGGAGGAATTACTAGCTGGATGGCTAAGGCTATAAAAGTTGTTCTTTTAACGCGAATCAGAGATTATCAATTGAAGATGACTTGGTTTTTTTACATTTTAAATGGATGGATTATTAGTGTTCATTAAAAAAAACAAAAAGATAATTTATGACTTTAAATGAACCGGTCATTTGCTTCATAACATAAAGCATCTGGACGACTTAAAGTAATTTTTTTTACTTTTCGAGCTGTTATATATAATAGAGAAAAAGTATGACGATCGGTCAAAATATGACTCTCCCGAAGATGTTTACATTGTTAGACGGGATCTTGAAACATTGAGATATGAAAAAGTGGGATAGGAGTTTGTTTGTGGATGTTTGGATATTTGTGTTTGTATATGTATGGGGTGCACAATTATGTTTACCCACTTTGAAGTTTAATAACTCTTGTGCCATTTGTCAAAAATTTCTGAAATTTCGATAAAATATTTGTGAGGGATATTCATGTATTAGGGGGATTGATGCTTTAAAATTTTGATCGTTAAAGGTAAAGGAGTTAAATGTGTCATATCTGGAGTGTGGTCGGACTTAGTGAAGATTTTACTCGTTATTAGCAATTATAATTTTTATAAAACATTTCTACTCCTAAAATTGTTTTTTGCCATTTCATAATAATATAAAAAGTTTTTAAATAAAATCTCATAACAGATGGCGACACAATTTTAAAGTTTGGCTGAGTAAGTTACGTAACTCGTTGCTGGATTTTTTCAATTATTTCTTCAGACATAGGGAAATCCTTCTGAGCCATGAATATTAAATTACGATTTATCTGAAAATTATTGTATTTAATCATCAGCAGTTCAAGTTTGGTATTCCTGTGCGCAGAGAAATACTTTAATTATTCCCATTTCTTTTATCAGAAGTGAGTTATTTTCAGATTTTTCGTTTTAGATTTTATAAACTTTTATGAAAAACTCAGAGAGGTTCTCAAATTATACAATGTTGTGTTTTTTAAATGTCAAATGCTATAGTTCCATTCCGTCAGCGTTAATTTAACCTATTGAAATTAACACACTAGATACGAATGATGGGATGTGCTATACTAGTAAATAGTTTCAATACATAACATTGAACATGGTTAAAATGAAAATTTGGATAAGCTCAAATTAATTCCTTTTCATAAAAACATTTGTTATTTGTTTTTCACATATGCCGAAGGATTTTTCCGAAAAAGAATTAATTCTTTCGAGAAGAAAACAAGAGAAGACAAAGCGAAATGCAAACTGAGAAGAAAGAAGAATGACAAATGGTTAGAAACAAACAGCTGATTTGAACAGATGAGAAGAGAGCAAGGACGACGCCAGCCAATGGGTAAGGGGGGAGCAAGATGATGTAAACTGATAGAGGATATGAATTGTATGTAGGTAAAATAGAAACGATTCATAAAGTTTTAATCATTTACTATGTACCGGAAAAGAAATATCTCAAATAAAACATTTTCTTTAACTTACAAGAAGCCTAAGAAGATTATTTTAATTAAAACTTAGCATTTAAATAACTTTTTCGAATTTCTAGGGGAGGGCAACTGTCCCTCTGCCCCTCCCCCTGGCGACGCCCTTGGAAGAGAGAGTTCTTAGACTTAATTTAGCTTTGGTTCAACAGTTTTATGCTTAAAAGTTATACTTCTTAAATAGAAATTTCACTGCGAACTATAAACAAATGTTGGTTAAAAACAATTTTGTTTATTTTTCAATGGTCGCGTGAATCTTTTCTGAAGCCGATTAAAAGAACAGTTGAAGAATTTAACCATTTTTGAGGTGTTTATTGAAATGAATTTTCAAGCCGTCAATATCAATAAGTCATATGATATAACTGCTATGCGCGTAAGTTTGAATCGCGAACGCATTTTGAACAATGTATACTGTTTTTCTATCGCACTATTTTAAAACCATATATTTCCAACTGCGTAATTTGAGAATTTCTCTGTATTTGTTGAAACCGTGTTGCATTTTTCATTGTGATTTGAAACCAGTGACGGCTGTATTTTTATTTTGAATGACGTGCTTTTTCAAAAGTCCGTTTTACAAAATATAGACAATTCTTTTTTATTTCTTAACTTCAACATATATTTTTATTTTCATTTTAAATTTAAGTAATTTGGCTGAAGTTTGGCTACTTATTACTTCAACTGGATAATATATAACAAACGATAACTTTCCTTATAAAAGGTTAAAACAATTCTTTTCAGTGAAATTTTAACTTCTTTATTTCACAATGAACTACATTAAAAGACGTAACACAATTGTTTTCTTTTATTAACAGACTATTAACGAAAATCGCCATTTCTTGCCTTAATTAAATTAAAAGTTGTTTTACGCAATGGCCAGCTTCTAATTTATTAGTTATATACCTTACATTTAAAATAACATATTAGCATAGAAAAAGATATCTTTAGATTTTCGAGTGATGCAGTAATCACTATTATCAGTCAGTTAAATTTTTATCAGTTTAAATTTGTTTTATGCTTAGAAATGATATCTTTGTTTACGGTTTAAAAATTTATCGTAATTCAAATTTCGAAAAAGCATGTTTGAACAACAGCCTAGTTTATTTTCAGAATCTAAAAATGATTGTTATTTATTTCAATATTCAAGTTACATATCCAATTTTTATAATGTGTTTACATTCGGTCTGGCTAAAATAATATAGTGTACTATTTCATATTTTGATCGAGGATTTTATCGGAACAGAATATTTTATACATTTTGATATTCTACATGCTTCTATCCATTATTCTTTTTTATTCTTTGTAAAGAAGAAAATAGATGATGGATGAAAGAAGATAGAGAAATCGCTACTAATATCATTGACACAACTGATATGATCATAAAATATAATACTTTATATAATATCAATCAATTATATTTTTTATAATAGTTTTCCAATAGGTTAATTTTTATAAGTTGAAAAGATGATAAATGATTTGAAAATATATATTTTGAATTATTGTTCGTATTTTAAAGTATCGTATTTACTTAATGCTTATAAATATCATTTATAACTTACAAATGTTTATTTTCCATAAATTATATTGGTATATCTATTTCAGAAAACGTAATTCAGTATAAAAATATATTGACACTACTTTAATTTAATATTTGATATTAATTAATTATTCATTTATTTTATTGTTGATTTAATATTGACACTACATTAATTTTACTTTCTATAAAAATATTAAAATTACTATTTTTTTTAATTTTCGTGAAAAAATTATTTATACTATTACTTTCGGTATTCTTCACAGACTTAATATTTTCTCTACAGATTTTATTTTGCAACAAATCAGAGCCATTGAGTTACAGAATTTTATATTTGATCTCTGTTTACTATGTGCCGGTACATGTAAATATATTAAAAATAGCTATTAAAATTTTAACAGTTTCGAGAAATTTAAAACTTGTGCAATTATAAAATTTGGATGTGTCATTTATAACATAAAAGTCCATTTCATACTTCATACTTTAGTTATATTTACATTGGTACCAAACTAAAGTTTTGAACTGTTTTGAACAAACATGAATTATTTAAACAAATATTAAACTCAGCTCTTTAAAATACTAAATGAATTATCTAACATCTGATACTGAGAACTGTTTATTTAACAAACATTAACGTTTTCAACCCAATATGATGGGCCATCTTCAGATGCAACGGAAATTCGAACGTATTTAACATAACATTTAAACGACAGAACGTTCGAACACTTTTACATTTAAATTTAAAACAAAATACAGTCAAACCTGTTTTTATGCGGGGGATAGGGACCGCATTAAAAAAAACGCATTAAAAAAAATCTCACGAAACTTCACGAATGGCTGTAAATGATAGTTTTCGCAACACAATTAAAAAAATAATTTTTTTATGCGGTCAACAGGGACCGCATAAAAAAAGTCTCACACAGAAAATAACTCAAAACCGTACGAAATAGAATTTATTGACAACAGATGTCAGCACTTGACTGCATCGTCTGGTCTATCGTCTGTTTTACATATTTTTGTCCAGGTGGTGTTTTGTTGACTTAAAAAGTAAATTATTTCATTTTTCGCATATTCATGCAATAATATTACTATAATTAGTGCATTTATGCTATAATAAGTTTATTTAGCTATAATAAGTCAACGTGAGACATGACGAATCGCACGAGACTAGTCGCCAACTATACCGCACAAATTAAAAATTCGCATTAAAAAAATCGCACATAAAAAGAGCGCATAAAAACAGGTTTGACTGTACTAGATAAATTAATAAATAAATAATAAAATAAAACAAAATATACTAAATGAACTAATACGATAACGATGTACAGTATATAATAAAATAAAATGAAACAAATACACAGAAATGATAGGGCAGATGTGGACTAAGAATTTTTGTGTTTTAGTTTTTCTTTTAGGTAAAATTTCCATGCGGAAGGTAGCCCATCCGCATCCCTGGCGTTTATACAACCATCCTTTAATTTACTTTTATAAATTTCTATTTTTTCTTGATGCAATGCTAATGATGGGAAACGCATAGCCTTGATGATAGTCGCTTCATTCCATTTAATCACAGAGTCCTCTGCTTGCGCCATACAAGATAATACCGTGTTGCAGTGCCCCTTATTAATGTCATATTTGTGCTCTTAAGTCTGATAGCCAAATTCCTTTTTGTGACACCAATATAGTCCTTCTTAATTCCTAATTCCTGATTTTCAAATAGAATGCTATATATGCTCGCTCTTCTTTTTTAATCATGACCTTATCATTTCTTAAAATGCTGTATACGTTAGGTGCTCTTTTGAAAACTATTTTTGAGTGTTTTTGTCCGACACTTGTTTCATGATGTTTTTGATGTTTCGATTATAAGTGAACTTGGAGATTTTAAACTGATTTGTTAGGGTTTTTATTATATTGCCTTCTTCGTATCTTTTAATCAATTCTTCTATTGTACTCTTTTTATATCCCAAGTTTGAAGCTGTTTCTTTAATCCTATTAATTTCTTTGATCCTGTCCTGCACATTAGAGTAACATGAATACGCTCTTCTAATAAATGCACGAAAGGCGGACAGTTTGTATCCGTAGAGGACGTTCGAGTTAGCCGGAATGTATAGTGGACTACGTATTGATTTTATGTAGGTACCTGTTGTTATACCATCTCCTTTTGATTGGATGTATATATCTAAAAAATGTATCCGTTCATGACTTTTTTGGCTTTAGTTTAAGTTTTAATCTATCGTTGTTGCTATTGTTTATTATCCGTACAAACTGTTATATTCTCTTGTCGCTTTTCCAAAATAATGCACACATCGTCTAATACCTTTTGTAAAATACATCCTGAACACATTGATAATGTTCTTCTCCAAGTTGAGTAGGACTAGTTCACACAATAATCTTGACATCGGGCTTCCCATGGGTACCCCTTTCTTTTGTCTGTAAGCTTGTTTATTGAAAGTAAAGAAGGGCTCATAGCATATCAATTTGGCTAACTCTATCATATCTTTTTTAGATGCAGCAACTTCCTGCTTTTTGTGGAGCGTAAATTCCATTAATGCTTCATAACAGGATTTTATTTTTATAGATGAATATAGGTTTTCATAGTCCATAATCGTCCCAACTTCATCCAGTAAACGTAATTCCTGTAGTTCCTACATTCGTTGGGTTTTGTGCAACGAGAGCATTGTTACCTAGCTCATCTGAAATGAATCTATGTAAACGTTTTTCAAGAATGTCTGTGGGTCCACTGCATTTCTCAATTACAGGTCTGACTTCTTTACCTTCTTTATATATTTTTGCAAATGCAAACAATATTAGAACCCCAGGCTTCGTATTATGAGATCCTTTAAGGAAAGTTAATATGGTGCTTAATGGTGCTCTTTCAAGTTTTTAAACCATTCTGTCTACGATTGTAACAATTTTTTCATTGACCCGCTCACATTCCGTTCTTTTAGTGTAATCTTCTAATGATTTGTTGTAATTTTGTCTTTTCATGATGACTAGGTGTTTGCTTTTGTCAGCTCGTGTTAGGACCAACAAGTCATTGTCATTTAACCATTGTTTTGCGTGCTTCAGCTGTTTCATTTCAATGATGTTTGTTCTGCGGGTATCAGTGGCGTGCCGTGACATTTGATGATAGGGAAGCTGTGTTTCTGTAAGAAGCCGACTTACAGGGGCAATCAATTAATTGCGCGTCAGGGCCCGTTCGTATTCGTTTGTTCGATAAGCCAGTAAAAACCGTATACTTCTTTAAATGTATTTTTAATAGATTATCCGACGTACTTAATAAATAAGAAAGTTTAATATAATTACCTCCGTTATTAGATTCAATAAATTCCCTATGGCCCCTAAATGTCAATTCTTGCTTTGAGAAAAAACAACATATAACATCTATTAATTTAGATATATCTATTAATCGTAATTATCTTGTTATAATTTTTAATATTTATTTTATATTGTCTACCAATGTTAAATTCTATTCCTCTTTGATTTCCGAATTGCTTCACTTCTACGAAAGAATCGTCATTCGTCATAAATTTTTTGTCGACGTATTTATATTTAATTTAGGCATTGGTCTTTCTGTTTTAATAATGTTTTCTTTTTTATTATATGGTCTTGAGCCAAAACTTTTTTAAAATAAATTTTTGAATCACTAGCCACGATATGAGGGCTAAAATTAAAATTATCAGAAAAACTTACTTGGTAAAACAAAATGTGTGATGAATATACATGCCTAGTACAAAAAATTCTTCAATTGTACGAATATACTTTTAAAGAAACTTATAATTAAATATAACTTTGTGAAGAAACGTACATAAAAATAACAAAATATTCTTTACTTTTTAAATCTTAAAACAATCCACTTAGTGAAATAGCTCCCTACCAGTGGCTAATGAATGGAATCAGAGATGGTCCAGGTAGGTGTGTGCGTGCCAAATCCCGAGGGTGCCGATACCGGTCAATGTCATATGCCTCTTTTGTCACATCACTAGTATATATCAAAGGACGCGACAGGGTTGTTGTAGATTTTAAACGTTTCTCACCGTAGCTGTAAAAATCTAAATATGTTAAACTTAACAGATTGTCCGTCGTTCGTTTTCTAACTAATTCGTTTTAGGACCGAGTGTTCACGGAAATTTCAAAAATTTACAACTTTTCGGTCACTCTCATTGAACTGGAAAAATTCCTGTCTTTATTACATCTAATATTATGAAGAGAACAGACCCCACTGTACTCGGCAAGAGATTGGTTCAATTAAACTTCTGTTTAAGTAAAATTTCGGCTCTTTCATCAGGGTTTTATTTATGTTTCTAATTCCCTAATCGCTTAATTATTTAACTACTACTTAAGTAGAAATAAGTTGAAACCGGTTACTTTGTACTTGAATATCTGTAGTCTTGGGAAAGAAGTGGAAAGAAATTTTTATGACAACCGATACATAAATCGTAAATTTAAAGAAAATAAATTCTAGAGCTTTTTTTGTACCATTGTACGTCTCATTCATTAAGTTTGGTTGTAAATGATGCTGTCAAAGTAACAGTTAATTTTTTAACACTACTAGAATTGTACACGTTTTTTCTGCATCCCCTTACAGGTGGGACATACTAAATCGTAATATCACCGGTTTAACATTGAAATCCGTAAGTAATATAAGATGGGAGAGCAGAATAAACGCGGAATAAATATATCAAATATTTTAATGGATTTTTTTAAAACTCCTGTCAACTATACAGAACTATCATAAAAACATGCCAGTAAATTCCTATCGGTTGGGTTAAGTTATAAATCTAGTCTAGGGTGGGCAACCTTTTTTATAACATGGGCCAGAATAAATTTTACGATTTTTTCCGCGGGCCGTAGTAGTTAATTGACGCCTTCTTGTGACTCGTAATTTTTTAGTCTGCAAATATGAAATAGATAAATAAAAAGTTAATTACTACATTTATTTCTCTTATCGTTTTCGAAAATTACAAAGAATTGGAAAAATAACTATTAATTAGTTATTTTTCCAATTTAATAATCTATTAAAGATCTCGCGGGTCGGATAGAAACTTTTCGCGAGCCGTAGCTGGCCCGCGGGCCGGGGGTTGCCCGCCGTTGATCTAGTCTACTCGTGATTCACATAATCGGGCGAGGGCGGCCGAATATCTAGCAGGCAGGCGGCTAACAGCCCAGAACCGGTCCGGGATATAAAATTAGATGCTTTATGCGTGTGTTGCTTCTACCAGCTAAACCGGGTGAGGTTGGTGCTCTGTAAACCGCATGTGCCAATGCCTATATAATCTGGTTGATTGGAAACTGACCCGGTTTCGACATTCCTTCCGCCACTGAATTATTCGAATATACAATAGCAATCTTATCGTTTTTTCACATGTAGTATAGAAATTTGTAAAAGATACATAATGCAGTTATAATAAAAAATTATTTTTAATTAATGCTGTACGTTAAAATATGAAAATTTATATTTTATAAAATACAAGGGAAGGTCATTGGAAGGTGGAATCGGCGCTTCCATCGCTTCCAATGACGGCACACCACTGGCGGGTATGGTCTTTAAGAATAGTCTTCCATCTGAAGAAATCCTTTTCTAAATCATTAAATTCTTAGATTCCTCTTTCCAGTTCCACCATTGAAATTTGCCATATGGTTTCATAAAACAAATGGTGATGGGTTTATGTTCTTTTCCTTTTTCTTTCCTTTTGATACTTGTTTTCTCATGATCCATGATATTCTTCTGATATATCTTTTCTTTAAACCCCTGTATACTCTGTTCGTCAATTTGAAAACTCGTTCATTAATTTCTTTAAGTCTTTCAGGATCATTTGTGTATATTTCATTTTCTAATGCAATGAGTTCTTGTAACATTTCATACTTTCTATTTTTTTGTCAATCTGATGGACTTACATAGATAATCCTTTTTAATTTTTTCTTTCAATGAAGCACACTCCTTTGTAATACTGATTCTATAAATGGACGTCGGATAGACATTGTTAAGCATACATTGCTTAAGAAATTCTAATTTACAATTTGCCCTTACGATCTTCAATGCCATTTTTCTATACTGCTTATAATTCTTGGCCAGTGCCGCTATATTACTAACCAAATATCAAACTCAGCTCTTTAAAATACCTAATGAATCATTCAATACCTAATGCTAAGAACTATTTAACAGACATTAACGTTTTTAACCCAATATGATGGGCCAACTTCAGATGCAACGGAAATTCGAACGTATAATTCATTAAGTATGAACTACTTATTTATTTTGTTAGTTTACTGATTTTATTGGGCTGCAATTTGAAAAAAAATTTTAGACCTATAAATTTCTACTGTCGTTTGTCTGTTTGTTGTCTGTTCTAAATCGCGAGAAGGATGTTAGCTAGATGAAAGTCAAGACCAGATGTGGAAAGCTTAAGGAATGAGGCGCCGATTAACTATATATTAACTTGTGGTGTAGACTGGAAGTCACGTGATTTCAATTCAAAAATTTCACCCAGCACGGAGTTACATAGATGACTGGCATGACTCTGTTGTTATCGGAAAAAGTATGATGTACAGGGGTAAGACGATAATAACTTGAGATCTAGACCATATATTTTAAATTAAAAATATGATAAAAAAATTGCAGCCGGCATTATGATGAAGTCACAATAATTTTTGCCAGTTTTATAATTATTTTTAATTTTCCGATTATTATGTATACATAACAAGGAAAGGTATTGGAATAGTGCCAAATTTGATCCTCCGAGTATTTGCAACGTTTGCAAATACTCGTTGCAGATAGGTTGAACTCAAAAAAAGTCAAAAAAAAAAAGGTAGAAAAAATTCCGCATGCATCTATGTGTATGTTGGCATCTATTTCGTTTCATATCTCTGGATGGAGTAAAGATTAAGAAACGAGATTTGGCGTGGTAGCTTGTGTATAAGAGACATTGATGCTACTAAATTTTGGTGGTTCAAGATCGAGGAGATGGGGAGTAGTGGTGGTCACGTATCATATCTTAACAGGAGTCAGACTTAATGAAGATTTTACTCTTTATTAGCATTTACAATTTTTATTAATGTAACCTTTTTGCCGTTTTATAATATAATATAATTAATAATATAAAAATAATTTTAATTAAAAAAAAACTCAACAGATAGCGTACGCGCAATTTTATTTATTATGATTAATAATATAAAAGTTATCTTTTAAATAAGGTTTCATAACAGTCGGGAAGGTTACGCAACTTGTCGCTGGATTTGTTTCAAAATTTCGATTTATTTCAAAAATTAAAATTAATATTTTTACTGTTATTACATATATTTTACGAGTATTTCTTATGTCTGATTGATTTTTAATTAGAAATACAAAAAGTATGCCATTATCGTTATATTTCTTTTTTACAGTATAGTATGGAAAAAATATAATAAATATATCAACAAGGCAATTTGAAACACCTTAGATATATTCTCAATCTTACGAGTTATTTAATAAGATTTACGTTTTATTAAATTTAAATTCACGAAGACACGTTAAAATATATAATTATAAAACGGAATTTTTAAATTATGAACAAAATATTTTAAAAACATTTCCTTTGTCAATATTGAAAGTATTTAATACACAAAACATATTTTTTGGAGATTTTCTTTCAGTGCAGGTTTACAAACCATAAATTTTGAATTTTTTTTCCTTTCCACGTAAAATAATTTTAAGTTCAAAACTATTTCTTTATTACATTTTTTTTTCTATTGATATAACGGGAATGTTTACTATACTACCAGAAAAAGAAATCAACATTCTTTACGTTTTTACAGTCAGCACTTCGAAGAAGAATTTGTATTGTTTTTTATTCAAGAAAGTGAATATTTTACATTACTTGGTCCTATAGTAATGTATAATTTTGATTTAATATATGAAATATTTGTTTTATATTTTTACTCTTATTTTTTTACAGAAACACGAGTTTGAAATAACATTTTTTATTGTAAATATTTTAAAATATTTTACTTTATTAGTAATGTTCTGTAAACAGCAAAATTCTGCTGTTTATCAAAATTCCTATGAATTGAATATTTTACATTTTTTTCATTTACACAGATATCAGTATATAATAAAATCATTTATCTTTCGTATTGCCGTTATTTTGCATTTCACATTACTAGTCCAAATTCTCGTACGTCTGGCAATGTTGTTACTATTTCGTACTAATTCCGGTGTACCAAATTATAGATATAATTCCCTCCAGCGGCGAAGTTCAGCGTGCCGTTATCTTAGGGTACTTTATTTTCGATTTTTTGGCCGTCCTTACATTCTAGCGTAATAATAAAGAAATCTGTATATAATAAATTGAATTACTAGTAAATTAGAACAAAATTATTCATATTTTTACCAATTGCCATCTAGGTGTAAAAATTTGAATGAATTGAAAGTATTAAGTCTTCACAATACGGCAGTGCACGTGACCTGGTGTAAGAAAACGAATTGGAATGGAAACTCCAGGTAGTCGGGCGCTTGTTAGTTAAAACGAAAATTGTTTTTTTATTGCAAACTTAGAAAAAAGGAACGGTATCGTTGCGCTTTTGTTTCCCCATCGCTAAATTCTATCATTATGTAGAGCATTGTTTCCTAAACTATGGTTTCCACAGTAAGTGAATAAGTATTCCGTGAAAAATTATTAAAATTAATATGAGCCTGGAACGGTTTTAACTGCTGTGACAAGTTCAAACATGTTTGAAAATCAGGCAGCAATAGTCTGAGCTTATCTTTACATTAAATACAAAACCGATGATATTCGACGTTAACCGAATGTCTCCGTAAAATATTCCCCTCACTCTTAACTTTTCATACTTCATCGTATTAATTTATTTGTTAATCACAATTTCTGTATTAATACTTCATCAGGTATGTAAGTTTATTGTGATTATAAGTCTCTATTAGCACTTTTGACTGTTTTTTATTAGATTCAAATTGACTCGCTTAATGAAATTCGAAAAGCAGTCATAAATGTCGTGAGGGATATATGGTAGATGAAAAAAACTGATGTCTGTGTGAAGCATGTTGCCAGTGGCAGTTGTGGTTGCCTCTGGCTTGGACGTTTTGTGTACCAAAATTAATTCACTATTGTTCATCCTCCCGAATTTTAATGGCACCTTTCCGATATTCTATTGAACGTGCGTTGTATTGTAATTTGTAGACGATTCTCAAAGGAGAATATCTAATCTCCCTTTACTTTAGTTAACATATAGGCTAATATTATGTTATATACTGTATTAATATTTTATTAATGTAATATATTATACATATGACAACTTACAAAATAAAACCTATATTTCTATCTATTATTTTCCGTTTAATCACATTAATTACATTAACTCCCATAGTATGTTTTCCTCGGTCATAGTACTATTTCTTTACAAAAATATTCTTTGAAAATCACTTCTGTAAATTGCAATTCTCTGACTCTAAATGTTAACCTAGAATATTTTGATGAATTCAAGTCAACGTACTAACCTCGAACCAAAATTCCATAAATGGTTACCTTTTTACATGCTTCGAATGGCATTGAACTGTGTAAAATTTGAAAATATTACTCACTAATTCCAAAACCGTTATTTTTTAATTTGATTTTTAAATATTTGGGGTATTATTAAGTATTCACCCCGAACGTATTTTCTTTTGTAATGACTGCTCAATCATGATTATTTATTTTTTTATTATGCATAAACTTTACTGCTACTTGAAAATCATGAAGAGGAGACTTTAAACTATTAGAACATATCTTTGTTTCAGTGATTAAGGTAAGTCAAAAAATTAATTTTACCATGAGCTATAAATTGAGTATATTTAAATTTTTACCGACCAATGATATCTCACAGAGTTAACTTATTAACTCGAATAACAGGAAATGTTTGGTACAAAATGATCGGCAAATTACAAGAATATTGTTACAAAATTAAAGTTATACAACGGTTTTAATTAAAATTTCTTTAATCTTATTTTAAAATTAGAATTTGTTTTGAGACGTCATCAGAGTAAATTTTTTTTTAAACGTGTAAAAACCTTCTTTCTAATACCCCGCATCGCTCCACCAAGATTTTGCCTTCCTGGACAAAGCACTCTTCCTTGAAACCTCGATCAAAGCTGCTATAAGCGGGTATGCAGTGCGTGCACCAACGTCGAGGAGGAATCAAAAGACATTCCTAATTAAGATTCCGATTTGAATTATGAAATGACAAAAAATGGAATAAAACATTAACTTTAAAAATAAATCTGCTAGCTGCAACGTGTTAACTTTTGCATCGTATATTTACGTGGATTTATATTATTTCACTATCAAGAGTGTACGAAATAGTCAGACTCGATTTGTATGCTGCCGTCGCCAATGTTCAAAATCTTCATGCCAGATGAATATACTACACTACGAGTAGAATATACAGTAACTCGACTCCGCATAACTTGGACAAATCTTTTGGAAAAACTGTGTAGTAATTAAAATTTTTTTGTCAATAGAAAAATATAATTATAACAAAATTATAATAAACGAGTGTTTTGATATCTAAAAGTTTTTGCGATACCGTGCATTATATTGTAGTCTGTACTCGACTGCGATACTGTAGTCGGTAAGTTACTAAAGATTGTACATTGCTATATAATGTCATAAAATCTTTTGAGCTCATTTCTTGTAATAAATTTAGCAGGATAATTATCCTACTGAAATTCAGTAAAACTTCTGTTCAGAGCTTATCGCTATAATTTACTATAAATATAGTTTCACATGTCTTGGCCAGGCAATGCGCGATACTTGGTTGGGGCTTTGAAAGGTTTAAAAAGTTCAAGAGTCTCTTTTTGATAGTTTACAGTGACCTTGTCAAAGATTCTTTAACGTCCGTTTCCTTCACTAAGTAAATAGACGTCTATTGTGCACTTTTACAGCCTGGCCAAGATTCTTCAAACGAGCAATACTGTATATCTACCTTTTCGTTTTCCTCGTCGTAGAAGAAAATACCTCGCAAAATAGGAATTTAGTAAACTCGGACAACATTTATCTCCTTTTAATCCGAGTTAGTAGGGTTAACTTTATATAGAATTCTAAATTTATGTATCAAAAATTAGTAGGAAATTAAGTGGAAGCAATTTAAATTAAAACAATGTATCAATAATGACAGGTAATAAAAATTATTACTGAATTTGGTTTTTTAAACAAATTGTAAAAAATACAAAACATTAAAAACTTATACGAATAACAGTATTCTTGTAGTCTTCACAGAACATTACAATCACAATCGCAGAACATGATCCAAATTGGCCGAGTCGACCTTTTCTTATAGGCTACTCCCCTCGCCTATATCTAGGAAAATCGGGTAAAAATATATTCTGTCCTGGATTATTTAGAGTTTCTTCTTTACAATGGTTTTTTTTTATTATTTTGAATTTGTTAAACTATCGGAGTTTCAGTGAATAGTGAATGTTTAACACTATCGTCCAACTAATACGGAATATTATCTGGCTAGAAATGGCTATAATATTAATAATTTATAAGACAGTTTGACACTAGAGTTAGGCGTCAAGCGCCATCTCTTGATAAATTTAATAATTAAAGATAAATAATTTAGAAGTACTGAAAGAAAAGAATAGGCCCGGAGCGGGCCTCGAACATATGACTGCCTTCCGTGCAGATACGTTGCCAATTATGCTACCCAGACCTCCGTTCCGATTTCCTCTTTCAGTATACGTAAGCTTACGTTATAACCATCGACGGTTATTATGAAAGTTTAACATATAAAAAATGGATACATATATACACATCAGCCGTACACAAAGTGTTTAGCCGGCAGAAAAGAGGGTAAGGGAAAGGGGAGGGGAAGAAAGAGGGAGAGGAGATAGACAGTAGAGAAAGGTAAGATTTGAACGGTGTACATAAGGCTACATTTGATGTTGGTGTACAGTTTTTAGGCTGCAAGGCCGTAGTCTTCCGAAGAGTCTAAAAGAAAACCTGAGTGTAGCGAACACCAATAATTGAGTGCCGCCACGAATAGCTAAGTGTAGAAGTTAGTGCCAAGTGGCTGTTAGTAGGAAGACTTATATCTACTTAATACTAATAAAACTGAACGCGATTGCAAGTCTTAATACTACTTAACAGCTAGACAGTCAGCGCGAAAGCAAACGAACACAATGACAAACTAGACGAGACGAACGGACCGACAGCAGACAAACGAGCAAGACCCAAAAATTTATTTATTTATTTATTTATTGTTTTTTATATTTTTATGCATTTATTATTATTTTTTAAACGTTAACTTACTCACTAACTAAACTAACCTACCATAACCTAGGACAAACCTAACCAGACGACTAAAGCTAACAAACCCTAATCTAATTTAACCTAACCTATCATAACCTAACCGGAAATCAAGCTAAGCGTCCCTAATCTAACTTACAACTAAGACTAACTTTAACCGAATTTAGACTGAAAAAGAAGATGGGAAAATAAGAATTGAAATACAAAGTTCAAAGGCAGCTATATACCGACAGTTGAAACAAAGCAAGGGAAAGCTAATTGCCATCCATGCCTCCGGAGTGAGTGCTCTCAAAAGGCCCAATAAGGGATATGAATGCGAGCAGATGGTAGAACATTGTACTCGTGTGAATGAGTTGGTGCAGGTTGCAAGGCCAGTTGTACCCTTCAAGAATAGCAGCTCTCATTAAACTATCCTAATGTGATTGTACTGTACGTACTACCTATTGTATAAAAAATGAATAGCGGAAGGTTATCCTGTCCTTCTTTTCAGTTTTTGTAATTAGAATTCTGTTTCCAGAAATAGAGCACACGCTTAAACACGAAACAATAATTCCTTTTTCTTTTATACTCTTTTCGTCCTGTGGTAACTAAAGGGATTTTTTAATCTTATCCATTGGCCATCTCCGTAATGGGGCTGCCGGGTACTGAAGGACGGGCCCTAACATATTTGGGACCACACCACCTGAAAAATTCCCGTGGCTTTTTGCCAACCGGATTCGATCCAGAATACCCGAGAGGTATGCGTTAGGTTTAATCGCCTCCGTCATCCATAAAACGAATGAACATGAACGTTAAGAAAAACATTTATTCTGAAATGTTAACTATTTATTATTTAAATATTTAATTATTTAGTTAATTATTTAAAATAAAACACATAAAAAAATAGTAAAATAAACCACTGTCTATACGTACAGTACATATATATCTGTGTTAACTTTGAAACGCAATTGAATAAATTCAAACTTTAAAATTAAAATTTAGTTTTAATTTTAATACTAAAAAAACACATCCTAATTTTGTGAAAATCATGTCTTTCTTCTCTTCTTCCTCCATATTTATGAACGAGTCGTTAATTAATTTCTGTTATTCTTCTGCAATCGTCTATATGGAAATCATCGGAAATCGGTAACAGTCACAAATATATACAGTACTGTACAGTACATATAATATATTCTCTAAGACCAATGGTATGTTTGAAAACAGATTGATTTTGGCTTCTTAACAAAGTTATTTAGTATTATTTCTTTTAAATTTATAACAAGTTTGTATATTTTATCATGTATTATTGTGAATTTTATATAAAATTTACGACTACGTATAATGTTATGTTATACGTCAGAAACTTCCGTCCTACATTTAGATATGTAGATATTCAAAGAAAATTGTTTATATATAATTTTTTTTGTAAGAAAGAAGAACAGCGTCTTATTTCTTTGACATAAAAAATGTGTAAAACATGCAATGCTTTAAAAAATATACTAAAACACTAGAAATATGCAATTACAGCTATTTTATAGTAACATATTGTAACTTCTTACGATGAAATTAGCAGCCCGTAATGTTCATAGTTGCATACAAAATTTTGAACCGTTGCATACAAATACGTCTCCTAATGATCATCCTGTATTTAATATAATAAAAACCGATACATTTATTCTTCTAAAACATTAATTAATAATGATACTCAATTGTATTTCGATCAATTGCAATTCCTACTTCGATTAACATATGTACTTTAAATAAGACTGTAATAGCATTAAACAATAGAATTGTTTCGGAAAAGTTATTGGTATGTTGATATTTATAATTTAGGACATTTTTACATTACATAAGTTTAGTGCAAATTTAGACTTATTACTTTTAAATAAAAGTTATAATTAATAATTTTTTTAATCATGTTTAATTATTAATATAATTAAATTTAAATTATTCCCAACAGAATAAAATAATTACATTATGTTTATCAAATCGATATAAAGATGAAATGAGAATTTCATATAAGAAAAATAAATTAAAAAATTAATAAAGTGAGAAACAATTAAAGTAATAACAGCTTTGTCTGGTAAAAATACATTTTCTAAAATTAAAACATGATGCACAATATATCATATGCAATAAAATTTTTTGTCATATTTTTTTTAGAAAGTAAATTTTGTATTCCAAGCAGGGATGTTGGATATTTTCCAAATTTACGATCATCTTTTCGAGGTCTGTTATTTTATGAATAATTTATAAATTTATAGTATTAACTGAACTGTTCGTGTTTATTCTTAAAAAGTACTTAAAAAGTAATAATTAAAATTTCTTTATTTTATATTATTCTTATTGATTTCATACGAGGAAATGGATATAAGGGATCTTACAATCAACAAAAGAAGAACAATAGGACACAATATCCATTTAGAATAATTATCTTTTTCTTTTATGTTTGAAGACAATTATTAATACTAGATTCTTTTTTCCTCATACATCTATTACAACAACTTTCTTTGTATTTACAACTTCTTTGTATTCTTTTATTTCTTTCTTTCTTTCTCTCTCTCTTTTCTGAGATATTAAATAATTGAAATTCATTTAAATAAAATTGTTAATTTTTATTTTTTTTTATTAACGATCTACACCGAAATTTAATTTATGAAAACTTAAAACTTCAAAAACTTATTAAATTCAATATGCTGCACAAAATATATTTGTATAAAACTATTTTATAAAATTTAAAAAATATTCTATAAGCTATTATTAAATTAAGTTCAATTTTAAACTTATGAAATTAAATATTTCAGTCTTTAATAATATTAGTAATATCCTATGTCTTGTATTTGAAATATAGGATTTCAGTGATAGGCCTGAGAATTTCTGAAATTGGACATTAATAAAGCAAAATATCCGAAATCTACCAGACATTCTATTCCCGAATTCAAACTTTTCGGTATATTTTTCACTTTTATTTGGGTATTTGAAACAAATTATGGCTACCAAATGAATCAGAATTTTCAACACAACCGGGTTTGTTAGGTAGTTTCATAAATTTAAATTAAATGTTTCAAATTGTATTTGATTTTTTTTTTCTCGTAACAACTTTTTTTACAGTTCAACAAAGATATCTTTACCGTTCACATTTTGCAAATGTTAAATTTTTAGCAGATAGATAATTATAAGGCATTCGACAAAAGAGAGTTAAAGTTTCAAAACAAAGGAAAATATCCCAGAATGAACAAAAAGCTTTTAATATAATTTTTGATCAAAATATTATCATAAATAACAATATTCATACTGTATTTTTGTCTATACGAGCATTATCATATCCGAGTGTAAGAACATGTTCTTATCGGCACTATATTACGCAAAGTACCTAAAAAACCAATATATGATTTTTTATTAACTTTTACAGCATCGAAAGGATTTTGTATTTTTTAATGATTACCACAGATTTACTGTAATCATCGTTAATCTCAAATAACATTAATTAGTTACTGTATCAAGTACATGTATGTTTAATTTACATAGATACAGCAGTGCAGTGCTCTTAAAAGCCAAACAAACTGGCACGCGTAAGAGCGAGAATACATAAAAAACGAAATACCATCTAATGCTTATAGATATAAGCATTAAAAAATAAATTTGCTTTTTATTTATATACAGTTCAAATAGCCAATAATTAATTCCATCCAAATTTTATTTTTTATTTTTCATTTTAGATTTTTATTATTTTTTGTTCGAGTTAAAACAAAGTTATTTATTATTAAAGACATTTTATTTAGAAAATATAAAAAATCATTTTATTAAAAAATGAATAATTAAAAAGATAATTCTTTAGTAGCGCAAGAAAAGTATACTTTTTAAGGGTTAAATTAATTGGCTCATTTATCTGGATTATATTTGACTTATAGATTGGAGATTGGAACGATCAATATAGATTGATCTCACGTACAGTACGTCATATTTAATCTTCAGGCACTCTTCATTTTTTTGTGTTAATTACATCAATTCGACGTCATCTAAACGTTATGCCATTATATAAATATAGAAATGCTGTCAAATTGCATTTAAATATGACGAATTCTATATTGCGAGCAAAATAATATTATCGAAAAGTATATTTTTTCGATGGTAGCCTTTCGCTTATTGTTTAGATTTTTGGTTTGGATTTTCTCAATAAAATTTTATTTTCATATAAATTATTCCATAAGGTGGATGGACACGTGCAGCGCGGCAACGAAAAGCAGTAGAATGAGGCAACTGTTTGTCGCAGAAGTGAATTTTGCGTCGCTTTTCTCGTGCCGCGAAAATTGGCGGAATTTATCTTTCGAGACGGACGCTGCCAAGATCCATTTTTATTAGCCAGTAACAGTTCGTTTCGCAGTCACGTGAGAACACAGAATTACGTATTGTTTTAATACCGGAAAGTTCAACAAGGTTAACTGTGATAACCGACATAATAAAAAGGGGAGAGCAAAATAAATTTTATTATATATGAATATTTGCGTAGAATTTGTGTTTAATTCAAAGGACAAAAAAAACGAATCTTTCTCAAAATAGTAATTTTTATCGAAAGATCTTGATCGAGGAATAAACTTATTTTGCACACCAGTTCTTTCTCGATCTAAAAAAATATCTCTAATCCAAAATTTTTGGTGAAATCATCTTGGACGACGTCTTCCAGCTTAATAAAGCGAGCCATACAAAACGAAATTCGTAAACACGAGGATAACAGCAATGTCGCCATCTTAAATATTATACTCATGGGTTGAAACTTAAACAGATTGTCACTTGTATAGTCGTGCAAAGATGCTGCTTTTCGCTGTCGCGTTGCATAAGTGCGTCCTCTCTAAACAAGCAACTCTTTCAGCTTATTAAATCAGATGAACAACAATGACCAATCCGTAATGTTTACACAAGTTATATCTTTCACGAAATTGGTACTAATCATGACAATATAAACGCTATTCGTATTCAATTACGTCATTGATCGAGAAATATTTATATGACATAAATAGGATGTCACTACTTACGACAGAATATATCAATATCCAAGTAATACGGGCACGAAACAAAAAGAATCAACAAGCCATTCTCATAATATATGCTCTTGGACAACATCCAATTTGCTAATGAAGTTTTAAAGATTCGGTCAGAAGTGAGATCAGAAAAATGCTAGGTATTCGAATAATTCTCGGATGCGATCTTTACGAGCTTTCACGGCAGCAAATAAACTAATCCGAGTATCAAGAACTACTGTTTCACTCTGCCGTCGGAAATTCTAATTGAATTAAAGTATACAGAGATCAAGTTATTCTGCGATATAACTCAGAGGAATTTTTAATAATCTAAGCAATGGTTCAATCTTTGTAACTACCAACAATGTTAATACAGTGTGTCTTTCTTGTTAACCAGATTTCAAAATATTTTCTCTACACTCCTGTGATCTGAGAGAATTTTAATCCAAATACAAAATTTTTTAATGATTAAAATGATATTTTAAGCTGCAATTAACTATCAACTTTTTACTGATATAAGAAAATGTTATAAAAAAAATTCATATAAAACTGAAATGCTAACATGACAATTCAATACAAGCAATAACATACGAAAAGAATATTGTAAAAATTAATAATCATTTAATTATACTTCTAATATATAAGTTTTAATTCATTTGTTGTAGGATTTAATTGGGGCAGAATCAAACAGATTTAAGAATCGAAAACTTTCTACAATAAAATTAATTGTCTGTTTATGTAAAAGAATGCATTTCATCGAAAAAATAAGGTAGCACAGTGCTTCCAACTTGCTTTGTACGGAATAGTTATTAACTAACTAGATCCGAGAATTCGAGAACAAGTTTAATAATAATACTTTGTTTTTCATATGAGTGTTGTGAAATGTATGATTATTTAACGATAATAACCATACATTTCGTTACATATGTATATGTTTTATATGTATATAAACATGAGTTTATAGAAGTACATGGATGTATATTTACAAAACAAATTACTAGTTTACAACCGCTCTTTAAAATATGATTTATTTTAATAACCCCGGCTTTTACGATTGGTATCAATTTTCTGTTCAGCAGTATTAATAAATGAAGTATAAAAGTGCTGTTTATCTTCGCTATCTCTATATGATATTACTTAGGTATTTCGTATTTCGAAGAAAAGAATCTCAAGTTATGATATAAGCTTATGTGAAATAGATCTGCTTCTTTTTGACGCTTACAGATGCTCTGATCCAGAACGCTGTATGTAAATTTATTGCCCCTCTCTCTCTTCTCTGAGATTAAACATTTCTGTAATCTTGCTTATTTGATCTGTTAACGATGAAAATTGGTATTACCATATCACCTTCGTACCTGGTTTCCCAGAAAACAAGTAAGTCATAAAACAAAGAGCTAACTTAAAATATTTGAGGATGTTAAATGCAATACTAAATATAATTTTTATATAAATTAGTAAACGTCAAGAACTTTTCAACGTTTTGGTGGAAACCCTTTCCATCTTATCACGATGGTTCTATGGTGTATAACAACGTCATCATCTTCTTTTTAACAGGTAACATGGTACCCGCACACTAGTAGCTGGCTTGCTCCAACGAAAGAAAGTCGAAAAATTTAAAATTCGAAAAAAAGGGTTACTCGGTCGAAGGAAACGAGTACTGGACAAACGGAAGGAACCATCGGTCAACGTTAGCTAAGACTCTGTGTCCTTACACTTTTCAATCCCAAAATTTCCCTCTTTATTGACCAACAGAAAATTCTTCATAGGATTTTATGGGAGTTGGAATATTTGTTCTTCTCTTCTAAAATCCAGATGAGATCTAACGCAAAACTCATTCGTGTGGAAGATTGTTATAGATACATCTAAGAGAAAAATCGTTGTCGACTTCTTAAAATATATGACTAAATAAGTATGTTTATTCATTATAATTGAGCATTGTCACTCCACCGAAGCGTATGCGATTCTAACTTTTCAATAAGGGAAATATGACATTGAGGTTTGTACAGGCCAATTATTTGGATATAGCTAGGTATAAACCATGGGAGGGGCTACAGAAGCAAACTGTAAAGATTTTGAATAGCATTTTTTTTTTTCCAGCAAGCACTAAGCCGGGTAGCTATTGTTCAAGCGTAAAAAATGTAACAATAGCTTAACTTTACGTAATGCAAGCGAAAGCATGTATTATGTGTGCTGCATGTAGGCACTGCTGACTAAGCTGAAAGAGTTTAACCCTCAGCTTAGAGCCGTAGCCGTAGCTACGGCTCTGGTGAGAGCAACACCGCGAAATCTCAAAAATATATAATAATTAGACTTTATTCGTATGTATTTTAGTAGAGAAAATATACATTGAATAATTCAAAACTTCTTTTTTGTTAAATAAATAATTTTTATTAAATTTTTTATTATATTCATCCATTACTTGTTTAAAGAATTGATAATCATAATACACCTACAAAAACGGAAAACTGCTGTTTAGTAAAATTAAAATAGGAACATCATAAAGTTTTTTACTTTGGAAATCTTTGATATTAAAGAATAGTTCGGTATTAATTTTTTAAAATTATATTTAAATAAATTCAATATTTTTTTTATTTTTATAGATTCATATTTATATGAAAAACAGGTAAAATTTATTTGAATATAAAATCGCAATTTTTTCAGATAATTTCGTAAGGTTTATTTTATATTAGACAAATTCACATTAGTCAATACAAATTAAAAAGTTATAATATGAATAAATTAAAATTAATACATAAAATACCACATTAAAATAAAAGTAATCAAGACCAGTGAAAGTATTTAATGAATATTTCTTTAATATTCTTTGTCAATGTATATTATGCTTTGAATTAGCATAAGTTATTAACTTTATAAAGGTAATTGTTTAAAGTAATATAATAATTATTTTTCGTATTTTTATTTAGAAATGTTTCCTCTTCTGATTCTAAAATGTTTATTGTTATATTGTTGTTGATTTTTAAAAGCATTAAATCTGTTTATCAATTACACAAATGATTTAACTTTATTAAATTTCATATTTAATAATGTACAGTACAATAAATATATTTCTCTGGCATTATTGAGCAAATTTTTAACATTAATTTAAAGTCGATATACGAAAGACTAGATCTAATATATTGATAATACTGTATACTACTTATTTGATGTACTATACGTATTCTATTTAGTAGAATGTAAAATTTTCTATTTTTCGAACATACCTATTGTCTAGAAAATAACAAATATTAGTTCCATTAATCAGAGTATTTAGTTGTTCAATTAAATTAATATTTAATTTTCTATTTCATCTTATCACATATCTGATGATTATTTTATTAAATTTAAAATCTTTTTAAAAATATTATTTTTAATAAAAATGTTTTATTTTATTCTTATTAATAAAATAATAATATTTTAGTATTTATTATTGATTGTACCATTAAATATATTATACTTTAGTGCTGCTTTCAAATGAGAGTTTGTTACTAAAATTGTGTGTATTTTTTGGTACTTTTCTACATATAAAGAGCCTGAGGAATGTTCTTCTTATTTCGGAACTGCAGAGACAATAAACATAAAAATTCATGGCGTAATTAGCCAGTTCCAAAACGTTAGCCACAGCGCGAAATGTCTGAAAAGCAAAATTTCTCTCTTTCTCGTCACTATTCAATAGCGTCAAAACAGCTGCTGGTGTCATGCAAATGAAGAAAAGAATACTGACACCACCTAATAAAGCTACTAGACGTTTTTCTTCACGGAATTTCTTATTACCTTCTCTCACTTGATTAGTTCCAATGAGCGACGACCTTAAAAGGATCTTCTTCTTTTTAACAGTCTTGCGGAAAGCAATGATGATTGCGGTATTAAGGAGAGCAAGAATGACTACAGGTCCTAATCTAACAATGATTTCTTTCACATAAAGATATGCTTTAAAAGCCGGATGATTAGTAACCGTTTGATGTTCACAAGCAATGTATTCGGTATAATTCGAATTTTTTTCAGCAATTACAGTTTCTTTCTGAAAACAGATAGGTAAATATAAGAAGAAAGGTACGACATAAGCAGCGAGAATGCAATGTTTAGCGTTTTTGGTCGTATGTATCTCTTTGAAACGTGTTGGAAGACATACAGAAAAATATCTATCGACTGTGAGGGCGACTACAAGGAAGACACTGGTTGCCATAAAACCGTTAACAATGGCTATATCGAGATGAGCGTAATAAATGGCCGCTGCGTAACTCCTCGGTTGAATGCCATGAAGTCTTAGCAAAGAAGGAATTCCCACTAACAGAGATATAAGATCGGAAGTGGCTAACCATGTAAGATAAACAAACGTTACCCCTTTTAAATTGGGTCGTGTTAGCACAATTAAATTAATAATATTACCAAGTATTCCTAAAGCTATAATCACCGAACCAATAATTGCATAGCCAATTACTTTAAGTTGGTGTAATTTAATATCTGTCGAATCGGGAGAAGAATTAAATGTTTTATTGATATGAAGATTCGATGCTGCAGTACATTCACCCATAATATGTTTCCTACGGAAAAATAAAATATAAGTTAGACTATGAATCACATAATAAATAAATAAATCGATATTTTATCTGAAATAGAAAAACAATATTTAATTTTATACATTTTAAATGAATAAAAACGTAGACCCGTTATTAGATTTTATAAAATATAGGTAAAATATTACAAATAAATTATGGATTACTACTCAAATTAGATAATTCTTGAAACATGCTTATCCCATAAAATATCCAAATTGAGTTAATACTCCGTACTGTATCTTAGAGATTTTATTATCTTGGCTATATGATTAAATTTAGGTTTCTATGCCATAAAAAGGGATTTGCAACAGACATCTTTTCAGCACTCTCATTTTCTTTTCTCTGCGATCGCTCATGAATAATTCATGTACAGAAATAAACACGTTAAACTATTTCCTTATCACTAAAGAAGTTTCAAATATATTGTATTTTAAAATGTTTATGTTTAAACATCTTTTTCCCTCCGTTCAAATACGTATATCTAAATCTCTTTAATTTAACAGTAGAGTTAATTAAATCACTAAGTGACATTATAAAAGTATTATTTAATTAATATCTATTTAATAACTACGAGTAATAAAGAAAATATTTGAACGTAATATTTTCTTTATTACTTGTAGTTATTAAATAGATATTAATTAAATAATACTTTTATAATCTCACAAATTAGTGATTCAATTGTGTAAGTTACGTGAAATAATCTATCGAATATCTATTTTTAGCTTGATTTTAATTTAAAATTACAAATGATTTTGTCATTAATGATAATTTACTATAATTTTATCAAATTTTTGTAACATTATTAAAACTTTGATAATATATTACACTTTATTTCAATTAACATATTGTAAAGAAGCCATTTCTAACTTAAATTGTTAAAAACATTTCAAATATGAAATAATATTTTAAATTATTTTTAAATATTCTCATTTATTTTTGATTACTATTATTATTATTTTAATTTGCTATACGTTGATAACAGGAAACATAATCATCGAATTAAATCCATAATTTCATGCTTATTGAATTATTTTAAATATTTCGAATCATCGTTATTTTTAATATAAAGTTTCATTTGATTTAGAATTTATTTACAGATTTTCGAATCAATTCGTTACGCTTGATTTTGTCTTTTCGAAATATTTTCTGTTCAACTTTTATTTATTTCATTTTAAGACGTGATCGAAATAAACAATTTTCCATTTTAAACGTTAAAGTCGATTAGGATTCTGCTAAATAGATTTATTTTCATTTAAAAAAAAATATTAAATATATTAGAAAAAGTTTATTAATTTCAATCGAACGATTGCATTTTACGAATGCCACGAAAATCTTTACATGAATAAAAAATAAATTAATTTTTTTATTAGGAAAGTTTATCAGATTTTTCGATCCTCACTATAGATTTTTAACGACATCTATCTCTATATTTTCAGTAATTTTATTAAATAATATTTACACTTAATTTTATAATACGTATTACTTATAAATTAATGTTTTATATATATAATAATTTATAAATAAATTACTATTGAAAATTTTTTTTATTTTTTAAATATATAATATATTATTTAAAATAAATTGCTTACATTCTTGAAAGGATGTCGTCAGAGAAGTTAAAAACAGAGGTTCCTCAACGCGAACGTTTGATCAAATAGGTAATAGCTACTATGACAGGTATTTATTTCGTAATATTTTTTATAAAATATATGATGATTATAATTAATAATGGTTTCTTATATTATCATCAATTTATTAAAATAAAATTGCTTTTCTAGAGCTCGAATCTGTCACGAAATTAAAAATATTCCCGATAGATGCCGCTAATATATTAGATTTCAATATTGGTAATAATGTTTGTATGGAAACAAATGAACTCAACAGAATATAAAAAGCTCAATATATTTACTCTGAAATGTCAATAAGTGAAAGCATACCTCCACATACTGCTTTAATTTATTTAATAACGATAAATAAAAATTAATTCTATTTTATATGCCTTAAAATTAGAATAGATTGATTTCTTTTTATTCAAAAATTCAAGACAATGCACTCGAAAATTGACAATGCTAACATTGATTTATAAACAACGCATAGAGTAGACGTAATGTGAGATATTAGCTAATGGTATTATAATTTCAACGATGAATTGGGAAGATATTGAAGTTTATAAGATGGATAAGACAAGGATTATTGAAAGTGTGGTTAAGACACAATTTTGAACGACGCGCCTCGTTCAGCTGAACGAGGCGCGTCATAATAATTATTCAACAGTTGAACGACGCGCCTCAACTGTTTCTTTCTGATCGTATTTAAATGTTTTCAGAATGAAAATAACAAATTATAATTATAATGAAAGTATACTTTACGAATTAACTTATGCGTATTTATAATATCAAAAACAAAAAAAAAAAAAAAAAAAAAATTTGTAAAAATGTAAATAACCACTAAGAATTTCGATTGTTCTACAGATTTTAGCATTACAATCCTTGTAGTAACGTATCAAAGTTAGCTTACTTAAAAGTAAACAAACATTAAATCAGAAAAAGTTTTGACTGAACATATACAGAAACAGTTGAATAATCGTTAGAACAACAAAATAAAAATAAAAGAATAATAATAAAACTGCATAGGATAAAATATTTAATTATAATCTGGTAAATAATGGAGATTAGTATCATTCTTAAAACCGGTGCAAACATTGCCAACAATTTTTTTTTTAATAATAAAAGTTATAAAATAATTTTTCCATCTGAAGAATCTGGGATTTAATTTAATCCCTACTTTAAATACTTTTGAACTAGATGTTTAGTTTTATATATATATATGTGTGTGTGTATGGAAATGAAAAATTTGTAAAACCTAGATAAAAAAATTCGTAGCTCAAAAAACTTCCAGCCAAGTCTAAATTGTTTTCAGAATAAACTTATTACAAAGAAAAATAAATTTTCGTAATTTTCTTTTAGATCGTGTAATCGAAATTTTAAAATTTGCCATAATTAATAAGATTCTATCTTAAGGAAATGAAGAAATTTATCTTTGCTTAATCCTGTAAAGAGTTTAACATTTTAAAATTGTTGAGTGATCGATAGGTGAATATCATTATACTTCTAGAAGAGTAAAAGGAAATTCTTTATTTTTCAAAAAGATCATTCATATTTATCCATATTTACTGGCTAAAAATGACGTTTTTTACATAAGCATGTCAGTAAGTTAATTTTGTGTTTTACTCAAATCAGATATGACATTTATCTATTATTATTTTAATTAAAATTGTAAAGTTTTTTTAAAAAATCATTACAGTTTTAATTTACTTTTAATAACATTAACTAATTACGATAAAATTTTAATTAAAATTGCTAAAATTATTAATTTCTTACCTATACTTCAATTAAAATTCTGGGATCAATTAATATTGAAAATCGAGACTTCAATTGTTTACGATGGTTTTTATAAGAGAAATTTACTAACTATACAAAATTCGAATTATAGTTTAAAATTAAATTTATTTGTTTTTAATAATAATTTTCGATATTACATTAAATTTATACTTTAAAAATCGTTATTTAATTAAGTTAAAAACATCCTTATTTTTTCACTAAGTAATTTAATTAACATAGCTTACTTTTTGGCTATAAAATGTATGGATGTATGGCATTTTAACAATATTAGAATAAAAATGAATATTTTGAGGTTTAAAAAATACTCAAAATATTCATTTTTATTCGAAAGTAATAAATAAAGAAAAGAAAAGAATAAATGAGAATATAAAAAACCGAAGGTCATGTCTTATTCATAAGAATAAAGATTTTTGGAAGAAATATTATCCAATAAAACTTGTTACTTGTCAGAATAATTATAATCAAAAGGCGAAAAGTGAACAAAAATGGGGTAAAAATAGCTGAGAAATAGCGACCGAAGCTGTTTTGAAAATACCAAAAATGAAAATGATAGATATAAGGACATCATATATATTTTTCTCTTCTATTAAGGGAGGAAATATGACAGAGAATAGATACGAAAAAAATATTTTGCAATGTCTAGAATTACGAATATGACAGATTCACACTTGCTGGAAATTCTTAAACTGAAACATGGCTTAGATATTTATAAATTAGTTTATTATTGAACAATACAGGTATATATGCGTTTAAAACATTTTAAAAGATTAAATAAATTTAACCAATTTAAATTAACGTTTTATATTATTTATAAACTCAAAAATTTACTTTTTTATTAATTTTCTTAAATTTATTTAAACAGTAATTAAGTATATTTAATCATTAAATAAGTTTATAAAACTTGATTATTTTAAATAATATGTTAAAAAGGTTTCAAAAGCTTTGCATTAAAGAGACAGATGAAGATTTTTATGACTAAATATAGGTTAGTTCTAAACTTTCTGTTTGAATATTTTATTTAATAGTTAAAATTCAATTAAAACTTCGCATTAAAACTAATTATGGCGGCTCTACAGAGAAATTATTAAATAAATAAATAAGTTATTTTATGTTAAAATATGTTCGAAATTTATTTTAAAATATTAATTGCATATTCAATCGATTATAAAAGTGATTATTTAAGCGAGAGACTCGCGTTAATCTCTACGTCGAAATATAATAATTTATTTTGGCCCCCCTTCTTAACTTTGAGCTAACTCTTTTATCATTTATAAAGCATATCGTAACAATAAATATCATTTGCATGTTCAACGCTATAACCAAAGTACTGTACAAGTAAATCACAAACGAAACGCCTGCAGTGTATCGACCAACGCATTAAACATGTTTAAACACAAAATAAAAATACCAAAGAAAAGATTACAACGTAAATTCGTTCATAACTAGTTAATGAGAGGCATGATAATTTTAGTTCATTTATCACAACAACGGATATCATAGCAGTTAATTTTATTATAATAGGTATCGATTCTTTGTTAAGACAGTTACAATTAATTAAATATATTTTTTTATTCTTTCAACTGATTTAAAAATGCATTATTTATTTCGAAAAAATTGTAATTATTCCTTTGATTTATACATTTTATTGATTTACTCGACTCTGGAATTAATCAGATGATACGCTACCCAGTACGGTTAAACAGGAGGGTGTAGTTAAATTAATTTTTTATGTACTCTGTTTAAAATATGATTACAATATTTACTCGTTTAATTAAATTCAAAATATTTCTATTTTTCTCTTATCAATTTATTTTCATACGTAAAACATTTAATTTTATTACACTTTATCTCAACCCATTACAAACTTTGTTTAAATATTACCGTCTGCCTCAATAACCGGAGATTCGTGACAGACTAGAACAGTTAAATGAACTGTTTAACTAACAGTTTAGCCTTAAAGACAAACAGGATTTTCAATATACTTTCTTCATTATGAAGATCTACACTCCTTACTTCATTTTATTAAGTTTAATCGTATATCTACAGAAGTGGCTATGTGATTCGATCATATTAATATTAGATTGTTTATCACGTAACAGTTTATTTCGTTAAGTTATTCTGTAACACTTAACCAAAAACATTCTTAATTTTATTTATATAAAAGTTAAAAATTTTAACTTAAAACTTTCTTCTTTTTATGGTACTGTAGTAATAATTGAACCTGTGTGTGTGAAATCTTCGAATCGAAATCTTATCTTTGAAAACACTTACTACCTACATAAAGGAAGCTTTATAAAGTTCTGTTCTAAATGCGGAATCTATCTCAAAAATCTGAACTGAATATAAATTTCGTATTTACAGTCAATTTTCGTACGATACATTTAACAAACGTATATACAGTACTATCGAGTCATAGTAAAATTTTCGATTTTAAATATAAAATTACGATCGAAAATTTAATTTCTATATATTTTAATATTTGATAGATATAGAAATAAGTTTCAGGATTATTTTTTCAGAATGAAAAAGTTGACTTTTCTTATTACATTGCAATTTAAATCAAATATTTCAAAATTTTCAATCTACAATTGCGATTCGATTTCATAATGGATTCAAGCATCCGAATAAACTTTTTTCTAGCAATTTATTTCGTATAAATGCAAATTTGCAATATCACCTTTCACATATTAAATTCTTAATATATGAGCTAAAAATGAAATAAGGTCCTTTACAGGTCTTTATTTCAATTTAGGTACAAAGTCTGACATCGAGTCAAACTGCACTTTAATGGAATATTTTCTTTTTACAAGAAAATTTTCGGTGAAAGAAGAATAAATCTTTCAGAATACAAACTACAAGTACCATCATCTGTTATTGCTATCGTATGAATAGACCTATTCGAAAGAAGATTTTTAATCTTTCTATAAAAAAGAAAATAAAACTAAAAAGAAACTCTTCGTTTAAATGAGTAACTACAATGAAAGTCGTTTCACAAATCTTTCATATTTTTATAACAATAGTTTTATCGTAAAAAGTAAAAATAAAAAATGATTAAAAACATGTTACTACAAAAGCTACAATGAACTAACAAGAAGAAATATTTCTTTAATATAATTAAGAGTTATCCGGTAAACACGATGTTGTTTTTTATTACAGCAATTAAAAAAAATATTTTATAATTTATTATAAAATAAAGTTACCGAAAATCGAGTGGCTTTTAGAAATAATAAAGAAATTCATAAAGAATTAATGATTAAAATTGAAAAACTTAAAATCTGTTATACGTAAAAATATAATTTTTATTGTATTCTTTTGGAAATCATTACATAAATAAACACACCTTTTGATACATACTTTACAGTGTTATTATATTTTTTATGCATCGACTACAAAATCGGCCATCTTCAAATTCTCATTAAATGTTATCATTACTCTCGATTTACTAATATTTTACATTTAAAAATTAAAATGATTAAAATTTATTATTTTCATAAACTTAATTCGGATAAGTAACAAAATTGTATTTAAAAAGCTAATTAATTTAATGAAAAGTTTTTAAAATACTTTATAGATATAGTTATTACTTATATATGCAGAAAAATCCAAAGATAAACATGGAAATCATATATTTTGCATTTAAAAATATATCCGAATCGTCAGAGTGAACTGCAATGCAGAAGGTGGAAAAAGAGGGAAAAAAAGTATTTTACTGTCTAGAAAACAGGATCAAATGGTTATTTCGTATAAAATATATTTTAAAAGTAAAATTTAAAACTTACAAATTTCTTATTTGCTATTAAACCCGCAGGATGTAAATTTGGAAATGTTATTTCTCAACTCCTACATATTTTTTATATTATTATTATAATTAAAATGAATCCCCAGAATATTTAGAATTGACGAAATTAAACAAATATTTTAATGCGGATTATTCATAATAAATAATTGGAAAAATAAAAATAAATGATATAAAGTAACTTATCTACTTTTTTTAAGTGTTTTATGTATGAATTTTTACTAAATAGTTTGTTTAGTTGTATTTAGTGTATTGTCCTCTTAATCAGAGGATTTCCTAAATGATGGTGGACAAATTATTTTAAGCGATAAGACAAACTACAAAACTTTCTATCCAGATATCCTTTACATATCGGAAAGAACCACCTATAGAAACTACGTTTAATTATTCTTTTTAAATATTCCAAGCATAAATTTTCATTCAGTAATTGTTGATGTACACAATGATACCAAGAATTATTAAATGAAAATTTATTTATAATTGTTAACTAAAAATTCAGGGTAGGACCACCATATAGGAGAATTAGGTGGCCGCTTAGGGCGCAAATCTGTAAGCAGCACCATGAATTAGAATTGTATTTTACGACAAAATTTAGGAATTAGTGGTATATAATAATTACAAAATGAACATATTTGAATAACAATCTCTCTCATTGCAGTGGTTTTAGATGTAAGATTTATATTGAGCCTAACAAATCCAATACAATCTCACAAAATCAATACAGTCTCACACACATCAAAACAGAAATTATCTTTGGGAAAAGTAAATGTGTAAGTAAAATTTAGTAATATTATTCAACAGAATAATCTATAGGAGAGCGGAAGTTAAATACAAACTTTTTCTTGTAGCATCTATTCTTTTAAATATCTCTTACAAATTAGAACAATTTAGTTGAAGTTAATTAAAATACTAAATTACTTTAATTAAATTTACAATTCTAAATTTTAAAAAAAAACCTTTCATTTAATTATAAATTTAATTTATAATGTCTGCATTACGGTTTAAAATCTGGATACTTTCAGGTGTTAAGTAAGAGATAGTAACACGATGTTCCGCATGTTCAGAAACAATTTACTTAATCGATTTTTATTGATTTACGAGTCACACGTTGCCTCAAGGAAGAAATTTTAAATCTTCTAATAATTATCAATTAATTAATATTTAACACTACGTTACATTGAATTTTAATATGTTTTGGCTCACACTTTGTAAAATTTTGTATAACAATGCTTAATTGATCACATACTCTGTTCCTAAATTTATTTAAAAGTTTTTTGTTACACAGTCTGATGGAGAATATTGATTGAGGATATATTTGCTAATATTATTAAATCGTTTTTCGTTGTTTAAGTTTAGTTTTAAACGAAGAGGAATTTTAAATTATTATTATAGAAAAAATAGAGAGTAGTCCTTGTTTATAGTTGGTAATATATTCAATGTTAATATTCATTAAAAGATAAAAATTCTAAAATACTTTCAAAAAAATTATTTAGTTTTCTTATTTAGTATATAAATTCTTTTATATTTTATTCTCTATTACATATAGACCATTTAAGAAACTTAAAAACTTCTATTTTTCAAATCTTTCAGATAAGATTAAAACATGAATAAATTAATCATTTAACTTTAAGAAAAGTTCAAGCAATCAGTAAATATTGTATGTAAGATGACTAAATAAAAAATACAATTTTTTATAAGAATTTTTAAATATCTTTTTAATTAATAAAATATAATAAAAATAGTAAATAAATGATTTGTAATTAAACATTTCATCTTAAATTAAATTGCGTTTAACGAATACAAACCATCGTTCGCTTGAACAATTTTATTTATTATAAATAACAAAACAATTTTAACATTTCACGTTATTGATGAAAACCACAATTTTTATTTTTATCTGAATTCAGAAACGACTTTTTTCAAGTTTTATGAGATATATAGGAACATACTTCCGACTGCAAGCTGTTATCATCTATTTATTTTCAGCTAGAAAAATATTTTTCTATCCTTTTAATTATCAAGAAAAGCGGAAGAGAGAATTGTTAAGTGAAATAATTATATCTATAATTAAAAATTATCTAGAAGCATAATATTTGATTACAAGATATGATTTTTAAATACTGGAATAAAAAGATAAAAGTTTTCCTTAATTAAAAGTTAATATAAAGTAATTTTTTAAAATAATTTAGCGTACTTTTATTTTAAAATTTATATAGATATGTATCATATTTTGAAAATTCAATTAATACAAGTAATTATATTGTAAAATTCATTAAAATAGTTTATCTAATATGTAAATTGATTCAAATTTATTCTAATTTTTAGAATCTCATTTTATAGTATAATCTTTCTTATGATACTAATCAGAAGTACTGATACAATGATTTATATTTGTAACATAATACACAAAATGTAAAATGAATTTTGATTGACTATCGAATTTTCTTATCCGATTTCAGAGCATCATTACATTAAAGATTTTTGGGATTAATAAATGATCACATGAAACGATTCTCATAGCATATTAAAAAATTCACGTATTTATCTGTAACACAATGGCATTTCTTTTCCAATATCTCTGAAATACCAACGTTTATTTGAACAAATAACTTGTAGTACCATTTGATAAAGTGTTCAAGAGGGCTAATGAAATCTCAAATGTCTCATATAATTTTGTCAGGATTTAAAATATTCTGGAAATTATATTAAACAGCTATACTGACTTTATTTATTTATTTATTTAGCATTCTGCTACAGTACTGATTTTATATATTACATAATTGACATTACACAAGGATTTTCAAACAACTAATTTCATTGGAGAGTCCGGAATTATCATTAGTTTTTATAACACAAATCAGAAACGAATAATTATGTTGTATAAATCGACAACCTAAATTTCTTATAAGAGTATAAAAGACCATAAAATTTAAATTTGGTCTTATGATAAAAGCCTTAATTTTGAGCGCAAATGAAAACTTGTAAATGCTAATAACGAATATGATCTGCATTAAGTCAGACTCGAATGGAGATATGATATGTGATCACCCCTTATCTCTCCACCCTCTCGATCTTTAAACACCAAAATTTAATAGAAACTCAAACTACCATGCCTAATTTAGTTTCTTTATAATTATCCCATCCTGAGATATTAAGCGAAATACACGCCAAAACACACCATAAGCATACATACATATACAGGGAATTTTACTCTTTTTGGGGGTTCAGGAGGTGTCAAAACATAGAGATTTGCAAAGAACCCGGAGGGTCAAATTTGACACAATTACAATACTTTCCGACTGTTATGTATACATAACAACGGGGAAAGTAAAAATAAATATAAACAATTCGGATGTAGTGAATAAAATCGCTTTGATTATATTAAATTTCATTAAAATGAAAATATTAAGAGTCTAGTTATGTAAGAAAATTTAAAAATAATTTCATTATTAAAATTTATAATTATAATTTTGTTATTTGTATAGGCTAATTAAAAGCCTTTTGTCGGTCGCTTTCAATAATTGAAAATGCTTCAGATATTGTAAGATTTAACAATTTTCAATTATAATTGCATTAAGTTCAAATTAGAATTACATTAGAATGAATTAATTTATAATTTAGAGAACTTTCAATTATTGAGATTAAGTTTCGAGATAAGACGTTGTCAATTAAAGTTATAATAAATATATTTTCTTTAAATGTTTAATGTTTTAATGAATTCACATATACTGATTATAAATTTTTTTAAAACACAATTATACTAATTAATTAATAGCATTGCTTAATTTAATTTTATGATATGTCGTATTTAGCGGAAGGCTACAAATTGTCTTCATTTCACTTTCGTGCTTTCGAATTATATTCGATTGACCGAAGATGTTGATTGTTTAAAATATCTTCAATATATATTGTATATTTCTTCATTGCTATAAGATTTATTTTCCTGTATTCTTTATAATATTGAAACTAAAATATCATTAAGATTCTTTGGTTAATGTTACCTATGGTTCCAAAATGGCGGCTCGTCTCTGATTCAAGGGAACAGAAGAAAGAAAACAGTGGGGACGCAGGTTCTAACTTAGCCTAACCTATTCTATTACTATTAAATTACCATAATTATTACCAACCAAATTATTCGAATAGGTTAGATTAGGTTAGAACGTGCGTCCCCACTGTTTTTTTTTCTTCTGTTCCCTTGAATCAGAGACGAGCTGCCATTTTGGAACCATAGGTAACATTAACCGATTCTTTATTGGACAACTTATTAGTTGTCTCTGTCTAGAAAACATGATTAAATAATTAAAAGTATACATCAGTTTATATGAAATAAAATAAAATTTAAAAATTTTAGAAAATTTATAATTTAAAGAGGAAAACTCTTTTGAGCACTGAACACAAGACCGTGTTATTTATCAAACACCTGGCTTTTTCCACCTTTATTAGTTGAGACGAGGTCTTATTTTCACTCGTTTCGGGCATTTTGCCCCTCTTCAGTCAACTAATAGAAAATAATATATACGGTATTCTAAATAATACAATATACACCAATAAATTGTATAGAAAGATAATTTCTATACAATTTATTGGTGTATATTATATTATACCGTAGAATACCGTATATATTATTTTCTATTAGTTGACTGAAGAGGGGCAAAATGCCCGAAACGAGTGAAATAAGACCTCGTCTCAACTAATAAAGGTGGAAAAAGCCAGGTGTTTGATAAATAACACGGTCTTGTGTTCAGTGCTCAATATACAGTAAAAACACGGTTTTAAGAACATTTAAAGGAAAACTCTTATTGGAATTTAAATATCTTTAACTAATTTTAGATCTACATTAATCTACTTATGCTAATATTTATATTATTGTAATGCTTATTTTATTATTGATAATACAATTTTCAATTTTCAGCTACTATTGATTATCATTATATTAAAATCGCTTATGATCAAAATCAACAAAATTTATCTTTCTGTCTATATATTTAATATCTGTAATTTACAAACATGGATAAAAGATAATTTAAATATTTTATACTATAAAACACGTTATAAGTAATATTTTCCTTTGCCATATTTCGCAGTTTATTAATTAATAGAATGAAGATTTTACTCCATTTCTATTAAAAAATACTTTATTAAACTATTGGTAGAAATTAAATTAACATAAAATAGTAAAAGACTTACTTTTAATTTTATATATTTTTACTTTTAAATGCCATTTGTAATCTTCACTGCTAAAAGCAAAAGTAAACGATATTCAACTATAACTTTTAAAATTTAATATCAGCCTTATTTATTAAACATTACTCATAAAATATGCTTAAAATTTAATATACTTATATTTATTATTATATTATCATGCTTTATTCTATTCTTTAAAATTTATTCTCCCTTAATGAATATTTCACTAATCTCATTAATATAGACATATAGTATATACATTTATTCATAACAACTACAAATTCATATTAAAATCTGAAGATGAGAAAAATGTAATTTTATAATAAATGAATTACAAGATATTCCATTTATTCATTGTATATTAATGATATATTCTTTAGTTTCTCTTATTTTTTTTATAATAAAATTAACATTTAACATCTTTTTTAAACGAGAATATTCAAACATTAGAAACATTTATTTTATCCTTTAACTAGCTGACCCGCCACGCGTTGTTGTGGCTCAAAATGTATCTATTATAAATGTATAACACTTCCCCCGTGGGGGGAATTTCAAAAAATCCCTTCTTAGTGTACATTCTCTTGACGTACCCTATTAAAACGCAATCAAAAACGCATCTAGAATAGTATAATAAAAGCCGAGTTCTTCACAGTAAGCCTTAATCCCGTCACTTTTCCCGCTGAGGAATATCGAAAAATCCCTTTTTAGTGTATATTCTGTTGACGACCAAATTAAAAACGCAAAAAACCGCATGTAAAATAGTATAATAGAAGCCGAGTTCTTCACGGTAAGCCTTAATCCCGTCCAACTCCCCCCAGTATGGAGAATTTCGACATGTATATTATATAGAAACACGTGCGTATTCGAATGCAACGTTGTGTCAAAATTCCAAAGGAATCGATAGGAACAAACGAACGTTATATTTATGTATATAGATAGATAGAAAATGATCTGCTTCAGTCCATTCTCACAGAAAAGCAGAATGCCTCACAGAAAAGCAAACTTAGGTCGTCGGAAGGTAGCGCCATCTGTTGGACATAAAAGCCTTAATCTATATATAAATATATTTTTGAACGGGTGGAAATGGAGTAGGGGTATGAAAAATAGATAGTAGCCGATTCTCAGACCTACTGAATATGCATATAAAATTTGGTAAAAATCGGTAAAGCCGTTTCGGAGGAGTACGGTAACAAAAATTGTAACAGGAGAATTATATATATAAGACTAGCTGACCCGGCCACGCGTTGTTGTGGCTCAAAATGTATCTATTATAAATGTATAACACTTCCCCCGTGGGGAGAATTTCAAAAAATCCCTTCTTAGTGTACATTCTCTTGACGTACCCTATTAAAACGCAATCAAAAACGCATCTAAAATAGTATAATAAAAGCCGAGTTCTTCACAGTAAGCCTTAATCCCGTCATTTTTCCCGCTGGGGAATATCGAAAAATCCCTTTTTAGTGTATATTCTGTTGACGTAACCTATTAAAACGCAATTAAAAACGCAAAAAACCGCATGTAAAATAGTATAATAGAAGCCGAGTTCTTCACGGTAAGCCTTAATCCCGTCATTTTTCCCGCTGGGGAATATCGAAAAATCCCTTTTTAGTGTATATTCTGTTGACGTAACCTATTAAAACGCAATTAAAAACGCAAAAAACCGCATGTAAAATAGTATAATAGAAGCCGAGTTCTTCACGGTAAGCCTTAATCCCGTCATTTTTCCCGCTGGGGAATATCGAAAAATCCCTTTTTAGTGTATATTCTGTTGACGTAACCTATTAAAACGCAATTAAAAACGCAAAAAACCGCATGTAAAATAGTATAATAGAAGCCGAGTTCTTCACGGTAAGCCTTAATCCCGTCCATCTCCCCCCACTGGGGGGATTTCGACATGTATATTATATAAAAACACGTGCGTATTCGAATGCAACGTTGTGTCAAAATTTCAAAGGAATCGGTAGGAACAAACGAACGTTATATTTTATTTATATAGATAGATAGAAAATGATCTGCTTCAGTCCATTCTCACAGAAAAGCAGAATGCCTCACAGAAAAGCAAACTTAGGTCGTCGGAAGTTAGCGCCATCTGTTGGACATAAAAGCCTTAATCCATATATAAATATATTTTTGAAAGGGGGAAATGGTGTAGGGGTATGAAAAATAGATAGTAGCCGATTCTCAGACCTACTGAATATGCATATAAAATTTGGTAAAAATCGGTAAAGCCGTTTCGGAGGAGTACGGTAACTAACATTGTGACACGAGAATTTTATATATAAGATTACAAATCATTAAGAATGAATTTTTGAAATAAATTTCGAATGTGGATAACTTTGATGTAACTTGTATTCGTATGTATTTAATTTAATTTATATTAATCAGTTCTTGTTTGTACAGCGAGTATTGCAATATAAGGTAAAGCGTATACTCAAACATAATCAATGGAATTTAATTCAGTACACACTCAAGCAACAACATAAAACGAGATAGATTTGAATGGATTTTAAAACTGTAAATAAAGTAATTAACGAAACGTACTTTCCTAACTTTAATCCTGGAACAAAAATTGTTGTTTATTAATTTCATTAATGTAGCCTAAGGCAAGGCGTTTCTTTCAGAAAATTGCTTCCTACTCTTTAATTATTTAATCATATATGAAATCGCGATGATAAAATTTTTAATTATGGACTATAAAATTCAATTTCTTGACTTATATTGTGCAATAGCGTTAATAAATAAGTTTGTATTTTAAAATTAAATTTAAAATTTAAAATTGATAATAATTTATGATTTCATTTCATCGTGAAAATTGATTGTTAGCGTTTTTCTAGACTATACTACTGAATTGCTAACAACTTCATTAAGAAATTAGCTCACTGGAGTTTGTCATCTAATCATACATCTACCTGAATTTAATTTATAAAATTAATTTACTTAGAAATGTTGCATTATAAATTTACGTAAAGTAAATTTTTTACGTAATATAGTTTTATATGAAAACATTAAAATGCTGATAGGTTTTACACAAAAAATCAAAATTTAAAATATTATTGTAAACTATTTACCTTTCTTATTGTTCCAAAAACACACACACAAATATTTTTTCGTAAGAATTAAAATTTTAACAGTGTTTTATTTAAAAATTTAATCGAATTCTACGAAGATCATTTTTGTAGATTTATTCATCGTTCACTTTAATAATCAGAAAGATGCCAAAATATACTTTAATTGTATGTGAGGATCTATAATGTACAGTAAAAGATATCTATAAATCACTTTTTTATATTATTATATAAGTATTTTAATTAACTAGAGTGAAACTAATCTAACAATGTTTCAATATTTCAAATACTGTAAACAAAATTTAATTTTATTAAATTTAGTATACGGATACATTAAAAAATTATAATTGAAATGATTTATATTAATTTAATAAAATAAAACGTTTTAAAATATTTTTATACATTTATCTATTATTTATTATTTAACTAAAGAATGTGGACATTTTTCTGCCTTTCGTAACCTTTTAAATTATTTATTTAAAGTTTATTATATTATAAAGAAAAAAAGAACTGTTTTTATGATATAGAAAGAAAGATTAGTCAGATAATATTTGTAATTTTAAAACAAGAATTTTTAAATTTCGAACTCAAAATCATATTCATTAATCCATTAGGTACAAAAAAGTTATTTTTTATTAAGGTAAAAGTATCAATAATATGATTATTAAAACTAAAAGTTAACAATTATACGGTTTTATTTTAAAATAATATTTTATGTAAATAAAATATTGATTTTTCTGTCAAAAAATCGAATCTTTCATGCATGCAACATGCTTTACAGTGCAATGTATCATTGTATAAAATAAACTTATATTGAAGGTGAGTTTTAACTTTTAAAGAATGAAAGTTTTATAATTAAAATGTTATAAAGTATAAAAATATCAATATTAAAATCATAAATAATTCTGCTGTAGAACTGAAGTAATTTTCAATCCTACAAAAGTATACTAGTATTTTTTTTTACAATATAAATTAATGTTTTCCATAATAATTACAATTTCTTTAGTAAATCAATTTTCACGTAGGCAATAATAATAATAATAACTAGAAACACACAAATAATATTAGACAACAATTAGGCAGGCTGACATAATACACTAAAACAACATAAAACCAAACTTAATGAAAAAGTTTATGAAAATCGAAACACATACACAACACGAACAATGAAATACGTACGTACGTACGTATTGCATTGTTCGTGTTGTGTGTGTTTTGTGTATGTGTGTATGTTATGTATGTGTATGTGTATGTGTGTTGTGTATGTGTATTTAAAACACGAACAATGCAATACGTACGTACGTACGTATTTCATTGTTCGTGTTTTAAAAACTTGCAGCTAAGTCGCAAAGACAAACGTTACAAAGCCTTATGCTAAGAAAGCAACAAAAATAAATTATCAACAAACAATAAAGCTTTTTATTACAGACAACTAAATATAAAACCTCCTGCACAATCACAGTAATAAGGCACACCAACAGAAAACAACTCAAAAACTATTAGTCTGTCTTCTCTTTGGTCCAATCCACAATCCACAAGACATACCAAAATTTCTTACACAGGGCATCATATCAATGAAACTCAAAAATAACAATAGAGATCCTTCGTAATATAGGCCCACAATCACTGAATTTTTACTCTCTACTCTCTAAAATTTTTTACTCTCTAAATACTCGTTTTATGCTTTACAAACAAAATATACCATGACAGAACCACATAGCATTGTCATAGAACAACAAAAAGGCTGCCGTAGAAGCCACATGATATGCAAAGAATAGTTACTTATAGATTCAGTTATTCTATGACAAGCATACTAATAACACAGAGAAGCCTCCTTCATTTAGCGTACATAGATTACAGGAAAGCATTCGACAGCATGCCGCTTCGTGGTTATTGCAAACACTACATCTTTACAAAACACAACACTCATTACATTTTTAGAAAACACAATGCAACATTGGAGATGAGCAATACATCTGTCTTCACGACACATACAGTACATCAAAACAAACCAACTATACAAAAGGCAAGGCAAGGCAAGGCATTATCCAGGGACTGATTGGTTTTTTTAAACTTTTTATTACTCATTAAATCCACTTTTGGTTTTTTCTGGCGGAAAACTCACTATGCATATTTATATCAAAACGACAATATATGTTATCTCATCTTATGTACAGTACATAGACGATATAAAACTCTACGCATCTAAATAATCACAGCTAAATCATCTATTAGAAGTTACACATACTTATTCCGCTGATATTCAAATGGACTTTGGCCTAGACAAATCCATCACATATAAAAGAGAAATCCTGAAGAAAAATGATTTAGTATTTGAAAATGGTGATATCATTGACCCTATGGGTGAAGGCGAACTCTACAAAAACTTAGCATTCCAACAGACTAAATTCACAGAACACACAGAAATAAAACAAAGATTAACAAAAGAATACAATAGATTAAACTTGATATTAGCAATACAGCTGAATGCAACCACACATTTAAAGCAATCGCACCTATGTTATCCTACTACTGACATAATCATTTAGAGTTATAAATTAGATATATATAGAACTAGAACAACTTCAAAGGAAAAACACTGACAACATGAAATAACGTGACTTCCGGTGTAAACCAGAAGTTTCTATATAATTAATCGGGTCCTGCTGCCCCTAAGTTCTCCAAATTTAGTCTCGACTTTTATCTATATAACTCCGTTCTCCACTGACTCTTCCTCTAAAGAAGGAGGTTTTACAGAACTTACACTACAAACAAATACAGACACTGCGAGAGTTTATGTAAAAAAAAAACAAGCATCAAAATTACACAAAACAATAACTCTTGATGATAAAAACAGTACACCATTAAACTTACGCAACATTGACTTGGATCTAACATACTACACAAGAGATAGAAATCATCAAACCGTTTTGGACTAGGAACGAGCTCCATGATAGATATCCTAACGATTTCAGTCAGGATCATGTTGACAGAATGGCGTAAAATTTATGACTAACTCATAATGCGTCATAAGAAAAACAAAATGTTTCATGATTGCCACATAATACCAGGTCATAAATACGAGAAACCACAAGAAGCATATTTCAAAAGAACATTTACAGACGATACTTGTAAGAAGTGTGACATTATGCACGAAAGTACACAACATAACACATCCGGTTGCAAGCTTTTAACACAAACTGACTACTTACATCGGCATTACCAAAAGAAATATTAATATAACACATCAAAAGCTTGTACACACACAAATAATTACACACCCAGGAACCATACCGCATACACCTCAGATATTCATAGAAAACAACAAACACATAATATATTATGACTGTGTAATATTACAAATTTTAATAATACAACAATTAAACTAAAAAGTAATGCGATCACAAGCACAGCTGACTTCAACGTCCGTTACACACATGTCCAGTCTAAAAAGTGGTGACCTTTTTCTCCTCTCTCCCCTGTCCAAGCTCTTCCTTCCCCTTCGTGACCCCTCAGTTCTCCGAATTCTCGACCATCGTAGATGTAGAACTAATGGGGAGGGGTGCTAACGAATAGCAGATTTTAAACTCTGCTTACAATTGGGTCAAAATCACATAAAAAACAATTAATCACAATAGACTAGATCCGCTGCCATCGTGCACAGAAATAGCAACTGTACACACCCGGTCCACAAAAAAGGCTTTAAACTTGCAAATTACTGCTCTATCATGCAAGCGGAACACTTTTTAAACTCACTTCACTTTGTAAAACTCTTTATTTAAAAACCCCAGTACCGCTAGGCATCACTGGGGTGGAAAACAGAAAGTATTACACTAGTTACATTGATGTCTTATCAACGATGATAAAGAAGTAATTATGTACAGATATACATCAGTGGGGAAGCCACAGTTGAGTGCACTGCATAAACAACTTAAACGCAAGCGGAACAGTACGCCATTTACAAAGCATTGGTCTATATTAACAATTCCAATCAGCTTCGCGGAAAGCAGATCTGCATCTGTTCTGACAGGTAGGCCGCTCTCTGGAGCATAAGCAACAAAGTCCAGCGTAACCTCTCCACCAACTCATCATAGATGAACTCAACAAAAACAAAAGCAACCTCATTTACTTTTCCTGAAACCGCGCCCATCAAGGTGTTATAAGAAATGAGGAAGCAGATGTGCTGGCAAAGGAGGCAGCCACTTCTCCTGCCACACCAAGCTTCAATGACATCCCAACCGTGGCTATCAAGGATCTTATAAGAAAAACGCTCATCCACATGTGGCAGAGGGAATGGGAAGAAGCGGACACTGGCAGGACTACCTTCGAGTTCTGCCTAACATTTCCACCCGTCTCTCTCTCAACCACATATATAGCAACTACTTCACCAGCCAATCCCTACTGGCCATGGTAACTTTCGCCAGTACCTCAATAGATTCCACCACAGCGATACCCCCTTCTGCTAGTGTGACAGCGGCGCTATAGAAGATCCTTTGCACTTTATCTTTGAGTGCAACCTCTACGACGCACAGAGGACTCAACTTATCCACAAGGCCCACATTGAAGGATGCAACTGGCCCTGCATATCCGATCTTTTCATCAACAACAGTGCCACTTACAACGGACTTACCGAATTTATTCGGGAAACCGGCGCTTTGGATCCAGACTTAGCCGACCGAAATCAAGCAAGGGAATCTTGACAGGACAGGTGACCTCTATACTAGGATCTTCAGCAAAACCGGCGAAGTCAGCATCAAACACTAATCAATGTAATCATCCCTTTTGTCTCTGCCCCTTTGTGGCTTTCAAATGAACTTTGTTTTCGTGATTGGAACGGGTGCTCATTGTTGTTTTCGTCTGCAATGCGGCTCATCAGTCGTAAATTATCTGATTTTATATCAAGCCATACTTACGTTTGTACACCGATAGCATTCAACAACTACTTCTATTGTGTAATCGTTATTTGTTTGTATTCGGTAACCCCGCCAATTTATTGTAATCAAATTGTGACAGGCAGTCACCTTCTGTAAAGGTAAAACAAACAATTCCTTCGCGGTACACTACCTGTTTAATGTCCAGCTCTATAAAACTGCTGCGATTCAATGTTATATTGTAATCGACGCCGTTCCGTGGAATTGGATAGCCAGTAATGGCACCGAACGGAAACCATGCACCCTGCTGGGTAATGTAGCGCGCTATCTGAAGTTCCACTCCATTGCCCATTGTAACCTTACTTCCAAGCACCTTTTTGTAACTAGTCATCACATTCAACTCTGTATTTGTTCTGTAACCACAAAGCTTTTCGTACATACGTAACGCGTCATAACTATTTATACACTTTCTCTTTCTGTAACCTGTATATGCATTATTCTATTTATTCTACTGTGTATATGCATTATTCTATTTATTCTACTGTGTATATGCATTATTCTATTTATTCTACTACTACTATTTATATGCATTCTATTTATACTACTGTGACGCTCGCGCTGACGGTCTCTCCCATCTTCGCCATCTTTCCTACCACACTTTCACCCCACTATGTCCATTCCCACCTCTTATTCTCCTTTTTCACTCCAGGCGATACCTCTGAGTAGTCCTGATCTTCCGCCCCTTTCGTTATAAAACATAAAAAATAGACTAGATCATTGACAAACAAAACAAAACCATATACATCACAGACATAGCTATACTAAACAACCACAACATACAAAATACATACACTAAAAAGATTAATAAATACTCAGAATTCGCTCACGAAATAAAGCGTCTATAGAGAATAGATGGTGCAGTACGTACTGTGTCAGTAGTTATTTCTTGCACAGGGCATCATACCACACATTACACCAAAAGTTTCGAAACATGACTTCACAATAGCACATCGCTCTACAAAAGGCTGCCATGCTAAACACATTTCACATAGAAATTTCTTAAATATAGATACATACACAAACAGCAAGCAAACAAAACATTTGATCTTTTTTTTTTTTTTTTTTTTAACTCTTTCCGCCCTGTGGGCACTAAGAGGGCCTCTTTTAGTAAGCCCATTATGGGTTCGGCCAGGCCCACAATGGGGCGACCGGGTGGTGAGGGACGGGGCCCGACATATCCGAACGGACCACCCCCCGAAAAATTCCTGGGGATTATTCGACCCGTTCGAATTCGATCCTGGGTCCCCCAGAGCGGTAGACTGCCACCTTGACCGCTCGGCCATCCGGCCGCAACATTTGATCTTTGTAGCTATGAGTTTGGTCCGGCATATAACAAAGCACCGGTATATATATGTGTATAAGATACATTCTAACAACATCACATAATAATACTTGTATATTTTTAAATTAATAGTTAAGAAGTTAGATATTCAAATAAAATGTAATCTTAATGCATAATAATTATTATATAATTTGTTTTTTTTATTCTTTTCTTGAATAAAATTTAGTTATGCTATTTTCAATTACAACATCAGATCGTAGGAATGGAATACAAAAAAGATTGGATCATGTTCCATTCTAATAAGTTATAATAATGATTGATAGATATTTTCAACATGCAAACAGTTATCAGTTTTTGTTGGTCCTACGTGGGCTGCAGTTATTCTTTAATACAGCAAGACATGGAATAAATCATCTTTTGGCATTAAGTAAAAGATTCTCTTCAGATCATTTACTGTAGTTGGTTGCAGTGTTACGAATTGTTTTTTCGCAACATTCCACGAGTTCTTAATTGGATTAAGATAGAAGATTTAATCGGTCAAGGGAACGTTGTGTTGATGTTTTATGAAAAGAACGATTTGTGCTTTTCGTAAAATGATTTGGCACTAAATGACCTTGGAAACAAATTCATCTACTCCGAAAATGTTTTCAGCTGATGAGAGCATGAAGTATTTCTAATTATTCTGATACATATCACCGTTAATGTTTGGAGTTATTTTCTACCGATACCATTGGTAGAAAACAACTCCAAACAGTCACGCTTATTGAAAACTGAACAGTAGTCTTCAAGCAATATGGATTGTAAGTTTCATGCTTTCGACGTAATGCTGAAAGCATACTTTTGACACTACAGAAATGTGACTTGTCTGAAAATAACACTTTTGATTAGTCATATGTTGTCAACGATTGATTTGTGCTAACTGCAACCACTGTAGATTCTATTTTTTCAGTGAGGCAAATTAAGGTTTAGCCTTAGGAAGTTGTGATCGAAAATCCATTGAACACAACCTTTGCAAAGTAGTTATTTGACTTGGACGCTGCTGTTACATATTTATTCAACAATACTTAAAAAGTTGGCCAACAGATTCAAAAAATGAGTTGTTGTGAGATGTTTTAATCCTTGTTCTTGTCTTTTTGATGCAATTTTATTTTGACCACAATTCTTTCTTTCAAAGAACCATTTTTATTGAAAGTTTTGCTGTATACATATATAAAACAGTTGACTGGAGAGGGTCAACTTTTTTCTGCAATTTTTCATTGTGAATGGTCATCACTGTGAAGAGCAATTATGAAGTTCTTGGCATAACTTGAGAGATTTTTTCTCCCATCCGTTTTTATATGATATGATTTTATAGAAAATTTCAGCAACCTTACAAAATCTATAAAGCTGTTTAAATATCCACATACTCGTAACAGCAATGTTATATATCTGTAATTTTCATCACACCATTATTTTGACTCGGTTGATAAATTCGAGTAGGCATTTCATTTTTGCCTACTTATTGAACAGTAACGAAAGCCGAAAAATTTGAACGTATTTTTATATGCATGAAATAATTAATGGTTAAGCATCAATTACATTTCTATTTTTTATTTCTGGTTTTTTAAAAATATTCCAATGAATTTTTTTATCACAAAAAATTCAATTGCACAGAATGCAACTCATTTTTCTTTTATTCTAGTTTTTTATCTGCTGTTATATACTTGATTAGTTTGTTTTAATATTTTGAAACGTATTATATATCAAAACAAAAGAATTATCCATTCAATAGCAAAACAAGTAACTTTCCATGACAATAAAAATGAATATACTTGAAAAAATTATGTTAAATTTAAAACTTTAGTATATATATTTTTTATACAATCCTAATAAAGAAATAAGTTAGGCAAAATAAATTTTTATAAATATTATAATTACTATAGCATTTTAGCTGAATTTCTTTTATACTTTGCAATAGTATAGTACATTGTATATAACTATACAGGGTGGGCCAGCGAAAACGAAACGGCAGAGTGTTCGTGTTCGTCCAAGCAAATCGCTCGGACAGGTCGATTTTATTCTCGATGGGACATCTTTTGCAATAATGTTTTTGCGATTCTGAATACAACAGACAACAAAAAAATTTAAAAACTCATTTATTTTGTATTAACTAAACCAACATTTATTTCGGAAAAAAATGTTTGTTTAGTTAATATTCAGATTCGCAAAAACTTTATTGCATAAGATGTCCCCTCGAGAATAAAATCGACCTGTCCGAGCGATTTGCTTGGACGAACACGAACACTCTGCCGTTTCGTTTTCGCTGGCCCACCCTGTATATATTATATATTAATGTGATTATACAACAGCATAAATGATGTTCATAACGTCCTGAACTGTTTTTAAACGTGTATGTCTATGCAAATGACATGGGATATTTAATTCGTATTCATTTCATTAATACACAAACTGATTAGTTTGTGTTTTAATGAAATTTGTATATTTTCTGTTTTTGCTCTCACATATTGATTATTGGTATTGTTGGATAACCTATAAATTCACACGAAATTAGAGACGACAAGTATGACAGCTCGAATATCATTTGTCGGTGTTAGCAGTCACTAAAAGAACACATTTAAAGTTGAGTGGTTAAATAATATAGAGGTCTACAAATATTAGCCTACTAGTAATGTATTGTAATGTGTAGCCTACTAATGTAAATGTATCAAATAAAACATAACGTATTTCGCTATTATAGGAAATTTTTCCATAATAAAATTTTTAAAACTGTCCAGGAATTATATTATTATGAGCACTTGTATAATATTTCAATTTCCGTATTCAATATGATATATTCTTAAAATGAAATTATTTTAAGAATAATAAATCACTGAATTCTTTCATAAAAGATTCGGAATAAAATATTTCATTAAATTAAAAAAAAAAAAAAAAACACATGCTTTTTCTTGATTTTTATAAATTCTACTTCAAATATACTGTAAATGAAATAAAATATAGAAATATTTAAAATATGAAGTAATCCTAATTCATTTTATAGAAGGAATCTGAAACTTACTTGGTTAATGTATTATTAAAAATATGAATCATTAGAGATTACATTTGTTAATGTAATCGGCAGTAAGAGACTAGCAATAAACCATAAACAGCGCAATTATTGGAAAAGCGAATCACATTGTAATTGGCCCGAAAGAGAACCATATTAAAAAAATTATTAGGGAATTTTATCTCTGATTACTCCCTCAAGCATGATTCTGTTATTCCATCTGTTAAGTTTCTAACATCTGAAATATCTATTAATGCTATTATCTCTTGTGAATTGATAAATACATCAATCTGTACATTTATACATTTATCTATACATACGAAATATATTGCTATTAAAGACATTATCATTACTCTGATTTAGATTTAATTATATAATATTTATATGTAATACTTTATTTAAAAACTTCAAATATTAGATTAATTCGTTCATTTCTTCGTATACAAATAACATTTAATATTAAATATATATTCACTGAATTTTTATATAAACTTAATATTCAATTAAATGATTGTAAATATTCTTTACGGCTCTTTTTACGGGTTATTTATAAAATCGCAATTTTAATGCTGAAGTTTAAAATAAATTTTGTATCGACTTACTATTATCTTCTTTATAAATTTAAAAATAAAATTCAAACATTTTATTCGTGTAATTTGAAACTGTTAGATAATTAATTTGTTCATTAATTTATTAATTAATTTTCTGAACGTTCTCTAATTTTATCGGTTTTTCTAAACAATTGAAATTAATCTGATCATACCTAAAAACTAATGATATAACTCTGTTTCTAATGTATAAAATATTTTTACAATTAATATTTAATTCTATAATGTCTTGCATCATCAAGCAGTACTTTGCATCATTATGCACGACATTTACACAATAATTTGCATTGTTAAACAATAGTTAATTAATAGAGAAACAAATAAGTACATTTTAGTTTTCAGTAATTTAATATTTATTTTCTATTTGAGACTCGGAAGTGGTCGAATACATCATAATTATTTCAATTCTTAATTATTTGTTTACAGTGTTTATCAAAACGTGATAGTTATTTAATTTCAATATTTACTTAAAGATATAAAATAACATATTAGCAGTAATTTGAAAACAAATAAGTCATTCGAAGAGTATAGTTGTTAAAATAATAATTAGTTTTTTCAAACATTTTTTATCCTTCAACTAAATTGAAATAGCTTGATTTGTAAACACGTTTAAATTAATTAAACAGGAAAAACAAACATAAAATAAATTAAAAAAATCAAATTAACGGAGAATTTAAGTATAAACATTTACATACGAATATAATCGAGTTTGATTATAAGAAAATAAATGAATAAAAAATACATAAATATCTTATAAAATTAAATCCCTTGTTACTTATACAATTATATTGTTATTGATTATTTTAATTAAAACAATTGCGATAATTGCAGAAAATCATTTGTTATTTCGTATAAACGAAATTTCGTATAAATAAAATCAATTGAAAAACATCAGTATAGAATCGCGAAGAGTTTCCAAATCAATAATCACAATATAAAATATAGTCTTATTTAATTGAATTAATTTGAAATCTTTTCCAATAAGTAAAATAAGTTATAAAAGATATGTCATTCTCATAAAGTTGAATGCTTGTCGGATTTTCAATATTTGACTTTATATGTCAGAAAGACTTCCAAGTCATTGCCAAATGACGAGGAAAAAAGTTACCTCCAATACACACGTACTTTGTTCATTTCTTTTTTTATAGTAGTTTCATTAAATCTGAAAGTCAAATTTCGAATTGAATCACGTAGAAGATTCTGCATAAAATGCCACGTGAATAATGAGAAAGTTTTTTCTATTCAACTACATAAAAAGGTATATATTCCATGGTGGAGGTTTTATATGACTTTTATTTGTCACGACTTTTATATATTAAAATTATATACCTCGAATATCTGTAATAACTATAATATACTGTAGATTTTAAACATTTAAAAGAGAAAATGTAACATAATTTAATAAAAATTCTCAAAAAATATTTATTAGTGTAACATAATATAATTAAAAATCAAATATAATATTTTGTTATGTGATTTTGCATCAATCGTTATATTTTCTTTTCGTGACACTACATTTTTTGAACGACTTCTTTCAGCTACAGGATGCCACTCCAATTCATCTAATTTTTAGCCTTCTTGTGCCACCCGGATAACCATCTATTACATTATTTTTTAATCTCTTTCGATATTCTGTTATCATCTGTTATTACTGTTATTACTACGAGCTGTTATAATCTTTCATATTCTTTATCATAAAATTATAAGCTCTGTTAAAGGAATCATTTACTGTTAATAAGACAATTGAGTATTGCCAATTTCATTTTATAAACTTTTATTAAGTCTTTCGGAGTTTTCATATAACATCCATATCGTTTGCGATATTTCAAGTCGCTGCTTTAAATCTCACTTTTATACGTATAATCTACTTAAAATGGAGATAGAACAGCGTGATGAAGATAATACTACTCTTCTACAGTCCTGGAACGTAATACTAGACATCATTTAGAGGTGAGAATTAATAAGACATGGCTATACGATCAAAATAGGAATGATAGATGCAGTTAACGAGCAAATTTGGCCAAGACGTATGAAGAGTTTCTCGAAATTTCTGGATCATTCTGCGAAATTCTTGTAAAAAACGAGGCCACAAGTTCTTTCAGTAATAGGAAAGGTGACTTTGCTGAGATGATTTATCAAGTTCTGTCTAACGTATATTTGTGTTTGACGTCTGTGCATTAGAATGTATTCTGAAGAAGTTTGCTTACAAGTGAACATCCTGTATGAAAATCACTATAATTTGCAAAAGGTGGAAGAAATGACAGGCATTTCTAAAAAAAGTATCATCAGTATTATACATAACTGCAATAGTATACCAGGAAAAGAACGTAGACGACCACCTCATCTAAACTAAGGACATAAGGTGTTTATTTTGGAAAGGCAATAATCGCCTCCAGGAGTCTCTAGATCCTAAAGTACGATTCACAGATTCTGCAATAGAAGTGTTTTAGCTACTACAATATAAGATATTAAATAAACTGCTTCTAAGGCACAAGCAGAATTACCTGGAGTTTGCCCGGCACATTTCTCTAAGGGTAACGATTTTAATGATATGTGTGGTAGTTTTCTCAAATGAAAAACAACTTTCCCTGGATGTCCCGGAGAACTGGTACTCATATGTGTTATCTGAAGGATCTTCAGCCTTTCTCTTATAAATCAAGAGCCAATTTGGCAGCAAATAGTGGATATGATAGCAGAATAATACGGTAATACATAAAGCGGATAGTCATGAAGTATCGACTCTTCCAGGTCAACATTGTGAATGTTTTGTACTGGTCTGCAAAAAGCCCGAAACTAAATATCATAAAAATTTTAGTTGTACAGGTATACGAAGATCAACAATACATCTTTCAGGAACCCGTTGATGCCATTAATCGGGATGTCACCAATTTCAACAGAAGCTTTAATGCGTCAGATTCTAAATTAAAGAAAGAAAATATAATATAATTTGAAATATTTGATAAACATTTTAATTTGATAAAAATTGTTAATAACTTTTATATAAAGCTGTGCCAAAACTTTTTTCGGTAGTGGAGAAGAAGCCAGATACAATTAAAACCTGACTATAATTTTGTTTTTGACACTGTGCTTGATTATTTAATGATAAGAAATGTGTCCATGTTAAAATCATAAGTTTAATAAAAATTATGTAACGAAGTCTTAAGCATGCATTATCTCTGTCATTTCTTATAACTAGGTCTCCAAAATCTCTAAATATCTCCATGAATATGTACCAGATCACAGTGTAAAACGATGGAAAATATTTTAGCAAAAGTGCAAGTCTTCTTTCACGGAATTCAAAGAAAACTTGTTGCAGTATTCAAACTGTTTTTCGTGTTCTTCGATGTCCTTTCAACCAGTCTAATCATTTATATTTAAATTAGAAACTTCTTTTATAGTTGAAATGGTATGTTTTGTATATATTACCATAGTTTTGTTTAAATGCCATCAAAATAGTATATATTACAATAACATTCATAATATTTTTTAAAATATCTATTTAAGTGAAAATATTTGTTTCACTGTAGATCCATCTTTTTAAATACTACACTATTAATTCCTCAAGGCTGTTTTCTCAAAAAAATACCAGTCTTAAAGCTAGAATTCTCATAAGCACTTTACAAGTAATTAGTAGAATTTATATCTCTCTATGATTATGATACATATTTGTTATTTTTTACGTGTTATTTTTACGTGTAATTTTACGTGTAATACGTGTTACGTTTTACGTGTAAAACATGGGTGAAAGCCCGTGTTTTAATTACACGTAAAAAATAACAAATATGTATCATTACTACGGTGTTCCATTATCAGCCATCTTCTCTTTTTCCTAGATTGCAGTAGTGAGACAAAAAATTTTTTCATAATTTCCTGTCCTTCATATCTTAATAGTTCTATTGGTGTTCTATTTTCTCTGGGTGCCTTCCTTTTTTAAGTTCGTACGATTCATCTCACCTCTCATATTTATGAGATCTTTTCTTTCTATCTCTCCCATCCTGTTTTCACGGTCTTCTACTATACCATCTATAACTTATTCTCTTGGAATGTTCCCGATGTTTAGGAGTTCCTCACAGTATCTGGCACATCTTTCTGATCTAGTAAATCGCTGCAGAACGTACTTCTTACGTAAAATCCTCCTCTCGTTTTTATGATCTCATTAAATCTCTGTCTCGTCTATTTTGTTTCATAGAGATTCTTTTTCTCCATTAACTTTTTCAATCTCTCAGTTTTTTTCTGCATTTTTGTTACTTCATTTTTCTTCTCTTTTTCTATTTATTTAGCTTAGTATTTGTTTTTATAACGACCATTTTTTAATTGGTCTTATTTGTCTCCTCTCTTTTCGTTTTGTAATATTAATAAAAACATTCCTTCTTTTTTAAAAAATCTCTCAAGACCTATTGAATGTTTCCTATATCTGCCTGTTTTTATTTTTCTCCACGAACTATTTATATATTTCTATTATTAGTTGTGGCAACGAAAGTCTTTTAACATCCTAGCTTGGTACATAAGATGAGTTTGATTGTTTTCTATTACTATATATTACTTTCTATTATAATATGTTACTAACTTTCTTGATAATATATTGCCATCAGATAAGTCTTTTAGAAATTCATACTGTATGGAAAAGAAATGTATTATAAATAATATAAGATTTAATATTATATATTACATAATTATAGTAGCTGGAAAGTCATTTTAAAAATAAATTATTAAATATATTTTCCAAATATCCAAATAAAAATTGATGAATTTAAGCAACGAATTATTACATTATTACATTATTAAATATATTTAATTTAAAAATTATAAAAACAACCGAAAGAAAAACAAAAATATTATGCATACTTCCATTTGAATTTGCAAATCTATTGCTGTTTTTAATATTTATTTAATAAATATGTAATATAAATTCAATTTCCCTGCAAGAAAGTTCTCTTATAAAACTTTTATGATAAGCAAACGCATTTTTGCATCCATAAGTTAGGTGTTTATGAATAGTTTTGCACACGTACACTGAGTTTTATTTTATTTAAAAAACGCATATTTAAGTTATTTTATTAGATTTTAGGCAAAATTTCAGAGACACGTTTCGAAAGTCAATTTTAAAAGTCCAAGTCATTGGAATTAACGCTACTTTTAGTCTTATAACTAAATCCAATATAAATATTTATAAGGATAAAGCGATATTTAAAAAAAAATAATTGAAAGAAAATCTAAACATAAGAGAACAATTATTTTATGTCATATAAATTTAAGAAAAAACGTAAAATCTAGGATTATACGAATTAAATTTGATAATGCTTCATTAATTTCCCATTTAAGCATTGGGAATTTATGAATTTTCTAACTCTCTTAGTATTTTTGAACTTTTACTTGAATCACGTAATATAAATTAATGTTTGTTCCAAATCCGGATTTCGTAAATTTTTATGGAATTTGGTTATGAAATGAATCTCTAAAATTCCTTTATCATCCAACATAAATATCTACGTTAAATCCTTAATCTACTCTGAAATCTTAACATAAATATTCGAAGAATTCTGATTAATGCTCGCACTTTCTTAGCGTGGTTTTTAATCAATCAATCAAAAGCGCATTTTACGGTTACTTTAAAATTTTGAAATTTTATTAAAGCGAAAAATAATAGTGTAAATTTTTTTCTGAAATATTTAGCATTCTTACTAAAAACAGAAAAAAACAATTTTATCACAGAATCAACAGTAACAATCATATTTCTTTCGTACTTAGCATTGATTTCACCTTGTTTCAAGATTATTTTATTGTTAAAATGTTAATTTTATCTAACTGTATAACTTATTTTATATACAATATCATAATAAGAATTAAACAGCTTTCATATTAGATAAAGGATTTAAAATTATATTTTGTCTTCTATGTCATTAATTAGAATCTTATCACAGAACACATCCAAAAGAGATAAATGAATGGATGTATACGATAGTTAACTGTTAATCATAGTTTTAATGACAGTAATGTTTAGTTATAAAAGTCACTGAATGATAAAAATCAAGAATTAAAGAACTTCATATAATATTATTTTAGACTAATTATCAATCGAACAAATCGTCCATTAGAGTTTTATTTAAATTTATTAAATAATTACGAATTCCTAATCACCATTAAAATATAGAAATCAGTCAATTTACAGATTAAGAACTGTATCGTTATTAAAATGACCTGTAATTTTTAAATTAGAAATTTTCAAATAAATATAAAAGTCACATACGATTATCATAATGTTTTAGAGAAAATCAACTATCAATAGGAATGGAAAAGTCGTATAAATGTTTATCGTTTTTCTCATTTACTACAAATTTATCTTATCTTAATTCACTAAAATTTGCCTTTGTTTATGTAATTCCGCTGAAAAAGAGGGGGAAGCGGTATAGTGAATATGAATAATTAAATATTATATGAAATTTTTAAAATTTCACTAAAAACATTTAGTAATATTTAAATATTAATGCCTGAAACATGATTTATTAAATGTAATTAGATGTTACTAAATTAAATTACTTAACACGAAAGACGATAAAATTCGTTGTAGAAATTTTTCCGATTTTCTTCGTACTTTTCGGTAGATTTTATTATATTAGCTTTCAGTTTATCAACAAGTAGAGAAGGCAAATTTCTTACCTTCGGATACTTTTTCAACCTACAAGATTGCATTATCAAATTGTTGTTTAGATATTACTTTGTGTTTACACGTTTTGAATTTGGATTATTTTAAGAAATTGCAACATATTAAGGATATAATTTCTCTTAATGTTGACGTTGATCTTAACGCAATAGATTCAATTACAATGAGTGAAGGAAGAGAAATTAAGCCTCAATTTTGACTACTCAAAATAATCACAAGGATACGAATTAGTTTAGGATCGAATTTCCTGTAGGAAAATGCTACATTAGCATAGATTTTTTTTCATATTGAAGCTTTTTAAAGCACAATAAATGTGACTAGTTATGTTCTTAATGTTAATATTGCTGTTTTTATACATCCTTCTATTATTGTTTCAATGATAAAAAATAAATTTTCGTGCTCACTAAAAACACAATCAAACTCTATTAAAAATTTTTATATTTCCACGAATTACATAACATATAAATAACTATTTGTATTAGAACTAAATTTAAAGTTTATAAAATAACAAAAATGGTAAATATTTAATTATGAAAATCGCTATTATGCTAATTACGTTATAATCATTTTAAAACTTAAATTAGCAATAAGTATAAAAAGTTTAATTACTAATATAATACTAACATAACAATTTAAATACAGATTACACTTAACTGACTTAAGTAAATATCTCATTCATTAATTTTAATTAAATACGTGTAAAAAACTAATTATTGTAATTACTTTTCCGACAATTTTTTTTAAATATATTATATATTTATTTATTAATATATTTACTAATTATTTCAGTAAGTAAATATAGCAAAGTATTTATCATTTTAAATGAATTTTCAAGCATTTTTCATTTGAAAATAATATCTAAAAGATCTGAAAACTTTTAGCTGGTGTCAAGTAATTGTAGATTGACTTCTTCCATTTGTGCAAGCATCTTGACTTGTTAAACGAAGAGGAAGAAAATGTTTTAATGTAAAGAGAACACCGAACAAATAAAGCATCTTTACACAGAATAACGTTACAGAAAATCCTGACGTTCAAATAAAGTTTCAACCGGACTCTAAGACTTAATTTCTATGAAGTAAAGTTATAAAAAGTGCGAACGGAATTTAAACAAAAACAATTTTTTTATCATCATTATAAGCGTAATAAACAGTAAAAATATTAAATATTTTATTTTAAAAACCACATTTAGATAAGTGGAATTTACTGTGAAATTAAAAACAGACGTAATATGAAATGCTATAATTTTGTTTATTTACTTAAGTCTTATTTTTGTTTACATTAAATTTACATAAATATTGTAAAAGTGATAATTTAAATTTAGAAAAAACGAATGTAGAAAAAAAGAAATATGTTTTCAAGAATAGGAATAAAAAGAGAAAAGGTCGGCGTTTAAAATTTAAATTTCATTAAAATTAAGGTCATTGAAAACTACCTACTCAAGAATTATAAGAATTTAAACGGATTTCTCAGTTATTTATTATAATTTTAGAAATAACTTTTCTACTTTCTGCTGCATATAAATGTTCCACATCAACTACATCAATGAAAGAGTAATTTAGAGAAATAATCATTACTAATATTCATTTAATTTAATAGTAAATATTTACTTATTTCTTGCAGTTTTCTTATGAGAATATTGAATGAGGATAATGTGAAAATTTAATCAAACGAATTGAATAATTCATCAGAGAAATATAACTGTTTTATTCAAAATTATTCATTATAATTATTTACTATTAGTAAAGTAATTATGTATATGAATCAATTAAGTAAATTATGTTTATTTACAAAAGTAATATTTACTTTAAAATAAACATTAGAAAAGTAATTTGAAAAGATTATATAATCTCATAGCTTAATTCATAAAAATTAAAGAAAAATCGTGATTTACAATACTTTATCTTGATGATATTTCACTCATAAAAGCAACTAAATATCCTTTTTAAACTAAATTCAATAAAAAAAATAACATTTAAAATGAAATTAGTTATTACCGTTTATTTTAATTTTAGATAAATAATAGAATTTCAAAAGATACATTATCCTGTAATGTTTACATAGGATTTTCAAGTGTAATCTGTTTAAATCTTAAATTTAAAATTTCAGAACTACAATATAAATTGAATTTTCAAGATAACACTAGAACAAATTTGATATAATATTTTATTTGTTTATATGTAGCCTTATTTATTTATTATTTTTGTAAGCACAACTTTTACTGGCGTATAAAATGTTTATATGTAAAATTTATTACTTAAATCTAACTTGGAAAATGACAGATAAGAAAAAAATTATATAAAAATTTCTATAACAAAAACGATTTTCTGTAGCATACAAAAGTTAAAAAATGGTAAAAGTTATCGAAAGTGCAATTGTTTTAACAAAACTGATTTAAAAACTAAAGAAACTTATTACTTCTTCGCTGTTTTTTTATTTAATTTGAAGAAAGTTATTGAAATCTCTTCTTTTTCTCTATCTTTTAAACTTTTTACGTTTCATATTAGTAAAAGTAGTTTGTTTACTAAAACTTTTTGTTTATTTTTTTTCCTATTTTATCTTACCCAAACTCATAACATTTGTCAAAGAATTGCTTTAGTAGCTAAAAATAATTGTTCTTTTTATTGGATATAACTTCTCCAATAAAATAGGAGACATTATCGATTTATAGTGATGATATTCATAAAACAAATGTAATAACAAACTTCAAAAATAAGATATTATTTAATATAAAATTTTAAATAGGAGAAACTAAACAATTAAAAACATTTTCAGTATATTTTATTTTTGTTTTTTAAACTGTAATTGATTTTACTTTTCTATATTCTGAGCTAAAGTAAAATATTAAATAAGTCAAGATAATTATTATGATTTTTAAATGGCAAACATTAAATTTATAAACGTTTTAAAAAACTTTTCTCTTTTAAAAGCTATACAATTAAAATTGCTCTCAAATTTTATAAAAATCACAACTTTTTTTAAGTTAAATTACAGTTTTGATTACCGTTCAAAATTTAAGATTATTTAATAAAGACTGCATTGAAATTATAATAATAAACGTGTATTGACAAAAAAAGAGAGTTTCCTTGTTAAGGGGGTGTTACATTTAATAGGGAAGATTACAAAAAAGTCGAACAGTTTACATATATAAATAATAATCATTATAACATATTGAAGTTATATTATAGACAGTAGTAGAAAAACTGCGAATTCGATTCCTTTATTCTTGGTGTAAGCATATTGAAATTTTGCATCTAGATCCATATCTTTGGTCCACTGACAAAATTTAGAGGCTAGCATTGACGTAAAGCATTTCCTTAATACTGAAAGCAAAGCAATGGGTCTATAATTATCCGGAGAAAGATGGTCGCCTTTTTAATATATCATTGTAATCGTAACTGAATTCCAAGAGTCAGGGTATGTAATTTCTTTGTGCATAGAATTAAATATTTTTAGTGGTTTTCTCTGAGCCTGATGAGGAAGCATCTTTAGAAAGCCAGTTGGGATGTTGTCGCTACCTGGCGTAGATTGATTTTGGTTTTATTAATAGCATCTTCTAAGTCATTAATTGTAAAGTAAATATCTAAATATTCATTATGAGTATCAATAATAACACTTATTGGTGAGATAGGTTGAATATCTGAGAATCTTTGATAGAAACTTTTCCATACATTAAAGTCTATAACTGAAGAATTTGTATTAGGATTTATGTTGAAGCGAAATTTACGTATAGTGGTCCAAAATAAGATATTGTCCTTACTGTTATTGATTAGGGTTGATTCGATGTTTTTAAAATAATTCCTCTTTTTTGCTTTAAGCAGATTATTGTAAGTTTGTTTAGTCTTTCTATAATTAGAAAAGTTTACAGCATTCGGATCATTTCTAAATAAATTTAAGTTAATTTGTTTAATTTTTTTCATTTTGTGACAGTGATGGTCGTACCAGGTGTTTTTATACTTAGTGTATCTATTACTTTTAATCTTTTTGACTTGAATATAATTATTCATTATTTGAATCATAAGATTATAGCTGTCATTACTATTAGAGTCAGCAGGATCAGGAATATTAAAAAAACGATTCTCAATTTCTGTTAAATATATCGAAGTATTGTAGCTAATTTTTTTTATACTTCTTAGGTTTAAAAGCTTCCTTTTGCGAAAATATTAAAAATTTAGTTATAGTTGGGAAGTGATCAGATGCTTCAATTGTTGTTATGATGAATTCGGAGCAACAGTCTAGTAGGAATTCTGAGCAAATTGTGTAATCGATGGTGGATTTTCCATTATTCTGCATCAATGCAGACAGGATAATCGGGTTTAATACGTCCGTTGAGAATGAATCATTTGTTATAAGTTATTATTTTGATTAAGTTGATTCCAAGTCTATTAGTATACTTATCTTTAGAAAGACGAATGTTCTGGCTGCGGGAATTAGGACCATCATACCAAGAATCCATCAAGTTAGAAATACGTGAATTAAAATCTCCCAGTAATAAAATAAATGGAGTAATATGTTGCCAGACATCAATAATGTTAAAAATTGCTTTTAGTTTTCCCAAGGAATCAGGTGGAATATAGGTAATCATTACTATAATTAATTTATTATTTTCATTTCCGAGTATAGATTCTTTCGTGGATATTAATAATAGTATATAGTTATCAGATTTTTCCGTGTGAAGAATTGTACAAAGGTTTTTTTTTAATAGAATGCATAACCCACCACTAGGGCGACCAGGTCCTGTTGGTTTACATGCTAATGCTGTTTCAATTATGAAATGGTTAAATAAATTTGATTTATATACTAGGTTAGATGTCATCCATGTCTCAGTTATTCCAATAATATCTGGATTAAATTTGGATTGTAAAAAATTGAGTGCTGGTATTTTAGTTTTAAGTCCCTGGCAGTTCCAGTTCATGATCAGAAAGGGCTGTTAATTAAAATAGGTTTCTTCTGATGAAATGTACCCTGACTCAACGGACATCAACTTGTAGTTGTCCCTGGCAAGGAAAAAGGGAGAAAAGACTCTACATGAACCAGTTTTCCCAAAACAGCGCTGAATGTCAGTCTGTCTCGACCTATTATTAACATATCATTGCGTAATTTTACTTGCTGGTTTTGTTTTCTAATATCATGAAAGATTGGGAGTAATAGTTTACGTCTAATTCTGGATTCCTTTGTTAGATCATGGGAGATTTGCATATTTGTCCATTCCTTTAGAGAGTTTTGTTGTTTCATTTTTATGAATTTTGTGAAAAATTTATCACGGATTTGATTGTTTTGTAAAATTAATCTTATTGTTTGGCACGGTTTAGCGGTGGTCTCCCTCTTTTGACCGGCGAACGTTGCATTTTAATTAGTATGTAGTATTTCTTCAAAAATATTAGATAGAATTTGAAATAAAACTTTGTTTAGTAAAATAAATTAAACGAAACTAGCCAACACTGCATGTTAACAAAGTGCACAAAGAAAAGTCACCCGTAGCCTCGACTCGACTGCATTGAAATTAATATTAAAATTGTAATTAATTTAAATAAACATCAATTTTAAAAGCGCACGATTTAATAAGTGATTTTAAAGTAAATTATTTTCTTACTATCAATAAATGAAATAATGTTTACAGTTATTTAAGTTTACCATGGCTTTATAAACACAAGAATGGATTCTAACTGAACTTAATGTGTGTTGTTGTTAAGTCTACAGTTGTTTATCTGTTTAGATTTTTCTGAAGCCGCTACTTCTTACTGTTATTTAATCTCGTTGTTGATAACGTAATATTTGAAGCGTTACACAGTAAAAGTTTCTAAAATAACAAAAAATGTAGCAGGTGGACTGTATGATATATGTCAAATTTCTACGGTGATGTACGAAAACTATTTCTTGACTACTCTTATAAACTACATTTAATGCAATATCGATCCATTTAAATTTTGATTTAAAAACGAATTTAAATTTATATACTCGTAATCTGAAAAAAAAATCAATAAACTGTATAAATCCGTAAAAAATATATTTCCAAACGTATGGAAAATAAAATACAAGAAATTATTTTAAGTGATAGAAGTAGTAAGCAATTAAATGTTATTCAAAAGATAATTAGGAATTTTGAATAAAATTTTATTTTATTTTAAAATATTCATAATTTTACAGTTATTTGTTTTATAAATATTAATTCAAATTATTTAATCGATATAAGCATATGTAAATGATATTTATGATGATGATAAGCCAACGTCATTATTGATTCAACATCTGAAAATGTAATTTCAACAATTAGATTCTGTTCAAATTTAATAGCAGATTTTCCATATTTTATACGAAACATTTTTAAAATAAATTCAAAGACTGTAGCTTAGTTTCTGTAGCTCGGATTTCTGCTTCGATTTCTTTTGCTGTAAGCGTTAATGTAACCTGAGATTGTTAAAGAACAATAAAGTTTTTCGTTTCTGATTTAATTCTAGTATTAATTTTATAAAAATTATAATTTTTAGAGTTAAATCTTAGTTTATTTTCAAATTTTTGTTTCAATTTTCTACGTATAAACTACAGTATAATCCAAAATTTGAAATTATTTAATAAAATTGCTATTCTGAAAAAATCTTCGGTATTAATTTGTTCATATAAACACAGTTATTATTTTAAATAGTTAAAATTATGAGCACGAATAGCCATAAGCATAGAAATGCCATGGGCTAAATCTTCAATGAAGCTGAATAAATTATCTTGTAAATTCACGCATCAGATCAGGAAATTAAAAATATCTTCACATCCGAAAATAACTTGCATCAATCAATTAATCAATCAAAAAACTTTATATTAAGTTATATAAACATTAAGAAGCTAATGAATTGGCATTCGAAAAATCGCTCTAATTCTTCTGTAATGAATTTCTGTCAGTTGATAAGAAAAATTATCACTTCGTTAGTACTTCAGAAGATCTTTATCTTCTTGAAGGAATATATTAAGTAAACTTGTACGGACATAGAAAAATAATGTTAGTAAATTGCTTCACATTTAGTAGATAATTTCATGCTTAAACAGAAACTTTATACTGTATTCAGAAGAAAATAGCTATTTGCCTTCGTTTTAATAGAGAAAATATAAAATGTAAATTTACTTAAAGACATGCAGTCTTTAAGTATAGATATAGCAACGACGTTAATAAAGCATAAGTATTAAGAAAAAAAAAAACTCACAAGTCATTAATTTTTGGCATTATGAAATTAAAATCAAAAATTTAATTATTTTCAAAATCTAAATGTTAATATCATTTTTAGCAATTTCAATTATGAAACTTAATTACAAAGCTTTCTTCGCTTAAATTTTATGATCCTGCTGATTGTTAAGCTTGCGTAAGTTTCGAATACGTTATTTAAGATATAAAACAAGCAATTTAATGTAAGAAATTATTAAAAGAGAAGATACTTCTCAGTATACTTATATATAACGATAATCACTTAATCTATAACATCGTATCATTAAAAAATGTTTTTATATGAAAATTTGATATTTCTTTTATCTGCGAGTAAAATATTTTAAAAACAAGAATATGAAAAAATTAATAATTTATATTATATATATATTTTTTTAAAATTTACTTAGGAAAGAACAAAAAAGAAAAATGGTCTTCACATAAATTTCCAATGAGAAATACGAAATAAAACTGTATATATACAATGCTTCTTAATGAATATTTAAATATATTTTTTTAAAAGAAAAAAGTACTTATCATAGTAATTAGTATCTTGAACCGATTTTATTCACAAATAAAATAGCTTAGAGATCACCTAACACGATTCAAAAAATATTGTAATTGTGAAAAATTCCCTTGAGCTGGTCATTTATCTTCCTTTTCAACTCATTGTCTAAAAACTGTTTGAAATGAAAACATCCCACAATAATTGATGAGTTTGCTTAATTCCGTCTACAATCTTTGAACTACACGTTTTTATGTGGACAATGCTTCAGTAATGAAGATGATCTTGACTAAATTTGAAAGAAAACTAAATGAGTGGAAAATTTGAGGAGAAAAAAAAATAAAAGTGGATTAAATCGATGTGAAATCAGGAACTGACAATAAAAGAGAACAGTTCGTTTGATATATCTTCCACTTTTATGTAATTACTCAATGCTGAAATGTAAACAAACTTGGTAAAGAAAAATATCAAGTTACTTGACAGATAATATTTTCTGTGTCTTTTTTTTAATTATTAACAATAGAAAGAGAAAATTTTGAGAAACATATTTTATATTCACTAAAAGTTATTACGATTATCTATGTTCATTTATAAACAAATTTCAATTTTTCTCTGCAGCAACATAAGGGAATATTTTTCAAAAATTTAAAATTAAAATTTGTGATATATATATGATATCGATTTAACATTCAGTTTATACTGAACTTAACCACTCTACTGTTTTTTGGTTTGTGCCCATTTTGCAACAGTTTTCTTTTACGTAGGCAACAGTAAATTTTCAAATTTTTCCTATTTAAATATGGAAATAGATTTAAAAAACGTATCAAATAATAATTATATCAACAATTTTTTCCACTTCGTTTTCATTCTGTAATGATAATTTATTGTTATTATTTTAAAACGTAATTTTTACGTAGCTTCTTTTTAAAATTGAAATGGCTCTAGAGTACAATTTGTTTTAATTTAAAAATATGTGTTCTATATATTTTTTACTTATATACCTTTATTCCATAAAAGTTTAAATTAAATAATGATTATTTTACTATTTATCGAAAGTAGTAAAATGTCAGTCCACAGAAATACGAACTTACTGTTCCGAAAACATGGGAAATCAGCAAAATTTCATATGCGATAACCTCAGATTTTGTTGAAACAAAATATCTAAAATGTAGAAAAATTCTGATGCGTGCTCAATTTTTAAAAGAAAATAGAATTTCATTGTCTGGTCGACAGAAATATGATATATTCTCCGATTTAATTATTTTGACATTCAACATTGAAGTGTATGATAATACACAATGCTTTTCCCTTACATTGATGATTTGCATATTTTAAGCAAACGTTGTAATTATTTAAATATTACAATAATGTAGATACATCAAAACGTACATTTACAAGGAAAAATTCTATCTATATCCGAGCTGGAATTCAAATTAATCATTTTTAAAAGTTGAAAAAGTTTGAACATCGAATTACTTAATCTAACAAAAATATATTAAAAATTAGAGTAATCTGATATTAAATATAATTTAAAATGATTACAAATTTTAATATATATATATATATATATATATATATATTTAAATTATCAGAAACTAATTTAAATCGTCTCATTCTATGACAAGTCAAAAATTTGTATTCACCGCTTGCAAAAAAAGTTTCCGTTTCAATAGAATATTTTCTACGAATTTAAATATAATAAATCATTACTACAAATAATTATAAAAATTTAATTAAACATTGTTTTAATTATATAACACTATTAACGTTTAAAATTTCTAATAAACGTTTTTAAAATTTTTTATAGTGTAGTACGGTATGCATAATTAATATATTTCCCAATTATAAATAAAATAATTATTTTTAATAAAAACTTTTTGTTTTCTCTTAATTTTAAATCGTTTATTATTATTTTTTTATAAATAATTTTTTAGTCTGTTTCGCTGAAAACACATAATTCTCAGATTGTGTGGGTTAGCTCTCCAATGGATTTTCACATTCTTTTTATATGAGTGATCAATATTTCGATTTTTAAAATTTCTAAAAGTAGATATCTAGCTTTAACTTAAATGTATATTATTCACAATTCTAAGTTATAGATTAATGAGAATGAATCTTTTGTCTGATAGTGTCTGACGAGAAGGAATATAGTCTCCAGGGATATTTCTATGTCGAGATACTCAAATCATATTTTCTAGATAAAAACCTTGAATGAATGATAAATATTTTATGTTTAACAAACGATAAACTTCGTGATTTTGGAATACTTGCACATTCTCTTTTATTTAAATTTAAGTTTAAACCTCTTTTCATATAGCACCGAAGCTCTTTAAGAAAGTAGAAAACGAATAATGATTTGTTGCAAACTTCATCGTAATATGCATTTGCCTATTTTTTAAATGTATTTATATGAATGTAAAACCCTTAATGAGTTATAAAAAATCGATTGATAAAAAATTGTTACTACAGAATTCGACATAAGAATGAAAAGTTATAAAATCAATCGATAAAAACTGCAGACTATATTCAACAAATACACATATCCTGTCTGCAAATAAGAAATCGATAAAAAAATATAAACAAACATCGATAATCAAAATTCTAATAATTTATTTACTTCTTATAAAAAGAAAATAATAAATAATTAAAATCTTTTATAAACATTACTACAAAAAATGATCTCGTAGATGATAGTAAATCATTCAATAAATATCGTATTAGTTGCATCCTTTTGAAGGCAACTGTTTCCCAATTTTTGTATTACGATGCAAAAATTCCTATTTACTACATTTACAAAACTGTTTTCTCTTTAATAAAATATTATTTCAGTTATTTTTTTTTTATATTTTAAAATTTTCTTTTAAGTTGATTTTATCAGGCATCGTCATTACATTGATTAAATATTCTTTATATAAATCCGACGAGTTTTAGAAATTAAATAAAATATTTATTACGAAACATGTATTTTATATACTTTTTAAACGATAAAGTCTTATACGAAACGCGTTGTAAATATCTATTATAATTAGGATATTTGTTCAAGTTAAATTAATGCTAAGTGCATTCTATGATACAGAAGATGCCTTAATGAAATTGATTCTAGAAATTAAGAGACAATATATGCTGCTTAGCTGTAGAATAATTTGCATTAAAAGATAGGAACGTAAGAGAATAACATTGCAAGCAATCAAAAATCTAAGTTATACTTTGAATAGGACCAGATATCGGTTTTGATTTTTCCATTTATCAAATAGCATCAATTTTTACTATCGATGTTTCGAGCTAGTCACTGTAAAAATAGCTGATTTTACAACAGTTTACTCATTAATGTAATATATAAAATGACTTTTAGATATATCTATTTTTGCTTTTTAAAATAATTAATTCTCGAAGCGTTATTAAAATCATCAAAATTTCTTATGTTTCGTGCACGGTATATAGGTCGTTTACAATTTTCTGGTACCTTGGACCGGGTCTACATTGAGAATATCGATTACAGGAAAACTCAACAGCTTCCTTTTATTTTGAAAAAGAATAAATAAAACTAAATTTAATTCGATTTTGGAAATTAAAAGAAACAAATACCCCACCAAACACCTTAACGATAAGATAACGCAATAAATACAGGTACAGTACATGTTTAAAACTCGGCTGTATCAATATTAACATTTTAATTATGTTTGAGTAAATACTACAAAATTAAACCAAATTTCGAAGATTTCGGATATATATTTTTTGCTATTTTATAACTCGTAATATAAGCAATAAAAGTATTTACAAAAAAACTGTAATTATCCCTACATAATTAAACGTATTTAACAACCACGCGTGTAATTGAATTAATTAATTTTTTAAAGTAAATTAATAGTAGAGAGTAAGACCGGAAAGATACATAAAAGTATTTTTCTCGATACCGTTCAATGGAAAGAGCCCGAGGCTCGAAGAGATCCGAGATATTCACCTACCTTTAGAGTAGTGAGATAACGTGAAGTGGACAGTAGGAACAGTTATCATCATACGATTTTCTATAAGAAATTAATAAGTGCAATTACGAAAATACTCCGTCAAGCAAGCACTTAATATTAAAGCATTGGATAGCCAGCAACTTAGCCAAACTGATTTGCTGCGTTGATGCCGCAGTCGAATTCCGCCAGGAGGCGTTTGTGGGGAAAGTCGATGGAATTAGAATGGAGAAGGTTGAACAAATATTTTATATTTTCGCTAATTGAGTGTTTACGTGTCTATACCCATAATTTTCATTGGCTAACAAATAAAATGGCTTCTTAAATAAATAAATATATATATATATATATTAATTTTTTTAAAATTAAATGTCACGTAAAAATTTATGGAAATCCAGGTCTTAAGGTATCTTCTATATAACAAGAAAAAAAAAACTCAACTTAATATTTTTCAAAATTCATTCTGTTAGAAAGTGAGATGCTTACATAGAGAAGATTTATATTTTATTTGTTTGTAGATAAAATACAGAATTTAAATAATTTATCGATTGATATCAACAAGACTTATCGTATAGTATTTTTAAAATTTTTGCTTATATTTTTAAGCATATTTTCTTCGGTAATTTATAACTAAACTGTTATTATTAACATAAAATATCTTTTAACTTTATAAATATTTATTTATTGCAATAATTTATTACCGTTAATTAATTTTATGTATACCCAACTATAATTTTTAAGCTTAATTCATTATAATTTATCCTGGTACTTGTTCTGTAGTTAGCTGTATCTGTATAATATGTATCGATTTTTAAACTATGCTGTATTACGTAAATTGTAAAAATTTGGTGATAGGTTTAATAGAGAAATCAGCCACTACGATCATTATTGGTTGGATAATTATGATACTTCGTGATAATTACATCCCGACGACGCTTTATTATTCAAATGAATATTCAAATATTCAATTGATTCAGGAAACTAATGCATTTTTCTATTCTCTTATGAATTGACTGTTTATATCTATCAGGTCATTCTTCTAATTTATTTACTTAGTTATATGATTCTCTGTCATCACTTAATGTCATAATTCGTTTTGTATTACTAATATAATTTTCTGATCTTGAATTACACATAGCTTTTATCGAATAATATTCAATATGTTTTCGAGTATTTCAATTATCCTTATAAATCTAATGTACTGTACAGTATGTTATATTTATATTATCAGTTTGTTACTCCATATTAAATAAATATTGTTAAATTTTTCATAATCTTTTACCGTATTACAATATATAAAAACTTATATTAGAAATTATTTTAATATTGTGAAATATCAAATATTCAAAGGGACTATTTAAATGTAATTCATAATTAAAGTTTACATAAATGTAAGATGTTTGAATGTGTAAAGTTGTAAAGTATAAATTAAATATTAAAATATTGTAACGTTATTTTTATATTCGTTAAATAATTATATAAAATTCATAGTTTTTACTCTAAACATTTTATATATTGATTGCGTTACTTTTAAGTTAAAATAAATGTTCTGTAATCTGTTGTTATTTTATTTTTAAATTTAAATAATTCAAATTTGACCTGTGAAGATATGGATTATATCTATAGACTAGTGTAAAATTAAGGATATTTTCTGATTTCCTAATAAGTTATCCTTTTATTGCCTTTAAAAGACAATTAGTGATAGAAAGAGAAGAATAATGTTAGCAAGAGTCATTTCTGGTCCATTCTTTGTTCGGGGGAATTTTTTTTTTTAATGTTTTTACTTGTTCAAGAAATGAATTGAAAACTTCAAAAAATTACAGAAAAATAACGCAACTCGCCGAAAAAAGGCTATAGAAAGCTTATAATTTTTGATGACAATCATTTAAATTAGTTATAAACTTTTTCCATAAATTAAAACGATAATGTTCTGACAAATTATGATTGATGTTTAGGCCATATTAGATTGGCTAGTAATAGCTTTATTATTCGTTTCAAAGCAAAACGGATAATCAATTTTTGGTGATCGATGCTAAAATTAAACCAAAATTAAATATTATTTAAAATATTATAAAATTTTATAGGAATTATATTTAACTTCAGATTCTGCAATTAAAAGGTAGATTAACTAGCAATCAATTATTATAATATTAATTTTAAAATCAATAAATGATAAAAATATAATACATTTCAATTTATAGAATATATTAATTTTATACAAATATATTTATTAAGTAAGTAGTTATTTTTATACAAATACATTTTGACAGATAATTTTTTAATATAAATTACATTTAAAATATTATAATAATTTATTATTTTTAAAATTTTTAATAAATTAATTTTTCTGCTAGATTTTTCTACAAGTATCATGATTAATGCTATAGTTTGTGTACAAAAACTTTACATAAATATATTTATTTACCTTACATAATAATCTATATAAGTGTATATGTTGAACAAATATAATTCACCAGTTTTCAATAAAATTTCTCTTTAACATAAACAGATTAGTGACCGTTAAACAATATTATTAACCTATCAGAATTAATAACTTTCCCAATACTTTAATAAGATTAAGACATTACAAGAGAATAAAGATTTATAAAATAATAAATTTCGTTTACATAATAGAAGATGAAACATTATTTAACTAAAACTAATAGCTGTGATATTAATCATAAATCTATGATTTTGTAGATTTTTAAAGAATATGATGATAAAAATCTTGTTTATAATCAATAAGTTTTCCTTATATAAACGATATATATTTTAAAATTTACATAATATTATATTTGACATTTATGCCATCATTACTTTTTAAAAATCCGTGTATGACGTTTAATTTACATCTCTTGTGTTATTGTAGGTCTATTTTTAATATACATTAGTTTTTGTTTTTCAAGATTACATAAGTGCTTTTTCTACTCTTTTATGTAGAAACATTATATGAAATATCAAATAATGTTTCTATACACTGCAAATTACTATTGGGACTACTCAATTTCATAAGTAAGTATAAAAATTTAATTAATTAGGCTTACATAAAAGCTTTATCATTGAAGATAATGTTTAATATCAATATTTATCGATGTTATATGCTTAAATTAATGTTATTAGTCGAAATTTTTGCTTTCCCGACGGTTACACATTACTGAGGGAAAGTATGACGATCGGTTACAAAATGACACCCCAAGATTTTTACACTTTAAAACTTAGAGAAACCTTAAAACGTCCAGAAATGAAAGATAAATTGGGGGGTTTCTGTATGTGTGGATGTTTGTGTGTGTGTATGGGGCCGGAGCACAATTTTGTTTACTCACTTTGAAGCTTAATAACTCCTGTGCCTTTCTTCGGAAATTTCTGAAATTTTGCAGAGTGGTTTGTGCATTAGGGTATTGATGATATTAAATGTTGGTGGTCAAAGGTGAAGAGGTGGCGAGATAGAGGGAGTCGTGTGTCATTTCTCGAGTGGGATAAGTACAAATAAAACTCATCTCTATCTTCAAAATTAAGCTTTTAGCCATTTTATAATAATTAAAAATATAAAATGTTTGTGTATAATCTGTTACGATATTTTATTTAAAAATTTTAAATATTTTGCCGGGAAAGTTAGTCAACTCATTGCTGGAGTTTTTTAAAAATATATATTATTTCATACATTATTCTGATTTTTAAGATAAAATTACATAAAATTTAATCATCTATTTCTGTATTCAAAACAGTGAACGATGCTAACTCCTACAATCGAAACAGATCCGAGTTTTCGTTTAAAAATCAACTAGCAAAAAGTAACGAATGTAAACGATTTATATAATAGTTCTTCTTATACCTTAGTAAATTTAGTCATATATAAAAGCAATAACGTAAACTCTGACTTGGATAATGAGGAACCTCGGATAATCGATATTCTACTGTAGTTTATATTTAAAACATTTTCAAAATCTTTTATAACTATAAATTCACAAATGTATAAATATTCAAATTTTTGGTTTATTTTATTTTGTTTTATTACTAGTTTCTAATTACAACAAGTAATAACTAAACATCATTTGTTATTAATTAAAACTATTCAAACTATTATAAATATAAATATATTGAATTCAGAGTTTTTCTGAAATTTCTGATATAAAAATAAATCCTATAGCGATTACATGACATACATTTAAAATTTCAAAACCTATGAAAAATTTTATGATTAACGTTATAAATGATACTTAAACAATTATATTATACTTGTAAGCAATTACATCAGCTATTAATTCTGAAGTAATAATTGTTAGTTTTAATACTCTAATGAATTAAATCATTTATTATAGTTTTAATTATTCATATCAGATGAAAACAATTTAAATACACATTTTATATACTATTTTCAATTATTATAACATCATTAAAATGTTAAATTCAATTAATACATCCCAAGGTTTGGCTTGTGAAATTCAGAAAATTTAAAATTTTAAATTATTAAAATCAAACTTAAATATACTAAAAATAAATGAAACACTAAAGATGAAAACGAATATTATTTAAATATTTTTATATTAAAATATTTAAATTACAACTATATTAAATTTTTTTTTCTTTACAAAAGGTCACTGAGTAATCTGTTACTTATAATATTTTTAAACTTTAAAAAATATTTTAGCAATTTTTACATTTATTATTTATTAATATAATATCGTCGAAAAGAGTTAAAATTTCAAAATTAGAATTAATATTTAAATATATTTTTAGTTTGAATTAGTCAAAATATTATCGCGTTGAATCAAAAATTCAAATTCAAAATGATATAAATTAATATTTTTGACAATTAAATGAATATATTTTTTTATTTTAGAGCAGACGAAAACTCATTTTTTATTAAAAAATTCCTATAAAAATAATTAGATTAAATTTATAAATTTTAATTTTGAATTTTATTACATTCTATCGCATTATAAAATTTAATAATTAATTTTATTTTAAACAATTAAAAACAACTTCATTAACAATTTTCTTTTTTTATTATAAATTCCATTTCAACAGACTTAAATTTATAATGTAATTAAGTTTACGAATCTGAATTATAAGTTTGAATATTTTTCGTTTTTTTAAATATATATTAAAATAAAATAAATTATAAAAAATTATAGTATTGAAATGAAAATCAAATAAGCATAAAATCAGTTTATTTATGCTCTAGAAATTAAATTGACTTTTTAATATTAACTCAGATGAAATAAACATATGGTTAAGTTAGGTTAAATGGAAATATTTTTTTTCAGTTGATGAATGTAATTGTTGTTTAGTAACTGTATAAGATGTATTATTTATTTTTCTTTAATTTTTATATAAAAATGTCAGAAGCATTACAGAGTTTTCTAGAGCGTACGATGATTTAAAAGCTACAGTAACATGAAAAAAAAAATACATTTAAAGGTTCATCTTATCGTATCTTTCTCGATGTAACTGACTATCGTAATATTGACGAACATAACCGATTTAGAGTGTTAGTGGAGAAACGGCCTTTGAAGTAACAATCGATATGGAACTTATATCAATAACCATAAGAGAAGAACTTGATATCTAAGCATTAAACGTCAAAAATTTAATGCAATCAGTAGAGTGTAATGCGAATTATAAATTATATTCTTTAATAAAATGTTCTCTAAAGTAGTAAAATAGTTTTATCTGTAAAAAAAATAAAAATCTAATACTTCAATTAATATCTTAACAAAGATTAACTTTTAATAGTATACTTTAAAATAATGTTTTAAACAATTAAATTTTTCGGAAGGTTAGAAGTACGTTTTATTGTTTAATATACTCATTTACGAATTTCTTAAAAACATTTTTTACAATATTATAATATTTAAGGATTAGTTAAATCTCGCTTTATATGGAAAACCACTATAATAAGATTTGATGTTATGTACAAGATTAAAATTAAAGGAATGAAATATTTTATATTTTGAAAATGTTTTAACGATTAAATGTTTATATAATTAACAGCTGTATAAGAAAATAAATAAAATATTTAGTTTTACTAAAAGCAATTTCGGAAAATCTTTTTTTTTCTCTGAACTGAGAATTTAATTAAATTAAAATTAGAAAATAATCGAAAGATTAATTATGTAGTAGAAAAGAATATAAAGTTTTCCTGTAAAGATAGATTTAAACAGCTAAAAGTTATTTTTCTTTTAAAAAACCAAAAATATAAAATAACTCTATTATAGATAATGCGTATTCGTTCCTGTAACTGATAAAAAAGCAAATAACAAGTAACGATAAGCGTAATTGCGATTACATTGTGATTTGTTACATCTTTGCCTGACCAATCACATGATCCACATCTGTGACAATTACTTGTTCTTGTTTTTGCCTTCAACTAATCAGCAGATCGAATGTGCATTATCTGTGAAATGTCTTTTCTTTTTTAGAATAATCCAACTAAAAAAATATTCAGTTATCTTAAATCTATCAGCCCAATTACGACATATTCTCTTTCTGATTGAACTATGAACATCATGAAATTTCTGTATACGAGTAAGTACGGTTTGAAAGTATTAAAATACTTTCGGATACATTTTCGTATACATTTTTCGGATAAAATTGACTGTAAATAATAAAAAATTTCATTTTATATTAGTTATCAGCTATAAATATATTTTACTTTTAGTTTATAATTCAACTAGAATAGTTTCAATGACCACTACACTGAATTATGACTAGATTGTTTCTTGGCATTAAAAGATGGCAAATGCTTTGGTTTAAAACCAGTTTTATCCCAAACATCGCAAACAATTTTACTTTTATATAGAAAATTTAATATTACTGTATAATAATGAAAGTAATAAAATTTAATTTTGAAGTACTATTAGTTATCTGAATGTCAGAAAGTAGAATAATTGTTTAAGTACACAATTGAATACGATATAAATTTATTATAATAATATTTAAAATCAAGATGTGAAATAAGAAATTAAAATCGATGAGAAAGAAATTTGGTCTTGTATTCGAAAGTCTAATTTTTGTGATGGAGATAGTGGTGAATCCAGAGACGGGTGTTCAAAATGGATAAATGGAAATGGGTATTCTATCGTTATACCGCTGATGATAATTCACTATTAATATTAAGGAACAAGGAAAATTTTGAAAGAAATGAGTTTGAAAATTTCTTTTACAATGATTTCCGAACGATTCTATTTACTTTTTGCTTTGTGTTATTCATTGATTGAATAAAGTCGAGTTTTGAAAGTTTGATTGTATTCCTGTTTTATTTTTCTAACCATACACATTTACATGAAAAAACTTTAAACATTCTTTTTGAATAATGTGCTGCATTTATTCTTGTTTTAAAGTTAAATTTGAAATTTTCATTTTCATGAAATGTAAATGTTACATACGTTTAGTTTATAGACATTTTTACATTTTAATATCTTTAATATTGTTACTTAGAAATTTAATTCAATAATTTAAATATATTTTCTCATTTCGTAATAGTATATTATAGAAAGCATATACCTAGAAGTTTATTTAACTGTGATAAATGTACGGTACATATCTTATTCTAGAAGAAGTCTTCGTAATCTTATTTACACGATAATTAAATTCTTTATAATGGAATTATCATCTGGATGTAAATTATTACTTAACATGTGCTTCGTTAAAATTCAATAAGTAACATATTTGAAAAATACATTTATTTTTCATTATGTAATTCAATTGAACTATGTTACATAACTCATTTATTTTTAAATCAATATATAGAAATTTATTTAGACAAATTCTATATTAATATTTACAAAATATCAATTTAAAGTTTACAGAGTAAAAGATTCGAATGAAAATAACTAACGATTTTAATTTTAATTTTTTCATATCCCGTGAATATGTTGATTGTTTCATTTTGTAAATAAAAAGATTTTAGTTCCTCAACTGCTTAGTATAAAATATTCAAAGATTATTTGTATCATTGTGTTGTGTTAGCTGTAATATTATTTCACATCTTTTGTTGATATAATGGAAATATATTCTGCAGTTTCTTCGTTTTCTATTCAAGAATGCAACATTTGCAAAAACATTAGCAACAAAACTCAGTGAAATTTCATCTCAGACTAACGATTCGTAGCAAATATCATTTAACAGTGACTTTTGTAGTATTATATTCTATGAAAACAAACAGATTTTGCTGTTTGTTCCAAACTATTTTATTTAAAAAAGGCAACTTAATGATTCTAATAAGAACTTTTTAATTCTAGACCAGAATTAAGAGATAAAACAAATTTAAAATAGCTTTTTTACCTTTTTTTTATTAAAGAATCGAAGTTAAATTTAAATCTTGCAATTTCAATTTTTAGCATTAATGGTAAGTCAAATATTTTTTTTCAAAATTAATAGCTTTATGTAATATATACTCACATAGCATATAGAAAAACTCTTCGTATAATTTGACAGGTAATTTTAACACATTTTTTGTCTTAGATAATATATACAGTAAGGCTTCCTTTTACATTTTCTCTTTTTACGAAGATTCGCATTAATGATAATTTCAAAATCAATAGCAAAAATTCAAAAACAAAAACAAAGACGCAATATGTCGACAGCATAATACTACGATTGTTAACAAAGTTGACGATATTTTGGTAAAAAACCAATAACTATTTTTGGAAATCCTTTAATATTCTTAAAAATATAACAAACATTTCAGCAGTATGGAAAGAAGTGTCACAGTCTGGCGAAAATTCTGATCCGACCCACTTTTTGACTTTCCTGGGTTTGAGTCTAATTCAGATATAGCTAATGAAGTGTGTGGAATGGCCAAGAAGGTTGATACTAGAAATTTTGATATCCATGACGCCAATGATTTGCTAGAAAGTCGTGAAGAGACATTTTCAAAAGAAGAGGAGAAAGAGCTGGCAGTAAAACTTACTAAATACAGGAAATTGCAATACTATTAGGGCTATCATTATAAAGACACTTAAAGCTTTAACGGATACAAACTGCCTGTGAATCGCTTTATGATAATGATTTAATGATTGAAAACGCAGCTCTTCAATCCAAAGAGCTGTAAGAAATGCTCTGAAGTCATATTATAATATGGAAGAAAGTGGAAAAAAGCCCAACACACATCCTTAATGCAGTTCTTAACCAGAAAAACCTTAGAACCTGTTGATTAAATGACCCTCAATCAGACCAATATCATTGAGGGGCAATTTGAAAAGATACTAGAACTATAAATTTTCACTGTCGTCCGTCTGTCTCTTTCCTTAATCTCGAGAACGGAGTTAGATATATAAAATCCGAGACTGGAAACTTAAGGGGCAGAAAGCCCCGATTAACTATATACGGACTTCCAATGCAAACCGAAAGTCACGTTATTTCAATTCAAAATTTTTCCCTGAAAAATTTTAGGTAGATGACCGGCATGACTCTGTTGCAAACGGAAAAGTATGATGTACGGGGGAAAGACAATACTAATTTGAAGAGGAGAGCATATATTTTAAATTAAATAAATTAAAAATATGATTAAAAATTGCAGCCTGGGATTATGATTATGTCACAATAAAAATAATTGCTCGTTTGTTTTCAAATATGCTTTTAATTTATAACTTTTGTCATTTTTATTTATAAATATTATTTATGAAAAATAAAGTAACCATCATTTTTTAATTGAAATATTATTAACATTCTCATACCGAAGAAACTAATCTATAAATATATTCCGATTTTGCCTCAATTTACTAACAGATTCACTTTACGAACAGTGTATTCGGAAAACCAATTCGTAAAACGAGACCTTACTGTATAGTTCTATATACTATATATTGAGGATATTGTTTATTATTTTAGCTATAATTTTGAATGATGTAACAATCTGAATATAGTGGTTATGAATGATATTTCGTGTTTTAGTTCTGTTTTCTATAATTAAACCATTTTTCTTCATCGCATATTTAATGTAAAAACAGAAATGATTTGTTAACAATGGTATTGTTAACAATGGATACTGTGAAAAACCATACAAGAAGATATAAATCGTATGTTTGATGTCTGTTTGAAAAATGCGGTAAATTATCTTACAGACTAATAAATATTTTTTCTTATTTGTTAGTAACTACTCGTTTTTAGAAAATTTGCAGAAAATTTATGATAGCTACCGTCAAACCAAACGCGGAATATAAAATAGAACGTTAAAATAAGATACAAATTAACAGTAAAATGGAAATGTTTGTCGGATAATTATGAAAAATCTTGATCGGCAATAAGCAGAAATACTGAAATACACTCAACAGCATAAAATGAATGCATTTTACCACGTATATCATTTTCGAGTCAGTTATTTTAATTACGAAGTACGTATTACAAAAATATCAGTTTGCCCTAATTAGCTAGTCAGGGAATTGACCTTTTAATTGGAAAAAAGCAATCAATTTAAAATAAAACACTTCATGTAATACCTTACATTGATTGTTTTTATTAAAACGCGAAATTTGTTTCATTAAATTTCTGAAAATATTCAAAATTCGAACAAAAAGAATTGAAATTTTTCTGTAATTCTTGATTTTATCGTTTTTTTCAAAATTATGAACATTTTCATCTCGCAAATATTTTATTTGACATTTTCTTAGTAAGTTATGTACTGTACATTAAATTTTTCCTGAATTTGGTAAAGCTTAAAATATATTTGCCGTATTTTATTCTTATGATAAAACGCGACAGTTTTATCACATCTTCTAAAACAATGAATTTCTTATTTCAATATTAACCATTATAATTTTTTTTATTAAGTGTACTTTTAGAGTGCTAAGGAAAATTGTCTTCTTAATGGTAATGTCCTAAACAATCCCATTTATTATTCTTATAAATTTTATATTTAATAAATATTATATGTTTAAAAGATATAATTTTTATTTAAATAACATTCGTACTAGGTATATATCAACATTCCACAACAGATACGACAAATATATGATTTTACGCTTTTTTCATAATCTGGTGCAAGGATTATGCATTTACAGAACCAGAACTCTTGGCGATATTTATTCGAATTTTTTACCCATTTCTTTCTTGAAATTCTCAATAAAACAAAATACACGCGCACAAAATAAAAATTGGAAAATTTCTTCGAATGGTTTAGCGAAAACAATGGCAACCTAATACAGGACCAATCCAGATATAAAAGTTACAGATAGAAGTCGATACTTAGAAACTCATCATTGATTTATTTCTGTCTGACTACTGCCCTTCTGTCGTCATGGTTGTCAGTTTTGCTATCTCTAGCAATCCCAAAAGCACAATGGTCTATCAAGAAGAAGCCGTCGCAGTTGTTCCAGAATCTTTATGATTAGTGTCTCAAAGAACAGCTCGACTCTTCCATTTCCAGAAATACTTCTTAGAATAAATCTTAGCAAACTTTACAAATAAGTATCCGGTTATAAGGAATTTGTGTTTGATTTTTCCACCAGAATAACGAAGAAAACAAATTATTAAATTTTCTTTATCCAAATCTGAAGAATAGTCGGCAATTTAATAGTATAAATACATTTATATATTGTATAAAATTAAAATTTTTATCCTGTTGTTTACTATTATATTAATATACACTAGTCAAAATATAAAATATTAAACTATCGTGCACTAAATCCTAGACTCGTGTTTCCAAACACAATTTGTAACGAATGTAATTAAAAAATAAAATTTGTATTTTTAAATAAATCAACATACGTACAAATTTGTGTCTTCGCAACTGGGTTTTTACAATAAAAGTAAATGAATCCGGCCTTCAAACGTCATTTTAAGTGGCTTAATCTATTTTCGAATTGCAAAAATGTATAAAAACCTACGTTTTTAATATTGTTTTATATTACTTACATACACATGTTTCTTACAATGAAATATTAAACTTTCTGAGTTATTACAATTTTATATTGTAACTTCTCTAGATTTAATTATATATATATTTTTCCTTAAGAAATTAATATCAACGTTTTCTATTTTGAAATTAAACATTTTAACTTTATTTGTGTCAAAATTGTTCGTATTTAAGACATGGTTGATTATAACAGTTGTCATAAATATATAGTTGTAAAATTAAAAGTGGAAACCAGAATGCAAGATTTTTTACTGAAAACCGGATGAGAATAAACAAAATATCTGTAAATAATCAGATATTTTCTTGCACAATTTTTGTAGCTATTATTTATCGCTTAACACTTGCATTATGGTAAGGAAAATGGAATAAATATAAAATGGATTTTTAAAACTGATTAGAATTTATTGCTTTATTATGCTTAATATACATTTTATAAAAAAGAAAAAAATAGTTTAGTATTTTAATCGAACATTTCATTACAATGTTATGCTTTCCCTCTGAAACGAATTGGTACCAAAGACAAATACTGTATATTTCCAATAGCCTAATATATCACTTAGTTTTATCATCTTTAAAGAAGGAATTTCTAATATAACAGTAAAATTTTTTTAAATAATATAAACTAAGAATATTAAATAACAAAGAATATTTATTTACAAATTTGGTCTTTATGCATCATCTATCATTAAGTTCTATACAACAGTCTAATTTATTTTCAAACTATTACTTTGTGTAAGAGAGTGACTTCTAGTCAGATCTTTACATTTGGTAATAGCATCTTCTATTAATAGATTTTTATTTAAAATACATTCTATCGATGTATGTACCGAGTTTATAATGACTTTATCAAGCCTATTTTATTTCTTGTCGACAATTTTTTGTTGCTGAAAATGTTGAAATTGAACGTAATTGTTTTTCAACTTTTGATCCTTTATTTCATTTTAATAATAATAATAAAAAGCTCTAAATCTAATAATTACGCATCTATGTTAATTCATATGTACTGAAAATAAAACTGTACAGAAACGTTCAGAATTAAAATTTTGAACAAAACATTAAAATTATTAACTAATTGTTAGTAAATAGTATAGTTTAGTAAATAGCATTAAATAATTCGCAATATTCAATACTATTGATTAGCAGTATATTCTAGGAATTGTTTACTCTAACTTTTCTTTATTTTTATTAACTTTTGAATTGCTAAATACATAGAACAAAATTCGTATTTGCATATTAGTTTTATCCAGTAAAATGTTTGATGTAATAAATTGCGAAGTTACAAACAACTTGGGAAAATAAAGAAGCAAATAAATTTATTCACATAAAATATATATATATTAAATTTATAAAGTTTCTCGGTATAGAACCTTAGTATTTTAACAAATTGGGAATAGATTTTCGCCATAGCGTATTTTTGTATACATAGATAGATTCAAACGCATTCCGGGTTAATTCTAGTAAAGACTAATATTAACACGTGTTTGCATTTTCCTCGTCACGTGATCTCGGTTTCTCCGAAAATGTTCGAATAACCATATGAGTAATTTCATAGTTGTTTTCATACAGAAAGTAACACTTAAGTCGTAATCAAATGTAGTTTTTCGTTTCTTCTTCGTCTTCCCATAAGAGTTCTTCTTTGCTTAGGCGCCATTTTATTCAAAAGAAACGAATAATCGGAAATTGATGAAAAAATGCCAACTGGAAAAATTATTTTCTGAATCGTTTTTATACATGACTGGGATAACTTTAATAGTCGGAAGAGCAAGGAGGGGCACCCCTACGGGAAGAGAGAAATTGGAGTCATTTCGTTTCTAATTGTTTTTAACGAAATTAAATATCAGAATAGACGCAGTAGGGCTAATCTACAACGATTAAGCTTCAAAACGGCGTATAAAACGCAAATGTAATTCGTACACAGTACGTTAACGAATTGGAAATATATTTCGCCCTATCCTATTGTTAGATTTAATTAAAAATAAAAGAAAAAAATGCTTTAATCAAAATTATGCTTGTGTAATACGTGACAATAATGGACATAATTTCCTGTTTTTAATGAAAGATGTTTTATAATTATTTTAATCTATAGAATTTTATTTTATCATTCTGTAATAAATCAATCGATATATAATATATACATATTTTCCCGGTATTTAATTTTTAACTGAAAGTTTTACGGTATTGGTTAATTTTGAAGTAAATTTATTATTCATTTATTCTTTTTATCGGATAAAATAGTAATCAAAATTTGTTTAAATCCTTCGACAGGACACGAAATTTATTAAAATTACATTTGTTTTTAATATTTATTTCAGAAAGCCACATCATATTATTTATATATATTACATTATAAATTTCCATAATAATAAATATCATGGAAATTTATTATTCACTCTTTTATTGTATTTGTAAAATTCTGTCTGAAGTATTTCAGACTAAAAATTTTTAATATAAATATATTGTATTAAGACGAAGTTACTCAAAAACAATGGAATTGATGTTTTTTAAAATTTTTATAAAATATAATATAACGTTATATTTTTCTGAAAACAATTAGGCTATCAAAGTTTTGAAGAAAGTTAAATGTTAATATGAGCAATATATTTTTCAATTGCTTATTTTATTATTGATCTTCAACGTATACTGTATTTTTAGACGTCGGTTGTACTGACATAATTAGATATTATTGTTATTTGTTATTATTATTTTTTAAACTATTAATAATGATATGCATTTTGCAGATAAAAGCTCCATAGTAAAGATGTAATAGAATTTTTAAACAAAATATTAAATTAAAAGAAGGAAACTTTTTGTAGTAAAAATTCCTTAACATTTTATTACAGTAGTTTTTTATAAAATAAATGAATAATTTTAATATAACTTTATAAAAATCTATATTTTCATTTGTCTAATTTAAGTTTGTCACTGATTTTAAGTTACGAGAAATGGAATATGTCTACATTACCTGTTTTATTGCTCTTCTGCCGTCGGAATGGTAACATTTTATTGCATGTATACATTAAATACTTGGTTTAAACAAATCTAAATAACTTATGAAATGGATTACGAACGAATATGAAAATATATTTATAAAATATTCTGCAATCTACACATTCGTTTCCTTTATTCAGTTTTATTTAAAACATTTACTTCTTGAAAATTTTATATGATTTACTAAACTGCATTAAAATTACACTTTAAAATAAAAAATTACGCGTGTTTTTATACGATTTTTAATTCGAACACATTAACTTTTGTCCATAAATTGATCGTAATTATTGTTGTTTTACTTCCAAACTATTTTTATGCATGGGATGATCTGAAGCAATTTAATTGAATTTTCTAAACATTTTCTATAATAATTCATTAAATGTTATTTTATAGAATTTCGACTTATTAAAAACAGATAATTAACTTAAAAAAACTCAGAATTTTATTGTTAGGATGTTTAACAATACGATACTCAGTTGATACAGTCTCAAGCAATTTTCGATCCAGGATTTTTTTGAATTTGAAAGATATTTGAGATGAGAACTGACTTTATGTTATCTTACAATTTTCCAGCAGATTACATATAATTTTATTACTTTTAAACTTTTAAGTTTTAAACTGTAAAGTACGTAAATAAACGTTATTTTATGAGGCTTTTAAAGTTTCTCTCGTCATCAAAAGCTTTAAAGAAAAATGATTTGTAATTACGTTACACGATAATGTTCCATATATATTTATGAATGTGATTATACAAAAGCATTTTAATTCGTTACATTCTACACTTTTTGGCGATTTACTGATTTACTCTTGACATAAAGTAAATTACCGAAAAAGGAAATTGTTTTAGTAAATATATTTCAAAAATTGAATGTTTTACGCATTAATAACATTGTATTCTGTTATTTTTTTATTATATTGTAATTTTAAATAAATTAAAAATTAAATTTTCAGATAGTTAAACACTCATTTATATTGAATTTGAAATATCTAAATTTTTTATTCATTAAAATCCATTTACATATTAATTAATGCTTGCTTTTGTACTCTAGTTTTAAACTAGTAATTTCCTTATATATGTTTAAATAATTCTCTACAACTATAAATTATCATTAGCTAATGAATTTAATATGGACTCGACTGTTTTTATTTGTAAAAATATTTAATAAATTCGTCATTAAAAGATATCAAGAAGGAAAAGAGAGAAAAATCAAACTTCTAAAGTGTTATGGAAAATTTTAAAACAAAATTTTTAATAATACAGGAAAATTTATTATATTTATCTTTATTATTAAAATAAAATTCCAATGTGAAGTACAAAACGTCATTGCGATTTCGTGCTTTCATCTGTCAAATAAATTATAATCATTATGAAAAGAAATTTTGGAATAGATTTTAATTTCTTTTCGTTTCCATTAGTTAAATACTTAATTTCTATCATATATCATCTTCTTGTTATATTTATCAATACTAAAGACTTTAATATATAAAATTCTTTAGCACAATATCAATCAGATTTCAGTTCTGATAAGCTTTAATGTTACTAATTTTAAGCATTTTAAAATTTATTTATCAACTTAACTTAAACTTTTTAATATTTTAAAATTAATTATATTCTTTATTCACGCTTGCTTGAAAAATTAAATTAATTCCATTTCTTGCAGCTTTAAAATTAATTATTACTAATGGAAAAGCTAAGAATTGATTTTTGTATCAATTCTTACCTTTTCCATTACATTTTAATTCATTAATGATGTCACTGATAAACTGTGTTATATATTCAAATCAAAACTATCACATTTTGATTGTAACACGATTTAAAGTCTTTATTTGTGTTTAATTTGATTAAGTAAATAATTATTTAAAATATTTTGATAATCTAATAATAAAATTACTGTTATAAGAAATGTTTTCTATCTTCTTAATAGTATAAACAATTCTCTTTACTATTTAAATAAAGGTTACTTTAGCTTAATCTTAGAAAATTGAAATAATTTTCCAGATTAATTTAGATTTTAGAGAACTAAAATAGAATTCAGCTAACGATATAACGCATTAATATAAAACTTTATAGATGAAATATAATTTAACAGATGGATTCTTGTTAAATTATAAGTTATTTAGCCATTTTTTTCTACTTAAAACATTAAGTTAAAGCTAATAATATAATTTAGAGTTTATAAGTTGCTTTCTTTTTAAGCAAAAATTTAATTCGCATATTTTATATGTGAAAATTAAATTACAGCAAAAATTTCTTTTCTTAAATATTCAAATGTTTCTTAAAAAAATGAATACAGGAAAACAGAGAAAAAAATATGACATTAAAAACGAAGTATTTCAACTTTAATTTAAATAACATTAATAAAACGACGTAATGTGAAATCTGTAAAATTAAATTATATTTGAAAAATAAATATATTTAACCTTTAGTAGACTTTAATATTTAAAGTATAATAGTCTTGCCAGTTATTACTTTTATCAAAAAATACTGTACAAATTTCATTTTAGTTTATTTTCTCTGTGGCTGATATCAAATTCAGTTATTAAGAAATGCTTTTTCTTAGATTAACTTTAATGTCATCAATTTCAAAATTAAAATTTCGTAAAACAATGTGCAAAAGTTTTTAATATTCAATCATCAATTACAGAAATTCTATATGAATAACTTCAGTAAAATAGGAGTTACATTATAAACCGAGATCTTTCAAATCTTATTTCTGTTTTTCAATATGAAAACTGTGAAAAATTCGTGTTTGTTCATATTCTGTCTAAAAATACTGTCGCTGAAAGTTGAAACGAAATGATAATGTGATTAATAATATCTGATATAGTGCTTGATACCATATTTCAAAACTATGTATACGTTTTATGAATGATATTGTTATTATTATTTTGACTGAGATAGAAATTTAATCAATTATTTTCTCGAAAGCAGCTTTTATCATAAAATTTATAGCAATTTAAGTAATACATTTTCAAAAAATATGCAATTTAATAATAATCCATTTATGCCTTGAAAAATATCTTTAATTCTTTTTTCTATACTCTCTATACGTATTTCTGTCCCCCGAAGAGAAATTTTTCACTGATGTTGCCATTATCGTTATGAGCATCATCAAGACTGCTTAAAAATGCATAGTCTGATCGATATTTTAAAATTCATTTTTCCCCGATGGTTTTACGAATTTTTTTCAGTTTTTATTAAAGCATACAAGAAATAAAAATTATATTATTTTTTAATTTAAAAATATATAAATCGAACAATTAATCACGGAAATATTGGCAAAAAGCCTTCATCCTTGATGATTGAATGTTAGAATATAGTTTGTTCTGATGAACTTTTAAGAAAACAAAGTATAATATTTCATAACATATGGACTCATGTACAATGTATGTATTTCAGAATGTACAGTGGTGCCTCATATAACGTACTTAATCCATTCCAGGTTTACGTCCGTTAAGTGAAACGTCCGTTATACGAAACGCATTTTTCCATAGAAATACATGTTAAAACATCTAATTCGTTCCGCAGCATAAAATAACCGTACTGTATCATAAAAAAATGAACATGGGGTGCGTTCTTTTATTCCTCCGCGTAACTCTGCGCGAGCGACATCCGTTTAAAAATTCTTGAGGAACGCGTTCCTAAATTCCAGTGGGAGTGCGCGCCGTCGAACGGCAAAAACGGCCGCTTGTAGCAGTAGTTTACGGTGAAAAGCAACATGGCGTCCTCCATGGCTCAGATAGTTTCGTTTCCGAGTCCATTATGTGGTTTTATGAATGAGAATTTAGAAATTGTGAAAGCGCGAGTTAGCGCACGCGGTGATGTAAGTGTCTTTACGAATTTTTTTCGAGGCTATTTTGAATGCTCTTTCAACAAATAATCCATTTTATGGTTAAATTTTACAATTAGGACCCTTCTTTTGCCTTTTAAAGCTCATATTTTAGAATTATAGATTCCTCCATCACCATACTATATCGATAGTGCGGGCGCCGCCATCTTTCTTTCTTTCACCGTCGTTCCTAAATGCCTACAAACAGCAGCGCACTCCCGTAATACCAGAGACGCAGAGCGACCGCTATTAAAGAACGCACCCATGGAACAGTCACCAATTATGCCGGAAAGTCCGTTATTCGAGGCATACGTTATACGAGGCACCACTGTATATGAAAAATATGTAACATAATATTTATGGTTAGGGCTTAGTTGATTCAAATTTTATAATTACATTCAATATCTGATTACTATAAAATATTCTATTTGTATATTTGATCAATAGATGTAAATAGTTAAATTTTTAAAATTAGCCATTAAAAACTTTAAATAAGCCATTTTTACTGTTTCATATATTCTTGAAAACATGTTAAATCTTGATGTTTCAAAGATACTAAAATGTTTTTACGACAGAAATTAACATGAGAAAACAGAACTATTACTGATCGGTTGATTAAAAACGTTATAAAAATTACTACTATTTTTTAAAAACTCTTGTTATAATAATAAGATCCCAACAGCATCCTTCATTATATTTAATATTTTTCGTATCAGAGGGCAATTCATTTAATGATCTATAAAACAAAAAGTTTAGGACTATAGATCTACAACAGAGCTTTGTTTCCAATATAAAAATATTGTTTATGAACTTGTTAGTCTTTGAATTGAAAACAAACAATATTTTGAAGAAAATCTGATTATTAACAGTCTGAAATTCATGTTTTATATGTAATAGGAATAATGTAAATAGATATAAATAATAATATTACAAGATCATTATCAATATTTGCTGACGTTTAATAACTTTCTATCTTTAATAACATTACTATCATTTTCTTAATATTAAATACAAATTTGATGATTTGTTCATTATATTATAGTTTATATTTCAGCCTGTAATAGCAATAAGTTCCTATTGTTTTATTTGCAAACAAAACGTTTACGTTTACAAACTTTTTATATTTTATTTATAAAGAAACAAAAACCAGATGATGACAAAATAAATAACCAAAATGTAATGAAAGAACAAACTAAATAATTAAAATTAAAATAAGTTTTAATTATCATGTACTGTACAATTCATAATACGTTAAATTTTGCATTTTTGATTTAATTTTGTCTAAAGTTATATCAGATAGTTAAACTTCAGTTTTTATCTGCATTACTACCAATTATATTAAGATACTATTTCAGTTTTATGTTTTGTCTGTTGTTTTACGCTGTAATTGTACTGTACTGTACTGTACATATAATATACATACATACACAATAGAAATTCAACTGAATAGTAAAACATTTATCTGAATTTTTTAGAGTTGTAATTCAGAAATAATTTATTAAAGGTATTTTTAGCATTAATTTCCACTTTGATAAGTCTATAGATATAAAACTAATTTTTAAATTTTGCTCTGCATTTGTTATTTTGAGGCTAATTCTTTAATCGAGTTTATGATTCTGTCTTTTTATTCTGTTCAAACGGAATTACAGGTTAGAAATAGTCTATTAATGTAAGAAGCTAATATAAAATTTCCTTTTTTCCCCCTCTATTATTTTCTTCTTTTGTAGGATAGCCATTTATTAAGACATATTACTTCTAGATGAATTAATAGATACTACTGATATCGTATTTTACTGGTTAAAAATTCTCTAAATTGCTCAACTTTCTTTCATTATGTTTGTTCGTTATCTGTGTTTCTGCTATTCGACTGTGAATGTTGTTTCAATTCAATTACGAATTGTTATTCAATAAAACAGACTCGAAAAATGTAAAAAGAAAAAATAAAATTAAATAGAAATGTTACAAATTTAAGATTATAAAATTAGAGAGAGACAGTATTAAATATAAGAATATAACAGAGATTTTTGATAAACTAAAAGTGTATGAAGTTCCAATTTTTATTTCTTCAATCAGTTGTTATTCGTATAACTTTATCTCCATAATACTTATTGTCATTAGTATTATTCTCCTGCTCCTTTCGTTATTATTTTTATAAAATAATACTCTAAATTTCTAAGTTATTGGTTAAATTCAATTTTTCAATTGCAAATTTACTCTTTTAGATGAATATTTATCTTGAATAATATATCAAGGAGCGTTTAAAACATCTTTATTTTTCGGCGCAAATTCCTTTTATTATGTTAAACTAAATTGGATTTCCAACTTATCTTCAGAATACGAATGAACTATTTAACTGATCGATCAAAGACCCAATTAAATATTGAAAATCTATTTTTCCATTATTCAAATATAAGTTACTCGACAGTAAAAATTGAATTGAATGTCATGAAATGAATTAATGAATTGTCTTTTAATGTTTGTAACTATTTAAAATTGCTTCATTTCTAAATTGAACAGGTATTTTTATATAACTTCTATATTTAATTTGGAAATGTAACATCATTAACGATCATCTTATATTTAAACGTTGTAAAATATAGTTTAAAATATTTTAGTTGATATTATCTATTTATACGTATCTGTAATGTAATAAATATCGCGTAAACCCATGCTTGTATTTATTATTTTTTTATATTTAGTAACTTTTCTGATATGTAATATGTATCTATGAAAGTAAACCTTTTCCATTATATTATGCATATAAGATTTACTATGGTGTGCTTATTATTAATCATTTAAGATCTGATTATTGTGATTAATTACTTTCTGTCTGTAAATAAAACGCGTATCTAGTTTTCTACAAAGCGTGTATCAATATTTAAACTGTGAAATTTACAATGCCTCTGCGGTTGAGGATAACAAATATTTTTTTACAAAGTTTACATAAATATAATCTATTATAAATAAATGTATGTAGTGTTAAAGAATTAAAAGCTTTCTCAGTAAATAACTAAAAATAAATAGTAAAAATATTTATAATTTTATAATATATTCGAAAAAACTGAATATTCTCTATTGATATTCTGTTTTTCATTATATAATTCCAATAATTCGATGCTTCTTAATAACTGTAATCGAATTTTAAAATTACAGCACTTGATTATTCTCAATAAAGTTAATAGCTGCGCATAATAACAATTTAATTGAACGATTAAATTAATGTTTTTCCCAAATATATAATAATGTAAAATATTCTTTTATATTCTCAAGTTTCTTATTATAGTTATTATTTTCATGATAAATTCATTTTAATGATGTAAGTTAATATTAAATCTATAGACATAAGCTAGGGAAAGTGATATTTAAAATATTTTAAATTAAATTAATTAATACTCTTTTCTAAATTAAAAGCATAAATTTTCAGTAAACATTTTGTTATTAAATTATACCTTAAGATTCAGAAAAAAACAGTCTTTAACATCCTTTGGAGATGTCATTTTTGCGTACTTTTGTTTAATATTAGAAATTTAACATTAAGGAAATTTTTCGAGAACCGAAAAATTAGATAAATCCAAAAGATTTTTCGGAAAGTCAAGATAAAATGACAAAAACAAAATCATAATAAATTATAATATAGATGTGTTATCTGCCCTTTGTTTAAAATAAAGATAATTTCAATGCATAATTTTTAAATATATTTACATATTTTAAACATTGAAAACTATAACATTCAAAAACTCAGAATACATATTAATATAAGACAGAATTTTTTCCAGAATATTTAAAAACAGAAATACAGTAGTAAGAGCTTAATCAATTGAAAAATTTATAGACCATTCTGTTTCTCAGTTGTTAATTCTTTATAAATTCAAAAATATCGATTTTTTTTTTTTTTGATAAAAGATTTTTTTTTCAGTTTTTCCAATCCATTGGGATTAATTAATTTCTTGTTGTTTTTTTATTTCCGTTCTCACAGACGTAAATTAAAGCATTTTAAGGTTTATACAAGGTTAAAATTACATATGTACAGTACAGTACAGTACACTACTATTCATACTATAAATAGTTTTATGAAATGTATAATTTAACAAAATAAACAATTGTTTTAATTTCGAATATTGATTTAATTCGAAAATTCTGAGTAGATTCAATTGAAAATTTGATTACATTACATTCTCTCTCTTGCATGATTTATTCATTTCAACTTGGAATTCTTAAATCGGCTTAGCAACATTGACTCACTCCGCCCTTTTTAATTTCTTCCTGTATTATTTTATTGCATAATAATTCTATTTTTCACATCTTTCCAAACCATACTTTCTTATCACGACTAAACATTATTAAAAGTTTACGAGATGAAATACAACATAGTTCAATATTATCCTATAACCCTACAAGATAAAATTAAGAATACGTTAAAAACATGTCTCTTATATTAAAATATATTATACACTATAAAATATTTCACTAGAATTACAAACTGATAATCATTTCCTATTTTAGCATTTTGATATAAATAAGATTTATATGAAAATTCAATTTATTAAATTATAATAAAAAAATTTTTGTGGACAATAAAATAAAATAATTATTTAAAATTATTAATTGATATATACAATATTTATTATTTTTTTTTAAATTCCAAATAAACTTTATTGTATTAAGAGTTATTCCCGTTACATTTGGAGTATCCAGTCTTTATATAAGCACCATAATATTACACTTCTTTTCTTTTAATTTTCAGAACAAGTTAACTCGTACAGTACATAACATTATATAAATTAAATTAGTTGACCATTTTTATTTTAATTATTAACAGAAACTACCTTTTCCGTTATTGACAATTAGAGTTTTAATAATCATGCAATACCTCACTCTCTATCTTTGAAAATAGTTATACAAATTATATATAGATTTTGACCTCTAACCTGTGGAAAAAGGATATACAATACATACTCTTTTCGTCTTTAATATTTTTTAATTTTCGGAAGTTATAATTGTGACCTAATTTATGAGCTTCTTTACATAAGCAAAAAATGTGAATTTTCGAGCATTCATCATTACATCTATAATAATTACCATTAGATAAGTCATGTAGACTTATTAATCATCATCAGCTCCCTATTTAATCTTAATTGTATAAAGAAAAACTTCATATCAATAAAAATTATTGGAATTATGTCAAAGTTCTCATCTTGAAAAGTTTATTTTTGCTTGTAGATTTGTTTTCTTTGTAATTCACTTGAACTATATGACATCTCGCTATTGTATGTACTGTTTGCTCTTTAGCAAATAACTGATATAGCGCATATATTCAGGTGAGGGTGTTATTTGTAATTTTCACGTAAGAGTGTTATTGAAGAATTAAATTGGATTTTCAGTCAAAAGGAATAGCATACAATGGATTATACCACTGGTCAATTTTACCCACTATGGCTTAATCTTTGTTGGAATGACCAACGCAAACGAAATATTTACTTATTTCATCTTAAATTACGCAGTATTTTTACCACGTAGACCTATTTTTTTTTAAATATTGTTATTCCAATATTTATTTTTCCCGCGTATTATTCACCTTTTAATAATAAAGACATGATTATACTCATCATAACATTTTCAATATTTCATGTATTCGTCATTTTAAATTAAGTTAATACGTAAAGCTTAATGTTTTTCTTATCAGCATTAGTTAACTTTGTTTTATTTAAATAACGGTTTACTGTTTGTATGTTATTTATGGATATGTCATGATATAAAATGTTTTTCTATTATGAAAAGTATATATATTTACAGATTGAACAGTTACAACATATGATTACATTTGAAGATATAACAGAACTCAGAAAAAGTTATTTGGTAAACAAATAATTCTGTAGCATTTGTTTACTATGTTGGTTTTCTATGTAATAAACATATATAAATGCAATTCGAGGTAAAATATGCTTTCTCCTAAGCAAAACAGATCTCAACAGATGTTTTGGAGAAATAATGAACCTACATTTTCTTGATATTCTTACTCAACTCGTGGTTTTATCACTTGAGTAGTGATTTTAATAATTTTATTCATTTTATGCTTTTATGCTTTTAAAACACAATAGAAAACAAACAATTTTAGAAAATTTGTAATTAAAAATGTTATCATGTTTTTGCAGTTTTTAATTGTTTCGAAAAGAGTTTCAATAGATTAATAATGTACATTTTCAACAATAAAACAGAATTGTGGTAATCCGGCCGTTGACTAGTTCGACACGTCCGGTAATCCAACATTTATCTATTCTCGAGTATTACCGGCATATTGCCAAGTCGTACCAAGCTTCCCACTAATTCAAACTCCAGTTCCCACTAACTTTAAACACCTTTCCACTAAACGTTGCATGATATCGAGACCGAGTTTCAACACTCGTGCTTGGACAGGATATTGAAGATTATTAAGTTCGAAAAAAGTGTTGTATCCTATAATATAATGCTCTAAAAATATAATATTTAGTCGCACGGACTTTCCCACAAAATACTGTACTCCCACTAAATTTCTCACTAAATTTAATGGAATCCATCATCTTGGTAACGTGATTATTCACAATCTTAATCCGACAATATTCCTATACATGTCGAATTTTCGAGATTTTACTGTATAAGAATGTGTTTCTAAAAACGGTATAAAATTAAATGATATTAAATTTTATCATAAAGAAGTTACAAAAATACATGTAAAGTTAAAAGATTTAATATACTATTATGGTAAAATTACTAGATTTTTATATAAACCCTTTTAACGGATCCAGTTTCAGTTTAAGAAAATTACGAAAGTATGTAATTAAATATTATATGAGTAAATAATGTAAACAATAATGTTGATATTTTACCATTTGATTAATGATTGTTAGATCATGCTATAATATTTATATATTTGTATTTAATATCGACAGTATACGTGAAAAGTATTTATTGAAGAACGAAATTTATAGTTAGTGAAGAATTACTTTTAGTTTCAATAAATGGCTATTTTAAATTAAAATATTGTAATGTTTCACAAATATTATCCTCATCCAATAAATAATAAATAGAATAAATATAATAGAAAATTATACACATTGAATGGTAAATGTATTTTTCTTAGTAATTTTTTTTTAAACTAATCGATAGCAATTTCGAAATAAAATTCCGAAATAATTTAATTTTAAATAAATATTATATTAATAACTGTAATAAATTTTAAATATTTATTATAATTATTTAATTTAAACGCTATAAATATGAAAACATTTTAAAAATAAGTCGAAATAAATATTTTTCTATATGGAGAGGATTTATTAATTATAACAGTCAAAATTCTGTTCTTACTTTTGTAATTATAATTAAATATCGAATGTTCGTTTAGGCTGCGTATTTAAATAGCATGTTTCAAGTTATTAATTCGAAATTTGAAATGTTTCTCATCAGCAAAAGTAATTTAGATAACTTTGTATTAATTCTAAAATCAATTGTTAAATATTTATCAAAACATAATCAGTGTAAATATGTAATTATAAAACAGAATAAAAATTATTTTAAATATGAATTATGATATAATTTATAACACTAACAATAATCTGAAAAAGTAATATTTTTAGATTAAAAGTCGCTTTTGTATTGAGTTTAGTTGAATTAGTAAAATATATATGTATTTATAATTAGTCACATATTATTGTAGTAATTATTATTAATAAAGGTACTTATTAACACGTGCACGACGATTGCATTGTGATTGGCTCGATAAACAATAGTTGTCGTCATCGTAAATGTTTTTCAAAACGTTTCCAAGTTCGAACAAAAATTATAAATTTTTTTTCGTGTTTTTGTGTGTATGTGTGTGAATGGGGAGGACTTAAGCCCGTGTAGCCCCGGTTGATTAGTATTTAGTAAAAATGAAAGTTATTTTCATTCTTATAACTAATTGAATCAGAAAGAATTTAGAAATTCTTAAAATGACCTCGTCTTTATCTCTCTTGAGTATTCGTCCAAGGTTTAATTGCTTTTGCAGCAATTTTATAATGATTACTTTAAAAGCGAATCAATAGGAAAAATTTAAAATTCATCAACTTTTAAAAAAACACTTCGACTTAAAGGAGTTATTTGCATAAACTTTTTCCAGTTCTCCCCTTTTTCTCGACGCTTTTTAATTCGGCTAATGTTTCCATCTTAATTAATAAGAGATGCGACGACTTCTATGTCACTTTCATTGCACAGTACCTAAATATGAAATTTCCTTTGTGAGTATTTATGTAATTTATAATTTATGGATTTAGTGTTGATTTTTTCTCTAATTTTTAATACATTAGTATTTGCTTATCGAAATATTATATACAATTAAACAAGTTTATTGTATATTATTTAGAAAGTAGAGTATCTTTTAAATGCCGAATTTGTTTGTAATAATGTAACACAACTGATATTCTTTAAATAGGTAATATATAAATTTAATAGCATTAATAAGAGAATAATAATTTTTGTATATAAACAAAATCTTGTCGTTAATAACTGAGTTACGGAGATACAAGTTAATATTTTTGCCGTTGAACGATTAAATATTTAAGAAGTTTAAAAATATTGTTTTAATTTGTAAATAATAAATTTGAATAAAATGTACTTTTCTCGACATTCCAGTTATTAATTATTAAACGTAAAAAGAAATTATGTAACGTGTGGCAGCATTATCGTATCGTTTTTATCTCATGTCGTAATATTATTAGCCTACTTCTCTATGTTATTGTCTCCGCATGGAAACAATTCAAAACGCGACTGATTGATGAAAAACAGTTTTCCCAGGGTGTTATTCCATATAGGAACATAATGTCGTCAACCGCATTTGTTGATGATAATAACTCTCGAGAAATAGAGCGTGACAGACAGAAAAACCAAGCATTCAAACAGACGCTATGGAAAGCATATAAGTCGTAATTGTCTTTAATTTTTCTCTTTTATAATTTTTAACATAATAAAAAGAATTGATATATTCGTTTATTAGTATAAATTAACTCATATACATTTATTTTTTAAATATAGCCTATATTTAATATGTATATTTTTCATACAGATTATAAGTAATGACAAGAGTTTTCGGTGTTATTTCATTTAACAATTACTAAGTCAATTCGAAAATCACTTAAATTTTATAAATTTATAAATTTTATAGATATTTTTATAAATTAGAATTATCTCAAATCATTCACGTAATAAAAGTTCCTAATAATTTATATGAAATAAACTATTCGTCATCCAACAAATTGTAATAACAAGTGTTTTTGTTTAAGAGACTCTTCGGTTCAATAAATCTATAATGAGATTAAAATCAATTTTCATATGCATTAGGACAGTGAATTTTTGTACAAAGAGAATTACTTATAATAACTGAATATTCAAATTAATTAGTTTAAGTTTCAATAAGAAAATTTTTATTTTTAATCTTTTGAAAATCGCTCGATAAATTAAATTCTTGACATTTCATAAAAACTATGATTATATATTATAAATGTAATTTTATATTCATTTATAATATATAATTAATCGATAAATATAATTATAAAACACGGAAAAAGTGAAATATTGTACGATCAAAGACGAATTAAGTTAATTTAAAAATAAATTATAGAACATAAAAAAAATGTTTGTAGAAAAAAACGCAAAATTAAATTAACCACACAAATAAAACATAAGTGAATGATAAACTTAATAATAAAATCAATGAATTACTATTATTATTATATTATTTATTCACTTATGGTTTACTTGTACAACAAATTATTAGTCACAGAATGGAAAATGCATATAAATACCTATAAAAGTAATAAAACTACTTATAATTATATAAAATTTTGATGTAAAAATAACGAAAATAGAACGATATCTTTTAATAGAACGATATTGTTTCTTGAAAGTATATCGTTTAATAGAACGATATACTTTAACTTTCGATATTGTTCGAAAGTTAAAACTGAAGATGACTTTAAACATTTGAAGAACTGTACGTTCTCCAATTCTTAAAGAGAATGTTAAAGTGCTTTACACTTAGAAGTTTTTAATAAAAAACCTAGATAAATTTTCTTATCTAGTTTTTAATAATGTAAACAAAATTTTGCATTCAGATTAAACAATATGAACAAGACAGCCGCGAATAATTGATTGAAGAGCGTTGCAGAGATAATTAAAAAGAAAACAACAAAGGATTTTAAAAAAAATAAAAACTAGTTAATCATTTATGTTAAAATTATATGAAAAATTATTTAAGATTAAAGTATTTTTTAAAATTTTTTTATTGGTCGAAAAGTTTAGAATGAAATTGATAATAAAAGTTGAGAAAATACATGTTTGAATTCTTGACTTTACTCTAAAAATTTCATGTGTATTATTCTTATGTTTAAATAATTCTATCGTCGGAAATGATAATATTAATTTATCTAAAATTCTTATAATTAAAATTAAACATGGTGGAAATTCAAAATTATATAAAATAAACTCTGGCTTTTACGATTGGTATAAATTTTCTAATTTGTCTGTATAAAACGTCATATTTAGATTGTAAAATTTTTCTTTTGTTATCTCTATGAAGTATTATGTATTAACAATCGAATTTTCAAGAACTTAATTCCAATTTATGACTTTAAACTTATGGAAAATAGAAAGTTCCACTTTATGAGTTTTCAAGAACCAATTAGGTTATATGAACGAAAATAAGCTAAATATAATCTTTGATTACATTAAATATTGTTTCCAAATAATTGCTTTTTATTTGAAATAACAGACTGTGTTTTAAGTAAATCTATAATTGTGTCACGTAGCAAAAGCATATTATTTTTACAAATTGTTATTCTGAATAATTCTCTACGTCATCGTATTACATATTAATATGTTAAATAATTGAAAATAAAATAACATTTAATAACGTTTTTGTTTATATATTAAATAACAATATCACATTAATTTGATATCAAAAGTAAAGCGACGATAAGAATAAAATATAATAAATTTTTATTTTATTTTTATTTTATTTTATTTTATTTTATTTTATTTTATTTTCATTAATAAATTCATATTTTTATTTTTACAAATCAAAATACGAAAAAAAATAAGTGAATAAAATTATTTTTTATTTATAACTAAAGATAGTAAATAGAATATGTCACAGAGCACTTTTATAAAAAGTCGTCCTTGAGTATCCACAGAGGTTTGGCTCTGAGATCTCCCGCGAATATTACTTACATATAATAGCGTAGTATTTACATATAACACTCCTATGCTATAAATCATATTTAGATTACTTTATAATAATTAATACAATGTAAATGGTATGCAAATAGTTGTTATATTGTATTCACGAAATAATTACAAAGAAATACTGTAGTTATGCAGTGTACGCATTTATAATTAATACATAATTAAGCCTACAATAGGCAACTATTGTAGGCTTAATTATGAACACTACGCGTTAGCAACAACGTAACACTTTCTTTCTCTAAACACATACAGATTACTTTCATTTAATGATATGAAAGAGAAAATATAGAATATTTCAAATACAAGCATATTAAAGTTTTGCATTTTGGAATTTTCTGGATCATTTATTCCCGAATATTTTCGATCCATTCGTTGAGTTTGCGGATGCGGAAAAAGGGGATACTACGAGCTGATTGCATGTACAGTAGATATATATATTAATTTAAAATATCAACTAACTATTATTTTTCTATTTATAATCTGGATTGTATTAGATGCTGTCAATTCATTTTAATGCTAATAAATGAATTTTTCAGTTATTTATAAATAAAAAAATTTTTATTGACATTTCATAATGCAGTAATAAAAATTTGAATTTAAGAATAAAATATATATGTAAATTAATTGCTGGAATAAAAAAATCAATGTTTACAAGAAATTTAAAAATATTTCATCTGATGTATAAAAATACGCGTAATTTAGATTTTCTATCTTATAATCGATTCCTTTAGTCAAACCATTTATTTTTTAATAGTAATTTAATTGAAATAAATAAACTTTATTAAAGTAGAATCAGTAGATAAAATGTTTTATATCGGTATTCAAATACACGTAAATTGTACGAGTAATTTAATATTTTTTAACAATTATTTATTACCAACTTATTTTTTTTACAATAATTAAGCTTACGAGTAAGTGTGTATATATATATATATATATAGGTTATTTAATCATAATACAATTAATACAATAATAAGAAAATAAGGAATTAACAATAATTATTACACACATACACACACACTATGTTTATTGCTTTAATACATATATTAATATATATATTTATATAAACATAATTGTTCGATTAGTTGCCTCATTAAACTTTATATAATTATTTTGATTTTTTGTTGATTTCACATTTTTATTAATTTATTAATCAGCAAAAATGTTTAATTATTTGAAGTAAATAAAACCTTTTCCAAAATAACATCATTTGGCTTTATTTTTAAGGTTATATTGTTTAAATCGATCTACAGTTATATAAGTTATATAACCAGTCACATAACGGCTTAATCTTCTCGAAATGTTATTCAAATAAGTGAAAACTGGTAGCATACTTACACAAAAGCACCGTTTATTCTAAATCGATATTATATAACATATTTGATATATACTGCAGTGCTGTGCTCGATCATATAATAAAAAAAACTCTTAACAACTTCCCTTTCCGGTTTTATATCGTTTCTGAGGATCAATATAATCTGTCGTGTGAAAATAACAAATTTTCTGATATCAAAATAATTTTTTCGCGAAAGTCTTTTTAGTTATGATGATATATTAAGAATGATACAGATACGTAGTTATTACATGTACAAAAAAGCGTTTTTTTTTAATTTTACGTTACTTATGGTATGATAACTTTCCCGTAAGTAAAAAAATATTATATAATTTATTATTTTCATTTAAATTACGTTTAAAATGATCAATAACTTAAGTAGAAAATGAATATTACGTAAAACAAAAATATGCGTAACGGATAATTAACTTTTCATAACTTATTCCTCTTTCGGCAAAATATTCTTGCTGTTCTTTAAAATAATTTTTCTACTTTGAATGATTACTTTTTGGAGCAGGCACTGTATATTTATAATTAACCAAGAGAAATCGATGACTGAAAAAATGGTAATCTCTTACAGACATTTATTAGAATTTATTTTTGCTAGAATTGAATTTAACAATAGATACTGAGATGTTGCTAATGAGGGTGTAAGAAGTATAATTTATTAGTTACTTTACGAAGAAATTCAAAATTAATAGCGCTTGATTAAAATTTTTAACAAATTAATTCTGTTAATTAACTATTTTGTTAAAGATATGAAATCTGAAGAAAGTTTACATTATTCAATGTTTATTTTTATAATTAAATGTAAGATTAAATATTAAAAAAAATGTTTGTTTGTATAAAGCTATATAAATTGTAATATTTTCTACATAAAAAGATAATAAAAAAATATGTTATTACTATAATTAATGCAACTTTTAAGTTTCTCTGATTACAAAATATTTTCAGATGTTGATGCCAACAGCTGCTTCATAATTTTTATTATGGAGCAGGTTTACATGATGCGCTATCATACCATTACAGGTAAATGTCTGCTTACTTCACTGTTTTTGAATTATATTCGAATCCAACACTTTCTAAATTTAATTTATAAGTCGTTTTATATGATCGTTTTAAAATAAATTTTTTTAAAACTCTCCAAACTTATATATTGATTTGTATCTGGATTTATATTCTCCTATTGATTGGAATTAGAAAAAAAATTTAGTAGTGAATTAGATTAGGTGTCGTTTATATCACAACTTTGTCAGTTTTTTCTCTTCTTAAGTTTTTTTAGTTTTTTTTTTTAATCTAATAACTGAATAAATTTAACTTTTTACGTGTTACCTTTACACTTTTGAGAATATAATTTATATTAGTTTGTGAATACTTTAGTTTTTGAAATAATAAAATAATTTAAAGATTGTTTCCTCAGTGTTTTAATTTTATCAAAAATAGTTTCTAAAAATTATTAAAAAAAAGTATTTTTCATAAAGGTCAGGATATGTTTAAAGGTTGCATAGCATATTCAAAGAGCTTGAGAAATAAGCAACATTAGTCTATTTAATCTAGAGAAATTGTTGTAGAAACTTAAGTTGTTTAATTTTTTTCTTATAAAACCTTAAAAGTTAATATAATTATAATTGAATAGCCTTATATTTATAAAATTATATAATATATTTTACAATATGAATGTATCTAGTATACCAACAGTTGCATGGGTTATTATTATATACTTACGAATTTGAATATCGTAAATTTTGAATAATTTTGGGAATGTTATAATTTTTAAATTCTATTTTTATTTGATTTAATTTATGCAAATTGTAAACAAACTTTTATGTTAACATAAACTTACGTATGTTTTTATAATATATATTTCAAATAACATTAAACATTTTACAGTTTATTTTTAGGCATAATTTATGTTCATAAAAAAAATGCTTTAATAAACATTTTTTTTTATTAAACTAGTATATTCTTGTATGTTTTAAGTAGAATTTTGCAAGTTATAAACAATAGAAAGAATAGGACTGATTGTAGAACTTTGTAACGTATTATTTATAAAAAAATAGTAATCATTTAAAATTTTTCAATTTGTTCTATAATCAATTCTAGTAAATGAAATTGAATTCAATCCTATTTCAATATATTTGAAAGAACATTAGTATAGCTGCAATACATTTATCAATAAAATTCGGATTACGTGAAACAAAATTTGTCATTTATAAAACAAAACTTTGGACTTTTCTATATAATAAAATTCATTTTCACGTAAATTTATCGCATTTGAATTTATGCAAAGGATTTATTGTAGAATATAATAAATACGTTTTCCTTCATTTTTATTATTCTTCTGAATTTTCTATTAGCTTGTATAATTTGTTTTGTAATGTCAGGAAATTTTTATTGACTATTTATTACAAGATTTTATTATTTCATTATATAATACACTGAAAATGTAAATATTTAATATGACAATTAGATATCAAACATGCCATAAAGCGTTTTCTTTATGCAGTAAATACCTGCTTTTACGACAAATTGGTTCCTGGAAAAAATGTCGCAAAACGAATCATTCTGTTTCCCATAAGCCCAGTGTTTTAAATTGAGATTACATGTCTGAAAATAACAGTTTAAATTACGTAATATAATATAAAAATGGTCAACAAAAGTACGATATTTCATAAGACTTTCATCTCTTTTCATAAAAGTTTTATTTAATTTATTTTATAAATAAAAATGTTAAAGAAAAACAAATGAAAATTGTTATTTCAATTAAATTAAATTAATTTAAATGGCTGAAATTAAATTATATCAACCATTAACAATTGAGCCATTTATCTTTAAATATATAAGAAAAAATCTTAAAATATTTATATTCAAATACAGTATATAATCTATTTTAAATGTTAAACATTCATTTTGTAAATAAAAAAATTATAATTTGTATAGATTTTTCACAAATCTTATCAACTATAAAAATAAAGTATGTAGAATTTTCATATTTTATAATCATTATTCGTTTTCATTTTTTAAATGAATTCCTCCTTAAATATTAATATAATAAAAGCACATATACTGTACTTCATCAAACATAGCTTTTTATCTTCGGTTTAGAAAAGATTTTAGCTATTACTTAGAATTTCTGGGAAATTATTCATATCTAATATAAAATCTAATTCTTATTAAATAGATGAACAGTTTATCTTCTCACTTTAATTAATTAATTTGCTGATGAATGCTATTTTTTATTCTAATTTAAATATTAAATCAAACAATTAATGAACTCGTATAATATTTTTTGTAAAGTTTCTTATATCGATTACATTGTTATTAATTAATATTCAAAAACAATTCGGTTGAAATCTCAGATTAACTAAAGAATAAATCAATTAATAATAGGTGTTAGTTATTAATCTCTTAAATCTGGTGTTTTTATATTTTGATGCAAAGACTGCTGTGATATTATCATCATTTTGAGAGGATAATGCAAATATACTACTCCGTTGATACTGGTGCTAAGTGCTGTGTCGGACATAAATGAAGATATAGCTGTCTGATACTAAAAACAATTCTTTAATCACGTTTGTATACTGTTAATGTTCGTATTTGTGTTTGAAAAGTTTTTTTACTGCGTGACACATTCAGTATTGCTGCTTTCTGTTGATTGATGAAAATGATAGATGAAAGTTCAATATTTCTACACAGTTTGTTTGGTGTATGCGATGCCACACTTGCAGATGAGAGGATGTTCACAATATACCTCATCCCTTTTCCTAGGCGCGTTATTTCTTAGACGAGTTCTGTACATTTATTGATTTTTCAATGTAAGGTATTTGCGTGTTGTAGGTGTTGGAATGAGCACGTCGCAGATATGTTTGATTTTACTTTATTTACTAACAAATGTTAGAATAAAAATTAGTTTGTTGGGTGGTTTATTTTATCTACAATTATAGTTATTTCATAGTATATTATTTTGGATACGATGTAATGTGCACTTTCTATTACTGTCTGTAGTGTGAATTTATAATGTAGTGTCTGAGTGTGTGTGTAGTAATTTGTATTTTCTGCAAGATTTTCTTACAGTATATTATATCTATGAAAGTAATCTATCGTAAATGTTCCAGCAGACTTGCATCTTGATGTGATATGATACTTCGTGCATAATGTACCATTTTCTACATGTGTCGTTTGCAAATATTGTGTTCTGTAATATGCATTTTCTTTATTTTTTGGGTTTATGAACCGATTTTGAATAGAATCATTCAACATCAAGTCATAAACATAAAATTTTGATATTAAACAATTTATCACTTAATTTTAAGACAGACCTACTTCAAAAGAAAAGACTTTTTCAAATATTATTATTAATGTTATATTATCTATTTTAAAAATTAACTTAGTATTATTAGTCCCAATATAAACCCTTTCGGAAAAAGAATTTATAATCAAAATACGGTATTTTATTTACATACATATGTTCATACAAATTGAATTACTGAAATTATTAATGCTATAATTTTCAATTATTCAAATTTAAGGGTAATTTTGCAAGTTTTGTTAGTTTTTAATAAATTCATCAAAACTCTTCAAAATTACAAGAGGGTAATTAGCAATCTTTATTCACTTTGTTGATTCTTCATTATTTTTTCATTCTATTATTAAGTAGAAATTCCGATTTATACCTTAACATTTTACACATTAATTACATGTAATTAGTCGGTCGCAGAATTAAATTAGAAATATTCTTTTATATATCAAGCGCTGTAAATGAATTATCAAGTTAATTTATGAAACACTCGACAACAAACAATACGCAGAATGTTCAAAAGATAATAAGCTTCTTTCTTTTTTTAAATCACTAGCTGTAAATTTGCTCTCTTTTCAGAATTTGTTTCCTAATTGACTGCTTAAATATTTATTTAAACTTAACAATATTAATATACATAAATTAATATTAAATACTTATAATTAATTAAATATATTATTTTCAGATAGAATAAATAACGTCATTTCGTAAATTATATTTGATAAAATATATTTTATCTCGCTTTGAAAGCGATATTTTTCCTAGGCTTATCTTGCAGAAAAAAATATCTTTGAATGATGAACTTTTCATATATAATAAAAATTTACGACAATACTACTAAAGTAGTCGAAGGCGTAGATGTATCTTCAATATATTTTAAATTTTTCAATAAATTTGAATAGCAATCGATCAAAGTAAAGGGAAAAAAATTATTCTATGATTATCTTTAAGAAAAAAAATGTTAACAATGGGATGAAAGAATTTGACAATATAATTTAATCAATTTAATATAAACTATAATTAATTCATCATTTCAATAACAGATTTTAAAATGAATATTTCATGTTCGATAACGAAAATAATTAATAAAGCATTATTATTATTATTAGATAAATATACACATCCATTCATTTGTCATCTTCATACATCCACATCAGTAAACAGCATCTATTTATAATAATTAGTTTTCTTTCCATTTTTTAAATCTACGATAATAATGAATTACTCATCTCTGAGATACTCTATAATTACATTTTATTGAATTTCCAATGAATAAAAAAGAATATTAATATTAGATTTTAAACTGAGTGGGCCAATGTAAACAAAAACATTTATTTTCGCCCATGGACTTAGTCAGTGTTTATATTTGAATTATAAAGCAAAAGTTCTTTCTAATAAACGCTTCAAAGACAATATTTGTACAATATCGCTATATAATATTCATATATTATACTTATAAAATTTGATATTCACCATAAATCAGTTCAAGAGAGTGTTTTAAAAATATCTTCAAAATACTTGTGAAGTTTCACCATTATAATTTACATATATTCTGGTAATTTAGACTAATAATACATATTATTATCCTCTTTCTAAAGTATTATAAGTCAATAATATATTTTAAAAAATTCAATATACTGTTAAATTATTTTAAATGATATAAGTGTTAGGAAACTTTCTGTAGACGATTTATAAATATTGAAGATTTCAATATTTGCTCTAAAATCAGGAAAATATTCAGTATCGATCAATCTTATTTCAAAGAAGACTATTAAATACCTTGGAATGTGAATTTCACTCGAGACTGTATCTCAATACAAATGGTATGTATGACGATGTAAATATTTGATGAATTTGCTTCATATATAACTTATGAACAAATATGAAACCGTTCACTTTTTCGCTAAACAATATTCAGTATAATGCTTTCGAAGAGATAAATTTCTATATTAGATAATATCGAATATTATCTTCTATCTTTTCTTTCATTCGTTATATCATTTGTTATCGTATAAGAGAACATTTCTTTCTAATTGGAGAATATGAATTAAGGTAAAAAGCTGCCTGATTGAAAGACATTACGGTATTATAATAAATGAATACCGTTACTAACGAAATAAATTAAATGTCGACTAAATATTTTTCTGACATATCTAACTTATTTCACAATAAATCAAATGTTATTGATAATACTCGAAAATTTTTCAAATGAAATTAATTTTTAAAATAACGTGAGAACTTAAAATTAAGTTTTTTTTTACGTTGAAAGTTCTAAAATCAAATAAATTAGAGTTTAATATACAGTATATATATTTTACATTTTATTTATAAGTGTGAAAAATAATGTTTCCATTTTTTATAAGGTTTTGTACGTCACATTTTTTATTTTATAGATAAAAAGGATAAAAACTTTTAGTGAATTCGTCTGATTTTATGCTTTGATGTATCATATTTTAAGGTAAAAAATTATTGAAAAATTTAATAGATACAGTATTTTGTTTAAATTTTTTAAATGTAGAAAATAAATATTACAATATTACATAAACTGAATATAAGTTATAAATGAAATTATGCTATTACTTATATATAATTATTTGACTTCAGTAAACTAAAAAATGATCTTTTTCTTTCAGATTTTAAGCAATAAAAATATCGTAAAAAGTGATTTTGGTTGTATCACAAGTAATTTGCTTAAGAACATTGTTTTTAACCTTCCTTAATACTGGTTGACCTCAATATTGTTTGATTTTTCCGTATAAGACAAAGTTAAGGTCAAATAAGGAAAACGAAGGCAATAGGACGATCATAAAGACCTGTTTCCTGTCAGCAAATCAATCATTCTCACTAAAATTTAATTTAACGATACATTTATTTTTATTTTAGAGTATATTTAGTTCTATTATGTTTCTCCTTATATTATTCAAATAAGGATTTAGCTAATCAAATAATTTTTAAAACAATTAATTGGAAATTAAAATAAAATCGTTGTCATTTTTATATTATTTATTATTAAACAAATCCGAAAATAAAAATAAACTGATTTTCTTAACTCAAATTTAATCTTCGACTTTTCATAAATAAAATGAATTGACTTTTATCGAATTTCACAATTTAAATTATAATTTATTAGATAAAAACTTTGAAAAATAATAAGAAAAAGCTGTAAAAAGCATGTTTCTTTTTCTGATAGTACGAGAGTTTAAGCCTTGGCTTATAGTTCATATTATTCACTTGTAACTTTATACGTAAAATTACAATTGAAACAAAAATTTTAAACGTGAAGTATTTTTCAAAATTATAAAGGTATTAAATTAAAATAAAATAGAATAATCATAATATTAAAATATTTTTCAAAATTCTTTTTTATCGACTGTTCTCGATATTTTAAAATTTCTGATGTAGATCATGAAACTTATTGTTATTATTTAACCTTGCTTAAGTCATAATGTTAAGTTTTTCAGTTTGAACGTTTTTTCTTAATTAAATTACTTAATAAATAATTGTAATAATTTTTAAAATGGTTTTCTTTTAAACCCTTAACAATTTTTTTCAATAATACTCAAAAATAAATTTAAATAATCTTTAAATACTTTTAATTCAATAAAAATGATTGATGTAAGATAGAAACGGTTTATCTTATTTTTTATTTAAAAATGAATATTGTTTAACATCGTACATTGTTACGTAGTACATTAAATACTACGTAAGTACTGTACATTAATGACAATTTGTTACTGTTACTGTATGAAATTTATAATTAAAAATTTAATTAATGCTATATTTGGAGACATTATTCCCAATTATTTAAAGCTGTTTCATTTTTACAAACAAGTACTGTTTGTAAAAATGAAACAGCTTTAATGTACAGTACGTAGTATTTAATGTACTGATAAAATCGATTGTATATATATTACGCAAAGAACTATTAATTTTTTTCTCGTACTCTACAATATTTATGCCAATGGATTGATGGCTTCTCTAATTGATATTAACTATCGCTTTAAAAATCTTTTTAAAATTGATTCAATATTGTTTTTCAAAAGAAATTAAATATTATACAGAAAGCACTTGTCTAGAATTTTTTACTTACCGGTATATTCATTTAATATCATATTTGATTTCCATTTTCTGATTAAACAATGAGGGCAAAAGTGGAGATTTTAATTGATTTGAATAAAATGATATTTTCTATATTCTTGAGCGCTATATTTTTAAACTATTTCAAATAATTACTTAATTATTTAATATCAAATTTATCAATGATATTGTAAAAGTACTAAGTACTATTTTCTATAAGATGGAAACACTTGAAAGGAAAATAGTAGTAGCCATTGCAGACGATGTCATTGTGTATACAGTATCTTCTAACTGTCTTTAATGATTTGCTTTTTGTTGTTACAATATGAAACTATAAGCACTAAGATTTGGCTCTATGGAGGACTTATCACACGCTTGACATTGTCGGAGTAATCAACCAGAAGTGGATAGACACAGGTTTACCTGTCCCTCTTCAGCCGTCTTTGTTACAATTTGTTAGGTTACACCGTCTACCCACATCTGTGTGATTACTCCAACAATGTCAATAGCGCGTGATAAGTCCTCCATAGAGCCAAAACTTAGTGCTCATAGTATCATATTCGAACTTTCTGTTTACAAGTGAAAAATTTTAATAGGTAGGTGAATATTTTTGGTATAATTATTATAAATTGTGATATTTAAGGAATTTCTTAATTGTTAGATGAGTGAATATATCTTACTATGTAAAAAAAACAAAAAACTCTAGGGCCATGTAAGCCAGAGCTATGTACTCAATAAAAACCGTTTGTTACATTTGATGGCATCTTCCTCCCTCTGTGAAACTGTGCAAGATCATCCAATTGTACGCATTGAAAGTTCGGATAAGAATCTGTGTGTACACTTACCCATACTAAGTACTCTTACCTTCTTATAGCCTTTCCCCCTTCATTCCAGATTACACTTTACTTAAAGAACCATAAAAATCAATGATTAATTTGTTTGACAAAATAACTTGATAGTACGACACATATTGTGATATTAAGTCATGAATAAAAACTTATCCTCCAATTTTAATGAACTTACAATACTTCTGTTTTACATTCTTACTCTTAATAAATATAAAATACATACTGAACTTGATACGCGAGATCAATTACATGTATTTGCAGATATAAGGGAAAAATCAAAAAATATGAAATTATATCATCTACACTTGTTAAGGATCTTCTGAAAAAGCAGAAAGAGAAAGATTTACAAGAGCACATGAAAAATGAAACGAAAATGAAAAGGAGACTAGAGTGAAAGGACATATCGAATATGTGAGTAAAGCAAAAATAAACACTGATTTTGAAGATCGTGTAGTGTCTATCATGGCTGTGTGGGTGATTTTGAGGAAGACTGGGCCAGTGTAACAGTTGTGAAGAGTGCTGACACGAGCGTACTCCTACTACGTAGGGATTGGTTCTTACATATGTAACTATTGTTAGCAAACTGTGAGAAGTGGACTAATTTCGCTTTATTTCATTCTGTTTAGGGTTTTTCTAACGAGATCCCAGCTGTTTTTTAAACCGGAAATTTCTTAAAAGTTTACTTTTTTTTGTGTTAAGGTTGAGGAATTTTTGCAAATAGAAAGTATAATCAACACATAAATTGTCAGAATACACTTTTATTTATTAATTTTAAGCCTACTTATTAGTTTTTTTTTACATTTTTGCTCTCTATGGTATGTCACAAATGGTCAATAATCAATACGTAGCCTATTTGTGGCAGAACACAGAAAATTCTTTACTTGTCTGAACCTGTAATATCTCGAATAATTGCGCCGATGTCTTAATCTTTAACCATGCCAGTAGCTTTAATAACTACATTATGCCAAGCTGTACAAATTGGACAAAGATACAAACGAGTACGAAGTATGCAAGTATAAAGTTTTTCTTCATAAACCTGGATTATTAAGAACAAACGAACTACCGAATTAATGGGCTATAAGCTTGATGTTTCTATTAAAGTAGCCGAGGTAGACAAATCAAGAATACTAAAGAGCAAAAGAAGTACTACAATCTCGAAAACGAACTAGAAATCTTTTAGGCTACGGGTGAAAAAACACGTAACATCTGTCTTTTCTTAAATGCATTAAACACAATTCCACTCACATCAATTGAATCGGAAAGGGCATTCTCGGTAGCAAGACTTTTCATTACTGAAATAAGAACCAGATTGAGTGATCGGAATATTGACCATCTTTGCTTTTTAAAATTTTATTATAAAAATTTATAATGATATTTTGTATTATGTTTTATTTAAGAAACGAAAATTACTTTCTAAGTTAGAAGTTTGATCTAAGTTCATTTTTTTTCTTTAAAATTTTTGTAAGCAGTTTCCAACAAAATTTAATAATTTTTTTTTATTTGTGAAAATTTCTACGTAATTCAAAGGTAATTTTTAATACATATTTTACACAGCATTATTAATATTATTATTTTGGAGGTTGCAGATAGAACGCGTTAAATTACTTTAAAAAATTGAAAAATAATTATATCATTTGATTTCAAGACATTTTGTATATCTTAAAAATAATTAATTCTATTCCGGGATTTCCCAGGAAAGAGATAATTTTTTTCTCGAAATCTCGGGACAAGCAAAGAACCGGGGAATGAGATACCCTAATTGTCTTATACTCCTAGTCCTCCAAAGGTAGACGAGTTGCATTTTTCTTTTTCTAAATATAATTATTTTATAATTCTAAACATTTGTACACAAATTTCTCTATAACTGTTTCAAGAAAACGAGACATACATTTCACCTGTACAATTTCAAATTAATAAAGTTTTTAGTAATTATGAACATGTTTTCCTTGGATGCATACTCTTACCCAAACTTCCCTCGATAATGACAACAGTAGAGTATTGATAAGAAAACAGCTTTTCTTCAGCTTAAGTTCCTTCTGTAGAAATCATTTTTAATAGTTTTATAAGTTCATCATTAATTTATCAACAATAATTTTTGAAACTATTTATTAATGTATTTACGAATTATATTGATATAAACATTTCTATTTATTTACTATCAAAAATTTATTGAAACGTTTTGAAAATAAATAAACGAAGTGTTTACATTAGACTACATAGAAATTATCGAGGCATTGATTATAGTCTCAAAATACATTTTTAATATAAATTGAAAATGTATTTTGATAAGCCTGACAGCTAAGCCTGTACAAAACTATGCAAAATAGTTTAAAAAGTTTACGGGTGACAAACCAATAATTAGAAAATACATAATTTTCTTTTTTAAAAAATGGCTGAAGAATTTACACATTAAAAAAAACAAGTAAAACGGCAAGGCAGTATTTGGGACAAGACTATGTCTCTGGGACTCACTACTAAGCGGGCTCACGGCGGGTCTCGTTCTCATTCTCCAACAACTTTGGTATCGCTGGTTTTGAGCGCGATCGTTCAAACTTCGCCGATAGCCACGACCACGAGGTCATCCACGATGCATTTTCGGTGAAGATTAACCTATCTAATGTTGAAATTTCTCTCCGTTGCATGACGCCCTAGATTGAATTTTTGTCAATGCGAAAATTTCCCGTTTTTGAAAAAGCAATGGTGGCTATTGTATCGTTCAAAATTATTTTTTTTTATTTTGCCCAAACGAAATATATATATTAATAAATGTAAAAAGAAAAAAAAAATTATATTTCGGAAATTAGTTTTAATATAAAATTGTAAAGACGCGCCATCTAGTTTCAAATTTCAAACGTTCCAATGATGAAACGAGATATCTCCGATCAATCGGTCAGGGTTAGCACTAGTGTTGCCGTTCCTAGTACATTTGTACTTTTCGGGTACATTTTGCTTTTTCGAGTAAATTGAAAGTACACTTAGTTTTTTAGTACATTTTGAGTACATTATAATATTTCAGTACCACTTATGGTACAAAATAATATTTCATGCCTTAATTAACAAGAAAATGAGAAAAAATTAGTTCAATAAAGTCTCACTAGTGTCACTACTTGTTAATTTGAATCACCCAATCACAACATGCACATGGCGTATGTCGGTGGACGTCAAAAACATAGATAGTTTCACGTGCAAATGTCTTGACTCAGTGGTCCTCTTTCACACGTGTGTCACACGTTTCAGTCGTCTGCACATTCTCATCAGGACCTTGACAAAATTTTTCACGCCACGTAGTCCAGGCAATTCAAATCCGCCAAACAAAAATAATGGACAGGTAAGGAAATCAACGATTTTAAACTTTTGTCGTCAATAATATCAAAATATCGGTTGAGTCAGAGTTCGAATTATTACAGAAAATAGTTTTGAAATTGTACGAGTATAAATAATATAAATACTTTTATATTATTTTTTACCACCATAATTTAATTCTTAAATTATGAACTTATTATGCGAGTTTCTGATTTTTTTTATTTTTAGCCTTGGCTTCTAGTGTGGCTTTGTACGAGAATCTAGTTATTTCTTCTGCTAGTTGTTAGCTGCGGCCAAATCAAACCATAGCAAAACACGATCGGGAACAAGATCGGCAACATTGCCGAAGATGCCCCAATAGTGACGATTAAGAAACACTAAGTGGAACCCTGAGAATAGGGTACTAATCCATGATCTGGTTACGTGAATAAGTTAATGTTTTATATTTCTAACAGGAAAAATAACTTTCGTTATTATGGAATTATAACAAAACGTGCCAATTCTATATAAATGGAAGCAAAATATTATATGAAATTGAATGAAACAGTCAACTTATTTGATATTTCAACTACGCTTGTCGGAGAACAACACAGACACCACACTAAACAAGCCGTCATTAAAACTCATCTGTCTAGCCTCTAAAGAGAGTCTCCTTTTATTTTGTTTAAAAGAAAATTTAATTGACGAACTTGCCCCGTATGCCGAAGTTGCCCCGATCGCCCCTATATATATTGGCACGTAATCAAAGTATATATGAATATGAATTTAAAATAAGCACAAAAACTTAGTATGATGGTATATTAATATCAAAAGCAACCAACCATAGAAATAGTACATTTTTGGAAGGAGATTCAGTACGTTTTGAAATTTCATTGCGGCAACACTGGTTAGCACGTGGCGACCAGAAATATGTGGGGAATAACACGGGACAGGTAAATGGGATTTTTCAAAGATTCGTTTGTCAAAATTCGATTTAGCAACATTCGCTTTTCGAACTTCCCAACCAGCAACGAATGCGCAAATCTCGCATTACTACCTGTTTGTAGAGAGTGTCGCCATTTTGTATTTTATTTTGACTCGATTCTCGGTCCCCTGACTTCCTACAAGTCTGGTTTTTTTATGCGCGCATGATTTGGGCACCTAATACTTTGTGCCAAATTTCAAATCCTGATATGTACTTCTTCATACCTCTATGCTTCTAACACAGCAGGCAATACGATTTTATAAACAAGACAGTCTTGTCAAAAAATACGTAGAATAGACTGGTGATTCGACATGGTGAAAATGAAGACATTTTAGTCTCTTCTACGTATTTTTTAATGTATAAATTCGTCAGCCATTTTTTAAATATAAAAAAAAATATTTGTCACTTTATATATATAACTGGATTTTATTTAATAATAGGATGAAATCTTACAATTCTACTCATATTTCGATTAAATTCGGAATTTTGTATCTATGTTATGCGATTTTTTCAATACAAACATAAAATGAAACAAAGTTTAAAAATAATTTATAAATGGGCTAAAATCACAAAAGAATATTTTGTCGTAGAAACCTATTTATATTTCATAGAGTTAATAAATTATTCTTTACATTCAATATTTAAAGCGCATTATCTTGAATATTTGATTTTCATTTCGTAATATCATTGTTCTGTGGATGTTTTTCCCGTTTGAAATATAATAAAATAGAAACTATTTACAAGATATATTCGAAAAGTGAATATTTAATTATTTTTGAATATATTAAATAAATTTCTTTTAAAAATTTTGATTTTTAATTCATTCCTGAAATTGGTTTTAAATGTTTTATAACATAATTCTATCAAGTCTCCATTTACAATAGAAAAATGTTAGGTTATTACATGTATTTAGTTTGGAATTAAACTTTAGCATTTATCTAGTAACACAATTAAAATCTTTTTAGTAAGCATTTTCTTTGATTCCGAATGTATTGAATATTTAAAACAATACTTTGCATCGAAATGCAGTAAACGAAAATAATAAATATAAATATCAAATGTTATGTGATACACAAAGATATTTTGACAAAATAACCTTCTTTTATTACATTTTCACTTGATTCTTTTTTCTAATTCTAATATATTTTTTTCTTTTTATTTGTAGATTTACTCTCCAATTGCAAAGCTTTGATATATAACATTATAGTTTTAAAAATAATAACAAGAAATTCGTATCTTAAAAATCTTAACGTATCTGGTGATCGTAATTTAAGTACTCCTATTTTCAATGCTGTCTAGACTGTAGGGAGATATTTAACAGTCTAAATGCAACCAAATTTGGTATAATGACATTTCAGAAGACATTTCCGTGAAGAAATATACCAAAACGCACCACTATATCGCTTTTAATGCTGCAAGCAACATTTTATTTCTGCGTGACGTTCATACTATATAGAGACCTTAGCGATGCAGGGATATTGCAAAATGTGGTCCCCATTCTGAAGGTGTAAAATCTGAAGGAATTAAAAGGGTTTAACGGGCAACCGTAATTGATCCTTTATGATGCTTCTCATATGCCTTTCAAGACTGTTAAGTTTCAATAATGTCATCGATAAATCATCCATAAATGTCCCTTCAAATGAAACTCTATTTTTGTTGCTTGCAGAGCCAAAAATATCATTCATAGTGGCCAGTTTTGGTAGTAATTATTTTACGGAAATGGCCTTCCCATTTTCTTTATCTGAGATGTTATCATACCAGATTTGGATTGCATTTGGACTGCTTAAATATCTCTCTACACGACGTTGAATAGAATTACTTTAATTACGACCATCTAATATTTAAATTTTTGTATTGATTCCTCAAAAGTTAGATCCTCATTGGAACAATAAAGCGTTATTTTCTTCTGATTATAATATAACAGATACAATATTACGATTTGTTATTATTCAGGTTTTCCTTGAAATAAATATTTAGTTGCAAGAAACACATTTAACATTGAATTGAACGCGAGATGCTTTATAGATCTAAATATATGTAAACCGATTTTCATTAATTAATTACTCTTATATTATGTTGCATTCGATAAATAGATCGATAAATGATTATTTATCAATAGACAAATCTATGAAATTTATCATTTCGAATCAAGTATACGAATGAAATACTTCATATTTTGTATATGATCGAGATTTCGATACTTGTCCAAACACTATTCATTCACTAAAAACGTAGCAAAAATACAAAAATTTATTTTAGTAAATTGAATGTTTCGAGATCTCTGACTATAAATGTCATGTTTGCGCTTTGTTCTCTTAGCTGCAAGTACAAATGTCACGTTGGCTTGGTCAAACAATTACTCTTCCCGGTTATAAGCTCAGATAAAGGGGACTTGAAAGGTCATCTGACATAGACTGCGAACATAAAGAAGCTTCCAATATTTCATCTTTTATAAAAAAAATAAATCCATGATATGAAAGTGATGTTTCGTTTGATGAATGGTGAAAAATCTGCTTTTTAAGTGTATTAATTGTAATAACGTTATTCATATATTTTCAAAAACAGTTAGGGCCTTACATTTTCTACTTGTTTAGGCCTATTTTATCTCTCTCAGACCGTGCTTAATTATATATAAGTTATATTTTTTCAACACGTATTTATATACTGTTATTAAAATGTTTCAAACAAATGATAATTATTATAATTTACGAACGAAATTTAGCATCCACAAATTATATTTTAAATAGGAAGTCTCTAATTATTGAAGTAAACAATCATACATTATTACAATTGACATTTATGTATAACATTATAAATTGTAATTAGCAATTATTTAATGAGATAATTCAAATTTATCTAAGTATATACGAGTAATATTAAACTAAAAATTTCAAAGTTAAATATTTATACAAAATTAGAGTTAATAATTCACATAATGATAACTTCACAAATAAACGATGAGTCTGATGTCGATAATTTTATTATAACATGAAATAATCATGAAATATAATGTGTAGTAACCAGAAAAAAAAATTATATTTCAATAATTAATGACTAAATTTATGACTGATTTTCTTGGCAAATATGTTAAGACGTTTCTAAAAAACTCATAACAGACTTTGATTCTCAAGATATAATTAATATTTAATCCTTTTCCTTGAACCCGCAAGTAAATTATATTAAACTAAGGTGAATTTTCTTTCAAAGACGGAAGCCCACTGCGAATGTTTTGCCGAAGTTATTTTTTATGGTAACGTTCTTTAGTCCGAAATACTTTTGTAAAGGCGGCACCTTAGAGAAATAAAGTAGTCATATTTCAGCAAAAATCTCTTTGTAGTTCCATTAAGGTGTATTAGTACAATTAATGTTAATAAACGATTTTCATACTTGCAAATCTTTTCGTTACAGTTAAAAGTGCTATTTTTAGATGAAAAAATTGATAACACGCATTAAAAGCATGGTTGTTTAATTTCTTTGTGACCTACCGGTGGCGCGGTAGATAAAACCACTGAACACTGTGGGTTTGCGCCTGACCATTAGGCTTGCGGCATAGAGTTTTTCAAATTTTTTCACTCAAATAAGGGCCAGTTTCCCTTATACCCAAATAACACCCAAATAAGGGCCACGTTCCTCTGGGAAATGTGTTTTCCTTGGCAGTTCGCCCATGTGTTGCGTTATCTTATCACCTCAATTCGAGCCAGTTTTCTTTGTTCTTATATCTAATGGCTACGAATAAAAATTTCTAAAATTTTTTCTGAAGATTTAACAGATATTAATTAGTCAAATTTTAGAATAACTTCAAGCATTAAAATACAAAAAGTTAAACAAAATTTAGAATATTATTTCTTTATTTTATTAACATGTCAAATACAGTGGAAATGACTTTTATGATCTAATTGGTTCTTGTATCACTAAAGTGACCAACAAAAATACAGTTTACGCAATAGAAAATTTATACTAGACATAAAGTGAGATATAATGTATTTTACATGACTTTTTTTATTATAATTTATTCGTCGACGAAAATAATAAATTTTTCTGAATTATTTTTCATCCTATACAATAGTCTACTTTTGTTTTTAATTCAAAAGTATTTAAATAGTAAATATTTCTTTTATTTTTGTCGTTTATTAAGTTAATATGATAATAGTTTATGCAATTATATTAAATTTCAATAAAAGTGATCGGCCAATTATAGATTTTACATAAATTATGATTAATGAGTACGGATCATTAAATTATTTAATGAGTAGCAATAGCAGTGCGAATACATATACGCTCATTTAAATCGTATATATACTCTATAAGCCTATAAATATATATGTTAAGATGTTAAGAGAGAGAAATGATACTAATTACAACAACATCAGTTAATTAATAATAAAACTTTAATTAACTTTGAGTGTATTCAGTTATATCAATATTACACTAATTGGAGTACTTTTACATTGAATTTTATAATATATGTTATAATTTTATAATATATATTTTATATATTATAATATATTAAAAAAACACATTTTTTAGATATATATTCGCATGTAATATATTTCTTCATTTTCAGAATACTATTATACTATTTCATTTTTCTATGAAGCCTAATATTATTAATTAATGTAGATCAATGCAAAATTTACAGTATTAGCCAACATTAGCCTATATTTGCAAAGTGAAAGAGATAAATTTAGATTTCAATCTGTATTTAAATTAAATATAATAAATGCTCACTATTATGGAATGGTCATAAACTATTGGATCCTAATTGTAATAGAGACTGTATATATTGCCATTAAATTTGTACAGTTACATATCCATTTACCGATTTACCGATTCTACGAAGTTTGAAACGCGTCAAATCGATTTCAAATTTTGTGTGAAGTTAACAATAATCCAATAATGCGTTTTAACTTATGCTGAAAGCGGTAGAGTGGCTTTTAATCTGTTTTCTATATCTTTACTGCAAGGTTAAGAGAATATAAATTCGAAATCGAAATGATTCAAAATTCTATGCAGAAGTGAATAATAACTACTTCAATGAGATTGAAATGCATTAAGAATAATGATTGATGGTTTATTAATATAACTTTTTTCTAATCTATGATATTTAGTAAGAATAATATTTCGTTTACACATATTATAATTTTTAAATGAAATTCATAATATTTAATAAACTTTAATTTTTATATAGGTCTACAGTAGATCTCATTTAGGACTTCAGTTAGTTTCTGGAAAACTGTTGCAAATTAAATTTTAGTTGGTTCAATACATTAACAGAGATACTATACTTAATTAAGTAACAAAAATTATTATACTTATATAGAGTTTTTCATACAAACATAATAAAGACTTTATACCAGTCTTAGAAGCGAAGAATACTCTATAAAATTTGAATATATCAAAACAATATAAAAGGCTATAGAAATTCTTTTTGTTCTTTTAATTCTTGTTCTGTTGAGATTCCGTCAAACTGTCGTAGAAATGTTAATTAGTACCTGAAAATTAATGGCATGGAGTTTATAGAAATAACAACGGCTCACTTAACGACGATTTTTCAAATTTCTCTTTAAGTGAGCTGCATTGTTTTTCACAAACTCGATGCCATTAATTAGTATTACATTCCTAAAAGTTTAATTTAACTATTATCAACACATAAAGTATACTACCATACAGTGAAGACCAACAAAGACATGGCATTTCATATCATAACAAAGAACTTCCAAGGTTGTAAAACTGAAGTTTATGATAGATGTATATTTACAGTAAATCTCTGTTTTATAGATTAAAATGTAATCCTTATACAAATCCATAAAACGGAGATTTATTGTAATTTTTAATTTTTCTGTCATTATGATAATGAAAGAAAAATAAATAATAAATATGTGATTAAAGCTTATAAAATGATGGATTTGTAAGATAAATATAAATTCAAACTTAACTTTTAAAAAGTTAAGTTTAGAAATAAGAGGAATTAATATTAGTCATAATGGTAACTGATTTTTCTATTTTCAGATTAGCTTCTACTATACTTATGCCATTTGATGATTTATATCTATTTCGGTACCATTTTCTTTGATTAATCATATAAATGGTCTTCTTATATATATATATAGCTTAATAGCAGTAGCCAGGATTTTTTTGGATTACAAGTAAAGACTTTTTAGTTGTGCATTGTTTGATTTAATGCATCTTTATAAGAAGCTTCTTACTTAGAAAAGAAATTTTATTTGTATTATAAAATGATATTAATATAAAATCGATATTAGCTTAACTATAGAAAATAATGTAACAAAATAAAAGCATAAAAGTATTATGCATTTAATTTTGGTTAATGTAGCAATAAATCTACTTATTAAATGATTATTCGTAGAATAAAATATTACTGTTTTGTTAATAAATTTTAATGAATATTTTTAAATATTCAAATGTTTAAAAAGTATATTTGATATAGTTATATTTTTATACAAATATTAATGTTTTTTAAAAGTCATTATACAAAAAAAAGAAGAGAAAATAATTTATGAGACAATTATGCAGATTTGTCACTATATACATATTTAAATAGATAAAGTAAATAGCCTTGGATATAATTACTTCGACTTTTTTTTATACTAAGATTAAAAATGATCGATTATAAAACATAAAGCAGACAACTTCTATTAAATTAATAATAATATATTTTATTTTTCTTACAATAATCTGTATGAAAGAAAGTGAATACATTATATTTAAGCCATGTGATCATAAACTTTATAAAATTATTTATATATAGAATATAATAAAAGAGAAAGGAGAAATTTTTAAAATGAAAATGATTTTAATGGTGTTGATAAATTTTAAAGATAAACTTTTTAAATTATTAAAATAAAATAAGAAAGAAAAGTCTAAGTATTAATTTTTAAATTGTATTTTCTTCTTTGTTAGTTTTAAATTAATTAGAAATTTTATAATTAAAAAAAACCAAAATCGATTGTAATGAATTTTTGAGACATACTCTCTATAAATCATATTTATGCGTATAAAGTAATCTGAATTTTGTTAATACAGTAGTAATACAGCACTTTATAAACTATAAAAGTTTCAACATATTTTCCTATTTGTGCAAGTAATAAAACTTGTATAAAACTTAATTGTTTGTATCAAAGAAACAAATTAGTTAACGCTTTATAATATATATATTAGATTTGTTTACTTTCATTGCTCTGTGGGCACTGCGATGGCTTTTTATCAGGCCATCATGGATTGTAATGGGTGAGGGACGGGGTCAACATATCCGAGACGAACCAATCCCGAAAAATTATAGACATTAGTTTTACTTATTCAATCCATTTGTTGATTTTATTTTAAAAGATTCACAAATTTAAATCAAGTGTAAAACATTTAAAGTATCAAAACATTTATTAAAACATGTCATTAGAAACATAATTTAACATTATTAAACAATAATTCAACAAAGTTAATATTATCAAATGAATTAATATATTTTCTGAGTAGAAAAAAATCAATACTTCTTCCCTAACTGACATATAGAAGCGTTGAAATTTGTTTTTTAATTTTATTATTTTCTAGCTGATTCCTTTCAAAATTGTACATCAGTTTTACATCAAATATATTATATATTGTGGTAGAAATTCATATAGATTAGACTGGATGTTTATGCGTTAATAATAGCCTTTCGTCAGGAATAAATTAAATTAATTAACCAAGTGTAGTTAATCAGTTGAATTTAAAATAAATTAAGGGAATTTAAAGTTTTGTAAAAGGTTTTATTTTCGTGCAAACACTAAATTAAAAGTTTTTTAATAAATATGAATTTCTTTTAAAAATAAATTTCTTCCGTGACTTTTATTGTTTTTATTGTATTTTATTGAATTTATTCGTATATATATATATATATTTTAATATGGATTTTGAAGAATTTCATATGTATCCATGACCTACATTTGTGACTAACCTGGGACCTATTTTTCTTTTCTCAAATTCTAGAAGTTAGTTTTAATTTCCAAAGTATTTTAAAAAGAAAACAGACATTTAAAAAGTTTAATATAACTGTATTAGTTCATTTCATTTATTTGATTTAAGATTCGTAGTTTTTAATTACATCATATAACAAATAAATATTAACCTCATAATAAATTAATAAATGTTAATTTAATAGTCATCTTACTTTTAAACGAATGGCAATATTCATTAAATTTTATTGATATGGTTGTAATGATTTTCATATAATCATTCATCTCTTTTTTTGGGGTGTAATGATTTGAGTTTGTATGGTAAATATAAACAGTAAAAATGGCTGTCTGTACTCAATTGCAACTTTTTCAATATCAGTGACTTCAAAATCGAAGAAGCTTAAGATCTACCTCTGGAATAGCTACATTTCCACGTTTGTTTTCTTTTATTTCAGTAAAAATACATCTCTTAAAATTAGTGACTTTGCTGTGTAGGAAGGAAAAGGACTCCAGAAGACTGCGTGTTGCCAAAGACTGTCAAATTGAAGATGGATATGTGAAGCTCTACAAGAGAACGTCATAAATAATGAGATTTTTGAAAATGTGTGAAGAATCTTTCTTTATATATGAGAATGTTGTCAAGAAGCTCTGTCCCATTATCAGCTGTTCAGCACGCTTCTAAGTGATAAGTTTTTGTGATGATTTCAGTGATTTGAGTATTTTTAAAAGCTCTTTTATTTTTATTTATGTGATTAGTTTTTAAAATTAACCGAACAATTTTTGGTAAAAGTTTTTTTTTAATAAGTTCTGTAATTGGTATAACATAAGCCCTAACATAATAAATATTGTTTTAAAAAGAAAAAAGTTTTCTTTTACCCTTTAGTTATAAAATGGAAACAAACATGACTTTTAAGTTGCTATTTCTTTTCACGTCAAGGATAGGGGTAAAAAGAAACACCAAGAAATAGAAGAAGAAAAATCAGGAAATTTGATAACTTCGTATATCACTTAATGAAGTTGTTAAGGAGGATAAGACCGATTTTTAACAGGATTTACGAGGTCACATCATTAACGTTATTGGAGTTACAGAATCGATGAGGTATTTCTATTCACCTAAAGTTACAGTAGATAATGTTAAAAATTATCAAAACTTTAGAACATAAAAAATTACCTAATTCATGTTAAAAAATTGGAATTTTCATTTTTCTTTAATCTAATTTCGTTTGCATTTCTTTAAAGATCGCAATTTTAGTTTTTTCTGCTTTGATTATGTGATAATACCATTCTGATTTGAATAATTGTTTCTTTTCCAGTCATCGCTCATAATGAATCATTAGAAAATACTACATTATAACTTGAATTTTAATTTCAAAGCTTTTGCCAATAATTCAATTATTAAAAAAATTTATTTTAAAAATATTCAATAATAATATTGTTTTTATTATTGTAATGTAAAGTCTTCAGTTCGGGTGCTCTGACGATACTCTTATTCTTAATAAAAATAAATAAACACTAAAAATTGTTTTATACGAGGAAAGAATAAGAAAATTTGTAATAAATCGCTTTCAATTGGGAAAAAAATCAATGAAATTGGTTTCGCTTTACGTCTTCTGCTTTGATTTCTCGCTTTACGACAGGTATACATTTACTATTGTGATTTATGAAATATTGTACTTAAGTACCTCATTCTTTGTTGTCGTGTCTATATTATATCGAAAAAGCATTATATGTTTCAAAATGTATTTTCTGCAATATAATCTTGATTTATCACACTAAATGGAGGAGAAGTCAAAGTTCGATTTACGACGAGTCGATTAACAATTATTTTTTACAAACCAATTAATGTCAAAAAATAGAAGGTCCTCTACGTATTATGAAATAACAGTACTCAATTAACATTTACCTAATATTGCTATTTAACATGTCTGGGCATCATTAATTATATGTTTTAAAATTTCATATTTTTTCATAATTAGATTAATTACAACAGACTAACTTTAATGAAATCTGTCAGTATTTTTTTACCATTGAAAGTCATGTAAAGAATTTGATTCAAACATCAATGAAAGAGAACAATCTCATTGAGAGAATTCTATTCTACAAAGAAATAAGTTAACTACATTGTTTGTTACAGCTTAGTTATTAAAAACCTACAGAGAATTTAAACTTCTCTAATTAAACGAAAAAAGTTTATTAAAAATAGATCCCATTTACACAAATTAGAAAACCGAGTAATTAAATGTTATCAACCAATTAATTATTTAATGTTAACCACTTAATTGCTTGGTTCGATTTCTGTTTATCGTGCTTCCATCTGGCGTCAATTTTGTTAAATAAATTTTATATAAAATTTTTCCCGTCGAAAATAATTTATTCATTAATATTTTTTTAAAAAACGTTTTATAAATGTATGTATATTTGTTGTTATATTTACACGCTTGTTGATTATAAAAACAAATCGAAATAGAAAAAAAAAATTAGATATTTGTAAATGGATTAATCTAACATGAATTCAGAGTAAATGGAAATGTAAATAAAAATGTAATTTCTTAACATAAATATTTTCCTTTTATTTGATTTTCAAAATTGGTTTCTTATTTTATTTTATTTTATTTTTTGTTTAAAAAAATACTTATATATATATATTTATTTTTTAAATTTTCTATAGCAAATATTGTTATTGCTACCCTTAAAAGATATTTGTTCAATATTATCTGAAGTACAATAAGGATTTATAAAGATTTAGAGAAATCCTATTACTTCAGCATCTGCAAATACAAATATATATTTATCTAAAATGCAAAATATAAAAATGCATAAAGGAAATTTAAATAAAACAAAATATTGAGTAATTACAAGAATAATCGAATGTTATTTTTGTACGTATTGTATACAAATACGACTTTGGTTAAACAACGAGCAAGAAATAAAAATCGACTCGTAGAGAATTCTCCAGGGAAGGGATTATTTTTAGTTTTAACTAAATGAAAAATGCTTTCTGCAATCGATAAATCTTCCAAAATCATTCGAAAAAAAGAAGTATTAATAGGACCGATCTTGTATTAAATACAAACCTAGAAACGAGTTTTAACATCATTTCTATCTACAAATAAATATAAATTTGATTTTATAATCGTGTTAAAGTTGTATGCATTTTATTCTTAAAGAGTAAATTTTAAATATTTATACGACTTTTTATGAAGAAATTCAGAATAAATTTAAAACTTCCAATCTTTCTCTTTTAATCTTATGTGTACTTTTTAGATTAAAAAAGAAAATTAAGCAGAAATAAAACGTAAAACATAAAAGTAAGGCTTTAGAATAGAAAGATTAAACAATTTTAAACTATTCGAAATTTTAATTCCTTCAAACGTAAATATTTATTATTCTGTTGATAAAGTTCTTTAAGACAGTTCTACGTTACTTATTTAAGTCATAAACATTAATTTAAAACTCTTTTTTTCATATTTTACATATATTAGTAGATATGTCTGATAAATTTATTTCCATATACTGTACACGACAATAATATTAAATCATTCGAGACTTGAACAAATGTCATTTATTATCAATTAATTATCATTTTTAACAATTATAAAAAATTGATATTAGATCAATTTAAACTATATTAAATGGATAATAATTTACTATATTTTATAATATCAAATGGTTGAATCAATACTTAGCAATCTTCATATTGACAATCGAGTATCCAGTAATAAAACATATCTATTTTCTTAATATCGTGTTTTCCTATCAAGTTTTATGTTTATTTACAAAGTAAAAATATAAATATTTTAGATAAGAAATAATAATTGTTATGTATTTATTTAAGAGATTAATATAAATTTTTAATTTATTATTGTTGTTGTTATAAATATTTACAAATAAATAATGAATAAATTAATTATAGTTTATCAGCTAAACAAATACATCCTTAATTAATATCACTATAATAATATAAGATATAATAAAATATTATTTAATTTAACTTTATATTTCTTTAGTTCTGTGTTTTAAATGATAAATTATACATTTAAAAAGTTATCAAATATATATATAATTCATGTTTTTGATTAATAATTAACGTTTGTATCACTAAAATCTACACTGTACATTAAAATTAAGAAATTAATTAAGTCTTTTATTTAATTAAATTATTATTAATTAACTAATTATATATTATATATTATTATTTGGTCTGTAGACTTAGTCATGTATTAAATAAATAATGTAATATAATCATATTATTTATGGTTACACTGTTGATCATAAGGCTATCAAAATAAATTTTTATTTCATTATATAAAATTAATAGATGTTAAATAATAAACGTGTTTTATCCGTTAAATTTTGGAAATTTACTGAGTCATTTTAAAAAGCAAATAAAACGTCTTTAAAGTTTGACGACATTTAAATATTAATACTTTCCATTCTCTAAATCATAAGTCTCGTATTAATTCTCTGTATAAAAGAATTGAAATGAAAAGTAAATTTAATGTTATATACGTTACATCTCTATTCCTTTGGAAAATTTATCTGCATTTTAGAATATAACTTACGCAAATTTTAAAATTTAATTATCGAATGTTCATAATGAATAAGTTTTACAATGGATTACTATTACACGAACTCTCTCTTCATATTTAAGCTATACAATTGATCATGTTTTGTAAAACACTGACAAATTATAATTACAAATCAAGTGATGTTAGAAATTCTATTAAACTAGTTTCGCATTATTAATTCGACGTTTATACAAAATTCTTATTTGAAAACGCATTCTAATAATTTACATAACTGATAACACTTTATTACTTAAACGGCTGAATTATATTGAAAGTTAAATGTTACTCTTTTAAGTGGAGTTCCTTTGATATTTTATTTAATTCAGTTATAATTTTAATAGATTATAACGTTTACAAAGAATGAATATTTTATATTAATGAATTTAATTATTTTATTTTTAAAATATATTAATAAAATATTGAGGAATATTTATTCGACGCAATGCCATCTTTAGCAACAGCTAGAGATGAACGAAGTACAGTAGAGAGTCGAAAATCGGAATCAATTGGGGACGGGGGGTGTTCAGATTAGTCATTTGTTCCCATTACCGACTTTGTACGAAAAAAATATATTAACCTGTCCGATGTTCAAATTTTTCTCCGTTGCGTATCGCTTCGTGTTGAATTTTTCTCCGTTTCGTGTCGCTTCGCGTTGAATTTTCGTCGATTTTAAGCCTAACGAAAATTTTTATAATAATCATCGAGGCTATCGTATCGTTAAAAATTATTTCTGCATTTTGTACAAACAAAATAAATATATTGAAGAATATAAAAAACATGAAAATTATACTTTAGAAGTAAATCTAGTATCAAAAACGTTCGATTCAGCACGACACAGTCCGACTGAAAATCGTTCCGATTACCGGCGTTCCGATTAACGACTCTCTACTGTAACAAATTTCGGCAATTTAAACCACTGTACTACGACCAAATAACGATAAAAATGATAAACGTTCAATGTTTAAAGTTCTGGTTAAAACTGATAACGATTACGCCTTATCAACTCAATGTTGAGACTGATGACGCGATAAGATAACTTAAAAATAGCTAAAAATAAGTATTGTATAACCGTAATTCCGATTATAATAAAAAATGTTTTATGTGTTTTTTTTAACTTTACGCTTTGGTCATGCCAATTCTGATAACGTTAGACGACCGATAACAATATCGTCAATACAATAAGCGGATTCTATTATAATTAAGTGATATAGATTTAGACATTATATAGTTCATATAGGTTGTAAATGAATACGTACGGATATATCCATATGTATCTTAGACTTGTCAACCTTTTCGCAGATGTTACGGTTTGATCAGCGATTATCCAATACTATCATTGAATCTACTTTGTTTTTATTGTCTCTAACTGTTTCTTTCAGCTATTTTTCCGAGGAATGCCCACTACTTCGAGTCATTTATTATACCTAACTTTTATTATACTTTCCTTTACCAAACTTTTACAACCTTATATAAAAAATAATATAAATAACAAATACATATTTATTAATCTGACGAAGACACTACATAAATAACACAATTGTAACCAAAATAAAAAACCAATTAAAATAACAAAAAGCATTTTAACTATAATATGTTAACAGAAGTATTTTAAATCTGCGTCGAGCTTTCTAAAACCAGCCCTATACATTAGAATAGACAGATGTCGATCAAAGATAGATTAACACTATCAGACAAGAAAACGACAAGTCACGGATCGGCAAAGACACGACAAATTGCGGAATGTTCACATTATTAGAAACAGAACGACATAACGCAGCGAAATAATTTTCCAGTTTCTTGTAGAGTTGCTATCTAAACACATTCAAAAATTTGTCTACCAAAGATTTGACTATAATAGCCATGTTACTTGACGAAGATGAAACCATAATGAAAATAAAACATACAAACACAAAGATGGAGGAAGAACATCAGACTTTTTCTAAACAAAAGATTTTCTTTCCGCTTGTTATCGCTATACATCGGATAAGATATGGCATTTGATTTGAAGGCAAAGTTCTAGATTTTCACGTACAACGCCTATTAATTTTTCACAGTCCATTTTTTGCAAATATTAAAATATAATGTATCTTTACAACGCCAATGTGACGATTCGTAATAGCAAAATTGTTCACACTATACTGCACCCGCACGTCAAAGAAATTCACAGGTTCCTTCTCGAATTGTCGGTAGGTCGTGTCATTGTGGTGACGTGTCTTTTCCGTGCCGACTACAGTCAGTGTGAATATAACGATTTAAATTTAATAAAATAAAAATTTGTCGTGTTGTTTCTTCTCTGACAGTGCGAATCAACCTCAACTCGTCGATAATCGTGTGACTTAAGAGAGATAGCGCCTCCACCGGCAAGTTCCATAACTACTAAACTTATCATGTGATTCACGTGATATTCTCACGTAATTTAATTTTGAGAATTGTACAATGTTTACGTTGAAATTTCGAATCGATTCTTTTAGAGTGCATATAGACTGTCCAGTCGTTTTCTACAAATCTCGCGCAAGTGGCTTCTATATGGGTTTGCGTTGCTAGCAATAATTGTTTCGATTATCTGTCGGAAGCATCGTGCGAGTTCCACAAAACTGTTTACACTCTCACAACTTAGACTTTCCACTGTGTGATTTATTGAATGTATCGAGCCGTTTTTTCGCTATATTACTGGACACAGCACTAGTAAGATGCGCTCGTGTCACGGAGCCATTATTAGTTCTAACTTGTAAGTAACAAGTACAAGTACGATAAAAAAGAAAGGAAAAAAAGAAATGGGTATTAAAAAGGAAGTTATGAGGTGTATAGTAATTTACTCAATGAGCTAAAGAATTGGATATAAAGCCGGATTTACACTAGTACCGCCAGCGCGATTTTGACTATCAAAAAACTCAGATTTTGGTTTATGCCAACCCATAAAACAAATATCTACGTGGTACGATCCAAAAGTTCGGGGAATGCAGTAATCTATGACAACAAAAGCATGTATTTGAAGTTACAGCGTATGAAATGGATTCTACCAAACCACCTCTACGTGTTCAGATTAATTTCACCCGTCATGTGATTAAACCGCCAGCGCTGCTGTTTTTTTCCGGAGATAGTTACCTTTGTTCTGCGACGTAATCAAAGTGGAGTTTCAAGAACAACCTCCAACATTAAATTTTGTCAGCGTTTAGGTAAAACACCTACGGAGATTTTAAAATTGCTAAGAAAGGTGTACGGTGATTCTACAGTGAAAGGTCACGGTGAAGTCGAAATGTTGGAGGTTGTTCTTGAAACTCCACTTTGATTACGTCGCAGGACAAAGGTAACTATCTCCGGAAAAAAACAGCAGCGCTCGCGGTTTAATCACATGACGGGTAAAATTAACCTGAACACGTAGAGGTGGTTTGGTAGAATCCATTTCATACGCTGTAACTTCAAATACATGCTTTTGTTGTCATAGATTACTGCATTCCCCGAACTTTTGGATCGTACCACGTATTAGCATTTCGGCCTATCGCCGTCAAAAGTTTTTTCGTATAGCCAACACGACGGGTTTTACGAGGAGGTTAATCCAATCGGAATAGAGATAACTTTGCATAAAACAAAATGGCTCCTCTTCTTCCTCATTGCAAGTTGTTGGATCTTCGATATTCTAGTTTCAGATAGATATACCGAATATTTTCTTTTATAAAAAATATTATAAAGATAGTAGGATAACTGTACTAGTGTTAGGTTTGCCGACTGACTGCGTTAGTCAGGATCGTCGCGCGGTTACGACTATCGTATGGGAGTGTAAAAAACTCTCCGAGACACTTGTACACTTGTAGATGACAGGGGCGGAAGACCAGGTGCACTCAGTGGTATTACCTGGCTTGAAAATAAAGAAAAGAAGGCAGAAGGCAAAGGTGAAAATACAGAAAATATGATAGGGGCGGAAAAAGGAAGGTAAAGGGCATCTTCATCGGATTTATTAATCTCTTGATGACAACAATGTCTGCATCGTATCCCGTGTCTCTGTTTCGCACTATTTTCTTTGCCGTTCTGTCAAAAAATCGGCGAGACATTCCATGTTCTCTTCCAATTTCTTTCAGAAAATTCAATTTCTTTTCCCTATCTTTCCATCTTGATCTTAACAAAATTGTAGAATGACAAAGATAGTAGAAGTTGGTGCAGATGGCGAGAGATAATCACAGGAGATAAAAGCAAAAGGACTAGAGATACAGCGGTGTTCCATTATGTCGAAGAATGAAACAGCAAAAACTTATTAAGTAATCTAAAAATATGAATTCGTAAGGTTTTGGCCGAAGTAAAATATCTGTCAAACGGAGAAGTTATGGATTTACAAACAATGTTTGGAAGAGAAGATAATTAACATTAAATACTCGAACTCCTTTTCTATTGCATGAAAATGGTACTTAGAAATGTGGAAAGAAAGAAGAAAGTAAAAAGAACGAATTATTAGGAGCAAATATCGACAATAGTTAAGTTTGTTTTAGTTTAAATGTAACCAAGAGAATTTTAAAGTGTAGCTAACGATATACAAAAAACTTAAACCAACACCTTAATGTTCGCTGAGAGATTTATTAATTTAACTAACGTTTTCGGCTTACTCAATAAGCCATCTTCAGGTTTTAACTTTCGAAAAAGAAACAATATCGTTCCATTAATAGAATACAATTGTTTGAAAAAATTCAAATCATTAGTAACGGACAAAAAATAAAAACAAAGAGGATGAACATGGTAATATAAATAAATAAATATACAAAAATAAATAAAAACAAAAAAGGAAGAAAATGGTAATATAAATAAATAAATATACAAAAATAAATAAAAACAAAAAAAGAAGAACATAGTAATATAAATAAATATACAATAAAATCGTAAAAGATACAACAAATGTAAGATAAAAAAAACGTTTTACCCGTGCCCATATATAATACTATCTATCCTAACCAGAAATACTTCACCATTAAAATATACTAGAGCTCACGTGCCTCTTATAAATTCTTAACGGCATATTTCCAAGCCGAAGGAAGACCTTCTGCGTCCCTTGCGTTAATACATTTATCTTTTATCTTGCTTCTGTAAATTTCTATCTTTTCAGCCGTTCTTGCCAAAGTTGGGGAGTGTACCTGCTTTATGATTTTCGCCTCATTCCAATGTACCAAGGATCCCTCCGCCTGCCCCATCTGGGCTAGTACTGTTGTGTTGGAACCTTTTCTAATATCATATTTATGTTCCTTGATCCTTATTCCTAGGTTTCTAGTAGTAACCCCTACATAATCTTTATTATATACCATATTCATCTTTTGTTTTTATTTTTTGTCCGTTACTAATGATTTGAATTTTTTCAAACAATTGTATTCTATTAATGGAACGATATTGTTTCTTTTTCGAAAGTTAAAACCTGAAGATGGCTTATTGAGTAAGCCGAAAACGTTAGTTAAATTAATAAATCTCTCAGCGAACATTAAGGTGTTTGTTTAAGTTTTTTGTATATTGAATTCTGCTGGGTACGAGTGTGGTTTATACGGATATGTAGCTAACGATGTTAATTTTTTATATTTAAATTTTGTATTTAATTTGATAACGTTTGAATGTTCAATTCTAAAACCGTCAAAATTAAATGTTTTGTGTTCTAAACTTTGTGAAATGTCTTTGGGCCTATTGATGATGGGTTTGTCGGTACGAAAGTACTTTAGGTTAGATTTATATGTAATTAGGATACTCTGGAAAGCAGTAAAGGTCTGTTTTGATAATTTACGAAGTCGTGACTTATTATTAGATGCGATATGTTTCCCAATAAAAAAAAAAATAGTTACCTTAAGACTTCTGTAATTAAATTAATTTTATATGTGAAAATATTTTTATAACATGCATTAAATAAATTTTTAGGTACATCTATTCCAGTATACGATCCAGATCGGAAGTGCATGCACAAAAGTGGCTAATTCTTTCCTATGGAGTATTGGCAGCTTAAAGCCTAGTTGGTAGCATCTAGCTTTATGAAATAGTTCTGTATGTTGGGTAGGACATGTTTAGACGTTTAAGCGCTTGATTGTTTACAGGATATCATGTATAGAATAGAATTAAAAGTAGCTATAATAGCTTTGGTAGGTAATTTCAGATGCAGTAAAGAAGGCGAAGTGTTTTTAATGCTGGTACCATAACACCATGCAGAATAACAACAGAAAATGGACACGAAACAGTTGTTGGATGATTTTTACAAACAAGCAAGATTATATAGCGATCCTGATAAAATTTCAGTAAAGTTTTCAAAAGATGTGCGTGAAAGGACAGCAAACTGTAGCTGTAAGTTATTATTTTATATTATTCATTTTAAGTATACTGGATATACTCCATGATGCAGGGGGGGAAACAATAAATACAAAACTCTTAGTATTAAATACAAAACCATATAAAAATTAGAACAAAATAACATTATTAAATTAGATTCACATTAAATTTAAATTAAATTAAATTAAAGTAGGGAGCATCTACCAGTATAAAAAACAACAACAACAAGTAAATAATAATTATATTTCTTACTTACCCGTGCGGTCCGGAGAAAACCGGATTTTTTCAATATAAAGAAAACGACAAAAGATATTTGAATGAAATTTTTTGTTTTATTCAATGTAATCCCCTCCCATATCGATACATTTTTGGAACACTCGTACAGCCATTGAAACATTTTCGAATATTCTTCCGAAGTTACGGTGCCGAGGATGCTCGTCTCGTTATTCTGGATGCTCACTAGGTCGACGTTGTGCTACCCATCGAGCGCTTTTCAACTTCGTGAACAAGGCGAAGTCTGCGGGGGCCAAGTTCGATGAATAGGGGGATGATCGAGTACAGTTATCCCTTTTTTGGCCAAAAACTGGAGCATCTTGAGACAAGTGTGAAAAGGCGTGTTATCGTGCAGAAGGATGCAGTTTTTGGCTCGGTACATGGCAGGCTGTACTCGGAGAATTCGAATTAAAAATATGATTAAAAATCGCAACTCGGCATTGTGACGATGTCACAGTAAATAATTGCTCGTGTTTCTGTAAATATTCACAATAAGACACGTGCGCCTAGCTTTAAAGCGTTTTATAATTATATTCGCGTTGGGAGACTATCCGATTTTCTTTTGAACAAGTGGTTTGAATTGTTGTTTTTTTTCTTTTCTTAAAAGGGAACATTTGCATATGTGGTGCGGCTGACGTACCATTGGATGCGTTTCATATAATCCGCTGTTTGTTTGTTCTTTTTTGTCAAAATTACGTGAGGAGACTTTTGAGGTTCTCTGTTTTTCATTTAATCAGTTTTAAAAAGTTATTTCTGATTTTGATTTATTTTTTAAGGCTTAAAGCAAAAGTTGTGCTTATTTATGTAAATTACGTCTTGGGGTGTGGTCTGCCTACTACTTAATCTGTGGCTGCTTGGATTGCTGGGAGACTATCCGATTTTCTTTTGAACAAGTGGTTTGAATTGTTGTTTTTTTTCTTTTTCTAGGTAAGTCTAGTTTATAATTATGTCCCGGCTCGGAAGAGGAAGACCTTTTCTCCAACCGTTCCTGAAAGATCAACAGCTAGGTTTAGGGGTGAGACTTCTTCTGGTGAAGAGGATATTGCGAACTTATTACAGGACTCAAATTTTGATATGGCAGAGGAGTTAGGGCTTTTATTGCGATTGCATGTTTCGCTGAATGGTAAGGTTGATGAATTTATCAGAAGACTGGATCATCTGATAGAGTGGCTTCAGAATGTAGATGAGGCGTTGATTGACTTCGCGAGGTGAGGTTGAGTCAAAGGTTGGAGGGGAGGTAACTGGTGTCGGCATTCGCTGGATATGGGATAAAATTTTCACGAAATTTTTCTTCTTTTGAGAAGAGAACTGGATGTTGATGGATAATCAGAGAAGGATGAACAATGGTTGTTATCTACGGATTGGAAAGAGAGGAAAGAGGAGACGTCTTTGGAATATTTTGACACTGTTAATATCTTTTGTGGTTAATACATTGAATTTATCCTTTGTTGCATATTGTAAACGCGTATCGGGTTGGGAAGAGAGTTGGAGATAAACCCAGACCAGTGATCTGCCAATTAGGGTCTTTTAGTAATAAATTGAGGTTTAAAAAAGACTGTATTTGAAAATCGGAATCTTAATGTTTCTGAGTATGATGATTTTTCTAAACGTTTATGGGATATTAGATACAATCTAAGAGTATTTGGGAAGAAAAAAAGGAAAGGAGGAGCAAGAAGTGTTCGGTTAAGTTATGATAAGTTACTGGTAGATGGAGTTCGGTATAAAGTCGATGAAGTATCAGCCAAGGTGGTGCCGATCTCATAGCAACCAGTAATGTCTTCTGTGTTTTCTATTATGGCGTGGAATTGTGCTGGGATTGGTAATAAACCGCGGTCTTTTTGGAGTTATCTATTGAAGTATGATGTGGGTTTTTTTTATCGAAAACTTTGTTTATTAAGGGTGGGAATAGATGCTATTGGGAGGAATTAAGAGAATATCATTTGTATTGTTGGTGATGCTTTGAGGGCTCACAGTAGGGGTAGACCTATGGCTGGTTGGTTGCTTTGCATTAAATCTTCTTTGAAATTGAATATTATTTATAGAGATAGTTATATTGTATTGATTAATATTCTGCTACCATTAGGAGAGTTTAAATATTGGTTTTGTTTATAATGCAGGAAGAAAGGTCGCAAGAAATTTTTGATGTATTGTCCAGGTTTGAGGTCGACGAATCGAATTGGATTTGGTTGGGTAATTTTAATGCACCGACCGGTAACCATAATGTGATTTCGACAAGTATACTGTGATAGCTAGTAGTAATTTACTGTTAATAAGAGAAAGCTAGAGCCTCTAGAGGATGTAAAATATAATTGAGAGCGATGGAAGTTCTTGAGTATCTCGTGCGGATAATTGATCTAATAATTATTAAATGGTCGTGCTTCTGGTGAATGGAAGCGGGAGAGTTTACTTTTGTTTCTAACCGAGGATCCTCAGTAATTGATGTTGGGAATAGTTACTACCTTCTGTGTGGAACTGTATTAAATGTTTTAGAGTAGAGAGTTGTTTTTTGTCTGATCACTGCCCGATAGTACTTTATTTGGAAGATCGTGCTAATAGAATTCTTTGGGCGGTTCTGGTACGATGTTACCAGAGGATTTGCTGGGATAGTGATCAGCTGGAGTCGTTGTCCGCTGATTTGTGGCGTTGCTCGGAGCAGACCCTCAATTTATCTTTGGAGCACAGTAAGGTGATATTGGATTTTGCCAAAGTGAAGGGATATGACTCAAAGGAAAAGGATATGGTTGATGATTTGGTATTGAACTTGGATTGTCGATTAATGGTTAGAGCCAGAAATAGAGCTTGGTTTAGAGTTCAAGAAAAATGGTTTGCCGGCTCAGAGGAGAGTTTTTGTGTTATACCGAAATTTGGTAAAGAAATTATGTTTAGCAAAGAAGAAAGAATTTTGTAAAAGGTTACAAAATGTTAAAAATTTTTATAAAAATAATAGATTATTTTGGAATTTATGTAAAGCAGAGGGAAATTATGTAAGGTTAATATTAGTTTATTTGATTGGTTTAGTTATTTTCTTCTCTCCTTTATGGCTCTGAAAGTCCAATATGATGTTGAATTTAGTGGTTTTTAATGATTGTGTGACTTGGTCAAACGAAATATTAGATTCTTACATTTCGGAGGAAGAGAACTTAGAGTCGCTTTAAGGTAATGGTCGAGTGTTGGTGGGCGACTCCTGGAATAGATGGTATTGACACTAACTAGGAAATTATAGAAAATTGATAGTGCTTTTCTTTGTTTATTAGATAATTTTAATAAGGTTTCGAGAACTGGTGTTATTCACGAGATGAATGGAAGAGTTCTTTAATTGGTTTCGGTGCCTAAGGATGGCTCAAGGTCAGTGCTTACTAATTACAGAGGTATCTCGTTGTTGTGTTGTGTTTCTAAGATTTTTTCGTAGAGTTTTGTATTACAGGTTAATAAGTTGGTTGAGTATGAGAGATATTCTGTCAGAGTCAGACTGGTTTTCGTGCGGGTTACTCGACTGTTGATGATAATTTTATTCTGTATACTGTTATCTCTAAGACATTAAGTAGGAAACGTGCGTACGGTTTATGCTCTTTTTATAGATTTAGCATCAGCATTTGATTCTGTTGATAGGAATTTATTATGGAGAAAATTATTAAAGTTTGGTTTAAGTTTTAAGTTTGTATCTTTATTGGCAGTTATTATAGTGGTTCGAATGTTAGGAATAAATGGAGGAATTCTTGCTCTCAGCCTTTCTTTTCTGATAAGGGTGTTAAACAGGGTTGTATTCTAAGCCCAATTCTTTTTAGTTTATTTTTAAATGATTTATTAAATTGTATTGATGATTCCGGCGGAGATGGTATAGTTGTCGGTGGGTGTGTCTGTTAAAGTATTAGCGTACGCGGATGATGTGGTAATTGTGGAGAATTCTCCGAGGTCGTTACAGAGGTCGATTGACCTTCTGGATAATTTATTTAAGCGATAATAGTTTACAATTGAATCTTGCTAAATCAAAAATTTGGTCTTTCGAAATGGTGGTAAGGCTTCTTAAGGCTGACAAATGGTGGTTTCGAGGTGTTCCAATTTCGGTTGTATCACAATATAAGTATTTAGGTGTAATTTTTAAAAGTAATGGTTATTTTAATACTCATGTGAGGTCTTGTAAAGTTAATGCCGAGATAAAAATGGACAAAGTTATTCATGTGTGTCAGTCTGCTAAGTTGTGTAATTTGAAGGATCGGTTAAGATTATTTAATGCCGTGGTGGGCTCATCTCTCCTTTATGCTTCTGAGGTATGGGGGTTTCAGGCGGAGAGCTTGGATACGGTATTAATTACTTTTGTTAAGAGAATGTACGGGCTTCCAAGGTGTACTCCTAGTTTTCTAGTGTCTATTGAATGTTCATTGATTCCTTTGTCTTGTTTGATCGTGAACAAATGTGTTAATTAGATTTTTAGAACATTGAGTTTAAATGAAGAACGCCTTAGTAAGATTTGTTTGCGTTATGTCGTGGAACAAGTTCAGTTGCCTTGGTCGGAATACTGGTTGGCTAGTTGTTCAAGGAACGGAATCGATTTTGATAATCTGTTAAAAGATGTTAATAGTGTTTATTTACTAAAGTTAAATAATTTTGATAATTATATTTTAAAGTTGAATCATAGCATATTAAGTTCTTTTTGTGAGTGGTATAAGAGTTTGAATAAACTTTTTTTTTTTTATTGTTCTATTTATAATAGTAATTTTTCTTCTAATATTATGGCCGTATTAATGCAAATAAGGTGTAATTCATTAAGTTTTTTTGTAATTACAGAAGGAACATTTGCATATGTGGTGTGGCTGACTTACCATTGGATGCGTTTCATATTATCGCTGTTTGTTCTTTTTTGTCAAAATTATGTGAGGAGACTTTTGGGGTTCCCTGTTTTTCATTTCATCAGTTTAAAAAAGTTATTTCTGATTTTGATTTATTTTTAAGGTATTTATTTTCATAAAGAGGGTTAAATTGTTTATTTCATACTGTTTATTGTATATTTGATCTTGATGTCTTTTTTATTGTTTTTTAGGCTTAAAGCAAAAGTTGTGCTTATTTATGTAAATTATGTCTTGGGGCGCAGTCTGCCTACTATTTAATCTGTGGCTGCTTGGACTGCTTGGGAGACTATCCGATTTTCTTTTGAACAAGTGGTTTGAATTGTTTTTTTTCTTTTTCTAGGTAAGTTTTAGCCTAGTTGGTTGTTAATTTGGGGTATACTAGAGATTACTCCCTTATGGAATTTCGTGTGTTTGGGTATATATCTGAACTCAGGGACCGAGACGAGTTCAACGATACTCTACTTTTGGACCGGAGACGAAAAATTAAAAGTTATCATACTTTTTTCCGGCGATCGCGCGATGATAGGGAGTCGCGTCGCTCTCCGCTAAGTCGGCCTCGCTGTCGCGATCGGGAGTCCCGTCGCTTGCCGTTAAAATTGCCTTTAGTAAACGTTTTTCCCCTTTTTTTACTTTGTTCAAGAACTACCGTGAATCGATCACTAGTTTAGCACATGGCGGCGTGTGGTGGCGCCCATACGAGAGGTCAGTCGGGCCGCCATGTTCGCTGCCATAAGTAACATTAACCGAAATGGCGATCGCGCGATGATCGGAAGTCGCGTCGCTCTCTCCGCTCTCGTATCGCGTGTTTAACGCTCCGGGAGATGACCGTAGTCCGACGTCACGGTTTGCAGACTTTACCGCAAGATGGCAATACTAGCAACTACGGTGCCGTCTGCATGAGAGCATTAAAAAAGTATGGTAACTTAAAAAATGTGATAACTTTTTTATTTTTCGTCTCCGGTCCAAAAATAGGGTACCGTTGAACTCGTCTCGGTCCCTGAGTTCAAATATATAATCAAAGTCCTGAAATTCCATAGGGAGTAATCTATAGTACACCCTTAATTTGTTTCGGATAGTTCTCCCAAGTAGTTCTTTAAGTTTTGTTTTCTGATTTGAATTTAGTTTAAAATGATAATTGCAAAATTCATAAATTATTCATATAGTTATTACAATTGAATGAATATATTTGTGAAATATGTTTTTTGTTATTTTATAATATTATGTATACTTTTGTTGTTTTGTTCTATCTCCGCATCAGGGTCTTTGTACCAGAATGCTTAAATAAATAAATTATATTCGCGTTTATTATTTTGAAGCTTTCCTTACTCTTAAGCGGATTTTCTGCAATTTATTAATTTTACTTTTATATCTTTTTCTAGGCTTAGCATCTTTTACAAACTCCGTTAATTCCGCTAGTGAAAAGCCGAGCCTTACTGACATTTTTAAACACTTATTTTGATAGATTTATAACTTTTTAAACTTTTTAATAACCTTTTTACCGCCAAATAGATTGAGTCTTTGAATATCAGCTCGTAACACTCGAAATGTATCATGCTTACGTATTCAAAAATTTCGGCTTTGTATATCTCAACGATCATTCTTTATTCGTACCCTGTCATCACTAAATAGACTCCGTTATAACAATTTTGGCATTCGGAAAACAATTTTTCAAACTTTGATTTGCCGTCACTTAAAAACACGAGATATGTTGTTCTGTTTACCATAATGAATTATTTCTTTTATGCTTAAAAAGTTTTCTATTTGTTAAAATTTAGCTCCTGTACACGTTCAGATTTACATGACTTCTATGAGTAGATTTACCGGAATTGAGCTCTTTCTGAGTTCTGATCATTATTATACCGTTAAACAAATTATGAAAAGAATAATTTCACGTAATACGGACGACAATATGTAACAAGGAAATATATAAAGCAAGAGAATTAAGCCCTTAATTAAAAAAAAATTTTGTGATAGATTTTTATTGAAGCTATTTATCTTTTCTATGACTCTTACTAATAACTAATTAATTCATTTATTTTTGTCTATTACTTTTAAAGAAATTTTATTTTTTTATATCACTTATTAATTCGCATATTTTTCATCTATAACCGGTATTTATAAAATAGACAATTAGATTTCTAGAATCATATTTTGTAAATGGTCTACTAAATATACTTTTGGGGTGTTGCAGACATCTGCGGGTGTTCCTAACACTATTAAAAACTGCGAAACGTCGCTACAATATATAGTAAATGTCGATTTTATCGTTTTAATCGAAGGATAAGTAGCAGAAAAATATATTACAGTCTTAATCTTGACGTTATATTTAAAATTCGATCAAAATTTTGTATAATTATTTCCTAAAAATACATCATTTATTCGTATTTTTGTAGTAATATATATTTCTTAATTAATTAAATGTTAAATGTATGTCTTAGTTTAATACGAAAGAAATAATTCAGATTATGACTTAATTGAATAAATTAATGTTTTCTTTTATAATTTAACAGAAGTCTTATGAGACTTCTAACAAAAAGGTATTAAGACATCAAATCATAAATTCTATTATACGTATTTAATATTTAAATATAAAACATTTTTACTTGATATTTTTGAACAGCGGAACTAAATTATATACTCTAAATGATATACCACAAAATTTGAATTAATATTCTTATTAATTTGGTTGCAAATTTAAATTGATTTCATATAAGAAAAACAAATTTTCGCTATACTTTTTCTAATAAAATAACTGACCTGTATTAAGTAGACTCAAATTATGTAAATTATCTGCAAATCATTGTCATATTATGCAAATACATTTTACCCGGAAAAAAATGCCGAACATTATTTGCAGTATCAGTATTAAGGTTTCTCCAACGGGATCCCGGCTATTTTTTAACCCGGGAAACGCCGCAAATTTCTTTTGTGTTAAAGTTGAGGAAATTTTGCAAATAGAAAGTATAATAATTAACCCATAAACTGTAAAAATACATTTGTATTTATTAATTTTAAGCCTACCTATTACTTTTTTAAATTTTTGCTCGTTATGATATGGCACAGATTGTCAATAATCAATATGTAGCCTATTTGTGATAGGACTCTGAAAATTCTTTGTCAGAACCTCTAATATCTGGAATAATTGTTCTTATGCTGTCTTAATTTTTAATCATGCCCAGTAGCTTCAATAGCTGCATTATGCCAAGTTTGCATAACTTGGGCCAGGATAGAAATGAGTACGAAGTATGCAAGTATGAAGTTTTTTTTCATAAACCTGATTATTAAAGCCAAACGAACTGTCGAATTATCTGGCTGTAAGCTCGATGCCGCTATTAAAGCACATATAATGTCATCTTTTGATATATTTGTCCTAAACCTATCAAGATATGAATTTAGTAATTAAATAACTTTTTGATTAACTTTGAATACGAAGATAATTCCAGTAATGTTCAAAATAACCACTCCAGTCGGTTTAACGTAATACAAAATTTATATTTACAGCAAAAATGTACAAAATAATACTAATTACAGTCACAATTAATTATGCACAAACACTAATCCAACGACAACCGACTATTCCCGTACAAATTCGTCGAAAGAACTCCTTACGATCAAACAGACTTGTAATTAACGAAACTTCCAAGTCAGAAACAAGTTCGTACTAAAACACTGGAGTTACTTTCCCCAGATTTCCGTGGCGTCCAACGAGAGAGTAAGTTAGTACTTTCGATAACGACGATCTCCTTTTTCCGATCTTCCCGATACGAATCCAGCCGATCCCGATACGAACTCACGATACGAGCTCCCGTTCCCGCCGAAACTACGGCTTAAATAGTCCGAACGTTCGAATCGTCCGCCAATCAAATTTGAAAGTTTCCACAACGGCCGACAACGGTCACTTCCCGCCGGCCAATCGTCTGTCTGTCGTCGATTTGAAACACAACGGATCTTCTAACGGTCGTTTCTAACGGCCGATCCTAACGGCTTTTCCGTTATGAAAGTTCGTTATAATAAAACACGGCGGAAATCGCTCGCCTAGCGATTCCAAACCCTACAATTCCTTACTAACAAACTAATCTTTACTTAAAATAGCATTATTTCAAACAACTTCAAATGCTAAAAATAATAAAAGATTATCCTCAAAGAATACTTTTCTGAATATTAAAAATGATAAGACGACATGATTTAAATCTATTTTGATTAAATTATAAATTAAATTCTGTTTTCGTGATCCAAACTAGATTTGATAATAAAATACTAGTGAAAAAAAAATAAATATTTAAAAGGAAAAACAAGATATATACGTTTGTAGGCTTATAAAATGGAGAGATTATAATGAGTAGTTGAATGTCCTTCAAACGTCTTTCAGAACTGTTGATTGCAACTAGGGTTTCTCGTTTCCCAGTCTTTTGCTTGTCCCGGAATTCCGGGATAAGTGAACTGTTTCCCGGGATCCCGGGATTTCCCGGGATAGAATTAATTATTTTTAAAATATACAAAATAGCTTGAAATCAAATGATATAATTATTTTTTATTTTTTAAAGTAATCTGATACGTTTTACAACCTCCAAAATCACATTAATAATGCTGTGTAAGATATATATTAAAAATTACCTTGGAATTACGTAGAAATGTTCACTAATAGAAAAAATTTATTAAAGTTTGCTGGAAACTGCATACAACAACAAGAAAAAAAAGACTTCGAATTGAGTTGAAAATTTAAAGAAAAAATGAATTTAGATCAAACTTCTAACTTAGAAGTAATTTTCGTTTTTTAAATAAAACATTGTAATAATTTACAATAATATTTTGTGTTATAAGATCTTAAAAAGCAAAGATGGTCAATACTCCGATCACTCAATCTAATTCTTATTTTAGTAATGAAAAGTCTTGCTACCGAGAATGCCCTTTCCGATTCAATTGATGTGATTGGAATCGTGTTTAATGCATTTAAGAGAAAATAGATGTTATGTGTTTTTTCACCTGTAGCCTGGAAGATTTCTAGTTCGTTTTCGAGATTGTAGTACTTCTTTTGCTCTCTAGTATTCTTGATTTGTCTAACTTGGCTGCTTTAATAGCGGTATTAAGCTTGTAGCCCGATAATTCGACAGTTCGTTTGTCTTTAATAATCAGGTTTATGAAGAAAAACTTCATACTCGCAGAGTTCGTATCAGTGGCATAGCGTAGTGGGGGCGGCAGGGGCGGCCCGCCCCGGGCGGCACTTTTAGGGAGCGGCATTTTTTCACAATAAATAATAATAATATCTTGTAAAAATTTCAACCATTTCATTTCATATTTTTGTCGCACCTACGATTCGGACCGATTGAAATGAGCACGGAATTTTTCGTTACTTATTCTATGACGAGACTGGGAATCCCCTTTTTTTAAATGAATGTATGATAATGACATCTTGCTCGTTGTAGCGACTGACAACACCGTCTGTACTGACTTGTAGGGATTCCCAGTATTTTATTTAAGGGGGCGAGATTTTCCTCCGCCCAGGGCGGCTGACACCCACGCTACGCCACTGGTTCGTATTCGTTTGTATCCTTGCCCAATTTGCACAATCTGGCATAATGCAGTTCTTGAAGCTACTGGACATGGTTAAAAATTAAGACAGCATAAGCACAATTATTCCAGATATTACAGGTTTGACAAGTAATGAATTTTCAGAGTCCTGCCACAAATAAGCTACGTATTGATTATTGACCATTTGTGACATGCCATAACGAGGAAAAAATTTAAAAAACTAATAAGTAGGTTTAAAATTAATAAATACAAATTTATTCTGACAGTTTATGAGTTAATTATGCTTTCTATTTGCAAAATTTCCTGAACTTTAACACAAAATAAGAAAAAAGTGAATTTTTAAGAAATTTGCGGGATTTTCCGGGATATTTCCCGGGTTAAAAAAACGACCGGGATCCCGTTTGAGAAACCCTAATTGCAACGAGGTCACATCTGAGGTTGTCCATAACGGGTGAATGGCAGAGTTCAAACAAGGAGGACATTGCATGCATATTGTACAATGGATGGTATTTATAACAAAATAGTTTGTTATATTTGTTGATTAGAAGTTATAAGAGAATAAATTGAGTTTTATTGCCTTATTTCGAGTTTTATTTGAGAGTTAATAAACTCAAAGTTTAAATTCGAAAGTCGATTGATTGATTGTAAAATGTCAAACTTTTCGGAAAAAATTAGCCAAATAACTGCAATTTAAAAATTCGTAACTTAATTTTGATGAAATATAATTTTAAAAACAGGATCGTGGAACAGAATTATTCATTTTTCTTTCTGAAGTTTTGCAAAAAGAACTATACTATTTATATACATTATAAATATACAGTACAAAGTTTTGACATGTATAATAAAATTCGGTATTCCTTGTTCTATATTATTTCTTAGTATAATTAAGGTTGTTAATTAAAGATATGTGTTATGTAATTTTTGAGACGGATATGCGCGACCGTATTACAGGGAAAAATCGTAGTTGAAAAGTATAAAAATAGCGTTACCTAATATATGGATTATCTCGCTGCTATCACTTGGATGAAGTCTGCAAAGAGCTGTTGTAAACTACAAAATTTACGTAGGGAATACATTCCACGTGACATATCTTTCTCGACTATCTGTCAGTGTGTCTCTTTTCTTTCTCTCCATTTTTTCAGCTCATTTCCCTTTCAAATTAGATGTGTTTACCAACCAACAGTTTTGAATGCTACCACTTGATGGGAGAATCTTGTTTATGTCAGGTGGACGTTCTAAAGACAAAGATGCCAGTGGATCAATTTATCCTTGCATGTATTATAATATTGATTGCATATACGTTCGCCTTCTAACATACAACTCAAAGCTATTATTTGTATAAGTCAAGCTTAGTTTTACACCGATTAAAACATTTAATCCAGATATTATTCATATTAAATTTAATGTATAAACTCTAATGTGTAATAAATGAATGATATTGATTTTATTAACAAAGTGAAAATAACTACATTAATTTAATAAAAATTTCAGGATATGTTTTGAAAAATAAAAACAGAATGTTTATTAAAATATTAATAAATTAATAATTATTTATTTTTGATATTTTTGTACAATACTTACTATGTAAGCATAAATTTTATATACTTTATAAACTTTTTATAATTTACATATTTAGTTTTATTGTTAAAAAGTCTATACACAGAAGGCTCAAGTGAAAAACGTACTGTACACAGCAACGGTTCTCAAATCGCTATATACCATTACTAAACGATTGTAAATAAAATAAATATGTTAACTAAAATAATTACAAAATATCGTAAAGAAAACTACAAGTGTCATTAAAATATTGGGCCTAAGTTTTTCCATTTGGTCACGAATAAATATATCTAGTTAACTATTGCAAAGTTTCTATCATATTCGTTATATTCATATTTACATCTTTCAAAATGTAAAAGTTCATGTTTTGAAATTTATCTATGGAAAATATTTTATTTTGAAATACGAATAGTTTTAATAAAATTTTAAGCGCTTGAAAATGAAATAAATTAATAGGCTACGTTAATAATTTATTGTTGAATTTGAATTTAAATTATTTAAAAGATTTAATTGAAATAATTATTAAATTAAGCACGTCAAAATATAAACAAACTACATTTATTTTAGGATTTAATATTACTTCTATTGGCTCTAATGGTTTTTTAAATTAACAGTTAATTTTAGAAAAAGACAAGCTCTTAATGCATTATTTTACTTTTTATTTTACGAAATTACTTATAATTTCTTTCATATAAATACGATATTAATAGTCAATTTAAGCTTTTTAAAACAAATTAATTAGAAAATTAATAATAATATTTTAAAACCTGTTTAAAATTTTTAATTTAAGATGTATTAGTTTTAGATTAAGAACTCTTTGGCTCTTAATAACCGTAATATTGTATATTTATTGTCCGTCTGAAGTTTTAGTTATTCAAGAGAATTTATTGTCTAATTATATAAAACTTCCCGAATATCTGTAGTTCAATAGCGAGAATTTAGTTAATACTCATTTAAGAATGACTATCTCTTGATGGTCTTTTCATTTTTAAAATCCGAATTTATCTAATAAAATCTAGAAATTTTCTTGAAAGAGATCGATATTTTTGTCTGAGCGCTTTCTTACTGTATTTTTGTTATATTTAAGAATGCGCTTAGCTTCAGCTTTTTCTAAAGAAACTGTTTTCCGTCTTCGAAATTAGATTTGTAGCTTTTCTGATACGCGGAATTTTTCTTGATGTTGCGAAAGCCGGTGAATATTTTATTTCTATTCTAGGAAAAAAAGAATTTTATCAGTTTCCTCAAGATTTGAAATCTATTAATTGAATTTCGAACAGGAAATTGGTGCTTGATTGATCAAATAATTAGATTTTCATACCATAGTAACTACAAGTATTTGAAACTCTGGAGTTTCAAATACCAAGTTTCAAGTTTATGATCATCAAAAAGATTTGTTTATTCTTCAGAGAGCCTACGAAAATAGAAGCCAAGTGATGAAGAGAAACGGAAAAAAAGAGAAAACCTACGAAGAACGATTGTGAATTATTTGCAGTAATGAATTGTATGTAGTAATGAATTTTTGACACTGTTATAAAAACTTTTTATATTGTTAATTGTTATAAAGTTAATTAACAATATAAAAAGCACCACGCACAATTTTATTTATTATGCGTAATAATGTAAAAGTTATTTTTAAATAAAATCTCGAAACAGCCAGGAACGTTAACAGTTTATTTTCATTTTTACAATGTATTATTAGCGTTTTCTATAATCCAATTTGCATTTTTACAATGTATTATTAGCGTTTTCTATAATCCAATTTGCATTTTTACAATGTATTATTAGCGTTTTCTATAATCCAATTTGCATTTTTACAATGTATTCTGGTACGCATTACCTGTGACCTTCTTGTCCGAAAATGCGTCAGAAATACTACAGTTGTAACGTAAAAAGCCTAAAGATAACAAACAACAAAGACAATTTTTTTTAACAATCGAACAACACAAACAGCAGTTATATGAATCCAAATGACATTGACATAAACGCCAATCCAAACAACAAACATTGTAAGGTATAATGAAAAGGAGATAGAAAATTTATTTTTTATTAAATAACTGATATGTTTAAAACCAGACAAGCGTAATAATTGTAACTATTTTTCCATAAATTGTAGTTAATTAGAAAAATATATATCATTTTTCTACATATATACGATTTCAGTTAACTACCATTTAAAGTAAAATAATTACAATTATTACGCTTGTCTGATTTAAACATATCAGTTATTTAATAAAAAATAAATTCTTTTCTCCTTATCGTCATCCCTTACACTATCGATGTTTTTAGGCTTTACTGCTATTATATGCTTCATTCCTCATAAAATAATACTTACTCCCTTTACTCCAGGTGCAATTGAAACAGTTCTATTAATTCAATTTATGAATATTGTTTCTTTTATCAAGAATTTTGGTAGTTCATTCTACGATCAAACACGTATAGAAAATAATTGACAAAACTAATTTTAATTCCGTAGAATTTTTTACAAAGCTTAGCTTTCGATTTTATTTTCTTTTTTCTAAGATTTATGCTATTATTACTTTCAATAAACTTAGGATCTCTTTGTTTATCTATCCTTCCATTCCTCTATTTTGTTGATGAAGAAATGGATTTCGATAAAAGTTCTTTTTATTCGTGAATAACTTACTAACAAAATCCATAAGTTATCAGTAAAATATATATATTTATATACGTATATATATTTAAAACAACCATTTTCAATCAATTTGACGGACCTTTGAGTTACAATTCTAAATTGTATCCGTTGATAATCCGTTAAGTGGATTGAAAATATTCGTTTTAAATAGATTTTTACATTGATAAAGTATGGATTTTGTTTATTTTACTGCTACTAGTGAATAACTTACTTTTGCTTTCAGAATTTTGTTTGTTATATAGATGGATTTAAAATTTAAATTGACAATAAATAAATTCTGGTACTCTGATAGGTTAATGTAAATAAAATCTTTTCCAAGGTACTCGCTAATTGTCTAAGGTGGTTTCTACACATTCGCTACTCGCCGAATGCCGAATATTCGCCTTTCGCCAAAGTATTTGACGAACTGTTCGTCACTCGATAAGTGCACACGTACTGTACACACATTCGATTACTTGCCGAGCATCGGTTCGTCGCGGAAACAGCAAATGTTCGATCGAGATCTAGAAAATAGACAATTCTCAAATAATAATTTTTACCGCTGCCTTTATAGTTATGAGTAGTTTCTATACGTAAATTTAAAACGAACCTTTAAAAAAAGATGATGGTATCACTTCATCAAAGCGGGAATATGTAAACATCGAAAAGATTTTTAAACAACAATAAAACCGTATTGCAAACCAAATCGAAAAAATTAAGCAAATTCAAAGATAAAAAAGACTAAACTAGCAATAACAATGATCGAAAACAAACAAAAATACACGAATGCGTGGAGATGAATATTGGTCTCATTTGATTCGGCACAGTTTACCAACAAGAATCGAACACGGTCAATACCGAAAATTCGTCGCAAGTAAACAATCCATATTACTCGGCGTTCACCAAATATTTGCTGGGCATTCGATGAATAGAGAGAGAATGGGTAGACGCGCCATTAGAGATGGACAAATACTGTCCGTGAATACTCGAATAATAAAAAGTATTATATATCAATGGAATATTCGAATACTACGAATTCCTCTAATTCCGTGTCATAAGTATAGGCGCACGCTGCAATTTCTAAATTGCAGACTTATAGATTCCCACTGCCATACGTATTTACTGTACAGTACGACTGTCTGTCCGTCTATCCTTCCTTAATATCGAGAACGGAGTTAAGCGTTATTCCTTTATTTTTAACAATTTCTTTCTTCGTCCACGGCTTTTAGGCACCTCGTATGTTTTGTAGCCTTTAGTTCAAAATTTCCGAACGGAATATTTTAAACCACATTTCACATGTTCAAAGTTGAGGAGCATCTCCATACACATTACGAATTTCTTTACTGTGTTGTACGCCATTGTATTCTTTCCGAACATCATAAAGCATAATATGTCCGTCATAATATGTTTTTTATCCGAAGACATTTCAACTTGATTTTATTCAAACAAAATATGAAGTAAAAAGTTTAAAATAAGCTTCTAAATATAGAGTCGAACTTAATCATTTTACTCGTTATTAACATTTACAATTTTTATAAAACTCGTCTCGACCCTCTGAATTAAGCTTTTTGCCATTTATAATAATTAATAATATAAACGGTTTTTAAATAAAATATCATAACAGATGGAGCCAGGCGCAGTTTAAATGATGTGGCCAAGTTAAGCAACTCGTTGCTGAATTTCTCTTACTAATATTAATATAAAAATTTCTTTGGAATTGGTGTTATTAGTGGAAATAAATTTGTAATTAATTTACAAAGTCACTTTAAATTTCTTATTGATTTTAATCTATAATACTTTTTTAGGTATCAAGAATTCATAAACAAAACAATTAACAGCAAATTGTCTTCTTGACTAAATTATAAAAGAAAATGAAGAGTAGCGCATATTATACCATGGTTCTTTTAATTAATGATATAACTTTTTTTGATAGCAACTTTCACCGAGTATTTTTCTAATAACATTGTTCAGAATTGGTTCATTGATGAAAATTATAAATTATTCAGTTGTGCAAAGAACTATTATTGTGGCATTCGGAATTGCACTTTGTTTTTGGAGAGATATATACACTTTTTGTCAGTGTATTATCTTTTGTCTTCGCAGCTTATAATGTCTTGCTTGCTTCCAGATGACAACATAGAAGCTAATTCTTCGTTTGCTAAGTCGAAGGTACTGTACGTCTTACGGTTCAATGAAGTTGCTGTCACCAACAATAAATTCACTGCGAGCATAAAATGGATTGAGGAGTCCTTTTTTGGTACCAAAATGATAAAGAACCTGATGAATTAATTCCGACAACAGCTAATACATTTCTGGGAGCTGCGCTTCCTCTGTTAATGTCAGGGACTCTGACCGCAATACTACTTTTAATAACCACTTCAGAAAATTTTTAATTACAAAATGAAATCATTTTTGTGTTTGTTTTTCTTTACCAGATTTAGTACATTCTCAGCTCTAATATTGCTCTTCCTTATACGGTTTAATTCTCAATATGGATTAGAATTTTATTTTATTTTATTAATTATTTTATTGTAGCACTTAAAATAAATTTATTTATTATTTAGAATAAATAATAAAGAAAATTTTACTTACATTTGCACACAGACATTTATCACGCTGTCATGACTGCATTTATAAGCGTCCACAACGCGGTGCGGCATTTTCATATGGCCAGGTTGCATTTTGGTTGATTATTAAAAGAATTTCGCTTTGTAAGAACGTCGGAATTCGAATCGAACACTTTAAAAAGTCTGCATTCCTAAAGACAAGCGTCTTTTTTCCCAAAAGATCAAACCACGGTCTTTCTCCACTAAGAAGATCAGCGTCTACACGCTGACTTTTTCTACCAAAAAATCGAGCAATGTACTATGATATGTTTTCCAGAAAGATCAAGAAGAAACTACGTCTTCTCCCTCAAGATAACGTAGGACGCTCTTTTGAAAACTCAGCCATTTTCAAGCGACTTTCCTCTTCTCAGTGCCGGAGTCTGAATACCAATGAACCAGCATCCGAATCTAAGCCGGATCAGCGCCATAACCTGCTGGACGACGGAAAAACCCCGAGTCCTCGAGTACCGACTATGACCGTTGGACGTTTACTTCTAAATAGTTCCGAATTGAAAAATAGTTTTAAGCAGATTTTATTACAATAAACGTGATTATTAATTGTAAACTGGGTCTTAGCCTCAGTGTCCGTCATCAACGAAACTTACATTTTGCGTCATCCTGATATCTAGAGGAACGAGAGACCCTCTCATTTCCACAGAAGTGGAAGGTCGCTTCACTGCATGGCGTCGGAAAACCTTCCAATTATATCAGGATGTTATATAATTACATTCTAATAGAATTATAGATATTTTAACAAGCTTAATTGGCTCCATTTAGGCAAGCTAATAAGACATAGGACGCAATAAAAAAGTTTAAAAACAATCAATTATAAAAATGAATCAAAACAAATCATTATTGTTAAATAAAAATTATGTATTTTCCAATTTCTTCCTTGAGATTACTCTCAAAGGGGAAATTTGATAGAGGGGAAAAGGTTTTCTCATTTATTTTGTAAATACTTTTCTAATAAATAATAACTTTTAATTATTATTATTATTATTATTACAACTAGATTTTGTTATTTTATAAATTTCTATATGTAATATATTAAATAAACTCACAATTACCCACCTTGATGAATAGTAAATTATATATTATATTTAACTGAGTAATTGACTGCGATTGATTTCATATTTATTCGTTAAAATACATTTCAATAAATTCAAAATAAACTATTTGTTGTAGTGAAGTGATTGTTAACTGAACCGTTATTGTTGCTTATTTTCATTTAAACTTTATAATAAAATTACTTAATCGATAACACAGTAATTCAATTTGCCTCTTTTGAATTAATTAAAATTTCCTTGTCAGATTATTGGAATGTAAATTACAGGTTATATTAAAATTTTGGAAGTAAAAGTTATAAATGTTAGAATAAGCTGTATTTACAGCGTAAATTAATTTATACCTATTATTCCATCGATCAATTTAAATATAATTAAGATATTTATTTGTCATCAGTATTCGAGATTAACTTCACTAATAACAATAATTTAGAAACTGACGAAAAGAGAAATGTTTAGAAATTTTTACGAATGGAAAAATTTCATATTTAATTTATGAAAAAGCTTTTAATTGCTGATATAATGATTATCTTAAAAGGCGATTGAATGTAGAAGTAAAACTGAGCTGCATTTCATTCAATAATTCACGAAATACAGTAATATTCGTATAAAACTTCCAATTAAATATGGAATTTATTTATTATTTATTAATCTTTTCTATATACGTATACATAAAAATAATGCTAAATATTTTATTTTCTTACTATTGTCTACATACTGCAATTCTCACTTGAAAATAAATTTCACGAATTTTAGATACGAAAAGAAAATTATTTACATCAAAAGAATAAAATATATTATTCATATTTTAATCATTATTTTGCTAAAATATTTTTGTTTAATTAAAAACTGTAAAAGACAATTTAAAATTATCAAACTAAAAAAATTTTCAAAACTTTGAATAACTGCAATAAAATATATAATTAACTTATTTATTATTTTTATCTCTGAAGAAACTCAAATATGTAATTACTCTTTTCTTTGAAAACTTTAAAATTTATAAACTATTGATTTATTTTTCATTAAATAAATATAAGATGAATTTATGAAAATTCAAATAAAAAATTGCAGTATTGATAGATACTACTCATCTATCAAAAGGATTCTTTGTTTTTATGATTAAAAAACATCATTTATCACATCTACTATTATTTTTACTCTTCGTTTACATATATATATATATTTTATTATTTTAGCAGAAAAATACTTGCTGAAATAATCTGTAATATTTGGAAAAGATTTCTTGATCTATTAACATCTTTCCATCTGTAAAAATAGCTCGAAAAAGTCATTCTGTTTTACTAGACGAGTGACCTGTCTACTGTATACATGAATAAGAAAAACTTCCTTCTTTCCAAAAGAAAACAAAAAAGTACTTAGGCTTTCATTCTTGTTTTTAAAATGAGGAACACATACTCAACTTAATTAAGTCATTTAAATCTTATAGCATTAACAATGATCCGTTTTAATCTACTTTGCATTCTTCTTCTGTTAATGAAATTTTGATTCTTTTGTAAAATAAATATTTGTTTTTTAAGCTACATTAATTTTTAAATCATACGAATAAATAGCGAATTATCCAGTTTTATTAAAGTTAATATAGTAAATACAATAAACGTATAATAATATTCAGAATGCAATGATAAATTTATCGCTATTATTAATCGATTGCCATTTCTTATTAATAACAGTACATATAATTAAAATTAAGAAGATAAATAGAAAACTGGATGTCTTCTTTGACAATCCGGACAGAATAAACCTTGATATACGTGGTACGATCCAAAAGTTCGGGGAATGCAGTAATCTATGACAACAAAAGCATGTATTTGAAGTTACAGCGTATGAAATGGATTCTACCAAACCACCTCTACGTATTCAGGTTAATTTCACCCATGTCATGTGATTAAACCGCGAGCGCTGCTGTTTTTTTCCGGAGATAGTTACCTTTGTTCTGCGACGTAATCAATCTCCGGAAAAAAACAGCAGCGCTCGCGGTTTAATCACATGACATGGGTGAAATTAACCTGAATACGTAGAGGTGGTTTGGTAGAATCATTTCATACGCTGTAACTTCAAATACATACTTTTGTTGTCATAGATTACTGCATTCCCCGAACTTTTGGATCGTACCACGTATAAAAATCGATAATAATAATTTATTAAAATATACCGTATTTATTTGAATTTAAAGCGCAGTTTTTTAACTTGTAAAAATACTCCAGCGCCTTACTTTCGGGGAATTTTTTGCGCTTTTTTGTTTTGGAGATGCGGCGTCATTCATAGACACTTCTGCCATCTGTTGATTCAGATGTTCTGGGAGAATTGTACTTACGAACTTAATCCGTTCGTAGCGGTCGTTCGCAAGTCGAAAAGTTCGTAACTCGAAAAGACGATGTTTGGCGCAAAAACTCAAATACAACGTTGTTTTTACAATTATGCAATGTTTAGGCTACTTGAATAATGTTGAATTAAGATTGTTAAGGGAAGTATAAATTCAAATCAATCACATATACTGTACATTATTTATTAAAATTACTCATTTAAAACAACTACGAATTTACAGTACATATGTATGTACAGTACTGCCAATAACCAACTGCACTTTAATAGTAAACAAATGACACCACACACGACTATCTCACGCTTAGAGTACCTAGATATCAGAGTAGCGACACACGAGTCATCGCCGCCATGTTCTGTCGACTGTCATCACGTGGTCTATGGGTTTACATTAAGAAATGACAATTTTTTTTAGTTTAATAAAGCATTTTTACGAATAAAATGCTTTATTCGATAGTCGATCGACATGGATTTTTATGGATTTTTAAACGAAGTTGGTTATTTAGGTATTTTCTAAACGCGTCGAACCGATTAAACTACTTGTCTGACGTCGCTTATGTATGGATATTTGCAGTGGTGGCACACTAAAGTGCCACGGCACAATGGTTGAGATTCACTGTATTGTGCGATTATTTTCATTTATTGTGTTATTATTTTAGCGTGCTTTTAATTATTTAAAATTAACATTTTATTATATCCGCATTACGTATTTTATTACAAATTTCTATACATGTGAAAAATGACGATAAGATTGTATATTCGAGTATAAATTCGTATATGCATATTTCTAACGGAAGCGCTGTATCGTCGAATACGGAACAGCTTCCACGGTGAAAATATCTGAATAGTGTAAAGCAGTCAGATTACAGAGCACCACACTCGCACTGTTTAGCTGGTGGATGCTACACACCAAAATATCGTATAACGCTTCCAACGATTCTATCCATTAGCCACTCGTTTCTCCGGCAGGTTAACATGAGCGTGAGTAGAGTACCTACTCACGCTCATGTTAACCCGCCATCTGTCGGCTTTGTTCGTAACTTTAAAAATTCGTAAGTCAAATGTTCGTAAGTACAGGACTGCCTGTATATTAATAGAATATACTATCAATTACTGAAATTTTGCAGAGAAATTTTATATAGGTTTAGCATTGTATTTTTGGCCTAAATTAAATATATTAAAAAACAATTGAAACATAGTTTTTAAATTACATAAAACTTTCATAAAAATCGTCGTCTTCTTTTGATGTGTCTTTTTGAGTTACACTTTTGTCTCATTTTGTTTGTAGTTATCACAATCAAAATTATATCCATATTTCTTCAATAATTATATTTATTGAAGAAATAATATGACTCTTACTAGTTATCACGTTATAATCGATCTACTCAATACGATAAATCTTTTTAGATTATTTGCAAGAATATATTCGATTTTAACTAAAAATTTAACCAGCTCCAAAATCAGTAAAATTTTACTTTTAATTTTATAATTTTTTTCCCTGTCAGTTTGAATATATTTAAAAACACTTCTGACGATGAATTGTTATATTAGTAAAGTAACACTAATAATTCAAAATTTATATTTGAGAAGAGAATATTTGAGAAAATGAACGTAACAGAAGATATCTGTTCTTGTTATCTTTGTGAGGCTTTAGTAAATGTAAAAAGATATTCAATAGAATATTAAATATAATATTCAATAAAAGAGAATATCATTAACCAGATGGTCGGGATGGCGAAAACTTTCGGCTACAACTCTGAAAAACTCTCGATCGAATCCAAATCCTATTATGAAAATTTTTCGTGAATTGTCTTGTTCGTTCCTTTTTCTTTTTTAACATCCAATTACTGACTGTATTTTAATTATGGACAAATGCACGAGTCACATGAGTAGTGTCGTAATAAAGGGTTTTCTATCGCCTATAAGACGAAAAGAGTTCAGAGAAAAGAAAGAAACGATCAAATTTTTTACATAAAATAATGAATATTTAATTAAATTTCCATGTTTTTGTGTATAATATGATTGTAAAAGTTTCCGTGCTTTTCAAAAATAAAAATAGTTTATCTTTACTCTTCGCGAGTAATTAGGTCTAATTAACAAAAGATAACAATTAATTTCCTTAAGATTTTTAAAGTGTATAATGATATCGATAATTTAGGCATAAAGCGTAATTTACTTTTTTTTGCTTGGATATTATTCATGATGACAGCTCGAATGAACAATTAAGGTCATTCAAGTAAACTTGTATTTAATTTTCCTTAGTTCATAAATTTTCGCATTGCTAATGATCGCTGTCAAAACTAATCAGTGTTTATTAGCCATTAATTTCCTACCATATTTAGTTAATTACTTTCCTTAATTAATTAATGGTGTACTGATGGACAACTATCAAAAAAATAGTCACTTAAAATATGGTATTTAAATTTAATATGGAAACTTGATATTGATGTATGTAAAAAAGCAAAGCAACTTATACACGATTTGTAAATACATAAATTATATTTTTATGATAATTTCTTTAATGTGGAATAGATGCTAAATATAAATGGGCTTTAATAAAAAATAACGTATTTTGTGCAATACATTAATTAATAACAACTAATAAAAGAATTCTAGAATTAATAAAAAGTTCAAGTTAATAACTAAAATATTATAAATTTCTTTAACAGTAAAATTCACCTTACAAATATAAGATGTTGAATTTTTTTAATACCAAACCATATAAATTAATTGCAATTATTTACAGGCTTCTAATTTTAATGAAAGATTCAACAAACATGTTACGTATTATCTAACAAAGACCGAGAGAACGTGCGAAAGACTATAAAGAAATACATTTGAAATTCAGAAAAGGTTTATCTTTAAAGAATATATTTTACAAATGTCTTTACATTTCGTCTTTTTTCACATCTCAGGAATATACGTCTTACGGCGGAATCGACTTTTATTTTGTAGGCTCTCATCAGCTTCGATATGCGAAAAATTAAAAACACCCCTCTCACCCCTCTGGAGACGACACAATTATAAACATGTATTAATAAAAAATTTCTATTCCTGAGGTATGAAGAGAGGACGAAATGTAGGCATTTTAATATATTGTCTTTTTAAAAAGTTTTTGGAAGTTTTTAAATGTATATTTATGGTCCAACCAATTTTATTAATACTGTACTATAAAGAAAGGTAGGCTAATAACGAATTTGTCACAAGAGCTGGTAAATAAATACGGAGTCAGGAAGGATTGAACTGCTTAAATAAATATTGTAATACGAAAAAAGGTAGTAATTATATAAAATACATAATGTTTGTCCAAAAATATGTTATAAAAATATATTTTAAATAATGTTAACAAACATGAGGATTTTCTGAGAACTTTTTAATTATAATATACGTTTTAAAAACTTATTCTGTTCTTCAAGTTTCTATTGTAAATGCATAGACTAGCTTTGCCTGTGAAATGGTTAAATGCTACAAAATTGTTTTTTAATTTGAATTATTTATACACTTTTCACGGTAACTGGTTCCATTTACAAATTTTATTTTTTCATTTTACAGTATTTAAGAATTAGCTACCGGCATTATTTACATTACAAAATTAACAATACTCGTAATGTAACATAGTTTAAACACTTTAATAATGTATTCTTTGCTTATCTGTCCGATGCTAAACCTCCTTCCTAAATATTGAATATAATTTAAAAAATCGTAAAACGAAGAAACAAGTTTAATGAAGTTTAATAAATCAGTTACAGTTTTTCGTACGAAATAATAGCTTATTAAATATCCTCAAACAATTACTTTTGAGTTGTGATCGCACTTCGTTCAAATCCAACAACATTAAACGTGAATCCAACATATAAATAAGCTGAAATAAAATAAATTTAATATCATTATTTTGAAGGATTTTCTTTACTTCATAATACCTTGTTATAAACTAAGTAAAAGTTTTTTATTTGCTATACGATCGATATGCATTAAAATATCCATTAAAAAGGACATCTAGAAGTGTAAAAAATAAAATTATTTTTATGTACATATATTTTAATAATTATTTTAAGGAAAGAATTCAATTCTACGCCAATAATTAACTATATCATAGATCAAAGATACGAAATGATTTCTGTTCAGTTTGTATCAATGCAATACAGTGTGTAATTTAAGAAAGAAAATTAGTTCTTATATACGATTTAAAACGCATTAAGATATTAAGATTTTCTGTAATGCGAACTGACAAGAATTTCTAAGGTGAAAAGCTTAAAAGGAGTATTATTTCTTAGCTCTTTGAAGGAAATTAAAAGCTTTTCTTCCTCTCAGTTTAACAAGTTGAGATAATTGCCTGCAAATAAAACTTTTGAAATAAACTTTTGTAGAAAAATAATTAAATTTCGAATTTATTTAAATTCGCGATGATTTTTATATCTTAGTTTATTTAAATTTTTGTAATGATTATCTTATTAAATATATAACACAGAAAACTAATTAATTTTTTACCGTACATACAAACATTTCATAAAAATAAAATGAATAATTTGAATTTTTAATTCATTAAATTTAATTCTCATTTAAGTTAAACATTTAATAATTTTTTTAGTTATTTTTCAATTTGATAAGGCTGAAATAATGTTAGCGTACATTTAAAATCGATAACAAACAATATATAAATAAATAGTTTGAGAATTTCATTATTTTATTTTTGGCTGTCAAAAAGATTTGGAATTGATTTCCTTTGATTCACTAACTCGGTGAAATAAGATAGGTTAGAAGTAGAATAATAATACCAATCTTTGAGTTCAAAAAACGAGAATAAATTCGTAAGTGCAATATCAATTTTACTTAACACAATAAAAAATAATAATAATAAATAAAACAGCTGTTGATATTTTTGGAAAATATTTTATATCACTTAATACCAAATAAATCAAGCTACGCCTTTTTAAAAAAATATAACGACGCTAATATATTTTTATAACTAAAAAAAATTATAAATATAATTTTTTTTATTAACAGAATTTTCGTTGTTGTCATTTAAATTATAAAAATTCTGGGCTTGCTCATTACTAGAACAGGAGGTTACGGAAACCAGGAAGGAAGTCCGATAATGTTCAATTATACTACACTATAAAATTTCATCTATTATGAGATTTCATTAAAAAATAACTTTTATGTTATTAATTATTATAAAAAGACAGAGTACAATTTAAAAGAAAGAGACGAGTTTTTAAAAATATTGTAAGTGTCAATAATAATTAAAATTTTCATTAAGTCCGACCTCACTCGAGAATTGATGCACGATCTCCATTCTACTCGAACTTTAACCACCAAAATTTTAATAGCATCGATGCTCCATATATATAGAAATAATCCTATCGAGTTTCAAAATGTTTGGTTTATTCAGTCCTGAGATGTAATGAAAAATAGACTTCCTCACACATACAACAACACACAAAATTTTGTAAGGTGTCGTTTTTACATTTTTGGACTGCTTGAGTTTCAAAACGTTGAGAAATGCAAAAGAAACGGAGGTCAAAATTTAATTAATCACTATATTTTCTCTTTTCTATATTTTATAACAACAATGTCCTCAACATAAATAGACTTAGATCGAGACATCCCCCACTTCTAAGAGCTAAGTCCCTGAATTCCAGCAATTTTAATCTTATTAAATCTTGGAAAACGCTATGGGCTGATGTCTCTCCAATAGAAAGTCAACAACTCCCCTGTATTACAAAGCGACTACATGGCTTCGAATTACCCAGAAATCCTTGGAATGTGTTGAATAGAATTCGGATAAGACATGGAATATACAGAGACAATATTTTTAATTAGGAAAGGTTGCATCACCAGTGCGGTTGTGGTGCAGAAAGACAGATTATACTAAACGACATATTTGAAAGATTGCCCAATGAGATCCTATCCGGAAGTACTGAGTAATTTCCTGGTTGTGACTGAAAGTGCTTTAAACCATGTTTTTGATTTGGATTTACATTTGTAATTTGTGTTCTTTTTATTTTCGGTCCAGTTTACTAACTAGGTATGTATTACTTAAAGCTATACGTTAAATAAATGAATAAATAACAACAAGGAAAGTAAAAATATAGTTTGTCTAGATTAAAATGTTTAAATTAATTACAACTGTTATATAATAACAGATCCTTTAATTAGTTCAAAAATAATTTTCATTAAAAACAATCAATTACGATCACAGTCACGATCAAGAAAATTTTAAAAGTATTTCTGTTGTACTGTACAGTATATTATTTGATAATAAGACGATGATATGCAGTTATAATGACAAGAAGAAACACTGAAACTGAATAAATAAAAATATAAGTTGTTTCGATAATTTAGACTTTGAATTATAAATTCAGTTAATATTTTAGAAAACAAATATCCATCGCTAATTTAGTGTAAGTGTTTAGAAAGGGAAAAAAACGAGAATAGCGAAAAGAAAATGAAAATAAAAGAGAACGATAATTCTGTGTAGTTTTATTGCATATTAGTTGTACTCTATATTATAAACGATTAACTAGCTTGATGTGTAATTGTTTTGAAGCGATACATTTTAGTATGAATCAATAGTGAACTGTATGCTTACTTAATATGTGATTTTCAACACGGATTGAAAAAAGAAAATACGCACTGATGTAGGTGAAGATAATAATGAATTGAGGGAATTTAAATGAGTCATGGGATGCAGTTGGACGCTTATTCTCGACTTATTCGTACAGCAACACGAACATGTTTAGGGTATCACGTAGTATAAACATGCATTGAGACTATTCACTGAATGAGCTTGGACTATCTATACTTTTTCAATATCTTCAAAAATTCCATATTCATATATACGAATAACTTTAGACTAAAAGTACAGATATGAATATGAACATTACGACTGGCAATAATATAGTCTCATAGAAGCAAATAATGAAACCGACATCTAGAATGTTATAGAAAAGTGGGCCAAAGTCAGACCTCTATTTTGTTTTTTACCTGTACTAATTTTGCCATGTCAATTTTACCGTATATACATGTTAACAAAATTAACTCTTCAATAATTTTTCTGATACTCAGCATAACTCAATTTAACTTATAACTGATTAGATTTTCAAATTTTAAAGCTTTAGAAAAATTGACAAAACTAATTACTGGGAAAATATAATGTAATGCCGGATCCCTAGTAAGAATGAATGTAAAATGAAAAGTCTTCCCACTTTTGTCCTTGCTGCTTCCTTTGGATATTCCTTTTCATTTGTGAGCTTCATTAATTTATGCCAAACTCCTTAGAAGTTTTTTCAACCCCACTATCACTTATGTTGTAAAATTCTCATTAATAAAACATTATATCAATTAAAAATAATTTATTATTCAATTCTTTTTGTTTAATTTTAAATTCAAAAATGATTCATTAAATATTAATAAGGTCTAAAAAATTTTATTTATTATTACAAACATTATACAAACTTGTAATGAAATATCGAAAACAATTTGTTTCTTAGTAAATGTTAAAAAAATAAATTTTATAAATAAATATTTTCTATTTAATATTATGTCTGTTAGATAAAAAAGATAAGAGATAATTGAAAACATTTTTATAAAATTCTTATAATTTAATCCGTTTACTAATTCATTTTTAAAGAATTTTAACGCTCTTTCTAGGATATCTAAAGAGAAGAGAAAATATCTAAACATTCTAATTGGTTACTGAAATAACGTTACAATAGATTGATGTCATAAGAAACCGAATAGAACATATTTTCAACCAGATTAGCTATTTTGATATTATGTTTGCGATCTCTCTGCTTAAGATTAATGTATCTAGCAACGTTTACTCTTTTCCCATTCCCCATGTCACAGGGTATATCAATACATTAAATTTATTATAGGAAAAATAGCTTCTCCGGCTAACTATATTGGAACAAAGAGGAAATGGATATACAGAAAGAGTGACAATACATGTCAGTTACTATTAGGAAAAATTTTAGAATCAAAAGGAAAAGGCTTCACTGACAAAAAAGCATGTAATAGAATAAAATGGTACAGTACGTGCAGAATTGAAGGAGAAGAATAAACCTTTCAAGAAAGCTAAACATCAGTGTAAAGGTCGCCTTTGGCTGCCTGAGTCTAAGAAACCGCCCGACTGAGATAATTGCTCCCACCTGGAGCCGGGGCCATAAACGGCCGGAACGATCAAAGGTGTAGCGTCACCACTTAAGGGTCAATGTGTTGACCACGTGCCGGCCAGCTTGGGAAAATAAATGTAAATAAAGCGCAAATGTAAGCTACGTCGGCGGGAGATAGAGCGGACGTCTTTGAAGGCTCTAAGAAAGGGAAGGAACTGATTGGTCGCAGGAGGTAGTAGCAGAATCCCTTAAATTGGAAGGGTGGCAGAAAAACGGGGAGAAAGGGCGAGAGACCGGATACGTGGCGGACTCTAACACTAGGTAGGCCTTTGAGGCGTATAGAGAGAGTGTTCTCCTCTTGGAAAGTCCTCTGGAAAAAGGTTGGTGTAGAGACGGACGGCCACGCGGTTAAGCCATCTCCGGAAAAGTGACTCGTGTTCCCCGGCCAGACAAGCCGACGTGCGGCATCACAGCTTCGGTACATTAGCGTACGTAATGTTATTGCATAGTGTACATCTTTGTAAATATTTGTAAATAAACTGTATATAACTAATTATTGAGTGTGGAGGTGTGACTTTCCACGGACCATTTAACGGACAATCTCGAGGCGTAAAGAACAACTCGGGACGGAACATTTGTAAAGATCACGTGACGAGTAAGAAGGATCTTCACTATCAGGTCTCTAATATTATTTTAAAAAAGTATAAAGAAAACAGCTAACAATGACAAAAGGATAAAACTTACAAAAATTTGGAAGCAGAGAAGGAAAATAAACTGTTTAAGCTGGAAAGATACACTGAAGGATAAGCGACGTCATTTATACTCACTGCATCTTCGATGCGAACAATCAAATCCTGTTAAAGTATAAAAACATTAAAAAGCTGTTAAAAAACTTATTTTCAGAAATTATTAAACGAGGAAAATCAGGAGTGCAATAAAAAATTCTCACTGCAAACCAGTCTTGTATTTCCAATATATAGCGAAGAATTTAAAAGAGTAATGACAAAAATGAAAAGAGAAAAAGCATTAGGACTTGATAGAGATGCCTAAAATACATGGAAACTTCATGGTTCTCGGCTGTTTTTAACAAGATTATAGAGAAGGATTAAATTCCGGAGGAATGGAAAACTGTGTATAAGAACAAAGATGTGCATCGGAATGCAGATGATATAGAGGAATTAAACTTATGAGCCTTATAAATCTTTGGAAAAAGTTATTGATGCAAGGATGCGAGAAGAAACAACTGTAACGGATAAATAGTTTGGATTTAACCGGATAAGTTCGAAAAGAACACTTACCACTTTACACCGTATATCGAAAAGACATTGCTAGTGTTAAATCTGTGTTTTAAAAATTTGGCTTGTGGGTGGTAGATGTGAGAACTGTGACATAAAAGAAGGAAAAGTGGGTATGGAATGGGAAAGTAAAAGAAAGTAAAACATGAGAGAGAATGCAGCTTGACAGTATTGTAAACTAATTAGTTTTAAACGAGGAGATAATAAGGAAATAACATATTATAATGACTAAATACGTAAATGAAACAGAAAACGATAATGTATAAAGGTGAATAACAAATTAAAAAGTATTAATTACATAAGAAGAAAGCAATGGTAACAAGATAGAAACTGCAGCTTGACAATAAGAGCTCGTTATCAAGCGTGCTATTGTTCTTGAATCTTAGAAAAGATCACTCTACTTTTAATTTTATTTAAAAATTTCTTGTACATTCTCTGAACAGTATCTTGTTCCAATTAATTTTTGTTTTGTGGTTACCATAACGAAATGAGTTGTTTTTAAAATTATAATAAATATTTTGATTAAAAAGCGAAAGTTTCATTTATTTACTGTTTACCAAACAACTTGTAGCTTCAAATTTACTACATTTCAATCAATAAAACGGCATCTGTAGAAACGAAAGTCAAATTAAATAGGTAAATTGAAATTGATATTGGTAAATTGAGTGACAAGAAATGAAAGCAGATCGTAAATCAGAACCAAATAAAAAAGTGAGAAAACAAGAAAGTAATTCGCTTCGCGTGTCTCTTTGTGATTATTCAATATCGAAAACTAAATAAATTTGGCAAAAAGTATCGAATTACATCTCATAATATAATTATTCAAGAAATTAAAAGATTACGTAACATATTTAATTTAATTTTCACTTAATGCAATTATAAAATTTGATAAATCATTTATTACATTTTATTTTGTTGGATAACTAGCGTAACAGTTTGTCATGAGACTGGAGAACAACAGAGTTCTAAAACAACAAATTACCGGTATATTTAAAAAAAATAGAATACAAATACACTCATTGCCATAAAAATTAGCGTACAAAGGAGTTGTCGGAATCGAAAGAAACTGTGTTTGTGCAACAGTAATATAAGTAAGTGATTACAAAATGAAATCAAAGCGATCATTTATTGCAGAGAAATCAACGGAAAAGAGGTTTTAGTATCTTGTTGGGCCACCTCTACTATGAATACATGATGTAATACGGGCGTACAGTACATGGAGACATAAGTTACTGCCAGAAGATCTTCGAGTGAAAACTCTTGTAAGTTTAGTGATGAGCTAATAAAGTTATAAATTTCTGATTTGGAGGGGGTTTTTTTACTGGGATATTTATATGGTATTAAGTTATTTCGATGAAGATCGTTAACCAAAGAATCCATTCTGTATTGCATAATTTCGTTTTCTATTTTCAAATTAACAGTTTCTTGTTCTAAATTATTGATTTTGCCTCCCATTTTTCTGTATTGCTCTTTAGTTTCTTGAACACTACTACAAATAAGGTCCAATTCTTCTTTTATAGAGGTCATTTGATTCGAAAGTTTTTCATTGGAAGTATTTATCAAATCAGAAATTTTGTTCCATAGTACTGTAGTTGAGATGTCTGGCGAGTTTTTCGAGTTAGTTGATAGAGAAGAATAAGGTTCATTTAGCTCACATGAGAGTTTTTGTGGACTTCGGGATGTTATATCGAGGTACAAATCGTTAGCTGCAGAGGATGGTTCAAGAGAATCCTTTCCGGCATAGACGTTGTAATCTGTTATGAGTCGGGAGTTGATCGACGATGGTGAATCCTTTCGGTTAATATTACCTATGGTTCCAAAATGGCGGCTTGTCTCTGATTCCAGCAAATAGAAGAAAGGAAACAGTGGGGACGCACGTTCTAACCAACCTAACCTATTCTAATAATTTTGTTGGCAATAATTGTGGTAATTTATTAGAATAGGTTAGGTTAGGTTAGGTTAGAACGTGCGTCCCCACTGTTTCCTTTCTTCTATTTGCTGGAATCAGAGACGAGCCGCCATTTTGGAACCATAGGTAACATTAACCATCCTTTCTACTGTCTAGTTTGGTACGGTTAAGTAGTGGTCTTCCTTTTTTATCCGGAGAACGTTGCATCTTGGTTAGTAGTAATTAATTCTTCTAAGTAGTTTAATACTTCAAATTTAACTATAGCAATGTAGGTTAAAAGACAATTGCCGATAATCGGCCTTCCCTCTAGTAAACGAAGTGCATAGTAAAAGTCACCAGCAGCTCCGAGAGACAGGTGCATTCCCGTTGTTGGATATTATTAAAAATTACAAGTAAAAACTTAATGTAAATCTTATCTAAACCTGACTCTAATATTAATGCAAGTATCGTAGCAATGATTTTATTTATTTTGATATAAAAATTTAATAAAGTAAACATTCTGTATTATTTAACTTTTTAACTGATTACAGTTATAAAATTTTAAATCAAATTTATTGTTAAGATATGTGGATCAATGTTAGAGTCAAGCTTAGATGATAATAAATTCACTAAATTTTTATTTACAGGGTGTTTAACGATAAGATTGGCCAAACTTCGGGAGATGATAAAACATCAAAAAATAAGTGTAATTAGAAAAACAGCTACTATCCCAATGCTTAATTTTCGAGATAAAGGAGTTAAAGTGCTACAGAAATGAAATACAACACATTTAGTTGAAATTTTTTATAAGGGTTTTGCTCCAGGAAGCCTACATTTATAAAAGCTTTTATGTGTGATTTTTTCACCGTGGGCGGAGATATGGGGAGAGGCGCATTTCTTTACAAAACGTATGTGATTCCACTTATTAACTAATAAATTTTGATTTTTAAAAAAATCTGTATCAAAGTTAGCATAATTGTTTTGTTTTTCTATCATGTATTATCTTTAATTTTGAAGATTTGAATTAACTTATAACATTCTGTATTTTGTTTTTTGTTTATTTAAAAACTGCAGAAAATATAAGATTACTCGAAATTAATTAGTATGTCTTGGCATCATATATATTTTGTAAAGAAATGTGCCACCCCACATCTCCGTCCATTGTGAAAAAAGAACAAATTAAAATATTTTAAATATAGGCAATCTGGAATAATACCCATACAAAAATATTTTAACTAAATATCTGGAATTGTCTTTGAGATAATAAAAAAGAACGTTTTAATAGCACTTAAACCTCTTTATCTGGAAACGTAAGTGTTTTGGGATAGTAGCTGTTTTCTCTAATTATGCTTATATTTTTATCATCTCCGGAAGTTTGGCCAATCTTATCGCTAACACACTGTATATTAGGCACTTTTCTGTATTTTAAAAGTTTTCTCGGATGTAATGAGAGCTTTCGGGAGGGATAAGCTAGCATTTTTCACCGGACTGAAGAAAACTTAGGAACTCTATAAATTAATGCAATTATATGTTATCAATAATATTTTTAATAACAAAAAATAAAATTTATAAGATTGTTTTTTTTATTAATAAAGAAACATTCTATGTATTTCGTGTGAAATTTGATAATAATGTAGATTTTTTTGACATCTTGTATAACCTAAATAAATAATAAATTTCAATATACATTCTGTGCAGGATTTACATAACAATCTTATGATTTCTATAATATAAATTTATAAAAAATCGCGTAAATAATTGATAAATGTAAATACTTTTTAATCATTTCATCCGTTATGATTACATACACATTAGTAACTATGTTTAGTAGCACATCAGTAGTAATGAAATAAATACCGGAAATATATAGGCCCTACATTTGTTCTTCTAAAATTGTAGAAATGAACAAATGGAAATTTTAAAAGTTATGAACTACCCGTAATGATAGTTCATAATTTAAGAACACTCCAATCAATTTGAAGTTTGATAAGAGAAAAATATCACATAACAATTTTTCTAAAAAAAAATTAAGATAAAAGTTAAAAAAAATTTAAAACATTCGAAATAGCGAAAAGTTCAAAATGAAAAATGACAACTTGTTAATCTAATTTTACTTGTTGACATGTTTTAAGTTGTTTGTATGGAAAGTTGAGCTATAATATAGGTCGATGTGAAAAATTTTATATATTCGTTAATATCGCATTTGTCTGTATAAATAATTTATATCGAGTGAAATTCATTACTGGAGTAACTAAAAGAAATTTTTTAATATCGTAATTTTTATTCGAAATAATTTAATCCACTTTATAGAAGGATTATTTTTCTTTCAGTTAAAACACAAAAATAAAAATTTGTTTAGTTTTCTATAATTAATAAAACATTCGATTTTAAACTACTCTAAAAAATAAAATAAAGTTTATTTTAATTATTTAACAAATAAAACAAAGTTTATTTTTTAGTTTATTTGTGTGTCCTTTACCATTTTACAATAATTTAAAGAAATTCTATTCACGGTGTTAATCTATTGAATAAAGTTTTAACTATAAACAGGAAATGTATATGATGGATTTCTGAACTTTTTGAATTCATTGCTTATCATTGTTTCAAAAACTTATGCCAAGAAACATTTATATATCCCTATGAATAATTCAATCATATTCATTTATAGTTGATTATCCAATTGAAGAATAATATATCATTTTTTAAAATACAAAATTATTGCGAGGAAAACAAAGTAAATTCTTGTTTTTATGATTAGAATAAATTTTTTGAATGTATAGTAATTGTATTGTATGAACTATGAACTTTTGTTACGATTAAATATTACATACAGTAGTTCAAAGTTTTTACTTGTAACAATACAATCTTAATTTTTAACATTCCGTCTATAGAATATTTGAATTCGCTTTGTAGTGGCACTTATAACGACAGGTTTTCAAGAACAGATTATATAGTAAAAGTACATGGTTTTTAAATATTTGAATAAACAACTTACAGTTTTAATTTTTACATTAAAATATAAAATATCACGAAAATACAAAATCGTCGGCCGTGTTTTTCATTTTATTCAAATATATTGTGAATTATGATATTTGCATAATCGCTAGAGGACATTTTATCATCTTGCAGGGTTTTCTTTTCTTTTTGTGAAGGCGTAGCCTCAAATAAAAGGTCGCCTAGGTAAGCGAAAAAAAATGTTTGGACTGTCACGACTGAAAAAGAAAACTAAGACAATCTTGTATTTTCATGATATTTTACCGTCGGCAGATTTTTAATTTTACGCAAATTACAATTTGAAATTATACAGCTTCAGTTTAGGTACAAATTTTGAAAAAAAAAATTGTTGTACTTTTTATTTATATTTTTCTCCATCAAAAACAGAAAATATTAGAAACTGTTTAAAAATGTATTTTTCTTTGTTTAAATATATAAGTGTTTTTTTTTCTCGTCAGAGAAATAATAAAGTTCTTTATTAAAAAATTATAAATATTTCTTCTATAAAATTTTTTTCAAACTATTCAACTAAACTCTTTCAGTTCACAAATGTAATATGTTTGTTTTCAAAAATCATTCGGGCGTAGGAGCTAATTTAAATTATATTCTAGAAATTACGTTTAGCGTAATAAAAAATTATCCATGTTCGTAAATAAATCTCAAGACAAGTCGAACAAAGTCGGACAAAGGGGAGGGGAGAAGTTCAACTTCAATAGACGTCCATTTTACTTCATTAAATTTTATACAATTTATACATTTTATTATGCGTAAAGTTATAAAGATTTTGAGGATGGTTGAGTTTTGCTGGACGTCCGAAAGGGAGAGGGTTACGGAAATTTGGACAAACTGGGATAAGAGGGGAGGGGAAATAAAAATTTCAAGAAAAATGCGGACGAAATTTATAGACAGCCCCTAAATGATGGATCGTTGATTTTGTAGAAACGTTGTAACAGAGTATTGTGCTTTAAAGCTTTCGCGAATAAACAAGAAAATGCATGTGTGTATTTCATAGAACGACGCAAAATGCGTCGTTCTATAGAGTCAGGGACAGAGTATCTCCAGGATCATGGAGAGCACGGAACTCATATATGCTTGAGAGTGTTGAATATATCCAGTTGGAAATACAAAATATAATTTTAAAATTGTATTTTGTGCTTAGGCCGTTTTTGTGTGCGCCATAACTATGTAAAAATTTAATCTTCTTAGTTTGAAGGTTTATCGCTAATTTAACGTTTTATTTATTTATCCAATGTTTGTTCAAGACCACGTTATTGCAAAGATACATTTACATTTACTGGATAACCAGTTAATTAAAAATAAAAATGAAACTAAAAATAATTAAATAATAATTAAAACGCTGTCTTTTAAACCGAAACTAAAAATAAAGTAAAAATTAATTAATTTATTTAAATTTAAATCAAAACTTGTTCGTCTTGATTAATTTGGTTATATTTCATCCAAGCGATTTGAGTTGAGGATTTATAACACTTTGTAGTATTACTTTCGAGGTTTTCCTTGGCTGTGATGGAACATTTTCCCTTTAATATATATGAATGTAAACAAATATAATACATTTGTATTTAGACTTACTTTCAAAATCATCGACAAGAGTAATTATGCATCCAGTTGAAATTGTTCGAGTAATGAAAAATTTGGCATACAAAATATGATTCGGACAGGTATGTAAATGATTACCGTTGTGGTCCAATTGTAATTCAATCGTAATTCAGTCGATAATGCAATCGTGAGTGACAAACAATGTGTACAATTTTAAGGCACTGGCTCTCTTTAAAATAGCTACTTCAGTATTCTATTTACAAAAAAGCACACAGAGGCTCGCTTTGTTCACGATTTTCAGTGTCCCTGTTCTTTAAAGGTCTGGACGCCATACGTGCCTGTGCAACGCAATCAAATACATTATGCTCAGCAATGAAGACTCGGGTGGCGGGCAAGGCAAATTGTTCGCCATCTGAATCGTCCTAACCTGATTGTAAAAACGTGTTGGTGCAATGGATAAGTAAGCACACAAATACACAGCGGGTGAGATTCGAACGCCCCTGATAGATCACTAGAAGAGCTGAAAGTCTGATCGTGAGACAACACGAACAACTGTGACGCCATCCTTGTCTACCATCCAGAGACAGATGGAAACCTCATTACAGAACTCTGTCTCTCCAATATCATTAGCAAGCGATTGGCATAGGTAAAATTTTTCTGCACGATGGCTAAGCGTCTTGCCATTAGCACTCCTGCATTGCTGGCTTTATTTGCAATAGTGCAGTGACAGAGAAGTATGGACTGGAAGAATATCATTTTTCTTTATTAGACGAATATTATCATCTCCGATAAAACCCTGTGGCCCAAGACGACCCTTTGTCCTGCATACAGAAGAGACAGCATATGTAACTTCCTTGCAAAATACGTTTCTATGTTCACTTATTTATCTTAACCCCATATTTATTTATGATTTTACTTATTCGCTGTATTCATTATATATATATATATATATATATATTAATAATATATAATGAACACAACCATATGGCCCATGATGGGCGAAGCGCCGTAAAGATTTTTTTTTTTTTTTTTTTTTTTTTGATAGGCTCGTAACTTGAACAGCCTTTGTGTCAAATTTTTTAAGCAAACGTCTGATTCTTCGGATCGGTTGTGTGGTATTTTTTGCTCGCCAATCTTTTTTGTATACTATCTGTGCCAAATATCCAAAGAAATCCTCAATTGGCCGGCATTGTGATTTGACTGATTATGTTCTCTGGGTACTAAAGGAATGTATTTGGCTTTGAGGAACTCCACTGTCGAATTTGCGTAGTGAGACAAATCCTTCTTGGATCAAAAGATGAACTCGTCATTTTGATGAAGCTTGTTAAGAAAAGGAATTAGAATTTTCTTTAGACATTTGTTTTGGTACGTGTCAGCGTCAATTGCAAGGGATCCCTTCCTAAAAAATTATTTCGGAACACTTGCTGGTGAAATGACAATGTGCAGCATGACTTTTGCTTCAAATTTCTTCTAAAATTTGTTCTTCACTTCAGGAGGTGCTTGATTTTCATTGCTCGCATTTGCATGCCGGAAATAGATGACAAAAAAAGTACTTCTCGTCGTCCAAATCCTTCCACTTCCTAGCCTTTAATACATTTCAGGTATTTCACACTTCTTCAAAATATTTGGCTAAAAAATGCTCCACTAACAATTTTTTGAGTGGTTCGCTTTAGTTTCGTACATGTTTCTTTTGAAACCATTTTTCCGAACTGACTCACGAACGTTCGAAAACTTTACGTGCTATAATTGAGCATGTATAATGGCGTAATTTTTGGGCCAAGAATTTTAAGATTATTTTTTTGAGTTCAAAAGTTAAGATGCTTTAATCTCAGACCAAATCTTTTGTCTTATCACGATATGAGGTCATTATCATTTTTGTCCTTAATCATCCTGGGTCTTGCTATGAGTGTCCGTGATTTCTCGAGTAGATCTACTATAAAAATACAATTAAAATCCTTGCTTTCTGAGTATGTATTTAGAACAGCGGCGGAATTTAAAAATCTCCGTTATTTTTTACTATTAATTCCCGAAATTCTTATAATTTCTCAAAAAATAAGAATCTAAAATTTATAAATATAAATAATCCTGATTTTTTGAGAAATCCTACCTCTACATCAGTGGTTCTCATCCTTTCTGAGGCAGCGGAACACCATTCATATACTTCTTATTACACGGAGCATTAGCATCAATGCATTCAAAAATTGATCAGCAATTCCATGTTTACTATTCTCAGGAAACGATGAAGCAATAAACTAATAAACTTTAATATATTGAATAAAATATAAATATCGAATTATCTACGAAAAAACTTTAAAATCTTTTCTTTCGTGGAACACTCGAGTTAGGTTTGCGGAACACAAGTGTTAAGAACCACTGCTCTAGACTCTGGTAACTATTCCTGAAACGTCGAAGATCGAACTTTGATATTTTGTAGTGCATCAAAACGTTTAAATCTGTTGAGAATTCAAATTTTTCTGATAACACGCTGTACGTTCTTTTTAGATGTACGATTTTGTTTTATTGTAGGAAATCTGCTTCTATTAAAATATTTCATATCAGTGAAACTAATTTAACTTTATTGTATTAGATTCTGTTATTTCTTTTGCCATTTCAATATTTAAGTTCTGCTTCTTTCAAAATCTTTGTATAGTTATTTAAGGTTAATATTACCTATTCAGTGAAGATTAGTCTAGTTCTTTATCTTGTAAATGGAAGAGATGCTTTAAATATCATACAAAACTCTGAACTTATTCAGAGTTTTGTGTGGTATTTAAAGCATCTCTGAACTTATTCTGTTTTTCAAACCTAATTAAAGTACAGAAATATATTACATTGGGTTCGCTTCTAAGAAATTAGCTTGTTAGAATACGAAAACATCAACATTCTGTTAGAATTAATGGATTGAATATGTAAGTTAAATTAGTTAAATAGAAAATACATAAATAACTTTTTATTATATTTGCCCACCTTTTAATAACTTGCAAAAATAAAAATTGACAATTTTATGGTGATGTATTTCGAATGTTTAAGACATTTGTACAATTTTTCATTTTATTCAAATGATTTCCGTTTTTTTCATATATTTTCCGTTTTCGTCATTTACTTTTAATTACTTAATGCGTTTTAATTTATTTTAATATTTTTCTTTATTAATTTATAAATGTATTGCTTTTACATTGCTTTTCAAAACCTCTTAAGTTTTCAATTTGGCTGTTTATTTGTGTTTTTGCTCTCTTTTCCCAGTTTTTGTTTTTCTTTACTTTTTATTTTCAACTTTATTTATTCCCGACGAAATGATTTTGTAATAATGAAAATATTTGAATAATTTATTAAATGCCAACTTAATTGATTGATTTGTTTGACGATATTTTCCATTCGATATTTTGCATAAAAATAATTTATAAAATAAATTCGAATAAGTAAATATACATTAAAATCATTTAACTAAATTTTTAGCGACTATTAAATTCCGTAAAGGATAAAAACGAGCAAAAACTGACATAGGCTAATCTTGCCAAATTATAAAATACTTTTCTATATTAATAAGCACGTCGGGGGAGTGGGAAATACAACCGCTCTACGAAATTTCGGAGATGCGATGGTGAGAATTAAGGCAAAACGATGTTGCGAATTAGGGCAAAACGATAACAAAAAATAAGGCAGAGAATGCAAAAATGTTCACGAATTATCAGTGAGAGATAATTAAAAATTGCAGCAACAAGTTTCATAACTTTCCCGGTAAGAGTTAAAATTGTGTGTGACGTCATCTGTATGAAATTTTATTTAAAAACAGCATTTTATATTATTAATTATTATAAAATAGCGAAAAGCTTACTTTTGAGAGTAGAGACGAGATTTATAAAAAAAACTGGCAAAAATTATTATAACATCGCAATTTTTAATCATATTGTTAATTTATTTAATTTAAAATACAGTATATGTTATCAATTTTAGTAATGTCTTGCCCCTATGCATTACACTTTTCCTAATAGGAAGTCATACAGGTCATCTATGTAATTCAGTTCTGAAGAAACATTTTGAATTGAAATCACGTGACTTCCCGTCCTGCTGGAAGTTCGTATATAGCCTACTGCTCCTAAGTTTTCCGTATCTGGTATCGACTTTAATCTATCTAACTCTGTTGTCGACATTAAGGTGAGAAAAGACAACAGACGGATGCCAGTGGGAATTTATAGGTCTGCAATTTGAAAATTAAAGCCCAAAAAAATTGTAAATGTTAATAACGAAAATGTAAATAAAATCTTAATTAAGTCCGACACCACTCGAGATGTGACACGTCCTTCTCACCTTCTTGATCTTTAACTACCAAATTTAATAGCATCAATTTTCTTAACACACAAACCACCCTGAAAAATTTCAGAAATTTTCGATAAAAGGCACAGGAGTTACTAAGCTTTAAAGTGGGTGAACAAAGTTGTGTACACACACACTAACATTCATACATTTAAAAAAAAAAAACTCCAAATTTTTTCATTTATCGATGTTTCAGGGTCTCTCGAGTCCAAAAATGAAAAAAAAATCTTGGGTGATCATTTTTTGACTGCTCACCATAATTTTCCTCCGTTATGTATAAAGGCCGGGAATGTAAAATCAATACTTATGTTTTTATATCTGTAAAATTTCGGGAAAACCAATTCCTCGGCCCTCTTAACAATATATTGCTGTAATATGCCCATACATCTCGGTGTGGTATTATAAAATTCAAATAATTTCCAAGAATACCAATTTGCCAGACTAACTATCGGAAAAGAGAGTTTGATTTAACGTCGATTTACTAAAAATCAGCAACGAGTAAAACTAGGAATCAATCGTATTATAATTAAAATAAACGAAAATATTATTTTCGTTTAATTAATTTTTATTGGCGGAATATTTGAGAAATTTATGAGATTAATTCCTGTTTTAAATTACGTTTACAAAAAGAAACACTAAGTTCATAATTTATATAACGATTTCTAGTGATTTATGAATACTTAAATGACTAAAATAAATAATTGCAGTAATATTTCGTTATCGTTTATCCTATTCGGGGAATAAATAAATAAAAATAAAACATTTATAAATTTATGAATGTGCTATATCATTTTTTTAATTGTAATCTGAATGGTTAAGACAGTTCATAACAAAATTAAGAATTTATTACTGTCCTTAAATTATATGAGAACATTTAAAATAAGTGAATTGAATTCATACAAATATAAGAATATATAAGTTAACATTAAAAAGTAATAATGAAAAAAGTTAAAATTGCTGAAAGGAAACTCGAGACATCACTAAATAAAAATATAAAATTACACAATAATCAAATGTTCTTGTCATTTTCAAATAAAATTCTGTATCTAAAAATATTTTTATTCAAAATATCTGATATTATGTTTGACATTAAGCATTAAATTATAATATAATTTTCAAATTTAATATTAATAAAAATGTTCTATAAACAAAAGTGATTCGTTTAATAAAACAATCTTTACTAAAATTTTTATTAGTTTTACACGCGGTGAATATAGATAATGTCTTTACTTCATTATAAAACAGCATTATTAATTTATAATCCTATATAATGTTGCGATTTTATAACTCCGCCAGTCGTTCCATAAAGCAACAAATAAATTTATGTATATTTTACTAATCCAAAATTAGCCTAAATGCATAAATTATTTATTTTTGCCTCCGTACGCAGCTACATACTGTAAGGTATTTTATCCACAATTCACGTATAAACTACACAGAAATATAGTTTATTTATTAATATCTGTTAACAAAAATGTATAAATAAAAGTTAGGAACTATTGACAATAACTATATTAAAATTTTTATGCTTAAAACTTTAAAAAAAAAATCATTAAAATTTTATAGTGCTTCCATCTAGTGAGATATTTATAAAATTTAAAATTTTTCCCAAATCTTCTACTTTTATTATTATAATTTAATATAGTATTATATCTATTGATATCCCGCTTTATTACTTCTTTTTTAATAATTTAAATAAGTTTTAAAATAAAATATTCTTACAAGATGATTTTTATATATTTTTATAATAAGATTTTAATAAAAGTAATCGTAAACAGTCTGATTTAGGTAAAATACCTATACATTTATTTAAAAATATATATCTATAGATATTTTTTATATAAAAACGAAGCCTTTAAAAATTTTAGATGAAAACAGAATCTTTCTCGTTACTTTAACATCAACAAATAAGAATATTAAAAATTTAATATAGTCTAAAAATTATATATTTGTAAGGATTGTATATTTTAAGAATTGATATAAATTAATAACTTTAAACTATTTCTGCAAACAACGTTTATACAAGCAATTCTCATCGAAGTTACCAGCCAACAAGAAAATCCAATTGAATAAAAATCTCTATGGAAAGGTCTATTTTTAGTTTTAAATAAATGAAATGCTTTCTTCAATCGATAAATTTTCAGAAATCATTAAGACAAATGAGGGATTTACTCGAACTGATCTTACATTAAATACAGAAATTGCCATTTATGTAATTATCATTTAAATGCCATAAAATTAATGTTAAATTCGTTTTAATCCGTATAAATGTTGACGAAATATAAAGTGACTTAGGTTTAATTATCATTGAAAACAATATTATTTATTATTTTAATATGAGAAAATATTTTATAAAAATAAAAATAATAATACATTTTTTATTAACATTTCTGTAGGATTCTGTACAAATTTTAAACTTATTTTTTTATTTAATTACGAGTAAGTAACTATTATAATTTAGTAAATTTGTATTAAGATATTTTAAATATTGTATAAATTAACTTATATTAATAAAATTAATTTCTAATTTAAATTTTAATCCGAAAGGAACTAAACCAATTTTAGAGTTTGCATTTTAATTTTGAAGAAATAAAAGAAAATTAAATTGTATAATAAAAATTTATTAAACTGTTGATTCAATACCCATTTTTAATTGTAAATAAATAAATAAATAAATAGATTATAAATATAGCACGAATAATCGAATTGTTCTCCTTAAATCAATAATATTTGCGAATCAAGAGATTAGTCTTTCAAAATATTTTTCCAAGAGAGAAATATTATATAATCGGATTGTTTAACACTTCAAACATATTTGATTTATATATTATTGCCATTATACATCTTACTATTAAGATATATAATACGACTTTATGTCATAAACATAATATTAAGCTCCTAATAAATGTATAGGTGTAAACCAATCTCGCAATTGCATTGTCAATCATACTTAATTAGCTTTATCTATGTTTTTAACGACTTAAATTCATTTTAATTAGGCGTTTATAAATCCCAATGGATTTTATGAGTTAAATGACATTTTTGGAACGTATTTTGTAGCCGGGCAGTTCGAAAAGAAGTTCAAGATTGAGAAATAAACTACGTTTGGATAAGATTTGCGTTATTGTAGACTTTGTGTATAAGGCTGAACGTTGAAATATTTAAATTTAATTTATTATTACTTTTATAAATAAATTTTGCTTTCAGAAGAACTTTGGATTATCATACAGTTCAGACTACACGCTTAAATGGTAAAACGTCTGCAATTTCCAATAGTTAGTTCAAACTTCAAAATTAACAAAATTTCAGAAGTTCCGTTCGATCTGTCTAGTTTATAAATTATACGCTGTAGTTTACTTGACATCGAATTCAAACTTTGTAGTAGAGTTAAATAATCGATGTCCCATCCTTTATAAAAGGTTTCGTTAATGTCCTATAATTGCTAGTTCCTAAATTCGATATACAAACTCAATAGAATTTATAAAGTACGAAAAATTAATTTCAAAATATTTAAGAAAATCTATTTAGCTAATTATCAAATTTATAATTTATTAAAGAATTGGAAATAATAATCAAAATCGTTAGAATAATTATAAATGAATTAAATTCGGCAAATTGAATTGGCACTTTATATAATTGTATATTAAATTAAAACTATTATTTTAAACACTACATTACATGAAGTAAAGTATTTTAATATTTATAATATATTATTTCTATTTTTTTTTAAATATATGTTATTATATACTTTATATAAATAATTTAAAATTTAATGCTAAATAACTTTTGATTATTCTTTACATTCTAATTAAATTGACAGTTAACTTATTAAAGTATTTTATTTAGTTACGATTAACGTATGATAGTATTTTATAAGTAACCAACTAAGCTTAATGTCTCGATAAATAATATCCTTTGTATTTTTATTCATGTGGGCATGCAATAATAATGAACATTCCAACACTAACGTCGAGATTTGTCAATCACGACGATTGACACGCCACCTGTGACGTCATTAATCAATAAAGTTAACTTATAAAGGTGTGGATAACTGCCGGAGTTCATTCGCCACAATGGAAGATGAGTCGATGGAGTTCGCACTGGGAGTAGCGATTATAGTCGTAGTTATTTTAGGTTGTATAGGAAATATCATGTCGTTATTCGTTTTATCTCGACCGGAATTACGTTCTTCAATTAATTGTGGACTTCAAGGATTAGCAGTTTTTGATACTTTGTTAATTGCGACTTCTCTTTTCATTTTTGGATTTCCCGGATTGGGGCAGAAAATAAAGAGTTTTCAACATCATTACGGTTATATATACTTGAAGATGGTACCCGTTTTGTATCCTCTAGCGCACATTGCAAAGACCGGTTCAATTTGGACCACAGTTATTGTGACAGTCGAACGATACGTAGCCGTGTGTCATCCTCTTAAAGCTCGATCAATCTGTACTTGCAGCCGAGCAAGATTTTGTAATTTTTTCATTTTGCTATTTAGTATAGGTTATAATGTGCCAAGATTTTTCGAGGTGGAAGTTAAGTCTTTCAACGACACTAATAACGAGACTTGTTTGGCCTGCCCAACTCAGTTTCGCACCAACGAAACCTACTACAGAGTTTATTACGTAGGGTTAAACATCTTATTCACTTAATCTTTTACCGTTTGGAATGCTAATTGTACTTAACACCAATATCTGGATGGTGGTAAGGAAAGCTAACAGAAATCGCCAACGTATGAATCGAAATTTACGTAAAGAAATACATCTGGCTCTTATGTTATTTTGCATAGTCATCATCTTTTTTATCTGTCACTTATTATCTCTGATTGCCACTATTTTAGAATATCAAACTATCTTCCTGCCGCTTCTGGTAAAAATATCTGATTTTATGGTGACCCTTAATTCTTCCGTTAACTTTATCGTGTATTGTATTTTTGGGAAAAAATTTCGTAGGGTTTTTTTGAAACATTTTTGTAAATTATCGGCGAAGACTCCAAATAGACTTATTAACAGAGACCAGAGACTTGTTAATCTAAGGGTCAAGTTTCGTGATGGTAAGTCTTCGATTGGATTTTTTACTTTCTCTATAAACAGAACTACATCTTTTACACAATAAATATTTAATTTTTAAAATAAACACTATAATATCGGAATTTTTACTTATAAAAGCGCGATCTAAACTAATTTTACTTGTGCTATTTAAACATTTTGTGCCGTTACTTAAATATATGTTTGATAAATTTTATAATTACAGTTAAATATGCTTACTCAAATTATATATATTTTTAAATTATTTATAAAATTTTAAATAATTTTATTGTGATATAAAATTTACTGAGAAGTTCGGTAATGTAAAAAGAAGAGTTGTATTACATGTGATATTTTAATTTTAAATTATAGACGCAATAATGTGAATATCTATTGAATTGATAGTATTAATAACAAAGTATTTAATTTCGATAGTAAAAATCTATTTTATATTTGATAAAATTCCACAAAAACTTCCTTTATAGACATGATTTCCAGATTAAAGAATTTAATTATAATTTTTTCCTGCCTATTTCTGTATAGATTTACTCATCAGTTTTAAACAAGTAGGTCTACTTAAAAGAATAATCTCTTTCTCTCTCAGTTGATTTGATAAATAATACGATATTATGATAGGTTCAATGATAATAATTTATTGATTTACTCATTTAATGTAACTCAAATTATTTAATAACCAATAATTAATTATTTTTATTTTGTAATTCTAAGAAAATATTTGAATTAGTTGTTATATTTTTTGTATTAGAAATTTTAGACATTAAAAATATTTATACAATACATGAATTCATAAGTATTATAGAATTGAAATGTATAAAATGAACAGTTGTAAATATCACGTGTTGTACAACTCATAATTTTCATCATTTTGATGTGATGAATCACACAACTTTTAAAGAGTCTAAAATTGTTTTCAAAGTTATTTATATCATGAGAGTAAAATATTATTTTTCATCTTAATTTATTTTCTTATATATCGATAGATTGTTTGTCGTTATGTAAAATTTAAGACGTAAATAAGCACAATAAATCAATTCTATACATACGTACAATTATATCTATAAACTATTTTAAACTGTATACTTTAAAATGTTATACAAGAAAAAAATGTGTGTTTATTCATTATTTTTGAGAGAAGACTTCAGATATATTTTGTAAAAAATATTTTCGAACTAATGCATTATTCTTGGAACAAAATTATATTGTATGTTGTAATAATCCATTTCGTGTATTGTATATGTCTATGTCGATAAGAAATGTTATCTAATATTTTATGTATTAAAATGTAATTAAAAATGACGTCATACTTAAATAAAGCTACTACAAGATTATAAATCAATAGTATTTTTTATTTATTAAAAAATATTTTAATTCAACTCCTTCAATATCAGGTACTGCACCCCAAGTATGATGTGATCACTTTCTTGCTGTGTTAAGTGAAAACATTAGTCTGGTAATAGTGACAATTGTCATTTTTGAATGATGGTATGTACATAAAACTGATTTTGTTTGGTTGCTGTAGAAACTAAAATGTGTCTGTGGTCATTGTTCCATTGTTACTGATCATCAATGCTTTTCTCTTTCCAGTATTTTACATTTTACATGTTTTTGCATTCTGTTCAAGAATTTAGTTCCGATGATAAGCAGATTATAGATTAGAACGATCCAAGTGATATTTCCAAGTCGGAATACTCTATCAAACAGAAATGAGAGAATTAACCAGGAGTCCAAATGAGAATCTTTCTCAAGAGAATCTTCTCGCACTTCAAATACTCCTGGAGTTGTTGAAAAACTTCGACATAATACAGGAAGCAATCTGTCATTGAACACTACAACCTAAACATGTGTTTAATTCAGATGCGAAACAATTGCAGTTTGGGCCGTGGTTCGAAATTCTAATGAAGGTTCTACCCCCAACTCCACTCCCGCCGAAAAAGACGGGACTGGCATCTCCAAAAAAAACCTTTGTTCCTTGACTGAAAAAAGGATCACTCGATCTTTCACCGAAACATTTAGGTTTACACGTACGGACCTCTATTGGCTTCGAGCCCTGGTTTAACCGAACCACTTTGGCCGTTGTAAAACCGTCATTGATTCAGCTGACGCAACGGAACGAGACATTAAACCGACAGACTGTTGCAGACGAAACTATTCGAGTTTCAAGAAGATCGGCATACCTATATTTATGAGAATGACTCTAAATGTAAAAGTGCTATATTGTCTTGCAACAGGGAACAAATTTTCATTTGATGCATTTGTTAAAAGATGTGTGATCTTCTCGACATACTTCCCATGTTATGAAGAAATGAAGAGACAGAAATCCAAAGTCTATCGCACAAGAGACGACCAAATTTTCTAGAGCCTATGGTCATCGGACTCCAAGAAAGGACTGCTGTTAATGCCAATGCAGCGGTATTTCGAAAACAACGACGAAAAGAGGCACATAGTGTCAAGAACTGCCAGGCTCGTGTTCCATGTAATATGTTGTACAATATTATGAAAATATTAGATTCTATTTTCTCATTCGGTAACTTGAGATGATACGCATAAAAACGTTATATTCGGAGTACAAGAAATCCCATAAAAGGCATGAAAAAATTATTGCTGAAGTAAAGGAATCATACGCGACTGATAACTTTTGTTTAATAAAATAAATTCATGCTTTAATAAGGATTTTAAAAAATGAAATTATTACGTCTATTAGCAATTAAAACTGATTAAATAAATTTTATTCTAGCGATTTATAAAATCAAATTTAATAAATTAAGATGTAGATTTTGCTATAAAAAGATATTACCGATATGATTAACGTTTAAAATTAAACTAAATTTTTTGTTCTTAAAATTTATCTTTGCCTAAAATTGTTATTTTAATGCATCAGTTGTGTAGATTTCTTTTCCTGTAATAAATATTGAATTAATTGATGGTTTCTTATAATTTAATTAAAAAGTTTGGAAATCTCCCGTAAGACAGAAATTTTATGGAGAATTAATCTTAAATAATTAATTATTTATCACATAGGAACGCAGAAAACAACGTGTCTTAAATAAAACATGCTTCAAAATGAAAGATATCATTTTTTATCCCAAAGAAATATTCTTTTTGCTACTCTTGCTTCTAAATTTCTTCGAAAGGAAATAAATAATAAACTTAAAACATAACTGTTTTCAAAACCTTAAAATAAATTTGATATAAATTGGAAAATAAGACGTAAAATGCCAATTTATTTAAATTTTTATCTTTTCAATTAATATTACAATAAATTTAATTTTAATGTTCTCCTTTTAAATAAATATTTTATTATTAAATGTTAAGAAAAAAAAATAAAAAAGTTAATTAATATTGTTGAAATCATTAATTATAATTTGCTTTTTTTATGCAAAAGTAATAATTCATCTCCTTTCCCGTATTGGATTAAATAATATTTAATAATTGAAAAAAAAATAAATTTTTTAATTACTTTAATAGACAATTTTAATTTTATAACGTATTTAATTTCTGTTTATATTTAAAATATTAAATATTAATCTTAAAATAGAAACTCAATGTACGTAATAAAATAATAAGTATGGTGTCAAATTGTTGCTTTACAATGTTCTATACTTTACTTACAGTACTAAACTTTTAATTGTTTAATTTTAATAGCGTAAGAAAATTAATTAATATTTGTTGTCGTACGATCATATTATTAATTACTTCATACAAAAGTCTCTGCTTCTATGATACACAGTAATTCATTTTCAGAAAACCATTATTAAGAGAGCCGATCGATTTCCCTTATGTTCTAAACCATAAATTCAGATATATTCTCGGAAATTACTATTTTAACTGTGTAATGATACCATATAGAGATAATTAACAAAAATAAACACTTAAATATGGCATTTTATACAATCAAAATCGAAAATATGTTTCCCATAATAGTTATAAAGTGTCGTGTATAAAACAGTAATCTGCGTACGTTGTTTAGCGTAGCTAAAATAGCAATTGGATATATATAAAGCTGTCATATCTTACCCAACATCTTTAATTAATATCTTTTATATAAAACTTAATGGAGAAATGGAATATATAATTGTACAATAGTTATATGATTTGGTCAAATTATGATTATGTTTATTGGTACAGCTTTCGAAGAGCTACACATGTATAGGTTATTCATTTCAATATGTTGGAATGAATAACCTATTTTCTAAATATTCACTATAGAAATATTTTACAGATCTTAACAATGAAAATAAATTAATTTTTAAAAACATTCTTAAATTTTATAATTTGTCTTAAATATACAAGATTAAATTATGTCTTATACAAACTTTCTCTAAAATTAAAAAGCAACGTTTTATGTACTTTATAAAACTGTGAAAATTTAATATCCTTATGAGATTTATTGTTTTTATGTAGACTTTTCTCAAAACTCGTTAAAAATTTACGGATGCTTTATCATTCACTTATTTAAAATTTTGAATCTCTTTGTATTTTATAAATTCCAAGCATTAAATTATATTAATCGTGTTTTCTTCCTGTTCATATTTGTTAAATTCATAAAAAATGTGAAACTTCTTAAACAAACGTTGATCATTTGAACGACGTTTTTAACAAAGAAAAGTCGCTACATCAGAGGCTAATTACTAATAATAAATTATAATCCAAGCACAGCATCTGACGAATATATTGTATTACCGATGTATCTTTCTAACATACAATAGCCATAAGAATTTAAAAAACAAAATTTATGTCAAGAAAACTGGATAGACTTAGTCTTAAAATCTTAATTTTATTATCCGCAATAGAATATAAGGTGTTAACAATATCCTCCTCCTCCTCCTCCTATTTAATGTTCTTCTTCTAACATTAAGATGTAAGAGAAAATTCTAAAAATTATTTTTATCTAATTTGTAATTTAAATGTAATTTTATTATTAAATTAAGTTAAATTGTTGATGAAAAATGCTAATTAATACGTTTAGTAAGCTCATGTTTCTTGCGTAATTTATTCATCATATTCATAATCAATTAATTGAACATTGTAATCTTTAAACTTTAAGACTCGAATTTTAGGCTTTAATGTTTATTTTAGCCAATCTCACACTATTATTTCGACAGTTGAATCGATTTAATAATCTTTCATCTAATCGATATTTAATATATTAGAAATATTTGACTTGTTTGTAAATACAGTTTATTTATAACATCTTTATTCTATTATAATATTTAAAAAATTAAAATACACGTAAGTAATAAATTGGATAAATTATTTTAATAAGTGCAATCAAAGTAATTTATTTTTCATTTAATAAAATGCATTTTTAAATGAAATATCTTTTCCATTGAGTCGTCTTTATAAGCGGTTATTATGTACAGCTTTATACAAAATCAATAACTTGATTTTCTTTTACAATTTCATTGCCATAAGAGATATTTTATATATTGGATTACTATTATCAAGTAATGCTTATAGAATTTTAAACTAAATATTCTAAGGTTTAAAATGTTTTTATTCCTTAGCAAATTAGTCTTTATTACAAATACATTTTAAGGAATGAAAAAGTCCTTTATTTTATTTATTTTACTCAAATAATTTTTTGTACTACAATATTAAATTTATTTATTTATTTATTTTCTTTCTACGGATATTTAGATATTAGAGATTTATTGTTATTCCAACATTTAAATACAAATAAAATAAATGATTAGATTAGATATTAGGTTAATTAAGTAGTTCACATATAAAAATAGTTTATAAAGTTAGTTGAATTAATTTTTTATATTTATGTAAAATATTCACGTGGATAATAAGTATGCTAATGTCCTTAAATGTACAAAAATCTATTTAATTGAGTCATTAGAAAAATTACGAAAGTAGATAAAATGCTAAATATGGAAGATTACTCGTACTTATAAACTTTTAATAAGTTAATTGTATATCTTTATTACTCTTTCCAAAACCCTTTCCTACTCTTATCAAATGATCAATAGTTCTGCATCTCGAGCCAGATATAGCATTTAATGAAAATATGACAGACATTTATATTGAAGAAAACATTTTTAGAAATTACAGAATCGATTTTCTGTGATGATATTCTTATTTGTTAAACTTTAAAATTTAGTCATTTAATATGACAAAAGGGGCAAGAATAATCGAGTTTAGTTAAAATGATTTTTAAAAATGTACAACAAATCACATTAATTATAAACAGGATAATGGACTGTTACTCTTATTCATAAGTTTATTGTCCCAAAAATTGTATTGTATTGATAGATAAAATTTTGGATAAGAGACATTTCTCATATACATAAAAGTCGCATCTACTATTTAGACTATTCTTATTTTAAAATTAACTTTTTCAATAATATTCTTTATGTGATGACTTTATAAAATTAGTAATTTAAATCTCTGCAAAAGAAATTTTCTGCAAAAGCTTAAAAATAGCTTTTTATTACAGTACACATTTTAAAATATAATTTACGATATAATGCCTTCTTTGTGATATTCGTGAATAAATGGCATTTATATATGTTAATAATATTTATTATTTTTAGCCTTCTGCTTTGAATTAATATGGATAAATGGATAAATATTTATCAACGATCGGATTTTCTTTTTTTAGCGAATTTTTTTCTAAAATTCCTTTAATTTTAGGGAAAAAATTTATTTATAGAGAAAAGAAAACACAAGATTTACAGAAATTTCTAGCATTTTACAAGATTTAAGAATATAGAAAACGTTTGCTAAAATGGAAGACGAAAGGTACTTTAAAACACACTTTTATCTTAATACTAATCTTAATATAATATTTTAAATACAGAAAAAATATTTTTACACCATACATTTTATGCACGTTTCTTTTTCGATAATAAAATGCTTATAGCGCAAATTATGTAACAATATTTGACAATGATAATTATTTTATGATTCAGAGCTATATTATTCAAAAGAAAACGATAGCAAAACACCGAAAAAAACTTAAACGTGTAATCTAATTTTAAATACTGTATTGCCACTCATTCAAATTTCTAAATAAATGTTCGTCGAACGATTAACAACATTGTGTATGTGTCACCAATAGTGGATCCAGACAGGGACTAACACAAAAATTAAGAATTTTTGAATAATTAACGACACGTATATTGTAGATGGTTCGATAAACCATAGGCCTATTTGTCGTCGTAAATGTTTTTAAAACGATTTGAAGCTTGAATAAATAAATTTCAATTTATTTTACGTGAGGATGGAGAGAGTTTAAGCCTGTAGCATCCCCATAGGATCTGCCCGTCGTTTAACGTTGCTAACAATTGTGAATCGTTCAAAGATAATTCAGCACGATTAAAATTAATTTAATAAACACTACAACGTAATTATTCTATTACTTACAATTATCTCAACTGCTTTGATCAGAAATTTTTTGTGATTGAAAAAAAATTGATATTAAGCTAGAAAATTTAAAAAAACAACTTTTAAAATAACATTTTATAATTAAATTTAATATCTAAATACAGACAATCCATTCTTTTATATAATACAATAAATACAAAAATAATGATAATTATTGTTTAAAAAGTTTGGCAATATAAAATTCATTTTACTTGTTTTTTTCATTACACGATAGACTAATATTCATCAATAATAAATCAAATTATATTTATAGTTCAATAAGTATCGGTATGAATTTTAAATTACTTATTCCGTGTTTTCGAAATTCTATTAATAGAATTCAATATAGGTAAGTAAATGCATTTTATCCCGAAGGCTGCGTTTCTATACGATATTAAAGAAAAAGTGCAAGATTTAAATGTATTTTGATTATATATTTTAAGTTGACGTCAACTTTAAATCACTTGAAAATTCATTTCAAAGACAAGTGAATATTAATATTCTCTTTGTTATTTTGCAATTTTCAGATTTCTTGAATTTTAATTATGTTGACGTGAAATATTTAATACATAGATTATACTTATAAATATCGATTTATTTATAAAGAAAACAAGTTACAATCGTTGACATACAGAGGTAACTGAGTAGGAGTATTTTTATGAACTTTGTTTTTTAATTAAAAATTTTCTAAAATAAATTCAAATTATTAATTAAATATTACAGAACAATCTGTATTTTAGGTATAAGAAAATATCTAAAATGCAGATTGTTCTGTAATATTTTTAATTCCATCATGGATAATTTTTATAGAAATTAGATAAATTTTCTATTATTCTATCTTTTACCAACTTGCCTTCGAGGAATCAAAGCACTGCATTAAAGTTTCTCCTGTGAAACTTATTCTTTGAATTTCATCATTACGGTTATATAACTTTTAAAGTCTAGTTTAGGTTTAAAAATCATCTCATACTTTCTTCTGCTTTCAAAAAAATAATAATAATATAATAAAATGTAAACAAAATTTTTCTCAGAAACATAAAGATATAAGAAAGCTTTCAATATTATTTTTAAAATCGTATATTATTCAATATTGCTGGAAACTTAGTTTTTTTCATCATACATTAAAAATGTATGTGTCAGAACAAAATAACATAGTATATCAAGCTCTGTTACTTTCTTATAAATAATAGTTTTCTTTAGATATTTCATATAAAAAATATCATAAGTAACTGTTTATCTATTAATTCTTATAACATGCGTACAATAATAAAATTTAATTTATAAGTTTAGAAACTCTTTGAATATCCCAATCACTATATGATTTTTTAAACTTTAAATTTGATTTCTTCTAAATGAGATCAACAGTAATTTTTAAATTATATGATAATAGAAATGAATAATTTATGTAGCTTTAAGAACAGATTGATTTTCCTTAAGCGAAATAAATCGATAAAAATAATAATTTTGGATTCCTTTTGAAAAATATTTATATATATTTTGCATATATTTGAACAAATATATGCAAAATTCTTAATTTTTTCGTTTACATTATGACTATATATTTACTGGAATATTAATTTTGCAAATATTCTTTCTATGGAATTAATGTATTATTAAGATTTTCTACAGTAAACATAAAAAATATATTTAATAATTTTAATAAATCTTTCAAAATTCATCAAAGTACTGATTTAAATTATAAAGTGTATTAGCAATAATTTTTTCTTGTTCACGGGATACATAATCAAAGATAAATCTCCTTCAATTTCCCTTGTTTTTATCACAATGAAAACTTAAACTTAAATAATAATTTATTAAAATTATACAACAGTAAATACGATATGAATCAATAAAAAGATAAAATAATAATGATTTTTCTATTACTGCACGAGCGAATAATACTGTAATTACGTCAAACAGAAATATTGAAAAATCTTTTCTACATTATATTAGTGTATTTTTATAATTTTATTTAAAAATTTGTAGATATACATAAAAAACACATGTAATTATAGTACTAATAAACTATACAGCATAATAAATTGAAGTTTTTTTTTCATACACTATTTTATTAAAAAAATTCAAAATTAATCACTGAAATAAGAGCTGAACAAATATTCTTTCTTAATTTATTATACATTTTAATAACTGAATTATTAAAATAAAATTTTTATATTATATCAGTTGAAGATATTATTAATAATAAAAGTTAAAAAGTTTTATTCAGAAACAATACTTAATTGCATTTCGTTATTTTTTGACATTAAATTAATTTTTAAAAGAAAAAAAATATTCGCTATAAATCTATCATTTTATTAGTCGTGGACTTGCACTTTTGTTTTCTTTTGGGACATTAGTATGAAAATTTTGTCATTTTTTTATTAATTAAAAAAATACTTTCTTTATTTACATATTTAGAAAGCAAATAAGAAATGTTTCCAAACTTGTATGTTATTACATATTCTTCTAATACTGTTTTAGTAGCAAATGTTGTATCAACCAACACTATTCTAGGAAAATTGCCTTAATAGAATGGGACTGACTGCATTAATAAATGATAACGAACATCTTGATTTGTCTTTGGTCAATATTTTCTTTACCATACATTTACTATTCTATACGTCTTAGCAAATTTATTTATTATTTTATTAAAAGTCATACAATACTATTATTTTGATTTGATTATTTTTATTATTTTATTTCTATTTCTTCTCAGATGAGGTTACGAGAATATAATATGAATAAATTGATTCTTTATGCTATATAATAATATTATAAATCTATTTTTAAATTATGGAAACGTTAAAATAGTCTTTTCTCACTTAAAATACCAATCACTTTTACAATATTAATTAATTTATTTATTAAAATATCTCTCTAGAGTCATTGCGTATAGAACAACAAAGGGAGAGAAACTTTTCCTGGAATCATTTAATCAAGCTCGAACATTTCGGTAGAATGTATTTGTTTGAATGATTAATAATTTATGATTCGTAAATATAATGTGATATAAATTAAAGAAAATAAATTTTGTTAAACTAGCTAGATTAAAATATAAAATTAATCAGTTTTAATAAAACTAGCTGTTAATTAAACATTAAAGAAAACATCCTTAGGAGTACAACAAAATAATAACGTTGTAATTTGACTGACTTAAAATCAGAAAGAGAGTTTTCGTTTTCAAGACAATAAAACAAATAATGATATATTGACGTTATTAATAGTAGTAGTTAGTCAGTGTGGCCTACACTGACCATCTATCCCGACCTTAAAAATAACACCTTCCTCTTAAATTTCACACAAAACCGTTGTCAATTGGTGTAGCTAGGGTTTCTCAAACGGTATCTCCGTTGTTTTTTTTAACCCGGGAAATCCGCAAATTTCTTAAAAGTTTACTTTTTTTCTTATTTTGTGTTAAGTTTGAGGAAATTTTGCAAATAGAAAGTGTAATTAACTCATAAACTGTCACAATACATTTCTATTTATTAATTTTAAGCCTACTTATTAGTTCTTTACATTTTTGCTCTCTATGGTATGTCACAACTGGTCAATAATCAACACGTATCTTATTTGTGGCAGGACTCTGAAAATTCTTTACTTGTCAGAACTTGCAATATCTCGAATAATTGCGCCGCTGCTGTCTTAATTTTTAACCATGCCCAGTAGCTTCAATAACTGCATTATGCCAAGTTGTGCAAATTGGGCAAGGATACAAACGAATACGAACTCTGAGAGTATGAAGTTTTACTTCATAAACCTGGATTATTAAGAACAAACGAACTGCCGAATTAATGGGCTATAAGCTTGATGTTTCTATTAAAGTAGCCGAGGTAGACAAATCAAGAATACTAAAGAGCAAAAGAAGTACTACAATCTCGAAAACGAACTAGAAATCTTTTAGGCTACGGGTGAAAAAACACGTAACATCTGTCTTTTCTTAAATGCATTAAACACAATTCCATTCACATCAATTGAATCGGAAAAGGCATTCTCGGTAGCAAGACTTTTCATTGCTAAAATAAGAATCAAATTGAGTGATCGGAGTATCGACCATCTTTGCTTTTTAAAATCTTATTATAAAAATTTACAATAATATTTTGTATCATGTTTTATTTAAAAAACGAAAATTACCTTTTAAGTTAGAAGTTTGATCTAAGATCTTTTTTTTTAAATTTTCAACTCAATTCAAAGGCATTTTTGTTGTTGTTGTATGCAGTTTCCAGGAAACTTTAATAATTTTTTTCTATTTGTGAAAATTTCTACGTAATACAAAGGTAATTTTTAATATATATCATAAACAGCATTATTAATGTGATTTTGGAGGTTGCAGAACGTATTAAATTACTTTAAAAAATGAAAAATAATTATCTCATTTTATTTCAAGATATTTTATATAACTTAAAAATAATTAATTCTATCCCGGAAAACAGATACTTTATTCCCGAAATCCCGGGACAAGCAAAAGACCGGGAAATGAGAAACCCTAGTGTAAGCTGTGATAAATTACAAAGAGTTTCTTAAATTTAATATGTTTATTTTTGCGTTTTTGAATTAAATAACAATAAAATAAACATCAAAAAAGCACTTTCGGAATTCCAAGAGTATTTTACGTCGTAAAAGAGACAAAATGAAGAAAATTAAACGTATAATCGTAGTTCTGATGTAATGCTGACAGTTTCGCAGTTTTAGAATGAAAACGTTCGTTCTTTTAATGAGTCCTCTAAAAGAGGGATGTATAACTTCACTTAAAACCGGCACGCCGGCATTTACCACACGGAAATATTTGATTTCATGGTCTCCCCGGATAGACAGACATGCCGGTCATTCTGTGGAAATATTGTATTAGAAATTTAAAATCACATTTTTTTATGAAATTTTTGCGAATTACTTTAATGATGCGCATCATATTTGATTACATAAATTTGTTAAATTGTATTTTAAATCTTCCATTTTTGTAATAATTTTTTCCAATTTCCTAAAATTCTAAAAGAGTTTCTGTTGTTCTTTTTTGGTGAATAAATGGAAACTCTTCATGAAAAATGATAGAATGCGAAGTTTTTTCTAAAAACCATTATCTTGATAACTTAGTATACTATGTTTTCATCTATTTCGAAATTCGTCAGATTAACTCAAAGTTGAAAAAGAAAATATCTTATTCAACTTTGAGTTAATAAGATATTTTCTTTTTCAACTATCTTTTTCACAGAATGTGAAAAAGATATTTAATTAAACTTTTATTGAACAAATAAAAGCTGCTTTATAAACGGTTTATCTATAGTAATAATATAATAAAGCACCTACTGTATGTGGCCGCCTTCCGGATATACAATTTCTAGCCACGTAAGTGTGGTGGTCACCTAAATAGATTAGAACAAAACTGACATACAGAACACAGAAATGTTACTAGAATTCTTTATAAAAATAACCATATAAAAAAAAACTAAAATTGCAAACGTTCGAACCTACGTCGTGTAGTTTCAGTGCCTAGAACTTTTTCCACTCGGCTGCTATCGCCGTTACAAGAAAAATTGAAATTCCAAAGACTTAGAGCTAACCAAACAGTAAATTTTCAAAGGCCCGTTATAAGGGAAAGCTTGAGAAGTGGGTCCTATTGTTTAGACAAGGAGTTGTTTGTGTTTATGGATACGTATTTACCAAGTTTAGTTCGAATCGGAGACTCGCACGGCTGGTCCTCTCTTTGTTAGATTAAGTTCGTTATGAGGACCATGCGATCAAGAAAATAGATTAAGTGTTCCTATGTTTAATGATTTACTTTTATTGAACCAATCCTAAATGTACGAGTATTTAAAAATAAAATTTTATATTTCTTTCTCTCTTCTCGCTCTATTTTCTCGCTCTCTTCTTGTTGTTTTCGTGATAAAATAAACGATAAAAATTTTTCATGTTTTAGCGACTGTTAAATTTATAAAAGTGTTAAGTTTAGCATTAACAGAGCTGAGAGAAGATACTAGGGACAGGTACACGAGAGCCAAGAGAACTTTGTCTATATCAAAATATCTAACTAATAATAGTAAATAAATATATCCAATACATAGGCTGATAAAATGATAACCTATAGTATAGCCAATCTGCCTTTTCTCTGTTTACTTATTCTCAAATTTCATTTCGTTTGAGGATCTCTAGATTGAAAGCACCCGGCAGGACATTTCAAATGTGCAAAGCCCTGAATATGAAAAAGAAGCGTTTTATATGTATATATAAATTCACTAAATTGTGACTAATGAATTCCTTAAAAACCATCAAATTACACCTGAAGTTGCCGAGATAATTTATTAAAACAATTTCAATGGGCGTTAGTTTTGTTTTAATAAATTATCTCGGCAACTTCAGGGGTATTTTGATGGTCTACTAATTATTTTCTGAGTACGTTCTGTTAATTCCTTACAAACATAAAATGTTCTAAATGTAACTGTATATGGTGAAACCGAAATACAATATAAATGTATACTTTTGAGACGTTGAGTCGAACATCAACCAAGCGCGAAGCCCACTAAATCTGAATACAAGACGCTACAAATAATAATAATAATAATGATTGGCTAGAATCAATATCACCACTGCTATAAATTTGCTAAATATTTTTGCATTTACTAAATCTTTCTTCATAGATTTAAAAATGACTTTCAATACGAATTTAACGAATCAGAGAAGCTTCAGCGTATTTTTGCTCTTTCAATATATTTCGCTTAACGTTATTTTATTGTTTATATTTACTTAACAATTTGAAATTGGCACAGAGACAAACTATCTTTACAACACGACTACGAAGCTTTATTTACACGAAAGAAGAAAACAGAAAGTGATTTAATATAAGCAACTTTCTCGGTAAATACAATTTTGGCGTAAAGAAGAATATAGACAGTATTAGAAAACATTAATGCAGAAGTAGTATAATAAACATCGAAAACTGTTAGATGTTAACTAAAAAATTTGATTAAATTCCAAAAATAGCGTCATTCTTCAACATATTACATAATAAATTAGAAAACTAAAATCAGTTTTCAAGAGTATATATAATATACTACTAGATAATCTTTAGTTTTAGTTTACTTTACTTTAATTAAAATGAAAATTTTTAAAAGAGCGTGCTATTTTTAAGATTGACAAATCAGCTTAATTAAATATCAGAATTAATTATTATATGAGACGACAAATTATTTGCCACAAACAGAATAAGTGTATTGTACATTAAATAGAATGGAAACTCAACCCAATTGAAACTCGAAAAGTTATACAATTTAATGAATCAAAATATCTCAATTTAACAAATATCTATTGTAGTAAAACCCCGCTAACTTGAATTAATAGAAGGTGAAGGTTGTCCGACTTATCGGGGCATTACTATGCATATTATTTTTAGCTATTTCATGTATAATAGTAATATCTGATAAACATTTCGTAAACATTCGTATAAAAAAAGTATCCAGTAAAGAAAGAATGTACCACTTTTAAAAGATAATCTAAAATAAGACAGTAGTATTAAATAAAAGGAAAACAGTACTTTTGTGTCAAATTAATATATATAAGACTTTATGTTTGAAATACCTTCAATAATTTTGAAAATAAAAATATATTTTACCAATACCAATTTTTTTATTTTTTTATTCCAAGTTAATAAACCTAACTTTTATAATTAAATTGATGTCATATATTAAATTTCTTTCTCCTTCCTCAATAATATTTTTTTTTCTTACTGCCTTCTTATTCTCATTTTCTTTTTATCAATTAGTAATTTAGTTTTTTATTTGTGTATCGATTTTATGCGAACACTTATTAGCATATTGTATGTAGTATCTACTCTAGAGTGTAAAATCGCTAGTAATGTATATCGTCCGTCGAATGCCCGAGGCTCTTATGTTGTCATCCTAACGCCCTGGAAGCCCGAGATTGAATCCAACTGGGCGAAAAAATACCTAAGAAATTTTAATGGGGATCTGTTATCAGTGTAAGCCGTAACAAACCCACGAGTATAGTTAAGAAAAGGTCCTGTTAGTATTCTCTGGGTAGAAAGTGTAGAAAAAGAAATGAAAACATAACGCATATTTTTAAATAAATATAATTTTAATTTTAGTTTCTTGCACTAATTTTCTTTAAACAGAAGTTTTTTAAGATAATTTGTTTTTATTTTTATAAAATTAAGAAAATGAGATTTAATATGAAAAACAAAATTTCTTAATGTAAAAGTTTCTTATTTATTTCAAAATTAATTAAATGTGACATGGCCTAATGATAATGAAAAGTATTAGGAAGGTTCTGTTAGAATATGAAAGAAATATTTTATAACTTACACAATAATAACAAATTAAATACGGTTGACAGCATCCAATATTACTTTTTTCAATTTTCAATGAAAACTCATATTAAACACCATTAAAATGTTAATTTTAATGGTGTTTAATAGGATTTATAAATTTAATATTAAAAATAATATTTAAGAAAAGAAATCATTTTAATAATTATAATTTACGCTTTGAATATTTTAATTATAAATTAAAGTGTTTAAATTTGTATAAAAGACTGAAAAGAAATATTTTAAAACATCTTACTAAATATTAAATTGTTAAAGATAAACAGTATACATTCAAATTCAAATGAGAGCTATTTAAGCTGTAGCCATTAATTTCGGATGATACAATGATTGCTGATAACTTTGATACAGTCGAATCTCGTTATAACGAAATTGGGGCACTCCCAAAAGTGTTTGATAAAGTGAAAATTTGTTGTAATGAAAAAGTTTATAAATTATTATGAAGCAACTTAAATAGCAAGATATGAAATCCACACGTGAAACAAACATGAAATGTTACATACTTTTACTTATTTCATGTAAATAAACTAATTTGGTTTCTGATACCAGAAGAAGACCGGTGACATTTCTCTTCCCAAAATATCCTTCGCTGCCATCTTAACCGGTCGTTTTTTCACCTGTGTGTATGACAACTTATGGGTATTGTCGGTTAGCATATTTTGCAACTCGTCTAGTCACTTTTGACTCGCCGCTTTTCCTTAAGTGCAGTTGTTTATCAATTGGACGACCAGCGAAGAATGGGAAAAGAAGATGAAGCAAAATTGTTATAATGAAGTGAAAATTGTTGGAACCTGTCAGTTCCGTTAAACGGAAAGTTCGTTACAAGTATGGTCCTACATATAACAATTTTATCCTGTGTTATAAAAATCCAGGAAAAAATTTCTAATGTCGGAAAAAGCTAAAAATTTGTTATAATACGATTCTAAAGCGCGATAACATTGAAATATTATTTTATATTACGATATATTTGATATATTATTATGTCAGGTTTATTTAAATTACAATATTCGTAAGAATAAAATCCGAACAATTTTTTTTTTTTTTTATAATTGTTAAGTTGTAAAATTTCCGGACTGCATTTTTCCTATTAATTAAATGAAAGAGAAAGTCCGAGACAAAGACAAAAGTCATTTTTAATTTATCTTTGTGTTTTGGAATCTATTATGAAGAGTCGATTCCTTTTAGCCTACTTGTTCGTATGAACAATTGTCTTAGATAAATTCCTTTAAACCGTGAAAAACTATACTTTATATCCGTTTAAAAAATTAAAAATCACTTCATATAAAGAGTCTGTCACCGTCCCGAAACATAAAAATAAAACAAAAATCTAAAAACTACTGTTTTAACGAGCTTCATCTTTGATTTAATTAAAGTTATTTATAAATACATTAAAATTTTATCTAATAAAATATGACAAAATTTCATACTTTTATTCCGATATTCTTAAAGTTAACTGAAAATTAGTAATCTCAAAACCAATATTCATCCTATCCATTAAAATATCATGCACTCATTTCAGTATAATGCATACAAATTAGCTTCTTTACATTTATTATAATTAAAGAATATTCGTTTCATTTCTTTAAATATCGAAGTATAAAACTTCGACACGCATAAATATTTTTAGAGGTAAGTTATATAATTATGCTCACTATATTACACGCAGTCTCAAAGAGGCTCCCCATTCCTGATGATTAAAATGAGTTACATAGCCTATAGGCTATGTAACTCATTTTAATCTCAGAAATATATTTCGCCGATTTCGATGAGCTTTCGAATGGTTATTTTGGAGCACTAAAAAGTATCTTCCGTAAACTCCTATGGTACACTTTTGCGTTTAATTCGAGAAAATCGCGATTTTAGGTCGCGGATACTGATTATTTTCGGAACCCGGAAAATCGATAAATATTGAAATAACAAATAATTTTCATGTATATATATTATGTTCAAATTTTTATGAAAAAATACTTTTTCAGTTAATTAGATATCAAATAAGAATAAAAGATGGTAAATTACTAAGAGTGGTTGCCTTTATTTGATTTATTTTTAAATTCGCATCTAGTTTAATTATGCGCGCTCTGTCATTAAACCAGCGTTTTTATTATAGATTGTCAGTAGCTTTTTCCGTTGGTGTACAGTACGTGTTTAGAAACACAAAAATGCTTCGGATAACATTGAATTTAGAATTAGAGGATAAAAGTTTTGGTATTTCTAAAGAATATTCATCCAGAGCCATAGTGAAAGCGCTGAAAAAATCAGAATTGTCCACCATCTAGTAGAGTCAACAGCAAGGTAGACCGAGAAAGACAAGCGGCAGCTAATGGAGAAGAGTGCATAATCAAGCGGTCCCATCCAGTTCGTATCAAAGAGGCTATCAAAAAAGTCAAAGCCTTAGTTACCAAAGAAAACCCAATGTCGCTTCGAGAAGTGCCCGTAAAGTGTCGTCTGAACCTGTCTTCTGTCCACGACATTATACAGTACATGCTTATCTGAAATTGGTCATCATAAGAAATCAATCATATACTAACCATAAAGTAAGACCAATTTAAGAAAACTCTGAGAACCATCTTGCTGGATAGAGAAGCAGATACGTGATCACAGTTGACACAGGCTAGATCTATCCGAAATACTCCAACTGAGGCAGAAGAATCTGTTAAGTTAAAAAAGAAAATATATCGATAAAAAGAAAGTTTTGAGAGGCTTCGAGTTGATCAGAGATTTGACTGGACATCGACCACTTCCTCTCCTTGAGGTTCTACCAAATGCAAAGATCAACACCCAAGTTTACATTGACAGTGTTCTGAAACTATTTGTTCAGGTCTATGTTCTCAAACTATATCCTGGCGAGCTTAAAGTATTTTTATCATGACAAAACTTCTTCCCATACTGCAACATTAACGCAGCTATATTTCAAATACAGTGGGTGATCGGTTAACGAACACCACACAGAACAAACACAAGAAGAAGCGACGTAAAATAATGAATAACGATTGGTCTTCCCTTGTCTTCAGGCAACAATTCGAAACCTTTCAGATCGCGGGAGACGTCGACATCGACGCTCAATCCGGTATATACTGATCTGATAGTATTCCTCCGAACTTTGAAACTCTCCCTTGTAATTCCAGCCTTTAATTTTTCTGACAGAAACAATTCTTTTATGGTATTCGCGAGACTGTCGGGTGGGCACTCGTTAAGTTTTGCGTCGGTGTTTATTTTCGAAAGGTGAGAGTATGAAAGCAAAGATAGAGAGAGAGTGGGCAGAAGATGTCTGATGTTGCTGGGCAATATGACTTGAACAGGTTTACAATAGGCCGCAGTTCAATCTTATCTAAGAAAAATGCAGTATAATCGAGATGATTCAAGCAGCTAAAGAAGTAACAAAAATCACATCTAAAAAATAAAGAACATTGAAGAGCTAATAATGGAAAGGAAACTGATCTAACAACAGAAGAACGCCAAGAACTCTTGAATGAAGAACACCATGAAACTCGGCGAGATATGCTTTCTTCTGAAAAAGAGGATTAATGCCGATATCTGCTATTAAACATCTTTTTAAGAAGCGGGAAGATGTCAGAACAACGTCTTAGAATGGCATCCAAACCAGGTTGAGGTTAATAGGCTCAGGGATTTCTACAATTACAATGCTATTAATTAATTCTGAAAAATCCCGAAGAAGAGAGGAAAGCAATCTACACAGATTCTTTAACCTTCACAAACGGAAAAAAACATGACTAATAAAAAAGCAAGACTGTGTACATATGTATTTTTACTATTACATATAAATAAACGTAGTAAGAAAGTATATATTTTTGGGGGGGTCTCCAGAACAAATTAATCAAATTCTCATAAAAACCTATGGTAAATCGATAATCGGTTAACGAACAATTCGGATAGCGGACAACTCTTGGAACGGAATATGTTCGTTAACCGATCCCCACTGTATACTCATGAAAAATTCGGGAAAACATTTATTACAAACAAAAAATTCCAGTCACATCTCCTGACACAAGTCCTTTAGACTTTTTTGGCTTTGGCTACTTAAAGCGGTAACTGTTTCTGAGTAAAATCCATACGATGAAAAGCCGCAAAGTGCATATGAAGTGGAATTTCCCCTGATAAGTGGAAGCAAGTCTTCCAGGCATGGAAAATAAGACCTGAAAATTGGAGTATCCCCGTATAACACGGTTTCCGGTTTCGCTGTAACATGGTTCGAGAATTTCAAAAATTCTCCGTACAAAATTTTATAACTTTTAAGTGCAAACTCCGTTATTTGATATGTTTTCATTCAAGTAAGTATGCGTGCTGTCTCAAATTTGCCTATGGATATTAGAATATTGAAATTTTTAATTTGTTTGTGCCTTTCGTCAGGTTTACTTTAATGGAAACTGATAGTACGATTTGTTTCTTCCTTGTTCTACTGTAGGTTTCCTATAAATCGGGTGGCATTGTCGTTGCTTTCAGACATTAGCCCTTAAGACTCGCTGTGTTTTCTTTTTATAGATTAATCTTCGAGTAATGTTCAAAATAACATCTCTTCGGTTTGACGAAAAACACAAATTTTATATTTACAGTAAATGTACAAAATAATCCAAATTAGAGTTACAATTAATTATGCACAAACAATAATCCAACGACAACCGACTATTCCCGTACAAATTCGTCGAAAGAACTCCTTACGAACAAACAGACTTGTAATTAACAAAACCTCCGAGTCAGGAACAAGTTCATACACAAACACGTAACTTCCAACGAGAGAGTTAGTTAGCACCTCGATAACGACGATCTCCCTTGATCCGATCCGATCCGATCACCTCCGATACGATGCCAGCCGATCCGAACTCCCGATACGAGCTCGATCCGAGCTTAAATAGTCGACGGCGTTCGAACACTGCTCCAATCAAATTTGAATGTTCCCGCAACGGCCGCCAACGGTCACTTCCCGCCGGCCAATCGTCCGATGGTCGACGATTTGAAACTTAACGGTTCTTCCCACGGAAGTTCCTAACGGTCGTTTCTACCGGCCGATCCTAACGACTTTTCCGTTATGAAAGTCCGTTATAACAAACAGGTGGGAATCGCGCGTCTTGGCGATTCCATACCTTACATCTTCGTATTTAGTAAGTTTATTTAAACATTTTTAGGTAAGTGTTATTAAACTTTTTAAATCGTAGGTAAGTAATTATTCGTGAAAAGGACGAACGAAATACGAAATACGGCGATATCTCGGTACTCGAACTGTTTCCAACTCGAACAATTCGGTATTCGAACACAAATTATGGAAAATAAATTGCTCAGTCTTCGATTGAATGAACACGAACCGTTAAAAAATTTTTTTGATTAATAATATATTTTTATTTCGTCATCCATAAAAGTTTTTATGTTAAAAATAAAAAATATGAAAATTTTGCTGATATGTACGATTAAGATCAACAAAAAGACTCAGAAGAGGACGGTAAAAAGAAAACGCCCTCGTTTAACTAAAATTAATATTAACAAATAATACAATACTTTTAATTGTGATTGTTAATTAATTATTGATTGGAAAAATTTATCGATTGCTTTAATAAACCATATTTCTCTGAGTAACGAAAAAGAATAGTATACTTTGCTAACGTCTGAAATGTAACCCTACGTTTTGCATTAATCCTTTGTTTCGTATATCACGACACTTTTTCGAAATGTAACTAGCATGTTATACGAAATATACCTGTATTTTATATGTATATATAATATTAAATCTTTGATATAAATACAATAAATTATAAATAAACTTTATTCCATAAAAGAAGGAATCAAATTTCTATACAGAAATTCCCTAAGCTTAACAGGGTAAAAGACATTCAGTCATTTCATTAATGAAAATTTAGACTATACAAAACGAAGTTTGAGTCCTTTTGCCTATTAATATCCTTTTATTCCAGTCCAGGAACCACAAAACAGCCAGTAACTTGAAGCAAAACTTCTAAAAATAACCGATGAATACAATTTTAAAAACTTACAAATTAAAAATGATCTTGATGTCGACCCTTTTTTGTAGGCTACGACGTCTACAGACATTAAAAATCGTTAAAATTCCTCACAACAGCATTCATGTTATATAATCGTATTTAAGCTGAGAGTCTTCTGGTGGATTTCGGGCTGCCTAGAATTAATTTACATAATTGTCCATAGAAGCCCAGGATTATTTTGACGAAATTTCATTAATAAAATTTTAGACTATACAATTGAGTCCTTTTGCCTATTAATATCCTTTTATTCCAGTCCAGGAAACACAAATAAAAGGTTCCTGGACTGGAATAATCCTGGGCTTCTATGAACATTCAATTATGTTCCATAATTAAGATGTAACTGAATTGATTTTAATTACATATATTCTCCGTATAACACGGTAGTTAGGTTCCAAAAAACTGTCATGTTATGCGAATCGATGAAGCACGAAACAAAAGACTAGTACAAAACATAGTGTTATGATCCAGAAGTTCGCAAAAGTATACTATTCTTTTTCGTAATTATAAAAAATATGTTTATTAAAGCAATCGATAATTAACTAACAATCAGAATTAAAAGTATCTCATGTTAATTTTTTTTCGCCACTAAACATTATTAAACGAGGTCGTTTTGGCTTTGGCAAAATATTGTCTTCTGAGCTTTCCTGTTTAATCTTAATCTGAAGTATCAGCAACATTTTGATTTTTCTCTTCTTTTTTCCATAAAATATAATATTTTTATTTGCTTACGTTTGCCTAACAGATCTTTAAAAATTTAATATTTTTCGGTAGTAAGTTTTAATTCAGTCTATAAAAATACATCGACAGTTTTTCGGATTCATTTAGGCACTATCGCCAACGAAAGCGACACTATTAGACTCAATACAAAATTTACGTATCCGAAAGTACTGTACGTAGAAGCAAACTGGCGCACAGAGTACAGGATGCAGACGTTTTGGTGCGATTGTGATCGACATGAGTCTACAGTCTATGTTTTGGGTGTTTAAGTGAGCGGTTTATGACTGCAAATACGTTGCTGTCATAAGTATTACAGTACTAATAGTAAACTGGTTTTGTAAATTGTGTAGTGAAGATTGGTCTGGAAAACTAAGGCAAAATGCGTACAGAAAAACTCTTATGACTGTTGTTTTCTAGGAATTTTGAGATAGAGATAGTCTAAAATAATAGACAGCATTATATCCGACAGAATATATATCGAATTCTAAAGTATCAAAGAGTAAAAGTGCGCAATTCAATATTAGCAAAATTCACCTGGCGAAATTTTGAATTTCTGAAAAAAAAAAAATCTGAAGTGTTACTTTTCGAAACTTCATACCAAATTTCGGAAAGTTGTTGTTCGAAAATCAACTCTTAAAAATTTAAAAGTTTGAAAGTTATTAATTGGTATTCAAGACTGACTTTCCGCCTTCTAAGACGTTTTTTGTGTCCGAGGACAATGCACCCCGTCAACTTCACGAGTCACAGATTTGATACCATAACATGAACTTAATGATGCAATAAGGAGCAACAGAAACTCAATGCCCGACATCTCTAACGTTAACAGAGTCACATCCGAAACACAAGGAAGGGTGACAGTTGCTGAAATTTCGCCTTCAATCTGCAAAACTGACAGAACAAAAATGGAAATGAGCGTCATGCTCTGGGTCAACTGCTTTTATAAACTCGTCTTACAAGAAAACTTTGAGAGTGTAGAACAGCGCAAGGAACTTTTGTTCCAAACGACTCGTTATCCTAATAATGTATAGGCAAATATGACTCGGAGACCGAAGAAGAGGTCGATGAGAATGAGAGATTGTGGTTTTGTAAACTGTGTAGTGAAGATAAACAAGAAGCTATGATATAATGTATGCGTTCTCAGGATGGATTACTTTCATCAGATTTGTGCAAAGGTGGGAGCATCGTTGCGGCTAAGAAAAGGAAAACAACTAAAATGTGAGGTTAGGAAAACCATTTTCCACTACATTTAAATGGCGGTCTAATTTAAAACTATTGGAATGAAAAAAACTAACTTGTAAGTATATCTGGGTTGCAAAATGTGTTATTCATAACCGAAGCTGGACGCTCACTAATCCTACAACTGGCAAAGCCAACGATAAACTTACTTTAAATAAATATTAATATATAATTTATTTATATTTATATAAATATCAGTTTTTATTAAATTATTTTTAAAATCCTATTTAATTAAAATCAAAGGTATCTAACTGAATGATAATGTTATTTTTACAAAAAAAAAAAAAAAAAAATTATTACGAGAGAACATTTATACTAATCGAAAAATACAGGTTTGCAGAACGATATTACATTATTAGTTACAGTATTAGTATACTATGTTATTGTCAGTCCATCAAACTTTAATTTATATAAAGTATGAATATACCTCAGAATGCTGTTTTTCTTTTATGTCAGTTTAAATCACATTTTATTTTTTTATAATGAGCAATTATATAAATGAATAAATATGCATACCTATTAACGAATCCAGTGAGAAACGACTTTCTTACTTTTCGGTCGACAAAAGAATAGCTTTCAAAGCGAAAGCCGTAAAATGTCAAAAGTGAAATTTTAATCCTCTTTTGATTGTTTTTAATTTTATTTGATAAAATTGTTTCAAACTTCTTGTATCTTTTTTCTTTCATACTTACTTAACTAATTTTTGAATTCGTTCTTTTATTTATTCCACAAAATAGACATAATTCGATTATTACAATTTTATAAGCCACGTCTATGTGATATAGTCGAGATAGAATAAATTAGTAACAGGATAGAAACTCTATACCTTGTCCTTCGATGAACTAATTTTGTAATCTGTTATAGAGAAGATAAGCATTTTAATTTATTTTTTCTGAAGAAATAATATTATCCAATAAACAACAGGTTTAAGGAAAAAATATCGTTTCAAAGTAGCAGCAAATAACTGATTGACTATCGAAATCCATGTTGCATATATCAATTACAACTCGTCATTTGTAAGTCTATCATACTAGGTAATATTTATTTGTATCCCTAACATTTGGAAATAATATTTTTAACCGTTTAAAATAGAATTTAATAATGCTAATGCTAAAAATTTTTATTGGAAAATTCTCAATAAATTATACGGTATCTATTTATTAGCATGAGTGATATGAATGATATGAATTAAGCTGTACAGTTGTAAAAGAGGAATGCTGCAATAATATCTTTAATCCAATCTACGATTAATAAACTTCTTTTATACAACACTTAAATATTAATATGAGATGGTTTAGTTTGGTTTGATATGATACGAGCAACGAATATAATTGCAATATTGCAAATAACAATAATTAATACACATTTATGAATTCGAAAACGTTGTCAAGTTTATACAGCAAGTTCTCAATTAAGGTCGTCGATAGGTTCTTGGAAACTGACATTAAGCGAAAACCACGTATAACGAAAGCAATTCTATCAAAAGCTAATTGATATAAACAAGATATAATTCGATTAATATTATTGTAATTGGATCGTGTTTGCAATCTCCAGCATTCCTTTCCCACCTCATAAAATCAGTTTTACTGTTTATAAAGAAAATTCAACGACAATTATTGTAAATAATTATAAATTTAACTTGTCTTTCTTCAACAACGTTATACAGTAAGAAGCGACGTTGTGTGGGGATTTTCTATAGTTTATTAAAAAATATTTATTGTTTATATTTTAATAATACAGTAATAAACACTCATTAACTTTATCTTAAATTATATACAATAGATCAAATAATTATCATTCATCAATTAAGTTGCATTAGAAATTACTCGAAATCTTAGCATCTAAGGGAAAATTTATTTTTAAAATAATTTAAAATTTGTTATAAGTTGTTTAACACAGAAATATTCAAGGTAGTAACAATACATTATCTATCTTATAGAATTTGATTAATTAGAAGTGCCAGCGAGTTGTCTTATGATCAAGATAAACAAAATAGGAAAACGAATAAATATTCCATTAGGCCTATCCTAAAACATTCAGTTAGTTTTAAAATATGTTTAAAAAAATAAAATTTGATAAGTTTAGAGCATATTAACAATCGGAAAAATCATCCATATAATTCAACTGCTTGCTTGTTTGCTAACTCTACTAATTAACTAGCACAGCTCGAACCGTAAGTGCCAGCTAATTTCGGGCCCCTTTGATTCTTAATTTAATATTTATAAACAGCATTTAATTTTAAATTTGTTCTGTTTGAAATGCTCATTAATTATATCATTCCAACAAGCGCTTAATTTCCTTACAGAATAATCTTCCACTGACTATCATTAAAAATCATCAGTTAAAATTCTTTATATGATGCTATCTTAAATAATAATGAAAACTCTTTTCCAATTACTAGACTATTTATATTGTTGAATAATAATGGAAAAGTTCTATTTTAATTTATACAGCTTTAGAAGTTAGATGAACAGTGGTGTCTGCGTACAAGAGATTTAATTTTTCATATTCTAACACCGGTTTTCTAAATCAAAACTATAAAATTACTTCTTTCGCATTATTTTTCTAAAGTTCATCGATTTTCACAGGTTTTTTTTAAAAAATATTATTATTAAATGAATTTTAAAAATATCCGAAATCCTTTTTTTAGAATAAACCAATCTAAACATAGAAAATAAAATTGAAGCGAGCAACAATGTTTAAAAACGTAGAAATCTGAGACGATGTGTAGAAACAGAAATCTGAACTGTCTGTAACGTATGACTAACATTTATTTTAGGTTTGAAAAATGATATCTAGTTTATTATTTTTGCCAACGGAATAAATTAATTTAATTATAATCGATAAATTTGAAATATGATATATTCGAAATGAAAATAAAGTGTAAATATTAATAGAATTGCAACATTTTCAGTTTATAAATAAAATGATTGTAACACATAATTAATTTATTAGTTTATATTTTCAATACATTGAAATAATTCTGGAAAAAACAAAAATTAATTATTAGAAATAAATAAAGTATAATTATTGCTTAAAAAACAGAAGTAATGACAACTTTGAATAATCATATTTCCGATTTATAAAACGAAAATAATTAATAATAGCAGCGAATAAAGTAATGAATAAAAATAATTTTTACAATGTAAATGTTGACGTATGTTACAAATTCAACGTTCTACATCTTTGATATTTATTCTGTTTTTAATTATTAAAAATTAAAATAATCGAATTCGTTACAATAAATTAAGTTTTAAAAGTCATTTTCTTGAAGAAAATATAACAATTTTAAATTTAATACCAAGACTTATTTGTTTTTTTCCCCTCATTAAAATAACACTGTATCACAGGATGTCATTTATAACATTTTAGATTAAAATTTTCTTTTATTTATATTTAAAACTTTTACACGTAGGCCTATAACTACGACTGCGGTATCATTTCGTTTAATGCTCTCGTTGACAATTTGATTTTTATCTTAATTGTTGTCATATATATGAAAAATTTTTAAGAATTAATCTAAAATATCTTTTTGATGGCTACATTAATTAAATATAAAAGAGTGTTCTGTTTTTTTCATCCGACACTCTCGAGGCGTAAAGAACGACTCGGGACGGAACATTTGTAAAGATCACGAGACGAGGAAGTAGGATCTTCACTCAGCAATTCTTCTTTGAAAATTAGTGTATGAAATTTCAAAATTTTCATTTATTTGATGTCATTTTGATACGTATGCATCCTTCTTTTATCAGTAAAAACTGTTTTACGGATGGCATTTTAAGATTAAATCACACGAAATGTTTTCTACTGATTACGAACTATAATAAATATATAAATAAAGCCACCTATAAGGGCAAATCGAAATTTAAATTAAATAAAATACAAATTTTAGATGTTCCGTCATTAAGAAAATTTTGACAAAATAAACGATATAACTTGCAAATTCACGTAAATCTTATCTCTTAATTAATCAGATTGCTATTGAAATTACTGCATGCGTATGTGTTTTTCTTTGTTTATACATTATTATACATAAAATTCCTTCGAATGATAACGTAAATAATTTAAACAACATTTATTATAATATAATAAAATAAATTAAATTAGAATACATTTTTAATTCGGTTTATTAAACTGCATATAAATCTGATATTAAATTTAATATCAGTTAAATCTTTCTGTACAAAACTTTTTAATAATTTTCTGTTGTTTCCTATCTATTTAATTCTGAAAATTTGTTTTGTATAACTTATATTCTTTTATATGTATTTTCCATTATAAAAATGTGATTATGAAATTATTCCATTTTTATGCATAATAAAGTATATTATTATTATTATTATCATCTTATATACAGTTCGTGTATATATACTCCTTCTCATTGAATAGCCGATCATGTATCTAGATCTATTAAGTTAATATTATCATTTATAAATGAATTTGCAAGCTTTATTACATTTTTCGTATATTAGAATTATCTTCAGTTATAACAAATAGTATATTTTTAAACAGTTTCAAATGATTTTATTCGTCCATTTAAACATTCATTATTTTCGACATAATTTAATTAAATTTTATTCAAATTCATCAATATAAATTTATAAAATCTCAATTTTCTTTTAATTATATTAATATTACAACGTTTATTAAAAATTATTTATTTATTTTTATTTTATCGTCGTTGATCTAAATGTAGCATTAAAAACGTAATTTAAAACTTGAAATTAGAAAGTAATTATTACAACATGCGAGGATATTAGATAAATTCGTTTGAAAATCAATATTAGTGTTTAACTTACATTGATTATGTTGATCTTTGTGTTGATTTAAGTTTCTTGGAAAATTTTAATCGTTTTCTAATTTTTCTATTAGAAAACGATTAAAATTTTCTTCAAATTATCATGCGTTAGACAAAACAGCAATACTTTTGAATATAATTTGTTTATATTTATTTTAAAAATTAAAAAAATTCAATAATATTTTAATTTAAGGCAGAAAAAGAAGCATCGTAAAAAATAATTTTAAAACTATCAATTTTAAATTTAAAAGGATATAATCATACATCATAAAAATGTGTGACATTTAAATCCAGTCCAAATTCCTTTAACTTTTATAAACTGTCATCTTTACATTTTTATTTGTAAAGCAAATTATAAAAATAGTTTGCAAGATGACAATAAATATAAATAAAATAAAGCGTTATTTTTCAAAACAGTTTTTCATTTTGTAATATTTCATTCTATAACAATATAAAGTAATAGAAGTTTATAAAAATTTCTTCTGTTAAAACTTTCTGGATGTTATGGCAAATTCCTAAATTTATCACAAATATAATGTTATTTTGTGTTGCAAAAAAGAATAAGCGAAAATGCGTTGAAGTGAAATTTAAAAAATAACATCTGACAATGATATAATATTATTTATCATGATTCTGCAAGTTTAAATACAACTGTAAAAACTACTTTAAATAATATATATATATTTTTCCTATATCAGTTTTCATTTCTGAATTTTGAATTTCTCTGTCCATTAATTTAAAATCTACGATCAGTCTGTGCAGTAATTAAATTGTATGTACAAAAGTCAAGTTAAAGTTAAATATTTATATATTTGTTTATCTGGAATACTTGATTTAGATATGTTATTATACATAAATTTATTGGTATCACTTCTGAATTATATATGCGTATACGTATATGTGTATGTTGTTTACATAAGTACTTATTTATAGATTACATACTTTAAAAACATTTTTAGTTATTCAAAAAATCAATAATCTTGTATATTTAGAGTACAGAATGATAAAGTGAATATTTGATATAAATACACAAAATTTTCTTTGTTTATAAGTCATGTAAGTTGTATGTATAGTACAACAATTTATGTAGATTTAAAAATACAATATAAAATTTAAAAATATATTCAACGAAACATTTTGGATAATTGGATAACTTTTACTTTTTTAAATTCAGTTTTAATATTTCCAAATCTTGCTGTTTCTTTTATGAAACAATCAAGAAAAGAAAGTTTTGATAACAAAATACGTTATTCTTGATAGCATAGTAAATATTAATGCTTCTTTAATTAAAAATTATTTGTTCATGCTTATAATAAATTTATAGTTTGAAATTAATATATTTATTATAAATGTAATTTTAAACGAGTATGCGTGTTAAACTTTTTTATTACATTCATTATGCATTTTAATTCTCTGCGACAAAATATTTTAGTATACAGTGGGTTGCTATACTATAGTATATATCTTTAGGGATTTAAGGCAGATTCTTGCAGCTCTGAAAAATCCAGGTTGCACTCGGGCTAGACTAATTGTAAAACGTTGTTTGGCTGGAATATTTTGAATACCTGCCATCTATGATAATTCGGAACTTGCTGAACGTAAGAGCTCTGTAAAAATTCTTATTAATAAATGCAGACCGAAAGATGGGTGTGACTTCATCGTATTTGATTTCCTGATGACAATTGAACCGAATTTATTCAGTAAACAATTAAATGAATTCTCTTCTATTTTGTTTTGCCTTTGTCTTGTGGATATAAAATTAGTTTTCCTATTCTTAGGTTGACAATATAACTGTAAAACTTGGTAAGTAATTTATTCGGAATGCGTATTGAGATAATCTCATAACCAAAAATTAACAAGAATAATATCTCATGATCTTGGTTTCGAGAACTGAGGAAAGTCTGTAGAAATTATGCGGTCATACCCGGAAATTTCCGAAGCATTTTTTTTCTATTTTTGGGTGAACAGTATAATTTTCATAAATTGGAATAGTGTAGTTTCCATAAATTGATATTTTTGCAGAACAGGGATGATGTTACGTTGGAGATGCCATGATCTTAATAACGTGTAGCCCTTCGTTTTCATCATGCCATTGTCGGCGATTGTCAGAAAATTAAGCAGCTCCTGTTCTTGGAATCAGTAAACAAGAAATTTTTATGTTTTTCTCTAACTTATACGGTATTTAAAGAGCCATTTTTTTTCTCTTAGTAGCAAAAGTTTAAACTAATTTTTATCTACAAAATCTCATTTACATATTTTCGATAAGCTATCGACCAATTTTCACAGCTCTGTCTCCATCTTTTTAGCTCCCAGAAATTTGAAATGAAGAAACTTATCTTAATGATATGTTATTTTTATTGGTTATTTATACAGGTACCTTTTACATATTTATTATCATAAATATAGAATACATAGAATTTCATTCATTAAAAAAGATAGTTGAGTAATCACCAGAACGATTTACTAAACTATTGAATAAAAAAAATAATAATTTGTGTCATTTATTATTGAATGATTAAATATTTTGTAATATAAACTGGCGTTATTTAGTCAAGAAAAACTGACATTATTTAATTTTGAAAGAAATATTTGTTAATTAATATTTATAACAAAGCATTTTTCAAATAAACTAGGAAGTAAAATAATCAAATAATTACTTACGTTGTAAATCAAATGAAAATGATCGGATGTAAAAATAACTAACATCAAAATAAATTCTCAAACATTATTTGTGTCAGTTTAGGAGAAAACAAATGTCAACATCAGATACAAATTGAAAATTATTGTAATTCATAAATTACAATAATGATAACATAATTTGGTATATCACTCTTTTACGTCTTTCTATTTAAAATAAATATTACTAGATAAAATACAAAAAGATAAAAATTATGTTACTGCAAGTGGTATGTATAAACTTCTTTTATTTATAGAAATTTATATTTTAATCGTTCAACTTCGCTAAAAGTCGAATAATTTTTGTGTGTCTTTGGATTATTATCATATTTTAAAATTGTAACATAATGTTATATTCTATATAGAAATTTGATATAGTGATTAAAACATATTAGCCGTCTTTTAATTAAACTGTTAAGCAAACGAAAACAAAAAGAATCTAAATAAGGTATCAAAATTTTATATGGTATAAATAAAGATGGCTTTACGTTCTTAAATATTGTATAAACTATTGTAATGAAAATAAATTTGTTATAAATAATAAATACTAATCCCGATTTTTCATTTTCCAATGTTAATAAAGATTTTGAGCTTATAAAGTTTTATATATATATATATATATATAAATTATACATTTTACCATATAATTATAATTACATACAATTACAATGTATACAATTATACATGTAAATTATAAGTTTTATTTCACCTCTTTATGAAATCGTATGATTTCCATATCTGGTCTCGGATTTCATTTGCCTAATTTCGTTCTCGAGATTAAGGAAAGACAGGCGGACGGATGGGGAGCGGACGACAGTGGGTATTTATAGGTCTACAATTTTTTTCAAATTGCAGCCCAATTATTATAAAATAGCAAAAGGCTTGATTTTGAGGGTAGAGATGAGTTTTATGAAATATTGTAAATGCTAATAATTAGTAAAATCTTCATTAAGTTCGATCCTACTCGAGATACGATACACGATTCCCTTTATCTCCTCTCCACGTCGATTTTTAACAATCAAAATTTAATAGCATTAATTTCCCTAATACACAAACCACCCTGCAAAATTTCAGAAATTTTCGACAAAAGCACAGGACTTATTAAGTTTAAACAGGGTGAACAAAATCCTGCCCCCCCCACACACAAACACACTAACATCCCCATACATACAAAAATTATACCCGAATTTTTTTGGATTTCTTGAAGTTTCAAGGTGTCCTGAGTACAAAATAATTTTGGGAAAGGGGTCATGTTCTTTTTCTATCTCCATACTTTCCCTCTGTTATACATAACACAGCCGGGAAAGTAAAAATAATCACAGCAATCGCATAAAGTTTACGCCAGTGTTTTGGTTAGAGTATAAAAAACGAAAATGTTCACAGAGTAAAAGCACTTTACTGATCACAATAAGCTCATTAGTTTGTATTTTTCTGAATCTGAACAGTTGTGTACATTTTGATTTCGTCTTATTGACTAATCTTTGAGCATTGAAAATTGATAAATATTTATTTATATTTCATATTAATATTATTTATCTTTATTATGTCAATTTTAATTCTGTTGTGTTAAATAGTTTTAACGTGTACACAGGTACTGTCTTGTAAAGCATACTGCACTGGGACACATAAGTCATCTAACAAAAGCTGGCAATTAATTAAATCTAATCACCATATCTATCATTAAATGATACTAAAACGAGAGTAATCTATTAATTTTGTTAAATACAATATAAATCTCATATAAGTGATGCCAGTATTTTGTCGTCGTATTATTGGCTAACTACAGTCAGCCCAAGTTGTTTTTCCAAAACAAAATATAATCGGGAATAATTAATTAACTGTAAAAGCTATCTAAGTAAATAGTATGCGTTTATTTAAAGTTAAACGTTCCTAGATACAAAAATACTAATTAAACACTAATAATTAAAGAAATTTTTTAATATCTATATTGATCCATAGAGTGTACCGTGATTACAATTTGTGCAACCTGAGTCATTACACGGAGACCAAAAGAAGCTAGGACCCTTAGACTCTCACACTATAAACATACCATATATTATACAACAAAATTATTTTCGTGATGATGCGTGATTGATCAATGTTAGGAGCGAAACACTTGTAAGGGGAAGAGAACTGCCGCTTAAAAGAACTTTAGCAGAAAAGAATGTGCATTTCATTTGTTGCGGTAGTGAAATACAATAACGTACAGCACCATTTCAGACTGTAGCAGCTACACATGATTAAACTAACAACAATAATAGGAGGAGTAAGAGGAGAAAACTTTGAGCGAATTTGGTTATCTGAAACCTCTTAAGAATTCAAATATCGGCTTTTTATTTTTGAATTAACTCTATTTACATACATATAGATTTATTTCTAGTTTAGTGTTGACTGAAATAACACTGTACAAAGAACGTATCTGATCGTTAATTGAGGTATATAATAGGTAACAACAAAAGTAATATTTTCAAATAAAACTGAATTGCTTAAATTCGAATAATTGCATCACCACACAATAAGGTAGCAATAAGGTTATTTTAGTCGTAAAGTTGTAAATTGTTCACACTTTCTATTTTATCGTAATATAGATTAATCTGTCGGTAACGAGAAAAATTGAGAACCATCTTAGATCTTAGTTTGTCAAGAATCAAATTAAATCATGATTAAAAATTTCTAAAAGAGAGAAATAAAAAGTACCTGTACAAGTATTATAAACAATAAAATCAAAATAATTGTGTTTTATTTCTCAAATTTATATATTTACACTGTATATACAAAGTAGTTTGAATAAATCGAATCAGTGTAAACAAAAACACAAAAATTTACTTAACTATAAAAATGAGTTATTTTAATCTAAATATAAATACCATAAAAGCCTTATTTATGAATAAAATAATTTTAAATTACAAGTTTGATTTGACAATATAATTTTTGTATTTTACATTTTATGCATAGAATGACGTATTGTATGTTAATAAGCTATACAATGTACTGTTTCTAGAATTATATCATATTTTAAATTATATATACTGTACATCATATTTTAGACGTAGCTTTAACCTACTTTTAACATACGATGTACAGTATAATATACTGTATATAATTTTTCTGCTGATTTCTTTTTACTCCACTAAATTATTGTATTTCTTAACTACATATGTACAAAATAAATAAATAACTTAAACATTATACTTTGGCTGATTATAAAAATGATTGTAAAGAGAGAAAATATTCAAAAAACACAGCAAAATATTATTTTGTAATATTTTATCAAAATTAAATTTTTTTATAATCTATCATACGTGTCATAAACTTTGGCATGTTAAAGTTTGATAACTACATAAAATATAGGATATATATACATCTTAAAATAAATATTTTATAAATTTACATTTAATATCTACATGATAATGGTATAATGCATATTTAAGTAAGTTTTAAATAAATATTTCATTTATAATTTATTCACTGATTTAAATGTTAAAGTGTCGAAAACGTATGCCGTCTGTCATATTATTTCCTACGTCAAAGTCGATTGTATTTTCGACGTAAAACGTGAATTCATAACAATTACAAGAATATACAAGACTGTGAAACAAAATGGAGCAAGCATTTCAACAATATCATACCGAGTCGTCATTAAAACGTGAGTTTTAGTTATATTTATCAGTTACAATATCCAATGAACAAACTTAAAACGTTGCGTATAAGTCTTGCATGATTATTGTATATAGTCAACAGGCCGAACGACAAATTTTATATAACAAATTTGACTACGCTATTACGACTGATATAAACTTTTTTGATTGTGTGAAATGCCAATTTAAGTACCATAAATATTTGTTGAACAGTTTAATATAACGTTAAATACTAGCCATTGTATCACCAGTAAATCGATTTGGCAATATTAAGTTAAAAATGTATCTGAAAATATACCGGTAATTCGATCATTTTTTACCGATAAACTCGGTTAGAATAGATTAACATGTAATGATTTTTTAAGCCAAATATTTATTTGTGTGTACAGTATATCATTCACCTATATTTGTATACTTCTAAGTATCACATTTTTATGTGTGTATTGAAGAGTAAGCATCAAAGGCTTTTATTTAAACGTAAAAATAGCTAACGTCATTTATCTTTTAAATTATTACTTTACAGCTCTTTACAATTATTAAAGCATCATATTACAGCACAATGCTGGACAGCAGGGGGCACATCGTTAAGACAGTTGGGGTACGCGCTTTCTCCTTTTTCTTTTAGGTTGCCTTTTCCTAATCTCAAAAGACCTCTAAATATCATTACCAACAAACAACAGAGAATTGATGACTTCTAGCCTATTCTGCAAATATAAAAGAAACTAATAAACGATTTTGTACATTGTTTCATGCAACTGTTTTTATATAATTATTTGTTCGTATGTTGACCAAAACTACATACCTTGTCTTAATGTCCTAGTTAGTTCCTAGTGCAACCAGAGGAGCTCTGATCCGACATTGAATCATACAGTTTGAAGCTTGTATCATTGCCTTTTACTTTCCCGGCTGTTATACATAACAGAGGGAAAGTATGACGATCGGTCAAAAAATAATCTTCCAACTTATTATATGTTTTGACTCAGGACACCTTGAAATGTCGAGAAATGCAAAAAAAAAAAAAAATCGGGTTATTTTTTCTGTATGGATGGATGATAGTGTGTTTGTATATATGAGGACACTATTTTGTTCGCCCTGTTTGAAGCTTCATAACTCCTGTGATTTTTTTGAAAATTTCTGAAATTTTGCAAGGTGGTTTCTTTATTAGGAGGATTTATGCTGTTAAATTTTGGTGATTAAAGGTAGAGGGGTGGGGGAGATAAACGGAATCTGATCCAGTAGGATCAGACTTAATGACGATTTTACTCGATATTAGCTTTTACAATATTTCATAAAACCCATCTCTACCCTCAAAATTAAGCTTTTTGCCATTTTATAATAGTTAAAAATATAAAAAGTTTTTAAAATAAACTACGATAAGAGACACCACCAGATGTTGTCAGAGAAGAAAAGTAACTCGTTGCTGAATTTTTTTTATAGCTTGTGCCCCTTTATATGGTCTGCGGTCGTCACTGCTGGACAGTTTGAAAATTCGTTTTTTTACCCGTAATGCCTACAGCGAAATAGCAATTTTCGTTTAGCAACATTTTTAATTGACAAAACGAAACACATTTATTTAAACATGAGCACTTGCACTGGCTACTTTTTAATCTCGGCAACTAAAATAATTAAAACATACTTTATTTTCTGAGTAATGAAACTTGATTTACAAAATAAAAGAAAGGGAATTTATAGGTATAAAAATGATTCTCTTATATCGACAGAGCAAAAAAAAAAGCCAAAAACGAAAAAAAGCCTAATACTCTCTCTTTATTAAGCAATACTTTATATTAAGCAAGATAAACTCTTGCTTAATAGGACAAGAATAGAAGTGGAGCCGAAAGGAAAGAAGTGATCGCTGCACCTGTTAGGCGCAGAAGAGGCGATTCTAGTACAGTAGAGGAGAGGAGGGTATTATGGAATACCATTTACATTTCTAGAAATAACTTTACTGAATTTTGATTAAAATCCCCAAAATCATCATGAGTACATACTATAACTAGTTGTAATGAACTGCCACTTGTAAAAAAATACTATTTATTTTATTGTCATAAAAAATTTATTTAAAAAAGTCACAAATGGAGGTTATCATGAAATAGTCAGGTAAAATGGAATAGGTGGTTTAAACCATTGAAAAACTAATTAAACTTCATAAAACATATTTATTTTTAAGATTATGTGCATGTCATTTCTGCTTCGAGTCTATTTACAAAGTCACAGATATAATTTTCTTTCTCTGCTCCGGTACAGTCAAGGTGAGCCCACAGAGAACAGTTGAAGCATTGAATCCAAATTTCCCCTCGTTGATCTTCGGAGAATTTTCCGTTACAGAAGATACATTGAGCGTCTTCGTTTTCCAGTTATATGGAGTACTATACTTTTACGTCGGGTATTATGAAATACCTAGTATTCCATAATACCCGACACGCCGTCTTGGAAAATGAACCTTTACACTAAAGGACAAAATATTGTCAACTAAAAAACGATCACAGTATAACAAACTACAATTCTTTTAGTGTACATTATGCTTAAAATCAATGTTCAAGTCACATGTGTACTAGTAGGTTAAAATGTTTGAAAACTTGCTTGCAAAAATTCTTGAAAATCACAAAACACACTTTGTTCTGTAGCGAGTGGTACAACAACAATAACAAGGTAAACTCTCACTGCACTGCATCATAGGAGTCTTTCTTGAGTAGTTTATGGTATTCCCAAGTGATACCAGCAACAAACAGAGCCGAAACCTCGGTATTCCATATTTTCCGACTATTCCACAATACCCTCCTCTCCTCTACATGACGGACACGGACAGGTGAAAATTTAAGCCGTTTGTTTCTGGATTTTTCACATTTAAATGGACCCACATTGCGTTTCTGGATTCCTCGTCTTAATTAATGGAAAATGGCAAAGTTTTATCAAAATCGATCCATTGAATTTAGAGAACGAACTAGATTCTGTAAGCCTCATAGAAGAAGCTTCGTTAACGTCCCGCTTCAAATAAGACATTATCGTGTATTTATTAAGCGGAACTCTGCGTAAGTCTGAAAGTGTTTTGTCTGTGATCGATGTTTAAAGCAACCGCACGAAGACTAAACATGAATTTCTGTAAATACCTCGGCAAGGTAAATGTTTTGACGAAGCAGGAATTTTGAAATTCCATCTATGGGTTTAGCTATTCAAGGTCAAATTTCTCCGTATAAAATCTACTGGCCGAAAGATGAGACAAACCTATGCCGTGGAGCTAGTTTCGTTTTTCTAGATACCTAGTATACTTTTGATTATATAAATTTATCAAATAAATAGTAGGCTACAGTTTAAAATATTTTTCTCTGTAATTAAAATTCATTACGTTTGAATTTTTATGCTTGAAAGCTGCATCAATGTTTTGCATTTCAATATATTAAAATAATTTACTTTTAGTCACTGTAAAAAATATAATTTATTGTTATATCATTAGTAACATATAGTTGTTTTAAAAATTATATTTTAATTTCATTCTTCAATTTAAAAGTTTATACTATTTTTTTCTAAATTCACTATACAGATATTTTAAATAAAAATAAAACAGCTCTAAGTTTATTAAGTTTTTTAAATATTATTTTATTTTCAGAAGTTTATAAAAGTTCTGAATGTAAAAGCTTTTTTATTAAAAGTAAATAAAATTATGTTTAAAAAGCAAATATTTTATTTGTATTTTCTGAATCGCTTGTTTATTTTTATCATTTTAATATGAATAGGTTTTTTCGGGATTAAATATATATTGCATTTTCAATTCCTATTTTTACTTAAATATTCAATTCTGTAATGAAAATTTTTAAATGCGTATTTTTATTTAAATAATTCTTATATATATTCTTATATTATAATTATTTTTATTATATTATATTATAATTATTATTCTTATTATTTCTTATATATATTCTTATAATTCTTATATTCTAATAATTTCGTTACTGTATTTTACGTAGGCCTATATATTTCAAATGCTTTACTTTTTAAATTTTATCTCTTCTATTTATTTATTTAGATGTTTAAAAAATATTTTATATAACCAATTTTATTTTAAAAATGTATTTTATGAGTAAGCTACAATTAATATTTTGTGTGGCTTACAGAATTGTTTCCATTAACAATAACAAATCAATTAATACTGATATACATACAAGTTTATAGGGAAAAACTTGTATGTTTATATTAGTGTTAACTCTATATTTTTTAGTTATGTGCATTTATAAACAGGCGAAAATGTCATTGTATGTTTTATACAATGTGTTGAATAAGAAAGAGCCGATAGAAGAGGGGTAAGAGCCCGAAACACACATCGGCACCTAAACATAGAAATAAAGAAGGATGTAAAGCCTAGTATCTATCGAAGGCGCTTCATTGTGCAGTAAGGATAAATACTATTATATTTTTTGAATTGAATTATCATAACGTAAAACGTTCAGACTAACACTGAAAACGGCAATAATCCTTAAAGATAAATACACATAATGACCCAAACAGTTGTATATTAATAAAGCTCTGCGGGAATATATATTAAGTATCATTCAGTTATTCTGGCGAGAAATAAACTAATCTGTTCTTTCACTTCTTCTATTTTTTTTTTTTTTTCTTTCTTTCTTTCATTATCACTGCAATAAGCTCTTTTAATTCTTTAATATTTTGTCAGTAAATAAATAAATATATAGTATATATTAAGCTCAAAGACCGATTTCGGTCTTTGAGCGAAAAAAACGGCCACGAAGCTAAATTCGTGTCGTAGCTTTCATGATACTTGACCACGATATGTTCTGGTTAGGTTAGGTTAGTTAGGTTACTTCGTTAATTTTCAACAACACGTAATCATTCGTGAAAATTTGCTGTGGTGCTCGATATGTCAACGTTTTCTAACAACTAATTTACTAAAAATAATTACTTTGTCAGGAACTTTTATTAATAAATCAGTCTTCTTTATGAGAATCGAGAATGTTTTATGTTCTTTAAGCGACATTTGCATTTTTTATCAATACAGTATCTTTTACAGTGGCACACTATTATTTATACAATTCAATCCAATACAATTAACAATTAATAAATATTAATTTTGTAATCTTTTCAATATACGAAATATGAAACTTTTTATAATAATTTCTTAAAATTTTTTACTTATTATCAATTATTTTTATTATTTCTGTAAACAAAATTTTTAGTTTATATTTGCATTTCAATTTTCATAAAAGTGGATCACATTTCGTGTGTAAAAAAATATATATTTTTTAATTGAAATATGATGCCGTTACACTGTTACATTACGAAATAAACAATAAGAATGGATAAAATATAATGAAAATAAAGGTTTCTAAGATGAAGTACTTCAAATAAAATAATCAATTTTAAAGCAGTTTTAAGATCAATTAAATTAACAATTATCTTATACTCATTTATCTGTGAAAGAACAGTTTAATTAAAAACAATATTGCTTTAAAGTATATTTTCTTTTTCACTCTCCTGCTTATTCTAAAAACATTATTAATTTTCTCCCTTTCTAACCTTCTCTGCCAGATTATTGATTCATTTTAATAAATATATCCGTAATGAATATTTAGTAATTTTTTATTCAATTTGAATTTCATAGAAATGTATTTTAATCTATACATTTAAATTGTATATATTTTAGTACATTATATGACTAATTCTAAATTCCAAAATGAACCTGTTTATTAAATTATTTAAATGCAAATAATATGGAAATAAATCATGATTAATTTTCGTATTGTAAAGTTTAAGTTGAAATAAACAAACTATAACTTTTGATTTACTCATTTTGTATCACTCCATTTTGGTTAGCAGTGGATAGATAATATTATCATAATAACTTATTAATAATTTTAGAGTAAATCGTTTCAATATTGATATGAAAATTGTTCATTTATTAATTATTGTTAGTTTATCTTTACGATTTAATAAAATGAATTCATGAATTGGCAACGTTGATCTATGGGGTTAGAAGTATTAGAAATTAGTTAATAAGAATTAAAGGATGTGTTTTTTCGTAAGTTTTGTTGAAACATATTTCCATTTTTATGTATAAAACTTAACAAAATTTTTGGGATGAGGACTTTCAAGTTTAATTTGATGGGGAAAAACATTTTCCAGCGATCTCGAATTCACTTCTAACAAGCAAAAAGAAGCAAGAAATGTTCAAGAGTGTTCAGAAGCTTACTGAAAGAAGCTTCAGAGTGTTCAGAAGCTTACTCAAAGAAGCAAGAAATGTTCAGAAGCTTACTCAGAATCAAGAAGCTTACTCAAAGAAGCTAGAAATGTTCAAGAAATGTTCAGAAGCTTACTCATGAACATTTCTTGCGTAATTCTTTCAAGACAGTTTTTCATAATTCAATTTAAATCTAAAATAACTTTTAAAAACTTCATTTTAAATAAATATAATTTTATTTATTTAAAAAATAATAAGTTAGTAAGTTTATTTATATGATTATTCATAACTGAAAGTAAAATTCATTAGAGCGAAATAATTTCATTTTAATAAATTGCTAATAAATGAACATATTGACTTAATAAATTAACCAGTCGAATAATTATAATGAAAGATTTAGTATAATAATCTAAACAGGACACCGAGACTCTTTTCAAAGTTAATTAATATGCTAATGCTAAAAATTGTAAAATGAATGGAAATTAATGTAAAGGAAATAATTAAATCTTGGAAGACATTTGCAATAATAAACCACCACACATTTATTTGTCATAATATTTACAACTTCATCTACTACAATAATTTGAAAATTTCTAGTTACTCGTCATAATCATTCGAACATATAAATAGAACATTAAGCAAACAAACAAACATTAAAATGTTTATTGCTTTACTTAACTAAACAATTCGTAAGGAAATAAAACGATAAAAAAAAATATGTATATTTAATGTTCTAATTCGTTAGGAGGTGCCGTCGTGCTAATAGGAACTTCAATTTTCTTCAAAAGAGCTATTTCGTTCAATCGATTGAAGAGTTGAAATGGAGGATCGTAGAATAAAATGTAAAAGTAATTCTTTTCTACAGTTGGATCTTTCCATACCAATCCTGCAAATTTATGTGCTTCGTCCAACCATTCTTCTTCTGTTGGTCTTCCAGTAAAACTCCTAATAAAATGATAAAATATTTCTTAATCTCTTGTCGATTATTTGTGATTATTTTTTTAAACTAATCGAAAGGTATTGAAATTGATAATTAAAAAAATGTAGTATTACAGAGATCTATCTATCTAATACGAAATTAAAACATATGTTTATGTTAATTAGGAATATAATTTCCTAAACTTATCATTCTATCTAGGCATTTTCTACATTCTAATAATTATTCAAAAGTTATGAATAAGCAAAGTTTAATTTGGAGTAATTAAATTGAGTATAAATCATCGATATCTGTTAAAATTGTATTTTTTTTCTTTATTGAGAAATTTAATAAATTAATGACTTTAATATAAAAGACATCAGTTTATTAAATTCCTGAACAGATTATTTTTAATATTAAAACTGATCGCTAATATTTAATGTCTTTTTTTAATGCATTTATAATAAACTTCAGAATTTAAATAATTATTCCTCTCGAGATTGCTATCTTTAAAGTATTTATATTTAGATTTTTAAAGAAAGAAAAAAAAAACTTTATCTCACTCATTCTTATTACTATAATTTTTCTTTATTGATAGTGTTTATAGCATAAAAACGCTTATAATAAAATACAAATAAGTTGGCTTTTTTGGGAGGCTATCGTGTATTTAAATGTATTTAAAATAAAAAATTACATATTTATATAATTATTAATTTATTTTAACTTATATAATCTAGTTATTATATAATTATTATACATAATAAGAGTCTTATGTTTAACTATTCTCAAGTCATCATATTCAGCAGTATCATTTTATATCGGTAACTATAAGGTAACTGTGATTCGCTAATGAAAAAAAAAATGTCATTCCTACATATACTGTACGTTGAACTTTTTAGAAATGAAGAATCACTCCACGCATTTTAGTGACACGACGTTATATAAAAGTGAAACACGTTCCAAGTACAGCAACTCAATTCATAAATTTTGTACCAGAATAAAAAAAATTTTGGTTTTTATCAGTGTTTGAAATCCTTCAAATTAATTGGAAGCGATATTTTTGGATTAATTATAAATCTACATTTCATGTGACAAAGATATAAGCACTATTTCTTTTTATATATAGAACTAAATCAATAAATTTTAAAACAGTTCTAAATTTTACTGGCTGTAAGTTTACGTAACACGCAAAACTGCTTTTTTTCCCCCGAATCAAAATTCCAGATATTGTAAGAGTTTATTTAAATATTCAATTATTAAAAAAATTTACTTCTAATCTAAATTATCCGGAGTTCTTGCGCTATTCTTATTTAAGCTGATAAACAAATTACATAATTATTATAAAATGAATGAAATTACTTTGTTTTGTTTTATATTCATCTTTATATGTATAATAATATTAAATTCGTTTCAACCCTGACATTTGGTCTAACGACATATTATTTAAAATGTTATCCATCGACTTATGCATTGATACAACAGTTTATACTTAATCATTGATTCTATTCGTAATACAATAGACGATTTATCATACCTTGTCACATAACGTAGAGGTGGTTCTCGATCAATAAATACTGTTGGATCTAAGGGATAAGGTACATTTTCTTTCATATCTGCAGGAATGGGGAAGGACATGGTAAAAGTACTGTAACATGTAGCACCACGGCAAGGTATTATTCTGATTCGTGCAGGAGTAGTAGAATTAATTGCGATACCTAAAATATTTTTATGTTAAATTTATAATTATGTACACTTTAAACATTAAGAATATTTTCGACTTACCATCGATGTTACTCCCTCTATAATATTCTATTAATTTTTTATACATAATTCTCTGAGCTTCGGCTAAAGTAGAACCGTCTGCAGTAGTGCTCACCCAAGTCGTACCTGGATATTGACGTTCTTCGTAATCCTTTCATTAAAGTATTCGGTTTTTAAATGATCATAAAATATGAAGTGTAGTATTATCATACATAAATAAATAATAAATTGAAAAATAAAAAATATTTTATAATTACCGGTGTTCTAGAAAGAACTTGATATTCTACACACTCAACTCCTCTTCTGGAGCATAATGCATCGCTTCTGAATATCTGTAAAAATGACGTTTACGTAAATATTTATCTGTTTATTGGTCTGTAAAAAGAAAATTATTACAAAATATTGTTTTAACTATTTACCTGGATCGAAAATACGATTAAAACTACCGGAAACATATCTGAAAAATAAAAGTTTATTGTGAATTCTATTGGCTAAGACTTATTTTATAAACTCTAATGGTGATATTAAGATGATCGTAACTTACCTTTATACATTGTGCTATAAAATGTTATCGTGCAATCCTATATATAGCAGAAGCATTTATTTAAGATGACAAGCCAATTACCTTTCTTTATTTTAAAGCAGGAAGAAGTAATCCCTCCGAGCAACATTTTTCTCTTTGTGATGTGACCGTTACTTGGGTCAAGCCATTTGTCCAGATGAACTTCAGTTTTCTAACAGGACTGCCCTACCTAGATTTATAGAATATCTCAAATTCTTTCTACAAAGTTTTTATTTAAAAAAATAAATAAATAAATAAATAATAAAATATATTTTTAAGAAAATTTATACGCTATAATTTACCTGTACAGATATATTAGTGAATTTCAGCTTTAGATTTTGTAATGTTGTTCGAATATCTTATTTATTTTAATCATTTTTTAACTTATTTTCACATACGATTTATATATATAATTTAAAATGTTAATCTTTAATATTTTTATAGTCTATATATTCGGATGTAATATTTTTCAAAATTCTAAACGATGATAATTAATTAACTATTTCTATTAGATGTTTAAATAAAACTAAATCGAGACGGTTTCAAAAATTTTTGTTCGTTCAAAGTTGCTTAAAAACAAATTAAAGCTTCATATATATTCTTTAATGGCTATTAAAATTTAAATTTATATATGAATCTCGTCTAAAATATTTTATATTTACAGTTTATAAAATCGAAAACTTCTGTAAACGTGTTATATCATTGAGAATAAACTTATTTCATTAGAAATTTAAACTATTAAATATTACAATATCAATATTTCACACCAAATTATTTAAAAAGGAATATTTTGACCAGAATACTAAGGAACCAATATTTAATAGCACTTGATCTTATGACCTTGACACTGAGAGAACTTTTCGAGTAGTTCCCGTTCAGAAAAGAAAACTTGTCGGATGAAGACCAGACAACATATGAAAGTTCAATAACCTGTCGTCCTTTAATATTTAAAAACCATTTATGAATTTCAACAAAGAAACTCGAATTTATAAACTAAAAAATTCAAAAGAAATTTGAATAGAAAATGTGCAAATAAAATTTATAAAGCGTATTATATCTTCTTCAAAACATTACCTTATAACGCTTATAATAAGATAAAATAAATTTATTCTAAAAAATTGTTGATTAATTATCTCAGTCTGTTTTGTATTGAGTTAAATATATTATAATCAACATCACACAAACAAATCTATGAATTATATATTACAATAAACAAATATTTGTAGAGCTTTATTAACTTGGATAATATATTTTATAATAAGATTAATTAATTGGTCATTAATTTACAATCATTTCACTAATTAATCAAATAATACTCGAATGTGAAGATTTAATTATGACAAAATTAAATTGTGTAATTGTGTGGATTTATAATTTTGGTTGTTTTTATGAGAAGACAGCCTTCGAAAAATGAGATATTTCTTTCTACAATTCACTTTTTTACTATTAAAAATAATAGAACCGATCTTTGAAGTGGTACAAGATTTCTACATAAAGAAATTAAACTGTTAAATATTGAAGTTAATATTACTGAGAAAAATCCATAAATCCCCCAATTTTGTAGTATGAACTTACTTTTTTATAAACGAAAGCTGCAGAGTTTTTTCTTAAAAGTATAAAGTATAAATAAATTCAAATATAAGTCTATTTGTTATGTAAATTAGTACTTAAATACAGAAAAAAAAAATAAAAACGCGATACCTCGTAGACGAATGTTAAAAACAAATAAAAGAGACAATAAAAATCTTTCCCTAATTAGATAAATAGTGAATTTTAGATTAAAAAGAAAGAAAAGAAAGAACATTGATCCTTTTGATAACATGTTCAGTTATTTGTTAAGGAAATTGTTAGTTAATGAGTAGTGTGTCACCTCGATATACCATTTAGTAACGAAAGCAAAAAGCTTATTAACTGTAACAACTGGAATACATGAAACTGGTTTAGAATAAATCCTATTATTTTTTTTATACTGTGTCGTATGATACATACGACACAGGACATATGAGTAGCATAGAAAAGAAAAGACCAAATAAAATCTATATAATCGTGATATTCTAGATTTAACATGAAATAAGTATGAATTTTTTAACATTGTTGTGAGTTAATATTGATTTCATATTCAAGTTGTTCTTGTTTGTTAGGATAAGGCAACGCAACACGACGGTGACCTGTCGAGAGGGAAGAACTTTCTATGGAAAACTGGCCTTTATTAAGGTGCTAAACACGTGAAGAAAACCCGGAAAATTCCACCGACCAACTCGTTGGTCAGGCGCGAATCCCAGATTAAAATTTCATTTACGTTCCTAGAAATCAATGTGAATTTAATAATCGTCATAATATTAATCATATACTGTACATCTTAAGTAACTCTAAATCTATTAAATATATTACTTGCAGTTTCTCACAAGTCTGTATTTCAATACTATTTTTTACTTCGTGTGCATTACAGTAATATAATTCCAACTTATCCTTAAATCAAAAATCTCGGTTGAAGTATTAGGCTTTCACCGTGGAATGCCCGGGATCGAATCTTGTCGAGTAATTTTTCAAGGTGGCACGGAACCTCAACACCTGGCCATCTCGTTGTGGGATTGACCGAACTCGCAATGGATATGGTTTTAATAAGCCACTTTGTGTCCACAAAGCGGAAAGAGACAACAATAAAAAATATAATACTCAAAATTCTTACAAATATTTTAGTGTTTCTTATTTTTATATTTTGATTATAGACTCGTAAAAGGTTAATAATGTCAGAGCATCCTTTTAAAAGAGATGCGGCTTCTAATAAAAAAGTTGTGACTGTTATAATGATGCTCTCGAGATCGTGAAGTGGGCATTTCTTAGAAGACATTTTATATTTAAATCACGCTTATAATCGCCTTAGTTTGAATGAAATAAGATAAACTTTTAGAATATAAACTTCTTAAAATTGTTAAAATGTAAACGGTTGAATAAATATTTATTAATATAAAACTTGCTCTAAACTAAAAAAAACGAGTATATGTAAATGTAATAAGTTGTAAAAGTAAGCAGACTAAATTCAGCTTGAGGTCAAAAATTCAGGAAGCAAATAATTAATTTTAATTGAAATTATAATGTAATTAATAGCTGCATTATAATAATCGAAGCATGCAAATATCACGTACACAATTTAATAAAATGACAGCATTTGGCAGCATCTGCAAGCTTTTAATAAAATTATATTCGTATAAGTAATGTTGTTTGTTACATAAAAGTTAGCATTAATAATTAAATAATTAAATGTTTTTATATGTACTGTACAGTACAACAAAATAAAATAATATATTTCAAAACAATTCAAATGTCTCATTGGGATATTCCGAAACTGTTTGTTATTTTTGTATTTTTAGTTAAAAAATTATTTATTTTAAAAAATATTTGGAAATAAAATTATTTTGCGCCATTCAAGCTTACAGTTAATTAATATAACATTACCACCGCATTCATAAAAAAATAGTATTGATGTGTCTAAGACTGTATTCTTTCTGAAATAAATAAAAATCTGTTGAGAGAATTGTCAGTCAACATTTTGTTGCAATCTTATCATTAAATATTGAGTGTTGTTCCTCGAAATTATCTTTCATCCATGTTTAATTTTAATTATAACATTCCTTCAGTAGCTTATTGATCGATTTACTTAAATAATTGTTTTTATAACACTCGTTTCTTTGTCTCGTGTGTTATGAAATTCTCCAAGCGGGAAAGATAAGTTGTAAACATCGTTATTTTTACAACTAAATAAGATTTTTAATTTTATACAGATTTTACTATGAATAACTTCTAATCTTTTTAAAAATATCTATTTACAACGTCTTATTTTTTTCTTAATTATCTTTTAATCTTTACATAATACATAGAGCCTATAATGAAAATTATAGAAACGAAATAAAATGTTTATTGCAAACTTTGTCTTCTTATATTTTGATTTATTACCTTAACTCTCTAGATATTAAAATTGATGGCTTTAGATTTTAGATAGCTTAAAATAATAATTTTATTATATTATCATATACAGTGTTGACAGGTTAAATAATTATTCCAAAACGTAATTACGAGATCATTTGAGCTGAATGTTAATTGTTTCTGTTGACTGAATATCTTAGTATTACAGTGATGAGAAAACTAAATAGTAAATATAAATCATTAATTTAATCTTTAGTTAATAATTCTTTTAATTAATGATTGGAACAGAACTTATTTTAAATTAATTGAAATTAATATTGAAGAAAATTTATCATAATTCTTTTGAGATTGTTATTATATTTGTATTTAAAATTTTTCTACTATCGGATTTATTATTTTGTGTTCTAAATTAGGGAGAAAATGTTTATCTATTTTATATTGTTCGTAAATAAATAAACAAATAATTCGTAAACTTTCTGATTTGACATTTAAATATAGGCCTATAAATAATATAAACGAGTACCCTATTTCTATATTTATAAAGTATAATTTTTTAATTTAATTTATAACCATAATGAAGTGTCAGACTGTATATAATTTAAAATTAAGTGCATCGTTATGATTGTATAAAAATATAATTATATTTTTATACAATCATATGATACTGAATATAAAACAATTCTGATATTTACTTTGCTATTAATATTAAAATATTTAAATTTTCAATTCATTTAAATAATTTTTTTCTTTCCTTCCTCTTGCCTTAGTTTAGCTGTTTAATTATCGAATAAATAAATATTTCTTATTATAATTTGACAGTAAAATTATTCATAAATTTAACTGAACAACACCACGTATTCAATTATTGTATATGTTCTTTAAATCTTTAATAGATTTACATTTAGAAATCTTAAACTTTATTATCTGAATTTTTTTGAAAGTTTTAGATATTAAATTTTAATGTAATTAGATTTTATTTGCAAGTTAAAGTAATTTGTAAAACCACACAGTTTTTAAATAGTTCTTTTATTATTTATTCAGTTATTTCTTTATTAAATTTATTTGAAGAGTTTTAAAAAATTTTTTAAAGTTTTAACATTTTTAATATTAAAGAAAATTAAAATTTTATTACTTAAATTAAATATTTTTAATACTGTGTATATGCTATATTCTTATATTGTATAATTCATACGAAATTATACATCAAACATCAGTAGATTAACTCCGGCAGCGGAATGCCCTTAAGTTTCTTAATGCCTCATTTTCCTTCCGGAAAAAAGGCATTAAGAAACTTAAGGGAATGCATAAAAGAAGCAGAATAAAATAAATGCATCACATGTTAAGAATATTGGCAATCATCCTGTTTGGGAATTCTATATAGATTATAGTTAATGCATTACAGTAAAAGTTGCTTTGAGCATTCCCAGCTATACTAGAGTTTTTCTTCAAAATAAGTTAATTAATTTCTTACTATTAGTAAAAGTGATGTTTAGCGTTACAACTTCCAAACTACTCTAGATAATTTGCATAAAAATAGTAATATTTTGACTATTTCTAACTTCTATTCTCATCATACATTTAAAAATAAAAGTCACGTATCGATTGACTAAAAACAGCTAGGCATTGTAAAACATACCGCAACTCTTAACGGATTCTTTTTAAGCTGACAAATTCTCCGGTCCAGACAGTATCCGTTAGACCCAAATTCTATTCACATTATTACATAGTTTTACTTCTTTTAAAGATTTTTATCTTATGATAGAAATTTTCCGCAATAAGCATTTCGTTATGCATAGAGATTTAGTAATATGTCACACTATTTTGCCTTTTCGAATCAGACAAGTTTCCTGAGAACTTTTCGAAATTATTTCGCGTCTACCCGTGTGTATTTATCTTCGATGTAAGCCAACAGCGATTAATATTCAAATAGATTGTCATTAACGTATTTGTGAAAATCATATATAACATATTCGTAAAAAGTACGAGTATAAAGCAGGAGTAACATATAGAACTGTAATTTGAAAAAATTGTAGACCTATAAATTCCCACTGTCCTTCCTTAATCTCGAGAACGGAGTTAGATAGATGAAATCCGAGACCAGATATGGAAACCGTAGGGACATGAGGCCCCAATTAACTATATAAGAACTTCCGATGCAAACCGAAAGTCATGTTATTTCAATTTAAACAAATTTTCCTACGAATAGATGACCGGCACTCTATTGTTAAAGTATGATGTAGTACAGAGGCAATACACTACTAATTTGAGGTGGAGAGGATGTATTTTAAATGAATAAAAATATGATTAAATATTACAGCCAGGCATTGTGACGATGTCACAATAAATGATACAAGTTATTATCATTTCAGTTTTTTATAAAACTCATCCCTACCCTCAAAATTAAGCTTTTTGCCATTTGATAATACAGTAGTTAAAAATACAAAGTTTTTAAAATAAAATATGATAACAGATGGCGCCACCAAAAATTTAAATGTTGCCGGAAAAGTTAAGCAACTCGTTGCTGGTTTTTTAAGAATGAAATTTTATTTTTTGGGTTAAAAATTGTTAAATTTTTCTCTTGTATAACAGATTAGTATCATTTTATTTAGAAAAATATCTGATACATATTCTTAAGATACACAAGTCTAATTAGCAATGAGAATTAGTCAAAAAGTCATTAAAAGTTTATCCCTAGTTACCAGAGGCAGAGGATCGCAGTAGTTAACAACGAAGTTTAAAAAGTCTTCCGAATACTTTGCCTGTGGATAGCCACCTAACTTCCAAATATAAAAGATACTCCTTATGCTGACTATCCATTTCATCGAATGAAATTTAAATAATCTGCCTTGAAGTAGTGGAGATTTTTGGCAAACTTATTGACATTTACTAAGAAGCTTAAAAATTATTATCTTTACGAATATTTCTTTATACAAATATCTATCCGAGACAAAATAAAGTATGCCACTGTCTACTTGAATTATTAACCTATATCACTAAATAAATAATCAAAATAATAATACAGTACAGTGATAGAAAAGTGGCGTAATGCTACAAATATACAAAATTCATTTATTTTATTTTAATTTTTAAGTATTAAATACGATTTTTCATGAAACGCCTGTTCACATCGCTTAGAACACGACTTAAGAAACTGCTCTACATCTTTCTCCCCAAAGAATTTCGCTAAATTATTTCAACTCTACAATAAACGTGCTACGAATCCGAAGTGAAACTTTAATGATTTGTAATTAAACAGTAATTAATATTGTTACTATTAATTAAACAAATTTTGCTACTTGGCATTCATTCCATTTGTATAAAAGAGAGAAAAACTAAAATGTATGAAAATAATCAACTGTTTTTAGAAAGTTCAAATATACACCTAAAAATGCTGTGCTTTTTGTTTAATTAAATATTAAAATTCTAACCCTATGGCATCAAAAATTTTATAAAACTATTCTCTGTATTTATGAAAATATCCTAAGCATGAATAGGCATAGGATAAATAGAGTTTGTTAAATATAAAGTTTAAATCATTTTTCTTAGTGGTTTTGATTGTATTCGAATCTTCAAATAAGTTTAAAATCACTGACAAGATTGCGGTTTTATTATGTTAAAGGAGATAAAGTGTTTTTTTTTATCATAAATCATTAAAATTCACGAAGAGGATTATCGATGTTGATATCGTATCGTTTATAATCTTTATGTGAGCATTTGTAAAGTTACAACAAAGACATTAAAATTTTATTTCGTTTTTCTCTCAAAATTAATAAAAAGATTTCAATTTTCATAGTTTAAAAATGAAGTAAGCTAAAATTAATTAAATCTTTACAAATGAGGTTAATAATAAAACAGATGAGTTAGAATTTATCAAGTTTCTAAGTGAATATTTGAAGTAAACAAACTGGTTTCGTTTAATAAAAGGAAAAAATATTAATTAAAAATTTTATTTTTGCTTTTATTTATTATTCACTAAAATTTAATATATAAATGTTCATTTTTTTATTTTTATTTATAAATTTTTATCACATAATTAATTAAAATTGCATGTAAAAGTTTTTCTGTAAAACTAAATAATTTATAGAGTTAGTATGTTAAAATTTTGAAGACCGTATGTAGTATTAATTAATATGCCTTTGTGTCGTTAACTTAAATTTATCTCGCCTACTAGTACTTTACCAATTAACAGGACTTATTATACTAGATTTATGGATGCAGCAACTAAGTCTTAAAGATCAGAAATAATATTGTTTATTTAAATCGCCTGTGATTTAAATAAACAATGATACTGATTGAATTATATTTTTGGTCATTTCTTTTCAAAAATGCGGGTGGGATTACCCCCTAAAATGCATTGTCATTAGTCATTTTATGTCTTCAAACTTTCAACCCTCTCATCTTAATTTTAAGTGGATAAAATTTGAGAACATGATACAAAGCAAGTTAAATAACAGCTTTTAATAATAATTAATTAATTAATATGGGAGCTTTGCTTGGAGTTGCGTAAGAAAGTAGTAAAGCACCTTCAGACGTGAGTATTATTTTTGTGGAGCCATAAACAATAAAGTTTGAAGAAATAAATTATGTAAAAGATTTTAATGCTGCTTTTATTTTCGAAGTAGTAAAGCTTCTCATAGTTACGTGAGATATCGTTTAGAAATTCAAGTATTTAACATTTTTAATAAAAATAATACAATAAATATTCCCGAAATATCTTTACTGAATCCTAGGATTCCGCGGAACACAGTTTTAATACTTGTCTTACATAATTCTGGTGTCTATTTTTGCATTTGCCGTGTTATTCTACTGGAAATTTAGTTACATTAACAAATTATTTATTTGATTTTTTAGAAGTTTTTATAGTTTGCAGAAAATAAAAAAAAACGAAGAACTGTTCAAATAAATAATTACGCTTTTTTGATATTATTCAATAAAATCGTTATTTTTATTACTTAGAAATAGATTTAAGATGCCAAAAATGTAAAAAAGTGAAAAACGAGAAAAAAAAAACACAAAAATTACGAAAAATTGACACTTTAATTTAAAATTTATCACACACATACACAGACACACACACAAAAAAATAGTAACCTGTCATCTTATATACTCTTTCTGTAGAAGATAAATCGATTCTCCACAGCAGATTAATTTAAATACCGAACAAAATCTAATTATTTTCTTTGAAAAATGACTGATCCGCATTAAAAAAATTGACTCATTAAACGATATAATATATTACATAGTTGTCCGCAGGTATAAATATAACATCATCATTGTAAAGTTGACGTTACAATTGTGGAACCGGAAATTAAATTAATATAAACTCGCGGTAGGCTACGTGTAGTGTCTACGGGATAAGACGTTGAATAGAAAGAAGTAAATTTATGATTAAAAATTGAAATTTAATGTCTATCAAAAGTTACTTGTAATCTGGACTACGTAAAATGTATTGACGGTCCCAATATCAACTACAAAAATTGATTATAAAATGTCTTTGCATACCACGTTTAAAGTGGTAAAAACAATAGAAGCTAGCTACTTATTATCTCGATGACAAAATCCTTAAGCCATGGAAAGTACGGAAGACATGAGTACAGGAGAGTGATACATAAGGTGGCTACGACACTTTGCTATTATGGCACCATTGCGCCGAGATCTCTGAAGAGAACTGAAGTGCTCAGCAATGTGAACATTTATGCCTCGATGTCTCAAGATAATTTTTATCTGGTACGACACTGCTCACTTTGACAGGAGCAACAGAAACATGCGTAGGCCTACCTCCTGCATAAACTTTGGAGTCCACCTAAAAGTTATTACATAACGATCAGTGGATATTTACGAAGTGCGGAAATTTACGTCGAACGAAGCACTTTATCAGGGCTACACATAAAACTATATACGCAGATCGATCGTCAGTGAACCTGACATGGAATTGTTGCAAAATTTTAATATTGCAAAGTATCTTTTTGACTCCCTACATAAAATGATAAGGAAATTTTAGACAGGGAAACGATTATCGAGATATTTACATATTTATCGAACCGATCACATTTTACGTAAATTTTGTCCTACTTTATGTTCTTTTAAGTTTTAGGGACATGAACATGTCCCTAAAACTTATGGAATTCTGATAAAAAGTTGCTCCAAACGCAATTTTATGACGCACTATTTGATTTTTGTCGTTACTTTCGACACGTCTTTAAAGACTATTGCGCTAGACATCAACATGTCACATATACATCAATTTTCATATACCGTTGATAGCCGGATATACCTCATATTAACGACCTAAAGCTCTTTACAATGTGTATTTTAGCTCTAAAGTTCATTGTTGCAGATTGATATGCATTTATTTGATTAAAAGATCGGAAAAGTTTTTAAACATTTACCATAGACCCTATGATAGAAAAAAGAACATTTGTGCAATAGTACTGAAGAGTACGAACTGAATCGTCAACTTTTACATTCGCATTTCTTTTTGCTTTCTAAAACAAAAATATCAATTTTTCTTTCTTAATTTCTTCATTTGCAACTCCGCTTCGGCCACCCGAATATCACGTAAATGTTATTTCCTGAAACGAGCATTTTTTAAATAGTTGCATGGGTCATAATCAAGCGATTAGCAACAATGTAATAAACAAAAGAGATTCGCGTGGGATTCCAAGGAATTGGTACTATGAAAATAATATAAAATTTTAAACTCACTAGTGCCGTGTTTTATTCTTATTATATTATTATCTTGTATTAATTTTTTTAACGATAGTCCGTTAGTCCTCTGAAGACGATGGTCCCTGGGAAATTCCGATACTTTCCAGTCCAACCCTGGTGAAGAAACTTTGTAGGAATGATGCCGAGAACACTTCTTAGAGGGCAATTTTTACTTTTCAATATTGGCCTTGATTCCTTAGTTGCAGGTTTTTTAATGTCAAAACATAGAGCCCTATATTTGGAAAAACGCAAATCATGAATAACTAATTGTTGATCATATATAAATTCCCGTATTCTGAAATATAGCTCGTTTTAAAGAGCACTAAATTCTATGCTAGAATCATTAACTTTAAAGTCGCTTTATCCGATTAAAGCAAAATATTGAGCAATTTTGCAAACCACATACTTGTAAAACATTAAAATTGAATTTTCACTTTGTGCAATTTCAAACTTTTTGCCAGTCACCTTTTTTCATTGTACTGTACTTCGGGTGAATAGAAAAAAAAGGTATACAGTAAACGTCAAAAACTTCTCAAAGTTCGTATGTACTATAGAAAAATAGCAAAAACTATTCGATATGCTAAAGTAAAAGGAAATAAATCAGCTGTAAGATTATTACAATATTCACATAACAAAAATTTTAAATAATTGTCATATTTTTTAAATATCTATGGTGCATATAATTCTGCTTGTTGCATTGGGAAGATTTTGACGCGTAAATTAATTTGTTATAACACCAGCATTAAACAATGTAATTTCGTGCATATTAACGAGATATTAGCGTATAATTATGCAAACGAGCTGCTGCTTGAAATGCGTCATTATGAAGAAGCTTTCCAATGAAAAGAAACTCCGTATTGTGAACCTGCGAAGAAAAGTTTTCTGTTGAAAAAACAGCATTAGAAGTTGACGTTGTGCGTTGGACTGTATCCAGAATAAAAAACAGTGAGTTACCATGTCACGAAAATTTAAGAGATGACAGAAAAAAATCGTTGAAATTCAAAACAGAAACGTTTGATAACGAATGGACGTTGCGATACATCATCACAAGTAAACAGGGAATTGAAACATGGCTTAAGAACAGAAGTGACAACTAGCCACAAATATTTTAAACGTATTTGTGGCTAGATTTGATCATTCATTTGAAAGCCCAAGAAGCCTAAACTTACCAAAGTACATAAATAAAAACGTCTTAATATTGCCAAACGCTATAAATACTGGACCTTAGAAGATTGGAAGAAGATCGGATTTAAAGAAGATCGGATACTAATTTCGGATTCATTTGACCATACTATAGTATGGTCAAATGAATGAATGAATTAATAGAGTTGGTTCAGATGGGCGAAAATAGACATGGACTACATCGATGAAATCTACAACTGAGCAGAAGTACAAACATTGCATAAGGGTTTCGACGCTTACTGTAACTAATTTATTTTAAAATGCTCTGGAGCAAAATTTGAATATGTTTACATGAAAAAGCACCTAGTGATGTAAAAGTTTGGGACTACAATTTTCAATTAAAGAAGTATCTAGTAGATAATGATGAAAAAAATGTAGACTAGAAGCTTTCAAAAGTATCCAATAGTACAAACCTTCTTCAAAGCATCAGGTCTACGAGTAGCTCACGGTCGGGAATCTTAGCTATGTAGGAACGTGCATCTGAATGGGTAACTCTGCTGAGTTGGTAATTTTGACAGAAAAAATAAATAAATTAATCCTTTGAAATTGTCGTTTTATTTTAAGACTTTGTTAATGTAGACAGAAAAAATATTACCGAATAAGCAAAGCATGCTTAGAAATGAAAAAGGATACGTGAGATTGACGTAGTTCATAAAATGAATGATCAGTCTCTCACTTCAGAAAAGCAAGACGAACACTGACAATCGTAATAAAAATCTATTTGAATTTAGAAAAAAAGTCGTCATTCCAATCAATAGAAACAGTAGACATGTTAATAAATTTCTTAAACAGAAGAATTGCGAATTTAATACAATTACAATTTAGGAAACATTAGAACAGAAATAAGAAAAACAACCGTATCCTAAGCAATAAAAACAAAAATTAGTTATCATCTGTAGGGTTTGGAATCGCCTAGGGAAGCGATTTTATTATAACGAACTTTCATAGCGGAAAAGCCGTTGGAAACGACCGTTGGAAGAACCGTTGAGTTTCAAGTCGACGACAGACGGACGATTGGCTGGCGGGAAATGACCGTTGGCCAGACGTTGTGGAAACATTCAAATTTGATTGGCGAACGATTCAAACGCCGGACACTATTTAAGCAGTAGTTTCGGCGGGAACAAGTTCGTATCGGGATCGGCTGAGTTCGGATCGGGAGAATCGGATCGGATCGGATTAAGATCGTCGTTATCGAAGTGCTAACTAACTCTCTCTCGTTGGACGTTACGGAACTCTGGGGAAAGTAAACCCCAGTGGTGGAGTACGAACTTGTTCCTGACTCGGAGGTTTTGTTAATTACGAGTCTGTTTGATCGTAAGGAGTTCTTTCGACGAACGTGTACGGGAATAGTCGGTTGTTGTTTGGACTAGTGTTTGTGCATAAGTAATTGTAACTCTAAATTGTATTATTTTGCACATGTTTATTGTAAATATAAACTTTGTGTTTCGTCAAACCGACTGGGTGGTTATTTTGAACATTACTTCATCTATATGGAAAATAGCATACAGAGTTTAAATTGAAGACACGTGTAGAAGAAGGCGTTATATTACGAAATTAAAGTTTTGAGTGTATCGATGTTCAAGTTTTTATTATATTCGGTATAAATATATCTAGAGAGTAGTACACTGTCATGTAATTTTTCTGATGGCGGTCTGTGAAAGACGGATACGATACACCATCAATGCAAGACAACTGGGTTTTGAATGAATAACATAACACCTTCATCTACTCGCGTCTTTAATTGTATGGCATAGTTGTTTATCTCTTAAATAAATTGAATTTATTTTATTTTTTCAAAAGTTTAGTATTAATATATAAGAAAATGATTTTTATTTCTGTGATAATTGAAAATATATTAATTTTTAGTAATTATTTTACTATAACTTTTCCTTCTCTAAGTAACTTATGTCGTTAACTAAAGTTAATTATTACTTTAAATAATCACATACTCGTAAATGAGAATACAACATTGTAAATGTGTATTCTATTTTCCATGATTGTCATTTATCTAAGCATACCCTGTTCATCACTACTCCATGGTTTCTATTATAATCGGTTCTCTCTTTCTTTAACAAATGAAGAGTAAATCACATGTGATCTTGATTTGTTGACCTTGAAAATTATTTTTATGGCTAACAAAAACAAGGTCATATTCGATTTCCCATAGGTGACTTCCTATGTAAATGCATTAACAAACTTTCTATATCTTCAGTACCTTAGGAATTAAAAGGGCACAAGGAACTTTTGACTCGCCTTGTTTATTACTTAATCAATATCTATGAATTTTTAAACTTACCTTAAGCTGCTTTACATATTAATACAACGGAATAAGTTATAATTTATTTATTACAAAATCACTTATTAAACGAACTAGATCGATGTTATTATTGTTTAAACAAAATATAATTCCTCTAATGATGCTAATAAGACATACGATGATTAATCTGTGCTATAAATATTAATTTTTCTTTGCTGTAGTTTAGATTGGAAGGATTTATTTATTATGTTTATGCTTTATTTTTACTCGTCGATAATACAAAATTTTTCAAATGAAGAAATTAATCATTTTCATGAAATCTTGATCGAAATGTACACAAACTTCGTAAAACAATTTCCGAATATACCAAAATATATCACCAAGAAATTAGATTGGATTGACAGGATAAGGTAACCTTTCTCTCCTACTCTTTCATCTTCGTACAACTGAAACTTCGTGTAATCCGAATTAAATGCATTCAACTGAAACAAACTAATTGCTTTCTTATGAAAATTTATATACGCGTGAATAAAATTATTAACAAATTATTATATAATCCCAGATTTAACTGTAGGGTATTAATTGGTACGTGGAATTTTTATTTTAATTAGAACAATTAAAAATAATCTCAATATTCTGAGATGAGTAGGTAATTTTGTTAATAAACTGTCTAAATTAGAGTAAAGTGTAAAATTTAAAGAGTTCTAGCCTGTACCAGCAAAATTCTTTATTTCTCAAATGTTTTCGACTATTTAAATATCCATCTTCAGGATCGAATATGTAATAGAATCCTTTTTTGAATTTAAATTTTAAAGTTATTTCTACAGTGTTTTAAATATGAATACAGGAGAAATAACTATAACAACATAAAATAACATACAAAACATACAAAATATAATAATAAAGAAACCATAAAATACAAAAATATATAACTCATAATAATAAATAAATCATAAAATGCAAACAATTGTAACAATCACTGACAAATTATTGAACGTGTACCAGTGTGTAGGTTTCCATGCTGCGAATAAGCTAGTGGCATCATTATGATTAATACATGAATTATTAATACTGTGTTTGTGTACAGTTATTTTTTAGAGTTTTTCCGGTGTATTGTTTCCTACAACTTTTTTAGTCTTGTGTCCATGAAATGTAGTATATTCTACCATTACCTTAATAGCCAGCGTTGTAGTGCTTTTACGTACTTCGTGCTGATGCTCCCTGAGTCTGGTAGGAAGGTTTCGGAATGTGTATCCTATACATTTGCTGACTCTGTTTTCCTGGAGTCAAGGGTACTTCATACATTCCTGGGATTGTGATAGGATTGATTGGGTTCTAGTCGTTACGCAACAAACAACTAATCTGTAAGGACAACAATACAAGTTTAAGACTTGCATTATTGCCCATATACGTTACTTGTTTGTTGTCCCATCTAATTAGCTTTTCCGAAAGTGTTATCTATCAATAGCAACTTATTGTATATTACCGGTGTGGTCAAGGAGAGAGGAAGTTTCTTTTTCGTGGAATCTCCTGTGATTGGATGTATTATCTAAGATGTTGGTGTTTGGTGTATCCGCGAGTGGCTGCTATGTTTCTGATATTGATCAATTGTTTTATGGTGTCCCTTATATCTGTGCAATGTGTGTAAGCCCTTATGATAAGGGCTTGAAAAGCTGCGGTTTTCTATCTGGGAGGATCGTTCGAGCAGCAAGGGATGTATAATGGGTGGGATTTTGGTTTAACAAAACACCTTTATGCGTATCTCCCCATTTATTAGGAATGATGTTTAGATCTAGGAAGTGCGCTTCTTTATTACGGAGTTAGTCCAGGGCTGTTTTTAATCCGTTTGGATTGCTATAGATTGTGTTGATAAAGTTTTGTATATCCGGTTTTGCGTTCCATATGATCAGTACGTCGTTACATAGCGCCTATATAATAAAATATTATTTTTGATTTTAGGAATAAGTCTTTTCCATATCTCTTAGTACTGGTTCACATATAGTAAATCTGCCATGGGACTGCCCATAGGATCTCCTCTGTTTTGAACTTATGTCTCACCATAAAATTTGAAGAAAGACGAGTGACATTTTATATATGCTATCTCTATCAATGTTTGACTGTGGGTGATCAACCCATTTACGATGATGGCTACTTATAATAGATAGTCTAAAGCATTTGATAAATAAAGAATTGTTGCTATAACAGACTAAAACTCTAAATTTTAGATAATTAAGAGTTAAGCAAGAGCTTGTTTAAAAAGAATTTGCAGTTACAAGGAGTTTCATTTAACACTCAAGTTATGAGAACTGCTCACATAAAAATTAATTTATATTAATGATTTTAGAACAAACAGATACTTAGTTACAATTTTATACATTATTTAATATTAGCAATGTCAGAATTTAAAGTACAATTATATTTTAGTTAACTTTTGAGTATTGTTCTGTAATAAATCTTGTTTTGAAAACATAATTTAAAATCCTTATAATCTTAATCTTCATTCTTAAAACTTCTCGCAATAGCATTTCTAATTGAAATCGCTGTTGTTGTTGTTGTTTATTCCTATAACACAAATTCTCTCCGATGAATTATCAGACTGGTTTATTTCATTAAGCCATGTTTCCTCTACTGGATCATTACTCTTCTCACACAAATTATGTAATATACAACAAGTTATAATAAATTGTTTTGATATATCAATCCTATTATTCAGGTGTTTATTCAGTAAATGTTGTGAGTACAGTGAAACTTTTTATATCATCGGATGCGTCTCGACAAGAAGAGTCGAATGGTTCCAAATTTCGGGCCCTAGCTCCTTAAGTCCGAAGTTTACGACCGGAAGAAAAGTGACTCTTCCGAGATCGGTTATCCGGAAGACGTGACACGCTAAACCGGAAAGGAAACCGGATTCAGTTACTTCTGCACCACTTAAGTACAGTGTGGAAATTTGGGTGTTCTAGGCCCACCAGTTTTAGTGTAATAACACGGTCGTTGAACTCAGCGGATCTAACGGTTATTCCAACGGATTTAAAGCCGTTACTGAAGTGACGTCATCGATTCTAACTTTGTAATTGCTTCTTCTGTCAACTACTGTGTCATCTTCTGTATTAGTGTTAAGTTAATTTTAGATAATTTTAGTACTATCTTTTCCTTTTGTGCTGCTGGGTGTTTTACCTGACAGTACAGAAATTGTGGAACATAAGTTCAACTGTCCAGTACTTCCCTTCAGTTTGGGAGGCATTAGGTATACACAAACACACTTCTGGGGTTTTCAATGGTAGAAAAGCAGTGTAATAAGGTGTCAGTTGTTTTAGGACCCATTCCTGAAGAGGAGTTGAGGAAGGATTTCGCTCTGGAGACAGCACATTCGGAGACCACATCTTCTATTCCCATAGAATATGATCTTCTTAAACAGGCAGATGATTTTCTGAGGAAGGTGTTAGATCTTTGCCCAGCGCATACCAGTAGTACTATCAAGGTACAACACCGGGCAGAAATAAGAGAGTATGTTGCGAAAATGCATGGTCACCTGTACGAAATGCACGGAATTCTTGGAGAACTGAGAAGAAATAGAGAAAAAATTGGAGGAAATGGCAGAATACAGCAAGTTGCGGAAAACAATGGGCTATCTGGTAGACTTTATAAATCCTATGCTCAAGTGGTTAAATCTAATAACAATGCAAGCAATACGACTAAGACAATTACACAATCGCTTTCCACTAAGCTTCTTCATGAAGGGGTTAGTGGCAGTCATGCTGTCTTAGTTTATCCGGCATCAGGTGAACAAGACGAACAAACAGACATCCATCCCATAGTTAATACCATTCTGTCGGAAATCCGGCCGTCAGATATAGGCATTAAAGTAAAGGGTGTGAGAAGAATTCGAAATGAAGGGGCCTGCTTCCAGGTGTGGGAGATGACAAGGATGGTGAAAAATTACCTGCGACAATCGAAAATATAACAACAATCAAAGACAAGATTTGATGCCATGTCTCAGAGGGTAGACGACCACGTATGATTCTCTTAAATGTACCATATTCTGTAGAGTCAGAACAACTTAAGAACACAATGTTCAACCAAAACGACATATGGGAAGGTATCAGTAAAGACGAACTTCTAAATTCTTGTCGAATTAGTACATCAATAGAGAAAGGCAAGGTCAGAGATAACTGTCGCCATATAGTGTTGTCGGTAAAACCCTCCATCAGAAACTTACTGATTCAGCATAAACATATCGCCTTGGAATGGGCTAATGTTAAAGTAGATGATTACGTACCTATTATTAGGTGTTTCCGATGCGCAGGATATAACCACATGGCTAAGGACTGCACTGAACATACCCATTGCAGTCACTGTACTAAGGACCATAAATTCGCAGAATGCAGCGAGAAACAAAATACTCCTTGCTGCATAAATTGCATGCGTTTCAATAGAGGACAGCCAATGGCAAAGAGAATTCCAACGAATCATAACGCCTATGATAGAAAATGCCCCACACTACAGAAATTAAGGAATCAAAGAATTAGACAGACAAACTATGGGGTCTAATACAACAGGAAATCATACTCAGAATTCATATCCATCTGTTACTAATGCTCCCTTCAATCAAAACAATAATATCACCGTTGTTCAATTGAATGCAGAAAAATGCAAGGCAGCCTCTTCCTTGCTGATTAAGACTGTGGAGGAAAAAAGGGCAGATATAATAGTTCTACAAGAACCGTACACAATATCTGGCTGCATTGTTCGCTTTGGAGGCTGGAAAGTCTTCCCTCCTAACAATTTGTATGATAGGCCTAAAACTGGGATTTTATCCCCGAACAAAGATATAAATATGGACTTCTGCCCATTATTCAGCACTGACTGTATTACGACTGTTCAGATAACTTATATGAATAGACACTTATTCATTACTTCAGCTTACAGCTCTCCTTATGAAGATATTCAAGACATTCTGCAAAAACTAGACAACATTAGTCACAAAATTAATAACTCTCCTTGGATTCTTGCGGGAGACTTCAATGCTAAGTCGCCTACGTGGTTCAGTCCGATTGAAGATATAAGAGGCAGAATTCTAATAGATTTCCTATCAAGCCATGACATGGTTTCATGTAACTCGAGCGACCTGCCAACTTTCTTCACAGACAGAGGAGAGAGTTGGGTGGACATTTGTGCGGCTAATAGACTTGCTCTCAGCCACATGAACAGCTGCGAAACTCTCGAGGAAGTTAGTGCTAGCGATCATCGCTACATTGTGTGGAAACTTGTCAACACCCCACTATTAAGATCTGAAAAGTATATTAAAGGTCACACTGACTGGGATGTATTCAAAAATTGGTTTAGCGATCTGTGGGCATCTCAAGAGATTTATGACATTACGGACATTGATTCTTTGGCCGAGCACCTTAATACTTCCATTATCGAAGCGTACCACTTATCTACGAAATTTAAGCAGATTAACAGGAAAGGGGCTCATTGGTGGAATGAGGACCTCGCCGAACAGAGACGGAAAACACGTAAATTACAAAAGAGGTTCCGGATAGAGACAGACCCAGACAGGAAAGCGCAAAAAAGACAAGAATACCTAAGTAGCTTTAACAAGTATAAAACGGATATAAATAAAGCACGCACCAAAGCATGGCAAGATTTCTGCACCAGAGTCAGTAAACAAAATGTGTGGAGCGAGCCCTATTATGTTGTACGCAAACAGAAATCTGGCAACGAAATACCGGCCAACATAGTGAAAACGGATGGTACTTACACACAAGACTACAATGAAACTATGAACTATATGTTAGACACACACTTCCCTATTGATTGTGAGGAAGAGGACAATAGTAACCAAGAAAGGATTAGGAATGAAACCTCTAACCCTCCTACCACGGACGAGGATCGACGATTCACCTTTAACGAAGTTCAGAGGGCGATCAAGACTATTAAAAAGAAGAAGGCACCTGGGATTGATGGGGTGACCCCAGAGATGCTTAAGCATGCATTCAACTCTGTGCCAATGGCATTTGTGTACACATTCAACAAGTGTCTGGAAAAGGGACACTTCCCGAAAATATGGAAACAAGCGTCTATTAAATTCATACCCAAACCGGGTTCTGACTCGCATTTTAAACCGAACCATTATAGGCCCATAAGTCTTTTGTCTGTACCCGGAAAGGTTCTGGATGGGTTACTTATGGATAGAATTAATTATTACCTATACCAAAATAAATGGATGCATAATGGTCAATTTGGATTTGTCAAGGGCCGCTCTACCTATCATGCAATCCACTCTCTTATACATTTCATCAAACAGGCCTGGAGTCGCAACGAACATGCTCTCATCATTTCAATAGACTACCGCAATGCATTTAACACCATATGGTGGCCATCGATTTTCAATCAGTTAAAAGAAGCTAAATGCCCTAGAAATCTTTATGTAACTCTTCAGAGCTATTTGTCGGAAAGAACTGCGGGTGTGTATCACAAAAGGGCAGATATTATCCGTTCAATTAATAGAGGATGTCCACAGGGCTCGAAGTCAGGCCCGGGTCTGTGGAACATAGTTTATAATGACTTACTTAAGTTGAATGAGAATAACTGCAATCAATGGAAGTTACAGGGTTATGCCGATGATACGGTGCTTATGATCTCAAATAAGAACGGCAAAAGACTCCAAGAAAAGGCCAATGCAATACTAAACAAGATATATGCATAGAGTAAAGAAAACAAACTCGAAATAAACTACGATAAATGCGAGAACATGGTCCTCACAAAAGGGAAACAGCTGCAAAAAGCCTTTAATATTACTATGAATGGTAACAGAATTAAAAATGTAAAAGTTATAAAGTACCTAGGACTAATGATCGATCAAAGCCTCACTTGGACGAAACATATTGACTATGTTGCAGGCAAAGTTAGAAAAACACTAACGCTTTGCTTAGTTTGGCCCACAGAGATTGGGGCTTTAACGAGAGGGCAATAAGGATGCTTAACAAGGCCTGTATTGAGCCTGTCATTTTATATGGTGCCCCGTTCTGGGGGGAGAGAGTAGACATAATAAATATTAAACGTAAGTTACAGGCAATGCATAGACCATTATTGCTTCGGCTCTGCAGAGCGTATAGGACCACTTCAAATGCAGCACTGCAGGTTTTAGCGGGTATCATGCCCTTACATCTCAAAGTCAAAATACTGACATGGACCTGGACTTTAGACAACATTTTGATCACAACAGAAAATCTTAACAAACTGACTAAATATGCCGACATTGGTTGCCTGTCCAACCTTGATTGGGATCTCCTCAATACCTTCGAGCAAGAAGGAAATTTCAAAAAAAAGACCAATTATGCTCACCCTGCAAGGAACAAGAATGTGTTTATCACAGATATGTATGATAATCCATTCCCTATGCACTTTATTTTCACAGACGGGTCGAAGAGTGGGGAGAATGTTGGAGCTTCCTTTGTCCACTCAATTCATGGCAATGCCGACTTTAAGTACACAGCTGGTTTTAAATTGGCCAACTATTGTACCGTGCCGGAAGCAGAGTTGTTTGCCATATATCGGGCGCTGGTATATATTCGAGACCTTAAAAATCATAAGGGACACGTACGAATTTGCACCGATAGTCAAACTGCATTACAAAAGATTATTGGGTATAAGAAACAGTGCCATACGACCAGTCTTATACATGAAGTCTTACAAGCTGTGAGGAACTTCAAGGTAAGCTTCGCTTGGATTAGGGGACATAGCGGAGTGCAAGGGAACGAACAGGCCGATAGAATAGCAAAACAACATGCCAAGAAAACAGGGAAGATCATCTATCCTCAGCTTACTTACAACAATATCAGGACTTTGATTGAGAACACTGCTACGCTTCTTTGGCAGGCCGAATGGTGCAAGGGTGAAACAGGAAGAGTCACGTTTGAATTTCTTCCTAATGTTCTGGAGAGACTTCGCACGAAACACTTAGAGTTAAATAGTGCCATAACGCAAACACTCACCGGCCAGGGAAACTTTAAATACTATTTACATAGGTTCGGGCACAGCGAGGATGACATTTGTGAGTGCGATGGATCTTCTGTTCAAAACGTGGAACATTTCATTTTTCAGTGCAATATGTACGACAGGAACAGAACAAGGCTCATCTACAAGACTCTGAAACATGGTCATAATTGGCCATGCCCTTTAAGGTGCCTAGTATCTAATGGTGAACTATTTAAGGAACTTACTACATTCATTACAGAAACAAGAGCATTGGAGCCAAGCTTCACATGAAAGAACTGCTTCAACTTTCGTTGTGTTTTAAGTACTGTTTTGTGCTTCAACCTTCGTGCACACATTATAATTGTATCGTGTACTGTTCATTTTCAATAACTCCTAGTCAGAGTTAAGCGGTGCTTTGTTTTCTTTTGTATACAACACTGTATGTACAATTTATTAATTTATTATTGTTTCTCTTAGAGTGTATCTGCAATGTGTAACGGCAAGCAGTCGTTTATCCTTGCTTTGTATGTAATTGCTGTGTAATCTATGACTGCAAATGACTGTAAATATCTGTATCATATTTACTGCAGGCATAAGTTTGTAGGGTTATATTTTGTGTATTTTTAGGATTTGTTCAAACGGCCCAGTGCCGCATGTACATAATTTATGTTTCTTTTATAAAATCGGCAAGACGCCCATGTAACCTTTCCTTTTCACCCACTTTCCTATCCCCTTTCTTTCCCCTTCGTCTTTACTCAACTTTTCTTCATTTTCACACTCAGGCAATACCCATGAGTAGGCCTAGTCCTGAGTTTTCACCCATCTTTATTTAAAATAAAAATAAAAATCCTATTATTCATTCGTTTAGAAAGTCTTCGAAATCTTGCTTTTAATCTTCCAAAGGCATTTTCCACTGCTCATCAAGCTTTGGATAATCTAAAATTGAATGTTTTTTTCTATTTCATTCTCTGTTTTATTTGGAAACGGTTTCATCAAAGTTGGCTGTATAGGAAAAGCAGAGTCACCAATAATTAAAGGTGGCACAACTTCGCCACCAATTCCTTTTCCTAATTCTAAGGAGTTTATATTTTGTGGGTACGTTAAAAGAGAGTGAGAATTTTTTTAAATATGTGCATCATTATTCCTTCCAGGAGATCCTACATTTATATATGTAAACATATATTTTGTATCTGAAATAGCAAGAAGAACCACAGAATATCATCCTTTATAATTGTAATAGTCAATACAGTCTCTTTTTTTATGGTGAAATAGGAATGTGTGTTCCATCAATTAATCCAAAGTATTGTGGAGAAGTTCAAATCTCGTAAAAATCACGAATGTTTAATTCAATTTCATTTCTAGTCTGAGGAAACTGGATAGCGGTAGACATTAAATTACTTATAACTGCATTACAGAAGTCTATAACAATTTTACAAAAGGTGGATTTTTCTACACCAAACAGATGTGAAATAATCCTATATTCAAACGATGATGCCAATGTGTATAGAGCAATTGCTACTCTTTTATCCGTAGAAATACACCGTCTCAAGTGAGTGTTATTTCTTTTCATTTCAGTTAATGCAGCATATAATAAATTAAATGTTTCTCTAGAAACTCTTAAAGTTTTCACGCCAACTTACTTCGTCCATTGTAAGAACAAACTCTTCCGACCAGTTTTGATTTCTAGGGATCTTCCAAATTCGATAACTAGGAAGTGTAGAACGAATCATGGCTACACACCTTTTCTTTTGCTCGTCGTCGTATTATTTAAAATGTAATATTGAGTGCAGCCGCTTGCAAGGACGACGCTAACCAATTGGTAAGGGGGGGCAAGATGATGTAAATTGATAGAGGATATGAATTGTATGTAGGTAAAATAAAAACGATTCATAAAGTTTTAATCATTCACTATGTACCGGAAAAGAAATATCTCAAATAAAACATTTTCTTTAACTTACAAGAAGCCTAAGAAGATTATTTTAATTAAAACTTAGCATTTAAATAACTTTTTCGAATTTCTAGGGGAGGGCAGCTGCCCCTCTGCCCCTCCCCCTGGCGACGCCCTTGGCCGCTTGAGGACTAAGCGAATAATTCCCTTTAATAACCTAGTGTGAGCAAGTAGTTAACGTTTACGGCAATGCGACTTAACTTAATTCTGCTTAAATATTAATCCCTGATTAAAATGGACAGTGTGAATAGGGTATTACATTCCGGTCTGCATAAATTGGCGTGGGGCCCCCAGGCAACTGCCCATGAGTTAAGACGGCATTTTGATATGTACCAGTTCATAAAAAAATAAGAACATTGCATCTACTTTTCTTAATACCGAAATATTGTTAAGAGTTTACTTAACTACACCTGTAAGTTATACAACAGGAGAGAGATCTTTTTCTGTTTTAAAACGTGGACAGGAAAGATCAAGTTCTTTAATAATGCTTGCTATAAAAAAATATATTTACAAACGGCTAGATTGAGAAGATATTATTGATCAATTTTCTGAAATATAAATCCGAAAACAAAAATTTTAAATTTTTTAACGGTTGATTAATGTGATATAATGATGTATCTTTTTATATACTTTTCGTTATACCAGAAACTTTATTTATTATACAATTATTATTATATTAGTGTTTGTATTCTCTACTATTAATAAAAATTTTAAGTGACATTATTTAATATTTCTTTAGAAGCAACTAATCTAACGGAGATCTAATTAAATTTTATCTAGGGTACTCTAGATGCTTAATCTGGCAGTGAATCTGAAATGACTCTGCCGCAATAATCAATGGAATGGATGCTGGAAAAAATCAGAAATGTACTGTATTTTGTTTTTAAACAGGAATTCTAAACTTTGTACTTATTAAGACAATCAAGAGGGTCTTCCAGAACATAAATAGGATCATATAAAAAATAATATATTCAGTAGGAAGAATTACAACTACAGGAAAAATTATTGCATTTTAATAAAGTTTTAAGAGATGATACTATTGTCTTATTAATGTTTCATTGTACTGTACATAAAATAAAGGTTCAACTACAGAAATTATCCAATTAACGCGCCACACATTTAATCTCAAATCGCGAAAATCGTTTAATTAAAATAGAAGTTACCGACAGCCTAATAATGGATGTTCCGCCTATTTCTGATTTTGTAAATTATTGTTCGCCTATCCTAAGGATGTCGTCTAGAAGGATGAACTCTCCTTCAAGTTATTAAGATCGAAGTTACAAAAATCATAGCATGGTCTGTATGCATTAAATCATATATTAATACGGAATGATACGAGATATATGCAGGATTTGCCGCACAATTTTTCTAATACTGTATGTGATTTGCGAATTGGTGTGTTATTACTGCTTGAATTGACGAGGACACAACTGAGGTCATCCTTTATATGCATGGACTTGTGTATATTCGAACCTGACGCTTGCCCAATCGAGAACGATTCATTGTGCTTCCTGTCTCTCTGAGTTGCCGAACAGCATTGAAATAGGCTATGAAGTTAAATGTTAATTCACTAAACGAAAAATATGCGGTGGCCTTGCAATCTCTCGGACATTGTAATGACAATCGCTATAAAGCATCCTTCTCTCACAGTACTAAACACTAGCGCGTCTAGCCAAACGATGCATTGAGTAAGCTGATTATGCATTACCTGTATTTTAAAAAAAATTGATATGTCTATCCTCGAATAACAGAATTCCTGTATGGAAATCAAATCCCGGCTTCTATTCTATGTATCTAACTTTATTCGGAATGTTATGTCTAGTTTTCACGAATCTGTAAGTCTACTGTTGGCTACATCTTAATATTTTTAGTTTAAATTAGTCTTTTTATTGTAGTACAAATTTTATTTGAATTCATGTACTATTTTATATATTTGTAATTTCTGCTACAGGCTGTTAGTCATTGGCGTGTAGCCTAATAAAGCCACTTTACCAGGCAGCGCGCCCATTATTTTTCTCTTCATACGCCATCTATGTATATATAGTATAAGCTTAATGTTGTTGTACTGGTTCAGGTAGTAAAGCTGGATGTGAAAGAGCTAATTTCTATGTATTTAATATTCCGTATGTACTGTACTTCTTCAAATATATAAGCGGGAAATTATTTTATATTTTAGACTCCAGCAGTGCCAATGCTGAACAGAGAAGGTACAATATTAAACATTAAATTGGTAGATTGATTTCCATCCAGATGCATTGTGTAAACTGTCGACAACATCCCATACAGAGATTTGAACCTGCTGCAGCTTTGGAGAATAATCAACTAGTGATGGATTTCTATCTTTTATAACTCAGATATACGAATTTCCTTATGTTGTTTCGTGCCGATTAAATGATGCTTTCACGATTTTAATTATGTTTTTGTTTATCCCAGTGAGAATTCCTAACTTCTTAAATTTCTCGCTGAGGATGTCGCAATTATTTTCAATTAATGGCGCATAGTCATTTTTCCTATCATTCGATTTAACTAAAATATGATAAGTCTTCGATCCTTCATTATAAAGATACTAGGGTATATGATGATCCTTATATAAAAGTCCTGAATATAAATTTAGCTTTTTATCTTCGTCGAAAATGCGAAATACTTTCTACAATAACTCATTAAAATAAAACAAAAAATTTAAATAGACAAATAGAAAATGACGAAACAAATATAAACATATTCGTTAGAAAAGAAATTTAACCTTTAATTTTCATATTACTTTCATTAACTTCTTTTTGTAATATTATCAATAATTTGTTATCCATTTGTCCTGTCGTTTTCTTATAATACTAAACGATGATTGATAGGCTAATAAGAAAACATTGGCAATATATTACTATAGATGATATAATAATCGAATTAGTCGAATTTAAAAATGAAAAATTTCTGAAGAAACAATAAAAAGTTTACAGTGTCATATCATATAATAAAGAAATACATCTGTAAATTAAAGTTATAAATGAACAAACTTACATATAATTTTTTGTCTTCTATTCAATCGTTGGTCGTATTAAATATTTTATAGAATAATAAATTTTATGATTTTCTAAAAAAGTCTTTTAAAAATCATAAAAGATGTTTAATATAAACCTTATAAATATTTCATTAGCTCAGACGTTTCTTTATTAATAAAATATTTAAAGGACCATGAAATAACTTGTCCTATTTGTCCTTTAGTTATAGTTATTACTTGTATAAACTGAAATCTCACGGTACCAAATTATTTTTTCGTTTTAGATAGGTTTACTGTATAAATAATAAATATCTTTTGCTGAATTATCCATTAAATTATAATTATTTATAATAAAATATGTCTTTGCTCTGTGAATGATACCAAGTAACTTATATCTATTATAAAAGACAGATAGTACTAGAGGGTAATAACTTTGTAGTGTCTTCTCTCTTTTATAATTGATATATATTACTGTATATCTTTATTGTAACTAGTAAATTGAAATTTTTAATCTATCATTATTCTTATTTTTATATATACATTACGCAAAATGAATGCAATATTTTATTTCAGTAATCTGAAATACGCATATCTTTTAAGTAATAAAATAAATATTTTGTAAAATAAAACTGGAATAGTAAAATATTAATTAATAAACAATCGATAAGATAATAAATGTTTCCTTTAAAATGAGAGATTAAAGATAGGATAGTGATAATAAATTATAGCAAGTTATAATAAACAAAAAACGTTAATACAAATGATAAAAAAATTGAAACTATCGTATAGAGTCGCCAACTCTCCAGGGTTTTCCGAGACTCCCGAAATTTGAGAAAAGTTTTTAAATTTTCTAAATCCCGAATTAAGGCCTATTCCTAATGTATTTATTCTTCAAGGCCTTTTTGAGCTGCAATTTTAAAAAATTGTAGACCTACAAATTTCCAATGTTTGTCTGTCCTTCCTTAATCTCGAGAACGCAGTTAGATGAAAGCCGAGACCAGATATGAAAAGCGTATGGGCAGGCGGTCCCGATTAACCATATACGAACTTCAGATGCAAACTGAAAGTCACGTTATTTCAATTCAAAAATTCCTCCTGAAAGAGTTGCTAACAGGTAAAGTATTAGGTACAGGGTCAAGACACTACTAATTTTAGGTGGAGAGCATACATTTTGAATTAAATAAATTTAAAAAATATGAATAAAAATTGCAGCCAGGCATTGTGACGATGTCACAATAAATAATTGCTCGTTTGTTTATACATTAAAACAGAGTAGAAAGGAGGTGACAGTACTTTTATATTGCTGAGCATAAAAAATGTCAAATCTCCGGAAACGCTTGTACTCTTGGAATAAAAAGCTCCTAAATCAACCCTTTGGAAGTTGGAAAACTTAATACCACCTATAAAGTTTGTCAGCTTCATGACACTACGAATAAACATGGAAAACATAATGGAATTTACTTGAGACAACATACGAAGATAAGTCAAATGATAATTAATGAGCAAAGACATTATAATTGACAGAAAAATAAAAGTTGACTTATTGAATAGTTGAAAAGTTTTCAAATACAGTAATTGGAAAGTTTTTTAAAATTATCTAATGTACTAGAGCTCTTTAGCCACCACCTGAGATTATCGAATGGCGTTCTCACCTCTCAGGACGAGGACCTAAGGACTGGATTTTGGAAAACGGTGTTTATGTTATGTAACGTGTCGTTTACAGCGACGATGCATGATATGTAAATGAATGGATGTAATGAAAAAATTAGATAATGGTTCAATTGTGAACATTATCGTGAGGGCTATGTGTAAGGATGTGTTATAATGGAACTGAAGAAAATGTAGAATCTCAAATGATGAAATACCTGCATTAAATGATTCATACTGGCACTTACCTGGTGCCGAGATTTATCATAGCCTGGACAGATGGACCGTGTAATTTGTGATACACTTACTGCTAAATTGCTACCACACCTGTGCCAATGAACGCCATATTAATGAAACTATATGAACAGGCGTTGGATCTGAGTCCTCGAGTCCAATATTAGATAAAGCCGTACACTCGAGCATTCAATTATTGTACAAAATTATACTAATCGAAACAATACAACCTACGAAATTCTAAACGATAAATTTCGAAATTATCGTTAAATAAAGTTTTTTGAATACTCGAAAGCATCTTCATTGTCTTCGATAAGTATCGTTTCTTTAATAATAACATAATGTTTCATCTATCTTACCAGATGACAGATGAAACATTTTTAATAGACCGAAATTCTTCCGAAAAGAAGGGCATCATGGATATGGTTGAATAGAAGGATGTTATTATTTAAAGTCAAAGTAACGCACATATCATTTATATGATATGAAAAAAGAAGACATTTTCCGATTTGGAATATTCGTGGTCAAATTTCGTAATGCAAAGTCTATTGACCGATTGTCGTTTGTACGGTACGTTTAAGAAACCGTCCTACCATTAAACATGGTTTTTTAAACATGTACAACTCTTCAAGACCGATATATGATAAAGACGGAATTTCTTGACGTTTTTACAGTTTATAACGATGAGCATGTACGTCCTCCTCAATCTGCGAGTTTTAAACTGCTTCATACAAAATGTTAGAGGCATGTTACCACATTTGCGTTTTCATATCAAGCCCTATGTCGCGGAACTCAGTTTCGTTTTTCTAGAAAATACTGGTAATTTTTAATGAATATTTTGATATAATAATGCTAAGAAGTCATATAAAGTTATCTACAGTAAACGTCAAATCCTCTCAAAGTTTGTACATACTACAGAAAAAGAGTAAAAACCATTAGAAATGTAAAAGTAAAAGGAAAAGAAACTAAATCATATGTAAAAATATTTAAAATTTAGTATTTTCTAGGAAGTAAACAATAGTAAAGCCTGAAGATAAGCGAAAAAATGAATATTTCGTTTTCCAATTTCATGCTGTCATTATAATGTTAAATTTTTTAAAGTATTCTTTACATAAAGTTAATTAAAACTACGTATGTGACGCCATCTGTTATGATATTTTATTTTAAAAATTCTTTTATATTTTTAATTACTATAAAATGGCAAACTGCTTAATTTTGAGGATGGGGATGGGTTTTATAAAAGAAATTTTAAATGCTAATAATGAGTAAAATTGTCATTAAGTCCGATCTTACTCGAATTATAACACACGATCCCCTTTATCTTTCCACCCCTTCGACTTTTAACCACCAAAATTTAATAGCATCAATTCACCTAATACACAAACTTTCCTGCAAAATTTCAGAAAGTTTCGACAAATAGCATAGGAGTCATTAAGCTCCGAAATAGATGAACAAAGTCATGCCCCCCCACACACTAACATTCATACATACAGGAAAAAAAAAACCCGAATTTTTTCTTTCACTTCTCGACGTTTCAAGGTACTCTGAATCCAAAAATGACCTCCAAGGGGGGCATTTTTGACCAATCGTCGTACTTTCTCTCTGTTTTACATAACAGAACCGAGAAAGTAATAAATGTGTATAACTAATACAATATATATGTTACCGGCAAAACCCGATTTTACGCCAAACTAGTTTGGCGTAAGCGTGTCAGGCCAAACTAGTTTAGAATTATTATTCAAGTATATTAATGGTTAAAATAAAATTAAAAGGCAATCAATTAGATGAACAATATTTATTGAAACATAGTTTACTTAATTATAAAAAACGGGGTTAATGTTACCCTAGGTATGGAAGGTGGCGGCTCGTCTCCGATTCCAGCAATCAGAAGACGAAACAGTGGGGACGCACGTTCTAACCTAACCTAACCTATTCTAATAAATTACCATAATTATTAGCAATCAAATTATTAGAATAGGTTAGATTAGATTAGAACGTGCGTCTCCACTGTTCCCTGTCTTCTGATCGCTGGAATCGGAGACGAGCCGCCATCTTCGATACCTAGAGTAACATTAACCAGAAACGGTATTGATTAGAAGTGACACAACACTTGTACAAAACTGTAAAATAAAAATAAGCTAATTAGTACTCATCAGTTTGTAATTTTTTTTATTATTATTAAGCTATGCACATTTAAAGATAATTAACTTTCGAAAATATTTTCAAAAATTCAAACGAAATAATAAAAATAACTTTTAAAATCAAACTAAAATTAAAAATGAACTTATTTGTGTTTTATGATGAACTTAAATTAACCATTAATCATTAATATACTTGAATAATAATTCTAAACTAGTTTGGCGTAAAATCGGGTTTTGCCGGTAACATATACATATATATATAAGTATTTCACATAAAAATTTAATATCTCCGTGTTAAAGAAATACGAACTGAAATAATTGAAAATATCATCCTTATTTTGCCATTAAATGTCATTACCATGACACAAGGAAGAAAGTTTATATAATTACAAGTATAAAAGTCTATATAATTATCGCATAATCATAGAAAAAATATATTTTTATGAATCGGGATAAAATTTATTAAATTCTAATTTGAGGAAATAGTGCCCTATTGAAAAAGTTTATCGAAAAATTTTAGCAATTGTAGAATAGATTTAGTGAACAGAAACATAATATTTTTAGCGGTAATAATTTTAGTTTTCGTGTTATTTAGAATAATATTATAATTGGTTTCGTTATAAAAGTTATAAAAGTAAAAGCAATTAAAAGTAAAATGTCATTATATTTATTATTCAAATTTTTCTTTATAAAATAATCTCAGAATTTCAAAGAAATTATAAAGTTAATCTCTCGTATTTTAACTTATTTTTCATTTTTCATTTATCATGCATTTATTTTTTATTAGTAATGAAAAGTCTTGCTGAATAAACCATGCTGAATTTTCTTGAAATAAAATTATTCATTGTCTTGCATTTTAAAGCACATTTCGATTCAAATTGTCAGGGAACTTCTTTTTTAAAATTTGTTTTAAAATTTTATTAGTAACACATTATTGTAAGTTCCGTCAGAAAATTCTTGAAGTGAACTTATAACAAAGTTTAAGGTTATATAAAATACATTACTACAAATTGCAAATAATTTATCTTTATCAGATATACAAATAATTTAATTATTTTTCCTGTCTTTTTTCTTTTAATACTACCCAGTTTGCCGCCATACTAAATGCTACAAAATACCGAAAGTTGCTATTGTGTAAATACTAGGGTATCTCATTTCCCGGTCTTTTGCTTGTCCCAGGATTCTGGGATAAAAGTGAACTGTTTCCCGGGATCCCGGGAAATCCCGGGTCAAAATTAATTATTTTTAAGATATACAAAATATCATGAAATCAAATGATATAATTATTTTTCGTTTTTTAAAGTAATTTAATACGTTTTGTAACCTCCAAAATCATATTAATAATGCTGTGTAAGATATATATTAAAAATTACCTTTGAATTACGTAGAAATTTTCACAAATAGAAAAAAATTTATTAAATTTTGCTGGAAAGTGCCTACAACAGCAACAAAAATGCCTTTGAATTGAATTGAAAATTTATAAAAAAAAAAAAAAAAAAAAAAAAACACAGATCAAACTTCTAACTTAGAAAGTAATTTTTGTTTTTCAAACAAAATATAATACAAAATATTGTAAATTTTTATAAGATTTTAAAAAGCAAAGATGGTCAATACTCCGATCACTCAATCTAATTCTTATTTTAGCAATGAAAAGTCTTGCTACCGAGAATGCCTTTTCCGATTCAATTGATGTGATTGGAATCGTGTTTAATGCACTTAAGAAAAGACAAATATTATGTGTTTTTCACCTGTAGCCTGAAAGATTTCTAGTTCGTTTTCGAGATTGTAGTACTTCTTTTGTTCTCTAGTATTCTTGATTTGTCTACTTCGGCTGCATTAATAGAAAGATTATAGCCCAATAATTCGGCAGTTCGTTTGTCTTTAATAATCAGGTTATGAAGAAAAACTTCATACTTGCAAACTTCGTACTCGTTTGTATCCTTGCCCAATTTGCACAACTTGGCGTTACGCAGTTATCGAAGCTACTGGACATGGTTAAAAATTAAGACAGCATAAGCACAATTATTCCAGATATTACTGGTAAAGAATTTTGAGAGTCCTGCCACAAATAAGCTACGTATTGATTATTGATCATTTGTGACGTGCCATAACGAGGAAAAATTAAAGAAACTAATAAGTAGGTTAAAAATTAATAAATACAAATTTATTCTGACAGTTTTTGAGTTAATTATACTTTCTATTGTCAAAATTTCCTCAACTTTAACATAAAATAAGAAAAAAGTGAATTTTTAAGAAATATGCGGGATTTCCCGAGATAAGAAAAATTTCCCGGAATATTTCCCGGGTTATAAAAAACAACCGGGATCCCGAGATCCCGTTTGAGAAACCCTAGTAACTACCATAAATTAGTGAAATTTGTTCAATATCTAATAAATTGAATTAATCCAAGTTTTTTCATTTTTTACAAATTAGATGGTCAGGTTATTCGGGGGTGCAGGTAATTGAGTAAATACGGTATTTAAAGCACACTAAAACGGATCTGAGCTTCGCTGCTTGGTTTTATGAAAAAGTGTATTCAGATCCTTTTGACACATGACATTTGAATAAAATCAACCTTTTTTCAGAAACATTGGAGATATTAGCGACGAACATGGTGAAAGGCTTCACTAAGCCATTCATCAACATATAAAAGATGCAAAAGTTGCATGAATCTAGCGATGATGGGAGAATACTGCTGGTTTGCTGCGAGAGAGATGGGGTACAAAAGGAAATCAATGTCCTAACAGCATTTATATGTTCTTTTAAAACGTTTGCATGTGTTTAATATTTAAGATGCTTAGTAAAAATAGTAAAACCCATTTCAAAGAATTAAAGATTTTTATATTTCATTCATTTAACTAATTTAATGTAATTAGTTAAACGAGCAAAATTATTTAAAAGGTTCATTGTGCTCTTTTTGAGTTACAGATGGTAGAAAAATTATATTTTGCAGGATAGAAAAATTTTTAAGCCTGATTACATAAATTTTATCAAGAAAAATGGCTGAAATAAATTTATATTTTGTTTTAGACATGCTGAAATTTATAATAATAATAATGATAATAATTGTATTATTAATAATTTAATAAGTCTATTTAATAATTTAATAAGTTAATTCTATTTATTTTTATGATTAATGATGCATCTTGTGTTTAAAAAACATCAGAAAATTTTAATTTTATAAAACATTGATTGTAAAAATCTATGTTTTATAAAATTATTTTAATTCCAGTTTTATTTTAAATTTTTAAAATTCAGAAGAGAAACATTTTTTTTATTATTGCGTCTTTCCACCCTGACGGAACCAAGAGGGCTTTTTAAAATCATATTCATTTTGAGTAGGATTAATTCGGTGAGACTGAAAATGGGGCGGCTGAATAATGAAACACATGACTTATTCGAAACAAACCGCCCCTGAAAAATTTATGAAGAGTTGCTGGCCCAGATTTGATCTCGGATTTTCCAGGTCGACTTCTTAATTCTCTATACCACAAGGATCGCCCATTAATTATGTGTGCCATTGATATTTAAGAAACGACCTTTAAAAAATTTGCAAATATTATCCAACTGATAGTTTACTCACATAACTAATAAGTAGACTTAGAAGAACAAAATCGTACGGCACTAATACCACTGAAAAAAGTCCACGTAGACAATGCCTTGATTCCCCTCCTCATCATTTGCAATGATGAACTTTTTACAGCCCCATCCCTTCCTTAAACTGTACAAGTAATTAGTGGACGGCCCTATACGGCCGTCAAAACAAGAGAAATAATTTTTATAATTATTTTAATTAGAAATAATTAAAATTAAAAAAAAATTAGAAAAGTGTCACCGTCTATTATTAATTACATATAATTCTCCTTATTAAAAACTCTTTTGGGAATTAATTAAAAATATATCTTTAAATACTAAAGTTTGCAGCTTGCTATGGTATGTGGCTGCCCAAATTTTTTAATTAATAATTTCCATATAAAAATTTATCACATGGACAAAGTAGCGATGAATAATAATAACAACACAAACACTTTTACCATAAAAAATAAAAGTGTCAATATAATTTTTACTTTCCCGGCTGTGATACATTTGCAACATGAATGGGGCGGAAAAGCCAGGACCACTCAGAGGTATTTTCTAGAGTGAAGGAGAGTAAAAGAGATTTAGCAGTAGAAGGTGAAAGAAAGGTGAAGGGGAAGAATAAAGAGAGATAGGATAGTAGGTGAAAGTGGAAGAGTATATGAGTACTGCAACATATTTATTGAACCAGACATGATACAGGTACAAGAGATTATGTTACCGGTAAATTTGAACAATGTCGCAAGTTTTCGCATTGTAGGGGTACATAGTAAAACCGACATACACTATCTATAACCGCAGACAGTAAAATAAAATAAATAGATGTCCGACTCAGTTATGTACTTTATTGTACATAACTGCGTCGGATATCAAAAAACTAACTCATACATGGACTTATACATATGACAATCAAACAATGCTATGACAGGAGACAAGTGACGCGAACATAGAAATATCCACACCTGTAAATGGCTGTCCCCTTAAAACAAACAAACATACTCGAATAGAATAGGCAATCTGCATAGCCGGGTCCCCTAAGGCTGCTGTACTTAAGGTGTAAAGTCCATGTCAGAAGAACTAATTACTGATCAGGTTCTAGTGCTTTCGTTGAGAGAATAAAGTCCACTAGTTCCTTGAAAACACCAGGATCACCGACAAGAATGTCCAATGGGCAGAACCAGTTGTGCCCTCCCATAATGGTGGTCCTCATCAATCTTTCCCGTAGATCGCTAAAGAGATTACAGTGATAAATTAAGTGAATAGAGATGTCATCACATGTGTAATAGGGACTTCCTATGCCCGAACCGGTATAGTTATTCATTGAAGATACCATGGCCGCTGAGAAGCTGTGTTGTATAGAAGTCAATCAGATGTTCCATCTTGAACCTGAGGCTAATATCCAGGAAAAAACGGAAGGATAGCCGACCGGTGTTGCCCTTCTCCCAATCCCGTTGCAATATTAGAAGAGCTGTCTGATAGATGGTGGTGTTATGGATGGCACTAATGGGAACCCTGTTATAGGTAGCAGTTGCTGAAGAGGTAGCCGCTTGCTTGGCCAGGGTGTCAGCCCGCTCGTTCTCCTCCACCCCTGAGTGTACCCAGGCCCATGAAATGGCGATGTAGTTCAGTTTACTCCTATTACCTGAATAAAATCCAGAGGCTGACCCTCTGGATTTTATTCAGCATCTTACGGACCCTAGTAGTGTCAGCCGCAGTTTCCCAGAAAAGAGCGCCGTAGAGAATAGAAGTTTCCACGCAGGCTTATAGATGGTCTTCACCGCCTGGTTGTTAAGACTCCAATCTCTATGGCATATGCTGGGCAGAGTTTGGAGACTTTAGTGGCTCTGTTTGCAGTGATGTTAAGGTGGGTAGTCCACCGAAGCCCCTGGTCAAGGGTGAGCCCAAGGTAGTTTAATTTGTTGGTGTTCCTGATCTTGTGGTGGTTAATGATTATCCTCATTGGTTTCTTGAGCTGCTTACCTTTAGACATGACTATGTTTTCATACTTACCGTAATTAATTTCAAGTTTGTTGTTCGCACTCCAGTTGTAGATGATTTTCAGTTGCTCATTTGCATCAGTCTGAAATTTCTTGTTGTTATTATTGGCTAGCATTAGAAGGGTATCGTCTGCATATCCTTGGACCACCCAGTCACTGTCATAGTTTCCCTTGCATTTAGCTTAAGGAGCCCATCTTAAATCATATGCAACATTCCAAAACCCAGGACCTGAGCGGGAGCCCTAAGGACATCCTTTAAAAATGGGATGGATGTGGTTAATAAGTGTGATATACCCTCACCTTTAGGGATAAATTTGATCGATGCGTTTTTCCAGGGAGTGGGGAACTTCTCTATCTGGAGACACTTGTTGAAGATATATATGCAAGCTATGGGAACTGCCTCGAAGGCATTCTTTATCATGAGCGGAGTAGGCATTCTCTACCATCCAAGCCAGTGGCCTTATTGTTCTTTAGGAACTTAATAGCCCTAGAAATTTGCCGAAAGTGAAAGGCAGATTGTCTTTTTCCTTGGAAGAGTTGTTGGTTTTGTTCCTAATTTGCTGTTGTTCGTTTGTGTCTGATTCACGGTCGTCAGGCGGGAAGTGAGTATCAATAAGGAGATTAATGGACTCTTTCAACGTAGTTGTGAAGCTGCCATCTTCCTTTAAGAGATTGACTGGGATATCAACAAATTTCCTTGGTTTGCAAACCATGTAGAAGGGGTCCGACCAGGCCGAGCGTTTGCCCATCCTGGCGCAGAACTCCCTCCAAGCTTGCGTTCGAGCCTTGTTTAATTTAGTCTTATAATTGTTAAACTCCTTCCTATAAAGCCGTTTCTTCTCTTCCTTTGATGTAGGATTAGGATCTTTCTGAAATTGCTTCCACGGTGCCCTTACCGCCTGCCTTTTCTTGGTGAGATGCGTGGTCCACCACGGCGCGTGATTTTGCCGATGTGTGGAGTAAATCGTGGAGGCCTGAAAGGCATTTAGAGTGACAGAATAAAGAAGGGCAGCTAAGTTGTCGACATTGTCGTTGTTGTAACTGGCAAAAATCATCCCATCTCAGATTTTTGCATTTTTGGACTTAGGACACAAAAGTCGAAAAATGCAAAAAGTTCGGGGGTAATTTCTGTATGTACGGTTGTTAGTGTGTGGGAGGGAGGCACGATTTTGGTCATTCTGTTTGAAGTTTAATAACTCATCTGATTTTTTGATTTTTGTCGAAAATTTCTGAAATTTTTCAGGGGGGGTTTGTTTATTATGGAGATTGATACTACTAAATTTTGGTGGCTAACAGTCGACGGGGTGGGGAGATAATGGGGGTCAGGTGTATCTCCAGTAGGGTCAGACTTAATGACGATTTTACTCGTTATTAGCATTTACAATTTTTTTTAAATAAAAATCATCCCTACCTGCAAAATTAAGCTTTTTGCCATTTTAAAATAGCTAAAAATATAAAAAGTTTTTAATAAAATATAATAACAGATGGCTCCACTAAAATTTTAAATGTTGCCAAGAAAGTTGAGCAATCCGTCGCTGTTTTATTTTATAATAGATACAAATGTATTATTATTGACTGTTTGACAGATTTCAAATGCACTTCCATAATTTCTGTCTAGAAAAATAGAAAATAATTAATATAAAATCAAAAATTAAAAAAATTAATGATATTTTTATAAATTAATTTAAAAATTGAAAAAGTTGATATTTTATTAAATCAACTTTTCTTTCATTATTTCATTAATTTTATGATTTTAAATTATGCACAAAAACTGAATTTTTGAAAAATATCACAAAGTTCATATTGTTTTTACAAAAACTGCAAGTTTAATTTGAAAAATATATGCATGTATTGATTTTATATTCAAAGACATTCATTTACTATAAATGTATCTACATAATAATTTGAATTTATTTTAGAAAGAGTAAAACTTCTTTAGTTATGTTTTAATTATTTTAAATTTACAAAAATCTTTACACAAATCATCCGAAAGTGAAGAAATATTTACAAATAATGATAACTTCAAGAATAAATTATATTTAATAATTAAAAAATAAATTACACCTGTGTCCTCCGGTGTTGAAAAGGTTCACTTCTCATAAAAGCAGTTGAAGCTTAGAAGCAATTAATACTTGTAATAAAACAAGTTCAATTTCCATAAATTCAAAAAATCACTTTTAATATTTAAAATAAAACTTCAATTTGTACGTGTTGGTAATACAGAAATGAAAAACAAACAGCAGAATCCTTTTGATAGGAAGTTTTAAAATTTGTTTTCGATATAATTTTTCATCAGGCCAAATCTGAAAACGAAGCGGAATTTGAAAACAATTTATAAAGGATTTTAAGCTTACTTCCTAAAATTGTGATTGACTTTGGAGTTTTGTTACACGCTGTATAAGTTAGTACAGTCTAAATTTTAATTTAGATCAACAATAATGTCAAAATTGAAGAAGTGAGAGTGAAATATTTAGATATTTGGGGTCAGTACTCCAGCAAGATGGAGATTGATGAAGATATAACACAGTCGCAGCTGGTTGGACTAAATGGAAGCTTGCGATAGTGGAGTACAGAAGGATACCTCCAACGTTAAAAGGAAAATTTTATAAAATGGTTGTTAAGCCTACAATGTTATACGGTTCAGAATGCTAGGCTGTAAAGAAAGTGCAATACAGAGAATGCATATTATAGAAATGTGGATGCTGAGATGAATGAGTGATGTCACAAAGAAAGATAAAGTGAGAAATAGATATATCAGGGGAAGCTTGAACATCACGGAAATAGAAGAAAAATTCAAAGAAAATCGACTGTGGTCTGGACTTGTGCAACGCCAACCAGAAACAGCTCTAGTACGAAAAGTCCTGAAAATGTCAGTGAAAGGTGCAAGAAGGAGTGGAAGATCTCATCCTGTGGAAAATGTCAGTGGAAGGTTTCTGAAGGAGTGGAAGACCGAGAAAGACCTGGACCTGGAATGAGATTTTAAGGTATCATTCCAGGTCCAGGTCTTTCTCGGTCTTCCGTGATTTGGAGGAAGTGGTATCTCTGCAAAATTTGCTTTGGACACAGCGCCGGATTAAGCCTCTACCGGGCCCTAGACAAAATTTAAATTGGACCCCTATATAAATAAGTTGCTTGTAAACAAATCTTAAGTAATGTCACTTAAAATTTTTATGAATGATAGGGAATACAAACACTAATGCAATAATAATTGTACAACAAAAGAGTTCCTGGTACAATGAGAAATTACAGTAAGATCCTGCTTAACGCGGGGGATGCGTTCCTAGACGACAAAGCGCTAAGCGAAACAGCGTTAAACGCGACCATTTTAACAGAGGAAATAGGGATAGGGAAACACGCGACCAAAAAATAAGCAATTTTACTATAATTTTAAGTTATTTTTATATAAATTTTCGCATAATAATATACGTTAAATAACACATAAACTTGTTTTTGCGATAAAATCTTGTAGTTTCATTTGTCGCTTTCTTTTCCTTTCCTTAAGCAAATGTCGGTAGCAGAAGATCGCATCAAAAATGCCTCGTTTTGCTTTTTGCACTCCTATCAAAATCTGGATCATTCGCTACAATTTGATCAACGATTTCGGTTATCATTACCAAACTTTTCCTAAGGAAATCTGTAGCAAGTTCTTTGGTTCTTCGTCTTCAGAATCTCTATTTTCCAGTTCTACACGAATTCCTTCTTCTGCCAGTTCTTGAAGTCGTCGTCGGTAAGGCTCTTACCAGAAACCTGCAGTAACTCCCTAATATCCTGCTCGTCTACATCTGTATCGATTAAGTTGACAATTTTGTCACCCTAACGATACAGCAATAGACGCTTCTCGATGAAAATTCTTGGATACCGCCAGCCATAACTTCTTCCACACTCCGTTCATGCATTTCTCAGTTAATTCTTGCCAAGCGAAGTCCGTATTTCCTATGACATCCATGATGTTATATTTTTTCCAAAATTGAACAAAACAAACATAGATTTAAGGGAAGTACAGCGCTACGACGAATTGCCACCTTTTGCTGATTGGTTCGTGTTTGGGAATAATTGTATTATATATGAATCAATGAAATACCGCGTTAATTTGAATCAGCATAAATTTTGAGCGTTTTTTAGGCGTCAAGCAGATTGCGTTATATTGAATCAGCGTTAAGCGGGGTTTTACTGTATATAATTTTAGCCATTAATCAGCCTTTCAAATATTTAAGTTTTTCAGTTTTGGATTTTCATTTCAGAAAATTGATCAATCTAGTCGTTTGAGAGTGTCTCTTTCTTTAGTAAGCATTGTTAAAGACCCTTTCCTGTTCTATCAAATTTCTTAAATAATTTTTAAATCGTTTTAAAACAGAGAAAGATTCTGCACTGAAGCCGGGCCCCTCCGAATTACGGGCCCTAGACATTTGTCTAATTTGTCTATTGGTTAATCCGACCCTGTTTGGACAGGACAGAATAGAAGAGAAAGATTCCAAGTGCTGACTCCATATAGTTGAGTAAAGGCCAAGAAGAAGAAAAAGAATGTCAAATGTCATAATGTCAAACTTATAATGCATTCACATTCTTTTTTTTTCGGAAAGCCTCGTCCTATTTTAGAAACAGCTTGTAAGGTCAGTTGATGCATTGTAGATTGTATAATGTGATAATCTATATCTATATCTATCTATTATATATATATATATATATATATATATATATATATATATATGGACGTGTTTGTGCCTATACGTCACTCTGCAGCCAAAACTACACATCGCACATGAATGGTGTTTGTGTGTGGTAGTATGGTAGTAGCTCCAAGTCTCTCATCATGCACTATGGTGGTCGCATCTCCATAGCTATAAGAATGTGAGAGATATGAGGTTTGAAAATGGTTGACTTCGAAAATGTGTGACGCTTCAATAAGAATGTTCCAGTTCTTCTAGAAAGTTCCAGAACCTAGAGGTGAAGTTTGGTACACAGTTACGGTACGTCATGAATACGCACACTAAGAAGGGATTTTTCAAAATTCCCCCGCGGGGGGAGAGGGAGAGTATTAAGGCTTAACCTGAAGAACGGCTTCTACTGTACTATTTTAGATGCGATTTTTTGTTTTCAATTACGTTTAGTCTTCATTGAGTACTTAGGGGTATTAAATTGATAACATTTCAAACATTGTTATAAATATTTTTTATATACTGTTTTTGATTTTTTAACCAAATGTTCGAACCGTTTTAAATTCGAATTTCTTTTTGCATATTGGTTCGATTATAGAACGATTGTAAACGTTCCAGAAAATTTATCAAATTAAAAACAGGTGTTAAATAACAATTACTATGGTTGTTGAAATATTGAATGTAAATAGCAAAATTCGTCCAAAATAGGTTTGCTTGCAAAATCCGCACGAGCGAAGCCGTGGGTAACAGCTAATAATATATATAAATTATACTTAGATAGATATCTTTATAGAAAAAGAGAACTGACACATTGTCACCGGTTCTATTTTTAGAAATTACTTGCAATTTTAATTGGATATATTTTTGTGTTTTTAAAAGGACTTTTCAGCTTTTGGCGACAAGTAGCTTAGAAAGGTTAGTTGCCAAGAAACTGTATTGTCTGGAACACGAAGAAAATAAATAGTGGTTCTTTTTATGCAGACTTTGTCTTCATTTAAAAAAACTAACACTTATTTTCTTAGCTAATGAGATTAATTTTACTGTCATAAATCATTTTATCACTGTATCTTATCACTATCATGCCGCACTAAAAACGACAAAAAGACTAGAGGTTTTTCACCCCCTCTTATATTCTTTAACTTTTCTGACGTTACTGGAGATTACCTCCAGTAACATCAAATAAATACAAATATTCAGAGAATTAACTATTACCTAACATGGCAACGGTTTTTTTTCGTTTAAGTGACAAGGTACGATCTCACAAACCGCTCAGTTTAATTTGAGTTTAGTAATAAAAAGGTTTTATTCAATTTGAAAAATAAGAACATGCTGTACTGTACATTAGTAAACTAAAAATTAACTTTATTCCTTTTGTTACTGATTATAAAAGATTAAACTGAATTTTATTCTGATACTGTCGAAATTATTAATGCTTTTTCTTTTTTGTTAGGAATTTTATTATTTTAAACAAAACAAATTACTTTACCTCTTGACTGTGTTTGCACAGTCTTTGAACGTTTTTTGGCACAGCTATGGCAAAATGATCGAAAAATCTAGTAACGTTACTTACATGCAGCAATCTCAGAGATCGTCTGTCAAAATAAAGTAGAATTAAACAATGACTTCTACATATTATCGTATGCATTGCTTTTAAACTTTCAGTTAATTTAAAGTTTTTAAAATTTAAATTAACTTTGAGTTAATTTAAAGGTATAGAAGAGACAATTTTTTCTAACAGGAAAGAAAGTTATATAAAAAAAAAACCCAAATTAGCTTCCTTAACAGTTTCTCAGATCGCTCTATATACACTTACTTACTTAACTTACTTAAATGGAGCAGTCCATCCTTCCTGACAGTTCGTCAGAAGGTTGGTACTCCAACTTTATTTACGACCTTGCTTCGCATCTTGCTTTGCAAGGGTTTAAATACATACATGCGGACGTAGCCGCTATATTATTATCCCGACATTGTTATCTAATTTATAATTTATTTGTATCCGGATAATGTTGATGAGTTCGAAAGTTCACTCATGTTAGAATGTTTGTTAAGTTTTTGAGTAGTGACAGTTTGTCTTTTCCTTGTCTAAGCTCCTATGAACTCCCCTAACATATTGTGCACAATACTCACTTCGGTATTAAGAGGATCCTTATGTCTTATTGTGTTGTTCTATGGTATTAGTGTGTATTTCTTCTTCCTCCCCGTTGTGTTTTATCGCTGTTTTCCTGTCCTCCGTTTCGTTGTATTCCATCCTTTCTCATCGTACTATTCTGTCGTTCCCATTGACATATTCTGTCGCACGTTCTCGATACTTACTTTGGTGAGGATAGGGGTTTCCCGTCTTTATCGTTGTGTGCTATCATAGTATTCTGTGATTATTCCTCCTAGTTGTTGTGTTATATCTTTCTGCTGACATTGTATTCTATCATGGAGTTTTATTGGTATTTTCCCTTCGTTGTTAATCTTGTAAATGTGTTTGCAGTTAGTATTTCATATGAAACCATTTCTTGTTTCAGCGCGTTTTCTCAGAACGCACTGGTTGAGTTCTTACATGTATTCCATTATATATTAGTTGTCGGTTATTATGGTTATAGAAACAATAATAATATTAATTGCTTTATAATACAGTGGAGGGTGTATCACTATAATCTATGGTCGGCTACGAAAGTTTATTTCACAAACTATTCCAATAGTTGATAGGAATATGTTAGATAAGGCACCTATGTGGTGCAGGTGGTTTTGATGATTTAATTTACTTAAGTGAGCAGTGCAGAGTATATCACTATAGTCTAAAGTCTGCTATGAAATATATTAGCACCGTCTCATACTATTGATGTTGAAGAGGTGAACAATTTGGCATTTATGTCGTTCAAATGATTTAGTTATGTACATTTGCGGAAAGTATCCTAGGCAATTTGAATTAGTGTAGAAATCACCTATGTGTTACGGTAGAGAGGTGAAAGTCCCATTGCAGATTTTATGTATTTCACCGAACTTTTGGACCTATTTTATATATAGAGTTCAGCAATCCCAAGGAAAGCACTGAGAATTAACTTATAAAGAGGATGGAGGTGAAATGGAATGTCCTAAACTCAGCATTGAATGTGAACACTAAAGACCTGTTACCAATTTGTACTACCCTAACTGCTACAACAGAAACATTCACAGACTGTATTCATCCCTTAGGAAGAGCTAGTTTTTATCGAGATAATTTCGATTATAGAGGTTTCCCAGCATAAATTAGCTAACTGTTATTTACTTATGTGAATATATTTTTTTTTCTATATTTTTTTCTATATTCTATTTTTATAGCTTATTTTAATAAATTCATTAAAATGATAGTAGATATGCTCATTATTGATCAAGATTCGTTTTCGTACTGGCCATTGATATCCTTCTTTATTGCATATCAGCATTAAATTATGTCTTGGTAATTCATATCTGATACAGTCCATTAGTATGTGTGTTGGGGTTTCCTCAGTTCCGCAGTTTTCGCAAAGACCGTCACTCCCATGATTAAATCTTCTGTGGTAGTCTGCAAAATCTCCGTGTCCTGTCAGAAATCTTGTATTTTTATGGTGTATAATAAAGTAACTATTCGTAACTCTTTGGTTTATATCCGGTAGATATTCAAATAGTTCTCTGCCTGTTCTTGACTCTTCCCATCTTCTTTGCCAAATGATTAAATATTTATTTTTTATTTCTCTTTTTATATATTGCTCTGACAGCTTACTGTATATTTCCTTTAGTGTTAAATCACTGGCCTCCTTTGCCAAGTTATCCGCCTTCTCGTTGCCAATGTTTCCCATATGGGCTTTAACCCAACTAAGTTGTATCTTATTTATTCCAATTATGATGTTTTGTCTAATACTGTTTATAAGTTCATGCGTATTGTTTGGGTCATTAAGTGCCTTTAGTATTGATTCACTATCCGTGCATACTAGTATTTGTAGATTCTTCTTGTTTGTATTGATCCACTTTATTGCCTGGTGGATTGCAACCAACTCTGCTTGGTAATTATTACATCTGTTATCTAGTTTAAATTTTTTGTGATATTGCTCACGTGTTCTTGTAAAATAGATGAAGGCGGCACCCACTCCCGTTGAACTTCTTGAACCGTCCGTATATACTCTGTGAGGGTGTGATTCATTGTATTGTATGATTTTGATATGTTTCCATTCGAATCTTTTCAGATGTTGATGCACTTTTAGTTTCTGTTCTATTATGTCTCCGTTTCTGAGGATATCATGGGAATTTATATTCTGTTTAATTATATTTCTGGTGTCTCTTCTTTTATTCACTTCCAGATCCAACGGTAGCAGTCCGGCCATTACACATAAAGCGTCGTTAGATGTAGTGCTATATGCACCTGTAATTCTTAGTAAAATTTTTCTTTGGAGACTAATTATTTTTCTTTTTGTGTGTATTAGATTTACTCTTTTCCCCCATACTTGTGCACCATACGTGACAATTGGTATGATGACACCTTTATAAATTTGTATTAATGCTTTCCCACTCCTGCCCCATTCTCTTTTCGCTACCTTGGCAATCTCTTGGAATAAGTTACCTACTTTATTCTTTATTTGTTCTATCTGTGGTGTCCAGAGGAGTTTATTATCTATTGTTATTCCAAGATATTTTATTTGAGTTGTGCATCTGATTACCTTTCCATTCATTTTTATGGTTGGTTGTCTACGTTCAATTTGACATTTTGTAAAGGCAATGGCGTTTGTTTTGTCCGGGTTGAATTTTAATTTGTTCCTTTTCCCCCAATTAACTATTTTTTCTAAGGTCCTATTGCATTCCTCCTCTACTCTTAATCTGCTACCTGCCGAACAAACTACCATTATATCGTCTGCGAAGGCTGTAATTTTGTTATCTTTTAGAGAATTATCATTTAAGAGATCGTTTAATATTATAGACCAGAATAGCGGGCCCGAACACGAACCCTGCGGGCATCCCATAGTCATGTCTTTTTCTATTATAATATTTGAGTATTCTATGAAGGCCTTCCTGTTTGTTAAGTAGTCACATATGAGTGCGTAGAGATTACGTGGGCAATTTAGTTCTTCTAGTTTTGTATGGAGGAGAGGCCACCATGCATTATCAAATGCGCCCTCTATATCTAAGCTTAAAGCTATGACCCATTTGTATTTTTGTTTGTCTGTTTCAATTTCGTCTATAACTTTTGATATGGCGTCTTCGGCTGAACAGCCTTCTCGAAACCCGTATTGATTTTTATTTATCCATTTCATTGAACCTAGCCATGCTGTAAGACGATAGACTATCATTTTGTCTAGAATTTTCCCCATTACCGGTAGAAGGGAAATTGGTCGATAACTTCTCGGATCCCGTTTGTCTTTGTTTTTCTGTTTATATATTGGTATGATTTTTGCTTGTTTCCATTCTGATGGAAATATTGCGTATTGTAGGCATTTATTATATAGAGTGTGTAATAGCGATGGAATCTTATTATTTATGATATTCACCATTTCTATTGTTATTAAATCGTGACCGGGAGCCTTTCCTTTCTTAAAATTAGATATGGTCCATGAGATTTCTTCTTTTGTAAATTCTGGTATATCTGGTCCATTTGTTTTATAGTTAAGTTGTTCTCTTATTCTCTTTTGTTCTATGGTGTCCAATATGGGATTGTCTTCTTTGACAAATTCATTGATTAGTAATTTTATACATTCGTCCTGATCACTTATAAGATCACCATTTTTGCTCTTCATTTCTGTTAATTGAAAATGTTGTCTTAATTTCCCCGCAGCGATTTTATATATTAACCCCCATGGATCACTTTCACTTTTTTGACACAATTTATCCCAACTCCTCTGTTTAGACTCTTTTATTTGTTGTTTGTAGTTCCGTTGTTCTACTAAAAACTTTTCCTTAAGGTATGTCCTTTGAAGTGGGTCTCTACATTTGTTGTATTTTCTTCGTTTAGCCCGTACTTTACTTTTAAGAATTGTCAGGTCAGATGTCCACCATTTTGCGGTGTTATTTTTCATTTCATTGCATATCGGGATATGTGCACGTAGTGCTTTATTTAGGTTATCTATAAGTTTCTTTATATCGCGCTCAGCTGTAACTTTGTTTGTTGCTGTTCCCAGATGTGTTAGTGTTGGTTTTATATCCTGTATAATATTTTCCCATTGTGCTTTTCGTAGATTATATTTCTTAGTCGTTACTGTGCTTAGGTCGTGGGTGATGTCATATTCTATATATCGATGTTCAGATAAGCTTATTTCGTCATTTACTATCCAGTTACTGATTTCATTTAGGGCTAGGCTGTTTACTATGGAAAGATCTATGTTTGATGTGCCATTTGTACTTTCAAATGTACTAACCATACCTGGTTCATTCAATATAAATAGGTTTCGTCTATTGACAAATTCCTCTACCTCTTCACCTCTAATATCAGAATTATCATCAAACCAAACGTACGAGTGGGCGTTACTATCCCCTCCAAGGATCATTGCATGACTTTGTTGGTATTTATCGCAGAGCCTGTCTAGTTTTTCTAGGTATTCTGTTATATTTGAGTCCATTGGAATATAAAATGTGCAAATTATCCAGTTTTTGCTCTTGTGGTTGATTGCTATTGTTGTCATGTTATTGTCACTGTATTCTGTGAGTAACATACATTGTATGTTCTTGTTGTTGATGGCAATGATAGTCCAAGGGGTTTGTTCAATACAGTGATAGAGAATTTTTGTTGGAAGTGGCCAGCCCATCGGTCTCTTATCTTTACAGTAAGGTTCTTGGATCAATAATATGTCAAAATGTTGGAGTTTGTTCCCTACTAGTTGGGACACTGCTTGAATTCCTCTTCCTAAATTAATTTGCAGTATTTTTAAGCCTTTATTTCCTGTTATATTCCCATTCTGTCGACAATGGTTAGTTTCCATAGTCGGTTCTTTCTTTTATATATTTTAATACTCTTTGCCTTTCTGGGCATTCGTCGCTAATCGCCTTATGTGTGTGGTGTATGTGTTTAAATTTGATGCAATTTGTACATGTTGGGGTTTTTTCCTTGTTTATACATTCTTGATATTTATGATCCCCTGCGCAGTGTGTACAGTAGTTACGTTCACTATGACACTGATTTGCTGTATGACCGTATCTGCAACATTTATAGCATTGAATTATTCCATAGTATTCTTTTATTTGACATCGAATCCACCCCATATTTATCTTGTTTTGCTTTAATAGTACTTTTCGTAGACTTGGTGATACTTCAATTACCCAGTTTTTTGAGTTTTGATTCTTGCCCCATTTAAATTTTATTTTAATTTCTTCATTATATTGGGTATCGTCTGTTACCGCCTTTAATATATTTTCGTTTTGTGAAAACAGGTGATCTATGAAGTTTTCTGTGTCTATTTCGTTAGGAACGTTATAAATACAAAATTTTGGCTGTACTTTTTTGGGTGTTCTCGCTGTTAGTTCTACGTGGTTACTTATTTCGTTCAATAAACGTTCTCGTTGTTTATCATTTTCCACCTCCACTAGAATAGCTTTATTACGAATTTTTCTTATGTTTTTGATTCCTATACCTAATTTAACTGGATCAAAAAATGTTTTTATTTTTTGTTTAATTTCCTCCGATTCGATGTTTTCGTTTTTATGGTTAATGATAATCATTGCCTTATTATCCTTCGAAGATTTTTCCCCTCCTTTAAGTGTTTCTGCATATGTTGGAGTTTGGATAGTTCTCCTGGTGTCAAGATCCTTCATAATTGTGTCTAATTTATTGTTTATTTCGTGCACTTTATTGTCTATGATAGGCCTGTTTTCTTTATAGATGTCTATTATCTTTTTAACGCTGTCTAGTATGAATTTTGCATGAATCGAAGTACCTAGTTTTGAGTTTGAGTATTCTTTTATATACTTTTCCATTTCATTTTTAATAAGTAGAATTTGTGATAATCCCTTATCTCTAATTTCTGGCTCAACCTCAGATTTACTCAGTATTGAATTATCATCTTCCATGTTTATATTATACTAGAGATCTATTTATTTCCATGCATTTATTTAGATTCCTCTTGATGAGCCGAATCCAAAAATATATATATTGCCCTATGTAAGTAAAATAGAATTCGCGAAACACGGCAATCACTGATTTTCGGACCTAAAGGTCAATGACCGTAGCTAGGCAACGAAGAAAAAGTTCAATGTTTAATTTCGAATGTGGTAGTAGAATTGCCATAATTTAAAAACTAATGGACGGATTTAAAAGTTATTGTACAGTTATGATGACTAGAGGGTGTAGAAAGAAATGACCGAATATTAACTGTCTACCACCAACAGGAAGTCCGAAAAACGCGTTCCATGGACAACCGGAAATAGATAAAAAATAGCTAATAAAATCGTAAATAATGGCCCTATAACCACCAAATTTTTAACTTAGTGTTATATTAGTAATACGAAAGATATCCCGTACTAAATTCCGGATAATCGGAATCGCAACGGCCGGAAAATCGAGTATGAGGACTTTTCCGTCAAAATTCGAAAGTGATGGAATGAAAACTATCCTACTTGACTACACCTTGCTCTAGGTACCTTCCAATGTTCAATATTTTTAAAATACACACTCTGCAAAATAAATTTCCGCATAAAAATCAGGTTTTTGTAGGAGCACAAACTTATACAGCTTCTCTGCATCAGACTTCGAACTCGAACCCTATTCGCTCTATATACAATGAAAGTTAAATTAAAAGCAGCACTTGTCAACTTTTTAAAACTCTTTCTGCTGTGTGAGCACAAAGAGAGACTTTTTAAATCAAGCCCATCATGTATTCAGCAGGCCCACAATGAAGCAGCCGGATAATGATGGACGACATATCTGGACAGACCACCTGCGAAGAATTTCCTGGGCTTTTCGGCCTGTCCGGATACGATAATAGGTCTCCAGAGCGGTATGCTGCCACCTTAACTACTAGGCCATCTGGCTTAATACTTGTCAACTAGGAATTGCAATACTGTTAAACTGGTAAAACAGTTTAAAACGTTTAATCAGTAAAAACTGCATCGTTAAATATATTGGTAAATTGACACTTCTTCCCGTAAATTCAATATAAATAAACAAGCACATAATAATTTTTGAAGCTTTTACGTAAATTTATATTTTTTTTGTATTAAAGACATCGAAACATCAGATTAATTTAAACCATAAAAATAGTTACGTCATTTATCTTTTAAATTATTACTATACTTTAAATTATCTTTGCCATTTTAAAGTAGCCTATCATATTTATGCTGAATAATCAGGCAATAATTGCAAACATCAAAAATATTATTTATTTATAAAGAATTTGAGGACCTTATTACATGGAATGACTCATTAATATTTATAAAAATTTAAATGATTGGTACAAGTATTTTGATGTCTGAAATAGAATACTAGAATGTTCTTCCTTATCTATTATTTCTATTAATTTAAATATATATGGCAGTACAGGTCATAATAAAATATAAATATTCTTTAAAAAGAAGTTTTTCATCAATAATTTTTTCGTTTAAAGTACGCAAGTTTGTAAAGCAATAGAATATTAAAATATTTATAATACAAAGAAATGGATTTAATTTGAAATTCTATAAAATAATATTATAAACGCGAAATTATTTATTGGGACATTATTATAATAACGGTCTGCAATTTTTATCATATTTTAATAGTTTTTTTCAAGTTTTTTGAAGTTCGTCGGATGTTAAATTTTTATTTAATAAATTAAGACATAGTCGCTCTGGAAACATTTTTTACTTCCCTAGACGATCTCCATTTTTTCTTTTGTTCTAGAACAATTTTTCTTTTAGATGACCGGACCTTCCTTTATAGGCTACTCAGCCATCCAATATTAAAAAACGTTCTTTAAAACAGGGTTAATCCAATTAAAATTATAAAAAATAATTTCTTAAAAATTGGAAAATGGGATCTTACGACGTCTTTTCTTACATCCATGTCCATTCGGGAGTTCGGGCCTTTATCCACTCAAAAAATGCGCTGGAAAATGGATAAAGGCCCGAACTCCCGAATGGACATGGATGTAAGAAAGACGTCGTAAGATCCCATTTTCCAATTTTTAAGAAATTATTTTTTATAATTTTAATTGGATTAACCCTGTTTTAAAGAACGTTTTTTAATATTGGATGGCTGAGTAGCCTATAAAGGAAGGTCCGGTCATCTAAAAGAAAAATTGTTCTAGAACAAAAGAAAAAATGGAGATCGTCTAGGGAAGTAAAAAATGTTTCCAGAGCGACTATGTCTTAATTTATTAAATAAAAGTTTTTTTTAAATTTAAAATATATGCTCTCCACCTCAAATTAGCTCTAGTGTCTTGCTCCTGTACATCATACTTTTCCGTTAGCAGTAGAGTCGTGCCAGTCATCTATCTAATTACTTTTCAGGGGAAAATTTTTGATTTGAAATAACGTTCGTATATAGTTAATCGGGGCTTCCTGCCCCTAATCTTTTCATGTCTGGTCTCGGCTTTCATCTATCTAACTACGTTATTGAGATTGAGGAAAAACAGACGGGCAGATGACAGTGGGAATTTATTCAAATATACACGTAAATATGCATGTAAAACTCTCGGGGTTATTAAATTCGTTTACATTAAAAGTGTTAAAAATAAATTTCATTTGATGTTTTGAGTTAACAAAATGTTTAATAAATATTTAAAAATTTTATTTTTCTAGATATCATATTCTGGTAACCAGAAACATCCAAATCATGTTCTGACACTAGAAGAAATCACTCAATTAGTGAATAATGAAAGACCACTAAAAAGATCTTTCAGATATTTCGAAGAATTTTCATTAGTATACGAAATAACATGAAGATTAATTCGATTTCATGGATGAATCGTCAGAAAGCGATAAGACCATGTACACAAACATAATAAATGAAAATGAAGATTCTGATAGTGACTTGACGTTGTTTAAACAATTAATGAGTCTAGCATTGAAATTAATACTGAATATCAATAACAGCTGAAACAGATTGTATTAAAAATGAAAAGCGGGTTTGTGAAATTTTTGAATCATTTCCTGTCATGGAATCAATAACATGTACAGATATGGAGACATTCAATTTAAAAGTTAAAATAGTATCATCTTTTAATATAGCTGATACAATTGAAATAGAAGGTAAGTGTACAAATAGAGATATATTGTTTTATATTTGATTCTTATTGTTTTCTGTACAATTTAACGTTGTTTAACTATGTACAGAATAATCAAATTTTCAAAATCATTTAGCGTAACTGTGATAAATCTAAAGTAGATTTACGTATTGAATAATTATGACACGTTTATAATAAATTCACAAGTTCAATATTGATTTTACATTCTTAGTTTTCCATGTCTTATGTAGTAGTTTACTGTATTTATGATAAATTCCAAATGACAAATTTATTTTAAAATTTCGTTTTATCAATATTCTACAGATTCATTCATTCAATGATAAATTCATTGAATAATTCATTAATTCATATCAATAATTCATTAATTCATATCAATAATTCATTGAAACCTAATATCATTAGGTTTCAATGGTTACCAGTACTGTTTAAGTACAATTTAAATTACTTTCATATGAATTTATAGTACAGAAAATAATTAATCCTCGATAACAATCCGTTTATGTTATGTATAATTACAAGTAAATTACATACGTGCGAGAGCTCAGCATGCAGAGTTTAATTGAAATACTGTCAAACATTTATTACTTTGCTAAAAGAATACATTTCTATTTAATATGATGATGATGATATTTAATGTACACACCACTGATATTGACCTCAATACACATCAGTATTTATTCAGTATTCAGTTATCTAATTAGTATTTATTGTAAGACTCTGTATGGTCTTTATATTTTAATTTCGTAGACCAACGGTTTCCAAAGTGTGAGCCGTGGCGCCCTAAGGGACCCGCGACTTCCTCACAGAGGCACCACGTAATATTATAAAATTTTCCTATTTTTACTTTCACTTTCAATTCAATGTGATAAGATGCGACATGTAGCGGACCTGGTGCAAATCATTAACTTAGTAATAAAGGTGGCACATAGAATCTCAAAATGTAAAAAGCCTCATACCATGGCAGAAAAACTCATTCTACCGGCTGCTGTAGATATGGTGAACATTGTGATCGGCGAGTCTGTTGGGAAGCAGCTTTCAAAAGTGCCTTTGTTCAATAAAATCATCAGTCGCAGAATACAGCAGATAGCGAAGGACCTCCAATGTTCAGTTAATTAAAAAAATAAAAAGAAAGGAATCTGGGTTGCAGCTGGATGAGGACACAAATAATAATAATGATTCTCACTTGATTTGCTATATACAGTTTATAGATAGAAATAACATTGTAGAAGACTTTCTCTTTTGTAAAAATATCTCTGCTGGTGCTAAGGCTCACGACTTGTTCGAGATCATTGATATTTTCATATCCGGAAATAATTTAGAGTGGACTAAATGCATTAATATCTGTACTGACGTTTCTCGTTCTATGTCCGGGTGTTATGGAGGATTACAAACACTTTTTCGAAGCAAAGACCCTGATGCACTGTGGACCCATTGCGTTATTCACAGGGAAGCACTCGCATCAAAATATCTGAGTCTTATTGAATCAGATCTTAGAATACGTAGTAATTGTAGTAAAGTTTATAAAAACTCGGCCGTTGAAAGCAAAATTTTTCAAAAACTATGTGAGGATCCGAGCACGCGTCTTTATTGTACTACAGCACTTCGAGAAAGTACAAAACATTACCAGGAGAGAGCGATGGCTCTCTCGAGGTAATGTTTTGTCTCGTACGTTTGAACTGCGACAGGAAATTTATATTTTTCTTAAAGAGAATGCCGAAGTATGCCGAAAATTTTGTGAATGAAGATTTTTGGTAAACTAGCAAACTTATGTGATATTTTTTAAAAGCTGAAGGCTCTGAATCTCTCCCTATCGGAAAGCAACATTCACCTTTTAAAATCGATTGAGAAAATTTCAGTTTTTATAAAAGAAATTAAAATTATGAAAACGAAAAATAAATGGAGACGAAAGAAAAGAACATTTTCCTTTGTTGCAACAGTTTTTGACCTCCAATGGAGTTGATTTCTCTCGAGATATAAAATCTATTTTTAAGAACATTTATCACAACTTATTAACTGGTTGGAGAAATATTTTCAAAATGATAATAATAATAAATTTAATGGATAATAAATTTGCATGGATTCGAAATACATTTAAAGCCAGTGCTCCATCTGAATTTACTGCTTCAGAAGAAGAACATCTTATTCAGTTGTTTTGCGACAATACGCGAAAATAGAATTTAGTAACATGGAATTAACTGAATTTTGGATATCAGTAAAAGATGAATATCCCTTCTGAGTAAGAAAGCTCAGAGAATCTTAATTCCATTTGCGACTTATTTGTGCGAAGCAGAGTTCGTCACTGTGATAAAAACTAAGCATTGCACGAAAATCAATGTGGAAAAGGAAATGAGGGTGGCTGTGTCCAGTTTAATTTCAAGATTTTTGAAAATGTGCAGTGATCAACAGGCTCGTTCATCCCACTAATTATAATTAATTACAATTAATTATAATTAGTGGAATGAGTTAATTATATAATTAATTATAATTTACAGCTTTACTGTTGAAAACTTATTTAAATGTTTTAATTCAAACCAAGTCAGATCAGTTGTGAAGTCAAGATACTTCGTTTATTTAGGCCAAGCGAGTGGACTTGTTCGAATCGCGCCTGGGTTGGTGTACAGCGAAACTGGTGTAACTGTGGAGACCTATTTTTCCACTAAGAGCCTCATTATGCAACTTAGGCTTAACATGTTTCGGATCATCTTAAAGGACTTTAAGATGATCCGAAATTTGTCTCTTGATATCTTAATCCGAATATCGGATTAAGATATCAAGAGACAAATTTTGTAGTTATTGCGGAAACGAAGAAGAAGAAAGCCTCTTGGTCCAATTGTTTGGCTCTTGTAGGGTGACATATCAACTGAAATGCTCTGTTTTGGGGGAGGGGACTTCGGGCATGGTCATTTGAAAAACGAACATATGTCTAAACTTACTCTATTTAAGGTCTTCTCCTTCCTTTCTAAATTTTTGGAATTTTTGTGACAAGTTATAACCACGTATACTAAATAATACTAAATAATCAAATCTGTTTCTCCTGTTGTAAAAATAATTTAAATCAATAAATAAATATTGTATTGTATTGTATTGTATAATTAATTGAATTTGTTCAATTACATTTTCTTTGTTACCTTAAATACGTGTTTTATTTATTTTTTACTTAACGTCCCAATTCTCTAATTTAAATAATTGCTATTTCGCAAATTGTACTTGTTAGAATTTGACATAAGGCGCCTTGGGAAAATCTAGATTTAGCAAGGGCGCCGAGAATCTAAAAAGCTTGGGAACCACTGTTGTAGACTATTAATTGATAAACAATATTTCCTATAATTATGTTCATTTGTTTGTATTATCTTTTATATTATTTTATTTATACTTAATAGAAATGCAATAGAAATTTTAATAGAAAACTTTTAAAGAATAAGATTATTTTTCTTGCAGAGCAAAAGCAGGAAAGAAACAAAGACATGCAAAATTTGACTCAATTAATATATGCCGAAGGAACCGAAAGAAAGATCATGAAAGTTCTATCGGCGCAGAATCTGATAAAAAAAAAGTTTCGGTTAATGTTACCTATGGTAGCGAACATGGCGGCTCATCTCTGAAACAGTGGGGACACACGTTTTAACCTAACCTAACCTATTCTAATAAATTACCATAATTATTGCCAACCAAATTATTAGAATAGGGGTAATTTATTAGATTTAGGAAGTTTCATCTTCGTGATTTGTTAAAGATAAAAAACATTTTGCTACTCTTACTTTACATTTATATAATCTTATTTCTAATCATTTGGCCAGTGATGATTCTCATTCACAATCACATTTTCGTTTCAAAATTTGAGTTTTTTTCTATATCAACGTTTCTGAACATGTAGTCCGTAGACATTCTGTGGTCCGAATTGATGGGCATGTTGTCCTCAGGTAGACTTAAATTATTAAACGTTAAATATCTGTTTAATGATAATTCACTTTTAATAGTTTACTTTCAATTTAATTAATTATATTTCCGTATGTATTTAAAACAAGCTTTTAGATTTATTATGTTATAAATGGCACACTAAAAAAAATTATGCTTGCATAACTTAGTGGTCGGTTGAATTATTTCAGGCATTTTACTGGTCCTTGGGCTTAAAAAGGTTGAGAAACGCAATCATATATTACAAATATGCTAAATATAATATATTTAGAAATTTGATTACATTCCCACAATTAGATATTATTGATAACACTCAGAAATGAGAATAAATGAAATGTATGCAAATATGTGAATTTTAATTCTTATAATTACGTTTGCATGTCAAATCTTAATAGGAGTAAGGTCTTCCCCGTTTAATTGAATCGGTAATATCCAGGATAGAAGTAAAGAATTGATCATGCCTCACAGTGGCTGAATGGATAAAACCACTGAATAGTTCGTAGATTCGCCACCGACAAACGGGCTGCCAGGTGGAGTTTTTCGGATTTTCTGTACGTTTGTAACTCATAAATAAGATCCACTTTCCCATATAAAGTCGTCCGGAAGGCACACCCCTTGACAGATCGTCCATGTGTGGCGGTATCGTAACCCATCAACCCCACCTAAAGACGGGGTCATACAGAATATAATTTCATTTAATTAAATATGACGTCATTCTACCAGCATTTAATTCCGACACAGGCCAATGCTATGACATCACGTAACTAAATCGTTGAATTAAATGAAAATGTAATTTTTTCAGACAATTGATTTTACAATAACCCGATGTTAGTTTATTTATCTGGATTTGTTAACTTTGTTGAATTGATTTGGATTTGTTAACTTTATTTCAAACTATATTGTCATGAATATTGTCATGAAACCTTTGTTTATAAAATTATGAGCTTGAATCTACGAATCTATTTACTGAACTTGTGAGAATTACGAATTATTTCTTGTGTCTCGCTTAATTAACGAAGGGTATTAATTCGCAAAATTGAAGGATTAAGTGACGAAAAACTCGATATCTACGCTCTTTGATTTTTTGAAATTTTATGTAAATTTTATAAACTTTAAAACGATAAAGTAAGAAACAAAAACGGGAGGTTCGCTGAATAAAAATACTGTATACTTTTTAAGTACTCTAAGGGCTTATATCGACCTTGAATTTTATTACACAACTCATCTGACGAGAGGTTATTTGCCAAATTGACAACTATAAAAAAATTTTTATGCTATTTTCATAGAAAAACGAGCGTTCAAAATAAGTTTAGAATGGTTTGAGGGCTCAATTTATTGCCATTTTCAGAAGTAATTATTTCACATTAAATTATACTGTATGGAGTTCAACAAAAATTACTTTTATTTATTTATTTTTTATAAATTTAACTATAAAATGATTATTTAAAAAAGGAAACTGAAATTTCAAATATTTTTTATAATCGAAATAAATTAAATTAAATTAAATTAAATTACTTAATTCTCCGTAGTATAATAAATACTTTAAAAATAACAAGAATAAGGATTTCTTTATTATAATATAATACGGAATATCGTTAAAATTTAATTAAAATTAGTAATATTAATAATTTTTTTACATTTTGCTATAATTGAGTTCAAGCTGAAATAGAGGGAATCCAGCAAAATGTGACTTAAACCTCGATACAGATTCCACAGTTGAATACAGTATTTTAAGTAATATTATTTGTTTTATTTATTTAATTCGTATTGTTTTAGGTGGCTTCAAAAACAATAGCGAATCCAGAAATCTGTAGAGGGGATGCAGCTGTGATCTGTGACCTGCGCGCCCCTAAATCTACCCCCGTTTAAGAAACGAAATCTAAATTACCAAAGAAATGAGTTTATATAATGAATATCTCTAAATTTAGAGATAATTTACATCAAAATAAATATGATTGATCTAGTCTGTTATACTTAAAAGAATTGTTGTTCTTCATCAAACGATACAAATGAAACTTGCTTAATACAGAGTTTAAACTAAATCGAATAATAGAAAGGTTCAAACTAATTAATCATTCCTATCATGTGAATAGAAATAATAAAATATGTAATGATTAAATTAATAGACAATGATAATCAGCAATGTAGATCGAGATTTACAAGCATCGATACATGGTTTATCAATACAATAGGCATTGTCGAGAATGAAATTGTTCGAACTTGAACTGATATTAGTTAAGCCATATTATCTTGCTTATTGTCATTATATTAGTTAAGCTTTGTATATAAAACTTTAAATAGACTAATATCTTGTTATCGTTCTACTCAATTAAATTATGAATCTATTAAATTTACATTATTATGAGAATATATATAAGATATATCTTTAATTTTTAATATATTTTTTATAGAAAGATTTTATTTTCTAAATGAAATGTAAAGACGTATGCTTCTAAGGGATGTAGGAAATGAGTTTAAATTGTTACTTTAAACACATTTCCTACATCCATTAAAAATGTTTACTTAATGAAAAATTTTATGCTAAAAAAACTGTATTAAATGATCATTTTTCCATTTAATAATACTATTCAAATATGTAGTGCTTTTGTAATTATTTTATTAATTATATAATAGTATAAATTTTTAATTTAAAAAGTAAATAAGAACATAAGCGTATCGCGTTACAAAAAAGAATTAATTAAGAACATAGACTAAATACATTTAAATAATTTTTTTGTCTTAAAGGAAAACTCTTTTCAATTTGTTTTTCTATAATTTATTAATTTCGTAACTATTTTAATTTATATCTTATTTACAAGCTTACATCAAACTTTATAGTTTTTATAGTGTATGACTTTTTCTTTTATCAATAAATAAGTAACGTATAAATAAATAAAACTATGAATACAAAATTAAACATAGAATTAAGTATACGTACATATATATATTAATTATTAAGTATTTATTTAATTTCTACTCTTGTTTTGATCATTTCGTTCATATTTATATGTTTTATATGATTAATCCATTAGTAAGTAATAATTTATTTTATTGTCGATTTTTAAACTAATTATTTTTATATTAACACGCAATTATTGTAAAATAATTCCATCCTAATGAATTGCGTTTACTCGTTTTGAAATTCAAAAATAAATTGAAAATGACATTTTTCACAGATGAATAAAAATAAGTATAAATTGTTTGATAAATATCTTTAGTTCTGGAGAAATGTTCAGATCAAAGTAATTTAAATACTTGAAATTTTACAAATTTTCTAATTAGATAATTAACTCTTATTCTGTAACAACTTTGAATAGGCTAAAGAAAGGTCTTTCAATTCTTTATATCATTCAAAGTTGTAATGTATTTCTACATTAAAATGTTTTTATACAAAACAAATAATCTAACATATTATTTCCTAATTATGTCTTCAATTTAAGAGAAATTAATAATAAAAATAATTATTCCTAATTAGCTTTGAAATATTAAAAAAAGAGAGAGAGAAACTACGATATATTTTGAATATATTTTAAAAATTTTTACCTAATGAAAAAATTTTATGGTAAAATAACTGTATTAAATTATTATTTTTTTATTTAATACTATTCAAATATGTAGTGCTTTCGGGAGAAAAATATCATATAAGCTTCTACAGCTTCGAAATTTTAACAGAAGTATATTTTTTATAAACTTATTTATTAAATAAATAAAGGGAAAAAACTTATTTTCTAACGTATTAATTTACCGAATCATTGCTAGATATCGAGAGAAAATAGGAAGAAAATGAAATAAAATTGGAAGAAATCTAGCAGGCAGAAGTATCTTTAATGTTATTTTGTTATGATCATTTGCTTTTGCGAAACTATTGCAGAATACCAATTATTCTCTTGTAAGTTTCTAGAGGAATTTATTACAGCAATAAAATTGCTCAAATTAAACTTATAGAGACAAAATCAGAAACATCTGCTTCCGTGTAATGCTTCCTTATTTCGAGGAGAAAATATTATTGAATTGCCCTTAGACCAATCCATTTAATAAACTATAGTCTCATGTATTGTTAAAGATTATCTACTTAGAAATTATCTGTCATTTTCAATGGTTTCTAGACATAATCGTTGCTCCTCTCTACAAACCTGTTTTTCTTTCTCCGGTTCATAGGTTCCTACTTGGCATTTATATAATCTGTTTCATCGATCCGGAATGGATATAGACTTTCTCTGACTGAACTTCACCTTCGTCGTTTCTGTGAATCAGATTTTATCTTCTTTCGATTGTATTTCTTTACTCACGTATACTTTACATTTGTTTGTTTTAAATATATATATATATATATATATATATATATATAAACAACGCAATTATAATAGTTTAAAACTTGATATATACGAACGATTAATTACCACGTTAAACTCAAATATTGGAATTTTAAAACAAAAATGTTTACCTTGTAAATATGTCGCTTTGGCATCGCACGGTGACATAATTGATGTATCCCAACACATTGTTTTTCATAGAAAAAATGGATTCAAACAAAGGCGATGTAAACCAACCGTAGCTCCCGTTCCGGACAAAATTCATTTGCCAATTTTTACTGATTATAAAAAAAAGAGGGTTGACAAAAGTTAAAAGAAAAGAATAGTCGCCTTTCAATTGTGTAAACATACAAATGGAATTACAACAACTTCATTCGCGTTGTTGGTTTCGTCGAAATTAAAAGAAAAACTTTCAATTATAAGAAAAGAAACACCCTATGGGAACATTACGATGTCTTATGATAATAAACGAATGAGCGACTGTAGTTTTGCTTATACTCTACTGATCGATAAATACGAGTAGGCTACATACTGATTAGTATAAATTATTATTGTTGAAACGAATATACAATATTAAACCGAATTTTGCATCTTTCACCTTTGTAAACAAATTTGTCGACTATTCTTCCAAGTTCATTACCTGAGTCGGGAGCCCACGGGTATGCCAATGACCCCCATTATTATCGTTGGAATAATTTGGGGTTACTTTCTTCTGACATAGATTGAAACAACGAAATCGAGAACAGTAGATAGCGATTCCTGATAGGCTTGTTAAGATAAAAAGAAACTCTTGATGTATATCTTTGTATTTATCTCATCCGGTCTGCAATTGTTCACTCTCACCTGTTAAGTTTTTTGATGATACGTCAACATGATGCGTTTATAATCCAATTTTAATGTCATACTTGAAATCATTATTTCATCCTGTTACGTTTTTTCCCAACTTAACAAGAGATGAAATATTTCCGTATAAAACGAATGAAGTTAATAATAACTAACAAATTTTAGTTGTGTTATATACAAACAGAATTCAATTTTTTAAAAATGGCAACTTTATAAACACTTTTATACAATGATCTTACAAGTAAATATCTAGTTTTTATTAAGAGTTTTTGATTTTTTATGTCACTGGAACAAATGTTTCTTTGCTTCACTTTCACATTTTGAAAAACGAAAGGTGAGAGTGGGTCTGACCTGTCTCTGAACCGTGATCTGGCCGGATATGTGTGTCACTGCACCCAGTTACTAAGCAAGGATGACTAATACATGGTTACCAGTGTACATCATTTGCTATCAATTCAAAGCGGGTCAAATCGTAATAAATTATCATCACACAATATCTACTTCCTTCGGAGTCAATGTCAATTCTCCTAACGATTTCTTCTAAAGATTTTATATAATTTATTGGATAATACTTTTTAAATAGAAAATGTCTATAAGTATATTTTTAATTCTCATTTAATATCACGAAAATATAAATTTTATTTTTACGGTGTGTCTACTATATAATTATTACTCAACAATTGAAAAAAAATCTTTTTAGATTCATATTTAAGTGATTAGGTGTGGTTAAGATGTTTGTAGGACACCGCTTGCTTTTTTTAGAGAATTTCTGGAAATCTTACTGAAAGAACATAATTACCTGCCATATTTCATAATGTATTTTGTAAAATATTTTTGACATAACATATCTGATGTGAACTATTATAAATTTATTATATTCTATTCATACTAATTTAAAAAATGTTTCTAGGTTTATATAACTTATATAAAGTTATGTTTTAATCTGAAATTTTGAGATTAAAATGTTGTTATTGCATTTCAATTTCGTAACGGTTTTCTCGTAAAGTGATGCACTGTTCATTTTAGATAAAGATAAAGAAAAATTTGTGGCAGACTTTCAAAACGTTTGACAAAGCTTTTCTACGCGGTTCTGATTTTATTCCCGAGGAACTAGCCGTAAAAATGTTACGAAATTCAATAAAAGTAAAACTATTCCCGCTAAACAATAATCATTTGGTGTTTCGCTACTGATAAAAACAAAGCAAAGAGAGATACGCAGAATTTCTGTTAGTTCTCCGAGCGTTTGAGAAATTGTTCTTTATCAAGCGATTTATGTTGTGTCATATAACCAAGGCTAGAAGTCAATGGCAGAAAATGTGACACAAAAGATGATGACTTTGAACAAAATTATCATCCACGCCCTGACGCTAGACGACTCTTCAGACCGTATCACGTCATGGTCATTTGTTTGGAATTTTTGACATTAGAGATTTACTAGAGGGTGGACTTTTTATACCGATAAACGATAATTTATATCAAATTCTACAATTTAACCCTAATCTTCTTTTTATAACCAGATATTTCGAGAAGAAAAATGATTTCCAAGACATAGAAAAAATAATTTCTTTTATTTTAATCGCACTTTCAGTTCAGATTTAATGAGTATTGTTAAAATGATTACAATAAAAATTAGTCTAAAATATGCGAAAAAAATTGTAAAATTATTTTAAAAACATTAAGTATATTCTGCTATTGTTTCTAATAAAATACATTAAACTTTCCGAAGATTTTGAAATAATTTTTTGAGTTTTATTATAAAATTATGTGATTTATGTTTATATATTTATAATTTTTATATTTATAAATGTATAAACTAAGATTTATTATTGTATTGCTGCTTTCAAACGTTATATTATTTGTTATTATTATTATGATTATTGTAATTAATAATTTGATTTCTGTAAGATTTGCTTATTATATTTCTATTTGTCACATAATTTTTTTAAAAAATTCTTTTAAATTTTATTTAATTTTTTATTTCTGCAAGAAAAATACTTTTTAGGATAATAAATTTTCATTTACATATTTAATAAACTAAATGAAAATAAATTTAAAATGATTTTTAAGAATTAAGTAGATAAACGATATATAAAAACACTATTTTCTGATTATATGAGAGTGAAATGTTTTAAATATTTAATTTCTATATTCTATTTATTATATTTAAGTTTTAAAAATTAATTTAAAGTGTTAGATATTGAACAGTATGATTACTAATTGGCAATTTTGCTACATTCCTCTAATATGTAGAACGTAGGCATTAACTACCGTTGTTGGGAGATTAGAGATGGCACGTTGACAGTTAATTCTACGTACTAAATTTAACTTCATCGAAGTGAAAGATTCGTGGAGATGTGTTGAAACATCTTTTATTATGTTTAGAATTTTACAAATTATTATTTTCTTTAAACAATTTTCTTTACAAAATTACTAAAACACGATTCGCCCTAACCATTAACCCTGTTTGAACCGCTTAAATTTAACAGTTAATTTAATTATACATTTTTATATAATAACTTTTCCGTCTTTTGTTTTTTTCTTTACCTCGAGGTAATTTAGATTAATAAAATCATTAATTAATGTTTAAAGAATAAGAATTTTTTCTTTTATGTTTCATAACTTAATTAAAATTCCGAAAAAATAATTCACGAACATTCTGTTAACCTCTGTTAAACGAAAACTAAACTAACGACTTACATAATTTTGCATTCATTAATAATTATCATAAATATTCATTGTAAATTTTATAGAATTAATTTAGTAATCTTATTATTATTATTATTATTTAAATTATTATATTAGTCTGTGCACAGCTAAAAGGAAGGCTCATAAATTTTACAAAATTACAAAAGGATTTAAGGAGTTCGCTTTAATATAATTTATGAATTATTTAAAGTTTTAAATTCCCTTTTAAAATAAATGATGCGAAAATTGATAGGTTGAATACTTAATTAAAGATATAATTAATTCATCTCGGGTTTAAGAAATCAATAAATTGTAAGAAAGTCGTTGAACTCTTAAAATATAATCCTCAAATGGAAGAAAGATCCCTTCAATAGAATTCGTAGTAAACAATGTCTTAAAAAGAGATTATGAAGTCAAAAAAAACTTTTACAGACTACGAACTATTTAGGAATTTTTGACGTGTTTCACAATACACATCATCACCGAACGAGATTTAATGTTAATATTTTCTTGAAATATTTGTTCATTCATAGTAGAAAAGGCAAAGGAGTGTGTAATAGGAATATTAAAGAGGAAAAGGAATTCATCCATTTCGCTCTGACCTCATCTGGTCAAGAAAGTGCAGATTCTTGTTCGAATGTATTACGCCAACGATAAGTGAAAGTTCCCCATCTGAGACAGGTGAGCGTCATACATGAGTGATTTTGCCTTCGTGCATCGCGTCTTTGTCGCAGGAGTATAAATGGACAGGTTGGATAAATTCACCCTCAGTATGCTGGAGATGTGAAGAAAGAAAATATACTTTCACTGTCTTACACTCTCAGTGAGAAATATATTTATTATTATGTTCCTCATATTTTGTATATTCTTGTTGTGGAATGGTGTATTTCCTGCAGATGTACAAGTGAGTTTCTACTATTATTATTATTGTTGTTGTATTTTAACGTGAGAAAAAATTCTGATGCTCGATCGTAAACCATAAATTTAAAATTCAATACGTAAAATTTAAAAATAATTTATTAAATAAAATATTTTTAATTATAATTATTAAATTAATTATTAACTTTATTTAATTTAAAATAGTTAATAATTTAATTTCTTGATTTAAAATGATAAATATATTTTTTAAAGTTTTAAAAAACTCGTCTATTTATAGACTAAGTAAAAAATTGCGATTAAAAACCTATAAAAATTTTTCTGTTGTATAACGAGTTTCTTTGCAAATTAAATTGAAAATAAATCTTGAACTGAACATAATACATTTCGAATCATGTTAAACGAGGGAAATAAACCTTATTTATAACGATTATAGATTCGTTTTTCCGTTAAAACTAAACTCATTTTTCATATTTTTATATTTGATATTTAATGTTATTTGATAATTTTATGTAAAATCCGTAAAATATTACAAACTTTTAATCATTTTGTGCAATTTTATTTAAAAGAAATTATATTTATTTCATTTAATAAATGTTATCAATAAACACTTCAAGAAAAGTTATTTTAATTTTTTGCATTTTATTATGAAAAAGTTATGATACTCAATCATAAACTATAAAATTAAGAAAATTGTATTACATTGAATAAAATTCTGTTTGTTTCAATTGTTTATAGAGCGTCGAAATTCCGCCATTATTTCCTAATTTTACTTTCGCACGTCAATTAGAAGTAGAAGATGAACCCAATCCGATAATGAATCGAACGACTACACCTGGAAGAAAGAAAAGTAAGTACAAATATTTGCTTCTGGTAATTAGAGGGAGGATCCACCTGCTTAGAAACAGACTCGGAGGCAACTTATTTCTTTAACCTTATAATATAGGCATTAGCTCAATTATTATCTGAAAAGACAGCTAGAGTATATAATCAACAAAGGTAATATCTATCATCCATCAAAATGTATTATTTCAAGAGTTATTTGAAATCTTTTGTTTATTGAAGGCAATCATTAAGCTCGATACAATAAGAGGTCAGCTTATTGTCTGAAACTCGTGTTATAGAAAGTTTCTGCTTAAAAAAGGGAAATTATAATATATACAGTTGAATGTTTATTTTTTTATTTTACGCTCTATTAGAAAATTAGACAAAGTTTTCTTTCAGTGATGATTGTTATCTTTATTTGAATAACTTCATTTTTTTAAAAAAATGAATTAATTATTAGAATTTTATTATTCTCGTGATAAAACCTGTAATACTTCCTAAAGTTAAAAATATTTTCTTTTTAACAAATGGTTTTTATCTCAGTTTATAGTTTTATGACAATTCGATCAAAATAGCATGAACTTGACCGTAAGCTATATAAAGTGTATATAAGAATGAGGTTATAATAACATAATTAATTTATTAATTTGATTTATAATTCGTTTTTTAAAATACCATTTAATCCGGTAAATATTCATTGGCTTTACCTAACAGTGTGACAATAATTTAACATACTTTTTAATATCTCTTGTTCAAACACAGAAGAAACGGAAGCATTCTTATCCAATTAAATATCGGATCAGATAAGCGATCAAATCAGTTGGAATCATACAGAAATTCTAGTCGAACTAAGAGTGTATGACAGTTGCGTTTTACAATTTTATTACTTGTTGTTCTATAGATAAATGTTAAATTATTTTTCTTCTTCCTGCTGCATATTTCTAATAAACTTCACATGCGAAAGAAAAGGTCATTTTGATTATAAATTCATTGTTCATCCTTTAATCAATAGAATTTTTATCTAAAAAACTTGTAATTTAACTCCAATACCTTTTCAAAATGAATTATTGTTTTTTTATAATTTATAAGTTTTAATTCTATGCTATTTTAAAGTTATAATATTACTTTTAGATATTTAGTTCAATATTATACTATGATAATTACAAATATAAATATTTTTTTAAAGTATGAAAATTCCAATTCGAATAATTTTCAAAAAAAAAAAAAAAATAAATAAAATAAAAGTTCTCCTACGACCTTCAAAGTAACAAAAGATGATGAAAGTAATAAAACTAGTAATTAAAAATAAGATAGGAAAAGTACAAATCTGATGGAGTGCCGTGCAAGACAATCTTAAGAACGAATAACTCCTCCGCCCTTCTTTCTATTCAAAGTATTAAAAAAAAGAGTTATAATTTTTTGTGCTTGGCTCTTTTCACCAATTTTCTTTCATATGTCGTGCAGTCGTACACTTTTCTCCTTGACACATATGTTCATTTGGCATAGGATGAACACAGCCCGAGCCTCGTTTGCTTCCTATAATCTTTTATTCTTCTTCATAGCATGAAGTTAAAGCGCAAATACTTTCGTGTAAAAAACAATTTCCACACAGACTATTATTCCTCATCTATTTAGTTAAACATACAAGAAAATAAATGTACTACTTTCACACTTTATTCTATTGCCAATAACGAAAAATGGCTTTTAAAAATACTTTAACTGTATTACTAAATAGAAGAAATTTTAAGTAGAATATAAATATATATATATATGCAAAATTTTGATTTATTTTAATAGTAACAATCACCTTTACTCGAGGAGTTTGTGATTTTTCCCTTTACGATGGCGAAGGGAACTTCACCACTTACGGATATCCACTGCAATATAGAAACAATATGGACTGCGCGTACAGAATTAAAAGAGTGGACGAATCATGCCAAATTCAATTAACATTTCATGATTTCGACGTTAAGAGCAATGATGATGACTCGTGTTCTAACGACTTTTTAATAATTGCTTGGAGAACGATATTGTGGAAGCGAATGGAAAGGGAGAACAGGTATATTTGACATTCACATTTAACAACGAATGTAGAAATTTAAAGGGACAATATGGTAAAATTATAAATATATTTTACAGTAAGCGTTAATTTCTCTCCGGAATTGGAAGAATTGACTCTACATTTTCATACCGATTCTACCGGTTCTGGAAGGGGATTCTGGATCGAAGCTAGAAAATATCCGGGGATATGTAATTCTATGAGTAAAGGTTTGTTCTCTAATATAACAAATAAAATTTTGAAATTACAATATAATAATAAATTATTTACTTATTTATTTATCTGTTAAAGAAACATTTTTTAAATAATTGAAATGTTACCAAAAATTTCTTAGCTATTTACAAACATTTTCTATTGATTCCTTTTTTAATCTTAATTATTACTTGGAATTATAATTGTTTATTGGCATTTTAATTAAAATTTAAACGCGTTTTAAAAACATTTAAATTAATTTTTACAAAAATTCTACAGGTCAACTGTATTTATATTTGTACTAAATTAATCAGCATTAATATTTAAAATAATTTATGTAAAATAAATTTTGTAATAATTCTCTTTGTGATTAATTATTAATATATTAATTTTAATATATTGTCAATATTGTCAATTTTAATTTTGAACTAAATAACTATTCACTATAAACAGTTTAAAATTTATTTCTATAATAAAAAAAATTAAAATTTTATTGATTACAAGTTTGCTTTTGGCAAAATATTTTTACAAATCTTTTAAATTTTCTGTTTATCTTATATAAAATACAATAGTTTACATAGTTTATATTTGTTTATTTGTATATATATTTTTCAAATCGAATGAAATCTTTATTTCATTTCTTGTTGGGATCATCAACTATATTCCAATTAGAAAATTCTTGAGAATTCCGTAATCTTGAGTCTGCAGGTATGTACAAACTCTAGCAGCAATTCAATGATAAAAACTACGGTTTAATTATGTTTATTTTGGTTGGTTACACACATAAATAGATGCATTTCGGGCCGACTTACATTTTATGGTCCCTCGTCAGTAACTAGAATTAAGTACCATTTGCTGTATGTATCGGTATGAAATAGGTTCCATATCATGTTTGCGTACTTTCGTTTTAAGGAGACGATTGATTCAATATAAAATAAGATACTGTATTACTATTATGCTCAGTTTTATTATCATTTGTATGTTTAATTAATTTTATGAGTTTTCCTACACGCCTGCAGACGCAAGATTACGGAATTCTCAAGAATTTTCTAATTGAAATCTTTATATATAATCAATGATGAGTGTTCTAAACAATAATTAACATAAAATTTTTCTAAACATAGTTAATTATATAAGAAAATAAGCTTTAATTAATTAAATACACTGAATTAATTCCATAAAAATATTCAAATAACAGTATTTCTTGTATTCTACTTAGAATAGAGTGGATACAAAACAAAAATATAAAAATTATGTAAATTATAAGAGGAGGTAAATGGTTTGTTTATTTATATTTTTATATTCAAAGTTTACTTTATTTTTATTTCTATCTTATTATTCACTGGTATAATTTTGTATAATTTTTTACCGAATAAAATTGAAAAATTTTTTACATGTTGTTATAATTTTTTATTTACGCATGAATTAAATTTATTTTTAAAAATTAAATTTTATTTCGAGCTTAATAAATAAAATTTATTAAATGATATTTGTTCTTTTCAATTATATTACTAAAAATATTTAAAAAAATGTAGACATAATCATGTTTTATTTTTAGTAATAATCATTTTTTTTTCTTATTTTAGTAAGTTTAACGTCACTAAATTGAAACCGATTAAGCTATTCTCTGCATGATTAGGTTTCAAATTAAGCATTAAAAACGTCAAAACTTTTTCTAAACAGAGATATCTTGAGAAAGAAATAGAATATAAATTATAATTCCTTCTTATTAAATAAGTTATAATTGATTTTATTATATTAAATTTCGAAATTGGAAATATTAAAGATCATTTTTAATATAAAAACTTTCTTTAATGAAGCTTAAAAATCCGTAAATGTTAAATACATTAATTGAAAAGAGCATATCAGCATGATTTCTCTTCTCGTATTTTATGAGAAAGTAAACTTTTTAAAATACATAGTAAGAATTCAATAAACTTATTTATACCTATTACATAATCATCTTTTACAACCAATTGTTATAATATATTTAATGTATAAACTCATTAAATTATTGAATATTAAATTTTTATATCATAAAAAATAGAAGAATACAATTTTCATTATGAAACAACAAAATTCTATTAAATCACTTAAACATAAAGCAGTGTAAATATTTAAACTTGGGAACAAATTATGCTTATTTATTTTATACGTTATTCTTGCAAAATTTAACTAAACTTGAAATATATTTCACTAAATTTTCAGATTATAATAACAGAACATTTTTATTTACATAATAAAACAAATGCATTTTATTTTTAATAAAATTTTACAAAAAAATATTATAATGGTAGTAATTTTTATTATTCAGAAGAAGAAACGACTTGCGACACGCAATACGATGAAGAAGAATTCACTCTGACTAGTCCAAAATATCCGAAAGATTACGGAAATTTAGAAGAATGTCGTTATTTAATCAAAAGAAGAGCAGAAGACGTCTGTGGATTAGAAATTACTTTCCTTCATTTTGATCTGGAACCCAGCGATGGATGCATCTATGATTTTTTGGACGTTGGAGGAAAGAAATTGTGCGGAACCATTTCACCTGATGCAGTCAGTACGTCATTTTCCTTTTATATTTTTAGATTTATAACATTCAGAATTGTTTCCAACGAATTATTTCTTATTTAGGAGTATTCATGTTTAACGTACCTGAAATGGTGATGAGATTCATCACTGACGATCAAACTACCAGGCCTGGATTCAATATTCGCGTCAGACAAGTAACTGATTGTTCTCCTGCAACTAGTAAGAATCCAATATTTTATTTTTAAATCATTTTTCTATGTAATTTATTATTTACAAGTACTACTATACTACACTAAACAAATATGGGATTACAAGAGCAGAAAGTCTGTCATTTTTTTATTTATTTTAATAATAAAAAAAAGAAGGATTAAATTAATCGTAATTTCTGAGCTAAGAAGTTTGGGCTTATATTTTAATAACAGCGATTAAAAGCAAAGTAAGTGAGTTATGTAAAGTTTAAATTTTAAATTATTTATGTATAATTTATGTAAATTTAATGACTCATTCTCAAACATATCTTTATGTATGCTTCATTTATGCCGAAAATAATATTGAAATTTCGGTTAATGTTACCTATGGTTTCAAAATGGCGGCTCATCTCCGATTCCAGCAAATAGATGAAAGGAAACAATGGGGACGCACGTTCTAACCTAACCTAACCTATTCTAATAATTTTGTTGGCAATAATTGTGGTAATTTATTAGAATAGGTTAGGTTAGGTTAGAACGTGCGTCCCCATTGTTTCCTTTCTTCTATTTGCTGGAATCAAAGACGAGCCGCCATTTTGGAACCATAGGAAACATTAACCGAAATTTCTTTTATCGCTTAAATTTAAAAATTCAGTAATACTTGCATTTTTCTTTAAATTACCACAATTTTCTATTCATTCAATATAATTTTAAGACGGTAGTTATTTCTAATTTTTATTCGATAAATTGTTGTTCTACTTATTTGAATAAAATTGACATAATAAACAATCCGTTTATTCTTGGTGGAGTTTGAAAATAACAGAATTTATTAGCTTGGAACATGAGAGAAAACAATTTCTCTTAAATAAATAAATTTTAGGTGGTGTTTAGAATTTTTTACACGCGAGTTTTATCGCTATTGTTTGGAATAAATCTAATGTAGTTACAACAATTATAAAATAGACGTTTCCTCATAATTTCCTTCACGCAAAACATGATCTAATTTTTAAAAAATTATTATAATTAATACAATAATCACAGTTTTCCTATTATAAATTTGATATATTTGTTTCTATTTTTAGTGATACCGGCCCAAGTATCGTGTGACGTGTGTACAGAACAAATTACGGACGAGATAATAAGTTACGATTATCCAAAAAATTATCATAATAATTTGGCATGTACTTATTCGGTGGATCGACACGATGATCAATACTGTAGAGTAGAGTTAGATTTTGTGGATTTCTTTTTGGATTACAGCGTGGATTGTGTTAAAGATTATCTAGAAATTAATGAGAGGAGATATTGCGGGAGTTCATTAAAGGGAAAAAAGAGTATGTCTTTTGATTTAATTTAATTTATTTAATAAACTAAAATACTAAATTTTAGTTAAATAATTATGACGAATTTTTTGAAAATTTAGAATTTCTTGCGTTTGATACGAACGGAAGTGTTGTAATGAATTTTAAATCAGACGGAACAATTACCAGAAAAGGGTTTAGGATAAAAATACGACAGATACCCTGTCCACGTCTTTTGCCGACTCAACCAGGTAGGTCGAAAAGGCTAAAAGTAATGTCTCGATTCTAAAATCTATTTACGATGAGTATAATATTTTTTTTACTAATCCTCACAAAATTACAGCAGATCTCTTGTGAACTTTTAGAAATAAGATTAAAGATTGTTTTTATTATAAAGAAATTAGGAATAAAATCAAAAATAATACATCAGTTTAAATTATTTTTAAATATATTTTATTTTGAAACACATTATCGCTTGAAAAAACTGTTTTTAACCTATTTTCATCTTGTTTTTAAACATTATTCTTGGATAAACAAACAAGAAAAATCTCCTTTGAAATAGTTTATAAGAGAGCAACGAACCGAATAACGTATAACAAGAATCATTTATTCAGTTCTTTGGAAAATTTCCTAAGAATATTTTAATACAAGTAGACTATATATCTAAATACATAAAATTAGTACAGACTTTATATGCAATATATAGTTTATTTATTTTTTCATAGATACCTAACATTTAAATTAAAACATTCTATAAAATATATATTTTTATTTTATATTCTAATCTTCATGCACCATTGAAGTAGTTACATTAGTAAATTAGCATATTTGTAATTAATACTAAAAATATTCTGTTCGTAACTCATTAACTATAATTAACCATTAGATATTATTATAGTTGATAATTCCTTATTTTAATGCAATTTTATTTCATTTTGATTTTTTAGAGAAACAATCGTGCGATCATATGTATGCCCAAGAGACGTTTTACATTCAGACTCCTAATTATCCAGCGGATTATAGTCGAGACATGAATTGTCGATACATTATTCGACGATTAGACAATAATGTTTGTCAGTTGAATATTACATTTATTGCTTTTGACGTCGAATATAGTCCAAATTGCGAAAGAGATTATTTAGAGATTGAAAATGAGAAGTTATGTGGAGTGATAACACCTAACAGCATTCGTAAGTAGATTGAAATTCTTTCTCATATTGCAGTATATAAATTTATGTGCATTTATTCATTTCTATACTATTAGAAAATTCTTTAAATTTGCCTGACAAAAATTCATTGATTTTAAATTTGCATTTTTTATGCATTTTTTCGAGTGTAAATAGTAAATAACATTCAAATTTTCTCCAGTTTGTTGTGATGTTTTTAATGTAATTATTCAACAGAAAAATAATAAAACAACAAATGTTTATTCAGACATTTAATGTTACGGTAGATATTTATTTTAGACTGTATATTTTAGTGAAAATAACACTGTCGTAAGTTAGAATATTTTGCAAATTTATCGCAAAATGTTTACGTTAACATATAAAAATAACATTTTTTATCTTAATATATTCCAGAATGTTTGTTATTATAATATTAAAAGCTTAAATATATGAATTGCATCATTGTCGACATTCTGAAAATGATTTACTCGAGAATGTATTTACGACACAAATATTTGAAAATCCTTTTATTGTCTTATCCTGTAAGAAAACGATAACATTTTTATTTTAGATTTTTCCTTTAAATTTTATACTCGTTATTTTTTAAACAGTTAAATTTTACAAATTACAATATAACATTAAAAACAAATAAAAATTTTCTATATTTATGGGAAAATGTCATAACCGAGCTGTGGTAAATCGAAATATAATTTCGCGTACGATTAATTTTGTAAATTGTGGATATATTTCATGAAAATATATTACAAACAAAAAGAAATGCAACATCTAAACAATTTCATACAATTATAGTAGAAAATTTATGCCAATTTTAAAGCAGGAATCTTTAAATTTAATTTTTGGATAAGGTCATTCATACTTATTTATGAACATGATAATTTAACGATAAATTTGAAAAACATTTATAAAAAATTGCTTTTTTATTTTTACTATTTTTCTTTTAAACTTGAAAATAAATATTTATACAAGTCGTTTAAAATTATTCACTTAAGTCAATTCTAAATCATTCTGTTATAACGAGTATTTAATACGTAGAATTTAATTAACTACAACACTCTCGCTTATGAATGTTTATCATTTCGAACCTGGAATTGAATAATATAATTTTTAACTCGTTATATAAATCTAATTTTTATTATTGCTGTATGAGAGATGTCAATAAATTTAATTTCTCATTGAAATTTATGTAATAATGAAATAGCGTAATTTTAATTTCGCTTCATCGAATGAATTCGGTCAGTCCCAAAATAGGGGAGACTGGGTGAATGGAATTCGACTTATCCGGGAAGGACATATAGTCTGGCTGTCTGTCCGTGAGATAGACTTAATCTTGAGATAGATGGCAGGATGAGGCGACAACAGCGCCCCTAGCGGTAAAATATGAAAGTTAGCATTTCTTTCTCGGAAATTATGAAAAATACAGAAATACAGTAAATGAGAAAGTTACAGAACATCACTAAATTAGTCGGAAATGACGTCTTACAGAAATGGACAGTGCAAATAAAAGGCTGTAAGATTTAACATTTTGGAAATGCGTCAATTTTATTTGCATTAAATCGAGTCATCTTGCATTAAAAGCAAACGCAGTCTCCAAAAACGTCAGACAGAAAGTGCTGGCACTACAGTTAAATGATACGCTGAATTCCCTCATGTTGAAATCGAAAACTAAGCTCTCTGGTTTGTATATCGTATTCTGAACTCGTGACTTGTTTAGGAAATGTTTATTTTGCGTTGTTAAGACTCATAAATTTGAATGGATACTATCGAGGAAGAAAAGGCATGAAATACAGCTTACAGAATAGTTTCAATAAAGTTATGGAACATATTACGAGAACAGAAACAGATGAAATTCGACAATTCGATCAATGGATGCTAATAAAAATAATAGCAAAACATTTGAAATTGATAGAAAAAAAATCATTTTGGCTGACAGATGGTTCAAAATATCTAAAGAACTGTACAAAAAAGATTTCGAATTCTAAGATTTTAATAATTTGATAAATTAGTCCCTCGTTTTTCAGGAACTACATCTTTTGTAAAAAGATCATTTTCACTCGTGAATTCCAATGATCAAAAGAGAAGTCGAAATTAAATATTGAAGCCACGAAAAGCAATGCTAATTATAAAGCAAAATTGCTACTTACAATGAAATAAGTTTTATGATAAAATTACGAGTGACCAGAACTTTAACTAACGTAAAAAAATAAGCTCATCTGAAAAATATGCTTGGCTTGACTGTAGAAAACATTCTACATCAACCTGGCTAGTAAATTTTTATTTCTCTAAAAGATTCTCTAAAATTTACGTATTCTTTTTTACTCTACCAAATCAGTATCGGTAATAATGTACTAACAAATTATTAATGATGCCCATGTATCATGCCCGTATCCTTCGAAAATGAGATGCAATGCTACTAGTTTCTCTCAGACGTCGAACAGTTCAGCAGATAGTCCAAACAGCCAAATTTAGGGTAGTAGGAAATGGTAAAGTATATTGTCTTGCATCTTTCCTAGCATTTCGTCCGCATTCTCTGTGTAGTAGCATCATCTCGCAACACTTCATTCGATATTTTTACCGTGGATTTTTTTTTCTTGCACGATACACTTCAAAGGACTATTTGATGATCGACTATTATCACTTCTGAGTTTTATCTGTAGGAACACAGTGTATTGAATACAACACTACTTTACGTCCATGCTTTTTCCTTGTAATACGTGAACATGTGATTTCACAACAATAAGTTTTGATTAAATTTATATTATTGAATATCTTAACATATTTATAATATTGGAATATGACAACAGCAACCACGTAGACTTTAAATAACTCATCCATATTTGCCAATTATATTGATTACAGATTTTTTATTAGATTACCAGACACGGCTTTATTATTGATAATGTATATTACTAAATTTAATGACATCTGTTTAACGAATAATTAGCTGTCAGCTGACTATTCGTTAAAAGATGTCAATAAATGAAAGTCAGCTGTAAATTAAATATATATAACTAATATTTAAATCAACTTTTTATATAATAAAGAATTAGTTATATATATTTAATTTACAATACTATAAATTGAGTTTTTCTGATAAAATTTTTCAGTTTTTGGCGTGTTTAGACACAAAAATATTATATAGTTCTGTTTCAGTTGAATATTTAATGATATAAATTACAGTTTGATTAGTCTTTTCAGTTCTCTTTAACCAAAACATGCTTAATCAATGAGATCAATTTTAATTTACATTGACTTATTACAGACAAGTTAAATTCAATCAATAATATGAATAGATTTACATATAATTTTTTTAAAAACTTCAAGTATTTATACAACGCCTAATCTAAAAAACATTAGAGAAAAGCTGCACTTTATTAGATCTATATGTTTACAGCAAATGAATTTGTAAAAAAAAAAGTAAAAAATAAATTTATATTCTTTCGAATAATATAATTTAAACTGTATATCTCACTATATTTAAATATTTATGAATAAAAATTTTACCTAAATATAATTTGTATTTTCAGGGCTCTTTGATCTTCACGATCAAGAAAAAATACTTAACTTTCGATCCGATTTTAGTAGAACACGCCCCGGTTTTTTCATTAGAGTAACTCAAAAAAGTTGTGAACCGAAGTCTCGAGCCATTAGTCATACATCTAATATTTGCGATCGAATATTTACTAGTCAAGAATTCGAAATTAAGTCTTTAACCTATCCTAAAGGGGACGATCGAGCCATGGATTGTAGATACACTATAAGGAGAACCAGCAATAGAATTTGCCAATTACAGTTGAACTTCTTGGATTTCGAAGTAGAATCTGGAGATGATTGTCGTCACGCTTATTTTGAAGTTGATGGCAGGAGAATGTGTGGAAAATTCTCCGGTGGAGCTATAAGTAAGAATTCAAATTTTTTACTTTCCTTTATTCTTATGTTTATTTATAATAAAGATGTTTTTAAATTTCAAATACCATACAATTTCAAATCTGTTATTTGTTTATTGTATTTAAATTAACAATTTAATATTGAGAATACGTCTTACAAATTTCGTTTACTTTCATATCTGAAACTCACTTTAAATTCTTATTTCTATATGTTAGGTTAATTTTTAGATTCACAAACAAATTTCACAAAATTAAATTAAACAGAAGCTATTTTCTTATTGTTTTGTTGGAAATATGCAATGATTAATCTAAACTTGAAAAATTCTTTATTTCGCTAATTATAATAGTGTGTTTTTAACTAATTGTTCTCAAAAATATTGTTCAGCCATCAGGATTACATCTGCATAGTTGAGTAGAAATACGAACGTAATTGAAAACTGGACCCACCAGTGGCCAAGCGGTTCCGTTCCTAAACACTGGGAGTTCGGTCGTTGGTTCACGCCTCGCCAGGATGGGCTGACCACTTGAAGTTTTCCGGGTTTTCTCACTTCTGTAACATCTAAATAGGGGCCAGTTACCCTTAAAAGATCTCTCGGAAGGCATCCTCCTGGGCATATTGCCCAAGTGTTGCGTTGCCGTATCTTAACAAATCAAACAAATTGAAAACTGACATAATTAGTATTTTCTAATATTCTCAGTAGCGTCATCTATGCGTAAATGTTCGTTTACTGATATCGCAATGAGAAAAATTTTTATGCTTGTTACATTTTTATTAATATTGCAGTCTTCTTCTTTGCCTTCTCCCAGGGGTCGGCTTTTCTGAATGCTCATTTCCATTTTCTTTCTCCGTTTTTTTCACCATTTCCGGTTTCAAGTCCGAAAAAAACAGAGTTAAAGTTCGGTAGGCAGTTAACTGTAAAAAAGATTTGCAGAATCAAAATAAAAGTCAATATTACACAATGTTTTTTATAAAACCTATGAACCTATCTAATTTAAATTTATTTATAGAAAATACAAATTAATAACAGTAAATAATACAACACAGAACAAAAGTTACAGATATAAAAGAAATGGCGGTAAAAGATAGTATTATTCAATGTTTTTTAAATCATTAGTTAGTTATAACAAGTAATAAGATTTTGCCTGATAAATTTCTTTACTTACTGTTATCACCGCCTAACAATAAAAAATAACTGAAAATAATTTATTTAAAAAATAATGTATATATTATTTAAGCCATTTTTGTAACGATTTTAAATAAAATGTAATTTTTGCCACAAGGGTCTTATCAGTTCCATAAACCAGTGAAGATTCTTCGATACAGAACAGATGGAAGCGCTACTCAGCGTGGTTTCCATATTTTAGCTCGACAAATGGAATGCCTATTGGCAGCTAGAGGTCCAAGACCCTGCGATCGCACCTTTCTCGGTCCTCAATTTGTGTTGACCAGTGAAAATTATCCAGATAATTACGACGATGATTTAGATTGTCGTTATACAGTTCGTCGTTATAGTGACAGCGTATGTCGAATGGAATTGACCATTACTAGTTTTGAACTCCAAGAAAGCGAAGATTGTCAAAATGATTATTTAGAAGTTGAAGGAGAGAAGATATGTGGAAACATTCCCGATAGTACTGTTAGTAAGTACTTGTTAATGATTTTAACTTAAGGCACTTTATACATAGTATGAATTTTATGTATTTAATGTAATAAAACTATTTTATTTTTGTTAAGGAACATACGACTTCCGAGAAGAAGAAAAAACAATTGCATTTCACTCGGATTCCTCTGTAACTGGCAAAGGATTTGAAATTTTAATTAAACAAAAAGAATGTGAACCATTGACTACAGAAACTACCACTTTGGCCCGAGTCCAATGCGACGAAGAATTCACCGAAGCAGAATTCGATTTAAATAGTCCGAATTACCCCGAAGAATATGCAACTAATTTAAATTGTTTGTATACTATAAAAAGATCTAACACGTCTATATGTCGATTAGAAATGATGATTTTGTCATTTGATGTGGAATCGAGTAGTGGATGCGAATACGATTATCTGGAAATTGACGGTGAACGATTGTGCGGAACGTTAGAAAATGTAACAAGTATGATATCTTTTTACTATAAAAGTTTTTGAATCTTTTACTGATTTTATATACAGGGTGGGCCAGCGAAAACGAAAGGCAGAGTGTTCGTGTTCGTCCAAGATTCTCGTAGGCTTAGTGTCATAAGTTGAAATTTTGTTTCTGGAAATGAACTATATACTTGTACTACCACAATAAAATGATCAACAAAACAAAAACTTCATATAAATACTGTACTTTATTTAATCATAATAGAAAATTTATATCAGTCATAGAAGCTTGACTGTAACACGGGGATTTTACTGTATGATATTAATTAAGTAGTATATTATTCTGTTTGATTAATAAGATTCTACATTTAATTCAGTTTTCCTAAAAACTAATCTAACTTCAATTGTATATTCAAAGTTAACTGTTTAAGAGTTAATGCGGCAACAAGGATTACGCCATAAAAATTGTACGGTACATGCAGTTCAGTGGTATAAGTTACATTCCGAGACACGCCAAAACTTTAAACGTACTCGTGTAAGTCACCTTCGAGCAAGGTCCTAACATTGAGTTTTTCAAAAAACACGGCATGAACCATAATTCAATAACGACTCATATGACAAAATTAAGACATGGGACCTATCTACCTTCTCTTTATATGATTTTGGCTTTGGTTTTAAAGAATTACACACTTCTCTCAATACAAAATACGAAGAAAAACTGCCGTACACTCGGTATGATGTTTCCTCTAAACGAAAAAGTGAAAAAGCAAGAATAGCAAAATTTATACGATTTCTCTTAATGTTTCTGTATATAAAACTTTTAATATTGAATATATTATTAATATTATTAGAATTATTGTAAAATAATTATTATTAATATTTACACGTACTTTTTAGGAACTTACAGCTTTCGAGATTTCCAGAAAACACTTCGATTTAAGACCGATTCTGCTACAACCAGATCTGGATTTAAAATCCGACTGAAGCAGATCGATTGCGAAGCTCAAGCGTCCAGTAGTACTCCTCGTCAATGCGATCGAGTGAACACGGGGCTACAATTCGAAATTAGAAGCGAAAATTATCCACAAGATTATGATCACAATTTAGATTGTATGTATACCGTACATCGCGTCAGCAACGAAATATGCCAATTGGAGTTAATGTTCTTAAAGTTTGATATCGAGAGCAGCGACGATTGTAAAACCGATTATTTGGAAGTTGATAATCAAAAATTATGCGGTGTTCTTCCCGAAAATATGAGAAGTAATTCCAAAAAACCAATTTATATTTTTTTAATGCTTATACATTGATTAATTTAATTTGATTTAATTTTAAAGGAGTTATAGAATTTACTACCGACGTCAAAACGTTCCATTTTCATTCGGATAGTACCACTTCTCGTCCCGGTTTTGATATAAGAGTAACCCAAGTAGAATGTCCAGAAGTTACTTCAACGACAGAAGGTAAAGTAGTTGCTCCTTGAAAAACATATCTTTTTATGATTGTAAAATAATAGTTTTTTCTTTAATTATTGCTATAGTTCCAGCATCAGTTTGTGAACATAGATTTTCAGATTCGAGTGGAACCTTTGAAAGTTTGGGTTATCCAAGTGATTACTTAAATAACGTGAGATGTACCTATACATTTTTGGCTCAAGAAAATAATTGCCGATTAGAATTGACGTTTCCTCAGTTTCGCTTAGAACCTTCCAATACAATTTGTGAACATGATTTTCTAGAAATGAATGGCGTTAGATACTGCGGTCGGCAATTAGAAGGACAAACCAGTGAGAGAGAATTTAAATTCATAACTTGTTTTATTAAATTCCATAAATTAAAATGCGTGTTATACGTTCACTTATATAGGAACTGTATCCTTCCATGGAAATCCTCCTCAAGTTAAAATCCAGTTTCAAAGCAATGATCGAGTAACGGAATTGGGATTTCAAGCAAATTTTCAGCAGCTACCTTGCGTGCAATCACAAGGTAAAAATAATGAGAATTGTTTGTTATCATCATTTTAACATTTCAATTTACATATATTACTTAAAATTTCTTTTTATATATATATATATATATAGCTTTAAAAACGACGACGCCAAAACCATCAAAATCTCCTTATCCCACGATTAATTGTGATCGATTATACGCTTCCTTAGATTTTGAAATTAGAAGTCCAGGCTATCCTAACACTTACACAAATAACCTCAATTGTCGTTATATCGTTCATCGCCTAAGCAACCGAATCTGCGAACTGAGATTAAATTTCATTATGTTTGACGTCGAATCGAGCACGGGGTGTGAATATGATTATTTCGAAGTAGAAGGTGAAAAATTATGTGGAACAATGCCAGGAAATAGCATTCGTAAGTATCGATATTTCTTGACATATTTAAACAAGATGATCACCAATTTAAATTAGCAATGAAATATTAATGAGGTGACACTTCCATTAAATATCTCTTTGTTAGATAAAGGAACTCGTGACACAAATCCTGACTTATTTTCATCTCTTATTTCTATTATATTATCATTTTATTTGCTATAATTGTTTAAACAAAATCTAACACCTTATCTTTGCTGAGAAAGTTTAATTTTAAACAAACGTTTTCGGCCTATTCTATAGGCCATCATCAGGCTAAAAAAATCGAATAGTATCGTTCCATAAGAACGAATACAAATATTTAAACTTTAAATTAACAACGGATTAATACAAATATTTAAATTTAAAAATTAACAACGGATTAAAAGATGATACATAATAAACTAATATCGTATAGAATTAAAAACAAAATAAAAAACAAAATAAAAATCAAAAATAAACTCAGAAAAACTTCTAAACACAAGCATAGAACCATAAAATAAACATGTAAATTAAGAGTTCCTTGCAGAGTTTTTAACCATATACTTCCAGGCCGATGGAAGGCCCTCAGCGTCCCTCGCATTTATACACGCCCCTTCCAGCTTGCTCTTGTAAATCTCTATTTTCTCAGCGGTCCTCGCCAACGTTGGGGAGCTCACGGGTTTTATAATGTCCGCTTCATCCCATTTAACTATCGAGCTTTCGGTCTGAGCCATTTGGGATAGTACCGTGGCGTTGGAGCTTTTTCTGATGTTATACTTGTGCTCCTTGAGTCTTACACTCAAACTCCTTGTCGTAACGCCGATATAATCTTTCTTAATTCCCAGCTGTGCGTTCTCGTATGGTATCCTATACACACCCGCTTTTTCTTCCTTCCTAATGCTATCCTTGTCATTCCTTAAAATCTTATAAAGGTTCGGGGCTCTTTTCAGAATTATTGATGTCTCATTGCGGTTCGCAATTTCTTTCATAATGCTTTTGGCATATCTGTTATAAGTGAATTTAGTGATCTTAGCGGGACGTTGTTTAGAGCCTCTTGCTACGTTCTTCTCGTACCTTTTAACCATTCCTGTTATTGCGCTTTTCCTGTATCCTAAGGTTTCGGCTACCAGTAGAATTCTGTTAATTTCCTTTGCTCTGTCCATAACGTTATCACAATATAGAAAGGCCCTTCGGATTAGAGCCCGGAATGCCGCCATCTTATAATGATACGGATCATTTGATTGCGAAGGGATATAAAGCGGACTGTGCGTTGGTTTAACGTAAACACTGGTAGATAAATGCCCGTTCTTGAACTGGATGTTGATGTCTAAAAAATGAATTGTTACGGAACTTTTCTGTTCTAATTTCAGTTTTAGGCCGTCGTTATTACGATTGATGCCTTCAATGAACTCATTAATCTTACGGTTATTCTTCCATAATATAAAGATGTCGTCTACATATCTTTTAAAATATACTATATCCTTACGGAAGTCAAACAAAACTCTTTTCTCCAGCTTTCTCACAACCAACTCACATAGAATTCCTGAGATCGGACTTCCCATTGGAACCCCTCTTTTCTGTCTATATGCTTGTCCATCATAGCTGAAGATAGATTCGTAGCATATCAGGTTAGCCAGTTCTACTACTTCGTTGTTGTAATGTAACAATTCAGGGATTCTGCTGAACAATAATTCGAGTAGTGCTTCCTTGCATGATAGAATTCTTATGGACGGATATAAGCTCTCATAATCTAATACCGTTCCTACTTCATTTTCCATTAACGATATGTGTTGAATTTCCTTAACCACAGTTCCAGGATCCTCTGCCACTAGTGCGTTGCTTTCAAGCTGGGAGGAGATAAACTTGTGTAATCTTTTTTCTAAGACAAAAGTCGGTCCTCTGCACTTTTCTACTATCGGCCTAATTTGTTTACCCTCCTTGTGGGTTTTAGCGAATGCAAACAACCTTGGAATAGCAGGCCTTGGGTTCCGGCACTTCTTAATAAAAGGTAAAACAGTAGAAAGCTTTGTCCCTTCTAGCTTCTTGACCCGTCTATCAATGCTCTCAATAATATTAACGTTAACCTTTTCACATTCCGTTTTTTCGATGTAATCTACTATCGCCTTTTTGTAAGTTTCTCTTTTCATGATCACCAAATGTTTAGTTTTGTCCGCTCTTGTTACCAGTAAATCGTTTACATCCAGCCAACGCTTAGTAACCCGAATATCGTTATTCTTAAGCCCTCCTAGCTTCCAACGTTCTTGGTTTTTAATGACCGTTTCCACCTAAAATAATCTTTTTCTATCGAATCTAGCCCAACGATTCCTCTTTCAATCTCTTGAATCGATGTTTCCCAATTTCTTGGATTCTCAGGGACGAAGTTCGGGCCTTTTTCTAGAACTTCCCTAATCTTGTCTGGTACCTCCACCTGGTCCCACACAACAAAAGTTGCAAGATTTTTCTTATTCTTTCTTACTGCTTGCTTAGCGATAATCCATTTCATTTTTTTAATATATTTCCTCGTCAAATTCTTATGAATCTTGTCCGTTAGTCCAACAACTCCTTTGTTAATTTCTATTAACTCTTCCGGATCATCATTATATAAACTATTTTCAAAGTCGATAATCTCACGCAAAAGTCCATATTTCCTGTTTTTTGCTACCCTGATAGTCAAAAAATTTTTAAATTTTTAAAAACATTTTTAAATTTAAATTTAAATATTTGTATTAATCCGTTGTTAATTTAAAGTTTAAATATTTGTATTCGTTCTTATGGAACGATACTATTCGATTTTTTAGCCTGATGATGGCCTATAGAATAGGCCGAAAACGTTTGTTTAAAATTAAACTTTCTCAGCGAAGATATCTGGTGTTAGATTTTGTTTATATAATTTTTTGCTGGGCACGTTTTATTTAATGCTATAATTGTTATTTTAATGCAACTTTTAATTCAAATCTGTCCATGTAAAATTAGAAATAAATACTCTATCTCTTGATATTGAACTAAATAATTTATTAATTCTCCGAATATCAACATCTGTTTATTTTTTTTCTTTTTTGAGCCTTATTGATATAATAAATATATATAAAAATAAAATATATATTTTATCCATAATTTTGAATTAACATATGAAGTTATGAAGTATTCATTAATTAAAGAATCTAAATATTTAAACTTAATCCAAATAAAAAAATACTTTTATATATAATAAGTATTTTTCTGTCTGTAACATCAGAAGAATTGATAAGATACAGAAATCAATAATTGAGCAAAATGTATTCTAACCAGTCAAAATACAATCTTTTCTGTTCTTTATTTTTAAATTAATCATTTTCTCAATTATTTGTTTATTTTTATGTATACTTGCTGTATAATTTGATTACTTACTTTAATTAGACTACTTATTCAAAGTTTTAAAACATTAATGAACAAACTTCGTAAATTGCAACATTGGAAAATAGCGATGATAATAGCGGTAATAAATTTGTTACAAATGATGTTGACCATGCTAAGTACGGTAAATAGTGATAATTAGATCTAATGACAACAAATTACGAATTTTATAATTACTGCAAATGATCTCTTTTGTGACACTCACGACTAAAACGTTATTGTAACGTCTATCGAAAAATCTATCTTTTGAAGAGAAAATAATGTATATTATAATTATAAATGTTTATAGTGTTTCATTAAATTGCATTAAAAAGTCTTTATTTTCTACTCATCGTAGCCCAAAACTTCTCTATTTTTAACGAAGAGTTCTCGTTTTATAATTTAAAATATTATTGCTAATTAAAATTTTGATCGGATCATTGTCTTACCTCAAATACAGCTTATATAATTTCTAATTCTTTTCTTGTATTTAATAGGTGAAATGGAATTTCGTGATTATCAAATTGAACTTAAATTTCATTCCGATCCAGCAAATACTAGACCTGGTTTCTTGATTCAAGCAACACAACTAGACTGTATGAGAGAGTCGCCTTTTCATCCATTTGACAGGAAACCACATCCTCAGTATCCTCCTCCTTCTTTTCCGTCCAAACATCCACCGTCTTCGTTTCATCTTCCTTCAAAACCTTATCCGGACAGAATGCCTCCCTATCTACCAAAGACGCATCCTCGCTATCCTCCAATGCTCCCACCAAAAACGCATCCCCGTTATCCTCCTATGCCTCCTCATCCTCATCATCCTCCTCCTCCTCCTGGTGTACCCACTAATTGTGATCAAATATTCACTCAAAACGATTTCGAATTTAGGAGCGTCAATTTTCCAGATTTTTATCCAAATGGCATCCATTGCCGATATACCATAAGAAGAACAAATGACGGAATTTGCAGATTAGAATTAAAATTTGTAAAATTTGAAGTGGAATCTAGTCCAAATTGCCTTTATGATTATCTTAGTATTGATGGTATCAGAATATGTGGAAATATCGAAGATAATGACGTAGGTAAGAATGCTACTTAATGATATTTATCTTAATTTTTAATTTAAGAGATATAATGTATATAAACTATGATACCTAATGATATTTAATTAATTTATTTAAACGAAACTTTTGTATTTATTGAGATTATCTTCAGAAGAAAAACAGGAAAACCACACTTTGTTCAAAATATGTTATTGTTAGTAACCGGTTAGTGCTTGTCTTTGAATGATTTCATTTTTCCAAATGAATTTGCTATTTAAAATCTGAATATTGTTTTGTTTTAAAAAAACCATTTATATCAATAGATGACAGAATATTTTTGACTGAAATTCTTATTTAGCAAAATAAATATTTTCACTACAACTTTACATACAATATACGGGAGAAAACAATCAAATACATATTTAACATGAAGTTAAAGAAACAGAGAAAAATTTTCGAGTTACAGAAACTACCATTTCTTAATGAGATCGTAAATATTACAATATAAATATTACATGGAGCTTATATTTTATTATGTTTTAGATAAATATTTGTACAGAATGACAAAATTCTGTTACCCAAGTTTGTTGTCGACGATTCGTTGCTTGTTGCTCAACAATGTTTTCGGTGCGGTCGACCGCCCGGATAGCATCTTGTTTTATGAATGATATTTCTAAAAAGCCTCTTAAAACCTTGAGAGCTTTTCTGGCTTTCTTACTTATAAGGAAAACAAGATATTTGTCCTTGACAGGATTTATTTCTTTCTCATCGCACGTTTCTTGGCTTGATTCTTTAAGTCGGTAATGATGTTTTCAGATAAGCATCCACAGCTAGGTCATTGTCGACGTTAATAAAAATCTTCAAATTACACTTTTTCCTCACTCACTGCTGTAAAATGAGATCGGTGCAGTCTTGTTCGGTATATGATAAAAATTCCGAAAGCGCCAGTAAATTTTTGACGGAAATCTGCTTTCGTAAAACAATTTGCAATCGTGCTTTGTGAAACTTTATTCCGAGCTTTGGTAATCATTCTTGTTGAATCTAGTAGGGTGACGTCAATAACGTCAAACATCATCAATAACGTGCAACATCTTTCGTACAATAAGCTTTATGTATAGTAATTTTCAAGTTCTGAATGATTCAGTGGGCTAAATATTGCGATCTACAAGATATGTTTTGTGTAAAGAATGAACTGTTATAGCTTTCAGGTTGGGAATCATCGAATGTGCACTGAAATTATCAATCAAAATTCCTGTTTACGGCAATCTTGCGAGTGTCTAACTTTTTAAATCAGTTAGGAACAGGCTATGGCGTCATTCGCGCTTTATTATTTGATGCGGTTATTATTCTGTACAATTTTTATACATATTGATTCGTATTTATAACTCTAACATATTATATGTTAGAATGTTTATATCTAATTATTTCCTTAATTTATTTTCTGATATAAGACCAAATAAAAAAGGTTGTAAATACTTATAATTATATTTAAGATACATACATATTAACATGATATAAAATTTAACTTTGTTTAAACGTTTTGAAAATATTTTACATATAAATAGGACAGAAGAGATTTCAAAAATATTTTCTTAGTGTTAACATAATCATTATTACGTGTACACAAGCACTATTTTTGAAGGAAAGCTACCTTTGTTGCAATATCTATTGACCTTGTAATATTTTTCTTCTATTTTGACATAACATAAATTTACATTATATGAACCACCGCAACATTTCTGTGTTCATGTGAAAGTATTATTCATAAAATAATGAAGTATCGAGAAAAGTTATACCATCATACAAAACTTTTTACTTTGAATCAGTTGAATAAAATCTATAATAATTATCTATAATCTTATTCATAGTAATTATATTTAAATTGAATTTATGTTTCTAAGATCTTTGCAATAATAACACAATTCATTAATTCTCGCTTAATTAACTTTAATTAATAATAGTAAACGTAATATAAAATTATATTTACTTTATTCGAATGATTGAATTTGCAATAAATTACTTTAAATTCTTCATTATTATTCATTTATAAATTTTAATCTCCGATTGTTAATTAGAAGATAACGAATGATAATTACGTATTATCCTTATATATTTTGTTGAAATAATATCTTTTTATTTTTCAGCTACGTATAAATTTAATACCCCAGAAAAACTGATTTATTTCCAATCTGATTCGGTATCTCCATCTCGGGGCTTTCTCATCAAAGGACATCAGAAACCATGCACTGGAAAATCCCCTCATATTCCTAGTACGCAACTATAACAAATATTTAAGGTTTTTCGAGATTTAATGAAAGAATTTATTATAAATTAAATTCTAAATGTAAAAACGAAATGTATTTTTAAATATCTAAATGAAATAAATAATTAAAGTAAAATGTTATGTGATTGTTTTTAGCTGTATCTCCAAGTGCTACGCAGTGTGATGCCACATTTAATCAAGAATCATTCACTATTAAGAGTCCTAATTATCCGGATAATTATCCGACGGATATTTCTTGTAAATATACTGTAAAAAGATTTAATGATGCTGTTTGTGCGCTAGAAGTAACGTTTCTCGGTTTCGATTTGGAGGAAGAAGCTTCGTGTAGATACGATTATTTGGATTTTGATGGAAAACCTATTTGTGGCCACATAACATCAAATACAATTCGTAATTGAATTTTTTCAAAACATTATTTTTATTTACAATTATAAAAATATTAAAATTATCATCAATTTCTAATTTACAGGTCGTTATAACTTCGGTCTTCGATCTGTTGATAAAGAAATTATATTTCGATCGGACAGAGCAGCGACTAGGTCCGGTTTTCACATTCAAGTTCGACAACAAACGGATTGTGCTCCTAAATGGAAACCAGGTAAAATGAATGTTAAAAAGAATTTTCTTTTTATTTTTAAAATGGAATAAGTATTTTCATATTAATTGTAACTTTTTAATAATTCGATTAAAATTATATTAATTTATATTAATGAAATTTTATCAATGTTAAAATTACTTGAAGCAACCTGTAAAGAAATAAAAATAATTTAAAACGAAATAGAACGAGATCTCTCTTTAAAAAATAACAATAAGTACAGTAAATAAAAAGTTATGAATTACTAGTCTAATTCCTTTGTCTATTATTTTAAAAAGGAAAAAATCATAAACCGTTAAATCATTTCAGTTACTCCTCCTCCTCCTCTTTGCGATTACTGTTTGAAAGAAGAACGAGGTCACATCACCAGTCTGAATTATCCACGCGATTATGCCGATAATCTTCGTTGTTCTTATAAAATTGAAAGAGTCAACAGATATTGTGGTTTAGAGATGTACTTTCACGAATTCGAAATAGAAAGTTCTGTTGGATGTAGAAAGGACTACGTTTTAATTAATGGAAATAGATATTGTGGTTCCGAACTCAAACAACAAGTCAGTAAGTAATATTTTCTGAGATTAAATTTGCTCTTATAGAAGTAAATAACCGGGATCATTCGTTAATAATGTATTTTTTAATATTCACTTTTTATTTATTCCAGTTAAAATTAATATTCCGAGATTAAAATAGCGTTACGTTCAAAGTAAAATAAATTTAATAAACTTATGATTCCATATTTTATTGTAATTTTTAAAATATGAATTTATTAATATATTTATTGCATATCGATTATTTTTAACTTTTATTTAAAAGTATTGTTCTTCTTATTTCATATAGACTATATATTTAACGTTTATATGGGGCAGTATTTACTCGTATATGCAATTCTTTATATATAACTATACTATTTCAATACAGTTTTAATATTACGTATTAAAAACAACCGAAATAGTCTTGAAACTGATATTGATGAAGATCAAGTTTATTCATGACAATCGAATTCTCAGATTAATCAAATAATCTACATACATTAATTACTTATATTAAGTTTTATTGAAAAATAATCGCAAAATGGTTTACGTTTGTTTAGTTATTTGATGGATAAATAAATATAAGTAATAAAATTTAGCTTCTAATCAAAGTTTTTAATATTTTCAGAGGAACTGTCTTTTCCAAATAAATTTCCATTCGAGATAAAACTAACTTTTAATACAGACAAAAGTATAACTAGATCTGGTTTCCACGTAGAATATCGCCAAATACCCTGTCAACAAATGCCTTGGTTAAAACCTTTTGAAAGTTTAACTCCTCGACAAGGAAGAATGGCATTTGAGAACAGGACAATAATTAAGATTGAAAAACAAAATGAAGCTTTAATGTATTTTAACAGCACAATAGAAAACTCTACTACTACCATTTCATCTATCACGGAGCACACCGAAAATGTTAATAAACAGTAAAAAGATCGTATGAGTATGAAATGACAGGCTTCAAAAAAAAAAATATGGTTTGATATAAATATAATCGGGAATATTTACATGGTACAGAGGATGATTAGAGAATATTTTTTTTATAAAATGACTTTAATATTATGTGTGTTACATCAAATATGCAAGCCTGTAAATATATTTAATGTTTGTTGGAAATGTTTATAAAATATTGTCTTAAATTTGGGTTAAATTTCAAGCCAACAATACGACATTTCACATGTTCGGTTATCTAAATTCAAATTTAAGGACAATAAAACAATTCAATCTGTAAAAACTATTAATTTAAAATTTTCAGCAGTTCGGGTCAACCTAAATGATTTAGGGTCAAAGATTTTATTGATGAAATTTTATTTATTATGTTATCAGAAAAATAAATTTCAATATTATCCAACAATTAGTAAGAATATCTGCAATTCAGTTTGTACAAAAATAATTTAAAATGTTAAACAATTTATTATATATATATATATTGTTTTAATATGAAATTTAAAACGTCTATTATAAATAAAAGGTAAACAGAAATTGTAAAGAAGAAAATATGTGTGAGAATATAAACATTTATGAAATTATATCGCTGTAAAGAATTATTTTTATACTCATTATAAGTGTCATGTTTATGAGAAAATGTCTGTAAGAAAATAGTTGTAAATAAATATAAAATGTTTTATTCTTGTTTTTGGTATTATTATTTTTATAATAACTTTAACATCATTTAACAATTTCAAATATTCAATTTATAAAAAAATATAATTAATAAATAATAATTTAAATTTTAAAATATTTAAAAATCAATTTTAAAAAATCAACACATAAAATTAAAATATAATGTTTCAAATTGCGCATTAAATTAGAAACGTGAAGCTAATCGTAAACGTTTAATGAAGATAGAGAAAAAACAATGAGTTTTATGCACTCGAAAGCTTTCCCTCAAATATATGAAAATAAATTCAATAAAGATAAGGTTTATATTACAAATAGACCTAGTAAAACGCATAAATCTTTATTAATTAAATTACTTAAATTATAATTCTGCCATGTTTTCCTGAAAATAAACATGAAATGATCGGTTTAATAATAGCAATAGATAAATTCATCCAATAAAAATCTAGAGGCAATTAAAATAAAATAAAATTTAAAATTTATTTATTTATTTTTTGGTCTATCTTGGCCATTTCCGCACACTCATACTAAAAGGAAAATGGCGGGCGTGTATTCAATTTTCTTTGAACATGGCATCGCTACAGCGTTAATACTCATCGTGCAATATTTAATCTAAATATATGAAATTACTTGTCCTGACTGACTGACTGACTGACAGTAATTGATTCATCATCGCCCAGAGCAAACCGCTGAACCGAAAGTGGTGAAATTTGGTAAACAGTTAGGGTACGTCATGAAAACGCACACTAAGAAGGGATTTTTCGAAATTTCCCCGCGGGGGGGAGAGGAAGAGAATTGAGGCTTAACCTGAAAAACGCTCGAGGATTGAGGATTGAGGCTTCTACTGTACTGTTTTAGATGCCATTTCTTTGTTTTTAACTACGTTTAGTCTTCATTGAGTACTTAGGTGTATTAAATTGATAACATTTCAGACATTGTTATAAATATTTTTATATATTTTGATTTTTTACCCAAATGTTCGAACCGTTTTAAATTCGAATTTGTTATTGCATATTGGATCGATTATAGAACGATTGTAAACGTTCCAGAAAATTGATGAGGTTGAAAACGTTCGTTTGAAGCTGTAAAATGATTCTCAGCAATGAGGGGTATGTATTATATAACAATTACTATGGTTGTTGAAGATTACCGTTGATAGTAATAACTTAATTTCCAAACGTACAATATTTACCAAATCACCCAAGTTTGCCCAAGCAACGCCGGGCTCATTTGCTAGTAAACTAATAAAACAACAATAAATGAAATATTTCTGTTTTTAAAATAAATTTTATTTACAAAAATTCATTTAAAGCAATTAATTTTTATTTACAATAATTTATTTACAGTTAAAATTAAATGCGAAAACTTTAGCCAAATTAAAGCCAAATAAAAGTAAAGAAATTCCTTATTCAAAAACTTCTGCAATTTCTTCTGTTCAAAAGCAAGTCTGAAATAAGAAAGAATCAATTGTTTGCTTTCGTAAAATAAAATTTTGAATGTCACATTCATTTAAAATTGTAATATCAATACTTGTGTAAAATGGAAATACTTGTGTTCCCCGATATTCATTGGACGTCTATACGGGTCCTGTAATGATCGAAAACAAATAATAATTAATTCAAAATATTTATATTTATTATTGCAAATATTTCCGTCTGTATTTATAGCACTCGTCTGGGTTTTATAAAAGCATCACCTGATGATGACTGCAGCTTTTGATACGAATTCGATCCTCACCGTGTCTGTTTGACATCATCTATAAATAAAGCTTCTCTCCATAATAATGCCAGTCATTTGGGAATCATTCTTTTTATTGAATTTTGTAAAAATACAAAATCATCTGGTAATCCAGAGTTTTAATAATCCAACATCATGCTGGTCCTGTAGATGCTAGATTAAACAAACTTCTATATTTCAAGTACATTTATTATTGCAAAATAATTTCTTTGAGAACAAATACATTTGTGAACAGAACTATTTTAAAAAAGAAAATTTTTAAATGATTTTGAAATACAACATGAAAACATTTTATAGCATTTTACATTTTATAAATATAAATCATACTTTGAAAATATGATTTATATCTATAAAATAATAAAACAGAAAACAGCTTTTAGTTTAATATTTAAGCTTTATTTTGAAAATGTTTAGTTTTAAAATTTTACTTGGATTATTTTTTGTTTCAACTTCCATGAGTTTCTTTCTCTGTTATAATCATGTTTCTCATTAATACTGTTTGAATTCACAAATATCTAAAACAATTATAAGTTTTAGATTATATAATTATGCTATATGTAAGGTACAGTATTTTAAACCCAAAACAGGCCCGTGTAAAATTCCAAACAATAAAAAGAGTGAGAATTTTTGCAATTCTTGAAATATTTGTTGATGGAATACGATTAATTATAAATTATCTTCTAAAAGTTTTATAAGAATTAAACCATTAAAATTTGAAAAACACCAAGATGTTGACATAAAAATTCACGAAGTGTAGTTAATTAGCAGTTTATTTGTCGTTAACATATTTTTTAATAATTGAGTGAAAAGTTAATACTCTATTTTATAATATCAGAAGTTTGCATACGGTGATGTCAAAAATATGTCACTAACATCTTAATGTAATAAATTTGCATCTATTGACAAGATGCTGGACAAATTTTTGTTTATGTGAACGACTGCGATAACTATGACATCAAACAATGAAAAATTTTGTTTACTCCAAAATGATAACGTAGAATTTCTAACTTATTTCATTTACTTATAGTCCTATCAGTTTTGCATTCGTATTCAAGCAGTAAAATGCAATTTGTAAACTTGGAAAACTTTCGTTATAAATAAAAACGGATAAAAAGGTTTGACTGTATTTGTGTAAATTTTAGATATTGCCAGGCCTGTGTTTCTAAAGGATAGGCTTTCATTCTTTTTCTTCATAAATCAGAAATTACAGGTCTTTTCCTGCATCCCCGAACAAGAAAATATTTTCTTTTTTACGCAGATGTAATTATGTAGAAAATTGCTACATAATTTGTAATTTATCTGTTCCAACGTAAGGTTAGCAATTTATTACAATCATTTTTAATAAAAATTATGATCGTTAATGACTTAATAATAATGATTTTTATTAAAATCATCATTACTATAATATTGATAGTTTATCTGATATTTTTCATAAGATGAACTATTCTGCACATTACCTTAAGAGTTGCGTGACGAAGAAGCAAACATTTGCAGAGAATCTTGTCCTAAGTAACTCCTTTCCACAAGAATGGCCTGCAAGGTTTAGCTTTGGTTATGTGGCTACTTGAAATCAAAAATATATATTGTTCGGCCAGTTTCATTGGCTGCGTTGAAAGATTCTATTGGTCATCATGTTCCATCAACTAAAATATTCGCTAATGCTGTGCATAGCGTCTGATGACAGGTGCTTATGAATGACGGACACAACATTGAAAATTTGTAATTATTTCTTTGATGTTATACAACTAAACAATCAACTGAGGAGCCATCCGGTGGTCAGAAATGTAACTAATCTGGTATTAAAATTTGTTATAAACAAAATATTCTGTGCATTTCTGTGAAAATCACATCATGCCACTGTAAATAGGGGAAGGTGGGGAAGGATGAGGACGTTAAGGTTTGAAAAGTCATAAGATGGCAACCACTTTAATAAGAACAATAATTTTTTTTATTCTCAGCAACAACAACATTTGGTAATATACAATACAAATTTAATTTTTGAAAAATGTTTTTAAAAACAAGAAAATTTAATATTTTAAAATTATATGTAAATGCATGATTTTGCCCCACTCATGGGGTAAAATGGAGGTATTATTTTTATATACAAGGAGGACAAATTAAAATGGTGCAATGTAGCTCTCAGTGTTGTAACAAGTAAAATCCTTTTTTTCTTTTTTTTTTACTTTCATTAAATGACAGCGAATACCAAATGATTAGAAAAAATACTATGATTACTGATTAGCTTAGCCAACCTAAGCTATTATTTTTGACAAGATAATTTAATTGTTGTTATGTTAAGAAAGTATTTTTAAACTGTTTCACTAGTTATTAATAAATAGGACTTAGTAAGTTGACTGTTTAATAATTATTGCAATTAAATTATAAAATACTTATAGTTTTACAGTAGAGCATCAATTATCCGACTCAATTGGGGACTCAGGTTGGTCGGATAAGTGAAACAACAGATAACCGAAAAGTATGAAAAATACAGTTATCAGTATAGTGTATTAGTATATTAGTATATCCATGTAATAAGCATATTAGTATATCGCTATTAACCTACTTCGCGTTGAATTTTCATCGATGTTAAGCCTAACAAAATTAAAAAAAAATAATAATCATCGTTAAATTATTTTTTATTTTGCACAAAATAAATACAAAATAAAGAAAAATAGAAAATTAAGCCTGGTTTAAGTACTGGCCTCCCTTTCATGGTCGAGCCAGTGTTTCCAGCTAAAACACGCAAAATTTAACAAAAATAATATTAAAGTAGCCAAGACATAGCCAAATATTGTAGCGCCACAGTCACTAGCGGACATTTGAATTTGCCGACTGAACGCGGTCTGTTAACCGATGTGACGGTTGATCGGGGGTCGGATAATCGATGCTCTACTGTATTTCCAAAACCAACATTTACTAACAGTCTTTAGTAAAACCTAGCATGTACCAAATTCTAATGGTAAAAGCCCGGAAAATCATCTCACTTTATAAAAATCTTTACATTTACCAACTCATGTTGGTAGATCCAAAGATTTACAAGTAAAACCTAGGATTTACCAATATACGGGCTTTTACAGTAACGTATATATGTTATATATACTCCAAGTATATATACACTTATATACTTGGAGGGGAGTCACTGCCGTGACTCTTGATGTGCTTGATTGGTTAGTAGTTCCAAGTGTCAGGGGCACCCCGCAGTTCCCTTAATTGAATGGTTAAGGGAACCGAGTTTCTGGGAGACACGAAGTTTACATTAACACGTAATTCTACGTAATAAGACCCGCGAAAACATTGTATGGATAGTTTTAATATTGTCACAGATATACCGATGCACAATCTTGATTTTTAGCCAACAAACTAACTCAAAACCTGAATTTTTTCCCGACCGATTCGAGTTAACCAGGTTCCACTTCACAGATGACGTTCGTAAATTTCAGTCAATAGGATTAGTTTTTTCCGATTGTTGGTAAGCCAATAACCGATAAATTAATGAAAATAGGGCATCGATTATACTACAAATCCCTAAACATAATTATTGACCTAATTATATTACGGTTTAATATCAAACATTTTTTTTTTATGAAGCATTGATTTTAAATAAAAGTTTTAGCTAAACCTTTATTGGCCAATATTTAATATTTAAAAATTTTGTATTTACTTTGTATTCATAGTTCCTATTAATTTTTTTTAACTCTCATGCTACTAAGATGACTTTTATCCATACTCATCATTGATTTTGTCAGCTCACAACACAGCAGCTAGATGATGGGACAAAATCTAACGTATCCACTTACAAATTCAGAAGACAAATAGAACAGTAGGCTGATTCTACCATCTCAGCCATTGTACAATCATAAAACAGTCAAATCACCAGACAGTTGGAGTATCATATTTAACAGGAAGTTTTTATAAAAATAATTAAGAAATTAATAAAACAGTAGTTGTATGGAATTTATTGTGACAGAATAAATGCAGAGCTTTATTTTCAATTTAACTTCTCTCATAATAAATTTATATTTAAAATTTTTTCAGATTTCTTATTAAAAAACTTTAATTTACACAATATAAATTCCAAAATTAACCAAAATCTTGTATTTTTATGACAAATTTTAGATTCAGGAACACATTGCAACTTTCAAAATTTAAAATTTACTTGACATTCCTTCTATACGATTTCTCTTTTTAATTCTTTCTTTCTCATACTTTATCTAAACTATCATTTAATACTTGAATGAAATAAACATATCTTGAATAACTCCAAGAATAAATTTTAAAGGACAAAAAGCAGTTTCAACCTGATTATATGGGTCTTCATCTTTTATTTTTATAAAAGAAAAAAAATTAGCAAACAATGTATTTTTGTTGAGTTTAAATTTTACACATGTTCAATTTTACTTAGAAATGAAAGAACACAAAAACAATCTAATTTTTTGTTGTTCCAACTAATGAACAATTTTATAAGTAGGTCAAAAACATTTTTGGTCCATTAAAATTTATTACTGGAGTTATTCAACATATGTATTTTATTTGGTTACTTATCCATTTTCAGAAATTTTTATATCTTATATTTCAATTTGACACTTGATAATAATAAACGTAGTCAATCTTATTTTAGTATTTTGTGTTAAATGCATAAGTCATATTTAACCATCATCTTAGATATGAAATTGTATTCAATATATATTAAAAGCAAAATGTTCCATCCATACGAAAACTGAAATCAACACTACAAAGAAGAAGGGTATAAGTAGGTCATATCGCATTGCAAATAGGGTCTACAGTTCATTCCTCAAAAGGACCACCCATTAACATCCCGTGGACTCTGCATGAATTCGTGGAAAGGGTTAACAAGGGAAAGGAAGGTCGTTGCATAGAAATAGGAAACTCCAAAAGACTTCAACTCCAAGTCTGAGCCAAAAGTGAAGAGACTGCTATTCTTTTGCTCCTGTTCTTTAAGTTTGATTTTTGAATAGTAACCTTTGGTTATATACAAAATACAGATATAAAAACAAACTAAATATGTATATTACTTTTAATAATTTATATATATTAAAAACAAAATCTTCTGTCATCACCACACAAAAAAAATAATGTAAATTTAATAAAAATTAACTTTATTTACAATTTGAAAATTTCAATAAGTACTTTAGTTTTTAAAAATGTTTTAAATTTTCAATTGATTTGATTTTAATTAGTTTGATTTTATTTTGGTTTCGGTTTCAAGGCCAGAGTTTTAATTATGTTAAAAATTAATTAAAATCATAAATAATAAGTTTAATTTAGTTTTTATGATTATTTTTAATATATATTAATTCATTATTATTTATTTAATTTTGCCTGCATTTTTGAATCCTTAATTATAATTTTTTTAAATTAATTGTAACTCTTTGCTCTTGCAACATAACTATAGAAATTGTTTTAGTGTTGTTTTGCACAAAAATAAATCAAATTTAAATTTATTTTTTTAGTAATTTTGTTAATTTTTGTTCTATAAATTTGCTTGCTTTTTAAAACGTTTTACAAATTTTAATTTTGAGTGAGTTAACATTAATTGAACTATCAAGTTCCTATTAATGATTATAATTTCAAATGTTATTTATCGTGTAAAATTACAAAATTTATGAAATTTTAGACTTCATGATAAATTGCTTTAATACACTTCATTTGTATTTTTATAGTTTTAAATACATCAAGTGAGTATAAAATTATTATTATTATTATTATTATTAATATACAAAACAATTTTTTTTTATCAAAAATATATTTTAACTTCATTTGTATTCTGTGTTATAAAATTGTCTATTTAATAAAATATTGAATTTTTACACAAGTAGCAATAATTTGTTTTGCAAATATTGTATAACTATATATATTTATAAATATCTCAAGAAAATAGTTATTTTTTTCTTTTATCAGTTAAATAAAATAGCTTGCAATAATATATAAATTTTATGGAAATAGTGTAAGGAAAAAAAAAAAATCATTTTTGTAATAATTTCAAGAATTATATATATAAAAAAAAAAAATTATCTTAATTATAATGTTTAAATCTTCAATTTATACACATTGCATAATTTATGAAATGAAACTCCTTGGACAATAAACTTTTGCTTATGACTTGATCATCTCCTTAACTGTAAAATGACATCTCATTTTAACAAAACCGAGCAATGGCTGAAAACACAGGAGTTAATGAATTTTGATATATTGTCAAAAAAAAAAAAAAAAAAAAAAAAATGTGTGGTTAAAATTAGGGCAACAATCAAACCATAAAGACCCAATACTTCAGCAAATATCAATATAAGAATCATCCCTACAAAGAGACGCGGCTGTTGCGCAGTTCCTCTGACTCCAGCATCACCAACAATTCCAATAGCAAATCCAGCTGCAAGTCCACTTAGTCCCACACTGAGTCCGGCACCAAACTGAAGAAATGATCTAAGTATCAAAAGCACAAAATATTAGATTATTTTCATTATAAATGCTAACATGTAAAAAATATTTCACAGTATGAACTAGAATGATTATCTTTCATAAATGTAGTTAATATCTAACCACAGAGATCAAACCAGGGGGCAGCAACATTTTATGATTGCATTAGTTTACTTTTGTACAGTAATGTTTAGCATATTTTATTTTGTACAAAACATTTGTAATTTTCTAAAATTCAAGAAAAAACTACTATAAATCAAATACAGAATAACTTAATTTATGATTTTAAAGATGATTAGATTAACACACTTACTATTTGCAATTATTAATGCAAATAAACTTTCTTACTGGAAAATGATTATTATTTTCTTCAAAATTACGCAAGAAAGAACCATAACTACTTTTTCCATACAGCCAAAAATTTTATTATAAAACAAACATTTTATTATATAATTTTGGCTAACTGAAAATAGTAGTGTACATTTTTATTTCTTATAATATGATGCCAATCTGAAGGGGAAAATGTATTTTGTATTATTTAAATTGCAGGCATTATTGATGTTTATTTTCATTTTCCCTGACTGCAGATTTTTATTAACTGCATTCAAACATGTTCATGATCTAGTCTGTTTCTTTTCTTGTGTCAAATTAAACCAGAGGTGCTTAAAGAGTTGCCAAATTGGAATTTCCCCAAGATGGGGACTTTTTCAGTCAACCAGGGAGGAAAAACAGAAAAGAGATATTAACTAATTTTTGTTGGTTTGAAGAGTAGAAATTTATTGTCCTTGGACAATTTTATTTATTTTAATTACAAATAGAAACAGAAATTTTGTGGAAAATTTTACACTCTCAAGTGGGAAAAGTGAGAAGTATATAAATTTTTAATTTAGTAGTAGTAGTAGTAGTAGTAGTAGTAGTAGTAGTAGTAGTAGTAGTAGTAGATTATGTACAGTATTTATTTTTTTGGCTGCATTTGTAGCATTCTCACCACTTAAAAATAAAAAGTATAAAACATGTCTTTTATATTCATCAGTTACTTCCATTTTAACGAAAATAAACAACTGAAATGTTAACAATTCTGAACAGTATTATATGAATAAGATCCAATTTAACACTTCAGTGTAAAAATTATCACATTAGACTGACATTTTTAACAGCAAAACAAAATTTTTCTGAAGGTCATAAAAATGCACATGGACTTATGGACTGACCTGATATTTGTAGTACACTCAAACCTCTTTTTGTGCGGTCTATTTTTGTGCGATTTTTTATTTGTGTGATTTGTTTTGTGCGATTTTTTGTGCGCGGTATATGAATTTCAATCAAATTGGTATACTGCACAAAAATAATTGCACAAAACACATTGTACGTATAAAAAAAAAATCACACAAAAAAAAGACCGCACAAAAACAGGTTTGAGTGTATGGTTTGTGGATGTCTACTAATTTGTGTTTCTTTGCAAGCTCTTGGTGTATTATATTTTCTACTTGATTATGTCTGTAAATAATCCATCTGTGCCAAGAGCTTGCAACCAGAGGTGATGTGTTGTATAGTTTCTGGCACGATGTGACATTTTCTGCATGTGTCATTTGCAAGTGTTGTATCTTTGAGTATGTGTTTTCTGTAGTTTTTAGTATTTATGACCTGATCCCGTATGGCAATCATGAATCCTTCCATCTCCCCAAAGAGGAATCCCCGAGCTAACCAGCTGTTTGATGCAGTTTTGTCAACAAAATCCTGGGCCAGATCGTAAGGATGCCTGCCATGGAGTGCCTTTCGAGCCCACGATTGCTTAATAGTGTCTATGCTTTTTATATGTTGTGTTGTGTCCATATGATGTGAGTGTAAGTTTAATGGTGTGTTATTTGAGTCTGCTAGAGTTACTGCTTTATGTAATTGTGATGTTTCTTGTTTTTTGTAGAAAAACTCTCGCAGTGACTGTATTTGTTTGTAGTGAAGGTTAACTATGTCAATCAGGCCATGTCCGCCATCTTTACATGGAAGGGTTAATCTTTCTGTGGCAGATTTAGGATGATGATGTTTATGCTTAGTAAGTGTTGTTCTTGTTTTCCTTTGGAGTTGCTCCAGATCTGTGTGAGTCCAATGTATAACTCCAAAAGAATATGTGAGTACTGGGATGACATATGTGTTTATTGCTTTAACTGTGTGTTTTGCATTTAACTCTGTTCTGAGAATAACATTTAACCTACTTTGGTATTCTTTAATTAATCTTTGCTTTATTATTTGTGCATGTTCTGTTAGTTTGGCCTGTTGGAATCCTAAATACTTGTAGAACTCACTTTCTTCTGTGGATTTAATAACGTCTCAATTTCCAAGTGCAAAATCTTCTTTTCTTCAGGATTCCTTTTTCTATGTGAAGTGTTTTGCATTTATCTAGGCCAAATTCCATTTGTATGTCCTTGGTGTATAATGTGTGATTTGTAGGCGTTGATGAAGTTGTTTTTGTGTGGATGCATAAAGTTTTATGTCATCCATGTACGTGAGATGTGACAGTGTAAACTGTGTTGTTTTTTCGTGTCTGATATTGTAACCATATTGCATGTTGTTTAACATGTTGGATAATGGTTCAGGGCTAAGCAGAACCAGAGAGGACTCAAAGAATCGCCTTGAAAAATTCCTCGACCTAATAAAAAATTTGGTTTGTTTGTATGGAAGTGTTACTAACCCTGAGATGTAGTGTTGTTCTCCAGTGCTGCATTATTATTATTATTAAGAATTAATTGTTTTTAAACTTTTTTATTGCATCCGACGTATTATTAACCTGCCTAAATGGAGAAAATTCCTTTTTAAGTTCTTTAAAATATCTATACTTCTATCAGAATGTTAGTTAATTTAGTATGTTTTATTAAGAGTACATTCATAAATTAACCTTAAAAAAATCAAAACAAAAAAACAATGATTTTTTAAATGCTGAAGAAAATCAAGATTTAAACAAATAAGATTAATCATTAATATCTATAGCACTAAAATAAATAAAAAAAACTTACTTGTACAATGATAAGTCTGGAGCTAAGTTGTTAGCAATAAGAACTGCAACAACTAAACCATAAATAGCAATGATACCAGCCATAACTACTGGAATGATTGATTTCATAATAAGTTCTGGTCTCATAATAGCCATAGCAGAAATTCCAGTTCCTGACTTTGCTGTCCCATATGCTGCTCCCAAAGCTGTAAAATTATCAAATAGTGATTTATAATTATTATTAGATATCTATATAAATCTATTTTTGAAATATAGATTATATATGATATAGCTTTAAATTTACCTGAAGAATAACAAAAAACAGCATTAGATACATACAAAAACAATATAAAAGAATAAATAAAATTCTAAAAAAATCAATTTTTTTAATTTTTAATTTTAAATTTTCTTTATATTAATTTATATTTATAATGTAGCAGGTAAGCCTGGCATTATCCTGGCAAAAAATAAGAACAAACATTAAGATTATTTCTTACTTCTAACCCTTCTATTATATTATAGTATTTGATTTATATAACTATAAACATTGTCTTACATAAAGGTTTATCACATCAATCTAACACATTTTAAAATTCTTTAAATTGTGTACTGTAGAGGAAGAAAATTTTTAAAATGTGTTAGATTGGTCACTTGGTGTGATAAACCCTTATGTAAGATAACATTTGTAGTTATATCAATCAAATACTATGATATAACAAATGTTAAAATGGAAACCATATAAAGAGTTTGGTTTTTTTAGCTTACCAATGTAATTTTTATCACGATAATCACATGGTACTAAAGGGCACAATTTCATTGGTCAAGTAGATACCAATTGAAAATATATCTTAAAAGAAAAAAACAACAACTTAAAGTTTTTAAATGTTAGCACTAACAAACTTTTATTCGCAGCCGAATATGAAATAGTGATCTCCGAACAAATCAAATTTCATGAGAAATGGACCAAATATTTAAACTCAGCATTCATTACTTATTAAAAATTCTAAATCATATGAGTACTTTCTCTAATTTTTGGCTACTTATTTTGCAACCAGTCTTCTATCATATTCATGTTTATTGCAGCTGCTTCTTCAATAATTTTTCAGCTTCTAATACTATCCTTTTTTAAATCTCTCAATCCAACTTCTACTTTATTTAAACTCTATACTCTTTTCCAATTTGCTTCCTAACTCTTCTACTTATGACTGCAATATAGCACCACTAAAAGTCTTGTTTTTAAGTCTGTTAAGAAAACAATTTTAACAATACTTGATCTAATTCATCATGCACTGATTTTCTGAGCTTTTTAGCATTTGGATTATCATGTATGAAAATTGCAAGTACAGTAAGACCTTGCTTAATGCTGCAATAAAAAAAATGCTCAAAATTTATGAAGATTCAAATTATCACAGCATTTCATTGATTCATATATAATACGATTATTCCCAAACATGAACCAATCAGCAAAAGATGGCAATTCATTGCAGTACTGAACTTCCCTTAAATCTATTTTTGTTTGGTGCAAGTTTGGAAAAAATATAACATCATGAATGCCATAGACAATATTGACTCTCGACAAGAATTAATTGATGAATGCATGAACGAAGTTATGGCTGAAGGTATCCAAGAATTCTCAATGAGAAGAGCCTATCGCTGTATCGTTAGGTCGACCAAATTATCAACCTAATCAATACAGCAGGACTAAATGTAGACAAACAGGATATTGAGGAGTTACTGCAGGTTTCTGGTGAGAGCCTTACCAACAACAACCTTCAAGAACTGGCAGAAGAAGGAGTTCATGTAGAACTGGAAAATAGTGATTCTGAAAACGAAGAACCCAAAGAACTTGCTATAGATTTCTTTAATAATAGTTTGGTAACAATAACCAAAATTGTTGATCAAATTGTAGCGAATCATCCAAATTTTGAAAGGAGTGCAAAAGCAAAAATCAGGCATTTTGGATGCAATCTCTTGCTACAGACATTTGCTTAAGGAAAGAAAAAAAAAGCGACAAATGAAACTAAACAACTTTATTGCAAAAAACAAGAATTTCAGAAAATCCAGGACCTTCATCACCAAAAATCAACTTTACATTTCTGTGCAAATTTGTGTTATTTAACTTATTTTTATATTAATTTGCATAATAATATAACTTAAAATTATAGTAAAATTTGCTTATTTTTTGTCACGTGTTCCCCTTCCCTATTTACTCTGTTAAAATGACCTCGTTTAACGCCGTTTCGCTTAGTGTTTTGTCATCTAAGAATGCATCTCCCACATTAAGCGGGGTCTTACTGTATTTTGTCTTTTTCCTTCCAAATGGCACAATTGTTGATTTAGTTATATTCATTTATTTACATAATTTGCTTTGTTTTACACTGCTTTCCAACCTTTTAATAATTTCATATTTATCTGTATTTTATCTGTAATATAAATGACTTACATTACAGATAAACTACTGGTAAACTACAAATCTAACCAAACAGCTTGGATGATCTCCATTTTCCTAGAACTGCAAGAATGGGATGAAGAACTGAGAAGAAAAAAAAATTTTTTATTGATTGACAACTGACTGCTGCATACTGACATCAAGAATTTATGTTGCACACTACACTGGTGTTCATGCCACCCAATACAAGTTCAAAACTACAGCTTTTAGGATCAAGAGGTTACAGAGCTTAAAGAGCAGCTATTAGCAAATTCTTTCAAAAATGGAAACTTCTATAGATAATAGCAAAGAATTGTTTTCTATATATCTTCTTGATGCAATAAACCTTGTCCATATGGCATGACAAAATGTATCAATGCAAAAAATAGCAAATTGTTTTTGACGTGTCGGCTTGCTACAAAGTAATAGAAGACAGTTTGATTTAGATGGCATTTTTATCAACAAACTTTTGAAAAGTAAACTTATGAAATGATGATACAAAAAGGTGTTCACGAAGTATGTACAAAAGGTGTACCAGAAGCATTTTCTGACTATGATTTTGAAAAATATGTCAGGATTGATGACAGTGTTATTAGGGAACTTTTGACCGATGATATTATAGCTTCCTTGTCTTCCAAAATTAACAAGATTAGTGAAGATAAAGATGACAATACAGGTACTCCTCACTTTATGACAGAGTTCCGTTCCAACGACTACGTCGTTAAGCAAATTGGTCGATAAGCAAGGAGCTTGCGCCAGGAATATAGGATCATTGTAAAATTATACAAATTATGCAACAAACTTCAAATTTATTCATAAAAAGACTATTATAGTATGCGCAAGCCTATTACAGTACGCTTAGTGCGCATGTCACCATTTGCCATTGACCGACACTCAAGCTGAGAAAGGGGATTCCCCAAATTGCAGGTCGAAACTCGATTGGTCGTAAGTGCGAGTGGTCATTAAGCAGGTAGGTCGTAAAGTGAGGAGTACCTGTACAGCATAACAGACAGTGTCGACATTCCAACAATGCCAATTTCTGAACTTTTGCAAAATACTAATAGAGAGGTTGCGGCTGAAGTTTATCTATAAAACATGAACATCAAATGTTGCCATCCTGTAAGCCTAGAAGTTTGACAAACAAAAATAACAGTTTAAGTAGCCATGCACATTTATATTGATGTTTTAATGGACAACTTCCTATGTAGTAATTTGTTACATTTTATCTTTGAGACATTAAAGTTTAGTTTTTCAAAATTTGACTATATTTTATTTTTTATCCAATATAATGAACATTGGATATAACAAACCAGTTCTGACATCCGTATAGGTTCATTATAAGCAGACACTACTATACCGGTACATTCTTGTGTTATTCAAAGATATATTATTTATAATGTAGCCTATCTTTTATCAAAAATATTACAAGCAAACAAGATTTATTTAAATTTAAATATAAAAACCATAAAAATAAAACTTCTTTGAATTTGCTATCAACAAAAATGATTAGTTTCAATATAATGTTGTTTTCAAGGACAAATGGCTAAAGTACTAAAATCACTTTGATAACATTATCACTGTACTTTCAACTACCATTATTCTCGTATACAAGTATCATAATTTTATATCATCTTGATATAATTTACAGTTAAACATCATTTCAATTTCAAACAATCAAATTTTTTAAATAATGATTTATATATATTATTTTAAATCAGATAAATTTTAAAATTTTTATTTTTGAAATCAATTTAAGATAAAGTTAAAATAAGTTGAAAATAAAATGTCCATTATCTGTCTGAAACTATCTTTTACAAAATATTTATAAGTTTGAAAAATATGAATATACAATTTAATTTTTCATTTTGATATGAATTTAATTAGGTTAATTTATAATAAATCAAAGAGTATAAGATAATTTTAAATAAGAAATCTATTAAAAAAATTAAAATTAATATTAGGTATTTTAAAAATATTTCTGATTGAATTTTATTTCCTTTTATTCCCAACTTGTAGAAAAAGTTGGAAATATGGTACATGTTACCAAAATTGTAAAAAAAGATCCAGACTCAGTGTCTTTGAAGTTTGCAGAGGAATGTTCAAGGCTTTTGTGACTTTCTCACCATTATGTAACTCTTTGTGCAGAATACAAATCTCTGACATGAAAGGGTAGAACAGACAGATACTGGCACATAAGTTGCAGGATTCACAGCCATTGTTAAAATGGTCATTAACTAATTTTTGTCTCTTGGTTTTCTTGCCCCTTTGCTTGTTTCTTGAGGAATAGCCATGAATCTTCTATAAGGTTCATGTATGGAGAATTGGGCAGCCAGTTAATAATTGAAATGTTGCAGTTTCTTAACCATGCAGCCATGGAAGCCACAGTATGAGCTTTAGCACCATCCTATTGAAACAGGAAGCCAATTGGTTGAGAGACTAAAGGATAGTGTTGTTTAACAGTCTCTACTAGTAGCCTTTAACATTGATTCTTAAGGAACCATATCACCTATGCTTGCAATGCTAAAACATCCCATATGTGCATCTTATGTAGAAACTTAATTGGCTGTTTGATGCAGCTTTTCTTCAGGCTTTTGTTTGTCATTCTGACAACTCTGCATCCATTATTTCCATATAAATCTTTAAAGGCAACTCATCAGACCATACTATTTTATGCCAATCCTGATCTATCCAATGCAGATTATCCTTAGCCACAGTATCATATCTTTTCCTAGATCTTTCAAAGTGTTAGCAATGATTTACACTTGGCTTTGTACAATATGTGGTCATTTTGATCAAAACTGACCTACCAATCTTTTTCCATAATGCTGCAGGCACTGTATATGATCGTGATCACCTAGCCTTGTATATGATAAGCATGTGATCTTCTCTATCCAATTTAGTCTTTTGTATCTTCTCTTCGACACAATGGATTCAGTGGCATCATGGTGTTTAAGGAACAACTGGACTGAGGACTGGAAAGTTTTCACCCAATTTCTCTTACTGGGATACCTGCTAAACATTTTTCAACACTCTTCTCATGGATTTTGAAAGATAGCATCAGCTTTCCCATGTTTTACAGTACAAAAGACTGATGCTTGGACCTGTTGGATGCCAGTGCACTCATTTGCTGCAATGTGAAGCAGATTATGCTGGTATAAAATTACAGGAATTGATGGAATGGCTACTGTTGCCATTACTGCATGAATTTCAAGGCCAGTACTTTCACTGCATGTGAAATTTTTTCATACTTCAATAATTCTCAGTTTCATTTCACTTTTTTTTTGTAAAACCAATAATAAACCAATTCATTTGGAGGTCATTATAGTATTGAGCACTGAAGTCTTTCATGCAAGCACTTTGTAGATTTATTGTTAGAAGAGGAAGGCCTTCCATGATATATTCCGATGATACAACAAACTTTATTAGTGCCAAAGATGCTTTAGAAACAGGTTTGTCTAATGAAAGTCTCCATCCAAACCTTTTATAAACCAATGACTTTAATGAAAGTTTAAACATTATCAAACAAACACCAGCAATCCTATTGAGACTTAGGAAAAACAGATAGAAGTGACAATGAACATAAAGACAAGCCTTTTTACAAACTGAAATAAACAAAGACTGAGACTAAGTATTTTTAGTGTGAGAATGATCAAAAAATTAAAGTACTCCACCACAAGTCAGTGGTATTTGAGATCACAATTAATCTATTCTTATTGCAGCAGTTATATTGTTCCATTCACTTCATGTCTCAAAAGAGACAAGACCAGTAGCAACTAAGCTTCCCAAATATTTTTATTTTAATGCTTTTCAAGCTATATTGAGTTCTAGTTAGAAGACAACACTCTTAAAAAAAATTGATTTCACTTGGACACCAAGAGACCTTTTTGGCTGTTCTACTTTATTAAATGGATTCATTTATAGTCATCTTCAGTTTAAAGTAGATGCTTTTCAGGTTTCAATTTCTTTTACAATTCACTGAATTTCAAAAGACTGATGAGAAGCAAATTTTTATCAAATCTTTTTGTATTGATAACTGTGTTAAGTTAGTGGAAAGTGAAAAAATCTTAGAATCCATCACTAAATCAATAGTTTCACAGAAGCTAAAATAGAGTTGATATAATGGGAATTCAGCCCAGTGGACAAGAACTGAATCAATATTTTTTTTCTGGCCAGGCATTACCTAAGGAAAAGTAGATCACAATGATATCAGTACTAAGTCTCTTGTGAGACTGTCTTCCTTTGTCCCACATTTAATCTTAGATTACAGTTAGAAAAGGAAAGCCCTTCCAAGAGAAAAATTTTCTCCATAATTCAGGACATATTTGATTCCATTGGAGTATTAGCATCTATTGTGTTGCCAGTAAAGCTGTTGATATAACAAGCTTAGATAACCAAGTCCAGACCTTTACCAGAAGAGATTTGAAACAGCTTCAGAAAGTAATACAATAAGCTGAGCAAACTGAAGAACCTCAAGATTCCCCAATAAGTGAGTTATGGAGATCAAGGTAGCTGGTCTATTCATGTTTTGTGATGCCAACCAAAAAACCTATACCACTGCAGTATACCTACATTGAGAAGATGATGACTAAGTCAGTGTTCAGCTTCTGGAAGCAAAGTCTCACCTTGCACCATTAAAAGAAATTACAATTCCCCAAATAGTATTTATTATTGGATCACAACTTGCAAAATTTATTATAGAAACTTTGGAGATTTCAAAAATTTGTATACACTTTTGGACAGATTCACAATGATATTACTTACATGGATAAAACACAATTATCAATGGAGAACCTTTGTTGGAAATAGAGTTGAGAAATTTGCAGACTCACTGACTCCAACCAATGGAGGCATGCACCCTGATTACTGAATCCTGCTGACACCCCTTAGAAGTTTCAGTCCAACAGTTCAGGCAAACTAGATGGTGAGATGGCCTGGAGTGAAGATCCTCAGAATTGTCATTAGCAAGTCTGACTGTCAACACTGAAATTCCCAAGTGATATGAAAGACTCAAACTTTTCAAAAACTTAACATTTGAGTGTTAGCTTAGATACAGATATTCAGAAATAATGTTCAAAGGGAGTATGCTTTGCAGGAAAAATTCTGGCCACAGAAGAGCTGGAAGAAGCAGAAAATGGTCTTTGGCATCTGGTGCAAAGTGAGAGTTTCCCTATACCAAATTGGGAATCAAAGGTTGTTTAATCAAAGGCATAGCAGTGATGGAAGATAAGGCAGGTGTGATTTAAGTAAAAACAAAAATTATTGAGAGAGATGATGAATTTTTGTTCAAATAACCCATCTTGTTGCCTACTAAACACAACATAGTCGCTTGATTGGAGACTCATCCAGCCAATTGCCATGCAGGCATTCAGATAATTACTGCTAAATTAATGAATGAGGAAAAAATATTAAATTATCTCCAGCACATGCATTATCTGTAGCATTGTGACAAAATGCATTAGTTACAAAAGATATACTGTTTGGATTCAAGCAACAGCTCTAATATACTTAGTATTAGACCGTGTCAGAGATGTAAAAGCTTTTGAGATAATTGGAGTGGATTTATGTGATCACCTCTTGCTCAGAAACACAAGTAAAGCATGGATTGTCTTTTCACTTGTGCTGTATACAGAGCAATAATTCATTTGGATGTAGTTATGGTATTGAGCACTGAAGTCTTCATGCAAGCACTTTATAGGTTTGTTGCTAGGAGAGGAAGGCCTTCCATGATTTATTCTGATGATGCAAAAAACTTTATTAATGCCAAAGATGCTTTAGGAGCAGGTTTGTCTAATGAAAGTCTCCATCCAATAAAATGGAAATTCATTCCTCCAATTGCCATTTAGTGGGGTGGATGGTGGGACAGTTAATCCAAATATGCAACAGAGTTTGGAGTTCTTGACCTGGATGCTATCAACTGCAAAATACTTCAGTTGAGACAACAATTGCCAAGAGCTTTGCAAAGAGTTAAAGAATCTGTTCCAAAAAAAATACCTGGGACAGCTAATACTGGCAGGAAGTGCAAAAAATGAAAGGCTCAAAGTCGAGGATGTAGTGCTCATGGGGTTTGATAATCAAAAGAGAATTGATTGATTCTGACAAAGAAAAAAATATATATCCTACTGGGTAGATCAGATGAGAGTGACCAAACTTAAAACCAAAAGGTGGAATTATTATCCATCCATTCTTGAAGATGTATCCTTTAGAAGTTCCATCTAGCAATGATCTGATTCTACAGTCAAGATGAAAAAAAAGATCTTGTGCTGGCTAACCCCCAAATTAAGGTTTGTGAACTTTTATTCACTATGTAAATGCTTGATTTTGTTACCCACCAAAATCAAAAGGGAGAATGTTGGATTTAAGAAAATTAATTTTTCAATTTTGTAAATGCTGCATAAGGACATTTTTATTGTAATGTTTTTCCTGTGTGGTGTAAATTGTGTTATCTTTATGCTTAACAATACTTTTCTCTTTCTGATTTGCATTGCCTCCGCATCCTCAATAACAAGATTTACAGGTCATGGCCAGCTTGGATCCCAGCTACATTACATTCTTTGACATTGCTGTTACATGCTGTACTGTTTCTTGTTGGTCATTTTCTGAGTTTACAATCTTTTTGAGATTTACATGCTGTCTTCTTGCAGCTCTGTACCTTACTAATATGATTGTACATTAGTGATTAAATCTTCATAATACAACAATTACTACTTGATAAAATTAGTATCTTGTAAAGCCAATAAGAGCTGCTATACATCATGCCTCTAAATTAAAAAGGCTTTGAATGGTATCCTGAAGAACTGCTTGTATGGTGGCTTGTATGTATGTATGTATGTCAGTTCATTGATAAATGACTGCTGTAAGATTTTAACAGGTCAGTTGCTGAGTGACCATATCCCAGACATGTTCAGTAGACAACATATCTGATGAATGGACAGGCCAGAGAAGAAGTGGTATCTGTCATGTCTCAAAGAGGTCATGAGCATTCTTGGCAACATGTGGTTAGGCATCATCTCTTGCTGGAATATGTTACCAGGAGTGCTCTGAAGAAAGGATACGACTTCTGCTTCTACAACTTCCCTGTTGTAGCAAGGCAAGATCATAAATGGTATCTAATGATGCCTCACCATCATACTCTGTATTTGACAAGTATGACACATTAAAATGCATGCTGGAGGATGGTGGGTCACAATGATACCTTCTAATGTGTTTTCCAGCCATTATTATGGTTCAAGTTAAATTGGTAGTCATTTGAAAACATAATGAGTTCATGAATACAAACAATAGTGTGTTGATATTCATGACCCCATTGTAGCCTGAGGCATCAATAGTTTAGGGTCAAGGGTAGCACTGCAAAGTGTTATATGCAACTGGTAAGCACAGTATTTGAAGCACAGTATTAAACTGGGTTGGCAGATAATGTCACACCTGTTACAGTGCTCTACTGCTCTGCTAACACTTGCAGTGACACAGAACAGTGTCATCCCATGGTATCACCACATTTTTTGGTCCACTGCTAAATTCAACACACCAAGTTTTCTTAATCAATTGCCTCACAACAAGCACCAATGTTGTGGAATTAAGCCCTGTACAAGTAGAAATATTGCAAAATGAAAATTCACCTTCATGCAAACCAATCGTGTTAATATTGATTCCATCCTTCATTATTGATGAGGAATAGTGAGTCCTGGAAACACTTTTACAGGTGTATCCATGACGTGTGGCTCCTAAACAGTTCTGTATGTATACCCCAAACTTAACATCTAAGAGGACACTACTGACTGAAGAGTAATTGCACATCTAGACAATTTTGATCATTTGCATACCATACCCTGTAACCTGTAAATTTCAAGCTAATATCCTCATGATTCTTTCATGGCATTGCAATTTTCATGACCCCCATTGTAAATGGCATAATTGACATTCAAATAAAATTGAAAAATATGGAAAATTTTTTATTGCATACATAACTAACAATCAATGCTTCCCAGTCTCTTTTTACACAGTGTGTATCTGTTTTCATCTTGTGCTAACCAAAGAAGCAAATTCCCTGACTTTTTCTGAACTCTAATGAAAATTCTTGACTTTCCCTGTATGTATATACACCCAAATCTTATTAAAGAAACTAAGTTTCCTTAAGTTTACATGACCTAAAAATATTCTAATCTCATGCAACAATAATACTGAATTATTGATAACAGATTCTAAAAACTTTTAAATTAAAGCAATTAAAAGAACAAAATTATACATGTAAATATAAATACATTGTTTTTGATATATTGATAGAATCAGAGTATATAAACTTTTATCTAGAATATTTTTTTTGAAAAATACACTTATCAGAAGACATGAGTTTGAAGTTTTACATGCCTGCCACACTATGCAAACAAATCTATGGATATGTGACATTCACTGGAAAAAAAAAAAAAATTGTTAGGAAAAAGAACTATTATTATTTGATGAAAACTTATAATTTAGTGAAAAAGAATAGTTAACTATTCTTTTTCACAATCAAGATAAGTTGATCTTGATTGCACCAAACATTAAGTTTCCTGATCATTTTTTAGTATTTTTCTTCATTTTTTTTTTAACGAACTTCACTGATTTGTGTGTGCATGGTATGATAACTGCATAAAACTTCAAATGCTCATAACTTCTGATAAGTGAATCTTTCAAACAATCAATCTTTTAGATAAAATTTATTTTCTTTTTGATGTAGAATCAGAATATGCAATAAAACCAAAATAGAGGGTTCTTGTTTAAGAAAATGAAGTTGACTCCTTTTCAATGATTGTATCATCATCTACAAAAAAACTAACAGTCACATCTTGTGGCCCCTAAAAAGTAATATTTTTGACTCAGTGGTTTTTTGCAGGATTTGTATTTTTTGAATTTTTCCACTGGACTGAATAAAATGGATTACATTGTACATTATAAAAATATAAAATTATTGCATTATTATTAAAAATATAAAATAATTTATAATTTTACATGAAAATGCTTATTGCTAGTTTTACTTAACAGACTAAACATTTAAAAATACAAAAACAAATATGCTTTTGACATGGCCAGCTACAGTTTATGAATTATATTAAAAATGGAAAAACTTTTTAAGAAACTAAGGTTATGTCTAATGCCTTTAAATCAATAACAAGAAGTCAAAAGCATAAAAAATAATATGCAATATTATACACACATATTAAAGGGTACAATTGCAGATGTACCCTGTAACCTGTAAATTTCAAGCTAATATCCTCATGATTCTATGCCCATAGGAGCAAAAAGGTCAAAAGAAACCATACCTGTAAATGTGACCCTTTATGAAATATACCCCCCCCCGAAATCAGCTGCACACAATCATGAGTCGTGCCATGCACTGCACACGCAGCTAAGACTATCATGTTTAACTATTTAGCACATGTGATAATGCTGGCTTCAAGTAACCCACTTGACTGTTCATGGAGTAATTGAACTATATAACTAAATGTTATATAGTTTTAGGTGGGTGTAGGGGCTTGCCCAGGCACTGTGAGTGATAGCAAGTACCAAAATGCACGACTATATGTGGAGCATCAGTTAAGGCTTCCTATCGCTTACCTTGACAATGCAGGGCATGGAGAATAGGCAGTAGTATTGGTTCAAGGTAAAAACTGTTTTCAGTCAGTAGAAGTTAATGCATTTATTATTTGTTATAGGCACTGATCACCATGCCTGTAACATAACTTGCTTGCAAGCATGTTGTCCACAAACAAGATGGCAACCATTGGATTCCACATTTGGAGGAAAATATTTATCAGCAAAGAATAAAGCAAGATATCGTTAGAATGTCTGATCACCATGCTGTATTGACTGTTAGACACACAAACAGGCTTAGCAAAGCATGCAGTGAGACTTCCTATAGCTCCCAGAAGTAGACTTTAGGCTAATTTCAGAGGGGTTATATCTCACCAAGGGTCACATTTGGAGGTACAGTTCAATGTTTTTGTTCCTATGTGCATGCTTTACAGCTCTGTTAAGGCCCAATAGCATCATTCACATTGGCTATTAAAGAGTAATCATACAGCTTGAAATGCTTTTCCTCAAAATATAAAAACCAATTAAAAAAATTAAAATTGCTACACATTCAAAGTAAATTCTTACACTTCAACCTGTTAATCAATAAATATAAGGCATATATTTTGAGAAAGGTTACTTCATCCAAAAAATTCTTCAGAAACTTTTTACAAAATTCTTATTAGAAAGCATATGCATTTTGATGATTTGAACTATGAACGTTTTAATATTTATAATAATTAAACGAATATTTAGTAATTATTATAAATATGTATAATGAAAAATTAGAAAGTCCAAGAAACACTTAGTGGATTAGCCTGATAATGTTTCTATTTTATTATCTTAGTCAAATAAACTGATTAATTTTTAATAATTTATCTATTGTATTAAAACAGTGTTATGATATTGAGTTAAAAATTGGGTTATTTATTATTAAAATTTTAATTATTATAAATTAATTAATATTCACAAAACTTGAAATACTTTTTTATAATTGATTCTAAATTAAATTCTATATTAACTCTTGAAATTATATTACTTTTTTGAGTCATTATCGCTTTTTTAAATCTTATTTTAATTTCTTAATCCCTGATTTTTTAAAGAAATCACAATTTTAATTAATATTAATAATTAAAGAGATGACTGATAATATTTCACTTACCACTGAAAACCATAGCTGATGTGGATCCCATAACGCCAAAAAATGAGCTGTAAATTGGTGAATCGTCAGGCATCTTGAAATTGAAAGCGGTGCTTCAGAAATGAGGCGTTTCGTAAAACCAAGGCAAAATGGAACGAAGGATGAAATCACGAGTCCGATATCAATTTTAGATCACGTGGAACTTATCTCTATTTACTCAGTCACCTCCTAGTCATAAAAATTTCCTAGTTTTGAAACAAATCGAAAGTTATTTAAATTAAATATTAATAACCTAATAATAATAATAATAATGTACAAGATTAAATAGTTATTAATTATTATGTAGTTATATAAAAATACTGTTACTAAAATTTTTAATTTAATACAATCATTCAGTACATGTTCTTTAAACAAATAGGTCCAATTACAAACTTTCACCGGGCCGTCTTGTCTTGTAATATACATACTGAAGATTTAAATACACGTGACTATAACAAATTTAAATTTGTTCTCGATTTTGCGCCCCCTGTGAAATTTTCAAAATATTTTTTTTTCTTTCCTCTTTTCCTCCTTATCTTTTAAAAGATAACTGTAATTCATCATGATTGACCGTTTTTTTAAATGTAATATTTTAGTAAGATATAATAATAACAAAACTATCATTACATATATGAGTAAATGACCTAATGATCTCGATATCTTAAAAAAAAAAATTAACAGTGTTAATAGAAAACGATTTTTTATCAAAAATTATGAGTATAATCAATCATATCCTATTACAGTAAATATAAAAGGACAAGTAATTAATTTTTGTTCATAAGCTTATATGAAATGTTTCCGTTGGATAAATGTCATTCGTGACATTTCCCATTCCATTTTTTAATTAACCGCAGCCTGTGTTGAACTAATTCATAAATAAAATTTTCTTTTTATTAATAATTCAGCAATAATTTAATGTTTTTGTACTATTTTTTTATTTAAAATTATTAAAATATTTTGCTTTTTTTGTTTTGATTTTTAATGCTCAATTTTTATTAATAGTAGTAAATTAATAAAAATTAACATTTGACAATGCTTATATATATATATTATATATATATTGTATTTTTTCTATTAAATTTCAATAATTTAATACTATTTAATAAATATTAGGCTATGAAGATAACAAGAATTAAAAATCCAGCAACGAGTCGCGTAACTTTCTTGTCAAGAGAGTACTAAAACTAACTTTTATATCATTAAACATAATAAATAAAATTGCGTGTGTCGCCATTTGTTACGAGATTCTGTTATAAAACTTTATATTATTACTGTATTTATTATTATAAAATGATAAAAGACTTAATTTTGAGGTTAGAGATGAGTTTTATTTTTAAAAAAATTGTAAATGCTAATAATGAATAAAATCCCGGGTTCCCGGGATCCCGTTTCAGAAACCCTACACTTGAGATATGACACGTGGCCTTCCTCTTCTCCCCCACTCTAAACACGAGTGGATCTGGGCACCTTACCTCAGTGTCTTTTGTTCGAGCTTTCTAAATCTCGTGTTTATTAGTGTTGGGCACAACCGATGGTAAACATCCAAATAGTAGAATGTTTAGGACAACCAAATAAATCAGTTGTTTTTATTAGAGTAGACCGAATCAGTCAGACTTTAACATACTTCTACAAAAATAAAAAATTTGTAGAAGTATTATAGAAGAAAAACACAGTTTTATCAAAAAAAACCTTTAAATTTATAAATTTTTATTATATTACAATATACGTTCTTATACGATTTTATTTATTTTAATTAATTAAACGAATACGAAAATTATAAATTACTTAATCAAAGCATCATCTACTTCAGAGTTACAGTTTTATGGCTGTTCATCTAAGTCTTGCCGATTTTTTAATGTCAATTAATAATATAAAAAATATTACTTTATACTTTTACTATATTAAACGTAATCATAACCACATAGTACATTTTAAAAAGTTCCTTTTATCAATGTTGGCCAACATTCTTTGCTTTTAAGCGGAATTAAATTAATTTCGTTTTATATTCCCGTGTACGGTCTTGGTTAACGCGAAATGTTTATATTTACATGTTCGTATTTCACGTCAGCACTACCATGTGTATTTATGGAACCGGCCCTATTCTAACTCCTAGCCCCACACCGGTGTTTCTTTTTAATCGTCATTATACACGCATCAGATTCTGAAATTATAATTAAAAAATAAAATAAATAAAAAATTGTTGATAAAAATTCCCTTCTTCTCGGTTTAACGCGTAACAAACGAATTCAACAATTGAACTTGTTGTTGTTGCGTTTTGCTCTTGTTAGGAAGAGTGCGATTTGGAAAGCGATTCGAAGATGTTTTTTGATGGTGGAGAGTATCGCCCCCTGCCCCATCCCCCTGGGTATGAGACGTTTTACATTTTATTATTATTTATTCGGATAAGAAATTCGTTTTAGAGATTAAAAGCTTTATAGAAAAACTCCCATCTACAATATATAGTTAGGCCTAATTAAATGAAATGTAAAGATTCCGACTCTGGTTTATATCCGAAGCAGACTTTACGATTTTTGTGTCTTCCTGTAATACGGGGCTTTATAAGACACAGTTATTTAAACGAGTAATCGGGCCTCTTTTATATTACAGATTCGTGTCTAACTCCGGTACGGAATATGACGAAATTTACTAAAATTCTAATCGGAATTTCGTTTAATAAATATAAACTATAACTTTTTAAATTTTAATACGCGTTGTTTTAAAAGAACAGAAGAAGATTTAGACTAGTCGAGTGTTTTGCTACAATTTATAAAAGGCTTATCCCCTGTCGCGAATAAATTTAAAAGCATTGAGAGTAGAATTAAATAGTTATTGTCTTTGCATATTTAGGGAGGGATCGGATAAACACGTAGACGTGCGAAGATTCGTCAGTCCACACAATTTGGATGGTTTTAAATTTCGAGGCAGCAAGATGAAGAAAGGCCTCTTGAAGCAGTTCGAACCGTCGACCGGTGCTTTTGAAGGTTTGGGCGTTTTTGAAAATAACATCAAGCCCGCTTATAGACAAGTTTTGATGAAGGTTCGACCAATCTGTCAGACGGCCTGCCAACGTTTTAACAGGTAAATTACATTACTGTTTGTATATAATAAACTTATGTATATTATAACATAAAACGGACTACGAGCCGCTTAACGTTCTGAGATACACGGCGTAAAGGAATCATCGTAGAGTGTAGTTATGCAAATTTTATATACCGTATTTTACGGACTATAAGACGCATTTTTTTCTTCGAAAAATTGCCTCCAAAATTCAGGTGCGTCTTATAGTCCGTAGCATCTTATAGGTATTTAAAAAAAAAAATGCTTAAAAATGCTTAAAAATTAAAGTGCGTCTTATAGTCTGTAGCGTCTTATAGTCCGTAAAATACGGTACTTTATATAAGTTTCATTTGTGTAGGGCTTTACGTATACGTTAGCCATGCGTAACGCAATGGTAATAAGTAGTTGTGTATCTACTCACATCTAAACGTAGAAATGCTGCCAATTTTTTGGTTCCGTTGTAATCCTCCATCATGATCTTATTGGATTCGTATGTAAGCGGCGCATACTCGTATATATAATCAAACTTCGATGTAGTGTTACTTTGTGTGAATGGCATTAAATCGAATGTTTTCCAAGTGTTATAATTTCTCTTTAACATTCGTGGTTAAAGTTTCGTAATTCAATTTCAAGATTATATATTTATTTTATTACAAGTTCTTTCTTTTTTTGTTTAGTGAGAGATTGGTCGAAGATGTGGAGGATGAAGAAGTGTACAATAGAGAGAGCGCGGTTGCTCCGCGAAACGAAGACCCGGCAGAGCACGAAGATTGCGGGCAAGATAATCCTGGCCGTGAATATCGGGATAGAAATACATTGAAGAAGGTCGGGTCGTTCTTTAAGAGCATGTGGAAACCCGTTAAGAGGTAAGATTTTGTACGCGATTTAGCCTCAGCTCTGAAATTGGCAGTAAATCGAGTGCGGTGCTCAGCCCAAGTATCGATTACACCAAAAATTTTTATAGTATTAAAATCTGAACACAAATTCGAGTTAGAAATGTTTGAGAATCGCGTATCTTTCCGGTGTTGTACGGCGCTGTATCGAGAATTGGCGGCATATTCGTCTGCCACGCCCCTGTCATTACTAATGCAATGAAAAGTTAAGATAAAATTGAAAAATTGAATTTTAAACATCACCGAACCAAGGAATTAGTAGAAGATTTCATTATCTTAGTTTCACTGATTGTAGGCTAATCGATAGAAATACGGCGGAACCTCGATATAGCGCCGCAATATCTTTTAATGAAATTCAAATCGAGTTAGACGTTTTCTATGAATAATTATACTTGATTTTCTTCATTTAGATCCGTGCAGAGAGTGTGTAAAATGGCCAAAGGCGGAGAATGCGAGTACGTTCAGTTCGAGTGAGGATCTCTTGGTTTCCATCTTTCCATCGACAATAAGATCTACTCTATAATTCGCTATAACTTATTTGCTGGATTTGGGCCGAGTTCGCTTTGGGTAAGTGTCTATGGCAACTTTATTGTATTTTACACCAAACACTTAGGAGATTTTACGGTCTCAGTTTATAAATTAACACGATTTCATACTAACTCGCAATTAATGGCGGACAACAGTAAATCATTTATCATTTATACCATTTCATTTAAACAATGATTTATACTATTGCTTTCTCTGTGTCTCGCGAGACACAGAGAAAGCAATAGTATAAATGATTGTAGAAATTAAATTATCCAGTAATCTTACGTGATTACGAGGACGAGGACGAGGACGTGCTAAAATAATCGAATTAACAATGACATATTTGATATAAGTTAGGAAGGAATAATGTTATTAATGTAAAAATTAATTGAATAGTTGAATATTTTATTAGAAAATCTTGATTATTTTCTTTTTATTTTCACAGAATTCGGAAGAAATTTAGGGATTTTCATCTCTACGTTCTGAAAATTATCAATGACTTCTCCCGATTTTGACATCCCGATTGCGTCAATACCAATTTCGATTGTGACTTCCCGATTTTGACTTTGTCCCGGCTGTGTCTAATTATTATCTTCTAATGAATTATTTGGACTCTCCCGAATTATGTCTACACTCGAATTTGACTCCTGAATCATGTCTGTACACGAATTTGGACTCTCCCGAATTATGTCTACACTCGAATTTGACTCCCGAATCGTGTCTGTACTCGAATTTGGACTTTCAACAACTCGACAGAATTGTAATTTACATAAAACAGATTCTGAATTAATCGAATTAAACACAGAAGCAACACAGTTGCAGAGGAATTGATATCAATTTAGGATTTCTACAAGATATTCTGTGGCAAAGCTTGGAGTCGGATCAATTCGAGAATTTTCAAATTTATCGTTTTTGTATGAATGTTAATTGGTGCATAATATAAATGTAATTACCAAGAAACGTCGTAACAATTGAATTTTTACTGTAAACTATTTTATTTCTGTAATAAAGTCGCTCGTGTGAATTGGCATCGAGTTATTTCAAAATCACTAGAAATTGTCACTTTTTAAATTGTTTCCGACTGGGTTTAATCGACTAAATTAACCGTTGGTTTTTACATCGGGTGGTAAGAGAAAGCCTCGAATTGTGTGGCACGGCATTTGCCAATGCAAGCGAATCATTTAGTTTTACATTCGAGTCAACGGGAACGTTTCGATTTGTTAACCAGAAATGGGAATAAATGAGCACGTATTTCAAATAGAATAATAGGATTTGTATGTTAGACAATGCAATTATTGTTTTTATGTGGTTGATTCTCTTCGCCCCACTTGGTATAAAAATATTAAAGTGGGCGATGGGGGGCGTTTAAATCATCCAAGGGGGCGTTAGGAATGATAGGAGGATCCCTGGGTGCGTTCTTTTATTTCTGCGCGTTACTCCGCGCCAGCGACATCCGTTAAAAAATTTTTGCGGAATGCGTTCCTAAATTCCGGTCAGAGTGGGCGCCGTCGAACGGCAAAAACGACCGCTTGTAGCAATAGTTTACGGTGGGAAGCAACATGGCGTCCTCCGTGGCTCAAATAGTTTCGTTTCGGTGTCCGTTATACGGTTTTATGAATGAAAATTTAGAAGTTATGAAAGTGCAAGTTAGTGCACGCGGTGATGTAAGTGTCCTTTCGAATTTTTTTCGAATGATAGCCGACATTCTAATTTTTTTCGTGACTATTTTGAATGCTCTTTCAACAAATAATCCATCTTATGGTTAAATTTTACAATTGGGGCCTTTCTTTTGATATTAAGAGCTCATATTTTAGAATTATAGATTCCTCCATCACGCTACTATCGATAGTGCGGACGCCGCCATATTTCTTTCTTTCACCGTCGTTCCCAAATGCCTACAAACGACAGCGCACTCTCGTAGTAGCGGAGACGCAGAAAGACCGCTATTAACGAACGCACTCCCTGTGTACACAGAACAGGGGGCGTTACTACTAACAGACACAACCAAGAGGGCGGAAATTCAAAAAACAGTTGCAGAAGCACTGGTTTAGGCGGCGAAAGTACGAATGTCGAATTACGAAAGACATTTGCTAGCCACTTCGAGGGGTGGGAAATCTATTCGGTATTTTTACATTCGAATATTTACGATCTCAGACACTAATAAAAATCGACATAGGGATTTGTCTTTTTTGTAATAGTTAATAGCTGTAATTTTTCGAACGCTCGCTTTTTTCTATAAATAATTTATAAACAATTACATTTAAGCCGCAGCAAAGTTGTAAAGATCACAAATGACGTCATAAATTTCGGAATACCGAATATCTTCCTGTTATCTTACCAGTTATACCTTTTTTTTTTTTTTTTTTTTTTTTTGTAACTCTTTCCGCCCAGTGGGCACTAAGAGGGCCTCTTATAGCAAGCCCATTATGGGTTCGGCCAGGCCCACAATGGGGCGGCCGGGTGGTGAGGGACGGGGACCGACATATCCGGACAGACCACCCCCGAAAAATTCCTGGGGATTTCTCGACCCGTCCGGATTCGATCCCGGGTACCCCAGGGCGGTAGGCTGCTAACCTTGACCGCTCGGCCATCCGGCCGCTTACCAGTTATACCTTACGAGCATTCCGTTCTAAACATTACTGTATAATTTTTTACAGAGAAATCATTCGGTCTATCTAAAGATTTAACTTGCTTTCATTTTTAACTAATAGTAATTACGAATAAAGCATTCGCAATTTGTAATTACCACCAGAAAATACCACAAAACGAGTCCGGCTAGCGCTATTTTACGCAGCGGCACAATTTAGAACTGATAGTCGCTCGGGGTCTAGACGCTTGTGTATTTTCATTGGCTGAAGTAATGACTGGCCACAACTTGACAAATGTTCAGCTGATTTTGTATTAAATTCAGCACATAAAAACTAACGGAATTTTAGCACGACTTTCCTGGTGACATTAAGCATCAGATTAATTAATATTGAAGTTGCCGACTAAATAGTTATTCGGCGGATGTCATTCATCAGGTCCACGTTACAATTGCAAGCGCAGTTCACCTTTGTTTTATAATTATATACAATCATTTCTAGAAATGGTAATTTAAGTGCCATTAAATAATCATCTCTCCCGATATTACGGTAAATATATCGTTGTTTATAATTCGTGACTTACTGTAAAAGCTTAATGTTTTTAACTATAGAGAATAGTTCAAAATGCACAAAAAAATAAATAAATAAATTTCAATTAACTACAGATCTGTGCTTTCAAATATCTAAAAATGTACAGATTATCAAAAGTTTCTGTTCTAAAGATTTGATCAATCAACTCAAGTCGTCGGTGTGCAAAATCTTGACTGTTTTTTGATTTATGCGGCAACGAACCTGGAATCATTATTTTTTATTAAAAGTTTCCAAATTCAGTTAAAAGTTGTCGTAATCTTTGTTAATAGGCTTTAAATGTAAATAACATTAAATTTACATTATAAAATTCTATTCTATGTGAATTTCGCATACAGTTTGCTTCAGCGAAATTTATTGCTGGGATTTCTTTGAAATTCTTCTACTTTGACATTTATTTTATAACCAATTTCAATGAACAAGATTAATTTTAAACTGAAATTAGCAGGAAAATAACATTGATCACATCCAAGACCAAAATTATTCAAAATGCCGAAATTTCAGTTTCTGCTAGTTTCATGGGAGAAGGAAAGAAAACAAATTAGCTTCAATTGACTAAAAGTTTTAACAGATGGTGCGAAAGTAACAAACGTGCTGTCATGATCCACTCGTCTTTAATTAAATACCGAAGTTTAATGCCAAATTTCGTTTCTTCGTCATTACCCCATCCTGAGATATGAAACGAAATAGACGCCAACACACACAGAGACACAAATCCACGTGTCAAATTTGATACGATTCCAATATTTCCCTTGTTTGGTATACATAAAGAGCGGGAAGTAAAAAACCGCTAAAAATTTTAATATCAATACTTTTAATTAAAAAATGGTTTTAAAACGCTAAGTTAGTTTGAAGGCTTAACCCGTCTGGATTCGATCCTGGGTCTGCTTTAACCACTCGGCTATCCAGCCGTCCGTTAACAAGGTAGAGTTTTTTGGGGTTTCTTCAGGTGTCTAACACGTAAATAGAGCAGATCGCAGTGTAGCGTTGCACCAAACCTAACCGACAACAGGAAAGATCGGGTAGTGAGGGACAATGCCCACACATGCAAAACAGACCACTCGTTAAAAATTCTAGGGGTTTCCTGTAAGATTTGAGTCCGGGTCCTTCAGAGCGGAAGCTGACGACTTTTTAATATTTTATTGAATTAATCAATTAAAGATTAATTTTAAAACTAAAATAGACTAAATTAATTAAATAATTTATGAAATATTAATGCATAAGATAGCTGGAAGGTCTTTTTTTTTTTTTTTTTTTTTTTGTAACTCTTTTCGCCCAGTGGGCACTAAGAGGGCCTCTTATAGTAAGCCCATTATGGGTTCGGCCAGGCCCACAATGAGGCGGCCGGGTGGTGAGGGACGGGGACCGACATATCCAGACGGACCACCCCCCCGAAAAATTCCTGGGGATTTCTCGACCCGTCCGGATTCGATCCCGGGTCCCCCAGAGCGGTAGGCTGCAACCTTGACCGCTCGGCCATCCGGCCGTCGCATAAGATAGCTGGAAGGTCTAGACAGGTAAAGTGCTATCTCATATAATGCGAATAAAACTAGGAGTAAAACAAAATAATATTTAAAATATTTTAACATGATAATATTCGAGTATTTTTTCAAATGTAATATAAATATTTTCTAACAGTTTTGAATTTCAAATTTTAAAACAATATTTAAAATAATTTAATTTTGCCTATAGTATACTTTTATCTGGCAACCTGTCAGCTACTAGAAATATCCCACGTGTTTGAATTTGGTTGAGAGATGAAATTTGTTTACTAGATATAAATATTTTATAAAAATGAGTTTTTCTTATAAGGTAAATTTGAATTTACAATAATTATATATAATTTAATGTAAAATCTATTCATATTGATCTATGTTATTTTAGTAATGTTCAGTTCTAAAATGAATAAATTCAATTTAGAATTGCTGGTTAGAATGGACGAAAAGATCAGTAGAGTGGGACTTGAACCCAGAATACATTCTAAATTAAATTTATTTATTTGTAATGATTAAATTTAATATGAAATGGTAGCTTAACCATTTGAGTATTAACATATGTTGAATATTAGGTTTGATTTTAAATGTAATTACAGTTTTGTTTTCTTTGATGAGATATTTGGGTACTCAATGTGCTAAAATTTTCTGGTATCTAAGAGCCACACAAAGAATATCTATGAAAGATTTTTCAGTGGACTAAAACATTTTATAGTTTTTCAAAGCATATTTTCTGTATTGCTATTATTTGTGAACCTGTTTGATTATTTTATAACTAGCAGATGAGCCCGGTGTTGCTCAAGCAAAAAGTAGCAATAGCAAAGATTAAGATTATTAGATTATAGCCAATCTTATCCGTTTTCACTAGTTGCAAGAATTAGGTTTCTCTCTTCTGAGACTAATTAGAGAATTTTTACACGGTCTAAAAATATCTTTGATTTTCTGCAAAAACGCAAAAAACCGCATCTAAAATAGTATGGTAAAGCCGAGTTTTTTAAAATAATCCTTAACCCTCTCCCTCTCCTCCACGGGGATAATTTCCAAAAAATCCCTTCTTAGTGTGCATTCTTGGGCATATCCTACTAAAACAGTCAAAAACGCAAAAAAAAATTATTAAAATCATTATTGAATTTTAACTGAATAAATCTTTAGTATTCAAAAAGATTTTTTATTTAAATAACCTATAAAATAAAAAAAAATCAGAAAATTTTTCATTATAATGGAGAATTAACTTACTTGATGATAACTTTACTTGAATTATATGATTGATTTTAAATTCTAAAATCTAAAAAAACTTGTTTGGAACACTTCTTGCACAATCCCTGGGAAGGATAAATCAACACACTAAAAACCTTTTTTTGTGTCCCAGTACAAACAGCTTTAGATAAAAACTAACGTTTTCGACCAAAAACTTGGTCTTCGTCAGGATAAACTTGTTTGGAACTTTGTTTTCAATTCAATATTTCGAATTTGGAATGAATTCGAATGCTCGTTCAATTTGTTTATTTTGGATTTATTGTTTTTGGGTTACTCAAAAAGTGGAAATGATTAAAATATCTATTATATAATTGCTAAAATGTAAACTATATGTGCCACTATTTACTTTCCTTCTTTATTATTTACACTTTATACTGACTAAAACTAACTCCTCTTCCTTCAAGGGGAGTTGGAATTTCCAAAAATTCCTTTTTAGTGTGCATTCTCATGATGTACCTTACTAAAACACAGTTAAAAATAAAAAATTGCATCTAAAATAGTACAGTAGAAACCGTTCTTCAGGTTAAGCCTTAATTCTCTCCCTTCCCCTGTGGGGGGAATTTTGAAAAATCCCTTCTTAGTGTACATTCTTGTGACATACCCTAACTGTGTACCAAATTTTAACTTTCAACTCATAACTGTTTGGGCTCTGCACTTATTATTATCAGTATCATTATTAACCTATCTCGATTATATTATAAGATAATTTAATGATTATTTAAAATATTTATGAATGATTAATAATTCTGATTATTTTTTCAGTTTACAAATTTATTAGGATGTGTATATAGAAAAGGAAATCTTTTATTTACTGCTGATGGAAATAACGTTATCAGTCCAGTGGGAAATAGGATTTCAATTTTTGATTTAAAAAAGTAAGTTTTGTTTAAAAATAATGTGTTGTTGGACAAATTCGGCAAAAAGTATCATTTTGAGCAAGTATCATCATTATATAATATATGAAGGCTATTTTTTAAATAAGGTCCGTTTTTTAATAAGAAGAAAAATACTGTAAATATCATTAAAATATTTTTTTTTCCATATTCTACATACTTTTATCTACTTTTCTACATAATTTCCATTTTTGTTTAAACATTTGTCATACTGGTCAACAATTTTTTGAATTCCGACTTCAAAGAAATCTGCCGCCTGTGAAGAAGCCCAATCCATGACTGCAGTTTTCACTTCTTCATCGTCGTTGAACCATTGACCACCAAGGAACTCCTTTAAGTATCGAAACAAGTGAAAATCACTGGGTGCAAGGTCTGGACTATGTGGATGATCTTATCGAGTCAAAAACGATAAAGCACTGTCCAATCTTTTTGTTTTGTGATCATCAGAAAGCAATCTTGGAACCCACCAAGAACACAATTTTCGATAATTCAGTTTATCCGAAACAATGGTGTACAAAACTGATCTTGAAATCTGTGGAAATTCAATTGATAACGTTGAAATCGTGAATCGTCGGTCCTCTCAAATTTTGTTATCCACATCACAAACCAAATCTTCAGAAATCAGAGAAGGTCTGCCAGGGCATGGTTCATCATGCACATTAACTCGCCCATCCTTGAACATTCTTACCCATTTTCAAACTTTACTGTCACTCATAGCATTATCACCGTAAACTTCACAAATCTGACGGTGAATTTCTGCTGCTGCCAAGTTTCTTGCACTCAAGAATCGAATAACAGATCGTATCTCACAGTCGGCGGGAGACTCAATTTTCTTAAACATTTTAAACTTCTACAGCTCAGCATACAGACAGATGATATGGCTTCAGATGGCATCAAAACGCGCGCCAAGCTTGCTTGGAGCAGAAGCGCATGCGTACTGCCATGATTGCGCATTATTCTCACTCTCATTCACAAATGGACCTTATTTAAAAAATAGCCCTCGTACTATAATAGGTTGTTAATGGCTTAAATAATTCTGATTTTGGTAAAAGCAATAGAATCTTACCATTATGCATTTTTTTAAATTTTTTTTTAAAGACACATATTTGACAGACATTTCCAAAACAGAATTTTTTGTTGTCAATCTGTATAAAGAACACTATAAACAAAATGACCATAAGAGTACTTACAACTCTGCAGCATTTGGGCTGCCATTGTTTAAACTTGTTTCTGTCATGGAGTATTATGATGGATGGCAGAGGAGTATAAAGTGTGTCACATGACCCTACTCGAAGTCACTCAGTCATGTGAGTACCTCAAAACATTACTCACCTCAGCCATGTGACATCTCTTACACATTTCTCAAGAACTTGCTTCTGGAAGGCTTCATTCTTTTGGGCTGAACTTTGGAGGAATTATATGATAGAGCTGTGATGTGATATTTTTTTAACATGTGATTCACCTCTTTTCAGACTCCAAATTTTGTAATGATTGTTAAAAGCTATCAGAAACATATTTAAACATTACTCTATCTTAAATATAAATTAAAATCAAATTATATAACAATTTGTGATAATTTGATAAATAACTAATAATTCTACTATGCTTTTAAATGATATACTCCCTTTTACATTTGTCTTAATTTACCAAAACTGAGTTATGTTATATTTATTTACATCAGTGTTTTTCAGCTTTTTTTTATCTCACGACACACTCAAACCTTTAATTAAATTTCTGTGGAAAAAATCAAGTGATTTAAAGTGGTGTTTGTAAACATTCTATTACCATATTACTTGCCACTTAATCTAATTCTTTTTGTCTATATTTTTTTTCAATTAAATAAAACAGTATTGTTGTTCCTTAAAATAACAGCAGGTTACAACAATAGTTATATAAATTAATAATTGTCATTTACATAAGAAAAGCAATTAACATGAAGTCTTAATTTGTATTTAAAGGTTGAATGATAATTGGGCTACAATTTGAAAAAATTGTAGACCTATAAATTCCCACTGTCGTTCATCCATCTGTCTTTCCTTAATCTCAAGAACAGAGTTAGATAGATGAAAGTTGAGACCAGATGTGGAAGGCTTAGGGCAGGAGGCATAGATTAACTGTAAATGAACTTCTGGTTTGGAATGGAAGTAACATTACTTCAGTTCAAACTTTTCTTTCAAACGGAATTAGATAGATGACCGACATGACTCTATTGCATAATAGGACAGAATGATGTATAGGTGCAAGACCACCATTAAAAGAATTGAGAACATTGTGACGAAAAGTTGCAGCCTGGCATTGTGACAATGTCACGATAAATAATTGCTCATATCAATTAGTTTATTTGGTTACTGTAACACAACACATGAACAATCTGGCAAAGAGGATGCATCCTGGAAAGATATTTATGTAAAGATATTTATGCTAGCCACATGGCCAGTTGGCTATTCAAACCCATGACCAACTACTGGTTTTAGGTGGTTTTATCCACTCTGTTACTGGAGAGTACCTATAAATTCTACTGTTGTCTGTCCATCTCTGTCCTTCCTTAATCTTGAGAACAGAGTTAGATAGATGAAAGTCGAGACCAGACATGGAAATCATAAGAGAAAGAGACCAGATTAAAAACATCCTCATTTATACATATAGATAACAAAGAAAAACTCTAATAATCAATTTAATGAGGTTTTAATTTTGACATGTACATTTATTGTTCTTTGGGCTTCTTTCAAAAATAATTTATTTAATAATCTTAATAAAAATTTTCATAGCACATTGGTTGAAAATTGCTGATTTACATCAAGACATTTGACATCTTTTGTTGCATCTGAGAATGCTTATCATTATAATCTATATTATTTAATGGAATTAATGTCATTAGTGAGTTTATTTTTTATGATAGTAATCTTGAAAAATAAATCATTGTTGTCAAATCTTAGCTTGGTGAGTTTTGTTGTAAATTGTTAGTGTTAGCAGAAATATAACTAATACAACATTTATCAAACTGTGGTCTGCAGACTCTTTGAAGTCCAAAAATAGGTGAATTGTCTGTTAAGAAATATGACATTACTACTGTATCATGTGGTGTCTTTAAAGTTCAGCCAAAAGAACAGTCTTTCACAAAAAGAAAGTTTTGGGAAATACATCAGAGATGTTGTGAGTGGTGTTTCAAAGTAGTCACATGACCAAGTGACATTGAAGTCAAGTTATGTAACAGGGCTTGTACATGTCTGCTATCCAATATGAAACTCCATGAAGGAAGCAAGCTTACCCTTTGCGTGCCAGAGCAGCTCAAACACTGCAGAATCAATAGGGTAGTCTTATGATATTTTTTTTGTTTACAGCATTTTTTATATGGGTTTGCAACAAAATTCTATGTTTTGGAAATGTCTATCAAATATGCATTTTTAAAAAAATTAAAAGAAAATGCATAATGGTAAGCATCTATAGTTTTACCACTAAATGGTACGTGATTACTTGGTGTACAATCAATCCATATTTAAAGGATCCTTCAATAATAATCAGTATAGATAGACTTTAATAAATTATTTCAGGCTAGGCAGATGGGACAGGTGGATGAGATGATTTCTTCTTGCTACCTGATCCCACTCTAAAATCTCCTCACCCCACCCTGGCACCACCCATGATGAGCAAGCATATGAACCAAATGATTTCAAGAAAGTAGTAATGTCATCTACTGACTAAAACAGGAACAAATAGTGACTGAATGATTGCATTAACTTGCTACAAAGGAATGAAAGAAAATTTATCTTCTCTGGAATTAAGCACAGTAATAAAGTTTATGAATAATCAGTGTTTAGATAATCATCAAAAAATTATTAACAAACATCTTATATGTTGCTGTAATAGATAATAATATTTAGAAGAAAGATCCAGTTTTTAAATTTGATGTTTGAAAATAAATCTTAAACTTTTTGAAATTATCAATGAAAATATTGCAGATTTTATTTTTTATTGTTTAACACCTTCGTCTTATAGACAAACAACTCCAAGAACCCAATCACCTTAATTAAAGCCAGACAATTTGCTTAATTATCAGGATATAATAAAGCTGTGAATAAGGAAGTAATTTGTTTACAGGTAGGTCTCCATCTTGTTATGAGATGGAGGCCTAACTGCCTACCTGTAGACAAATTACTTCCTATCTAATTATTAACTTATCCTTATTTTAGCCACAGATCATCTAGCTTTAATCATCACTAGTGAGGTTGAGGCCAAAGTTTAAAACGCAAAAATGTGTACGCCGAATGTTCAGCACCACTTACCTGTAAGTCTACAAGTTTGACAATGACATTTGGAATGTCGAGCATGATTCCACTGACTTTCCAAACACTATTGTCAAACTTCTAGGCTTACAGGAAAGCGGCGCTGAACATCTGACGTACACGTTTTCGTGTTTAAAACTTCGGCCTCAACCTCACTGTTGTCTTTATATAATTGCTTAGTGTGATTTTGTAAATTACAAATATGATGATCTGACAGAGGAATATGACTAATCCCTCTGTTGATTAACTTTGACAGCAAATTGTGCTCTAAGACAGCCTTCTTATTAAGCCTTTAACTTTTGTCATAATATGTGCTAGCAAACATCAAGAAAATCATCACTTGTAAATTTTAAGAACACTGTAAGTCAGTATATTGTGGAAAGCTGCTTGTTATGAATATTCCTGTTACAAAATGTTGATTGAACTATTGTCTCTTTTGAATATATTTATTATTAAATTTGCAAAATTTTATAAAATTATACAAATAAAAACAAAAATATTAATTATATTTATTATTATTATTATTTTTGTAAATTACTGTAATGTTAACAATTAATGAGTATTTTTAAAATTTCAGCAACAAATCTGAAACATTACAAATTGAAAGCAGATATAATTTCACAACTATTGCTCTTTCTCCTAATGGATATTTATTATTTACTGTAAATGAAGGTAATGGTTTATTAATCTTAATTGTAACAAATAATTAGCTATTTGTTCCTTTGAATTCCAGTTATTTTAAAAATTACATTATGCTTGTTTAATTATTTTTAAAATACAATAGACTCTGCTTATTGTAATCATAGATATTGTTGTCAGCTGAATAATATCAGAATTAGCAAATCCTAAAACTTGTAAGTTAAAATACACTTTAAAAACTTTGCTTATTGTAATCAAAGTTTGGTTATTGCTGTCATAGTCTTTAGATAAATAGGCATTTTTAAGTTAGTTTTTGAATTATCAACCTCAATATGTTACTCCTTAAACAAATTAGTACAAACTGCTAAGAAGTACAAATTTTGATGCTAGACCAAGGGTGGGCAACCTTTTTTATAACATGGGCCAGAATAAATTTTACGTTTTTTCTGCGGGCCATAGTAGTTAATTGACGCCGCCTTGTGACCTGTAATTTTTTAGTCTACAAATATGAAATAAATAAAAAAAGAAGTTAATTACTACATTTATTTCTCTTATCATTTTCGAAAATTACAAAGAATTGGAAAAATAACTATTAATTAGTTATTTTTCTAATTTAATAATCTATTAAAGATCTCGCGGGCCGGATAGAAACTTTTCATGGGCCGTAGCTGGCCCGCGGGCTGGGGGTTGCCCACCATTGTGCTAGACAATAGATTGATATCCAGTTACGGTGACTGCTCCCAGTCCACAAACCTCAGAATTAGTAAGTCCACTCAACAGTTTTTATGATCTTCTGTTCAATGTTACAGTTGTGGAGAAACAGGTCACTTTTCCAAATATTTTCTAAGACAAAGGTAAACTCAAGTAAAAATAATAAGAAAGATGACAAAATGAAAACCCAGAAATTAAAAATAACGTGTGGTCTTAACTCTGTACAGTTGCAGTACAGTAATTTAAAATGTTGGCATCCCTTACTTCAATTATATACTTGATGAATTACTGTCAATTAATAACAATGATTATACTTAATAAATACTTGAGTTATATATATTATAACTGCTTTTATGTTTTTTAATGTCTGAGTTAATAAAATCAGAATTTCCACTAATTTCAGTTATCACTTACTTAATGTTATTAGTCAGTCATTAGAATCAGTACAGGCAAGTCCTAAAGCGATTACAATAAGTGGATTTCTCTGTATATTTTAATTTGTTTTTATATTTATAAATATTTTATAAATTTCAGTTGGTGAAGGATATCTATTTAGTTTAACGAAAAAAATATTATTTTATCGACACCATTTTAAGAGACCAGTAAAAGATGTGCAGTTTAGTCCTAATGGCAGGTATGATATTTTCAATTAATTTTAATTAAATACTTTAATTGATAGTTACAGTAATAACGCTTGAATTTTCTGTTTTACTATTTATTCATTTCACTATTACTCTTAACAAGGAGAGGGTCAGACATTCAGGTCTCCAATTTGAACAAAACTTGGTGAACACATAACCCTAAATACAAACAGATAAAGTGGTCTAAATAATAGGACCACTTCTCAAGCATTTGTGAAAAACAGACCTCTGAAAATTGAGTGTTTAGCTTATTAGTCTTTGGAAGTTTCATATCTCCTCAGAACAGATAGCAAGCGGTTAATATACCAGCTAGTTCAGCAGTCACCAACTGGTGGTATATGGACCACTGATGGTTTATGAGAAATTTCAACATTGATCAACTCAAGATTACATGAAGTATTACAAAAGAAATACAAAATGCTTGGTTGCTTCTTCTTACTCATTGGGAATTTTTTATTCAAATCTAGAACCAAACATGAAATGACTGTTATCAATAAATAATGTGAATGCAATTTCATCCTTCAAAGAAAAGAGCCAAGAATCCATAAACTTATTTCAAACAAGCAGCAACAAACTTCATACTAATTTGTTATAATTAAACAAGTAAATTTCATATTAATAAAGTAAAACAGAACTTTAATGATTATTACAATAAACTTCAACTGTACCAGAAAACTGGAACTGTACATGCGGATAAGAATTATACTTCATTGCAAAATTTCCGGCAAAAATTCAATATTCAAACGTTTACAGCCGCTATTTCATCAGCCCTCTTCAGGACATGTAGAATGGAAAAACCGTTCTATAAATAGAATGCTGTTGTGTTCTATTTTTAAAAGTTTCAAATATGTTTGAATAAAGGCTATATATTATGAGTCTAGATAATATTTCCATGCATTTGGCACATAATGGCATCAGCATTGATGCAAGCTCCACTACTGTCTGCCTTGTAGATCTCTAGAGCTTCTAACATTCTAATGTTTTGCCAGTCGAAGACCCTGTGTATTACGGTAGCTTGGTCCCAACAGAGGGAAATCCCTGGTTCACTGGCATAATGTGCCAGAGCTGTATTAATGTTTCCTTTTTTTATGTTATATTTGTGATCCTTTAACCTGGCCTGCAGCGATCTGTACTTGGATCCTATATACCAGACATGGGTAAATGCAGCTCTTTTTGAGTTACATGCAGCTCTTGCCGAAAGTGTTAATTTCTGCTTTTTATTATTATTTTTACAATTTTATTTCCACAATTTTTTGAAAATATGTAATTATATACATGTAATATTTAGTAATTTATTTCCAAGTTGGTGCAATAAATTAAATTGACATTTCAAATCTATTCTTTTAAAACAAGTTCTCGACTCAGATGGGGGACACTCTATCCTTCCCTGCCTTACCATACTATCTGCCACGACAGTACAGAACTGCGACTCCCATGCATTTTGCAAAACCTACATTTCGGCTCCCATTGAAATCTTGCTTGCCCACCTCTGCTACATATGTTGCCATTCCGTGGAACCTATCATCCTGTAGTGGGATGCGGTGTACTCCCGGTGTTTTAGTGTTTTCAGTGCCATCCTTAGTGTTAGACAGAAGGCAGGAAACATTGTATTTCCTTTTGTACATTACATGTATGTTTAAATCTTTTGCAATTCTTAAGTGAGGGAGAGACGGTTTGTAGCTTAGGACTACCCAATTAGCTTCTGTTTTGTTAACACTGGTATTGGTGTTGGTGACATAGTGAGATGTTTGAATGATAGAGTGTTGATAAATATGTGGCTGTATCCATGGTTGGACGCAATTTGTTTCAGATGTTCTAGTTCCTTGCTGGTATCTGACATCTCCGTAGAATGCAAATAGGCTCTCACTACCAGTGTGTAAAAGGCAGCTGCTTTATATGACCATGGGTCAGCTGAATTGGCCGGTATGAAAAGGGGGACATAAGTAGGTTTGTGGTAAATTGTGGTGTTGAACTTACATTAATCTGTAGTTGTTATTGTGACCAGAGGGTCAGCACCTCTTTAGTGCCTCATCAGGACTGACACCAGTGTGTTTTCTAGGATAGACACAGAAACCTTAATGTCCGCAAATTTGGAATTTGCGTGAGCGGTCATGTGCATGGGCGATTGGATTCGGAATGGAGGAGGGTTGAGAGATGAATCAGAAGTGAATCACTCGGATACAAGATTAACAACTAAAATAAGCGATTTGATTCAACAAAAAGGAATACATAGCTTTATGCTATTGAATAACGGTTGAGAGAGAGAGTGTTTACAAAAACTGCGAGTTGGTATATCTACCTTTGATGTACTTAATTGTGCAGATTTTTGGGATCTCTGACTTTTGGTTGGTCAGTTGGAGCGGTTGGGAAAGCGTAAATTTTCCCTTTTTCTTGATGGCAGTCGGATATAATAACAAATAACTGGAGAACTGGATATAATAATCTGGGGAGTTCAAAGGTATCAAAAAAACACAGTATGAAATCCTTTATAGCCTGGATGACAACAATACTTTCCTCTTTTTTCAGGGCACTTTTTTTGATGCACTCGCAAACTCTCAACGACCCCTTGTCCTTGAATCACTTCTTTCTATACTCCAAATCACGTTATCCTTTTTTCACCAATCATGAATTTTTGCTATTAGTTCTCAGTGATACATTTGATGAGTTCCCTGGGAAAGGAAATGACTCCAGGGAGAGAGCTTCGGTCATCCTCTGGATAAAATTGAAAAACTTTCGAAAGATGAAAAATGAATTTTCTCTCCAACTTTTCATCAAGTCCAGTCTCTCTATTATTATTACACACCTGTAACACATCCCCAATATCCGGTCTACTTCTCCATACAATTAAAATGTCATCAATGTATCTGGTGTAAATAAGGATATTATGTTTGATGTTTATTAAGGACCGCTCTTCCAATTGTCACAAGACAAGTTCACAGAGATCGCCTGAAATGGGGCTACTCATAGTTATTCCCTTTTTTGGATATACATATGTTGTCAAAATAAAAACAGGACGAATAGCACAATAAGTGCATAAGCTCTAATATCTGTGAGTGGAACGACTGTGCATCAGGAGTAGAGCTTAGAAAGAAATCTCTTAATGCACAAAAACATGATTCTAAATGAATAGATGGAAACATGGAAACAAAATTGAACATTGTGAGATATTCGTTCCCTTTTAAATTGATAGTCGCAAGTTTGGAGAGAAGTGTACCTGAATCGGAGATCGTATATGTATATGATTGAAGGTGGCATTTTAACAGGTGTTGGATCCGTTGTTCCAATAAGAACATAGGGGATCTGGCTTTGCTGATTACAGAACATAATTGTTGACCAGGTTTGTGCATTTTGGCAAAGGTGGGAGCGTCCAGGGAGCTGAGTAACATGTGTTGCAAGGCCCAGTGCCACCACAAGGCCATTGCGTGTGATCCTACTGACCTGACTTTGTAGTTTCATTATATATGAGGCATCTGAGAGTTGACATATGATTTAATGATTATTATTCTATAGACATTTGTATAATTTAAAAATTCATGATAGTGGTCTGTGGGATTCAAAATTGTGAGTTTAGTGGTCTGTGAAGTTAGAAAGGTTGGTGACCACTGAGCTAGTTGGAGAAATCCATCAACAATCAAATAAGACGTTCAAAATAAAAAGCAGGTTTGAATGGCAGTTATAGTATCTAGGTCATGCATGCTGTCTGGAAGCTATCACCCCACCTGCCATCACATTACACAATGTTTAATTTAGTCATACTTAGTTCCTACACTTTATTGAAAGTTTATTATTAATTTATTTGATAAATGTTAATTATTTTACTTAAATTAAAATTTCAGAGTGTTTATGAAAATACTGTGTCAAAACTCCATTCAAGTTAACTAGTTTGATTTAACATATAAATCTCTATGCTAGACAGTTGGGAAAAGAAAATGACTTTTGAGTTATTCCAGTTCGAGTTAACCAGGTTCCACTACATAAATAATTTCCAAGTGAAAACAAAAAACGTCATATAAACAGTGTTGACCATACTTGATGAAATCATAACCCATTACAGTCCATTAAACAAAAACAAACTTTAGGCTCTTAACACCCAAATGAAAGGTCTAGGTCAGAACTTTCTTTTTGATATTTAACAAAGTGTTTTTTAATGTTGCAATTACTAATTCTGATGTATGGAGTGAATGTAAGTTTGAATTGGGTAAAATGATCAATGCGTCTTTCCATTTGACTTTTTCATCTTTGTTTATTGCTTGCTGAGCTAGCACAAATTTTTACATTTAATATTATTCATGTATTTTTTCAGCTATGTATCAAGAGAACAGAATGTGCTAGCTATGTAAAATTGGATTGTATGTCTTCAAATCTCTCTCAGTAAAGCTTTGTGTATTCTGCCTTATTCATTTGTATTGAAGCACTGCTAAAAGCTGGAAAATACTTATTCCACAGGTATGTTTATTGGAAAAAATGAATGCTTCCAATCACTTTCAGAGACCTTCCTCAAGTTATTATGTTTCCATAAATCTGGCAAACAATAATGTGTTACCTCTAACATGGGTGAACTTTAGCATTGTAAATATTATCACCATAATCTCTAGTTATTAATGTGCATGTTTCAACATTTAATTTCTCTAGTCTAATTCAGTTATATTACAGAAAGCTATGTACATAGTTTAACATTTTTTATTATGTTATATTTCATCATTATGTATGTCAATTTAATTTTATTATTATTGTTATTTTTTTACATACATTGTAATTTTTATTATGTCATATTTGAATTTTAATATTGTCACATTTTGTATGGAATATACCTTTTTAAAAATTTTCAATTAGATTTATGGAAACATATAATAACTTGAGGAATGTCTCTGAAAATGATCAAAAACATTTGTTTTCTCTATAAATATACCTGCTGGAATACATACAGGAGGTGTCTGTGAGTTATCATTTGTATTCACATTTTATGTGTAATGAGGTTGTAAACTGAAGGTTATCACATTGTTATTAGAAGAAAATTTTGATTGGTGTGTCATTTAAGTAACTTAGAGGACATTAATCTGGTGAAAACTTGACAACTACCCTGCAGATCATCTTTCACTGTCTCTTATATTCCATTCTGTTTGATTCTTTACTGTAATCTTTTATCTTGGTCAATGCCAAACAAAGTGTATTGCCATTAACTTGGGTCTGTGACTGAAATCTCTAATCAGTTCTTTAATTAGTAACATTTTATCCCAAGCTTTATTATTGGCAGGAAATAGTAGTTCTTCAAACCATGCTGCAGAAAGTTGGCATCTTGTATGCAAATGGCTCCTTGGACTTCATATGTGTAAAATTCGGACCAAAGTTGGCTTTTTGAAGATTAGCTACTTTAAGAATAAATGTTAAATTTTTATTTTAGTAAAATTATTTTATAAAGTTGAAGATAATGCTTTATCCGTAATAAATGTTAAAAAACAGACTATCCAATGCTGAAAGTATCTGATGATATAAAGTTACCTTAGCATCACTAACTTGCTTACTCATTGATACACTAGCTTGAAATGTTTGAGTAAAAATAAATGTCTTATTTAAAAAAAACAAAATAATTGTTTGAAAATGGATATTAAGTATATTACCAGAAAAATCTGAAATTAAAAATACTTTATACCATATAAGGTGTCAAAGTTTAATTCTTAATGTCTTATAGAATGCCAAAATGTTTATGCATTTAATTAAAACCATTTGTAAAAAGATACTTTACTCCAAATAATTTTTTAAATATTTATTTTATTGTTGTTTTGTTATTCTTGCATCATTTTTTTTCACTTTGGTTTTACTGCATATTTTTTTTTTAACTAATTGGGATTGTTGTAATTGGGGTGGCAAATATTGGCCATGAGACATTGCCAAATTTAATGTAATAAATTAATTAATTAAACAAAGTACCATATGCTGTTTTTAAAGTTATTTATTATGAATTTGGTTTACATTATTTTAAATTACACTGTTTTCTTTTGTGTTATCATTGATTAGTCTTTATTAAAATTTTTTATATTATTTACAATTATTTAATCAATGTATATTGTTTATATAAAAAATGATTATAAATTGAAACAATGATATAGAAAGTGATGCAAAATATTGGAATACTGAAGGTGGTCAGGATAGAATCCTAGTAATTTTTTGTGAATGTAATTTATAAATTTTGATTGCTAATTTTAAAAAACTGTATTAAAACTTTTCTAAATTAGTAATAATTATTTGAATATATTATAAAATTTGTGTTTAACTTTAGAGTTTTTTAATTTTATTAATTTTATATTTTTATAGGTATATTGCTGTTACGAAGGAAAATATTGTATTTCTATATAAAATTCCAACTTTCAACACAAAAGAATATAATCCATTTATTTTAGATAGAGTATTTTCTGCATCTTGTGATGATACAATGTGTTTAGATTGGTCATCAGATTCACAGTAAGCAAAATATGTTTTGAATATACCTTTACAATATTGACAATTTTTTTCTAATATTAAAATTTTGAAAATAATGATTTTTTGCATGCATATTTCTAATAAATAAATATATATGTAGGAGAAGGTATACGGAACCCCACTTTGTTCTTGAGCAATCTGTTACAAACTGTAAGCTCAATTTTTTAATTTCTTATATGGCTTAGCTTTTCTGTTTTATTGGCTACTCATTCCTAAATTGAAAAAAATACAATTCAGTCAGGAGTCACAAGATGCTGGCAATATAGACTCCATTCTTTTTTGAAGTATAGGAAATTTAAACAAACGCATATAAAATACTTATTCAGCATTTTATATTAAAAAGTTATTACAGTAAACTTAGACTTATACAATTTTTGTTTTTTAGTAGACTGTAAAGTTGCAAAAGTCACATATACAACATATTTTCTCTGGAAGCTTGTCTTTATAGAAATGAAGGATCTGGATGCCATGTATACCATTGGTAAGCCATTTTACATAGTACGGAAGCCAGGTCAATAATACCAGTACTATAGGATTCCATATTATAAGCATTGCCATTTTTTGAAAAACACTAAAGCCCACAAGAAAATAAACAGGACCAAATATGTTCAAACACATGAAGATGTTAGATGACAACATTTAGGTAAAGTGTTTGGTTCTAGAAGTTATCTGTTAATCATGACCAATTAAAAACAAACATGATTTTATATACCTTTCAAACATTTGAAATAGACAAAAAGTCAAAAATGCTTCTTCCTCAACCACCACTACAAAACTAGCAACTACAGCCTTTCTATGACTGTCAGTCAGGATGACCTAATAGACAAGCTCTAGCTGTCACTACTAGAGTGCAGTAAATTGTTCAAGTATTGAAGGGTTCCATATTACCACTTTATCCCATATATTAAGTTAGAAATGCTCTTTCTGTTTAATTGCATAATCACTACGTTAAATAATTAAATAATGTAAGTTTGATAGAACTGATTAATAAAAATATTTTTTGATTATTAATTTTAAATTTCTTATAATCTCTATACATACATATATATATATTTATACAGAACAATTTTTTATGCATAAGTTCCTTACTTCAAATTAATGTTTTTTGCTGTTGTTAAATGTGCGTTAAAAAAGCAGATATTTACTTACTTACTGAGTAAATTATAACATTTCAGATCTGCAATATAACTTGAAATTTCATGTTTAAAACTTGAGTAACATTAAACAACTTATTTGTTGAATTATATATTTACATTTATAGAATTTATTAAATACTTTTCTATTTGAAATTCTAAGTGGACTGTTTTTATTTATTTAAACATATAATATACCTATAACTTTCATCAGTAATATTTATAAAATGGAACTGCATTAAAAAATATTTTATTTTATGAAAGTTTAAATAAATATTAATAGATGACCTTAATAAATTCATCTGTACTGAATTTAAAATAGTGGATTATACAAAATTATACAATACTTTGAAATTTATGTTTAAAAAAATAAGAGAGCTAGATGATAAAATGTGTAACAAGATTTAACTTTTATTGGAAACTAGAAAAATTTATAGTACTTAATAATATATTTTAAAATTATACGCAAAAAAATTAATAGATGAAATGATCAGTAAGCTAACTATTAATTTTTATTAGCAAAATCACTTTTACATCAAAAATTCATTATTTTGTTATTTAAGTAAATGATATTGATTTTATTGAAACGTAATAATAGCATTACTATTAAAAATGTTTGAAAAAGAAAAATATTACATAATTTTATGACATTGGATAATTTAGTAATTGATTAACATAATAATTTTTTGTTAGGAAAAAGTTTTAAATAAACTGAGTGAATTTGTTTTCTAAATTACTTGCAAATTGAGTAAGTCTTTATTAGATACAAAATAAAATTTTATTTGAAGGTTTATAAATTATTAAAGATGAAATTCAAGTAATAATGATTTTCCAATAATTTGGACTGGATCTCTTTGATTAGGAAAATGGGTTAAATTTACCTATGGTGGCCAAAATGGCGGCACTTCCGGTCACCATTTTGAACACAATTTGAGACTGTGTAGTAACCGAAATACTGGTCCGCGATGTACTAAAGTTACAATAACTTGAATTTAGATTTTTTTTAATATTAAAAATGTGTTTTTATATGAAATATGAAAATTACTTACATTATTGATCATCATTTTCTTTTTTCCAACGTTTGTGTCCTACTGAAGTTGACTCCATAGTACATGTTGATGATCTTTTTTCCTATCATTATTCACTTTCTCAGTTTTGTTGCCTTATTTTTTCTTTTTCCTTTTTTTCTTTCTTCTTAATATTAGAAACAGGAGCAGCAGGCACAGTCTCCGGTTCTTTCTATTTCGGTATCCTTCTGGAACCTGGATATATCATACTTAAATGTTTCGTGAAAATTTTAAACTCTTCTCCAGGCTTTTTTGCTGGCCATTTCATGAACTTTTTATATGTGAAGGAATACATGTACAGGTCCGAAAGCTCTTCTGTGTAATGCTTTAGCAAATTTTTTTTATTTTTTAGATAACCCCATAATCTTTTTTTGAGTATGTGGTTATATCCTTTCCATTTATCAGTTAAAACTAGACTACCAGATTTTACAAATTTAGATATCACCCAATTAAGCGTGTTTTCAGATCTATCATTTACTTGACAAATAAATTCCAGTAATTGGTAAAATTTACAGGTGGTGCATCTGGACCAAAAATCGTCAGAATTAATATTGACATAATTCATTAGCTTATTATTATTAACCAAACCCTTAACTTAACAATGAATGTATTGTTTAACAAAAAATTATAAATAAATTTCACTTATATTACTTGGTTGTAAGATAATTGTAAAGAACACTTCCATAAAGGTCACACTATTTCCACGACAATACTTCACTAATTACATCATCCTTATTAATTTGCATATTAACACATGAACAATTCCACGGTCAGATTGATAAATTTACATAAATCGAAACACGTTATTAGACAGCTCCCACTATTAACCTCATCGCTAAAAATGCTATAATTCGAGATTACTAGAAGTGCCGCCATTTTGTTCACCATAGATAAATTTAACCAGAAAATGATATTAAATAAAGTTAATGTACTATAAAAATGTGTATAAGAAAAAGAATGTGTACTGTACTTATAGTAGATAGACCAAAAAGAAGAAATTCAAAAGAACATCAAAAGAAATTCTAAGAACTTGCTGACAGTCTGATAGAGAGAAAAATAGCAATGGTCATAAATTCAGTACTTCAAGTGGTTTATTCAAATACCTGGCTGACCAATTAAATTTTATTTGATCAGTTTGTATACTTTTACCTGTTAATGATCATGGCATTAGCCTGTTGTATTCAAATTTTATGGTTTACTTCACATCCACTGGCCTTTAGGTAAAACTTCCTATTCATAGAAAAGACCTGATGTGACCTAACAAGAACTATTTACTCTAGCAAATAATAATATAATTCTATTTAAGCTTATAAAATTGAAAGCTACTTTCCATTTCCAAAACCAGTGTTTTTCCTGGAACTATCCTGAATATATGTACAAAGTTTTATATAAATTGGTTCAGCTGATCTCACATGATATTCAGACGGACAGGCATGACTATATATATATAGATTACTCTTTTATTTATTTCATTGTATTTCCTAGGAAAATTAATTATATTGCTTATTAAGGTTACCAAACAAATGTTCTTTATTTTAAAAATGTTTTGGCTCATTTTGAACCATCTTCAGTTGCCTCAAAGGGAATTATATAATTTTTATGACTGCAATACTTTTAAAACTTTTTAACCATATATTAAAAATATTGTATTAATATTACTTATATTTAAAATATTTTCAGAGTTCTTGCTGTTGGCAGCAAAGATTTGACAACAAAAATTTATGCAGTAAATAAATTTTCTAATTTATCTGTGTATACATTAGGAAGTCATAAGGATACTGTGATAAGTTGTTTCTTTGAAGAAAATTCATTAGATGTATCCTTTGAATTATTTAAAATATAATTTAATGTTCGTATAATTTTATTTTATTTATGTTTTTATGAATGTAAAAGTTTATTGTAATTATAATAAATATTTTTAGAATATAATTTAAATTATTTTTAATAGTTTCAATTGAAACAGTAAATGGAAACAAAAAGCAATAATTTATGAATAGGATATTCCCGTAGATAATAACTACATATTAGTAGTCTTAATAACTACTCATTTAAATATAACAGAAAATACACATCAACCACCTTGATTCTAAAATCTTGCCAGATCAATCAGTCAATAACTCAACCATACATCCTGAACCAGTAATTATGTTTTTCTTGTTTCTAAATTATTATGGATGGCCTTAAACTTAAATTAAACATATTTTAAATCTGGACTGAGTATTGATAGCACTGAGACTTACATTTTTTGTAAGCCATAACTAAAATCAAATTAAGTAAAATGAGCTGAAATTTGCAGAGAATAAAGGAATTATCAACAGTTATAATATAGACAACCCTGGTGAACGTATACTACAAATGATACCATTTGTAGACATTTAGTGAATGAGTCTGGCAGTACTGAGAATTTTAAATTTCCACGTAATTCTGTCCAGATTAAAAGAGGTGTCAGAAAATTTGTGATAAATCTATATTTGAAATAACATACTAACTTATCAGTTTAACCTGTTAGTTTGTTTCTATTGAGAAATGAGGGAGGGGCATTTTCATTATGTTACATAAAGAATAAAAATTGCTTAGTTGTTTTTATTATTTTGATGGAAAGTGTACAATACTTAAGTCATATAACATTTACAATTAATAGCTTAAATTTATCTTTGTATACTAAGTACATTTATCAATTAACAGGACTTATTATACTGGAAAATTATGGATGCAGATATTTAGTCTTACTGATCAGAAATAATATTTTTTATTTAGTTCACCTGTACACATACACTTTAAGCTTGTGTTTCGGACTTGTTTGTCCCTCCTCAGCGGGCATTCAAAAAGCACTTTCTACAAATTAACAGTTAAAATGATTTTTGTTACAATTATAAAATTCAAAATTAAAAATATACACATTATTGCACCGACAATAAAATAATAAAAGTTCTTACAGTTTCTGTATCTCCCGACATCTTTAAAGATTCCATTATACTTGTAATACATATTAACCAAATAACACGAACCGTACACCTATTTTTTATACATTATAAATTATTAGATGTAATTTTAAATCATGTTTAACTTCTACATTGACTACTTACATTGTAAATTCTTTCATACTTAAGCTTTTGCTAAAGCTTAAGTATGAAAGAATAGGTATGCAAAACATAATTAAAAATAAAAAATTAAATTAAAAAAACAAAAAATAAAATTAAAAATTATAAATGTAATCTAAATAATGTTAAAGAATTTTTAATAAATAATAATTTGGAAATACTTCAAGGTGATAAAACCAAACAAATAATAATAATGGAAAAAGACAAGAAAATCGAAGTCATCAAAGAATTAATCAAAGAAGGAAGTTATGAACAACTCAACAAAGATCCAGTGAATGGTCTAATAAAAGCTTTAGACAAGGAACTAAAGAATTTAAAAATACAACAACACATAACAGAAGAAGACATCAAATACATAAAAAGAGAAGACAACAGAACACCGAAATTTAACATAAGGGTAAAGACACATAAAAATCCTATTAAATATAGACCTCTAATAGACGTAAAAAATTACATATATTATAATTTTAGAAAAATATTTAAAGGATAAGTTAAATTTATTAGAAGTATCTAAGTACAGTATAAAAAATGTGGATGAATTATTAAGTAGATTAAAAAATATAACTATAAATGAAAATTTGAAGTTAATATCACTAGATGTTGTCAACATGTATCCTAGCATTACAATAGAAGACATAGAAAATTCGTTAATAAACATCCAAACACCAAATTGGATAATTAAACTATGTTTAACAGTAATTAAAAATAACTATTTTCAGTTTGATAAGGAATTCTACACCCAAACTGAAGGAATACCTATGGGCACGTGTATAGGTCCAAAATTGGCCGAAATATCAATGATGCAAATAGATGAAAAGATTAAAAATATAGAAGGTATAGAATTTTATAGCAGGTATGTGGATGATTGTATAATAATTTTTGATAAAACGAAAACAAACGAGAATGTAATTGTAAATAGGGCCAACAAAATCAAAGAAAATATTAAATTTGAATTAGAAAAAGAAAAACAGAATAGTTTAAATTACCTAGATCTAACTATAGAAAGAAAAAATGATAGATTAATTTATAAGAAATATGCTAAACCTATACAAATACCTAAAGTAATTAATTATAAATCTGTTATACCTGTTAGTATGAAATATAATATATTTAAAATGTATATGAATAAAATAAGACAAAGAACAAGTGAAATAGAAATGCAAAAACAAGAGGAGGAAGAAATAATTAAAATGTTTATGTTAAATGACTATCCAAAATGTTTACTAAATAAATGGAATGAAAAATTACGTAATGACAATCAATCAAAACCAATGGATAAAGAGAAAAAATTTGTTAAATTAAGGTATGTACCAAAATTATTTGAAAGAATTAAGAAAGTTGTAAAAAGTAGAATTAATTTAATACCGGAAAAAATAAATTCAACTAAAAAATATTTGTGTTATAGAAAAGAGGAAAATTACGATATAACTGAGGAAAAAGGTGTTGTATATTCATTTAATTGCAATTGTAACCCAAAGAAAACATACATAGGAGAAACAAAAAGAAAATTAAAAATTAGACTAAGCGAGTATAATAGAGCAATAAAAGGAAATTATGCAAATTCAGCAGTGGCAGAACATTGCAATAAGGAAGGTTGTCAAATAGATTTAAACACTGTTAAAATAAGGAAAAAGAAGAAAATAATTTTAAACGCCAATTATATGAACATATAAATATAATCAGACAAACAGAAAGAATAAACAATAATACCGGAAGGGAAATCCACCAATCCTGGAGAAGCATTATAGAAGGGGGAGGGAAGTGAAAGCATAAAAAGAAGAGATTGAAAATAAATTGTAAATAAAGCTTAAGTATGAAAGAATTTACAATGTAAGTAGTCAATGTAGAAGTTAAACATGATTTAAAATTACATCTAATAATTTATAATGTATAAAAAATAGGTGTACGGTTCGTGTTATTTGGTTAATATGTATTACAAGTATAATAAAATCTTTAAAGATGTCGGGAGATACAGAAACTGTAAGAACTTTTATTATTTTATTGTCGGTGCAATAATGTGTATATTTTTAATTTTGAATTTTATAATTGTAACAAAAATCATTTTAACTGTTAATTTGTAGAAAGTGCTTTTTGAATGCCTGCTGAGGAGGGACAAACAAGTCCGAAACACAAGCTTAAAGTGTATGTGTACAGGTGAACTAAATAAAAAATATTATTTCTGATCAGTAAGACTAAATATCTGCATCCATAATTTTCCAGTATAATAAGTCCTGTTAATTGATAAATGTACTTAGTATACAAAGATAAATTTAAGCTATAATTAAGGACACAAAGGCATAATAATTTACAATTAATATTTTATCAGTTATATACTATTCTTATTTACAGTAGTGGCCAAAAGTAGAGCTACCCTTGACATATGTTTTAAAAATGTGATCTCTATTTTGTTTACCACCTACTACATAATTAATATTGTGATAGTTGAAAAGAGCACAAAAAAAGGGTCAAAATACTCAATTGAATCAAACAGATTTTATTTTGAATCTGATTCACAAAACAAAAAAATGAAGTTTTTATATTTTACTCTGTGACAAAAATAGAGCTACCAAAGGAAGTATGCAGATTTGTCCAGTATTTTTAGGACCAAATGTTAGTATTTGTGGCATAACCAGAGCTTCTGATCACTGCATCACATCTGTGTTCCATTGAATCAACTAAGTTGTCTCGAGGTGTACAATTATCAAATAATATCAAACAAAGAATGGTAGATATGTGTTTGAAGGAAAAAAAAGACCTTTACTGAAATTAGTAAACTCTGTAATGTGCATGAAAGTGGTGAAGCATTTTCAAATATATGGAACCATTGTTTCTGCAAAAAGTCAGGTAGATTATGAAAAACAACACCACAGTTGGATCATTTGATCAGGCATATGAGTGCAGTCAACTCTTGTTTGACTGCTTTATATATTAAACGTGAAGTGGGTAACCTAGATATAAGCTTAAGGACTGTACGAAGACATTTGACTAGTTTTGGATTACATGGGAGATGACCAGCAAAGAAACCATTTGTTCAGCAAAAAACAAAGTTGAGATTAGAATTTGCACATGAACATATCACTTGGACCAAATAAAAATGGTCCAAGGTGTTATGGAGTGATGAATCTAAATTCAATGTCTTCTCTAGTGATGGTATACAATATGTCAGACAATTAGTGAACATGAGATATGATCCAAAATACACAGTTCCTATAATAAAGCATGGTGGTGACTGCATAATGGTATGGGGATGTTTCTCTGCAAAGGGAATTGGTCCAATTCATAGAATTAATGGAATAATGCCAAGGGGATAGATCTTCCAACAGGACAATGACCTGAAACATGCAGCAAATTTGATAAAGCAATGGTTTTGACAGAAAAAGGTGAATCTTATGACATGGCCACCCTAATCACCTAAATCCCATAGAGAATCTTTGGAATGAAGTTAAGTGTCATATACACCAGCCAGCATACTTGGATCCAGATTAATTGTGGTCTGCCATCCAAAAAGCACGGTATGAGATTTTCCAATCAGTGCTAGACAATGGAACATAGATTTGAAGCAGTGATCAGAAGCTCAAGTTATGTCAAATGCTAATATTTTGTCCTAAAAATACTGAACAAATCTGCATACTCATCATCAGATCAACAGTTCATTTAAAATGTAAACCAAAATGTTTTTTTAATAAACAAAATATTTTAAATCAAATTCTAAAGGTAACTGTTCAAACTTTAAAAAGAATTTTTAAACTTTACAACAGAATTTGAAATTTAAAAAATTAAAGGTAACAGAAACTGATTTAAAAATTACATGAAAACTTTTAATGTAATTTTTAAATAAGCAAGATCATTGCAAACAGCTCAATATATGTGTGTAAAAATAGCCCATCTTAAAATTTGTTTTCCTTTACTTATACAAGTTATATACTCTAAGTCGGAATGATCAACTCTGTGTTTGGGAATGTAGCATTGATTTAGATGGTCTTATACCAAGTAAAAAAGAAGGAAAAATACAGAAGATAGAAGAATTAGAAACAGATAATGATGGTAACTTTTCATTAAATTAATTTTTGTTATTAATTTATATATGTAGTGTATATCTATAAACACTTACAGACACAGTAGTATATGCTTATTGCAAACTCTTTGAGACTTATACTGTTGATGATAATTGACCAATAACATTAAGCAAGATAAAATGAATAAGACGACTATTAATGGAAATTGTTTTATTGTCTCTGACATTAAAAAGAAATGTACTAAACAGTTATGAAATGTATAACTTAAAGATTTATTAATTGCAATTATTGTTATTAATTAATAATAATTTATCCAGTGTATAATTAAAGTAAGAATGTCAGCAATTTAAATTGTTATACTGCAAACAAATAATGATTTAAACCAAATAACATTTAAAGCACTGGTTAATGTTAATGGTAACAATTGTATGTTCATAGCACAAAAAGACAGCTTAAATAATGCCTACTTGTCAGAAGACAATAATTGAATGAACTGAAATTCTAATTATAATGAGAGGTTTTTCTCAGTATATTTTAACTTGCATTGTTTGAGACTTCATAATTCTGACAACAGTATCCATGGTTTGTAGTGTATATTAATAATTCAATCTTTCAATAAACTTTATAACATTTATAATATAAATTATTTTTTAATCAAATATTTTACCATAAAATACATATTAGTATACTATATTTCCTCAATTCCAAGATAAAGTTCTTTTACCCATTTGTACTGAAGTAAAATTGCACCCTAGAATCAATGATGTCTTACATCCATAATCCAAAATAGTGATAATTGCAAGATATATTATGATATATTATGTACCTCTAATAGACATTTTTTGTTATACTGTTAAACAATCAAGTTAGTTCAAATGAGCTTAGCCGGTAACAAGAGAAAAGCTCATACTTGAAGTTTCTGGATTGTTCTTGATTGAGGCTGGTAGGATGCAGCTTGTCTCCCTAGAGTATTTCACACATATTATGTGGGATTTAGGTCTGAAATTCTCACTGCCCATTCCTTGTGATTAATGTCTTTATTGTCAAGAAAGTCATTGACAAGAACACTCTTGTGTGTGCAGGCATTATTCTTCATATAAATGAAATCAGTGCCACAGCATCTTGAAAAAGTCTCTCATAGGTTTCAAAGCCTCATCTGCATACCTTGCAGTAATACCATGCTTCACAAAAACATGGATTCAGTCAGGTGTTAAGCATGATGTCCCAAACCATGATACCACTACCTCTAACTTCCATTATGTTCATGGGACTGTATCATTTTCTTACTCATTTCAGAGTCTTATCCAATAACAATCATTTTGTAGACTGTACTTGGACTCCTATCTGTGAATTGGATGATTATGCTTATTTTTTGAACAGAGTTTAGTTATTGTATAGAAGAGCATGGAAATAGAGCTACCAAACATTACCTACTTCATGGCATTTGTATTGTTTTTACTTGTTACTTATTAAAACACAATAAAATTGATAATTTAAATTTTTCTCTTCATAAAAAAAATCAAATTTTAAGATTTAAAGTTATGATACATCATAGAATTGAGGGAATACGGTAATTTTATATATGTATTATAATTAAATTTGCATTTTTATTATTTTATACAATAAAAGAATTTATTTAAGTTTGGATTAGATGAGGCTTAAGGAATGAAAATATTAATTAATATTAATCAAAATTATTTGATTTGATTTCATATATATATTTTTTTAGAACATTCAGAAAAGCAAGATGAATCAATGGAATCGTCTGAGAAAGTATATTATAAACGCCTTGCAAGGTAAATTATATTTAATGTTAATTATTTATTAGTTAAATGTAATGTTAGTTAATTAGTTTTTGTGCTCAGAATAGTATTTAAAGAATTTATTTCTTAAAGGTATTTTACAAAGAAATATATGTATTTTCTATTAATTAGTAGATTTTTTATTGATCTTTATTGCTGTTACAATAGAAATAAAGTAAAAACATATGTCAAAATTTTCATATTTGATTATTACCTAGATTTTTCATGTATTATTAAATATAAATAGTTTAAATTGCATTTAAATGTAATATGTTATCGTATTTATATCACTGAGAAAATTTCTGCTTTCTGAAAAATTTCAGGAGTAAGAAATAGCAAAAAACAAGATTATAGCACATTTAAAATTGAACACAACTTAAAAGATATTTTTTTATACATCTTCAGGAAATTTTGAAGTTGTTTTTCTGAAACAGCTAAGAAAAATTCTCCTTTTAGATAAATTAATATTTACTACCAAGAGTTAATTTTAGAAAAAATCACATAGGAAACTATTTGACTTTAATATTACAAAAATAACTTCAAAAAGAATTTATTAGTCCTTCACAAAATCTTTTGAAAACAAAATTTATTTTCTTTCCTTGTTGAACTTCCTTTTTTTCCTTTTTTGACCTTCCTTTCCTTTTGAAAGTTGAATTGATTCCAAACTGAAGAGCTGAGAAAAATGTTAGCTATCTTTCTTGATATATTTTGATGAAATATAGAGCAGTCTTATGACAATTAAAACTGTTTTAAATAATATAACATTTATCACTTGATCCTTAATATGATTTGAGTTATGTTTTGCTCATCACTATCTGATTAGGATTCAATCAGTAAAATACTAATAGCATTTTCTAAATACAGTGGAACCTTGTTTAACGAGCATAATTCGTTCTAGAATCTTATTTGTAATGCAAAATGGTCATTAAGCAAAATAATTTTTCCAATATAAATTAATGTAAAATACGATAATGTGTTCCATACTGAAAAAATACTCAAATATTTTATGTTTAATATTTATTCAAAGAAAAATATACAGTATACATTGTTAAGGAGCATGAATCATCATCATCTTTTCTTCTAGCATGGAGTGTGAACCTACCTGGAATGTGAATTTGATTTGCAGGAAACAAAAAAAATCACAGATAATGTCTGATAAACAGGGCAAACGTTGTGCCAAATTCTTGGGCTATGTAAAGGCTATAATTAAATACAGGTAACCCCCGTATAATACGGCACTTCTATAGCATGGATTCACTCCTAACATGGTTCGAGAATTGGAAACTTCCCTGTATAACACAGTGCTTTTATAGCACGGATTCACTCTAACATGGTTTGAGAATTGGGTAAAACCCTCGTACAACATGAAATGTAATAAAAACTATTAAAAGAAAACTTTATCTAATTTGAAAATAGGAAATTCCCATACAACAGTTCAATAAATGTGATAAAGCTTTTAAATGCGAAAGATACCTCATTTGACATTTTTCATTTGAGCATGTATATACTATCAGATTTTCCTGCATAATTTTTGTGAACTATTAGTACTTAAGTACAGTATGTAAATTTTCTTTTCCCACCTTCTGTTGATACACGTGGTCCTTCTTGAAACTTGTTTCAGTGTTGCCAGATCTCGACGCTTCTGCTTTTGAAGTTGCCAGATGTTTTTCCCTTATTCCATACTTGCTTTATTTAATCACCGGTTTTTAGGCATTGAACCGCGTCTCCAACCGTTGGGACAATTCACACCTTTACAAGTATACTTTAAGACTTTAATTGTGTCTCATTTTTGGCTACGTAGATAAGAAAATTTCAGTTAATAGTGCTTAGTGATGACAAAAAAAACATTGTTTAATTTATATTAATATGTATCACTTCTTAAGAAAATTTTAATAAAGATATTTATCTTATTTATGAAAATATAATAGCATGTTTTTTAATTTTTGGAACCTAACCCCCTTTTCATACTAGTTCTTTGTTTTGTATAACACGGATTCGCATAACACAGCAATTTTTTGGAACATAACTCCCATGTTATACAGGGGTTACCTGTATAAAAAATTGACTAAAGGTAGGAAGTTATGCTGCCATTTTGTATTAAATTTAATAATTGTAAATAATTAATTTTTAATTTAGACATTTCTAAATTTTAATTTGGAATTGGTCATTAAATTTAATATGAGATGGCAGCATAACTGCCTACCTCTAGTCAAATTAATTAATTTCTAATATTTAATTATAGCCTTTACATAGCCCAAGAATTTGGCATAAGGTTTGGCCTGTTTATTATATAATGGGCTATGGTTGTTGATGTTTATACATAATATGTGTGAACACAAGTTTGGAAAAATGTGTGATCACAAGCGACACTAAGATGCTAGTGGAATGAATACTAAACACACACTGATGGAGCATGCACACAATCCAGCACTTCCCCACTCCTCATCACTTGTTATGCGAGACATCACTCGTTAAGTGAGTCATTTTTTACAATTTGTTTTGCTCGTTAAGCAAAGTTCCACTGTATTACTTTGACTTTTAATCTGTTTCCAGACCCTGAACAATACCCATTTTGACAAACTTAAGCAACAAATATGCATAATTTAAGGAAGAAATAACAATTAAATGCCCTAAATAATAAATCAAATCATGAAAACAATAAATAAAATATGTAAATACTGTATAATAAAATGAAAATTGCATTTACTGTACCTTAGTGAGGAGTGGTGATATTCCATTTCTAAAGGTCACTATGCAACATGCTTGGCTTTCTCACATATAATCTTCTCAGAGATGATATCACTATCCAATTACTTCTCACTTATTCACACTAGGAGGAATCTTTTCATTTCTTCAATAACATGTGACCTCCTGGAGGACAATGTTGTCACACCTTTAGCCACATTTGCTGCTTTTATTGCTTCCTTATTTTTAAAAATGGAGCATACTGTTGACTTCAGCATCTTAGACATGGCTGCCAGATCCACCATACATGTACTACTTTCATGCTCACGATAAGTTTCTTTTATACCTCAATTATCAATACTGCAACCTTTTTCTTAGATTTTGTTGATTCCACACTCTTCATGGATATCATGGTTAATAGGTAGGGTTTATTATACAGTATATAACCAAACACATCAAAAGTAAAGTGGGAAAAGACTGAAAACACATGAGCATAATACAAGTGATGCTTTCAGAGCAAGAGCAAGAGACAACTTGGACACATAACAGACAGTGTTTACACAATCAACACATTTTTTTCACTGTATGTGCTGTTTAAATCTATTGAATAGAAGCATCAGTTGAACTCTGGATGGAATTTCTCTCTTCTAAAATTTAGCATTCAAACTCTGGAATGTTCAAAGTATAAGGTACCACTAAGATAATTTGCTATGATCCACAATTTATAGAATACTGTTGAATTTATCAATTTATTATGAAATTTAATAAAAGAAAGATGTATGAAGAACAAAAACTATTTAAATTAAGTTGTAAGAATTGTGATAAGAATTATTAGTCATTTATGAATAAAATATGTTTTAGTATGATTTTGAAACTCAAACATAAATGAAATTCTGAAAATTTATTCTATTTTTCTTTTTTAAAGTTTGTCCATATTCCATTATCTCTTTGTAAAAATTTGTTGTAAATAAAAAAAAAAATATTACATAAGTGACAAGAACAGATATTTTATATAGTAATTAGTTGTATTTTTAACTAATTTTTTAGTGTATAAATTTTTATAAACTCTCATTTTGTGATTTGTTTACTTATTATTTTAGATATAACTTGAAAGACAACTTAAAGGCTACTGGTTATGTGACACTTTCATCTGCTGCCTATCATAAAAAATCTCATATTTTAGTAGTAGGATTTTCTGTGGGCAGCTTCATTCTTCTTGAAATGCCACAGTGTAATTTAATTCATTCTCTTAAGTATGTATATATTATATTTCTTTTTTTCATTTACAAAAATAACAAATAAATTTACTTATATTTTCATAATACTGTAAAAAAATGTATTACTTTGTATTTTTTTCTAAACTGTGCTTAAATATCAAATTTTTTACTTAAAATATATTGCAATAATAAAATATTATCATTATCCATGTCAAAAATAATTATTAATTTGTTTAATTATTAAAATAGTTTTAATATTGGTAATGAACCTTCCTTTTGCATTTAAGAATTTCTAAATTTTTGTTAGTTTTGATTAATACTGTCAATTCCACTTAATTGGGACATGTTGGGACTAATCCATTTTGGCCCAATTAAACAAATTAATAATAAATTCTAAAATAAAGTATGTAATGTGTGAATAAATAAATAAGTAGGTAAAAAAATAATAATTAGGTACCTATTTTAATGCTTTATTAAACCAAAATGCAGAAAATATTTGTACTATAAATTTTCCAAACTTGTGTCAATAGATAACTGATTTGCATCACGCTAGTGTTGCCAAATATTAGTTGTGACGTACACAAGGGTTGGTCGTTCAATCAGTTCCTGATTTTCTGATTGAACGATCTTTCCTTTCTCCCTTTTTAGTTAGAACATGTCCAGGTTTGTCCAAAAGTCACCTTATGGCCTTTCTTTGAGCACGGTTTTCTTTACTTGTAGATGGGCCACTTTGGTGAGAGTGTCTGCAGAATCCAGATGCTGGCCCCAACGATCGGATGGCTGCTGTCTGAGTCTAGATGTAATCATGCACATGTCTTCCAAGGGAACTTTCTTTGTCTTCCAACTTGGTCAAGAAACCTTGAAAAATTGTCAAGAGGGGTCTTTGTCCCTTTGCTTTTAAGGGGCACGTTTTGTCCAATCCAGAGCAGGGTCAATAGCTTTCATTCTGGTTTGCCTCAAATGGGATCCTGGTGTGATATGTCCCACTATGTTGACCCCCTCCAGAAAAACCGATTCACTTGAGTGAAAAACAAAATTGCTTTGTCTCTACCAATTGCTAGGCCTACATGACATTAGTGTAAGTAGTGTTGTCATATTTTCGGAAGATCCCTAAAATATATCAAAACTTACTAAATTCTTTTTCTGCTATTGTCCTAATGAAACGTTTAAGTTATATATTAATTAATTAGTTTGGTTTTTGACGAGACTATGTCTCATCTCTAAAATCACACTGCTGTCAATGGCTGCACACCTTAGAAGTATGAAGGAGTACATGTCAAGAGTTGCAATTTGGCACAGAGTATTTGGTGCCCAAATCATGCACACACAAAATAAACCAGACTTGTAGGTAGTCAGGGGACCGAGAACTTGGTTAAAATAAAATACAAAATGCTGAGACTGTTTCTACAAACAGGTGCAAGTGTGAGATTTTTGCATGCATTGCTCACGCTCTCTGAGACATAGTCTCATCCCAAGAATGGCTTTGCCGTTTTACTTGTCATTTTTTGAGATTTGGCCCAATAAAGCGCCCAATTAAACGGAATCAACTGTATTACTATTTCCTCTAAGAGAGAGAGACAATCTATATATCTTCTAACAATGATTATATTAAGTAAATGAAGCAACCCATACAGATAATATTCAAATAAAGTTACTAAGGTTACAATTCCATTCTGCTAAAGTAAATCAGTAGCTCTTTTCAATGTGGCAAGAAAGGTGAATGATTTGTTGGAAGATGATTGCATTAATCAGTCATGTACTCTTTGGTAAGAAGAAAATTGATAAATTAATGAAAATAATATCAATAGTACATACTGGTGGTAGACAAAGGTGCAGGTAAGACATCTGAAAAACAGGAAAGAAATGAATTAAGATGATGGCGTGCAAGGAAGGAAAAGAATGTAAACCAGCATTTCTCAACCTGGGTGATATTTCCCCTTGTGGGTTGTTATTGAGTTTTAAGGGGTGATAAGTTTGAAGACATTTATTACAATTTAATTCTATCTTGATTAGCAACCAGTTAGATAAAAAAAAGATAAAAATCAATTAAAACAGTTTTGCCTTAAAAAGGTAATGACACAACATTGTTATTTATGGGAATCCCTAAGAAAAAATGAATTACAGAGTAGGAATGAATGTAATCTCACTCTATGATATTAAGTGACATAAGTATGACAGCTTACTTAACAATGATTTTTCAAGAACCAGAAAATTCATAAAAGCAGTAGTCTTCTAGACATATTTTGTATTAAATACATTTTTTGAATCATTATGAATACTTATTTATAATTTTATTTTATTTTAACTGATCTCTTTGGTTATTCAATCAACAGTTTATCTTGATTACATTGCTCAAAGGATATTCATTATTTATCTGAATAGTAGATATAAGTAGTAGTGAATAGCAAACAGAGATCCAGAGTATAGTAGGAACTGTTGAATTCTTACAAAACCCCTTCAGTTTTGAGAATAGAAGACATAGAATTTCAATAGATGAATTAGAAGCATTTTTATTTATTTATTTCTTAAGTAAAACAAGTGGTAGGTTTAAGAAGAAAAGGATATATGGCAAAATTTCTAGAATACTATTAGCCTGGGATGCCCCCTACTGGACGTTCTGCAGCTGTGTCATTCCGTGATATAAATAATAAAATTTATATAAGTAATAAATTCCTATTACAAATAAAAATAATAATATATACTGGTAATAAACAAATTATACTGTTATAAATAAAATATATATCATTAATTTAAATAATAGCTGAAAATCATCGCTAGGGCATTCTGTGACAGATGACAGATATACAAACAGTGGGATCAATGGCTTGTATAAGTAGATAAATGTTTGATAATGCTTTCAAGATCACAAAAATGAAAAATATTTGCTTGCTTCAGTTACTTTGTTAAGATATTTATTTTATTAAAAAATTTATGATGATAGTTATTTTTTACTTTTTTAAAAAATTTTGTATTCAAAATTTTATTTAATAAACATATATTTTCTCTTATTAATTTAATTTTTAAGTTCAAATTGTTTTTGTTTATAAAGAAAGTTTATTATTATTTTTTTACAGTGTATCAGACCAAGCTATTTCTTCTCTTGCTTTCAATTGTACGGGTGATTGGTTAGCAATAGGATGTAGTGATTTGGGTCAGCTTGTTATATGGGAATGGCAAAGTGAATCTTTTGTTCTAAAACAGCAAAATCACTTTAATAATTTGAATTGTTTATCTTATTCACCAAATGGTCAGTATATAGCTACAGGTGGAGAAGATGGAAAGGTAAATTATTTCTTATATAAATTTTAATTTACCATATTTTAAAAATATCAAAATAATTTAATAAAAATATATCAACAAAATTCACTACTAAATAATAATAATAATATAATAATATAAATAAATAACAAATATATTAATATTTAAATAGAATATATTATATGAATGTGTATGTCCTAATACTCTTGTTTAGAAATAAATTAATGTAATTATTTAGAATTAAGAAAGAAAAAGAAAGATCTACCATTAACAATAAACTGAAGAAAAAGAAATAAAGTATATTTATAATTTAGAATGCTACTGATAACTAAATTATATTTTTATACTAAAAAGTTGTTTGTTATTTAATATATTTTAACACTGATCCCTATTTTTTAGATTAAAGTTTGGAATGTGTCCAGTGGATTTTGTTTTGTAACTTTTACTGAACATACAAGTGGAATCACAGGTATTACATTCACAAATAAAAGTACAACAATAGTATCAGCTTCACTGGATGGAACAGTGAGATTATTTGATTTGCACAGGTAATTTATTTAACCACTTATAATTATTTATCATAATTCATAATTAACTAAAAGAGGCTTGAAAAGTTTATTTTAATTTGGGAAATTAATTAATGACAATTACCTTCATTATATCATTTAGATTACAGCATATTATTATAGTAGAATCAAGTAGGATAAAATAGGTAATTTTTAAAAATAAATCTACAGAAAATAGTTATAGCTTTTTCAAAGTTAAGGCTGGTTCTCGCTTTCCCCCTATAACTCTTTCTGCCCTATGGGCACTAAGAAGGCTTCTTTTAGCAAGTCCATTATGGGTTCAGCCAGGCCCACAATGGGGCAGCCTGGTGGGAGGGATGGGGCTTGATATATCTGGACGGACCACTTTCTGAAATATTCCTGGAGATTTTTCGACCCCGTTTGGATTCAAACCCTGGTCCCCAGAGCAGTGGGCTGCCACCTTAACCACTCGGCCGTCCAGCCGTCTGGTTCTCACTAGTGTAAAAAATGATAAAAATGTTCATGAATGTTGTCATTTCCAACACAGAAGCAATGTTTGATGTCAATGTTGAAGTTGACAAGTGTTCTACTTTTTACGTGTCAAGCAGTATGCTGAGTGTCGCTTCTATGCCTGAAGTGACATTATTCACATTGTTACACCAGTGAGAACTAGGTTTTACTCTTTGAGTTTTATATCAGTAGCTTTTTTAGATAAATACCATGATTTTTCAATCGAAGAAACAAAAATATTCTGGAATTGCTCTTCACAATAATTATTTTAACTCTTAGTACAGATGTTAGTATTGATGATTTAAATTTTATATTTATGGAGATTAGAAATAATTTTATAGAAATTTGCCATCAAAATTCATAAAAAACTGTTTTAAGATAAATTATTTATAATTAATTTTAAAAATAATTAAAATTAAAATTTTTAGTAAAAGAAAAATACCCATGGAATAAAATAGTTATAATGTTAGACTTATCTTTTGAAAGTAAAAATGGGTCGTATTAAATATAAAGAGAACTCATCTGCTTATTAAAGATACTGAAACGATTCATTAATCTAGAAATGCAGTCTTTATCGACTCTTTAGAATGAAACAAAATAGAATATTCCATCTTGTTTCATTTTGAGATTCAAATGTATCAGTAGCTGATGATAGTCTAATAAAGGCTGAAAACATTTTTAGAGTAATGAAAGATTTTGATGTACAGTAGAGCATCGATTATGCGAATCAATTGGGGACTGGGGTTGCTTGGAAAATTGATTTTTCGATTATGTATGAAAAAATACATTATTAATACAGTATATTAGTATAACCCATGTAATTAGTATATTAGTGTATCTCAATAATAGTATATTAATATATCCCATGTTGAAATTTTTCTCCATTGCGTGTCGCTTTGCATTGAATTTTCGTCGATGTTAAGCCTAACAAAAATTTTTATAATAATAATCGTGGCTATTGTATCGTAAAAATTATTTCTTCATTTTGTACAAACAAAATAAATATATTGAAAAATATAAAAACAAAAAAAAATTATACTTTAAAAGTTAATCTAGTATCAAAAACATTTGATTCACCATGACACAGTCTGACTGGTACACTTTCGATTAACCAATGTTTTGGTTGATCAGTGTTTGGATAATTGATGCTCTACTGTATTTAATAAACTCATAGATCAACTGTACATTTAAAAATGGTGTTGAATTTTGTACGTGTTTTACATGATTACTTAATCATGCTTTTTCTTACTTAATTAGTTCCAGAAAAAGGAGAAAATTATTTTTTCTGGAAAACAAACTATAATAATTGTAGCATGGAATACTACAATTAATTTTTTCTGAGAAATTTGAGAACATTTTATTGATATCAAAATATTGATATTTTTTGGGTTAAAATTGCATATATTCTGATCATCTAACATACTTTCCATAATTACAGTTTTTTGACATTAAATAAAATATTTTAAAATAGCATTTTTTAATTTTAGGTATCGTAATTTTCGAACATGTACATCACCCAAATCAAATCAATTTGTGTGTCTTGCTGTAGATCCACTTGGTGAAATAATATGTGCTGGTTCAAAAGATTCATTTGAAATTTTTGTGTGGTCTGTAAAGAATGGTCATTTATTAGATGTAAGTACATTTATTACTGTTATTAGTTATTTTTCTTATTTACTGTTGTTATAAAATGGCTTTGAATTGTACAAGAAGCCAAATTAGTTTAAAGTTTCTCATTTTTTTGCAATTAATAAATATTAATTCTATTATGAGTAATAGGAAATTATAAAAAAAAATTTTCAAGATTAAATGAACTTTATCAAAACATCTATATATAAATGATTAGATTAAAATAATATTTTCAGTTTCTGTTCAAATTGGAAATTTTCTTTTAATTTTGGGTATACTTTTTATCAACTTATTACCAATTTGTTAAATGGGTAAATGCATTCTTTGAATTTTCTACATATAAGTAGTACATATAAATGTATGGGTTTAGTTTTTGGTATATCTAACATACTTAACTGTAAATTAATTTCTAACTCAATTACAGATTTTGGCAAGTCATGAAGCACCAATCAGTTCACTATCTTTTAGTCCAAATCAATCTATTATGATAAGTGGTTCTTTAGATAACACTATTCGTATATGGGATATTTTTGAAAGAAAAGGAAGACAAGAGGCAATTACAATGTTATGTGATGGTAATTATATATCTTAATTAATTTTTATGTAAATAAATGTATAATGATTGTAGTTAATAATTGTTTAACAATTTTAGATCATAACATCTTCATAATTTATTAAAAACTGGGAGTAAAAAAATCTAAGTGAATACATTTTTACGAAAGCTATATTAAAAGTGAAGAAATTCTATATATTAATAAATTCTAAACATTTTTTATAATTTAAATTGTTGATTTTTTGCTGACAATATGCTTGACTAAGTGTAGCTGTCTACAGCCAGCATGAAGAAGTGTGGTGCAATACAATTTATGAAAAGGGGTGCAGAATATTTTCAGAACCCAAAATTTCTCCCAACAATACACAAAATTTCCCCAAAAATTTACAAAGTACAAAAAAATGATAAATATTTTAATTTAAATGGTATTATTTATCATTTTTTAGTTTAATAATTTTGATTGTATAACAAAACAATTTTTGACTTTTTCCAATTTATTAATATTTTATAGTTTGGGAAATTTATTAGGAATAAATATATACTTTTATACATAGATTATACAGGATTTATTAATAAATAATAAATAAATAATTGCTTTTTTTTTCTTATTTTCAAAGCCATGTAGATTTATGGTTATGGATTAATAACAGAATGAACTACTATAATTTAGTAAAACATTTTATTTTAGTTATAATAATTCAGCAATTATAAAAAATATATAACTGTTAATTAGAAAAATTAACTGATTAAAATGTTGGAGACTCAATAGCATATGTGCATAGTAAGTCAAATACTGTCTTATTTTGTCAATGTGCCATACTGTAAGAGATATGAGGGTCAGGGCAAATCATGGAATTTAAAACAAAAATTTGAGTATGAACCCTGTAACTAGTATGCAATTTAGAAAGTATTGTCTCAAATTTTCCACTAATCTCATTTTTTATTTTATTTCCATCTGTAATATATATTTTAGATGTAATTATAAAATAAGTGAATTGGAAAAAACAATATTTGAGCTATATTAAGTGCTGAAAATAGAAAATGGTTACCAAACAATAAAACTTTTTATTGTTTCATTTTATTTTGGTTTTATTCATTAAATAATAATAATAATATATAATGATGATTACAATGAATGATTACTGGATTATATCAGGCTATATTAATATTGCTATTAATAATTAAATGTCAAGTAATTTGGGCTAGAGGTAGCCATTAGGCCAAATTACTTACTTGACAAGTAATGATGAGTAGTAAGAAATACTGAAATAACATTCAAAAAAATTAAATAGAAAAATATTTAAAAGTAGTAATGTCTGTAATATAGTGGATGCTTGAAGAGTCATCTGGCTCAAAACGAATGGCTAGTATTGGCAAAAATGATTGCCTTATGAGATAAATAAGTGGTAAATGAGGATAAATAAAATAATTTTCACACTGACTCTACAATATCAATTTGAGAATCAATTGTTTAATTCTTATTCACTGTAGACCTCTAATATAAACTAAAGTGACAATTAACTTTTAAACAGTTCTCTGAGAGTTGTTATATAGAAAATGAGAATCACTATAAATTTATCAACCTTCAAGATAGAAATTTAAGTAAGTGTCCAATAATATTAATTAAAGTGACAGTTGAAGTACAGAAAACAGGAGAGGACATAAGTAAATGTTTGCTTTCCAGAAAAATCACAAAGGCAGATGTGGTAGTACATAAAGGATTTTTCATTTTATTTTTTCATAGATGCTGTTGATATGTTTAGAAAAAAGAAAACCTTTAATTATATTAGCATCTAAATTTTTAAAAATTTAGTTAAACATATTGATATATCCTAAGTTTTCCTGTTCATTTAAACCAATAAATATTATTATATACTGTAGTTAAACAATGTACTAATATAAACTTCTTGTTTTTCTTGATATTTTTTAATACATTTTTATGAAAATATAAATAAATTATTTCTTATGCAAATAAAATTTTTTATTGTTTTTTGAATACATAATGTTATTAATCTGTAATTAATGTATTTATATGGTCTACTGATCAGAATATTTGTAGTTTTTCTCTATGGATAAATTCAAACAGAAAAATAAATATTGATTCAATTCAAACATGTAGAATCACCTGATTAATATCTTGTGAATGGCTAATGCTATTTATTAACTTTGATGATAAATCCGTGAAATTTTAATATTAATTTTGATTTTAATAGCACTTATCTAATTTTGGTTATAAAATAGTTTTTATAATTAAGAATTATCAATAATAATTTCAGTAAAGAGATAAATTCAATTTTATTTACAAGAATGAAAAAAAGAAATTTAGTTGAATAATTGATTGTAGAAGTAAAGATATATTGATTTGTCTGTCTATATGAAAATATAAATAAACATATTTTTCAATGTTATGAATATTAATTTAATTCAACTAGTAAAATCTTAATAAATTTACTCTAACATTTTATTCCTTTGTTAGTTTTAGCAGTTGAATTTAGACCAGATGGCCAAGAGTTTGCTGCAGCAACAATTAATGGTCAAATTTCATTTTTTAATACTGAATCCAATACTCAAGTTGGTAGTATTGACAGTAGAGATTTAGAGGTTGGCCGCAAGGATTTTGATTTGATTACTGCAAAAAAATTACAAGCAGCAGCGTAAGTATTGAACCAAAGAACTAAACATTAAATGTATATATGTTGTTATATTTAACAGAGTATTTCATGTAAATTTGTGTTGTGTAAAGTACTGTATTTTATTTTTTTATTATGGAGTAAAATGACATGCTATTTAATTTTTCAGTTGATACAAATTTAAAGATATTGAATAAATATTAGAGAATCAGATTTTAAAATAATATCTATGATTTTTATGCTTTCTGAGTTTAATTAGCTTTAGGAACTACTATATATAACTGTTTTACAGAAATTTATTATTAATTTGTTTTTAATATTTTAGTTTTTTTACAACTTTGTGTTATACAAGAGATGGTAATTATTTATTGGCTGCTGGAAAATCTAAAAATGTTTGTATATATCATGTTAAGGAACAGATTTTATTAAAAAAATTTGAAATAACTGGTAACCATTCTTTTGATGGTATTGAAGTAAGTATTATAAACTGTTTCTAAGTTTTCGTTTAATTATTTAATCTCTTAACTTTATACTTTTCTGTTCGATTAGTCTTTTATCAGTCAAAGAAAGATGACAGAATTTGGAAATAAGGCTCTGATAGAAGAAAGAGATGATGAATCAAATGTTGCAATAAGTCTTCCAGGTGTGAGAAAAGGAGATATGGCTGCAAGAGCATTTAAACCAGAAATAAAAGTTTCAGGAATTCAATTTTCTCCAACTGGTAAAGTTTTGAATTTTATAATTTGCAAAGAAATCAATAAAAAACGAACAAACATTAGATATTAAAATAAAAATCAAAACTAATACAAAACAAACAAATAAAATTTGAATACTACAATTTCCAGCATATAATCTGCATTGGCATACAGCACACGAAAATTGCTAAAACAAAAACAAAATCATCATATAACTCACACTGTTGTATATTGTGCATCTTTGATTCTGTTGTTGAAAACGTTTTTCTTAATCTATATGCATTAGAAGATGTAAAAGAAGATTTTAAATTTAATTTGCATACTAGTACTTTTTATATATGAACAGGACTTATTATACTGGAAAATATGGATGCATATATTTAGTCTTACAGATTAAAAATAATGTTTTTTATGTAGTTCACAAAAAAGTACTAGTATACAAATTAAATTTAAATAATAGAAAGGACACAAAGGCATAATAATTAAATGTAAAAGAAGAATTGCCTATTCCTTTTTTTCCCCCCCCATTAGTAATCATTATAGATGTAATTATAATTAGCCTGAAGCAGGACTAAAACCCACAACTTCTGCTTGCCCTGCAGATGTATTGCCAGTTACACTACCCAAACCTCTATCCAATCTTCACTTCCATAACTATTAATTAGATATAACCATACTGGTAGACGGTCGGATGGCCAAGTGGTCAAGGTGGCAGCCTACCACTCTGACAGACCCGGGATCAAATCCAGATGGGTCAAAAAATCCCCTGGAATTTTTTGGAGGTGGTCCATTCGGATATGTCGGGTCCCACCCCTCACCACCCAGTCGCTTCATTGTGGGCTTGGCTAAACCCATAATGAGCCTGCTGAAAAGAGGCCCTCTTAGTGTCCATAGGGCGGAAGGAGTTTAAAAAAAAAACCATACTGGTTTCTCATGACAACAACTGCAGACAACTCCAGCACCCATTACCTGTAACTCCCACTATGTCATTCAGCTGGCTATCACTATACTCCATTGATCCTTTTTTTTTTCAGAAACTTCTAAATTAATTACTAAATATTGATGTAATTGTAATGTCAACAAAATGGAAAAAAGAAAACAGAATATTTAAGACAGAAAACTGCATTAATCATCAGAAATAATAACTCTGCCAATAATTATAATTTTGTCAAGATGAGAGAGCTCAATAGTTTCAATGAATTCTAATGCCATGCTGGTGGTAGCACAAGCTTCCAGAACCATTTGTGCTATAAAGTCTATGAAACAGTGATACCTACAAGTAATGTCAGACATTACTTTATTTGCCTTCATTTGTATTTCATAACTCAGCTGCCCCTAACATGGGGAACAAATGTTGTTCAGCATTTGTTCTCCATTCTCCATGTTAGGAGCAGCTGAGTTATAAATACCTGGCTCTAGACATATAAGTATACTGACTTCTGTGAAGAAAAAACAAAATGATCAACAAAATGAAGAAAAGTTCTATTACATTTCTGATCTCTATCTCTTATTTATTTTTTTTTTATGGTATGTTTATGAAGAAAATGCAAACAACCATAGTTGCTGAATTTTCTCCCTAAAAGTGATCTAGTTTATCTTCAAAGATCATCACATTCTTTGATGTGAACAAGAAGACTAATGGTAAAACATGACATTGCAGGCCTCGGAGTCGCTCACTTTTCTCACTTGTACTCACTTTTCTGAAGTATCCTCACTTTTCTCACTTTTCAGGTCATTTTCTCACTTTTCTCACTTTTTTGGTCATTTTCACGTGCTTAATTAAGATGTGGGACAAACCAAAAATAATTTTAAAGCCAAACGAATTGCCGAATTATCAGACTATCGGAATAGAATTTTTTAGAAGAAAATACGCGGCCCTGAGCAGACTCAAAATTGCAACTGCCCGCTCAGTGTCGTTAGGTTATAGGAAACAAAAATTTATTTAACGTATTTAAAAAAATCTTTTATGCACTTAAAAAATCCCTCTCATTACAAATTCAGAAGCCAGTGTTGAGTAAACTTATGTATTCATGCCATATTTTCATTATTCGCCAAAATCTACCTTATCCGAATTGCATTTCCTTCTACAGAGTTTAAAAATAAGTATTCTAAGCATCCCTGCGGTTTTGGCTGTTTTCTAAGAAAATCACTAAAGTCCTTTTGCAGCGGAAAACACATTACGCAGAGGGATTAATCTCTCAAGCTGACAACACTGCTGCCGCTTTTAAATTCAAAATATATAATTATTAAAATTAACACGAGATAGTAGCGTAACCTCCTACCACTAAACAAGATTTCGTTTCTGACCATTTAGTTATTCTGGTTATAGCCCAATAATTTGGTAGATTATTTGGTTTTAATTAACAATCGGGTTATGGAGTTGTCGTTTACAAAAATATTTTTTTACTTGATTTATCTTTAAATAATTTCATAAACTTGAGTTTAATAAAATTACTTTAATGATTTCATAGCATATTGTTAACGTTAAATCACATCTACATCTTCCCATAAATGTATGTTTAAATTGACTACAAGTATAATTATTCCATATAGTAAGTGTTATTTTCATAAAATGTGTGATTACTTTCCTTGTGAAATATCCATTTTTTAATCTTCTCTTATGCCGATTATAATTGTGCATTAATTGAGAAACTAAAAAAGTAAACGAAAATGTAAATTCATATTTACATATAAAATTTACCAAATAAATTAGCCTAAAATATTCGAAGTGTTGTAAAAAGTACAACACGTAATTGCTTGTGAGAAAGATTTTCATACGCTTCCCAAAGGTTAACAACTTTGCAACGATGTTGGTTTTTATTCATCTGCAGGAAAAAGTTCCTTGTTATTTATGAAACCATTAATAAAATATTATTTTACTTATATTATTTGGAGTACTGTATATTTATTTCAGATTTATTATTTTATTTTGAAATCAATATTTACACATCTCGAAGCATTAAAAAATAAACAGTTTCTGATAATGATAAATATCCGAGAATAGCCAAATTAGTGAAATCAGCATCGAAAATCCCGTTCCCATGAAAGAGAGGATCAATTTTATGCCGGGCACTTTCTCTTGATAGAGCATCGGTGTTGGAAAGAATGCTTAATTCACTTTTGATTGTTAAGGAGGGACTGAACATGTATGACCAAAGCCCACACCTTGTACCTATTACAAAGGACGACTGAAATTAGCTTCCTCGGTGCATAGAAATTATCAAGAACGATTGGAAAATGAAAAGAAGTTAAAAGAATAAGAGAAACGGAAAAAAGAGCACAGAAATGTTTTGAAGAACAACAAAAGAAAGCTATTTGTAACATGAAGATTACGGAACTGCAGCTGAGTTTAAACCAGAAAAATGTAGAAGAAAATGAAATACATGCAACAGGCCAAGTTTTGTTAGAAGCAGCAAACAAAAACACTGGAGAAGGCTATTAACAGCAAGAACATAAATGAAGTACAAGCAGCACGTGTGATGCTTATTAGTGTTAAGTGTTCAAAAGCAAGAGGAAGCGAAAAAGAAGGAAGCTGATAACATGCAGAATAATCTTAATAAAAGAACATCATCTTTCATGACTGATTATTTACAGAAGCCAAAGACTTTTCAAGTATTCATGTTTTACTTGAAATACAGAAGCCACTGGTTATCGGGAGACAGAAAAAAAAACGCGATATAACCGAGTAATAAAAATTCTGGGCTTTTACTGAACAGATTATACATGCTATGGAATCGCTATTCTTTCGTCAGCAAGTGTTTCTGATATAAAATAAGCCTAGTTTTTCAATCCTGAATTTTATTCGTAGGTTATATCGAATTAATTGACGTTTACGTAAACATCGAAACCATGAACGCCCATTTAGCATTATTGTTTCTTTAACAATGACATTGAAAGACAAATACTGTCGATATAAAAACAAAACATCAATTGCGATTTTATTATACAGTACTATATAAATCGCTTATTAGAAATTCGTGTGGTTTATATTTTTCAATAAAAATTATAAATGCTGTAATTGAAAATTTAAAAAAATAAATATTGAATATATAATAGAACATCAAAACTTATAAAATTAGAGTAAAAATTCTCTAAAAAGCAAAATAAAGTTACTACTGTATAAAAATTTTAAAGTTTTCGTTCAGAATTAGAGAGATCGTTTCCTTACACATTATGCAGTGAATTCGAAATTTTACACCTTTATGTGAATTGACGCAATACCGTTAATTCACATAAAGGTATGAAATTTCGAATTCACAGAAACTTGTAAATGAGGAGACTGTACTTAAAACTAATAAATAAACAACTTTTATATCAAAAGGAAACAAATGACAATCGATCTATCCACCTGTTCTGCATATTTAGCTCTTTCTCGTATTTCGTTGCAAATAGAAATTCAGTGGCAATTGGTAATTTAAAATTAATTGACTCAAATGCTTTTAAAATTTGGGGGACCAAAAAAACGCGATATAACGAGTGGCTACTATATTACAGTATATACAGAAATTTTTAAAATGTGTTTAACCATAACAGAATAAAAAGAAAATAACAATTTTTACCGCTATTTTGATGAGTTTTCCTTCTGTGTTTTCACTTTGTTTTGTCACTATTGCACTCACTTTTTATTCACTTTTTTCTGTATTTCAACTCACTTTTCTCACTTTATCAAAGGGGAAATAGCACTCCTAGGCCTGCATTGTTGCTATGTACAGATTAAAAAACCAAAAGTAAAATCTACAAGTAAAACATGATGTTGACATTTATAATGCATATCAATATAAAATATATTGTTTATAATTTGCTTAAGTAAACAAGTTAAAATAATGCAAGAAATACAAGATCGTATCCAATAATGAAGTCTAATAGTTAACAATACCAATTAGCAGTTATTACTTTTGTTAATTTTTTTGCTAATAAGCAAATCTTAGATTTGTGAATATGGAAAATGATTTGCAAATAATAAAATGTATGTATGTAACTTGCATAAATGTGGAACTTATACTGTACAAATTGCTTAACTGTTCTTGATGGATATTCTAAAATATAAAAAATTGTAGAAAGCAATATAACATCTGTTAGCAATGGCACTTGAGTCTTGAATAGATGAAAATCATTTTGGAATTTATTTCTATTAATCAGGCACATAAATTATGTCTATTTAACTATTGACCAATGTGTCTTTAAGATACAAGTAGTTTTAACTTTTCTTTTACTTTATATTTTATTATAATAAATATTAAAATAATCATCAAAAGCTGTGATTTTGTGAATATGTTATAAAAATTATTAGTTTTGTCATCTTGTGGTGCATCTTGATTTAAATTTTTATTATAAGAATACATATTTTTGATTTATTACCTTGAGAGATATAAACTGTTTTCCATTGTTTATCATTTTTATAGTTTCATAGAATGTAAATACTTCTAATAAACTTTTTTGATTTTGATATAATATTTTCACAGAATCTAGATTTTTACAAATAATTATAGCTATAATAATTGCTATAATAAAAGTACATGAAATCCCTGTGCAACTTTTGTTGTATAGTCTTGTATTTCATGATGATGATATCAATTTATTTAAAATTATTAAGGCTTCAACACTAGAGTAATTTTTATTTTATTTATTGTAAGGAAATGGAGTGTATTTAAATGGTATTAGTTGTTTATAAATATTGAAAATGATAGAAATGACTTAAATCAAAAATATTATTAAATTAATCTTCATAAATTTGCAAGAATTATTATTTTTGATTAAAAGAGATTGGATATTTTTGAAACTTTTCATTTTTATTTCATTTCTGGTCATTTCTTTCTAATTAGAACTATGATTCAAATTTTAAGTTCTCTTCTAGTTAAAAGATAATATGTTAAGATACAACTAAATTTTAAAATTTGAATCAATATTTTAATTAAAAAGGAACAGGTTGAATATTTCTTTTTGCTGTAGTCTTTATATATTATAAATTAGAAATTAATTTTATAATTTATAAATAGCAAGTTGTGTCAAAAATTTAATTTTAAAACAGAAAAAAAGATTTTTATTAGATTATTTATATTATATTTTTAGGTCGTTCATGGGCAGCTACTACAACAGAGGGTCTTTTGATATATTCTCTTGATTGTACTCTTGTATTTGAACCATTTAACCTTGAAGAAGATATTACCCCTTCCTCAATACGACAATTGTTACAAGAGGAAAATTTTTCTGATGCCTTTATAAATGCACTTCGATTGAATAAATCTTCAATAATAATTGAAGTTATGGAAACTATTCCTGTGAATAATGGTCAGTAAGTTTGTTATTTTATTTCTTAATATTACTGTAGATTAGTTTTAAAATTTTTCTTTTATTACTTTTATAGTGGAAGTCATAGCTAAATACATGCCTCATATATATGTTGAAAGATTATTAAACTTTCTTGCTGATCATTTGGATAAAACAAAACATATTGAATTCTATTTGACATGGGTGAAAGAACTTCTCACTTCTCATGGAATCTTGTTGAAAGAAAGATCATCCCAAATGTCATCTACATTTTGTACCTTACAAAAAATATGTATGCAATATATTGAAGATCTGGGAAAAATGTAAGTTTTTCTGTAACTAATAAAAAGTCATTTTTATATCAATTTTGAAATGTGAATATGAAGAACATAGTTTATTTATTCATATTCATACAAGATATTTAACTGTATTATTTAATAAATTTACAGTATGGTCTTGGTTTTATGTGAGGACTGCATATCAGTACTACATAAAATGAAATTCATAAATTTGTACTTTACTGAAGGTAATCCCAGATGATTGCTTATGTAATCATTTACAATTAACAGAAAAATTGTAAAATTTCTTTAAAACATTTTACTAATGTTTTTGCTATATGTACTGAATTTCATGATAAAAATAGTAAGAATTACTCCTGTGCATCAAACAGTTAATTTAACCATTCATTATCTGTAAAGACAAATTCTGTATACATTAATCCTGCATAAAACAAGACCCTATTGTAATTACTAATTATATAATGTGATTTAAATTTAAATAAATCAAAACCTATAACTAACTAAAGTGAAGAAATGTAATATTCAGAGTAGTTCAAAATAATAGTTTGTACCATACATTTGAAACATTTCAGTTGTTTTATTGCTCTGCTCTGGCATTAAAATATCCGATCTGTTCTCCAAAGAAAAACTTTTTAAAAGAAACACTTAACATCAAAAATTAAAAAAATTAATAAACTTTATTTTATAGTAATACAATGTCATTATTCATTCTATAAAATAAAATAGCAGAAAGTAAATCATCTTTCATTTTTAGTCAGTCATCATTTAATATTAATTTTACAGCAGAAAATAATCACTCAACACTCTAGTATTGGTCATACACAATGCAATACAATAAGCAGCTTGAATACGCTTTGAGTAATTTTGAATCACCTCAAATACCAATTTTATTTTGAGCTTGCCCATACTCTCCATTGTACTGCAGTATTCACAAAAATGTTGTTTGAAGTCTTCTTTTTTGAAATCATCATCTTATGTTATTAAGTGCTTTTTGAAGTGTCGTATTCTTGCTGTGATATTTGAAAACTTATCTAGGATGCTTCTGTTGAAAATTTGAATCCTTCATTCATTTGTGTTGTACTGAAATGTTGAAAAATCTTTTGTTTTTTAAGTCATTGGGCTGTATCTAAGAGTTATTTTGCTTTTCTTATTTATTAATAAAGTTATATATTAATAAAGTTATTTTCTTATTTGCTGTAGACTCAGTAAAATCTTTTAGCATGGATTGACATAAACTCCAGCAGAAAAATATACATTTTCAAAGTGTTTCTCCTTGTGTTTTTTCATGGAAGATGAAATTCTCATTGCATCTTCTCCTGCATTATCTCAGAAACTTTTAGTGAGTTCATGCCACTCTTTCATGAAACATCTGGGAGTTACATCAGTAGCTTGAAGTGTGATTGTTATGTGGTTTGGCTTTGCCAAGAAATTTTTCAAGTACATCATCTCCTCCCATTCAGCTCTGCTTAACTTCAGTTCTCTTGTTTCAGAAGCAGCTATTTGTTCACAATAAGATTGAAAAACAATAAACTATTCAATTATTTTATATGTGATATATAATCAGTTAGTGTCCAGTAGTTGAGTTAATCCATATAATGCAAGTAAAATACTGCAAATATTTGTTGTTTGTAATTTGACAGCAACTTCAAATTTTTCAACAAAGTTTTTTGCATGTTCTTTCTTTAACCTGTCCTGTGTTATTCCCGACAATTCTCGGGGTCATGACTTCTGATCTCGAGCATTTGACTTGAGATATCTCATTAGAGTATCGGTATGTTTTTGGAACTAGATGTCACTAGTCATTATAATTTTTATATTAAAACTAACTTCCAAAATATAATTTTTTTTTGTTTTTATATTTATTAATATATCTATTTTGTTTGTGAAAAATAAAAAAATAATTTCGGACAATACAACGGCCATGCTAATTTTTTAAAAACTTAAAATTTTCGTTAGGCTTAACATCGACAAAAATTCAACATGGCGACCACATGCAACGGAGAAAAATTTCAACATGGGATAGGTTAAGCCATCCCAGATTGCAATTGAAATGTAGGTATGTCGCATCACATCACCTTGATTTTTGATTTCAAATCATCTTTAACCAGCTAAGTTAGTAGTATGAGGCAAGAATCCTCAACAACCTGCATGTGATTGTTCACAGTCACATACTCACAGAATGTCATAAAAAGTGGAATATTTAATAAGAATATAAATCCATTTATATTATAACTAGGTATGTTATATGTGTGTGGATAACATGTTAGGTTTTTATTTGTATTCATTGTTATAGTCAACACGAGTGAATTCAATTATGGCATCATCATCAACAAAGGAAAAATTAACTGTGTTTCAAATTACTGGTTGCTACACAAATAGCAATGAAACACCAAGACCTGGTGCAAAGACAAAAACAGGCCAGAATGTTACCAGATGTCAAATTAGCAGTCATTGCACAAATAATTAACGATCATTGCATTATAACACACTAAATGTCAAATAAAAAATATTAATAAAAAAAGGCTGGAGCAATGTAGCTTTAAAATTATCTGTGCTCTAGCTCTAGGCAAAAATCCATTGTTCAGTGTTCCAGGTTCCAGCTCCACACGCTGCTCCAAAACACTGGTTTGTACTACTATAGGTATTGCATAAAATTGTATCTTTGGATCTTTACATGAAATTACAATAATTTTGTTTGAAAAACTGAAGATAAAGAAATTTGCTTTGCTTGTGACATCTGAATCTGTTTTTAAGCTATCAAAACCTTAACAATTAAAAGCAAGGATTATTTTTCACTGTACAGTTATTTGAAAACCAGGATTTCCCAACTAATAAAACCAGTTTTTGAGTCTAGATTTAAACATAAAAATTAATTAATTATTCCATTAAAAACATCAACATTTTGACTCAAAATTGTCTCTGGCATAAAATGGCATTGTTGTTAAACACTAAGTTTTATAAAACTAACTACAAAAATTTTAAAAATCTCCCATGTCTAAAAAGTGTTCAATTCTCATTACAATAGGGAGAAATCTTGCAACAACAGGAAAACAGTAGAAAGATTTGTACACTTAAAAGAATGCGCTGTTTTAGCTTTGAATGACATTGGTGCTTCTCACATGTGGAATGAAGCAGAGTATTGTAAAATTGTAGAGCTCCTTAAAGTTTTAGGACCAATACGTTTAGCAGCTGATGCCTTAGGACGACAAGATGCAAATCTTGTTGTCGTCATCCTATTTATTAACAAGTGAAGGCATATTTGAATTTCTGTTATGTGAATTGAAAAATTTGAAAACTGAAATTAATTCCAAGTTGTTACATGCTGTAGATATACAAATTCGAGAGAAAAGGCAAATGGGATCAGTAACACTTCTTTATTTACAAAATTCACAAAACGTTTGGACAAAGTCATCTAGCGTATTTCTTCCACTAGCTATAAAATCTGATATCATGAAGTTATCTGGACAAATATTATCGAGATTATATTCGAATTAATCTACAGAAGATGACTATGATGATGAAAAAAGTGGCAAAGAAGAAAATCAAGCCATAGCTTTAAAATTGCTATAGAAAAATCGATACATAAATATCTTCAAGAACCTGAAAAAGTGACTTTGTCCAGCCCTAAGACACTAATGAAACAGTTTTTAGTATCAGAGGGTACAAATAGAAGAACAAAAAGTTTAGATTTATTATTTAGTGCTTTAAAAACAATTAAACCAAGCTCACTAGGAAGTTAGAGAGTTTTTTTCTATTTCTGGCAATTTTGTGTGCAAAATAAAGACACGGTTGAGCAATATATCTATAGACGTTCTTTGCTTTCTAAAGTCATATTTTCTTGAAAAATAAGAAATAAAATAATATTTTATAGACATTCATTGTTGCTCGTTTTTCTTTATGGTTTTCTATGGAGTAAATTTATAGTTTAATGTGATAATCTAAATTTTTTTTTTGTGTGTGTGTGTTGATGGTTGATTTTATTTTGTTATATTTTTGAAATTTTATAAATATTAAACAAGTTAAAAAGTTTTAAAATAAGTTGTAAATATCCCTTATCTCCATTTCTCAGGATAAAAATTTGAAAACCGGTTTCGTAGAAAAGTTGAGATTCGAAACCCGGTTTTTTAAAAAGTCAGGTTTTGTATAAACCCCAATGACGTGTATTATTAAACATTTTTATATTTGTTCTATAATTATTTCTTAAAATCTGAAACACTCATAGACAATTTATTAATTAAGATTATAATTTTATATACTGTACTTTGGCCATAATTGTCAGATAATTCTGGATTTTAGTATAGTATATATTTTGATCCACATTGATATAAAATTGCAGCTTATAATGCCTTAATTAGAAAAGTGCATGCTCACTCATCCACGCAGCAAGCTCTTCATGCCAAACTGAGACATACTCATCTCATAGCTATGGACCATGCATACCCCAAGCTCACCCATAAACTAATCGACAGGTTTCACTGCTCCTGAGAAACATTCCAACATCCCATGATGAAGCCTGACCTGATGATGATGAAAGGATCCCAGTCACTTACAACCCATATCTCAACTCAATATATATGGAGATAGCTAAGAAGTGCCACATTTGCATTGCAAACAGATGTCCAACCATTTTTGACATCCTTCGTAATGGAAAGGACATTCCTAACCGGGACAGACTCCCAGGAATCTACAACATCCAAATTAAAGATCACAGATGCAATAGAGAACTCGTTTACATCGGCTCTACAAAGCGCTTCTTGGGGATAAGAATAAAAGAGCACATAGCGGACATATAGCACGCGAGGAACACCACTGCTCTTGCCACTTACGCCAGTGACCCCGACATAGAGCCGGATTTTAACCAGGCAAGAATTATCCTCACCTCACCACACATAGAACATCTAAGATGGTTGGAGGCCATATATATTTACAAATACAGCCTTAACAACAACTGTATTAACCACAAAGAATTAAATCTGTCCATAGCATGGCAAGTGGTAATGGATAAAGAACTATAAATTATTGTCAGTAGCTACCTTCTATAGTGCGCATGCCTAATAAGACATCATCAGATAAACATATTCGAATTTTAAATAATGTTCCTTTTTAATGGCTTTCTAATGGAAATTCATCACTCAACTGTTTGAAATAAATAATCCAACAAAGACATGGAATTTTTGAAAGAGTTTGTGATTTTGTTAAATGATGCCAAAAGAGCATGAAAATAGAATGAGTACATATGGAATACCTGTAAATATTGAGGTAAAGATTTGGCTAGATTACTTTCTTTTCATGTCACATGCAACATATAAGTTAGAAACCAATAAGTCCACCAGTAATATTACTAACATACAAAATTCTTAATATCTCAGAAAAACATTGAGTTTTGGCTTATGTTTACTAAAGTTCATTTTACTCAATATGGTATGTAGTTTCTACCATATAAATACTAAATTTTTTAAACCCCGGTATAAATTGTATACACAATGGGTAGAAAGTAACTAGGCATTGAGAAATCACCATTATTTTTGTAATAATAATGCAATCATTATAAAATGTGTGTGTGCATGTACACCAATCAATGAAATTTTAAAATCTCCCATTTGTGGTGTGGTCAGTGACTGAGACAGGCTGCATGCACAGTTGCAAAAAAGATACTGACTGCTTGTCTGTTCAGGAGCAAATGCAGATTACTGCACACTATGAAGTGTGGAAATCAGTGGTTGCTGCACAGAGATGGTGGTTTAAGGTGAAGGGACATCATGCTATACTCCATCCATAAACAGTCAGAATTGTCATTTGAAACTAAAATCGCCACAGGTTCAGTTGCAGAAGTGGTCTTTCATCCATATCACAATTTAAACATTCTGAAGAAAATGTGTTGTTGACGGATGGCACCTGTACGTACCTACATTAAATTTTAAGGTACACATCTGTATTTCCATTTAGTAAGGTACTGGTACATATCAAGTAAATTTCATCATCATTGCATTAGAAATATAGAAATTATAGCAATTTCTCAATGCCTAGTTACTTTCCACTGCCCTTAGGTTGTTATAGCATTAGTACATCATTGCAAATAATATTTATAAGAAATATTTTTAATTATAATAGGAAAAAACTGTGATAAGCCGATAAGTAATTGTAAACTATGTAAACCTTTGCTAAATTTGAATTGAAAACAACAGAAGAAGGCTGTTTTAATAAAAATACAAAAAATAAGCAAAAATTTAAATCATAGAAATATTCTTAAATATTATCACAATAAAAACGTGTCTGGAATTTTCCAATTTGGCAGGTTTCCATTTTATAGAAGATTGTTTTTATTAATATAAAAAAAAAGAAATAATTTTACAATTCATTTTTAGAAATGGTTATCCATTAACATAAGAGTCCTCCAACATATCTCATTCAATTTAAGTGTTTTATGCTTTGAAGACGTAGAAAACACTGAAATGTGTATATAGTACTTGGAGGGAAAAATGTGTAAATACTCAGTACCTACAGAATGTGTTTTAAATTGTCCTTTTCTCAAGGATGTACAGTACCACTTGCTAACCAACTAATTCACTAAACACTTGTTAACTTACACTAACAGTAAACTTTTCACTTTTTATTTAAAAAGTACATGTAGTTTGTTTTTAGAAATTAATTGTTGTTCTTGATAGTGCATTGCTAAATTTTGTCTAGTTCTAAGAATTTTGCCATTTGTTGCTTCTTTTGTCTAATTAATAGGGAAGAGTAAAAGTGTTTGATAACTTTTACATATATCAAATTAATTTTATTTTTAGTAATTACTTTAGATTTTATAGCATATATTGTTTTTTTCCCCCCCCAAAAACTGTGATACTTTTTAAAACTTTGTTACTCCTATATTCTTCTAAAGTCACATATTTATTTCCTTTCACGTTTAACTTTGAGAAGTATAGTCTAGTTTTAATCAGTATAAAAAATAATAGTAGTGAAAAAATCAGATAATTTGATTTTAATACAGAAGAGTCCCAGAAAGTCAACTCTTGATAACTCAACATTCTGTAAACTTGTGTCATTTGAAAGAAAAAAATACATGTAATCTAATTTTTACTTCTATAACTTAACACTAGGATCAGATAAGTTATCATTCTTCACTAGTAAAACTCAATAATAGCATCAATTCCATGTGTTAACAAAGAATATAGCCCTTTTTCCAAGATGTTATGCAAAATGCCATGATGCAAATGTCAAGCTTGAAAGTAGCCACCAAATAGTGAATAGTTTTTTTAATTAAAATTTAACTGCAAATGAAAATAACATAGTTGAAAATGAAAAATATTGGTACATAGTTGATACTTATATGAATTTGTACGTATAATATTCTGCTATTTAGAGTAGCATCATCATTATGCCATAAAACTTCATTTTTGATAACTTGTCACCTTCTCAGTTCACATCAAGTCAACTTTATATACAGTACCTTTAAAATGTAATAATAATTAAAAGTAATTTAATTCTGTACAAAAATATTTTTAAAATATTAGACTTAATTTAACTTAAGTAATTAAAAGAATATTTATCATTAATTTTGTGAAAGCTATATTGAAAAATTTATATTTCATGATATTTATTTTCACATTATTAATATCTTAGACACAAGGTTGGATTTAGACTTGATTTTAAACTAACATATAAGAGGTCCTGTTTTTTTTACTAAATAACAATAAATTCCAAAAATTGAATGCTCTGCAGTTAATGAAGCTTCATTAGATATGTGAGTGCTACTACTATAAGTAGTAACTTGTTTAGCTTGTGTGTAAATCTAGCCTTCTTAAATGTACTGTACTGTACCTTTACCTGAGTATAGAAATTATTTCATGTAACAGTTAGTAATGTTAAATACCAGGCATGACAATATCATGCCACATACATTGTTCAGATACTTAATAAGCTGTTATTCATTTAAAAAATGCCAAAAATTTAATCCGATAAGATTTTATTTTATGAATATAATTTTTAGAGCCATTAATCAATCTGAAATTTGTTGTTTGTTAAATAGTTAGTTCTATTTTTTTTTTCTTTATGATGTATATGTCATGAAATCTTATCTAATTTGAATATTCAATTATTTGAATATTTTAATGTTTATCAGGAAACATTCAATTAATCATTATGATTACACATTTGATAGGAAGGTAAATGTTATTTTGTGTTTATTTGATAAATAATTAAGACAGTTTTATAATTGTTTTAGCAGATTTATATGACCTTGTTCAGATTTTCTTTATATTTGTTATATTTCGTAGAAAAACTAAGTAAATATACTTTATTTTAGAAAAATATATTACACAAAATTAAATTAAATTTATATTATTCTACATAAACGTTAATTAAATAATTAATTAATTAGTGATAAATTCCATCATTCCTGGATGTTAAACTGATAAGTAAAAACTTAAAAATTTAATGTATATTTACTAGTGAATTAAAAATGTTTTTTATGTATACGTTATTTGTAACATTTTTTTAGTTTTTGATGATAATTTTTTCTGATTTTCCCTATTGATTTAGTCTTATAATTTAAATTTAAATGACACACTCAATAGCAGTATGTTTCTACTTTCAATCTTGCGTTTTGAGATTTCAACTAATAGAAGACAGAAATATTTTGAAAACTGGGAAATATTAAAGGAAATATATATTATTTTATACTATAACATTAACTTATTTAATTTATTTATTCATTTATTTGACAAAACATAACAGGTTGTTAAATTATGCTAATTTAAAAAAAATTTTTATTCTAGATGTGATTACAACAAGTATTCATTAGAATATATAATATCTATGGGACGTCTTCAAGAGAAACAAGCGGCTTTAAACGAAAATGTAAATGATAACTTAGCAGAAAATATGTCAGATATGGAGTTGTCTTGACCAAACTTAATTTTCAATATTTGAAAATTATTGTAAAATATTTATATTGTTAATTAATCAATATGTATTTTAAATAATTTGTTATGAAAATAAATTTTGCATTTTTTGTAAAGTTTAACTTTTATTCTTAGGTATTATTTATAAATTTATTTCAGAAAGAAATATATTATTTATTTAATAATATAAATGAAAATTCTATAAATTATTTATATATAACATAAAAATAAATTTTATAAAATATAATTATACTGTATTACAATGTGTAATACATTTTATTGGGCTGCAATTTGAAAAAATTCTAGACTTATAAATTCCCGCTGTCGTCCGTCTGTCTTTGCTTAATCTCGACAACGGAGTTACATAGATAAAACATAATATACAGTTAATCGGGAGTTACATACATAGTATATAGTTAATCGGGACAGGAGGCCCCGATTAACTATATACGAACTTTCTATGCAAGCCGGAAGTCACGTTATTTCAATTCAAAAATTTTCCCCTGTAAAGTATTAGATGACCAACATGACTATTGTAATAGGAAAAGTATTGTAAGATATACAGGGACGAGACAATTAATTTGAGGTGGAAAGCATATATTTTAAATTAAAAAATATGATTAAAAATTGCAGCCCAGCATTGTGACCATGTCAATAAATATTTGCATTATATAGAGATGGTCGGTTACTTTTTAACTTGAACCAAAAACGTTATGGAATCTTCCTTTGGCGACAAAATTTGAAATCTGAAGATAAAAACATAATACTGATCACTTTTGATACCCCCATCTTAGGCCCTCCACATAAGGCCTTGTGCGTGTCCACTGGTTGTATGTGCTTAGTTATGGCATTGACTATACAGTAGTGTAGTTTAAATTTCGGGTTTTTGTTGGCACTTAATACTTCATATATACGCTAGCTCTTTGCTGTTGAAAAATTTGGTCTTCATTACTGCTTAAAGTACAGTACTGTTTTATATAACTCTTAGCATAATGGAAGAAGCAAATAAATTTATTTTTCTGTCAAAGATGAACTTGAAAGTTTAGAATGCTGTGATGCTATGATTAAGTTGCTAAAATGAATCAGCACAATGCTTTTGTAGGGTTTAAAAAAAATTGAAAAACAGTTAATATGGAAATGTCAACAGAAAGATATGAAAACCTGATTCTCAAGAGAAATCGAATCGGAAAGAATAGGGAAGTTGAATTAGCTTTGAAGTTTAATGATGCTTGTGAAAAATGCTCGGGTTAATAGTCGTAAAGAAGAATTCACAAAAAATATGGAAAAGAAAGATTTGATTGAATCAGTAAACAAAACGAGAGAACGTGTTGGTGGTGAGAGGAAAAGTTCTGTTTCTTTGTCAGCTGAATTGTGGATAAAGATAGAATGGCCAAAAATTATTGCTAAATATTCATCGAGGAATATCTATACCACATACGAAACATTATTTTATTTTCGCTCGATGCCTGAACTTACATAGCCTGTATGTTTAAACATGAAAGTGCTGAAGGAACCATATTGTATTTTGTTACGTTAATATGTAAGACCAGAAATAAAGACTTAGTAATTGGAAAAAACAAAAATTCTAGACGTTTTAAGGGTGTAAAATATTTAACTATATACAAGTGGATTACTGTTCAAATAAACTTTAAAACGAAGGATTATTTTCTTGGTACTGTAGACAATTGTACAGCACGTCCATGTTTTAACAATATTATCATTAAAATAATATTTCTGCGAATACATCACTGATTCAGTCAAGAAATCATATCTAGTTCTTTAAAAGGTACACTACAGAAGTGAAATGTATACAAAAATTTTAGAAGCTAGATGATAATCAAGCACGAACTGAATGACCGCTATTGCTAAAAGAATTTTCCTACTTGACGCACTACATCTTTTGGCAATGTCGCGGGATCAAGTGTCTGAGAAGGGCGCTGAGAATTGTTAAAAAAAAAAAAAAAAAAAAAAAAAAAAAAAAATAGGCAAGAGAGATATGAAAATGAAACCGTCTGTTGAAGGGATCGTAAATAATACTCCAGGAGATATGTCAAAGAAAAGTTTAAATAGTTGGCAATTGACAAGAAAATTTCTCTCTGATACGATCCATCATCAAAAATACGAGAAATTGTTAATGAAGAGAGCTCTGATGAATTATTTGATGAAATTGAAGAAAAAAATCAACACGAAGACAGTCAAATATTTAGATGCGAGAAGCTCCTCGAATACTTCGTCTTGGAGTACAGTGCAGATGTGTTGGGTTTCGAAAACACGAATATGAACGTTTTATACGAGAAATATTCAGATGGATTTCGGACAATTCGAGCAATTATTTTTATAATTAAACTTTCAAGTTGTTCTTTAAATTTATTTCTAAACGTTTTTAAATGTTTCAACGTGTTTAAATTATCTTATTCAATAAAACCAGAATTTCCACTAATTGTGATCGAATTATATTCACCGCATAGTGTTATCATTCGGTTATTGTTATCAGTCCAAAAGTGACTAAAATAAACGGCATCTACTGTATCTGGTGTCCAGAAAGTTCATTTCTATTTCTGATAGGTTTACTTATTAATATTTTAAATTGAAGAAAATAATTCTGAAATAAAGAAATATCTTAATTTTGTGTAGTTTCTAAATAGAGCTGAAAAAAATTATAATAAATTAAAAACAATTATTTTTCATTAATAAATGAAAATGATATTTAGGCATATAACAAATAAAAAAGATTTATTTACTATACTTTTTATATATTTCAATAAAATATTATATTATTAAATTTGGAAAGTTTAACTCTATAAAAATTGGGAAAGAACATTTATGGGCATTCTTATATCATTGAGATTTTAATGCAATTATGAGAAACAAGTTTTAATGAATGCTTGATTTTAAAATTCTACAATGATAAGAATAACAACTTGATTGTTTCATAGTCAAAATTAGATTTACCTGTCGCAATGTTGTCTAACTTACACCGAATAAAAATTATCAAAATTATGGTTATTAAACGAATGATTAGAACGTGCAGTCTTTTTTCTATATTTTGAATGTAAAATAATAATCTAGACTTAAAAATAATAGTATATTAGAGAAGGAGTGTTATTTATATTTATAAAGGGCACTCTGACATATTTTCCAAAAAAAAAGAAAAATTAAATAATTGTGATCGCGTCGACCCAAATAATATAATACTACGTAATGAGAATTGATGATGATATATTTTGTACATGATTGATGATGATTACTTTTTTTAAAACTAAAGTAACAATTTATAAAAATATAATCAAATTTTAAGACATTTTTACGTTTTGTTATCGAATTTATTTAATTCTTCTCTCTGACTGTTTTCGGATTGATTTCTAGGAACTTGTTAGCCTTGAATAAACCCATAAAAGTTTCCTTAAAATTTTGAAAATAACAATAATATAAAAGAGATAAATAAACATGTTATTCGAAATTATTTAATACATTTAAAAATGATTTTTTTAAAATAATTTCTATAAATATTTTTTTATTGTCTGGCGTTCTAAGAAAATGTTCTAACGCTCGAAATATGATAAATCGTTTTCTAAACTGTAACCATTAAACTTAATAGCTACAAAACGTCGTGTAATCATATTAAAGTTTTAAACATCATTTTTCATTTTTTTGCTCTTTAAAGAACTTCTAATTAGAAATCGTAATAGGTTGCGAAAGGCGATACGAGATACTTGAAATTGACCTTGAACGGTTTAAGTCTTACAGATTCGCGGATTATCTTCATTCATTTTACTTTTTTAAAGACATTTTCTACCTTTTTTTTATTATATAACGTTACAAAAGGCATTTAAGTCGTAAGTTCTTTCGTAATTAGTCTACTGTATTAAATATCCAAATTGTAAAAACAAATTTAGTCATTATATGCTGTACTTTAAATACTGTTATTAAACTTAACTGTAAAATTTAAAGTAAATTTTTGAAGGTCGTACTATAAAGATTATTAACTTTAATTTTTCAATATACAACACTTAGGCTTGGTTACTAACTGCGACTGATGGTAAATTCTTTTACTTTACTTGTTATAGATAGAAAACACAATGTTGGTCTTCTTTCGTTTTTTTAAGCATTTTTTATTAATTAACAAGTAAAAGTTTATATTTATCTAATCAACAATTCTAAATTAGTTTATTTTGTGAAAAGAAATAACTGTATTACTTTAAAATACAATCGTTTCGCTGATAACCGCTGTTCCATTCTTGGACCATTTTTGTCAATTTAAATTAATGACCCGTTCAGAAATACGTGTTCATTTAGATACACGTGTAAACAGTATGCACGATGTTGGTCACTGCGCAACTCGCACATGTTTATTGCTCACAGGCACGTGTGTAGTATCCTTCCAGCATGCTGTTTCATTTACAAACACAGAAAAGGGCATGTCCCAATTGTGTGGTTATCAGCAGGAATTTTGATCTCTAACCTTGACGTTAACTGATCATTGACTGAAATGCATTTACTTTTTTTATATATAATTTCGTCATTAATTCGTTTAAATGAGCAATAACTACAAAATCGATTTTCTATAGTTTAATTAATCGATAAATTCTTCCCGGAGTTTCCAAATAACGATTAGTTTTTATAGTTGTTGAAACATAAAGTTAGTATAAATTTAAAACTTAGGAACTAGAATGTGTCTACATATTTTTAAATTAAGAAAATGATTTTTCTACGTTTCCATAAATATTTACAATATAATTGCACGGTTATTCTATCGTTTTAAATAATTTTAGTGTACCAATATCAGTTTGTAAGTTTGTAAATACGTATATTAATTGGGTAAGCAAAAGAAGAAATATTCATCAAATAAAAAAAAAATAATTAAAATGAAATTATTTTTTTAATTAGCAAATTTAATCACGTGTTTTTCCCTCTCATTGAGAACATAATTGTAAAGAGGTCACCGGAAACAGATTTGTGCATAAACTCTTTTGTAAGTAGATTACAAAGACTTATGCTTTTTAGTTAAAGGAAGAGATGCCCTCCACCTCGCTCCGAAAACGCCTACGATTGAAAAAATATTTCTTCTATTATTTAAAACTTTCCAAATTCCACTTAATTTTTATACAGAGATTAACAAGAAAATAGGTTGAACTCTTTCTGTAACATGTGTCGACTTAAATTTTGGTGCTTATGGGTGGTCTAATCCGTAATAGCGTAAGTTGTTATTGATAAAGACGGAGTGCGACCTCTCGGCTGACCCGTTTACGAGAAATAACGAGCGTTAAAATTAGACTCGAAGTCAGCACAGACCATTGATATATCATTATTGTTTAACTATCCGCCCGACTAATTCTTACTGAAAGTTTCATTACATAATCTAATATTTAAAAAAAAAACATTGAATAACTTAAATTTACATAACATTGAATTATAATTGTAACCGTTAATTCCATTAAGAGATTTACAGCGATATTTCTAAATATTTTATTAATTCTACTGCAAAATTTAAAAATGCACTTATTAATATCTTCTTGTTAGCATACAGATTCTAATTTCGTAGTTCAAATTGTTTTCTAATCCAAAATGTCGTCAACTTTATAGTAGAACACGAAACGACTCGAAATAATCATTCTTCTTTTTTATTCTGAAGATCCTCCATAATCGGATTTATCAACTGTTTAGACACCATTAAATACTGTAAATATTTTACCATAAATCATATTTAAACAGCTACTAATAAGTTACTCTTTACTTATTTTTATTTCAATGACAATTCAGTTCTTGTTTTATCATCGTAAGATGGTAGGTGTTGTTTGTTTCTATCTTTTTACATTAATATCGAAGTCCTATATTTAGTGCGCTTTTAGGGCACTAAATCTAGCTGCGTATTTATTAACATTGTCGTTGACACAAATATCGTTAGGAAGTTTCCAACTGTAAGACAAAAAAAAGTGGAAAAAATCGTCGTAGGAACAGACACATTCGAGACCACTTAGATGTCGATGGCAGTTGAAAAAGACAAATGAGGAAGACGATGTCACCCACTTGATTGCCGGCAAAAATAAATCATTATGTGATGGTTTTAAAACATGTTCCTAATTGTACTAAAACAGATTCTTTTTATTTGTTTATCTATCTCTTGCTATTGAGAATTCTATGAACGTTTCCATTTTTTTATGTATTTATTTACTATTGGAAATATAATTAAAGATTTATATAATTATATCTTTATCTAATTTATTTACTTTTGACTTTTTGTCATTATTCTCTGTATATTACATATAGATTATATAACTAATCAGAATATATAGAAATTTTCCGCTTTAAATTTGTCCAGTTTTCATAATAGAACTTGTACACAGTTTCATTATGAAATCTTAAACGCTCTTTAGTTCAACAAATAATAATAATAATTAAATTTTTAATTAAAAAAATGTTAGAAGTTTATTAGATTATAAAGGAAAGAAGTCTTTTCTAAAACCCGTTTTAATACAGGCCTAAATTCAATCCAGAAATTTGAGTTTCACTGGAGAAACAACAAAAAGGTGTTACAAACACCAGGAAAAAATGTCACAAAGTTAGCTTTTAAGCGGAGGTGTACAAATAAAAAACAGTTTTTTTATATTTTAAACTCTAACCTGTTCTATTAGAATAGAACTAACAGAAAAAGCAAATTCTAATCTCTATTCTGAGAAAATTATTAGAGAAAAGTTAGTTTAAAAGTTTATTTAGGGGTAAAACCTTATTACATAAATGTATAAGATAGATCAATTCGGACTGCTTTATTAATAGTTATATATATATTTGATATTTAAGAAATTAATAAATTATATTTGAAAATAAACAATTTTAATGATATTTAACAATCGTTTTATATATTCGTTTCCAATTAGCAATAACCTGAATAAATAAATTGAACAGAACGTTACCTTAAAATTTTATCACAGCGTGTCAATATTATCTGTATATAATTAATCGCAGTTTATTTATTTGGTTTAAAATTGTATCCTCGAATTAAAAAGAAAGAAAAAAAATCGAATATTTCTTTGGATAATTTTTCTTATCTATTTTCCTTGACTGTTTGACCCGGTTTTCGAAAATCGGGAAGTTCGACTCGTAAAAATTTTGATTTCCGTGAGGATTTCGATTGAAAAATGAGAAATAATATCCCAAATATCGATTTTCTCCACTGCCAATAATTTATCGACGAGAAAATCTGAGAACATCACCAAATATACAGACGAAATGTAAATAAGTTGATTTAATTTTCCTTCTTCCAGTAGTTTTGTTCTGGCCAATATATTAACACTGTTATAAGAAGATAAGATTTGTAATTTTGTGCAAGAACTATTTACAGTAAATTATGATTTGATTATGATTTAAAGTAAATTTTTCTTTTTTAAATCTCAGGATTAAAGAATGTCTAAATGAGAAATAAGGTTTAAAGTGTTCGGTATTTTTATTAAAATGAGAATAATCGGTTAATTACATTAATATCTGTTATAAACTATACGTGAAAATGCTTATACTTTTTCAAATTGTATTTAAAAATATCATGTTTAACGAATAAAACTTGATCTTGGTTTCAACACTCACGTCTTCGTCTTGTAGAAAGACGACTTCATTTGTAACTTCATATGATATAGTAGCGTTATAAAACCGGAAAAAAAGTCTATTTAAGGAATAATTAAATACTAATTATTTAATTTGTAATTAAATGCTTTTTAATAATAATAATAATAATAAATTAGATTTTATAAAAATATTATTTAAAATATAAGTTTTTTATTTTTTAAATTTCTTATATTTATGCGTGTGATGAAGCTCGTATTTATTTATTTATTTATTTATTGTAACAACAAAACTTCGTGTTTTATCCCGGAAAGACTGTAACGTAACTATTGCGAATCGTTTATTAATATTTATAGAATTTAGGTGTTTTACTGGAATAATCCTGTTCAATGAATAAAAGTCGGATTAAATGCTATACAATGTGTGCGAAGAGAGCATTGCTCGGATGTAAATATTTCATAGATGTTATATTACGCAAGAGAAAGAATAGATTTGACAAAAGGCGTCAACTTGTCTTTATAGACACCATATGTGGTCCATCAACACGGCCGACTGGCGCCTTTTCCCATCTGTTGACTTATAAAATATTTATCCCGGTCTAACCAAAACATCTATTTTGACACTATTCACGAAAAGTATTGTTTTCGGGCTTCATTCATCAATCTTGTACCGTATCTGAAATTTATTAAATGCATCTATTTGATATCAATATAAGAAAATTAGTTTTCGGTGTTGTAAATAATTATTACGTTTCTGACAATATTAAAACATGTTTATATTTTGCGTGGGTTGATTTGATTGATTACACAATTGGTAGACCTACTGTTGATACGTAAATACCGGATGGCACGCTACAAAGTGCTGAAGTTGCTATATTTTTTCTTAAATATTTGATACCAGGATAAGGTTGTACGGCCAATAAACAGATTATTTATAAACTTGTAAGAAAAATCTGTTAGCTCATCTATATTGCCGAAGGGAGATAGCCATACAAATCAGCTGTTTTCTCTGTTTAATCCGACAATGAATCCAAGATTATATTTTTGGCGCGGTTTAAAAACATTGTAATTTGAATTTGCTAACCTTTATCGTCGTATTCCTTTATTCGTAAACACGGCGAATAGTTTATCTTATTTTTAAAATGTCTTTTAATTAAGAAATATCGATGATAATTTATATTATAATTACTAAGCTTCTAAAGAAAGTAAGTATTACAAAAATCTTTTCAGATTACATTTTTCTTATTAATGAAACTCTTTAAATAAAGGTAGAATATAAAAGAAACGAAATAATCAATTTTATAAGTCACGATATCCTACGAATGTTATTTATTTTTACGTAGTTTAAATGAAATTCTTTATATACTCGATCAATATTTATTTATTTGTAGCAATTCAATTTACGTTATTTTGAGAATAAAATATTTTATAAAACTTTCTTTTTTAATGAAAAGAAAATTTATTTAAATGTAATCTACAATTCTTCAATTCGTGTAATAAATGAAAAACTCGAATATTCGAATCTCCATTTGTATTGCAACGAGTTTTGATTTTCTTCGACGTCTCGAAATTCGTTCATTATAAATACGTATTTTAATTTTAGTTTATCTTCGAGTTTTTCCGTGACAGATTTTTGAAAATGAATTGGATGTTTCTTTTTCGTACAAACAACAGATTTGAATTGACTTTCAAATAGATATTTAGCTACCAGCTCCTGTTGTTAAGATTTGTTATTGAATGATATTTGCTACTAACAACAAAAAGTTTCTCTGACTCTAGCATACAGAAGCGAGGAAACAGTGGGGACCCACTGTTTCCATAAATTTCATTTTTAAACTTAAAATAATTGTGTTTAAACTGCATTTTAATGAGACCTATATTCTAGAAAATGAATTCCTTAAAAACAAAATATGAGTAATGACATTCGCACCGGTTTTTGCTATGAGTTATTTTATTATTAAACATCTAAATTCTTTTATAAGGGTATGTAAACAAACAAGTCACGAAGTGATCCTTGACAGAAAAATTTAAATAACGTATATTAACTTATAGAAATGCATACAAGTAATTTTATTCCACTTTTTAAAAATATAAAGAAAAATAATTAAATAAATATCGTCTTCCGATACTCCGATGTAAAACTTGATATTGAATAATTATTCGATTTTTTGAGATATAATTGATACTGCAAATCGATGGAGAAGCGTGTTTTATTTACTTTTTTATAAAGTAAATAACGTGTTAACACACATTATTTAGTTTATAAAAGAGGTTGATCCGCGATCAGCTGTTATTTATTGACTGTATTTCCTATGTAATAAACAGAATAATAAATAAAGTGATTTATATAACCAAGTCTAAATCATTTTTTATTCTCAAGCGTTGAATGTAAATTGCATTTAGACTTTTATATAGAGATTGAGCTTGGTATACTGAAAATAAATATATATATTATTTATACAGCGTATTCCGAACTATCATTTATTGGCTGTATTTGTGGGTTACAGCTTCAACAATTGAAATAATTACAGTACACGATTCGTTGTCTTTCAATTCGTTTATTAAGTTTCTATTCGTGTCTGCTTCTATGTCGTTGTAGGAATCACAATCTCGATTACCATCTGGTTAAACTCACTATCTCTTTCTAATTCGAGCTTCCCTGATTACCCCTCAACTTATGAATTTCATCGCGACTTTCTCATGCTCAATATTCCATAACTGTAATTTTAATACAAAAAATGAAGCAACGAGTTGCTTAACTTTCCCGGCAACATTTGGTGGTGCCATCTGTTACGCTATTTTATTGAAAAACTTTTTATATTTTATCCATTATAAAACGGCAAAAAGCTTAATTTTTAGAGTAGGAATGAATTTTATAAAAAATTGTAAATGGTAATAACGAGTAAAATCATTATTAAGTCCCACCTACTGGAGATACACACGACCCCTTTTATCTTCCCACTCTCGGGACCTTTAATCACCAAATTTAATAGCATCAATCCCCCTCATAAACAAATCTCCCTGCAAAATTTCAAAAATTTCCAACAAAAAGCACAGGAGTTATTAAGCTTCAAATAGGGGTGAACAGAACCGTGCTCCCCTCACCCACACACACACTACCATCCCCGAGTTTTTTGCATTTCTCGACGCTTCAAAGTCTCCTGAATCCAAAAAATGTAAAAATCTGAAGGATCGTTTTTTTTTACCAATCGCCGTTCTTTCCTTCTGTTATATATATCAGCCAGGAAGGAACCTTGGAGTAGAAGGTTTGTCCTACTCTAAACAATTTGAAGAGTAGAATTTTAGTTAAACTCCTCACCTACCACTGTGAATTACATTTTCCTACACGGTGCTGTACATTCAACATTTCTTCCATGCTTTCAACCTAGGGTTTATTTTTAACAGCACTATTATTCCCTGGGATTTACTTGAATCTCTGAGTTTAATCGAGGAAATGTGGTATATTTATTTGGCTCTTTTCTCCCGTTTATTTTATATCTTGTAAACTGTGTAGTGATTAGTAATGTATAACGTTTTCAGAGGTCCTTTTGGATGTGCAGAGTATAGGCATTGTGGATTATTCGAAGATTTTTCTTTACATTTTAGCAATTTTTGCGAAGTATAAGCTATTGCGAGTTATACGGCTCGAAATTACAATACGTTATATATCGGCCGGCCGGATGGCTGGCTCGGTTAATCAGCATCGCTCTGGGGATCTGGAATCAAATCCGGTGGATCGAATAACCCTATAAATTTTTCGGAATGTTGTCTATCTCGGATATATCGAATTCCTTCCCTCACCAACCGGCCGCCTTCAATGTGGGCTTGACCGAACTCATAATGAGTATGCCTTAGTGCCCATAGGTTGAAAGAGTCCAAGAAAAAACGTACATTATATATATATATTTATTTATTTAGATAACTTTTAGAAAGGAATTTAATGAACATAAATAGAAATTTAGAGATTTACAAATCAAATAAAATCGAATGTTTTTCGATAACTTTATGCAATAATTGTTGTTGATGAAATATTATTTTCTGACATTCAGTTCCAGCATAATATGGTTATATAACTTTTATTATCTTAATAACTTCTATGAATAGAAGATAAAAAAAATTAGGATTTTATTTTATAATAAACACTTTGTAAGGTTCAAATAGAAATTAATTACTTCAAAAGACATCTATTTCGCTAATTTTATTAATTAGGATATAGTAAATTACGTTTCATTTTAAATATATAATTTTTTTTTTAAACTCCTAAGAGTTTGTTTATTAGATCGTGTTTTACGTTGGCTCTATAAACATAGTTTTATGGAGTCAATGAAATGAATACTGTCTAGCAGAACGTTTTATGTTTTCTATATAATTTTTGGCATTTTCTTTCACCTTTTTTATTAGACTATATAAATAGCAGATTTTATGGCATTTGAATAAACAAAGAGAGAGAAGCTGTTAGTTAATAATAACAATCCATTATAAACGGATAAATAGGACTTTCTGAAAATAAATTATTATTTCGAGACAATGATGCTAAAGAATGAAAATGTTCACAATGTTACGCCGTTACAATGTTTACGGCATCGTAACAAAATTAAGAAAATGCAGTCAATTTACATATCAAAGATATAGGCTATAATAGAATGTCTGTTGTATGCTCCCTACACGCTTCTAAACCCTTTGATCTATGTGGGAAATATAGGCTACTACGAAACCCGGACACCTCCCATTTCATTCCTTTGATACTTTGTGGTAATATAAATTTAATGCATTATTACATAAGTAAGCATTGCGTAATAATTAATGAAGACTCCACGTGATCCATGAATCATGCATATTTAAATAAAATTGTTGAATCAACATCAGACTAAAAATATGTTTGACTGTCTTTGGATTTGGGTAACAATGATAAAAATAAACCAAGAATATTAATATATAAAAATATTTGTAGATAATGTCACTAATAACAATTCAATCATAATGACACTGTCAATTGTTTACAACAGTAATTATCGTATTTCCTCTGAACATAATTGCATTGTAGTCTACGCGTAGTAAATTATCAGAAAGAAACAAATGTAGCAAAAGCATTAACCTTTCACTAGATCATTATGTATCCTAAATAATTGCTAGCAGCAATGCACTGAAAGAAGAGAGCCTGCTGGATCTTGAATTAATGTGTTAGTTAATGTTGCCCGCGAGTCGTAATATTACATTTCAGAAGAAATGCGACTTTAATTGATTCTTAGGAATCTCAAAAAAATTAAATTTAGACCGATGTAATTTACATAATAGGCTATATTTAAATACATGGATCTTGATATGTCATTATCCCAGCAAATCATTTTTGATGTTGAATGTGACTTAATGTGGTATTTTTTACTTGCTGTAACAAATGTTTTGTTTTATTTTTCAATCGTAAGAACTATAATTTGAGATAAAGAGAACACTGATGGGTTCGGACAGTAGTCGAGCTTGGATCAAACAAATATTATGTTAAAGTTGTTGAAGTCTAAAATATTAATTTATGTAATACAACTGAAATAGAAGTTAGAAAAACGAGTTTTTGCGATAAATTTTTAATTGAATAAACTAAAAGATTTTAATGAAATGTATTTAGATTTTGTTAAAACTAAGTAAAGTCATTCGATTTAACCGCTATACAAAATAGACAAAATTGTTTATTTTTTTAAATAAAATAAATATATGTATTTACTTTTTACGTAGACAATTTCCTCTAAACTTGCCTTTAAATATATAAAATTCCCTTTCGTTTCAAAGAAGAAAATTATATTTTTATATTGCTTCTTATAATCTTAATATTATTATATATTCTCTTATTTTCAAATAGTTTTAACATTTTGGATATCGTAATTTGCTTTGTTATTGTTCCTTAATATATACATTTTAATAAAATATATTCATCTTAATATTTTCTTCTTTTTTTGTATTGTTTTATCATTAAGAATATTTTCGTTTGTTGAAAGAATTGTTAAGATAATTTTTATATAGGCCTATTACTGTATTTCATCCGTACAATAGTCAAATGAGTAAACAAAAAGTTTTAATTCTTCGCTATTATCAAACTAAAGTGATATTCTTCCAAAATAGAAATAACTCTAACTTGCAGTCGCATAACAGAATTGATAATTTTACATACACATTAAAATTCAAAATAAATAAATACTTTAAAACGGATATTGTACAATTACGAGTTGTTTTCTGGTTGGATGTTGTACGATCCGTGCAGAATTGTGTGTTACTCCCATGTCAATGCATTCTATGACATAGAGAGCGGAGGTAGAAAGGGCAATTGTCCTTTATAATTTTCAAACCACCCTTACTGGGTGGAATGCCCCGCTCATAACATCATAGAGGCCTATGTCTAAGTTTAATGAGGATAAAAAGAGAAATCAATAACACTTGTTTTCTTTTTATATATTCTTTTTTGCAGTTTTTTTTAAATCTGGACATTCCAATTATATAATAATTAAAATATTGTTAGCTGATAATATAGAAATATTATCAGCTTTTATTATTTTATTTTAGAATATATATCATTTTTTTACGATTAAAAATACAAAACCCGCGATAACAAAATAAGTATTTGTTATTTCGTTGACACGATTGGCATATTGGTTTATTATACGAATTGTCATAATAAATTGGCTTGAACTGGTAAAAGTAACTTTAATGCGGCAAATTAAGAGAGTACAAATGCAACTATCATTGACTCGCTTGCCCTACTGTATTAAAGCCGCTCCCAATGTTTTTTTAATTAAACGATATAGATACGAGTATAATAAGTGTCATTTAATTAAAACTAAACAAAGAATTTGTTAAAGAAATATTTTGCAAAATAATCAATTTTATTGATAATATGAAGAGCATTATATTAGTTACATTATAAATAATATTTATATTATAATATAAACAACATTATATCTTTTAAAACAGTAATTATAGAGCTTTTATGAAGACACTTAATAACTTTAATATCTGAATATTACTCATCGATCGTCATAATGGGCCTACTCCATTTAAAACTTCAATCACGTAATGATGCATGGATAAAGTATAATAAATTAATAAATACATATCATAACATCTTGTCAGATTATATATTATTAAAATTTTATAATTGTGCACTAATTGAAAAGGCTAAATGATCATTTCATTTCATTTTAATAACATCTGAAAGTGGATAATAAATTTTAAAATAATTATAAAATTTGATTTAACTAAAGATTATATTTAATTGGATATATTATTCAAAATATCCAATTTTTTACTATAGACCAAATTCGTAATGGCCCGAACTTATGGGCATTACGAATTTATTATGGGCAGATCTGAATTGCAGTGGGAATCATTTAACATGACTGAAGATGAGAGTGAATTCTCAAATTTACTACCAACAAGGGTCCTCCAGTGGCCAAGCGGTTCTGTTCCTTGAACACTGGACGAGCTAGCCACGTGGAGTTTTCTGGGTTTTCTCCACATCTGTAACGCCTGAATAGGGGCCAGTTACCCTTAAAAAGACCTCCCGGAAGGCATCCCCCAAGGCAGATCGCCCAAGTGTTGCGTTGCCACAAACAAACTGAGCCAGAGTTAGCTTAAACTTTCTTCCTCTTCTCTTCTGTTTTTCATAAATATGCGGTTTATACATTAAGCTTCACACTTTGAATGCTACCTGTTTATTAAAATATCAACAATCTAGATCAATTTTTTTCAGTTGTTACAATAACATTTTAGTAGGCCTATACATTGCAACATTTAACATTTGTATGAATAGGCTAACAATGATTAATTTCGAACTACATTTTGTACTTATCATTTAATTATCGATTACACGTACAAAACGTTAATTTTTTTTTTAAATTCCTACTCATTTATTGGTATTTATTGAATTATCACATCAGTTATATATTTTCTGTGTTTGTTACACGGGTCATTGACACTAACATATGTAGGCTTGTAACTCAAAACACAGAATGTTATCTACTTTTACATCTAAGTTTTTAAAATTACCTTATTGTTTACTTAAAAACATTCCTTGAAAATTTGCTTAAGATTAAGATATTATTATATATATCGAGATTTAAATAACACGTGATAAATTTATTTTTTATTCCAGATAAAACTGAGTTTTTCAGTAATTAGAATGTCATTCAATCATAACAGATATACATTACTGTATGTTACACAACTATTTTTAAATTTGTAAAATATAATCTTGAAAGTTGTTTTGACAGAGTTAACGGATTAACAATCTCAGGTTTTGACTATCGGAAGAATAATCGTGACCCAGTTGAATGACGTAAGTTGTTTACAGTTTTCATCGATTCTTCTTACAGGGCAAGGAGCGTTGACTTCGGATTAGGATATTGTCGAATTTCACCTAAAGATCTTATATCAAACAGTGAGCTTCAGTTTTAGCCAATGAACTGTAGGATAATAATGAAACTTAAGCGTATAGTACTGAGGATAAAGTCAAAACTTAGAATCTAAAGAACACGCTTTTAAATTGATATATTTAACTAAAAACTTAAATATAAGCTCTAGTTTTTTAAATATTCGAAAACAGGAAATCCGCTCGTTTAGAAAAAGCAGGATTTTCAGCTAATTCAAGGTCGATTCTTGTTTAGAAACGTCACAAATTAAGCAGTGAAGACGCCAGAACGTCGGGCGACTTACATTGTCCTGAAAAATTAATCCAAATCAGAACCTGAATTTATGAAAAGAGCACGAAGGAGCGTACTGTCCGCATTCTTCAACATAGCGGAACCCGAGAATACAAAATACAAAATTATCCTAATTGAAGCTTCTCTCTCGGTGAGACTCCTGACATCGTCTGACCAATTTTCGTAATGCCCATTTTGCTTCGGACTAAAAAACCTAATTTCTGTTTAGTATAGTTTAGTAGAGAATGCGATTTTATTTTTAAATTCCCGATTTCGTGCGGTTGCATTTCAAATAATTAAATTCACCAAAAAAACAATAATAATAATAAGTTCGTTCGGTTGATTAATAATACTCCAAATAAATTAAAACAATGGTATGATATATTTATGAAACTTTAAACGATAAACTAAATCATTCGCTTAACTGATGAGCCGTTTTCAATCAATTTTCCGATTTTTATAGTGTGATTTTGGAATTTATTCTGGTTTTTTACAAGATAAGAAATCATGCGTTAAGATAATAAGTATAAATATTAGTATTTAATAAATATTAACAGTTATTTCCTGGTAAATCTTCCTGTAGGCAATTAATACATTAGTTCTAATAGGCTATATTTTAAGTTATGTAATAAAAAACGTATAATGTTAGGGACTAGATCGTACCTGTATTCCTTTTTAGGAAGGCAATTCCAATTTTTTTTATGGAGAACGAATCCATTAAGTCCAAGTTTATTACTTTTTAAAACAGGAATGCGAAGGAAAAAATAGCTAATAGCAGATTACGGTAAAAAAAAAAATAATTTTTATTATTTAAAGATAATTTTAACAGGATAGAGATATCGAATATAAAATATCGTTTAGTCGGTCATAAGTAAATTATCTTTACAATTCATTAATTTATTTTCACGATTTTTTGACATATTAACTTGTTATAATGCAACTTAAGGCAATTCTAGAGAGTTTTATGGTTTGATAATAATGAAAAGAAAACCAGTTATACTCGTTGTCAGCATATCCTAAACACTTTGTCATTTACGCGAGACTAACCTTTTTCTGTGTAATAAATTAGTTATTCTAAACCAAAAGTCAGTTTCTTGCCATCATTTAGTGATACAAAAGTCGTTAATCTCACCTCTTGATTCATATTCCAATGTTTAAAGATTAAACTTGGACTCATATTTCATTAATTAAACGAACAAACTCTCTTCTTTGAAACTAATGAGGTTTTTAAACTCTTAATGCGCTTATTCATTTCTGAGCTGAAAGAAAAATGTGTAAAATTTCAGAGTTAAAAAACACAATAGACGAGTTAAGTTCTTCCAAAATTCCATTATCCGGCGGGCAAAGCAACGTTATTTCGAAAATTAATCGGATCCTTAGCATTTAGCCACTCGGTTTTAGCGCAAAAATTGTGACCTTGTAACTATCAATGACTCTACAAAAAAGAAATTCGATACGTGAAGTGAAGTGAAGGCCTTTCGGGGTCATCGCCCGTAGATCGAATGATATACGGTACATTTTTTACAATTCTTAATGTTCGAAGTGTGTTAACAGCTGCATTTACACAATAGTTATCATTGATGGCAATCGAAGAATTGACGTTTCTTTAGCAGCTGACAAAAGCTGGCCTCGTCAATTGTATTTATTATGAACACGTGACACTCTCACGCGTTAATAAGTCTCGCCTCTTCCCTCCCCGCAAAATTTTGCAAGAATTAAAATTGAATTTCCACTTCATACAGACTTTAGAGATTATAATTAAATTCGAATTAGAATTTGTATGGGCGCGAATTCTTTTTTCTTTAATTTAAAACTTTGATGAGTTTGACATTGACTTTGAATTTCGAATTCGCAGAAATAGCCCGTTGAATTTACGTGAATCATCAGACCGACTTTTACGACACTACGTCATCGTGTCATTCTTATTCGTCATCCGTTTTAAATGCTGATGTTTTTTGTTTTTAAATACAAAATTCCGAAATAATTACGCGTTCGTTTAGCGTCATTTTATTTAGTTCAAGACTTGTCTTTTTTATTATGTATCGTGTTTATTGTTAAATCAATAATAATGAGATTATCCCAGAAAATCAACTTGATATTGTAAAAGCGTAAAGCCCATACAATTAGCCGTAGCATGATTGATGATTTTTAAACTTGTTCAGCTACTTTGTTTTCCTAATTCAGAACATTGTTTGGTTTCGATAACAATCTCTGGCACACGGTCTACCTACAGTTATTTAAACTGTTTCAATTATTGTTATCGTTTCGTATATTCTACGCCGTAGAAAACGCAGTCGCTTTAATGAGAATTTGAGAATAACTCTCCGGAAAAGTTAGTCTCTGCGGTAGAGTAAGGTGTGTAGTACGCATTTTATTGTAGATTATTCACATTCTATTTTAGTTTTGCTACGCAGATGACTAAAGGGTGCACGGAGGTGGTCTCCTATCTGGTGCAATCAGACCCAGACCGGAAAAACATCCAGATGGCTTCACTTAATTAGTAAGCAAACTTTCACAATACATCGTTATTATGACTAAAAAAGGATAAATACTTCGATAGATCGGGAATTTGTACTGTTCCTAACAGGCGGAAGTAGTTGCAAGGACGTGTTATCTATTTAAAAAACAAATTACGTGTTGTATTGCTAGACGACGCGATTTTAAATATATTATTTACATTATATTTAGTTTATTCTTCTCGATATGCATCACGTTTGTTACATAACCATTGGCGACTACTTTAAAATCATTTTTTAATGCACCACCCACCATCTCCTTAAACGAAACATAAAGTCGTAAAGGACGTAGGCTAAGTTTCGAGTATTAAGAAAGACGATTAGTTCCCAGGATAAAATGTTGTAGCTTAATGATTCTGCATCCTAATTAGTGCGATCTTTGTCTGGCAAATCGTTTCTTGCAGCCAACTGACCTTACTGCACACCAATGATAATGCGCAGCCGGACGAGGTACAATGCCAAGTTCAACCTTGACATCTGTTGACTTCCAGCATCTATCTCTACTAGCGGAATTAAAATAATATGAATTGATTTTAAGAGAATAAAAATAGAAAACCATTTGTCAATAATTTCATTATTTTCATTGGCTAAATAAAAATAAATTTCCCTGAAACATAAATCATGTCGTAAAATGTTACTTATTCGACTTAAATATCATTTATTGTTATTTATGAACATAATATTAGTTTAAATTTCTATATTAAATCCTATCCTTTGCTTTTATGTAACGAAAATTCTTTTCTTTTTTTTAAACAATATTTATAAAATGAACAGAAAATGATACCTATCCGAATAATCTTCATAAAACATTCGCTGAATAATTTCAAAGTCCAATTTTTGTATTTGCATTTTCATTCGACTACTATTCGTTGCACTTTATACCCTGTTCATCAATGGAATTTCGATTCAGTCAGTTAATACTAAAGAAGTAGATGTAGTTACTTTACAATACCTTACTGCTTGAAAATGACTATAAAATTCCTCTTTTTACCAGCGACATCTTAATTCTTTTCTGAAATACATACCATTGGATAGTATTTATCTAGAATATTTAATTATTTAAGAGACAATTTAGAGTGCGATTTTATTCTAATATCTCTTAAATTATATTCTATATCTTAAAAAGTCTAAAATATGTAGTAGAATTGTGTATAATGTTAATTTTAGACGCGCAATCATATTCGAATTCTTTATCCAAGTTTGGTCATTGATTGAAACCAAATAAATCCGAGCGAGCGAACTTTTAATTACGCGAAAATTTCTCAATACTACTTGGAATTTAATCTGACGATTAGTATCGTAGCCTGGGCTTCTTGCCAAGCAAATAACGTGCCTTTCGTTGCATGGATACTAAACTATGTACAAAAATGACAAACATCCATGCATTTCATGATATACCACGTCTTAAATGGATACAACGAAACTTACGTACGAATACTCTTCAATAATTACCGTATTAAATCACACGAATCTGCTGCTCGATATTAAAATCGTTCTGGTTTCATAAATAGCTGAAATGCCATCTATTAATGGTGACAATTCAATAATAGCTTGTTAACTGAATTGATAATATGGAAAATACTATATTCTGCATTTATATTCTTGTCATAAAAAAAAATTAATCACTTTCGATTATTCCTATTGAAATCCCTTTTATAGTTACTCTGAAAAGATGATTAATAACTTATTTATTTCTTTAAAATCGTCAAATTTTAACCGTGGGATTTTCATTAGCTAAAAGTTCTCACTATTTGGCCAGTTGTAATGTATTTTTCTGCAAATCTATACAAATTTTTCTGCATATTTTTGTCAGATTCTGAACATCCTAAGAGAATGACAAAATTAATTAAAATTTGATGTTTGCTAGCACGCTATCAATCACATTCTTCATATAGAACATAAAACAATTTGAAAGAAGAGCAATAACTCTTCTCTTTATTTTTTATGACATTCTAACGATAATGATATTAGCGAACCCCCTCAATCTATAAGTTATCTACATTAAGAGCCCAGTCAGTCCATTTATTACACTAGAGTCAAGGTCTACCTTATCGTTTCTACTCGACAAAACCATTATTTAATCGTCGTTCAAGGAAAAAAAACAGAAGCAGTGATAGCTTGTGTTAATCGATTCTTTGGATTATATTACGTCTGTTGCAGTAGCGCCTATTCTTTTGAATAAATAAGCCGAATCGTATCGCTTTGTATAGAAACTGCGACAGTCGAAGCTACGCACTTCCTTGCATTTCCCAGGAAATCGATATATGTACTGTGCAGTACATAGGAGATTTTAATTATCGACTTTATGAATAGTTAATGAAGACATCCATTCTCTAATGTTTACTAAGAAGCTATTTAGAAATCGCTCGAAAAGACGTCAAGTGGTGAATTGCGTAAGGTTAATTGTTCCACAGATGGAACTAATTTGTATTTATATCTACTGCAAGTCGATCCTACGACAAATTTGATCACTTCGTCTTGTTTACGAGATTTTATTGTAAAGAAGAGAAATGTATGTTTTCAATATGTTTTACTTGTAAAAAAAAACATCGCAACAGGAATTCCGATTCGAGTTGTCAAAACTAATTAATTCCAAAAGAATTTCTACTAAAATCTTCGAATATTTACACAGAAATAAATGTCAGGTCTACAATTAAATTTGATTTATACGAAATTAAAACTTATTTTTATTGCCGGCGAGAAATATAACATAAATTATAAAAAGTTGTTGCACTTTGAACAGATCTTATTACGAGGATTGTAATTACATTTTTGATTTAAACGAAAAGTCAGATAATTAGTAGAGTCTATAAATAAAATAATCCTATAAATGTAATAATAATAATAATAATAATAATAATAATAAATTCATTCCGTTCACGTAGATAAACAGAATTTTTTGATTAATTGCTGGAAAATACGGGTTTGTGTTTTATCGAGTTCTCACGCATTTCTAATTGAAAAACTAAGCACTTCCTATTTTGTCGGGCAAGAACAAGTTTTATCTATTAATAATTGGTGCGAGAGTCGAGGTCAAGAATGTTTATGTCACTAATCACTCTGCGTCATTGCGGCCGAAACAATATCGCGCCGTTTCTTTATAAAATGCAATGCTTCAATCAACAGATACAATATCAATTTCTAAAAATAAAAGATACGATGAATTTTATTTTATAAATAAACTTCGATTGTAAATATATGAATGTAATGAAGCGGACATGATAAGATAGAAGCGTGTTTTAACATTTTTCTCTCAACTTTTTTCTACTATATTTCAATTAAAAACGTTAACTTAACTTTTAAAGCTTAAAACACGCTTTTTGTGAGTTTTTCAAAAAGCTGTTAACCGCTATAAAAGATAGTCATTACTCCCTAACTTTAATTACTTCTTAAAATTAAAAACACAAATCAATAAACCAAGCTTTTAGGCCTTTTATAAAATAAATCAACTATCGTCTATATAAAGACTATCGTAAAAAAAAATATGAATATGTTTTTAACGATAAGCTTTATATATATATTATCATAGCAAAATATACTTTTGAAATATTAAGAAGATAATTTAAAATCAGTATAAAATGTTGATTAATTATTATATCTTCGGTATTTTATGTAAAAACGTTTCATTGAATATAGGCCTAAAGGTCACGTAAATTTTTAATTTATCAGTGAAATTTGGTCTTAGATTATTTGGTAACTAACTTAAAAAATAAAATGAAAGTGACCATTTCATATTTGCGATTCCGAAATATGTTTTTGTTACATTTTGGTTAGTTAATTCACCGATTGAAGGTTTGAAATATAATGGACTTAGTTAACATTTAGGTCATCCATCATTCCTATATCGAATCCGTCAAAAATAAACTGACTTAGCCTATATACAATTTTTTTTAACGAAAGCAACTTTACGTCAAACGGGTCAAAATGTTATTTTATAGAATAATAAAGCGAAATCTCGATTGTATAACATCGAGATCGTATTGAAAGTCACCGAGGAAAGGAGGCCCGAGTTATATGCAATATCTGATAGATGATATCGGGATTACCAACCCAATTCGAACGAATGCAAATTAGGGCCAAAGCTGACAATGAACCGTAAATTGTAAGATTAATATCAAAACTATGTCAGAGAAATGTAAAACGAAACTACTGTCTACAAGATATCGAATTTCTCTCAAAGAAATCGCCGATATTCAATACGTGCAATTCTGTTGTTGTTTTTTAATCAATTGCAAATCTTGATTAATGGAATAATAATGCATTTTTTCCTATTACTAATTCGTCATTTTTTAAACTTCTTATTCGAAAAAATAAAGAGTATCTTAAGTATTCTCTACCTTTTCTTTTTCTATTTACCAGCCGTTAAATCGGAATTCTTCAAATTATCTAAAATCAGGCCAAATAAATCTGGATAAATACTTGTTTTTTTTTTTTTTTACTTGATTTATTCCGACTCATTTTATTCGTTTCAAAAACAGCTTCCTTGTTTCAGTAACACAAAAATTTCTTAAATTGAATTAAATTTAAACTGGGAAAATGAATGTAAAATTTTGCGTCATATCTGTTTGTCAGTTTTCTTTAATAAAAGTTATTTCACAGAATAATTTAATTTATTTCCTTCTTTCCACTATACAATTTCGAATCGACATGTCGTATTTTTGCTTGAAAAGAAACTTTCATTTTTTTTTATTACAGAGAAATTATCCTAAAACTGAAAGTTTTCCATTAAGAAAACATTCGGAAAAATTCGAAAATTTTACAATAATAAATTGACGTAAAGGACTTTTAATCATTCTTAATTCCATCAGGATAGCCATAATAATAAGAACCGTGATGTTTTAACAAATCCTCTACATAAAAATTGGCAATGACTTAAGTCATTTGAAGACTATTTATGTAAATATGATTTGTGTTTTAAATGTATTAGGATACAAAAATCACGTAGGTTTTAATAAATCATTTTATTGGTCAATTTAATTACGAAATCCACGTTTCGCTCAATATCTCATCGGCATTTGTTCCGAGCTCAACTGTAATTTAAATGAATAAATTATTTCGTTTTCATTCTTTTGCGAAATCCGTTGGGCTTGTTTTTGGAGCGATCAGAAGAGATTGTAACACGTTAAAGTTTGCATACGAAAGTTCACTCGGTAGAAAAAAAATGATAATAAGCAAAACAAACACAAATATCAATACTCCCACCTTTATCGAAAGTCATATAACGAGTTCTTTTAAATTTATAAGATTCGACCAGTTAAACTAGAATCGGTCGATGAAGACTCGTACAGAAGATATTCGAAAAGAATTCAGCCAGGTAATGAGCCAAAAGAAAGAGATTGACTACCACACAATTCGGGCAAATTGCGAAGGTTGTCAAAACAGCGCTCAAGGTTCCGTTTTGCAAACGGTAGAACCTTCGCCCACTCGTTTGCTCTACTGAGATACGGCCCTTTTTTCCATTTGCATTTCAATTCGAAATTTATTAGATCTGCCCTAAACGTATTTATCCTCAAATAACAAAAACACTATTGATAAATGCGTTTTTGTAACACTTATTAAAGATATCGAATAAAAATCTCTTTCCTACGAGAATCTACTTGATCTACTACTAAAATTCATTAAGAGATTCACACGGGATTAATTATTATTCTCGACATTTAATTACCATATTGGCTACTTAATTTTATAAACAGTTGTTCTTTATACAACGATTTTGTGATTAAACGAAGATAAAATATTTAGTACGCTCGAAACTTAAATGTCTGGTTAACGTTCTTTATTAGCTAAGTTATTAAAATGCTTTGCGTGACTCCATTAAGAGATTCGTAAGTACTTTTACAGATAAGAACTTAGAACCAAGAGTATAAGCTCGAAAGAAATGCGAGGAGTGTAAAGCCTGATCGGCGCGTTGTCGCCTAACACGCAATAGTTGCGTTGTCACGTCGCATAATGGACTATTCGAGTTCGATAGAAAACGTGGCAATGACTTTGAAAGTATTTGTAAAGAATGGTTTATTCATAGAATAAAGTCTCGTATGCCATTCCGATAATAATTTCAATTGCAGAGAATGACGCAGCGCGAAAAAGAATAGATATAATTCCGTTATTAAATTATAACATTAGATACTTGGTTTATTTGGTGCGAAACGTGACAGAATTGTCAAAAAAGTTTATCTCCATAAAAGAATTTGTAACAACAGTCATCAAAAATCATTTACCGACTGAAGAATACGAAACATCTAAAAGATTTCCATTAAAAATCGAACTTATAGCATAGATTCGAGAGATGCATAATAAATAGTTACTTTAATTCCTTGGTTTATAGGTCGAGTAAAACAAAAGTTTTGCAAGAAAGATGTATAATTATAGGTAAGAACTGATGCGCAACAATGGAATAATACAATTTTCATCTGTTTCCTACAATAAAGTATTCGGTCGTGACGTTCCACTCTTTCATAACATACCGAAACCATTTACAAAAGAGAGCAGTTGTCATTCTCCGATTACAAAACAACAGCTTTTTATTGCTTGCACAACAGCATAGCGAGTGTGGTTCCTGCCCAATTCGACCTTTGCCACTTCGCACACGTCGACCGGTCATTGGTAAATGGACCATCGCCACTTACAAACCTACTAAATCTAAATCTATTATGAAGCTTGCCCGTTAAAATCTTCATCAGAAAACTTCTAAACTATTCATTTTTCTTCGCACTCATTCCGTAAATAATTACTTAAATAATTCTCTTTCTTGCATCCATTGTTTAAACTTAAAATGCAAACTGCTTATTAATTAAAAGTACAGTACCTTTCATTTAAAAATTGAATACTGATCGAAGTGTTTTCGATATAGTTTAAAATATATATATATATGTATAAGAGTGTTTTTTCCTGGCGTACAGGATAAAAATTATTTGTTCGTCGTTCATAAAACGGGATTTATCAAAACTCGACTTTCCTTCTAAAAATCGTCAAAATTCGTTATTATCGCGCATCGGTAAACATGGTCGACGAGTAGCGTTTATTCTATTTTGGCACATTTATTTTGTGATGAAGCGCGCAATAGAAAAAGTAAGCATCCAATGGGGAAGAGGATAAGTGTCAGCTCGGCCTTTGTCAAAACTCACCTTTAATCGATTGTATGGGCGGTGTGAGAGTGTGGGCAGTGGTCGGTCCACCCCAGCGCCCTCGTGCTCTATATAGAGGTGTCACGTCTGTCGAGGCACAGACGACTCGGCGATGTGGACCGCTTTGGGAATACTGCTGCTATCTGCCTGCCGGATGACGGGTAAGTCATTTACTACACGTGATGGTAGCTTACCCATTATTCTCTCCTCCGCTTCCGTTCTTTCTTCGCGCTTTCCTTTAGCCTTCTCGTTTACTTTTTTATTTTATTTTATTTTTTAATATCTTATCGTTTCCAAGGTTTCTTTTGTGTTGTAAGTCGGTCGGCAGAAATTTAAAGGAAACACGGGATCAACTGACAAAATTCGGTCAACGGGAAGGACTCGTTGACCCGATTTGATTAATCTTTAAATTATCGAGAGGTGATGAGCGATGTCTATTATTTTTTGTTAGTATTTATTTCTACTTTTAAACTAGTCGGAGTCGGGATGACGTTAGAAAGCAAATATTTTAACGTGGAAGATGACCGGACGCGACTGTTGCGCGTTTTCGCCCACGGATTGTAAATTCGGTATGGAACGTAACTGGACCCGGTTGTAGAAACGGGATGAGGTACAGTACCTCGAATCACTTGATAAGAATGTGAAAGATCGAGCGAGTACTCGACCGTTACCGGATGCTGGTACAAACGTAATAATTAAACAAAATAAGCGGGATCTTGACCTATTTCCGTCTCTCTTTTTATAGTAGCGGTCGTAAGTGGTTTAAGGAGTTCGTCTCGAAGAAAATGACGGCAAATTTATTTTTCTTATATATACCACTTCCTGTGTAGCGTCTGACTCATTAAATAACTTGTTCTTTCGTTTCTCTTGGCCATAACAAAATTTTTCTTTCGTTCGAAAGTTCAAAGACGAGAGGGCAACGTTTATTTAGTTGAGCAACGGGATTAGTAAAAGTCGTTTCATTGTAGTTCTTACGTTATACAAAGGCCGAAAGTTAATAAAATTCCTCTATACTTGTAATCGTTTCCCGAAATATGATACGAGGTTCGTGCCCCAAAAACGATCTTCGATAAAATTTCAAATCAATGATCTACAGTAAGTTAGGGAAATAAAGTATTTAGTTATTTAGCTTCAGCTTTATTACGGTGATTTATAAAAGACACTACACGCCATTTAACTATTGTAGGCTTATCTTTTTATCGGATACAAAAAGCGCATTCTCTTCCTAGAAAAAGAAAAGGTCTAATAATAGATAGATATTCCAAGTATTTATTGAATTCGGGACAAACTCGTTTTAGATTTAATTTTCGCCTTGTAAGAGTCGGTGTTGCCGATGATAACTACTTGTATTTAGAATAGATCTCCCTATTTTAACCTTTAACATCTAGGCAACAACTATTTAGAATGTCGGCAGACTCGTCTCGACGGTGGACGGAATGTCACTCGTGTAGGCTTATAAGAATTTAGTTAAAACCAGATTGTTTATTCGTTTCCTTCGTATCGAAATCTCCCCTTCCTTCGAAAGGGCTGCATTTTGCGTGAGTTGGGTGGATCTGTTTAAAGTGGTGTCAATGTCACCTTTCGGAGTGTGACGTCCGGAGTCGCGAATGATCGGTTTAATTTACAAGAAGAGTCGTCGCTGTCGTGCGATCGATTCTTACCGTCACAAGAATGTTTGTGCATATTTTTTTAACCAAAAATAATTGCTTATTGAACTGGTTTCGTGACGTCACAGTTCTCTGACCCAACTAGTGCCATTTCTTATACATAAACAACCCGTGAACGTGCAATCGAGTTCTGATTCGATTTTTCACTATTTCAAGGTTCTCTCGGGCGGATACGTACCTCGAAATGCACCGAGGTGTTTGGACTCCATTAATCATACAAATAATGGAACTCTCCTTGAAAAGCCAAAACACATCTGTTGATTCAGTAATTCACTTGTTCTTTTACAAGTGGAATTTATCTATTTTAGTTGGTGATATACGTTTATAATTTAACGATTTGAACCTTGAATTAATTAATATGAAACTGAAAGCCAGATTTACGAAGATACAGAATTTAAAAAAATGAATAAACATATTAGAAATTTATTCTTCGAGAACAACAGACGAGTTTCTTAAACTAGATTTTGAATAGAGAGAATATAAAATATTTTTAAGTAGGGAGAAAAAACAAATTTTATACGTTATAAATCAATTGAAATTTTATAATTTGACTCGATTTTTTTTACTATTTTATGAGATAAATACGAAAATGGAAATATTTTGTTTTCAGTGGGAAAAGCAAGTTGGAGGAATCATCATTGTCCAGCTCCGAGGTCCCCGTCAATGGACTCAGTTTCATCTTTAGAGACGGAGAGGTAGTCCAATACACGTGCCACCCGGGCTATAAGATGATAGGAAGACACTACGCTTATTGCGTCAACAATAGATGGAATAGCAACACTCCTCGTTGCGTGCCCAATAACGGTAGGTATAATCACATCTGTTTCGACTGTGCGTTTTTGGTAACGTGAGACGTCGACATTAAATTAAACCGTAGAGCAAAAATTTTAAAAGACGTTATAAGGAAACGATTTCCTTTTAAGAGATCGTAAAATACCGTTGTCCTTGAAACGGCACGGTGGACGCTTACCTCGTCCTTGCCTGTAACAATAACATTATGTCGTTACATAATAGATCGCATCGTAAAGATAAAAACGATGTAGAGAGCGTCTTTGTGAAAGAAAAAAAATAAAAAATATCTTGGCAGAAATGCCATTATTTTGCTAGACAGATTCCTTCGATTCATTTAAATGTATGTTGATACACGTTTGGTCGAAATATTCCAGGAAGCTAGTTACGATGCCCGTTAATAAATTCTTACTGTCGTCACTCGTTAAGGAAAGACGTCATTTGCATTCGCTTCCGACCTCACTTATACAACATTAATCTGTCCTTTAAAAATTATCTCTTTCTAAGCAATTGCTAGTTGCAATTATAAAAGTTTTCTTTCGTGTAATTCGCTTCTTTATCGAGGGAAATATCATTAAACTATTATATCGAATTTATTTTTTTTTTCACATTTTTTATCCATCTTTGTTTTGTTCGTACGGGGAAAATCCTATCGTATTAATACAATTAAATAGGAAAACTCATTAAGTTTTGCTATTACCTTTATCGCAATTGGCCTCTTGATGTTTGATTCGACTGTTTTATTAATTAAGTTTTGGATTTCGGTCATTAAGTTAATAATCAGCATGCGCAAGACCTATTTCTTTTTTAAAGAACTGTAAAAGAATTTTGGTCAGACCTGAAAGGAAATTATTTTATTAAGCACCGAGAAAGCATTTATTTAAGTGTCTTTTATCAGATAACAACCTCTAAACAACCCTTAGCATTATCAAATGATTATTATTTGTAATTTGCCGGAGGTCGTAGAATAATTTTGACTCAAATGTTTTTTCTTTTTCTTTTTTATTTTATCGGCAATTCGATATTCTCTGCCAGTGGTTTCTTACAATAACATCACCAGATATACAGCAAAAAATAAAAATAAAAAAACTTCCCCTTTTTGACTAAGTTATCATTATATCAAAAAGAAATATGTCATCTAAAAATAAATCGGCAAATACTGTGGATTATTTTAATTACTTTAAATGAAATTTTATTAAAAATATTCTAACTGTAATAAATTTAAATCCTTCAAAATATTTATATTTAAACCCTTTTTTTTGGGTAAATAGTCGTTAATATTGTTTAAAAATTGCGTTATATATATTTAAAAAATTGGTATGTTATCTTATAGTTATTGTTAGTTCCGGAAAATTGCATTTGCAGTTAGTCTATGTCTTGGGAATGCAGTAACGACAGTTTCAAATGGAGCCGCTTTCACACTTGCGGCCAACACCACATTTGTTCTTGACATTTATGAAGTCGTAAAAAATCAAGAGCCGCCGACGCTTCATCATATTTGTTTTCTTGCATACAATCCGTCTTGTGTAAATTCTCGCTTTTCCTTAGGGGATTTAACGACTTCACTAGAAAGACTAAAGTTATAATTCCTTATTCGATTAAGCGCTATACATATGATAATACGATTTTAATAATTAATATGTATTCCCGTTTAAATATACAGGTGGTGATGTTTTTAAACTAATTTAAAAGTACAGTGTAGTATCCTATTAAGGATATGATTGAAAGTCGAGAGAATAATAATCAAAGAATATTTTTCGGTTATTCATCTTGTCTTTGGAAAGTATTGAAAACTGAGTCGAATTGCTAGAGTAATATTAATACCAGTCGGATGCTTTGGAATTCTTTTGAGCGAAATGAAGGACTACTTACATTAAGAAGAATAAGAAAAATCTGTATAGACACGTCATTTTAATCTCGTTAAACATATAAAAACACAAATATTTCAGCACATGTTTAACAAGGACAAGCTAATAAATTTAATCGTAATGTACTTTTTGTTACTAGATTAAGTGGAATGACCATTATATCAATACTAAACAGACTTTTTATTTTCTCTATTGGGTTATATTTTTAGTTTTGTACCGTATTTTGTTTTAAATAAAATACAGAATGAAAAAATGTTTAGGTTTTGTTGCAAAATATTCAAATTTTAGCAAGATAAAGTAGTACGATATGAAACAATGTTTCCATTATTCAAAATTTTAAAACATTTATAATGCATTATGCCATAAAACTCTGAATAACTTAAAATATGAATTTAAACCAAACTTTTGATAGATTTGCGACTGCGTGAGACGAATTCATAACGAATAGAAATTGAGATTATACACAGAATAGAAATCTACCGAGATAAAATGATAAACGAACTTGAGTAGAAATTAGTTTCAAATTTTATGATAAGAAAGCCAGCAAAATAATAATAATAAAATAAGTTAACAGGTTTTATTATATTTATTGATATTTTGATTTACAAATTTATCTGCCAAAAATCAATTATTAAAAGTTATTCGCTTCTATTTTTCATGCTAGAAATATTTAAAATCAAGTATTAGTTTCAAATGAATTAAATATAATATCTAAATTGAAACTAATTTAATTAATATATTTTTAGATTAAACATTTACATTTTTATGATTTTATTTTAAAATTTTAACACTTTATTACAGTTGCTCTTATACTCGAAAAACACGTTCTCAGATATTGTTTATGTGTTTCTAGACAGGGTTCTAAATGTACTTAATTAATACGATTAAAACTTAGTCTAATTAACACGAAATTACGCTTCTCAGGTTTCCAAAGAATATTGAAACACGCATTAAAGTTACATGCATTAAATTGTTAATGGGTTATAGAATCTTGATTGGTCTACAGCGAAAAATTACTGTATTTGAAAAATGTTAGCATATAAAGGTATGTTACTGACTAAAAAGAAATCAGCATATTATTATTTTTTCCAATGTATTTTGAATTATATAATTAAACCCAATATCAAGCAAATTTATAATTTTAAATGAAAATTTTACTACTAAGTCCCACAGACAAGAAATTTTACTGGCAGATTAATTAAATAAATTACTGCATATTTTCTTAAATTTTAGGTTAATTTGTACGTAATTTTTAATAAGCAAACAAATAATGTTATATTTTATTATACAGTTATTTTTCTTTTAATTTAATAATTAACATTTAATCGAAATAATTATGATAATTGTAAAATTTGTATTTATGTAATATATTATAAAGTTTATAGTTTTGTAAAATAATTCATAGCCAAAAATTATTATGAATTTAAATCCTGTAGATCTTACGTTATAGGATTTAGCTGCATAAAATTTTAAGTTAATTTATTTGGTTTTTATTTTATTCTAATCTTTATTCTGGAATATTTAGTTTAAAAAATTATAAATTAATGTTCCGGTGGTGTGTACAGCATCTTCGATTTAGGTTATTTCCTATTTGAATATCATTATTATTAATATATAGAAGTTAATTGAAATTAATTTAAAAAATATATTTACATGTTATTATGACAGAAATATGTACCAAACAAAAATGGTACATAATTTTATTATTTAAATATCTGTACAAGATTGTCTTTATTCACGATAAAAACGTTTCTAGTAGATACTCTTTAATATTAACGTTAAATAAGATTGAAAAATCCAAATCCAAATAAAATTATTCTTACCACATATCATTGGAATTTCTTTCGAAACGAAGAATCATTATGCGATTTAGCTCCGGGCTTATTTTTAAAAGCAGAAGTTGTTTTCAATCTTTTAAAACCTTTAGTTTAATGTGAAAGCTATCTTATTTTTCTGGATCGTTTGAAAGCAATTTTATCTCTCGAGACTCCTGCCAATAACTAATGAGCTCCATTCTTGCATTTTAGTCACATTGCCAATATAATGTAGTAAGCATTTCTTAGAGAAAATAATTTACATTTCGACATGTTTTATCCTCTGCTAAAATTAAATTAAGATTCATTCAAAGATTTAAATTGAAATGGAAGTTAGTTATAATGACAACGGTAAACCGTGTCTGCTAATTGTAAACTTTGGCTACCTACATTAAAAACTTGACTAAAAATTGAAAAAATAAAATGTCTGGAAATTAATTTTAAAACTTTAAATGGATAAAATTAGTACTTATATTATAATTTTAATTAATAATTTTATTGCTTTTAGTTTAATTCGTGTAGATAATAGACTATGTAGAATATACTGTATAGGTCCACTACATGGTATATAATCATAAATAACAAAATATTTAAACGCTTCATAAAGAGACAAAATTAGCCTATATTTCTCAATGGCAAACTAACATATTTGGAAGTCCTGAACATCATCTAATTTTGGCATTCTTTGAATATTCCCTTTAATATTTATAAAATGAATTTAGTATACAAGTATTTCTATTAGAGGATCCTTAAGATTTAGATCATAAGCAAGCGCTTAGCTTGCTTATAGAATAACCTGCATTTTATTTCACGAAGAGAAATTAATTACGCTTGTTATAAGAGGATTTTTATTATATTTTACATTTTGTATTCTCATATTTCCATTGTTAAGTTCTTTTAATTTATTCTTCGCATTGTTTCAATTCTCAAAACATGTGTTATTGTACTTTCACTTCAATAGTATGTATTCTTTTCATAATATCAAGTTATTGTTTATAAATTTAAAAATAAACTTTTTCTTATTATCTATATATATATATACATATTAAACAGATAATTGAAAATAAAATAATAATGTCTTAAAAACAAACAGTTGTGTCCAATTTGTCATAAAGTATCATATTAGCAAAAGATATCGTTAATTCGACAGTCGAGTTAAAGTTAATAAAATGAACTTTGTAATTAAAAAATAATAAATCAATTTAGCTCAATGTATATTGTTATGTTGAAATAAATCTTTCTTAACAGAATAACAAAAGAAAACCGAAGAATAATATAGCAGTAAAGAGTTAATAAAAACTATCGACTGCATGGTTTTAATATAATTGATACTAATTAAATCGTTTTATGATTTTTAATATTTATTATCGCGTAGAGAGATATGACCATCTGGTTATAAAGAATAGTATCAGATAATCGAGAGAAACATACGCATGTTTCTCTCCAATGAACGTTTCCGAACCTGTTTTTATTATAATTACGTAACTACTAAACTTATACATTCAATGTCTTCATAATGTTATTTTTCTTTTGTTTATTTTTTCTGAGATATTCGAGTATATTAACACATGATTTCTTCCACTTTTTGACTTTGACGTTTACGACAAAATCAAAAAGTCGTTATCAGCAAAATAAACTTTATCTTGGAAAAACGTCTTTGCTTTGTTATATCGAGACATTTCATTTTATATAAACATGAGACGAAATCGAGTCAATTCTTTGTATAATGCATTCATTGAATAAAAATATCTTATTTCTATCCAGTTAAATATCATCTTTACATTTCATAAGATCTGGAACTTTCAATTTCGATAAAAGCTGTGATAGTGACATTTGATATATTTAAGCATCGCATTAAAATGCAATTTTCGAAATTTTATCGGAAATTTTTTTCATTCTTCCGAGAAGATAAAAATAATTTATTAGTTTTCCATAATAATAAACAGTTATTTTAAGATGATAATATTTCTGTGATCAGCAATAATTAAGAAATAATATTTAATATAACAGTGCTCTGTTTAAATCTCGTATTTCTCTCTTAAAAGGAAATATTTCTAGTATAAGTAGACATTTTAAATTATAAATAATAACTTTTAAACGATTTATAAAGGTTTTTCTTTATTATAAAACAGGATATGAAGAATTCAGAGGAGCAACGACTTATACCATAAGACCCGGTATCAAAGAATCTCATTTAAAAGACAGAACATCAACCGAAAGACCTTTGTTCCACTGGGAAGATAAACCTCATTATCCTCCCTACGGTGACAGAGAAAACAGACTACCGTTAATCAATGGAATTTGGGCACCTTCTCGAAAACCAGAAAACATTCTTTCTATTGGAACGACAACTAGAACCGATAATAGCGTGGAAGAGTTGATTGAGAAAGAAAAGCAAATTGCAGAGCTCAGGCAGAAACAGTTAGAAGAAGTAAAAAATAAACGCTATGGTTACACAACGTATCCTCAAAGTGATACTCAAAAATCAGTGAATGGTCGTTATCATGGCTCAATCGATGTAGTCGTTCTTCCTCCGGCTCCAGCCGAACTCACTAAACCAGGCTTATTCAAAGAAAGGCAGAAAAAACGAAATAAAAATCGTAATAAAAATCGTAATAGGCAAAAGAACAAAAAACATATTCAAGAATTACGTCACAAACCGGAAATTAAAATCAACGCCAATACCGATCGGGGAATAATTACAGGTAAGGAAATTGTATCCTATATACGAGTATAATAAAATTAGAGTTTAATTTGTGACTATGGAAAAACTAATTGTTGTTACTACTATTTTGCAGATTCTGTTGTGGAAAGAAAATCTCGTCCGTACAAACCGCCTAACGCACCATACGATCATCACAAATTGCGATCATTCGATCCTAGAACTTCCGCTTTCGATAGCACTTGTCACGAATCTTCGCACGGTATTACTTACCCACTACGAGCACCTATGTTACCCAATTCTATTGTTTGGAAATACGAAACTCACAAACATTCATCATCTTCCGACAGTTTTTATATGTCAGTGCGATATAAATGCAATTATGGTTACAGATTTCAAAATGAAAGAATCAATAAACTATACTGTCAAGACAGACAGTGGGTTGGAGAGACACCCATTTGTGTGCAATGAGAGAAGTTACGCAGCCAGTGAAATGGCTATTTAATATCATTATAAATAATATCACGGACAAAATGCATATCGCAATGCACGCTCATTGTTAAATAAATGTATAAATAGTCGGTTAATTATTGTAGAATAATTTCGTTAAATGATATATTCTATTTTTAAGATGAAATTGCATTACTTTGATATATTACGTTAACTGATTAACGAAGACAATAATCATTTAAATTATTATAAAAGATGAGGATCGGCAATAACAATTTAGATCCTCAATATATCATATAAACGTATAGCATATCACAAGGAAAAATCAAGACGTATTTATCATAAAATAAACAAGAAAATCGACGTCGTTAACTATTAAACGAATCCGAAGACAAAATGTATTATTATTAATTTTACAAGGAATTTTTGTAACTAATCATTGAATGGCTCAATCACAAAATACGATAATGGTGCAACGTTGTTGGATACTGAAATTAGTTTTATTTATTATCCGACAAAACAACGTCAATAAAAAAAAGATATTAATACGAACTGATCATAAATAAATCATCAAAATTTCATTCAAATGAAGATAAGTTTGAAGAGAGTGTATGCGATCGACTCTTCTAATTTTCAGAATAAATTTTCATCTGTAAATGAATATTTTAATTAAAATAGACTCTAATTAATGATAGCAATTTTATCAGATTTTGTACAAAGTTCATTTAATTTCATTTCGGTCACCGCATTACAATTTTTAATGAAAACTTAATATCGAAATCAATTCGGGAACAAGTATTTGGGTAGGCCTATGTATAATTTGCATTATTTATCTAATAAAATATTTTATTAAAAATAAATGTGTAGATTTTATTAAATATATCAGAACAAAAATATATAATTCTGTTTCTTCATTTAAAAATTACCTAATAGAATTTGATATTATCGTCTCGAAGTAAAAAGAAAAGAAAAAAATATTAACTAAATAATTTCGTTATCTAATTATAAAAAAATTCAGATAAAATATATTTAAGGTAATTGATGTAAAACCTGGCCACTTAAGGTTAACACGCTTTAGTATAATGATATGCTGGTAAAGTTAACACTTTCTATTACGCCCTTGCAGCCCCTTACTAATAGCGCTTCATTTAACGATTGCCAGTAAATTACGTGAAAACATTTCGCACTAAGTTTGGCAAACCACTCACGAAAAGTGCGATTTTGATAAGGGAGAAAGCAGAAAAAACAGATAGAAAAGCTCCAAATGTGAAATAAGAACTACGTCGTTATGTACAAATAATTTGCGTTACTTAATGTTTCGGGAACCAAGAAAACATCATCATTTAATTCTTAAATTCTGAAAGTATTTGTGAGAATTTAGTGTTTAGTTCATGGGTGGATTTGAATTGGCCTGGTTCTACTTTCAGGTAAACTTGGTTTGGCTTGGTTTAACAGACATTATATGAAATTTTGTTAAAAAAAAAAACAATTGCTGGAATACCTAAGTTAACGTTCGTCTTTCATCAATTGATTTTCTTTCAGATTAAATATAATCTTAAATGATTAGAAGTTGTTCCAACTTCTAAACGGTTTTCAGTTGATTAATTCTTTCTGTTATAAGTTTAAACTTAGCCACTTCGGCCAAATTTAACGTGCGCCGAGTGAATGAAAACATGGCCGAACTGCTTTCACATATTATTTCCTATATGCGGAGAAACAAAGCGTTCTCGGCCAAATTTACCCGATTCAAAGTGAAAGTGAAAATGATGTAATATAGTAAAGAAATGTGCGTGCAGAATGTGCGGACGATTTAAACTTGTTTAGATGTTGATCGTCAAATACCGTATTTTACGGACTATAAGACGCACCTTAATTTTGGAGGCAATTTTTCGAAGAAAAAGGTGCGTCTTATAATCCGTAAAATACGGTAAGTGACAGGTTTTACCTCAATCACCTTATTAATTAATACTTTAAGTAAGATTTGATGATATAAATTAGTTTTCTAACAATAATTGTATATATTTGTAACTTGAACTAGATGTGTCTACGGACAAATTAATTCGCTTTAAAAATTTATATATTACATGAACGAATTTCATTAAGGTTTATTTATAGGACTATTCAATGAAATCAAGACATTATTATAATATTTATCTCTTTACAAATTCTTAAAATAATGAGACAAATACAAGACATTTTGCATCTTCTAATACATATTTATATGTTTACGTATGTAATTATAATATAATTATCTGAACAACGTAATTATTTTATTAATAATAGTAAAATACAAAGAACATGCATTGGGAGGATTTTGACGCAGACAAAAATCTGTATCATATTTGTGGAAAAAGTTCACTTCAATAATCGGTATAACTTCCTCTGGCCTTTAAAACCTTCCTAATGCGATAGGGCATAGGATTAATAATATTCCTGCAATCGTGCAATGTTATTTTGTTCCACTCATCCTGTACGCGTTCCCATAATTGGTGGATGCTTTCGGGCGAAACTGCACAGCCAGACAAGCGACGTTAAAGGGACGAGATGTGTTCACTCGGGTTGAGATCAGGAGATTCAGATGGCTACTCAAGCAGGCTAATATTCTGATCCCGAAGCCATGACATTGCCCTCTTATATGTATATTTTGGATCATTATCTTGCCGATAAATAAAAGAGCTATCAATGTGGTAATAATCAACAGATTGTAACAAATAATTGCCAAGTATCTCAGTGTAAATAACGCTATCTATTCTATTAGGTATAAAACAGAGCATTCCCGGCCCAAAATAGCCCCAGACCATAAGACTACCACTAGCAAATTTCAATGTTATTTATGCTTCTCTCTCCGTTGTAGACTTCATCTATTTAGTCCATACTCGTTTTCGCTCATCTGAACCAACTCTATTAATTTTGGATTCATTTGTACATTCATTTTGAATTCATTTGCGTTTGACAAAATTAAGATGTTTCTATTTATGTAATTTGGTAAGTTTAGGCTTCTTGGGCTTTCAAATTGTTACGTTTTAGTCGAAGTATTTACCTCTGTTCTTAAGCCAAGTTTCAATTCCCTCTTTACTTGTGATGATGTATTGCAACGTCCATTCGTTATCAAACGTTTCTGTTTTGGTGCTCAACGTTTTCTTCCTGCCAGCTCTTAAATTTTCGTGATATAGCTCACAATTTTTTATTCTGACTACACTCTAACTCCCAACATCAATTTCTAATGCTGTTTTCTCAACAGAAAAACTTTTCCACAATACGGAGTTTCTTCTCATTGGAAAGCTTCTTCATGACGACGCATATCAAGCAGCAGCTCGTTTGCATAATTATACGCTAATATCGCGTTAATACGCACGAAATTATATTGTTTAACGCTGGTGTTATAACAAATTAATTTATGCGTCAAAATACTCCCAATGCAACAAGAATTTACACACCATAGATATTTTAAAAATATAAAAATTATTTAAAATTTTTGCTATTATGTAAATATTGTAATAATCTTACAACTGATTTATTTCCTTTCCCTTTTACTTTCGCATATCGAATAGTTTTTGCTATTTTTCTATAATTTTCCAAAATTCGTACGTACGTACGAACTTTGACGCTTACTGTATATAATTTTCTGCTATGATTCATAAAATGTCGCAAATTTTTGTTATTTCTAAGAATAAAACTTCAATTTATAACAAAACCTACAGGAAACAAGAATTCGATTTACGGAAACTCGTTAGCGATAGAATCAATTAATTAAGTGTAAAACGGGGATTCTACATTATTAAATTCCCATTCTATGAATATCTACTTAAGAATTAATATTTTTTCAGGTTATCGTATGAACTTAGATATTAACCGATCTAAATAATTCATAACTTAATAATAATAATCTCTATCTGAATTAATTACATAAGTTAAATTACAAATTTTCAACTCACGTAAGTTAACTTTATAACAAGTAAAATGTTAGTTTTAAATTATATAATCTCATTCTTTTTTTTCGATAAACGGTATAATTTGCAAAATCTTAAAAAAAAAAAAAATAACAAAAGAGAGTTTCATTTACTGTACACTTACAGGACTGACGTATTTTAGAGTCATGTTTCTGTTTACTGACCTTTATTGATCTTTTTTAAAATCACGCGCGTTTGGAAACGAATAACTTTATAGTTTTTATTATTAATCTATGTTAATTAATAGACAGAAACTAAAAAATCTCATATCAATACAGGGGTGAATCTAGGTTTTTCGAGGCCTAGGGCTTATGGAAGTCGGATGGGACCCCATTATTTGTTATATTAAGAATCTTTAAATTGGGGTTTAAAATTCATTTTTACTAACATCAAAATCAGAGTTGAAATATATTATAATGAAAAACTATTAAAAATTTATGATGATAATTTAATTTTTATGGGCCTTGGTACTTGGGGCCCAGGGCTTAAGCCCTATTAGTCCCTGTGTAGATCCGTCCAAGGATCGATAACTTACAAACTAAAATTAATAAATGAAATAGAGTTGAACACATTTGTCTGATTCGTCAATAGATTTGAAATGATGAATCAAACAATGGGCTTAAAATACCAATAGTACGATTGTGTTTTAAACGAATGCTATACATTTAATAATCGGTTTTTTAAAGAACAGGGTTTGTCAACTACATTTAAATTAGACGCCCAGTGCTAAGTACGTTAGCTTGGCGTTGTAAGGATCCACATTCGAATCTGACTTGTGAGCTAATCCCCATAATTTATCGTGCTGGTTAACCCATTAGAGAACAGATAAAATCATGGCTAGCCTTAATAACATTAATGATAATTGTAATCTCTTTGGTTATGGAAGCATGTGGCCCGCGAGCCGCATGCTTCCATTTGGAGTTTTCCCGCGGCCCTTCCGAAATGTGCAGTTACCTATGTATTTTACATTTTGTTATTCATAAAATTAAAAGAAAAATCTTATTGAACGCAAGTGGATTTAGCTAGTAAAACGCCGTGAGCGAGTAGGTCATGAGTGTGTCCGATATCAACCAATGACAAATGACTGAAGATAAGTCCTATGTATGTCAAGGCGAACTGCTTCCACTCTGCTCTAGTTGGATCTTCCGCTTGGATCAGCTCATTCCACAGTTTTTCGAAGTAGCAAGCATTATAAACTTGATTTCCGATTGATGGATATCAAATTCCATGAAGAGACCAAACTACTGGCCGATTCAGTGCGCGCTAACTCTGCTCATTCGTGTCAATTGTTTCTGTGCTAGTCCGATCTCAGTGTGCGTGCTACTTTATTAACTGAAGCATTGTAGTTCAGTTTCATCTATAAGAGGCGTATTTTTAATAGTAACAAATATATCGTGCATGAGCGAAGCCAGCAAAAGCACGTTACAAATTAGTAGGTCAATATGAGAACGATGGACCATAAATACATATATACGAGTAAATAAGATTTTAAAAAAAGCTTTATTTTGTGTGATCGTATCTGCTCGAACTATGGATTTTTCGTCAGGCACGCCAATCGTTACTGCAATCAATTCATTGAAGCATTGTCAGTTTCAAAAATGTCGTCGCGAACTCGAATTTGATTTACTATTTTACGCTAAAATTCGGTGGCGAACAATAACTTCTAGATTTATGTTTTCTAAGGCATATAACAATGAAATTAAACGAACTAAATCAAAAACTTCAAGGTAAAAATAAATTGAATACAGACTGTTATAAAAGCGTTCATATTGAAAATCAAGCTTTAGGAAAGTCAATTGAGGTCAAATAATGTTATCCATTTCACGCTATTAAATGACTTTAATAGTGACCATAAAGATTTTTTCGAAATATGCAAGCGAAGTCACAAAATTTGCCAAAGGATTTCCAAGATAGATTCTCAAATGTGCAAAAGTATACGGAAATTTTCAAAATATTCTTAAGTCCATTTAATGTTGATGCAATTAGCATATTCAAATTTACAAATGGAATTAATAGACCTCCCAACGACATATTACTAGTAAAATCGGATAAAAGTTAACGTAGAAACTAGCGCCGCCCTCTGAAGCCAAAGTAAGTAGGTGCCGTCATGACAGTCTAAGGCAGTGATTTTCAAACTGGTGTCTTGCGAGATCATAGGTGTGCCGCGAAAATTTTTGAGTTATTAAATAAATTATTTTCGAAAGAAACCCAAACAATAATAAATGTACATGTCAAAATTAAAACCTCTTTAAATTGATTATACGAGTGTTTCATTGTTAAATAAATAAATGTATACATATTTATTCGTATACATATTAAAAATATATATTCGTACGCAAAATTATATGTGCATAACATTGGATTATTTCATTAAAAATGAAATTGTCTTTAAATCAAAAATGTATCTATAATTGTCCATATTTGTTTCAAATTATTTTAACTTAGTTATAGTAGGTTTTGGACAGGGTTCTAAAGGCAATTATCATGCCATTTTTAAAAGAAAATTAAGACTTAATTGCTTTTCTTATGTAAATGAAAATTATTAATTTAAATAACTATTGTTGTAACCTGTAGCTATTTTAAGAAACAACAATACTGTATTGTTTTATTTAATTCACAAAAATTATAGACAAAAAAGAATAAAGTTAAGCAGCAAGTAATATCACAACAGAATGTTTACAAACAACTTCAAATCCTTTGTGCCATCTAAGGACACCATAAATGATATATAGAGCTCTTGAATACTGGAAAAAAATCTAAACATTTTAACAAAACTTGAAAACATAATACTTCAGTTTATTAAATTCATTCTTCATTCATTTCTATCTACATAATTTTATCTTACTGTTCAAAATATTACAAAAGTATTTAATTTTATATATAATTTAATAAGAAGACAACTTTTTAAAATCATACAACATAAACAATATCACAAAGAACTCATTTATTATTTAGATGAAGCTTAAGTTCTTCTATCAATCTTTCTCTTGAAATTTCAACCTAATTTATAAAAATTTAATTATTATCTATTTTAATGTAATGTAATTTACATAATATTTGAATTATTTTTATTAATTAGTATACAGTAATTCTCCTATTTACATTATTAATCGGTTCCACAAAAACAGCATGTAAATAAAAATCACATAAATGGAACCAATGAAAGCTGTTTAAAATAGTAATCTGCTTCATACTCTCAAATACAGTATTTACCCTTATTGGGGAAGAAAAGTTTTAATTCAAGTTTTTTTAAGTATACTGTACATCTATATAAGAGGTCACTGATAGTAAAAAAACACACTTTTAGATGTAACTATCATTTATTTCCATAAAGCTGATACTTAAAATGTAAAAATTTTTCAACTGCATTAATGTAAATTTCTGTAAATGGAAAGCACATAAATGGAGGAATTACTGTATTTTATTTATACTTAAAATTATGCACTATGCATACATCACTAATGATATATTGTAATTTCTCAGCAGAATCTCTGCTAGTTTGAAATTCTGATTATTATATATATTTAAACAAGTTGATATGAATGTAGCTTTATTTATTCATTAGTTGTCATCTATGATTTATATTTACCATCAAAAATCTCAAATTTAAACAGTGAATTTCATAAAATGAAAACAAAATTTATAGTTAACCAATAATAAAAATTTTAATGTGATCAAGAAAGCTTTTAGAAATGATACTACTAGGGATTGCAATCCAGCAGTGTTTTCAATCCAGCTGGATTTTTGCTGGATTGAAATCATTCCAGCTGGATCCAGCGCGGATGTATTTTTGGTGCAATAAAGTGTTATCTGTCTATCTAGAACTCTACTAATACACTTATTTGGAAAGAACACCTCTTACGGTATACTCTGCTTCAAGACTCAAGTTCTTGAATTCAAGAAACCCTTTTACATCTATATCTAAGGACTCAACTAGTTTGTGAGCCTTACTCGAATGTTTCCCAAGAAAATGCTATCCGGATCTTTGTAACTTTGGAACACCCACTTTACAATCGTTGCAAGAACTTTTGGACAACTAAATGAAATGAACTATGCTAGTCAACAATCGACATCTCCTGGCATATATTAATTTGCAGTGCAGAATGCACCATACTATGCACTGCCTTTCTACGACAACCATTCCAAGTGTTCTCTGTATTACGGCATCTCACAATGCCATCGCCATACGGCCACGTGCATTCAATATATCACCATCTGTACTACGTATCCTGGAATTATAATACGTACAGTAATCTAGCGCTATTCATACTTGGCTCATTAACTTTCTTTGGTTGTCATGCTTTAATTTTTTTTTTTTAGGTTAAGTTTAATTTATTTTTAATTTAACTATTCTTAATGTAATATTGTATCATCTTATCCTAAAGTCTAGTTGGAATGAAATGTCTACTGGAAATACCCTATATTGTAACCTTGCCTTCTGGCAGGGTACCCAAACCTCATGCCACTACCATGTATCGTAACAATCTTCACCATCTATTCTACTCTGTCCATCTGTAAACAAATACCAGCAATTCAATCTGTCTTTTTGTATAAATTATGCCTTATGTAACTACTCACTCTCATCTTCTGTAATTCCATTACTTATTACAACTCATGTAACAACTATGGTACAACCATTTCATCTAGGTGTTAATTCTTTCTTTATATTTATATACCATAAATACTGTAAAAATGTTACACTCAGCTATGTTTTGACGGTGCGTTAATAAAAATTGAATGAATGAATGAATGTCTATCTATCTATCCAGCAATTTATGTTTTTTTTAAAGAAATAAAACATTTTTAAAAAATACATAAGAAGCTTTTATTATTTAGACTGGTCACTATAAATCAGTAAAACTTCTTACACATTTAGGTAGAAAAATTAACTTTGGTGGTTCGGTTTAACACTTGAGATAGAGATAGTTAACTTTAAATGTTTAGTTAGATTATAATTATAATGTAATCTTTAAGTTAAATAATAGCAAAGGTTCTTACTAATTAATTTGTATTAACATATTATAATAATGTAAAGACGGATAATCAGTGGCTAAGTGGCTATCAGTCTTACCAATTTTCTTATATAGGCTCTACATATCGGTCTGTAGTTATTTATAAGTATATAAAAAACTATGTACTGGAAGTAGAATAAGTTAAATAAACTACGCCTTTATCAATCCAGCAAAATTTAATAAAATAATAACGTTTTCAATTGTTTTTAACGATCTTCCTCGGTTACAAAAAAAATAGAACATAAAATGTGTTCGGAATAAATATAAAAATTAACGGAAAACTCCCAAAGGGACAAAATATAGATAAATAAACAAAATAAATAGCGGAAAAAAAATATATATATAAGATATAACAACGAAACCAGCATTTGTCCGTTAATAACATTAATTAATGTAAAAGGATCTCCACATGGTAGACAATGAGTCCGCATCTCTATGGTTTATACAACCAGTTGTCGTGTGCGCCTTGCAGATTTCCAATCTCTCAAGATGTTTGACCGTTTGCCTATTCGTCGTTGTTTTTATAATTGCCTCTTGATTCCATTGAACGTTAACATCCTTCTGTCTTGCATATGATGCCAGCGCAGTGTTATCAAGGTTCTTACTGATTGTATATTTGTGCTCTTGAGCCTTTGTTTTAAACTGCTCATTGTTACACCCACATAAACAAGCTTGGAATTGAAACATTGGTTGTGTAAAGGCACCGAATACATACCCGTTGTTGAATTCCGATCCTCTTTCTTTTTATCGTTTCTTAAAAGTTTGAAAACAGTGGGATTACGTCGATATACAATACGAAAATTATTAGACCTGGCAGTACATGTATGTATCTTGTTTAAAAATGGAATGTAATTAAGCACTATTCTTTTTACATTTATTCCCAACACATTTTACGTTCTATAGTTAAAGTTGTATTCTTTTGTAACTGAGGAAGATCATTAAAAGCGATTGAATACGTTATTATTTTATTAAATTTTGCTGGATTGATTAAGGTATAGTTTATTTATAAGTAATTTAATTATTAGTGTTAGTAAAGTAGTGAGAAAGTAATTAGTAGCAGTCTAGTAGTTAGCAAAGCGACAACGCGACGACTTGGACTTTTGTGCCATTATTTAGAAAGTTAATTGAGTATTTGCGGATCCAGCAGGCCGAAGAATGCGCTGGATCCAGCAATTGCAATCCCTAGATACTACATATTTTGTGTATGTTTTTAGATGACAAATAGTTTTTCAAGAAAATCAAAATAGAGAAAAGACATTTATTTGGGAAATCTTTGATTTTGACACAAGAAAATTATAAAATCAACAAATTGATATATTACTGTAATTTCATGCAGATAATCTGCAGGTTACTTATTTTTAAAAGTCAATTTGAAAGCAAATGTCAGTTATCTGCTGTTTTTAATTAGAACTCATACCCAAGTTTTCTTTGTCTAAACTTACCAATAGTACAGGAGCTTGATTATGTGCAAAGGATTTTTCATACTAAAGATTTTTTAATCAACCATCACAATTTTTCTTGAAACATCAAAGACATATATATTTCACCTTTAGTTCTCTCCCATTTATTTTCTGTACATCAATCTATACTTTAATTGAAATTATTGGACATTTGAAATTAAACTTGTGTGAAAGCTGTCATGTTTTTGTTTATTTTGCCTCTCTATATATAATTCTCAGAAAACTATGGTCAGTCCCCAAGTTACAATACACTGTATTTATAATGGTCAAAACTAGTATATTAAAAAATTATTGTCAAGTCCTAACCAAGAGCCACACTCACCGATATTGGCATGGTATAACAATTAAACATATATTGTATAACAATAACTTGTAAGTTTATTCATATTTAACGGCAACTCACATTTGGGCCATTAGCTCTCAAAAAGCAAAACTAAAACAAGCTTTCTTTGGAGATACTTGATCAAATATCATCAGATTAATTTCAATTTTATAACAACATTAAAATAAATTAATAATAAATTAAATAAAGAAAAATTGCAATTAAAAACCATTTCTTTGGCAAAAATAAGTTGTTGTATGTGATTTTAAGAAAAATTAACAATAAAAAATAAAATCAATTCTACACAAAATTAAAATACTTCTTCAGTATGATTTTTGATTCACTTCAAACATTGTCATCTCTAACATTTTTCTGTAAATGTGTGTGTTAATTAATAATTGTGGTATTATTAATAATTGATTAAAAATACCATATTTATATTCAGAATCCAATTTTAGTTTCATATTAAGTTCAAGCAATAATCAAGTAATTGGCAAATTCAAGTTTGGGCAATCAGACCCAAAAAATTTCTTGGAGTTGCGAGTCAGTCACATTAAAAATTTCTTGGAATGTAAAAATTTAATAATAAATTGAATTTACTGGAAATTCATTTGAAAATAATGAAAACCAAAACAATTCATAAATTCTAATTATATTGTAATATTTAATATTGTTTAAATAATATTCTAAATTATAAATTTATTGAAAAACAAACCTCCTTTCTAGTATGAATATGTCGTAATTTTAGAAAACCTCTCTGCAATTCATTTTCTCCAATAATAATCATCCAAGGCACATTATGTTCTTCACAATACTGAACTTGATGCATAAATTTTGGATTTTCTTTATAAGATTGTTCTGTCTAAATAACAAAAGGAAAGTAAATAACTGTGTGAATCAGTGATTAAAAATGCATTGAATACAATCAATAATTTCAATTTAACAAAGCAAAAAATACTAGATATAAATTAATTTTATTAAGATGAAAGAATTTCATTAATTTGAATTATTTATAGAATGTTCACTTTAACATTTATGTAGTGCAAGAGAGATTTTTCTAGCATAGCATGAGTATATGCATATGGTGCATTAGTTACAGTATAATAAATTAAAATTAATTCATTCATCGTACTTCACTGCAATATGCATGTTTTCCAAATGTGAGAACAAGATAGAAATAGTTTAATTAAAAGAAAACTACTAAGGGAGGGTGCCTTGTACAATCTGTCTACATAACAGTTTAAAATGATTTTTAAAAAAATGAAAAATAGAACAAAGGAGTTTGATTTAGGAAAACATAAAAGAAAGATTCTCCCAGTGACAAAAAGTTTTCTGACTGATAAGAAGTTTCCTCCCAAAAACATTTAAATTGAGGGAGAATTGGAGATAACAAAAGTGGAAGGTAAAGCTCAGAGCTGATAGCACTAGGATCTCTGATACTTGGCAAGCCTACTGATGAGAGAGAGAGATAGAGATGAGAGAGAGAGAGAGAGAGAGAGAGAGAGATATTATACTCTTCTGGGAAAGATGCTCAGGTAGAAGTGAGGTGGAATTCATAGTGTAGAGATTCTCAAGGAGATATCCAATTCCTGAAAATCATCCTGGATTGCCCAGAGCATTAGTGTATTACATGTTACACGTCATGATGTACTAAGTGCTGTATATTCTGTATAAATAAATTGTACATACAGAACTAACATGAGTATAGAGGTGTATTTCCATGAACCTGCATACAAACATTTCAAAGCTATGCTTACTCAGCTAATCAGCTTGAAGAGGAAACTTTCATTTCATATACAGGGTGGGGCATAAGTAACACCTTTTTTAATTTCTATTAGTTTCTACTGCAAAAATTTATGTGTTTTAATTTTATATGAAATTATTTTAGATATATCTTATAATGTATCTTTTCTTTATTATTTAAATTTCCTTTTAAAAGAAAAAAAATTTATTTCAAAGAGTTATTATATTTCAGTCATTATTAATTATTATATATTTCAAGGAGTTATTCAAGGAGTTCAATTTATTTCAAGGAGTTATTTCAAAGGAATTTATAAAAGAAATTTATTTCAGACATTTGATATGGCCATGAGATTAACAAAGAAACAGAGAGTGAAAGCAGTTCAACTTTATTACCAGAATAATAAAAACGGTGCTAAAGCTGCTTGATTGTTATTAGCTGAATTTAACATTTTGCAGATTCAGAGCCAAAATATTACAAGCTTAGTTAGAAAATTTGAAACCACAGGAAGTGTAAGTGATGCTTGGAGATCAGGCAGGCCAGCTTCTGCAACAAGTGTAGAAAAGTCCAATGAACTACAAGAATCATTGTTGCATACTCCTCAAAAATCTAGTAGACATCTTTCTTCAGAGTTAGGTATCAGTAAAAGGAGTGTTTGCAGAATATTGAAGAAACTTAAGATGAGATCTTACATCCCACATGTGCTTCAAAGTTTATATGATGGAGATCAAGATAGGCTATTAGAGTTTCACCAGATCACCAGACTTTTCTTTTTGTGAGGTGTATTGAAGGATCAGGTTTATAGCCTCAAATCAAAAACAATTCCTGAATTAAAACAAGTAATTGCAGAGAAATTTTCTGTAATTACCATGGAAATGTGTCAAAGTTTGTAGAAGTGTTGCTAGTAGAGTTTAGCATTGTATTGAATATGAAGGGGAACATTTTGAGCAAGTTCATTAATATTAAATCATTATATTTTTGTTGTATTTTTTGTTATTGTATTTATGTAATTTTTGTTCAATAAAATTTAAGATTTTTTAAAATTTCAAAAGGGCATTACTTATGCTTCACCCTGTATATTAAATCATTTATTATTAATAGCTTGAAAAATAATTTTTTGACAAAAATGTCAAAACCTGTATCTTCATTGAGGTTACATATAACTTATATTGCTTAAATAATATAAAGTAATGAAACTTTTCTTATAGTAGCTCTCAGACTGAAGAAAATATAATACCTAGCAGTGCTCTTTACATTCTGTTATCTTCATGTCTGCATAAAGTTTTCAATTAGTGATGAAATAAGTTTAATAAAGTAATAGTGGTGGCAGCAATGCACAGCTATAATATTGCCATACAATGCTGCCAATACAAGTAAACATTAAAAAATATTTTCAAATTTCATATATTTTGGGGGTAAGCAACTATTTGTAATTATATTTTATAAAATCTAATATTAAACAAGCTACTACAAGCATGCAAAACGTTCAGATATAATGAGTTTTTGTGAAAAATATCAGCAAAATAAATCTTTTTTAAAATATAAATCTAGGATCTACATATGACAATTCTGAATGCAATATGTTGTTGATGTAAAGAAGTAGCACAGTCAGAATTCATGCATGGATCCAGATTGCAACATCAAAGTATGTAAGTCCACATGTGATGCAGCAAGATAAAGTAGACTGAAATAGACACAAATGTATTTAAAAATATTGACTAATGTTGCCATGATATTTACCAATTCAACTGCTATCTGCAACTGGTACAATATTCAGAGGATGATGCACAATGATTAGTCTGATGTAATGCTAAATTTCTACCAGATTGAAAAAATGCTTAAGCACATTGTGATTGTTGATATATGAAATACATGACACCAGGTGGTTTTACGCTAAATATCTGGTATGACATTTGAAGTGAGCATCATCTTGGTTCCATACTCATTCATGGCATCTTGACTGGTAACTGCTATCTTAATATACAACACCAGACAGTAGATGAATGGAGCAACTGCAACATATTTGGTACAGCACAATGTTATACCAGCTCATTTCCAGGTAGACATGCATCAGTAGCTCACAGAGATTTGACAACTGATGGATAGGACAATGTGGCCCTATTCCTCAGACTTGACTCTACTGCTTTTAAGTGATCTTTCAGGTCATCTAAAAGCATCAGTGTATGATATATGCTCAGCAGACAGAAGCGATATAGACAAGCAAAAGAGACAAATACAAAAGACTTGTAGACAGATGATGCCACTATTAGCAAGTCTATATCTTTATTGAATGAAAGTATATTTTTTGTTTGAACACAACTACAACTCATTTTGAATTTTGCATTTAAATCTTCTATTCCATTTAAATTTGAATGTAATTCTGTTCAAACTCAACTGCTCAACCTTTGGAAAAAAGTCATTTAATGTTGCAATATGGATGCCTGAGGATGATAGAATTGATTCCTGTTATGTGCTTGTATTTTTTTTGTAAGTTGTTGTTTCAAAATATCGCAATTTATCATCAGAATCAGAGTTTTCTTTCAACAAACCTCTTTGATGTGAAGTACTATTGGATTTTTTCTATAATTTTATATTGCTGCTGAACTCAGTCATTTTGAACATGCACTAAAGCAAAATAAAAGCTAACTTTTTATGCAATATTGGTTTTTATCTTTACATTCAGAGATTCTTTGTACATTAAGCTAAATCTTCTTAAAATGACTTCCTTCCATTATTGTTGCACTCAGGAGAGGTGGGAAAATTTACATATTGCCTTGGAATTACAATTTTCAAATCCCTGTTTTGAATGAATTAATTTATTTTACTGTAAACATGCTATGGAATAAGGATTGCATTATTAGTAATCAGGTAAAAAAATGCATCAATAAATATACTGATAATTTCATATATTTTTATTAATAAATTTGGTAAAAAAAAGTAGATAGATAAGTAATAATTTTTTAAAGTCAAATATTTATTTGTGTACACTTTCTTATATATTTATATATCAAAGATATAGAAGCAATCAATGTTTTAATTTAAATCATAAAATTAGTTTAATAAACACTTACAGCATATTAGTGATTTTATTTGACAAAATAGAATATATTTATTTGAATATGAGTGTAACATTGGCCACATTTTAACCATGACAACTAAAAAATTATAAGTTTTTCTATTCACTTTCTTTATTACTAGTATATTTACTTGTGTAGTAGTTTTTTGAAAGCCATATAAAAAATTTTAACATGTTCAATTTTTTAAGCAACAAAACTTTTGCTTTCCAAAATAGGTAAAAGGAAATTCAATTGGTCACAGAGCATTAAAGAGTGTTTAGTTGGCAACTCATTGGAGAGTTAGCAATTAAACAATCACTAGTGCACTAATTTTTGCATTTGCAGTCAAAATTTAAAAATTACTGGTAGCTTACCAATAAACTGGGTAATGCTTTAAAAATTTATCATTTTACTGGTAACAAAAAAGTAAATTTGCAACCTGTACAGTGGAACTAATGCACCAATGCACATTCTACTGGAAAAACTGGAAAGATCTCTTTTGTGCCAGGATAAATGTTAAAATGAATACCTAATATATTTTTTTTCCTAATAGAAAAGATATTCTAAAAATATATTATAAGAATTTAATTCAAACAAAATGAATATATTTTATAAATATAAAATCTAAAATAATTACCTTAATGTTGTTATCCCAAAGTTCTTTACAAATTTTCATTCTTTCTTGAAGCATATTTTTTTGGGCAGATGCAACATAAACATCTGCACATGTGTATGCTTTTCGAATATGTTGATTATTATACTAAAATTAAAACTGGTTAAAATTAGAAAGTCTATAGCATTTTCATTTTTCAAAATACAGTCAAACTTCAGGTTTCAAATGTCTTGGTTTTCAAACAATTCGGTTCACAAACAAACTTTTGAACCCCTACACTTGGCGGTTGCCTTACAATAACTCAGTTGCCAAACAAGCTGCTTGCAAGAGCTAGCCACAGATTAGAGCATCTCCCTATAATTCCTGTATTAAAGACAGTTGACAGCCTGACCAATCAACAACAGGACTACCAATTCAAAAATTAGTGGCACCAGATTGCCTGGCATCATTATACATCACAACTCAAACCATCAATGACTGTTATTCAAATTAGATTTCAATGCACATCTGGTAAGATAGTACTTTCATTTTTTGGTATGGACCACGATTGAATTTAAATGAAATTAATTAATGAAAACTATGTTATTGGGTTGTTCGGAAAGTAATTTCATTTTTTCCATAGAAAAATAAATGCAATATTCTTATAATAAATAAATATTTTATTGAATTATATATTGACCATTTTGGTCAAATACCTGTTGTCATTGTTTCTGGTAGTAGCATAATTTCACATTCATAAAAATTTTGATCGTTGTTTACAAAAAACTGATCCAAGTGATTTTTGACATTGTCATTTCAAGTAAATGTCTTACAGTTAAAAAAAATTTGTATAGACCAGAACAAGTAATAATCTGAGTGTGCCCGATCTGGCGAATATGGTTGGTGTGATAACACATCCCATCTAAGCTATAACGGTTTCTGATGAGTTACCAAACTTGTGTGAAATTTGGCATCATCATGGTAAAACACTACACTTTGTTTGTTGATCAATTCTGGCCTTTTCTGTTTGATTATATTACTCAATTTGTTTACTTGATGGCAGTACACTTTTGAATCAATTGTTAAATTGTCTGGTAAAAGCTCAAAAACAAATTTCTTTAAAATCTCACCACAGAGAGCATCTCTCTTTAATAATGTGTGGAACCCATTTATCGAGCTTTGAAACGAAACCAATTCATTTTAAGTAATAATAAATGGTTCAATTTAACAGATTTAATCTCGTAGTGATTTCACGTGTTGTTATACGGCAGATTGCTTCAATCAGTACCTTTATTTTGTTTTCACTGGCTTCGAATGGCCATCCAGAATGTGGTGTATCTTCGTTATTAAAATTGCCAGAACGCAATTTTGTAAACCAGTTTTGGCACTGTCTTTCTCTCAACATACCTTCTCCAAACATGTACCACAATTTTTTTCTTGTTTGAATGGCATTTTGATTTTTTAGTTATAAAATAGCAAAATATGCCGAAAATGATGCTTTCGATTTTCCATATTTGATGGGTCACCGAAAAAAAAACAATTGTACAGAATCAAACAAAATTTTTTCACAAATAAGCCTTAAAATGTCAGCTGTCGAAGTATATAATGAAAATGTGGTTTAAAATAAAATTGGCTGGTAAAAATACATCTAATTCTTCTAGTAATAAAAAAACCAAAATTACTTTCCGAACAACCCAATAATTGCATTCATGTAATATAAATGACATCCAAAGATTCATGTTTAAAGGCATTTAACTCAAATTAAATAACAAAAACTTATTAATAAAATATTGTTTATAATAATATTAATATTTATTAATACTAGGTAGCCAGTTAATTAAAACTCTGGTCTTTATACTCAAAATAAAACTAAAGCTAAAATTAAAATTGAAATCAATTAATTGAAACATAATATTTCAGAAAGTATGGATAAAATACTTGTAGCCTGTCTTGACTGATTTATTATATTTCATCTAGGAAGTCAGAGTTGAATCTCTATTTATAGCACTTGTTTGTAAAGTATTAGTTTTAGTTTCAGTTGGCATTGATGGAACACTACTTTTAATACATATATTGCAGAAATACAGCTAAAAAGTTAAGAAAATGCTTTGTTTGGGGGTCAGGAATGGATTAATTTATTTTATATTGTTTTTTAAGGGAAAATTTGTTTCAGATTTAAAACAAATCAGTTTTCAAGCAACTTTTAAGAATGAATTAAGTTCGAAAACTGAGTTTGACCGTAAATGAATTAATAAAATATCAAAATATAAGATTTTAAAAATTAAAAAAAAATAATCTTTTTTTTACAATGTGTTAAGAAGTTTCCAAACTATTATTAATTTTTTCCAAGATCCAAAAATAACAATTCAATGATATTTTTCTTGTCAAAGGAAGATTAATTTTATGAAAAATATATTGAAAAAAAAAAAAACAGATTGGCTAATGCACAGGCAATATCAATGTTCAATAATAATAATAATAATAATAATATCATTAACAATGATGATTGAATAAAGACACTCAAGATTTCAAAACAATTTAATAACAAAACTAAAATCTAACCACTGAAACAGAATAGTATATTTTTACTGATTCCATTATGTAACTTTTCCTTAAGTGTTTTATGTAGAATATCAAGCATTATTTTGCATTGAAGATCTCTATTTGGTGCTCTTTTCTATTATTTAAATGGCCTTTTAGGCTGTTAGTGTTAAAAATTCAACTCTAGTAATTACTATAAACTAAATTAAATTTTTTATAATAGAACACATTTGTAATGATTAATCAATGTACAAAGTTTGTGATTTAAGCTCAGAAATAGCATTGTTGTCAAACAACATGTACTTTTGTATTTTATTTTAACACAATCTATTTGATAATGAAAACTTTTTTATATTCATATTCATAAGACATGAATACAAATATAAAAAAGTATCATGTCTTTGGAAGTTTTTATTTTTATTTATTCATGTTTCACTGAATGTAATCAAAATAAGAACTACAACATTATTTTATATTTTTTAAGTAAATCATTGATAAAATCTGGATATATCATTCACTATTAGTTTTCCTTTTTTAAAATTACATTAAATTTCTTATTAAGAATTAAAAAAAAATCTTTAAGATTGTAAAAAGTAGTTTTTTTAAAATCCATCTTAAGAAATGAAGCAATAACAAATATGTCTACTCTAATAACCTTAAATAGCTTCGCAAAGTATAGTTATCCACAAACGTTTTCGGTTCCTTGGGACCTTCTTCAGATGAGTTTAGAACATAAGGTCACTCTCTACTCAGATCCCACCTGAAAAAGGTCCTAAGGGACCGAAAACGTTTGTGGATAACTACGCTTTGCGAAGCTATTTAAGGTTATTAGAGTAGACATATTTGTAGTTTTTTTAAATCAGAAACAACATTTTTTTGTTTTAAAAAAGCATTGCTTTTTATCTTTGGTTTTAAATAGTGTTTTAAAATATGTGAACTGTGTTTATGATTAATTTTGCAATGTTTAAATATTTAATAGTTTACTTTTGTAGAAAATACCTGAGTATTCTAGATATAGCATATACAGTATTCAGTGTGCCCAGACCTGCAATTCAGCACTGGGCTCCATGATACTTTTGTTGTACACATGTATTCACAGAAAAAAGTTCTGTTTTTTTGAGCAGTGCAGAATTAAGCTAATTTTGGTTTTTACCAAAATTAGCTTAATTCTGTATTATTCAAAGCATGTTGTTTTCTGTTGTCTAAAACAAACAATTCTGGAAACCACTTAACTAAATTAATATTCTATAGATAACAATTATATATAAATAATATATTAATATAAAATTTATAAATTTGCATTTACTTGTTCTGTAGCATCCATTATTGAAAATAATCGCTCTAAACCAATGCTAATGCCCACACAAGGAACATTGTTCGTGTTTGAATCCAGCGTAGCTATCAAATTATCATATCGTCCTCCTCCAGCAACACTTCCCACTGTAGTTTCATCTTCATTAATATAATTTTGTTCTAAACATAAATTAATAAATTAATTTTATAAAGTTAAATTTCTATAAAATAAAATTAATATAATTTGTAATATTTATAATGGCACATATTTTATATATTTGTAAATAAGACTTAATCAAATATATTTTGTTATTTTTCTTAAAGAAATTAGAAAGTATCAGTTAGGAAGAAAAATGAAACATGAAAAAATAACATTCTTTTATTATTTAATGAAGTGATAAAAATATTATTTACAGACATATGTATTTATTTAGTAAAAACTTGATTTTTACAAGAATATAGAAATCAAGAATGAATAGAATTTAAAATAATATAAAGTTCATAGTAACACAAAAATAATATAATTTTTATAATATGATTGATATTGTAAAAATTTAATGATAAATCAAAAATCTGATCAATTTTCTGTTTTATATTTATTAATTTACATAAATATTTGAATATTTAAAAAAAACCAATTAATTAGAAAAATATAAATAAATTATTTGAAATACTGTTTATATAAACATTTACATCTATAATTTATTTCTATTAATATAAAAAATAATTCAGTAAAAATAAAGAAAACAATTTTAGTCAATAATACCTGTAAGTATAGCTTCACATATAATTCCTGTATAGTAATCTAGACCTCTTGCTAAACTAAGATCAAATGATATCTAAGAGAATATTAAAATATTGTATATATGTACATATAATAAGTTTTTAAATATTTAAAATTATACAAAATTTCAAATAATTTAAATTCATTGAAAAAATATTATACATTTGACCAATAAACAAATTCTAAAAAATTGTACCATTAATTAATCATGTAGGTAATGTGGATAATCAGCCTGGATTATTTTTAATTTATTAATCTTAATTTTAACGATAATAATTATTGTGATTAACAAATTCATTTTCCCATGAATAAAAGTTTTTAATTTTAATTTTAAATGTAACCAATTTCTGAGGTCAAGGAATGAAATTTGAAATATAATATTAATAATATATATAAAATTTGAAATATAATAATATAATATTAAAATTTCTATTTTCTTTAAAGTATGCATAAATATCTCGTCTTTTTGCAGATTATAAATAGTATTAAAGTGTTAAATCTGAACTTGTATCATGATTTTTGGCTTCTCTAACAATTCCAAATTGCATCAATATTAATAAATTAATATTCATTCAAAAGCAAATTCTTTTTGTATTACCTAAACTTTATCTTTAAATTAGAAATTCACAAGATTCACTATAAATAGTACAAATTAGAATATTCTAGCAGATCATCTTTTTCTAGAGTTCTGCATAAATAATATTCTATATTCAACTTACTAATTTCCTCAAAACAATCTTTGAAAATGATTAACAATATCTACAGACAAACTAAATATTAATACATATTGCATTATTTTTTACTCAATAACTTCAAAATATAAATATTACTTCATTTTTTAACACAATTCATTTGTTTTTAATTTTTATTTAACATTTATTGTAGTTATAACATTTATTTTTATACTCACACTATACAATAAATAAATATTAAACTATACACCTGAAATTCAATTATTGTAATTTTCTAAAATCTGAAAAAAACATGTAATTTTCCATTCTGAATTTGTTCTAAATAGCTTTGAATAATCACAAAATGTATTGTTTGTTCATTAATTTAAGATTTGTATAGTAGTAAAAGTTTAATTTATATGATATATGACTATGACTAATTTTGGCTCTATGGAGGACTTAACACACATTATTGACGTAGTTGGAGTAATCATACAGAGTTCGGTAAACACAGGTTTCTTATAATGATGGTATGCATTTTGGACAGATTGTCTGTTCCTCTTCAGCTGTATTTGCTACAATACTCCTAAAAGTTAACTTATAGGAGAAAACGGAACATTTTCTGGCTCTTATCTAATGCAAAAGACAGGTCTGATGACAAGAAAGCATCAGGGGTGTACCACATTCCATTGCATGACGAACATTTTAATAGATGTATAATATACATCGGATCCATGTACAGATCACTTGAGGCTAGAATACGGGACCACAAATATGATATGTCCAAGAGGAAATATATAGTAACACTGCACTAGCCAGTATGCTACCAAACCCAGGGTTTCTCCTTGTTGTGATGAAGTTATTCTTTTACACAGAGCTTTCGACTGACACGACTTACATTTGTTGGAGGCTCTTGAAATTTATATAGGCGGGCATGAAGGGAGGTTGCATTAACTCTGACTATATTCTGGTTCCACAATTGTGGAAGTATTATTTACAATGCCACAAAGCATAACGATAATTTTTGACATCCTTTATATGTTAAAACATCTGGCTAACTTTTACAATGCCATATATTGTATTATTAATAATTTATTTATAGCTTTATTTAAAAAATAATTTATTTATATGTTGTAATACGTAACGATCTTTGTTTTGATCATCGTTTGAAACATTTAAAAAATTGGAACACAGCTATGTTCGAAAACTAAGGCTTTTCAAACAACAGAACTGTTTTTTTTTTTTTTTTTTTTTTTGTTTTTGCATTTTTTCCTGATGAGGGCCTCTGAAAGACGACTGAAAATGTTTGGAACATTAAAGATTATATGCTGGAATTAGCATTTAGGTGTTAGTGTTCTGTTTAGTATAGGAGATAGGACAAGTCAGCCAATAAAAATTTTTATAATATATATGTGCTTTTACCCTCATTCCTTTGTATAGGCTTAACAGTACAAAATTTTTGTATTTGCTGGAGGCTATGAGGATGGGAAATAAGGGCAGTTGTTAATTTTGATGCTTCTATAGCACTTTAGTAAGTTCCTTAGTGTCATACTGAGTAGAGTTAACTGCAAAACTGTGAGATGGCAAGAAAAAATAACAGTTTTACCACACAGTATAAAATTAAAGTAATCTTCTTTGTGAAACAGAACAGAAATTGACAGGCTTATGAAAATTTGGTGTCAGTGAGGCACTTGTTCACTACTGGCACAAAAAAAAAGAAGCTCTATGCAACACAAAGTCCAATGTGAGGGCATTTCATGATCCCAAGACAGGAAAGTATCCCCAATTTGAAAAAGAACTGTTATGGTATGTTGAAGAAACATGCAATGACAGCTGTGCTATAACATGTGATAGGTTCGCAATCATGGGTTCACAATATTGCTCAGACACAAAATATTTCTTCCCTCAAGTTTAAGGCTAGTAAAAGATGGATCAGTAGATTTATGAAGAAGAAAAATCTTTACACATCTATCAAAACGGTTGCTTGCTGTTTGATTTGAGAGTTCAAAATATTCAGAATATGTATGCAAAGATTTTAAGATATTAAAACTATCTTATATAATCATAACTTCCATTAATTAATTAAGATTTCTTGTAAGAATAAATACTGATTTAGTCTACTTTCAAAAATAATTTGCATATTTTTTGCATCTCAATTTTTGATTAGTAAAAAATGGAAAAAAGTGCAAAAAATACACATGGAAATATGGTGTCTTAATATTAGTTTATTGAAAAATAAATTCTTACTTTATTAGTTGTATTATATATATCACTATAAATAAAAAACTTCTTCATAGCATCCAAAGCTAGTTTTACTTCTTCAATTTTTAGCAATCTTTCATCACTTAATAATTCCTCTAATACTTCCAGACTACCTAAAACATAATTGATTGTATTTATTTGCTGTTTTCTGAAAAAGTATACAATTTGATAATTTTTTATAGTGAAAATAAGTACTGACCATACTGAATGTTAAAATATGAATATTGATTTAAATATAATTTACGAAAAGTTTCTTAACTAATTTAAGATACTGTTCAAGAATTTAACAGTAATAATTCATGATGTATCTATAAAATACATTCTTTGACAAAAACTTACACATCCAGATAAAATTGACTGTTTATTGCAAACTCAACATACAGATACTGTATATAAAAGATAGGTTAATAAATGATTACATTTGCAGTCCAATTGTATGTGAGATAATGCCACCAGAGTGCCTTAAAATTGTTATCTGTGTGAGCCAAATGTGGTGTAGGGCCCTTTTGTTTGATGTTTGTTTTCTACAAAAATTTTAGAAAGAGACAAAATGGAAAAATTTAGTCGAAGACAATTAAAATTGTTTCCCATGGACTTGTTTCCCTCTTGAAAATGACACATTCAATGTGTCACCCAGAACCTATGAGTGAAATTTCAACTATTGGTCCCAATGTACTAAAATTCTAGTAAAGTCATGAGAAAACCCAAGAAAAGCCACCCCTAATAAAAGGGAGGAGGAGGTGATAATATAATATTGGTTATGTAATTAAACTAATATAAATATAAAACTAAATATGGTATATATAATTTCTCAATTGAAATATTTTCACTATTTAAGAAATAAAATTTTTGTTATTAATTATATTAGATATTTAAACTTATGAGAACCTGGACTTCAACCAAATTATAACATGATTCTGTCACATTATTTTGATAATTATTGTTCAATAATTATCAATTACCACCTGAGAACATCTCAATTTACATGTTCTTGACAACAAAAGTGACACTTTCCTGTGATCTCTTAACCTCCCAGCCTTGCACTACCAATTGTACCAATATCAGAACTGATAGCCCAATGAGTCAGGCATCACTAGTCCCTCACCCGATAACATTAACTTTATTGCCTTCAAAACGGATTATACTATCGGCTCTAACCCGGAACATTAGTGTCTTTAAAATGGAATACTTTGTCATTGCCAAATTGGAATACTTTATTACCTCCGAATTGGAATAACTTCATCTTCAAAACTTGAATCAATCCTAGATTCCATCAACTGCAAATTTACTCCCAGAACGGGACATTTACCATGTATAATACATCATCCAGAACTCTTCTAAAAATCCAACCTTCTCGCTTATTCAACCTTGTAAGGGACAGACCAAAACCTCTTCTGCATCAGGTCTACAAGCAAATCCTCCAAACCCCAGATATTTATGTCTACGCGAGATTTCATGCAAGCTCTCTCTCTTTTGCAACTACCTACGGTTTACCAGTCTGTTTATTTTGCTATAGCACAATAAATATATATATCTTTTCCTTCTCAAATAAACAGGTATTTGTTTGTTTAACTGGTATCCAAGCTAGCCTCTTCCACCTCACTGTCTAGCCAACTGCCTCCATCTGGAATCTGGTCGCTAATACACGTGACTGCTCACATGACCTAGTTAGTAACAAAAACCAAGTTGCTGTCACGTCTGTGTCAACAGGACACAGTGATGTCATCCTGATGTGGTATCAAAATGGTGCTGACTCTCTGGTCAAACTTATTTACCAAAAATTAAAAGCTATGATTATAATTCTAATTTTAAATGTTTAAAAATTTATATATATTTCTTGAAACACTCAATTCTTCACAGAAAATTTTCACATTGAAAATGTACTTATTATACTGAAATCTATAAAAACAAGATTAACAAAATTTAACAACAGCCTAGATCTATTCATGAAGATTGATATCTTTAGAATGTTTTGAAATACAGTGGAACCTCGATATACGACCTTAATCTGTTTCTGATGTTTGGACTTATACCGAATAGGACGTATACCAAACCAACCTTTCTCATAAGAAGTAATGTAAAAATGATTAATCCGTTCTCATGTAAAAAAAAACCCTCTTGGTATTATATATTAATGGGGTTGTAAAATAATTTAAACACTGAGCACATTAATAAAAAATTAAATTTTATTATAGATTTTGATAGATAGTATATTGTATTATATTATTTAAATCATTAAATCAAATCAAATCAAACTCTCCTTAATACTAATAATATGTTTAGAAATTGATTAAACTCCTTTCGCAACATTAGCAGATTTAATATTGTCTTTATTTTTCATGATTGTCGAGGTACGGTATGCAACAGTTAAATCTCGAACACCCATGCCACCTTCATATTTCTCAACAATCTCTTTTTTCAGTTCCATTGTGATTCTAGTCATTTTTTTAGTTTTCTGTTGCTTTTCATTTGCCTTTTTGTAATTCATGATTAATAAAAATAATAAAATTTTACTTACAGATTAAAATCAGAAGAAATTTAACAAAGTTATAAACCGTGGGACTGCGAACATCTAGTCTGGTCTAGTACACCGATAGTGCTACTTGTTCATAGATGGCGCGTATAATTGAATTAAGTTGTATACCGAGCAAAATTTGTTTTGTCGAAACAGGACGTATTCCGAATTGGACATATTCTAAAGCAAACGTATACTGAGGTTCCACTGTAATTTCTATGGATTCTGAACAAAAAACTTCTCTTTGAAACTATAGAAAAATCCTTTATGAACAAATAATTTTTTTATAAAGAATTTTATGCTATCTACTGAATATATTACCTAAAATTTATTATATGAAAAATATTTAACAAAAGTTTTAAATATACCATTTTTTCTTACATAACTACCAATCATATCAACTGTTTCATAACTAAGTTGTCTTTCTTCAATTAATTCTTTTCTAATGTCATCCCAGGAAATCTATAAATAATGTATACAATATGTTTCAATATAACAAATATAAAATATATATAATTAAACACTGAATAAAATCTTTATTTATGTAAATATATTTATTTTATGAAGTTAGAAACAAAACAGATCATGCTTTCTATATAACTTATGTTTTAATAAATATAGCATTTTTTTTAAATATTTCATAATAATTCAACAACTTAAAATTTATAGTTATTAACTTTAGTAAAAACTCAAAAATAAATAGCATTTCAGTAAACACTCTTAAAAAAATCCTAATCTAAATAAATTTAAATTAAGCTGAAAGTGGAAATTAGAAAGCAAATGAGGACTTTTTTGCAAACATTTCAATTTCTTATAATTTTGTTTGGATTTTAATGTTTAAAAAAATGCAATGTCAAAAAATTTTCATGTTAAATCAGAGTTGTCAATCTGAGAAAAGGGCCATCAATAGCAAAGGATCATATATCATGGTTGGAGAGTGAAAAAGGGAATAAATGAGGGAGCATTTCCTCATCCCCCATGATATGACATGATATGTCTGATATGACATTATTGCTCCAATTTTATGATATTCATAAACTATTTTAATTTTATTATAAGTACGTTCTAATGTTATCAAATAATTATCTGAAACAAGCTATGTTACTTTGAGGGGCTTTGCACCCTTGTTAAAAAATTTTTATGATTATTCATTGATTCCTCATGCCACTATTTCTATTTTTTTTCTTTAATAATGAAAAGACATATTGTAATAATTTTAATCTAAGTGTTTTATATATATAAAATATATAATTCTAATATAATCACTACATAATCTTTTTGCTTGGGTTTGTCTAGTGTGCCTGACCTAGAGTTGGAGCTGTTTTGGAGGATTTTTTCTTATCTAAAAGTGAATTTGGAGATGAGTTAAATTTAGAGGTGTTTTTAGAGGTTTGTTTCTAAGTACAATTATTTCTGTATGTTATAAAAAACTTTTGTTGTTAATTAATAAAATTCAAAACCAAAAGTAAAACTTATTCTCTTTGGTATAATTTTACTTTATTGTCATTGGTTAAGAGAACAGTGAACAGATTATAATCAGAATTGCCAGGGTTTTAGGGTCATTTAGGGTTTTCTCCAAATTTATTAAATTTAGTGCAAGTTAATGAAGAAAAAAACCTATTTTTTAATGTTATGTACAAATTGAAATTAAGAATCAAAATCTGCTATAATTTTGTTCCTTCATAATGAAAAACAAAAAAATTTAGCAGCACCAGAGTCAAGAGCATGTAAATGGAAAAACTGACAATTTTAGCATTGAAATGTTAATAGAAAATGACATCTTAATTATTCAATTAAAATGTTTGATATTTTGAATAGTACATAGTTGCAGTTACTGTTATTATTTAAGTTGTTTATAATTTTTTGAAACTCAGAATAATTTAGAAAATACCTCTAAAAAGGCCTCCGTCATATTCAGAGATTTTTGGAGACCAAAAAATAACCTTATTTTTACACCAGCAACTAATTTTGATGAATATACAAACATTTGACAAGGCCTATTTATAGATCAAAAACATTTGTATATTCTTTAAAGTTATTTTCTGGTGTGAAAATAGATTAATTTTTGTCTCAACAATCCAGTTTTTGAGTAATTTTTCAGATTCTTGGAGGGAGTATGTTCCATGTTTGGAAATAAGATTTTACACAAAATGGCAACATGGCCTCACCATGATGTCATAAATGCACATCATTTTTAGATGCAAACTTGAGTAATTTTTTGACAAGGTTTTAGCACATCTGTACAACTCTGTTGTGCACAAGAGTAATTTTTAGACAGACCCTTAGTTAGCCACTTGAAAACTGGAAGCATTCCATATTATTGGTATAAATTGCTGATTGGTTTGAGATTCAGCATATTGGTGATTCTATGTAGACAAAGAACTAACTAGCACCTACAAATGTTATATTAGCATGATTATTTGAGAGTATAAAAGATCATTTCATAGTTTTCAGAGAGTTAGCTATGAATCTATAATTTACATGTGACTATTTTAGAAAGTAAGGAAGATCTATAGTGGTTGGCATCTTGCCTAAAAAATAATGTTTTAAATAAATTTTTATTAAAAACAAATGTTTGATCTAAATTTGCATTCTTATTTATTTGTTTTCTTTACAATTTTAACTCAATTACTTCAACTAGTATTGTTCTTTATAATTAAAAAATATATTTACTTAAGAACAAATAAATTCAATTTTTTCTTACCTTATCAAGTTTATCAATAGTTGAGCAAACTTTTTTAAATTTATCAGAAGGAACTCCACAAAGGGTTAATATACCATCAAGTATCTTACGATGATTTACCTTTAAAAATAAATTTTTAAATAACTCTTAAGGATAAATATTTACAATTTAAATTTTAAATATGAAATTTCTTAACATTAACAGTGATATTTAATTTAAATTATTATTATTAAATACTGTAAATGATTTTTTAGAGCAATAAAAAAGTAGTAAAACGAAGTTTCCACATTAAAAATGTGATTATTGTTTATTTCCTGAAAATAATTCTTATTTGATTTTCAATTGTCTAATTTATATAAATCAAGTAAAGCTGAAAATTTAAATACATTTTATATTGCAATTTGAAAAATAAAAATAAAAAACCTATATATTTAAAAATTAATATTGTTTAATTTGTTTCATTTTAATGATTATACATAGCAAATTAGCAATTCTCAGCAAAAATATTTTGAGATAATTGTTTCTTAAATCTTGAAAAATAATAAAAACATAAATGCAGAGTTTGTTTTAAAAATTTAAAGAAGTTGCAGAAAATAAAATTAATCTGGACTTTTTCGTCGATTCTGGTATTACACTATTCTTAAAGATTAAATTCCATTCTATACATAACAAAAACTTTGATTAGGAAAAATTTTATGTTATAAATAATATACTGAATTTTTTCTCTTTTGATAACATTTTAACCTAAACTTTATGCAAATAAAATCTAAGTATAAATCAGATTGATATTAAGACTGCACTTTAAATAAATGTTCTTTACAAGCACATTATGAATAAAAATATAGTTGTAAGCTTCTTGCCTCTAATAAACTAAATTAAATGATTATCTCAAATAATCAATTGATGGAGATATATGAGGTTTATCAAATTGTAATGGAGTCAAGGAAATAGATTTTTTATGTGATCTTGATTTCCTTGGTTCCATTACAGTTTGATAAGCCTCAGGTATCTCCACTAATTGTTTATTTGGGATAATTATTTAACATTGAAAATAATTAGATCATTTATATTATAAAAATGTATGTAATCTTACTTTTATTATGAAGTGTTTAAAATTCAGTTCATTTAAAATCTCAGCAATTACTACAATACATTCAGCATCAGGCAACATGAGATCATATTTACCAGCTATATCAAAATCCTGAAATAAAATACATTATCTCTAATATATACTTTATATCAGATCTTTTAAATCTTAAAAAAGATTGCCATAGAACAATCTAAAAATGTAAACTCACACATTGATAAAATTCTCGATATCGCCCTTTAGCAGCATGAGGACTATCACGTCTATAAACTTTTCCAACGTGATAACATTTGTAATTTGATATTTTATTCATTGCAAGAAACCTTGCAAATGGAACAGTCAAATCATATCGTAGAGAAAGATTTTCATCTCCTTGATCTGTAAGGTGATAAATTAATTTGTTTTCTTCACCATATTTTTCAGTCAATATTTCCTAAGAAAAATTTTATTTATTGTTTAACAATTCATTAAAGTATAATTCAATATATTAAAATTGTTATAACAACCTAAAAATTAATCATATTACAAAGGATATTTTAATTATTCAATATAAATGATATAAATAATAATAATCTAAAATGATTGTTATTTATATTAACTCTAAAAACTGTAGGAAGAAATGAAATGAATGATTAACATAAGGAAGGGCAGTCTAAATTAAATCAAAACATTTTCTTTGTAAAAAAATTGATAAAGATTTTGGCCACTGTGATAGATTTTAAACAATCTATCACAGGGGCCTCTCATATTGAAAGCAGCAAAACAAATCTGTTTTCTTTCTCATCTATATTATGCAGCTTTTTGAATATTATCTATTTTGAAGTGCCAAACAACCAAAAACTGAAAGTCACTAGGAGTATGGTCCAGGATGTAATTAACATGAAAAAACATTTAATATATTTTATGCTACTGCTATGTGACTTGCTATGTAAATTTTAATTTCAAATGTGCTTCCTGTTCTATTCATTAATACCATTCTAGAACCTGAAGATGGCTATTGTACATGTCAAAAACATTTGCTCTGTTAATAAATGTTCTATTTTTACTGGAGTTAAGGTTTTTTTTATATTAATTTTATTAATTAATAATATAACTACAAGAAAAACTTTCATATAAAAAAAATCATATTTTTTACATTTAAAACTTACTGATCATAACTTAAACTACAATTACTGATAAAATTTTTTTGTTAATATCTATTGGTATTTTTCTATTTTGACTTTAATACAAGACAACATAACAGTTTGATTCAGAAAACTTTCATTCATTTCATTGAAACACTTAAATTCTTTGAAAAATATATAATCATTCGACATGATGAAAATAATGAGTTATTTTGTAACACAATATCTAAACATTGCAAAAATCATTGTAGAATTCATGAAAAGTAATATAAATGATGTTAATGCTTTTAAACAAATTTGTAATGCCTTTATGTCTATTAGCTCTTGTTCTATATTTTTAATTCTTGCTTGTATTAATTGCTTTAATTAATACCTTGTATTCTATGTTCCATTCTGTTAACTATTCAATCCTAAGATGGCAACCCAGTCAGCTGAAAACATTTGATAAATAAAAATATTTCTACTGGAAGAGATTAGAACTGTTATCATACTTTCCAAATATACAAAATTTTATTTTTTCAATTTTTTAGGTATTTCAACAAACAGAAAATCTAATCAATTTCTATTATGCTTACATATCAAAAAATAACTTTCAAATTACAGCTGACCCTTGATAATCCGACAGATATGGGACCAAAGGGGTGTCGGATTACCAAAAGTGTCTGGATTACCGAAAGTGATTACATATTTGGCATTGTTTTGGTAGCAGTAGCCTACAATATTCCTACATTTTATGAGTAAAATGCTGCCTAGGTTAATATGGAAATAAAACACCAATTTCGGTTAACTAAAACATGTTTATTAAAAGAAATATGGAAGCCAATAAATGTACATACAGTATGTATAGGTATAAATAATAAAGTACGTACAGAACTGCTCACGGAAAACACAAGAAATGTGTGTCATTGTGTAGGAATTGGGTGGGGAGATTCATGTCATGACATCCTTCTGTGCAAGCAAACACGTAACAGGACGGGGACTACGGTGACCTTGACGGGAGATGTGTTGGATTATCAAGGGTCAGCTGTATATTTGTTTTATATTGATAACTAGTGTTTTATCTAACAAGTCCAATATTCAAAAACATTACCAAGATTTTTAAATTATTTGTAAAGCATTTGACATGTAAAACTATTAATACTCCCATCTCTATTATAAAATCTGAAATTAATAGGTGAAATGAAAATGGTCTAATTCTCTCCAATACTGAAATTAAATTAACAGTGCTGTATTAAATATACTGTCTCTAAATAGAATGAAAGATTAATAGAGTTCTGATTAAGTATTGATAGAAACAAAACAAGTAAAACAGCAGAATATGAAAAATTAGCATACATCATCTTTATAGTACAATATCTAAACTTTTTAAGAGACAGGATCATATCATTGTTGCTCTCAGTTTTTCAATTTGAATCATCAATAATAAAATTAATATATTAAGTATCAACAAAAAAGAAGAATTATACAATAAATTATTAAAATACACACATTGTAAACAACCTTTAAATTCCAGTAACAAAAATATTTTAATAAAAAACTTTTTTCTACTTCAACCAAGTCTGCATCAGGTCATTAAATTAATGAAATTTCAAATTAAAATGCATAAAACAAATTTTAAAATATTATTTTTACAAAACTGGAACAAAACATAATGCATATATAACAATAAAAAAATTTAAACAGCAGTAAATTTCAAATTTAACACACATATAAAGCTACTGCATATATAAAAAAAATTTTTTTAAAGATATAACTTAATACCAAATTAATAAAAATGAATTTATGTTGGCCTTGGGCAGTATTTTTGTAAAAGTTGTGCCATGCATATGATACTGTTTTACTGTCCTTAAAGTTAATACATTTGCAAGTCAGGCCAACCTTGTATATTCCCAAGGCTCTTAATATGACCAGTTTGAAATGACTGCCTTATTAACCTGGCATTTTTGAGGTCGGCTCGCACGTCAGGCTCAGTGGTGTAAGTGGTTTGTGATTCGTTCCAGTATTAAAAAGGTAATTTTAATATTAAAACAGATAATAATAAATTAGTTTTTCTTATTAATTCTGATTAAATGAAATATATATATATTTATATAACTGGAGAGAAGAATCATGAATCACTTTAAGAAAAATGATTGTAATTTGAAACTTCACACAAATAGAAAGTTTATATAAGATTTTATCACTATCAGGTTTCATAACATAAGATTACTAAAATCTAGTATAGTGTTTCAAAATAAAACAAGTAAAACGGCAAGGCCATATTTGGGACAAGATTATATCTGGGAGACTCATTACTAAGCAGGATCACTTCGATGCTCATGGCAGGTCTCATTCTCATTCTCCAATCTTCTTTGGTATCACTGGTTTTGAGTGCGATCGTTCAAACTGCACTGGTCTCAGCCACAGCCACAAGGTTGTCCATAATGCATTTTTGGTGAAATTAGCCTATCCAATGTTAAAATTTCTCTCCATTGCACGTTGCCTCGGGTTGGAATTTTGTCGATGCCTAACAAAAATTTCCCATTCTTGAAAAAATAATCATGGCTATTGTAACGTCCGAAATTATTTTTTTATTTTTTATTTTACAAACAAAATATATATATTAATGAATGTAAAAAGAAAAAAATATTTCGGAAGTTGGTTTTAATATAAAATTATAACTACTAGCGCCATCTACTTTCAAAAACGTTCTGATGTTGAAATGAGACATCTCAGGTCAGCCTGTCAAGGTCAGCACATCCAACCAGAGATATGTCAGGTATAACATGAGATAGGTAAATGGGTTTTTTCAAAGATTCGTTTGTTAAAATTTGATTTTGCAACATTCGCATTTCCAACTTTCCAATTAACAATGCATGTGCAATCTCATACTAGTGCCTGTTTGTAGAAAGAGTATCACCATTTTGTATTTTATTTTGACTCAGTTCTTGGTCCCTTGAGTACCTACAAGTCCAACTTTTTTTATGCATGCATGATTTGGGCACCAAATACTCTGTGCCAAATTGCAACTCCTGACATGTACTCCTTCATACCTCTAAGCTGGTAAGCCAGGACGGCAACACGATTTTATAAACAAGACGTAGTCTTGGCAATTAAACAAACAGATTTGAAAATAAAAATTAATTTATATCAATAAATTTTTAATTAATTTTACCTTTAATTCAAAAACAGGAGTATCTATAGCTCCAGCACCATGATTTTTAAAACAATTAATTACTTTTTTAAGAGCAGTTTCTCTTCTTTCCATCTGCTCAGGAGTAAAATCTTTTGTTCCCTAATAGAAAAAAAATATATATATTTTTTTTGTAAAAGATTAATTATAATAAAATTATACTTTGTTTCAATATTTTGATTTACTATCTTAGTAACATTTAAATTAGTTCAAGTGATTTAATGGAGTCAAATTGCCCAGCCTTACAGTCATGCAAATTAATACATCTATTCAGTGTTAAAATGTTATAGAATTTTCTCAACAGACATTTATTTTCTAAAAGAATAAAATTTTTTAAATTAAGAAATTATATTTGATACATATTTATAATTATATTCCTGACAGTTGATAGTCCTTTTTAATTCCTGTCTATAAATGTATATTTAACACATTATTGGACTGCAATTTGAAAAAATTGTAGACCTATAAATTCCCATTGTCATCTGTTCGTCCATCATTCCTTAATCTTGAGAATGGAATTAGATACATGAAATTTCATTAATGAAAATTAAGACTATACAAACAATGAGTCTTTTTTGCCTATTTTTATCCTTTTTATTACAGTCCAGGAATCACAAAAACAGTCAGCCACTTTAAGAAAAACTTCTAAAAATAACAGATGAATACAATCAAAAAACTTACAATTAAAAATGATCTCGATGTTAACCCTTTTTTGTAGGCTATGATATCTAAAAATATTAAAAACTGTTAAAATTCTTCATGACAGCATTCATGTTATATAATCGCATTTAAGTTAAGAGTCCTCTGATGGATTTTCGAGCAGCCTAGAATGATTTACATAATTGCACATAGAAGCCCAGGATTATATTGACTAATTTCAGGGGTCAACATCGAGATCATTTTTAACTGTGTATAAGTTTTTTGATTGTATTCGTCTGTTATTTTTAGAAGTTTTACTTCAAGTCGTCAGCTGTTTTTGTAGTTCTTGGACTGGAATAAAAAGGATAAAAAAAGGCAAAAAAGGACTCAAACATTGTTTGTATAGTCTTAATTTTCATTAATGAAATTAGTTGATATAATCCTGGGTTCCTATGTACAATTAGATACATGAAAGTCAAGACCAGATATAGAAAGCTTAGAGGCAAGAGGCCCCAATTAACTACATATGAACTTCTGATGCAAACTGGAAGTCATGTTATTACAGTTCAAAAACTTTTTCCTGAAAGAAGTTATAGATAGATGACCAGCATGACTCCATTGCTAACAGAAAAGTATGATGTACAGGGGCAACATGCTACAGTACTAATTTGAGATGAAGAGCATATATTTTAAATTTAAACAAATTAAAAACATGATTAAAAATTGCAGCCCAGCATTGTGACAATGTCACAATAAATAATTGCTCATTACATAATGTATACATATTTTTTCAAAATTCATTTGATGTTTAAATTACTATTACTATATGTACTGTACAAATATATACTATATGTAATTAAATTTAAAATGCTCATTTGATTAATTTTCATTCACAAAATCTTTGCCATAATAAAAGTAAAAATAGATACTTAAATAATTTTTTGTTAATATTAACTTTGTGTGTTAAATAAGTTTGTTACCAAATTTAAATTTAATTAATTCTTCTAAATTATTACATAAAAAATATTAATAACGAATAGTAATGTGACTAACTGTGGAGTATTTTCATTAATGAATTATCTGGCTATCAATAATAATTTGTAAATAAATTTAATTAGAAATAAGACAAACTATCTTATTAATTGACAAATATACACCCAGAAATAAAAAGAAAATTACATTAAATTAATTGAAGTTAATTAAGAAGTGTTTTTGCAAGTATTTTATTCTATAACTTAAAAGCATCTTAATGATTTATCATAACAACAAATAATAATATATAATTGAGAAAACAAAACATACTTTTGGAGTTCTAAGAGTAAATTTATGTTGCCCATCTTTTTTATTTTCTGATATATTTTTCTTTGGTAGTTTCACCTATTGAAAAAAAAATCAGTTACTTCATTTGGAATTCATTTACATTTCAAAAAGCAAATGTTACAGATTAAAATCCACTTTCAAAACAGAATATACACAAACACTAAAAAATAAACTCCAAACAGAAAGCATCCAAATATCTGAAATGGTCATGAACTAACCCCTCCCTATCTTGTACTTTAAAATTTTGTCAAACTAATAGAAATATATCACAGATTTATTCAACAGCCAGAAATTATCTTTAAGCATAAAAAAGCTTTTCATTTATAATAATATCTGGTCTAATAATTTATAATAAATATCTATAATATTTAATAATTTCTGACTGTTTGACTGCTCAATATATGTATCAAGCTAGGATTTGTTACATATTTAATTTATTCAAACTCTAATTATAATACCTTAGTTAAGAAACTAATTAAAATTATAGCATATAAAATTAAGACAGTATTAACTCTAAACATGAAATTGACTGAAATTGGCTTAATCCATTCAAGACAAAGTCAGATGAAGTTGTTTGCCTGGTTTTTGCAATACAAATTCTTGTAGCCTGAGGGGTAAAAACAATTTCATCTCTGGGTATACAGGGGAAAAAATATATTTTTTTTCTTAATTCTATATGCTATAATTTTGAATAGTTAAACCACTAATACATATAAGTTGAAGTTTTAAACCTGAAAAAAATTTCTGCAAAATTGAAATTCACCTTATTAATAGCATAAAATGCAAACTATCAGAAAGTGGCAAACAACTAACAACATACCTAATAATTACCATAATTTCAGCAGGCAACCCAACACAGTTGTTTGCAAGTAAAGCTCATTTGATGAACTTAATTAGCTTTTTAAACATACATAGTAATACAATAATAAAACTGCAGTATAAATAAACACTATACTACACACTGATTTCAACAGTTGATGCACAACAATGCATAACTGACATCATGTACTTAATGTAATAATATCATCAGTAAACATAATCAAGTCAAAATTGACAATTTCAATAAAATATTAATATACACAGCATATCACACTATATATACTATTAATATTTTGACTTGAATGTGTTTACTGATAGACGTGACATACAATAGAATCCTTATTAAGATAACTTCAGATTTTTAATACAGTAATACCTTGGTTTTCATTGACTTCGGTTATCGGCAATTTTTTTGCGAAAAATTTGTCTCGGTTTTTGTCGATTGCCTCGGATTTCGTCAGAGTGCCCAAGTGACCTCGCTGCTAATTTTGCGAAAACAAAGGGCAACCCACGCGTTTTCTGGCTCAGTGTGGCATTATTTCTTGTTCTGTGAGCATTACCCTGCGACGGCCTACCATTGGCCAACGGTTCTGTTCCCTGAACACTGGGAGTTTGGTTGTGGGTTTGCGCTTCGCCAGGGTGGGCTGGCCTCGTGAAGTTTTCTGGGTTTTCTCCACGTCTGTAATGTCTGAATAGGGCCAGTTACCCTTAAACAAATTTCCCGAAAGGCATTATTCCCCTCAATATGACTATCATAAATGCATACAACTATTATTATATGATAATTATGTCACACTTTACCACGGCACGATATAGGCTAGAAGCTCATGTCCAACTAACTTCTACAAGACAAGACATTACCCCACGCGTCTAGCCAAACAATTTCATTGTTTTCCTTTAAATTAGTTTTTTTTCTGTTAACTTCTTATTGCTTTTAGTATTTAATGCTATATTAATTCTCTATAAAATGTGTTTTTGGTATGTATTTTGGAGTGTCTAGAACGAATTAATTGGATTTACATTGATTCATATGGAAATAATTGCCTTGGTTTTTGTCAGTTTCAGATTTTGTCTATTGTTTTCGGACGAATTATCGACGAAAACCGAGGTATCACTGTAATTGCTTTTTGCCCTACATAGCTCCTTTTGCATATATTCCTTTTAGTATGAGTTCTATCAAAAAACTGTATGTGTAAAAGTCTATACTCTCTTCATCTTTACATTCAATATGAACCTAAAATTTGATCCTTGAATAAATGCAATAAATCCTTTCCTTTTTTTGCTCTTTACATTTATTCTTCAAATTATTGAGAATTCTGCTTGTTTCATCTGGAATTGGAGAAAATTGTTTATGTATTTTCTGGAAATCATTGAAGTTTACACCATAGCTTAGAAAAGAAAACAAAGTCCATTGATGTAGATTTTTTTCTTAATAAAATGCATTTTATTCTGTCCAGTACTGGGTGATCCATATTATCTGGTATTGAGAAAGTAACATGTTACAATATACTATATATTCCCACTCTGTAATAATACTTTCTTTAATTTTCTATTTCTTATTGTATCTGCTACATCATATAATAAAATATGTAAAATATAATAAAATGTTAATTTATCCCTCTGTAAAACCAGAACAAAAAGCAAAACTTTAAACACTGCATGGATGCAACACAAAATGCACCTTCACACACCAATATCTTCTTCCAGATTGCCTTGACTACAAGTCAAAACCTGTTGTCTTGCATACCAGTGGCGTGCCGTCATTGGAAGCGATGGAAGCGCCGATTCCACCTTCCAATGACTTTCCCTTGAATTTTATAAAATATAAATTTTCATATTTTAACGTACTTTGAATTAATTAAAATTAATATTTTATTATAACTGCATTATGTATCTTTTACAAATTTCTATACTACATGTGAAAAAAAACGATAAGATTGCTATTGTATATTCGAATAATTCGGTGGCGGAAGGAATGTCGAAACCGGGTCAGTCTCCAATCAGCCAGATTATATAGGCATTAGCACATGCGGTTTACAGTGCACCAACCTCACCCGGCTAAACCGGGTAAGCGACACACTCGTAAAGAGTACAGCTTTATATCCCGGAGCGGTTGTGGGCTGTTAGCCACCTGCCTGTCAACTTCCAAGCAGCCAGATTATAGGCATTGGCGCATGCGCTTTACAGAGCACCAACGTCACCCGGTTTAGCTGGTGGATGCTTCACACATAAAGCTTCTAACTTTATATCCCGGACCGGTTGTGGGCTGTTTAGCTGCCTGCCTGCTAGATATTCGGCCGCTCTCGCGCGATTACGTGAATCACGAGTAGACTAGATCAACGGCGGGCAACCCCGGCCCGCGGGCCAGCTACGGCTCGCGAAAAGTTTCTATCCGGCCCGCGAGATCTTTAATAGATTATTAAATTGGAAAAATAACTAATTAATAGTTAATTTTCCAATTCTTTGTAATTTTCGAAAACGATAAGAGAAATAAATGTAGTAATTAACTTTTTATTTATTTATTTCATATTTGCAGACTAAAAAAATTACGAGTCACAAAAAGGCGTCAATTAACTACTACGGCCCGCGGAAAAACGTAAAATTTATTCTGGCCCGTGTTATAAAAAAGGTTGCCCACCCTAGACTAGATTTATAACTTAACCCAACCGATAGGAGTTTACTGGCATGTTTTTATGATAGTTCTGTATAGTTGACGGGAGTTTAAAAAAATCCATTAAAATATTTGATATATTTATTCCGCTCTCCCATCTTATATTACTTACGGGTTTCAATGTTAAACCGGTGATATTACGATTATAGTATGTCCCATCTGTAAGGGAATGCAGAAAAAACGTGTACAATTCTTGTATAATGTTAAAAAATTAACTGTTACTTTGGCATCATCATTTACAACCAAATTTAATGAATGAGACGTACAATGGTACAAAAAAAGCTCTAGAATTTATTTTCCTTAAATGTACGATCTAAGTATCGGTTGTCATAAAAATTTCTTTCCACTTTTTTCCCAAGACTACAGATATTCGAGTACAAAGTAACTGGTTTCGAGTTATTTCTACTAAGAAGTAGTTAAATAATTAAGAGATTAGGGAATGGTGACATAAGTAAAACCCTGCTGACTTAAACAAAAGCTTAACCGAAGCAATTACTAGCTCAGTACAGTGGGGAACTGATTTCCGTGTACACCTGGTACTAAAACGAATTGCAGTAGTTAGAAAACAAATGACTATTAAGTTTAACATATTTACATCTATGGTGAGAAACGTTTAAAATTTACAACGGCCCTGTCGCGTCCTTTGAGATATACTAGTGATGCGACAAAAGAGGCATTTGACATTGACCGGTATCGGCACCCTCGGGATTTGTCATGCATGCATTCACTGTACACCTACCAAAATCGTCTCTGTTTCCATTCGTGAGCCACTCGCAGGGAGCAATTTTAACTCAGTGGATTGTTTAAATATTTAAAAATAAACAATATTTTATGTTATTTTTATATACGTTTCTTCGCAAAAGTATATTCATACAATTGAATATTTTGTACCAGGTATGTATAATTGTATATCCATTACAAATTTTATTTTACCAAGTAAGTTTTAATAATTTTATTTTTAATTTTAGCCCTTATATCATGGCTAGCGATTTAAACTGTAATTGTGATATTGAAAATTTACTTAAAAAAAGTTTTGGCTCAAGACAATATAATGAAAAAGAAGCCATAAAGAAGCCAACGCCTAAATTAAATATAAGTACTTCGACAAAAAAATTTGTTCGACATTTTCACGATAAAATTTATCAAGACGTAAACTGGCTTTGTGGATGCATAAAAATGCAAAAATTGTTTTGTTGGCCTTGCCTATTATTTTCAAATGAAATTAGTGTGTGGAATAAGAATGCTTGAATTTAAATAATTTGAGTAAAGCTAGAAAAAGACACGAAAATCGTAAATGTCACATCGATTCTTTCGTAAAATTGAAGCAATTTGGAAATCAAAATAGAATAGAATTTAACATTAGTAAACAATATAAAATTAATATTGAAAATTATAACAAGATAGTTACGGCTAATAGATATATTGTATCTAAATTAATAGATATTACATGCTTTTTAGCAAAGCAAGAATTGGCATTTAGAGGGCATAGGGAATGTATTGAATCTAATAACAGAGGTAATTATATTGAACTCGTTTCTTTATTAAGTACGTCAGATAATCAATTAAAAATGCATTTAGAGAAGTCTACAGTTTTTACTGGCTTATCGAACAAAATTCAAAATGAGCTCGTCAATTCGTTAGGAAACGTTTTATTGCAAGAAATTAAAAAAGAAATTGAAAACGCAAAATTTGTTGCTATAATTGTAGATGAAACAACGGACATTAGCCACAGAGCCCAGATGTCGACTGTATTTCGTTACGTGAAAGAAAACGGTAACGTCGAAGAAAGATTTGTGGGCTTTACTGATGCGAGTGAGAACAGAGACGCAAATTCGTTATTCACTCACATTAAGAGTTACTTAGACGAATTTCGATGCACTAAAAAATTAGTGGCACAAACATACGACGGTGCTGCCGTAACGGCCGGACAACATAATGGTGTCCGAGCTAAAATTAAAGAAATATCCAAACATGCTATTTTCGTACACTGTTATGCTCACAGATTGAACCTAGTTTTCTCTCAATCTGTTGGATATATAAAAGAATGTAAAATATTTTTTCAAACTATGACAGGATTTTCTTCATTTTTTTCTAAATCTTCTAAAAGATCTCACGCCTTAGATCTAGAAGTCAATAAGCGTTTTCCTTCAGCCACACCTATTAGATGGAATTACAATAGCAGGATTGTAAACTGCGTTATGGAGTATAAAGAAGAATTAAAACTTTTGTTGTTGAATATGGTTGAAAGTCCAGAACAATGGGATTCTGATACTACAATTGCCGCAAGAGGATTATACCATTATTTAATAGATTTTGATTTTCACTTTTTATTACTAGTTTTTCATCAAATATTTGCACATTCAGATATCCTTTTTGATATATTACAAAAAAAATTTTAATATAGCATATTGTATTACTAGAATAAATCACTTTATTGATTTTTTACGACAGAAAAGAAATGATTTTGATTTGATTTGGGACGCTTTGAAAAAAGATGAAACTTTTTTAGAAATTCAACCAAAAAGAGGAATGAGACATACTGATATTGAGTCTAAAAAGGATTTATATAGACGTCTGTTTTATGAAATAATGGATACATTGATACAAAATTGTATTGACAGATTTGCCGACATAAAATCTCTAGAATTTTTATCACTTTTAGATTTTAATAATTTTAAATATTATGAAAAACAATTTCCCGAAGAGAGTTTTAATGCTTTACGTAAATTTTATGGAGAATTTTTTAATTTATGTAAATTACGTAGTGAATTGCAATATTTATATTCGTGTCCGGACTATATTGGCAAGTCACTCTTAGACATAAAAAATATTATAATTAATGATGACCTAAACAAAGACGTACTAATAGAATTATATGGTTTAATATCATTAATTTTTACAATACCATCTACCAGTGCGTCTGTTGAGCGTAGTTTTTCAACAATGAAGCGAATTCATACATTCGCCAGGAACACTCGGTCGGAGGAAAGATTGTCGTCGCTAGCGTTGCTTTCTATAGAAAAAGAACTTTTAAATACGTTGATGGAATCAACGACGAGTGACTTTTATGATAAAGTAATTAACGACTTTGCGGGAAAACATCGCCGAATAGAGTTAATTTATAGAAAATAAAAAAAAGAAACAAGTTTTTCTATAATTGTATTATGTATGTATTATTTGTATTTTAGAATTAAAGTACATAAATTGTTTATTTTTGTCATTCGCACGTACGAATGGACCCTAGACCATCACTGACGCGCAATTAACTGATTGCCCCTGAAAGTCGGCTTCTTACAGAAACACAGCTTCCCTATCATCAAATGTCACGGCACGCCACTGTTATCGTGTAAAAGTTCCCCGTTGTTGTAAAAGTTAATGGGAGAAGGAGAGATATGTGGTCTGAAGATCACGTGTTCTATTGCGTAACCAACTCCTTGGGAGGGCTACAGGTAAAGAAGGGATATGCATTCTCGATGACAACCGAAAAACCCGGATCAAGGAGGAAAGGAGGTGGATCGCGCAAGCTCAAGGGAAGAAGAGGGACTTTTTCGGAAGAAAGAAAGGGAGTGAGGACGTGTAGACGAGAGAGTCGCGAGATTGTTTTTTTTTTGTGTCTATTATAGTGGAAGGACAGAGTAGTGATTGGAAGGACTAAAATAAACCTTAAGTTCCTTGCATTGGAGTCATGGAATGTATAATTTATTTCTGTTTCTTTTTGTTTTGTTCCTGCACGGGAATACTCTCAAGATCGGATATTTCCCCACAGTACTTATGATTCACATAATCGGGCGAGGGCGGCTAACAGCCCAAAACCGGTCCGGGATAGAATCATTGGAAGCGTTATACGTGTGTAGCTTCCACCAGCTAAACCGTGTGAGGTTGATGCTCTGTAAAGCGCATGCGCGAATGAGTATAATCTGGCTGCTTGGAAACTGACCCGGTTTTCGACAATACAGCGCTTCCATTCCGCCACTGATATTCGAATATACAATAACAATCTTATCGTTTATTTCAGATGTAGTATAGAAATTTGTAATAAGATACATAATGCAATTATAATAAAATATTAATTTTAATTAATTCAAACTGCGTTAAAATATGAAAATTTATATTTTAGAAAATACAAGGGAAGCGGCGCTTCCCTTGCTTCCAATGACGGCACGCCACTGCACGATAAGGGCCCATCCCTCCTTTATTACGTGAACCACCCAAGAGGCTGGTTACGCGCCGGTTACGCAACAGAACACGTGGTCTTCAGACCACAGTATATTTATAACTTAACCCAACCGATAGGAATTTACTGGTATGTTTTTATGATAGTTCTGTATAGTTGACAAAAGTTATAAAAAAAAATCCATTAAAATATTTGATATTTTTATTCTGCTCTCCCATCTTATATTACTTACGGATTTCAATGTTAAACCAGTGATATTACGATTTCGTATGTCCCATCTCTAAGAGTATGTAGAAAAAAACAAGTACAATTCTTGTACAATGTTAAAAAATTAACTGTTACTTCGGCAGCATCATTTACAACCAAATTTAATGAACGGGACGCACAAGGTACAAAAAGCTTCAGAATTTTTTTCTTTAAATTTACGATTTATGTATCCTTTGTCATAAAAAATTTGTCTTTCCACTTTTTTCCCACGAATAAAAATATTTAGATACAAAGTAACCGGTTTCGACTTATTTCTACTTAAGAAGTAATTAAATAATTAAAAAATTAGGGAATTGGGGACATAAATAAAATCCTGCCGAAAGAGTCAAAATTTTACTTAAACAAAAGTTTAACCGAACCAATCTTTAGCCGAGTACAGTGGGGACTGATTTCTTCGTAATATTAGATAATGAAGACAGAAATTTTTCCAGTTCAATGTTCAATGAGAGTGATTAGTTAAGTGATATAAATCTACATTATTTCATCTCGAATTTCTCTCTTTTCTATTTTTCTTTTAATTATTATAAAGACAGATCAGAGTTTAAGCTTGTATGTGTAGTACTTAACCCTCAATATACCAATATTTTTATAATGTAAGTGTGTTCCAACTCTTGAAAGAGCTTTACTCTCAGCCATATGATTGAATAATTATACTGTCCTCAGGCCACTCTGATCCGTATAATACTCAGTAAGTTGTTGATTTTTTTCGGAGTGTTTTTTTTTTATTTTGCAGAATATAAGTAGTGTTTTTGTGTTTTTATTATACAGTAATTATAGTTTATTTGTGAAAATATTTTGTTCATCACATATTTTGTTTTACCAAGTAAGTTTTTCTGATAATTTTAATTTTAGCCCTTATATCGTGGCTAGTGATTCAAAAATTTATTTTAAAAAGTTTTGGCTCAAGACCATATAATAAAAAAGAAAACATTATTAAAAGAGAAAGACCAATGCCTAAATTAAATATAAATACGTCAACAAAAAATTTCGACATTTTGACGATAAAATTTATGACGAATGGCGATTCTTTCGTAAAATTGAAGCAATTTGGAAATCAAAGAGGAATAGAATTTAACATTGGTAGACAATATAAAATAAATATTGAAAATTATAACAAGATAATTACGATCAATAGATGTATCTAAATTAATAGATGTTATATGTTTTTTCTCAAAGCAAAAATTGGCATTTAGAGGGCATAGGGAATTTATTGAATCTAATAACGGAGGTAATTATATTGAACTTTCTTATTTTTCTTATTTATTACGTACGTCAAATAATCTGTTAAAAATACATTTAAAGAAGTATACGGTTTTTACTGGCTTATCGAACAAACGAATACGAACGGGCCCTGACGCGCAATTGATTGATTGTCCCTGTAAGTCGGCTTCTTACAGAAACACAGCTTCCCTATCATCAAATGTCACGGCACGCCACTGTTGCATACCTTACTTAAACTATCTTGACAAAAACTGATATCTATCTGCCATCAAAATTACATGAACAGAGCCTTGTCCAGTACTAGGAAGAATCTGGTACTGAGTGAACTTCACCTAATATTTTTTAATGAATTATTATTTCAAAAAATTTATTTGAAAACTCAATTATGTTAGTTAAATTAATTCATAATTCAATAATTCATTGCTAACATTTTTTATTCGTAATATTTAAAATAATTAATAAATAATTGTTTTTAAATTGTTTTTAAGTATATGATGTTAATAAACATCTCAGAAATATTTTCAGTGAAAAAATAATAAAATATTTTTAGTATATACAAAAAATATATTTAATAATGACAAATATAAAATAATTATTTTTAATTTAAAAAAAAATACAGTTAAAATACTTAAATATGCTTATAAATTAATATGAGATTTTTTTAATTAATTAAATTATTTAAAGTATAAATTTGAAGTTAAAATTGGATTTATCACAAAGCAATTATACCTGCGATTTAGTTGTGCAATATCTGAATGTTTCATTCAAATATAAGACATTTCTGGATTTACACAAAATTTTAATAAAACAGCATGTTGTTGAGAATTGAAATACCATTACTTCTTACATCTGTACTATTTTTCAGATAGCCTAGAAGGAAAATAATAATATAAACTATTCAGAATATAAACTCAATGTTAAAGCAAGAATATTTAAACAAACAAATTAAATATGAATAATTATAAGAGTGCAATAAATACAATTAGCTGAATAAATTATAAGTAAATTGTATATATGTTATTGTATAATTATAAAATTAATCATGCTAATCAAAAAGTTTTGCTTTATAAATTAAAACTGGTCAGATAAACCAAGCTTTTTAAAGAACTATTTTAAGAACTTTCTATTATATTTCACAAATCCATATTATATATTATGAATGAATAAAATTTTACAACTTCAGCAACTTCTGCAGATGATATAATGTATAAAATCCAATTGAATCTAAATATAATTATTAGAATTTCAAACCAGTTCTACAATAGAGGGATGCACATTGAAAATAATAATAATTATAAACCAGCAATGAGTTGCTCAACTTTCCCAGCAACATTTAAAACTTTGGTGGCATCATCTGTTATCATACTTTGTTAAAAACTTTTAATATTTTTAATTATTATAAAATGGCAACAAGCTTAATTTTGACGGGATGGGTTTTATAAAAAATTGTAAATGCTAATGAGTAAAATTATTATTAAGTCTGACTCTACTCTGCAAAATTTCAGAAATTTTTGACAAAAAGCACAGGAGTTATTAAACTTCAAAGAGGGTGAACAAAATAATGCCCCCCACACACACACAAACAGAAATTATCCCCAAAATTTTTGCATTTCTCAATGTTTCAAGGTGTAAGAGATCATTTAAATCACTTCTTCAGCAAAATACATTACTGTAGAAAATTTTGCTATAATTGGTACTGCAATCAGTTATAGCAAAAACTTTTCAGAATAACAGTTTGATGATTTTTCTCTAAATGTAATTGTATTTTTTAAGATTTCCACATTTTACATCTTGTTATATTACTACTACTATTAGTAATTAAATGACACTAGAGTAGGGTGACAGATGTCCCCAATTTCTGGAGCCTGTCCTCGGTTTTGCCTGCTTTCAATAAGTGTTTGTAGAATCAATCTTTGAATATAACAATTTTATTAACATGCTAATATAATAACACTAATTTATAAATTAATATATTACTTAATTTAAAAAAATAACCGAAGTTCAATAAGTTTTAAACCCCATTTCCTCTGATTCTAAAATGTGTCCCAGTTGGATTCTAATTTTATGGTCAGCCTAACTAGAGGAAAGCATTAGGCACCATCTCTTGGTAAATTTAATAATTATAATTAATATTTTAATAATTAATTTGGTCTAACTGTCAATGTGACTGAACAGTAAAAGAAGTTGTGAATTTGAGTTCTGCTTTGAGCCAATTCTTTTAATAAATTATTAAAATATTAATTTAATTATAATTATTAAATTTACCAAGAGATGGCACCTAATGCCTTCCTCTAATGCCAAATTACTTTTACATCTTGTACTAATATAAGACAACTGTGACCTAATATGTTTTTTTTAGGTACATATTTGTTCAGAAAAATGTCTTTTCTGCAACAACACTGTCCTTTAAACCTCTGAAACCCAAATGCACCCTTTATTAGCTCACAAAGTAATCCATCTAAAATACTGAACACAATAAATTACAGTATTTAAATTTTGGAATATTAACAACTGCTGCACTATAGCACTCCAGAAGTGTACAATGGCTGCAAATTTAACTCAGCACTGAGATCAAAATGCGTAAAAATCGTTGTAGGTTTGGACCTGAAGGTTGAGTAATACACCTTGTTATGCAAATTTATATACTGCTCTATCTACAATAACCATTTAAATCAAAAAAGAACTTATATACTTCATAACTCAGAGTACCAAAAATTTAAATGGCATATCATATAAAATAAATAAAAGAATTTCTATATGCTTTTAAATCTGAATAACACACACGATGATGTATCCATTTCATCAAAAATTTTATATTTTATTATATATGCATATATAATATTTATCATCCGTTTTCGAATATTAGCCCATTGTGTTATAACATCACTCTAAAATTCAATTTTATGTTTAAATTGAGAAGAAATCTTACAAAATGTACAGGTACGTTCAGCTTAAAGTTCCCGGTAAATATTCCTATTTTGTTTACATGTGAGGTTATTCTAAACTGGGTTGCCAGGTGTAATGCAGAAGCAAAAAGTTGGCTCGGAAGTAGTCCGAAGTCGCCCAAAAATATTACATAAAGAGTCTTTATTAATTAAAAATTTTTTATGACAACCAAATATTCCAAGTAATAAATTTTCATAAAGAAAAAACAATTTTTAATTAATGTTAGTTAAATTATTGGTAGCATGGTTTTAAGCATTTTCAATGAAAATGTCAAAACTTCAAAATGTTATAAAAGAGTAAATCATAAAAAATGCATGTTATATATTGGCAACCAGTAAACATTAGTTAATATTTCAATTGATACTTCTAACAACATATAACTACTAGACTCCGAATAGGATAATAGTTAACGTAGGAACTAGCGCCGCCATCTGTAGTCAAAGAAACTAGGCGCCGCGGCGCCTTAGACTTTCATAGCGGTCCAAAAAGTGCATATGCCGAAAAAGGAACAGATTCAAGATGACTACTCGCTAACGATTATACGTGAGCGACTGGCGCGATTTTCAATTCGTATCGTAAAGTTCTTCACCGTTTGAGTGTGATTCTCTGATTAATCGTGATCTTGAGTGTTAGACGTAACAGCGATCTGTTTTACGTACAGTACTTATCTATTGAGTTTCGTTGGTTTTTGGAGTTTTGGCGCAAAACGTGCTCTGAGGCCGGTGGTCCCGCAGCGTTGGCGTTTTTCTGGATTCATAACCAACTCATTACTCTCAGATAGGAGCATTTTTCGGCTATCCGGTGTAGTGGTTCCTCCACGCTCGGAGATGACGACCTCTCTGCTCAGACGTCCTCAGCCGCGTCTACCGGAAACGGCGGCGGGCTCGTTCTCGGAGGAGTTTCAATTCATCTCCCCTATCACGGAACTGGAGAAACTGGACTCCATCCGTCAATCTCTTCCCTCTGACCAAATATACACGGTCTTTTGGAGGGTCAGGACCCCTCCACCGTCTACGTCCGGCGGAACTTCATAAGGCCCTCCACCCGCACTTCTCCAATCCAAACCGGATTCTGACATTCGTTACTCCCGGGCTGGATTTCTTATAGTGAAATTCCGGGACTCTCTGACGGCAGAAGAGACTCTCCGCATTACAACCATAGCCGGGATTCCGGTACGGGACCGTTTGGCGCCAGATTGCGCCCTTTCCGCTTATCTCCTGCGCGGCGTGGACATGTCCATCTCAGCTAAGGAGATACACGATATTCTCTCCGACAACATACCGGTGATCGAAATACGTCGATTCACTCGGAAGGAAGGAGACATAGTTGTCCCTAGTTCCACTGTCTACTTCTCGGTGGCTAGTGCGGCCCCTTTGGAGACTGTTATCCTCTACTACCAGAGATATCGCTGCGAACGTTACATTCCCCGCCCGCGTCAGTGTGGCCGGTGCCTTTCTTTCAGCCATACGGCACAGTCGTGTCGAGGCCGACGCAAATGTATCAAATGTGGCGCGGACCACGAATCAGCTAACTGTGATGCCGAGTATCGTGGCTGCGTTCATTGTGAGGGGACCTCAAAGCGGACTCCCTCACTGCTCGGATTACCAGAGAGAGGCTCGATTGTTAAAACAATGCATCAACCTCCGATATTCCTATCAGGACGCAAAGGGATCGCAAAGCGGCCAACCCACGTCATATGCGAAAGTGGCTTCACTACCAAAGCCGATACAAAATGAGTTGGCTTCTCGCCAGCCCCCTCGGCAGGGACAAAAGTCTACCCGCGTCCCCTCAAAGTCAACAGACGATTTCCCGACCTTGTCAAAAAGAATCTCTCAACTAGAATCCACAGTTGAGGCGTTGCGTGTGGAGATTTGTCACCTCCACGAAGTACTTCGATCTTACCCTGCAATTCCAGACCAGGAAGCCTACACATCTGAACGCGAGCCGAGCACAGACAAGTCGATGGCGGCACCATTGCCATTCAAACGGCCATCTCAACAGTCGGGATTGACTGCACAAGCCCATCATCCGAAAAAGAAAAAAGGTCCAAAACCTCGTCAAGCGGCCGCTTCGGCTACATCAGACACAGACGGTCCGCAATCTGATATAGACCTACCTTATCCCGCTGGCCCATCTAGAGCAACCACTTTGAACGATTTAGACATTACTTCCCCGGCCGAACAGGCCAAAATACATAGACATCAGTCAAAAACTCAATCAACAAACGTCTAACATGGCTAGAAGTCAGAATAACTTCCGTATAGTGCAATGGAACGCGAGAGATATACGTCCTAAACGAGATCTCCTCCTGGCGTCGCCATGGCTGCGTGAGACCGATGTATTACTTATCCAGGAAACGTGGCAGACGCCGGAGTCGACCTTCTCTCTCCCGGGGTTCTCGTTGTTCCGTCGGGATCGCCCCTCAACCCAGGGGGAAGTCTCCTGACAGCTATAGCCAATCGGTGGCAGCCCGCCACAACCCGCCCACCTCCGTCATCACAGGTATAGAGTACCTGTGAGGTTCAGGAGACCCAAGTGTTCATAACAGGGTCCCCCCTAACTTTAGTCAACGTTTATGCTCCTCATGGAGTAAATCCAGGGATTTCGCTGGATGACCTCTTACCAGTTGATCGTCACCTCTGCCTATGTGGGGATTAAAATGCACACCATCCTCATTGAGATGCCTCGTGCATCCGCCCTTACGCTTCAGGTCAGGCATTATTCGATTGGCTCTCCTCAGCGAACGTATGCTGCTGGAACACAGGGGAGCCGACCCACTTCCATCCCAACGGCTCATTGGCCATTGACATATCTTTTGGCTCCCCAGACTTACTGGGCTCAACAACAGTGGCGTGCCGTGACATTTGATGATAGGGAAGCTGTGTTTCTGTAAGAAGCCGACTTACAGGGACAATCAATTAATTGCGCGTCAGGGCCCGTTCGTATTCGTTTGTTCGATAAGCCAGTAAAAACCGTATACTTCTTTAAATGTATTTTTAACAGATTATTTGACGTACGTAATAAATAAGAAAAATAAGAAAGTTCAATATAATTACCTCCGTTATTAGATTCAATAAATTCCCTATGCCCTCTAAATGCCAATTTTTGCTTTGAGAAAAAACATATAACATCTATTAATTTAGATACATCTATTGATCGTAATTATCTTGTTATAATTTTCAATATTTATTTTATATTGTCTACCAATGTTAAATTCTATTCCTCTTTGATTTCCAAATTGCTTCAATTTTACGAAAGAATCGCCATTCGTCATAAATTTTATCGTCAAAATGTCGAAATTTTTTGTTGACGTATTTATATTTAATTTAGGCATTGGTCTTTCTCTTTTAATAATGTTTTCTTTTTATTATATGGTCTTGAGCCAAAACTTTTTAAAATAAATTTTTGAATCACTAGCCACGATATAAGGGCTAAAATTAAAATTATCAGAAAAACTTACTTGGTAAAACAAAATATGTGATGAACAAAATATTTTCACAAATAAACTATAATTACTGTATAATAAAAACACAAGAACACTACTTATATTCGGCAAAATAAAAAAAACACTCCGAAAAAAATCAACAACTTACTGAGTATTATACGGATCAGAGTGGCCAGAGGACAGTATAATTATTCAATCATATGGCTGAGAGTAAAGCTCTTTCAAGAGTTGGAACACACTTACATTATAAAAATATTGGTATATTGAGGGTTAAGTACTACACATACAAGCTTAAACTCTGATCTGTCTTTATAATAATTAAAAGAAAAATAGAAAAGAGAGGAATTCGAGATGAAATAATGTAGATTTATATCACTTAACTAATCACTCTCATTGAACATTGAACTGGAAAAATTTCTGTCTTCATTATCTAATATTACGAAGAAATCAGTCCCCACTGTACTCGGCTAAAGATTGGTTCGGTTAAACTTTTGTTTAAGTAAAATTTTGGCTCTTTCGGCAGGATTTTATTTGTCCCCAATTCCCTAATTTTTTAATTATTTAATTACTTCTTAAGTAGAAATAAGTCGAAACCGGTTACTTTGTATCTAAATAATTTTATTCGTGGGAAAAAAGTGGAAAGACAAATTTTTTATGACAAAGGATACATAAATCGTAAATTTAAAGAAAAAAATTCTGAAGCTTTTTGTACCTTGTGCGTCCCGTTCATTAAATTTGGTTGTAAATGATGCTGCCGAAGTAACAGTTAATTTTTTAACATTGTACAAGAATTGTACTTGTTTTTTTCTACATACTCTTAGAGATGGGACATACGAAATCGTAATATCACTGGTTTAACATTGAAATCCGTAAGTAATATAAGATGGGAGAGCAGAATAAAAATATCAAATATTTTAATGGATTTTTTTTTATAACTTTTGTCAACTATACAGAACTATCATAAAAACATACCAGTAAATTCCTATCGGTTGGGTTAAGTTATAAATATACTGTGGTCTGAAGACCACGTGTTCTGTTGCGTAACCGGCTCGTAACCAGCCTCTTGGGTGGTTCACGTAATAAAGGAGGGATGGGCCCTTATCGTGTAAAAGTTCCCCGTTGTTATAAAAGTTAATGGGAGAAGGAGAGATATGTGGTCTGAAGATCACGTGTTCTATTGCGTAACCAACTTTTTGGGTGGGCTACAGGTAAAGAAGGGATATGCATTCTCGATGACAACCGAAAAACCCGGATCAAGGAGGAAAGGAGGTGGATCGCGCAAGCTCAAGGGAAGAAGAGGGACTTTTTCGGAAGAAAGAAAGGGAGTGAGGACGTGTAGACGAGAGAGTCGCGAGATTGTTTTTTTTTTTTTTTTTGTGTCTATTATAGTGGAAGGACAGAGTAGTGATTGGAAGGACTAAAATAAACCTTAAGTTCCTTGCATTGGAGTCATTGAATGTATAATTTATTTCTGTTTCTTTTTGTTTTGTTCCTGCACGGGAATACTCTCAAGATCGGATACTTCCCCACAGTACTTATGATTCACATAATCGGGCGAGGGCGGCTAACAGCCCAAAACCGGTCCGGGATAGAATCATTGGAAGCGTTATACGTGTGTAGCTTCCACCAGCTAAACCGTGTGAGGTTGATGCTCTGTAAAGCGCATGCGCGAATGAGTATAATCTGGCTGCTTGGAAACTGACCCGGTTTTCGACAATACAGCGCTTCCATTCCGCCACTGATATTCGAATATACAATAACAATCTTATCGTTTATTTCAGATGTAGTATAGAAATTTGTAATAAGATACATAATGCAATTATAATAAAATATTAATTTTAATTAATTCAAACTGCGTTAAAATATGAACATTTATATTTTAGAAAATACAAGGGAAGCGGCGCTTCCATTGCTTCCAATGACGGCACGCCACTGGTGTCTCGGGGAGAAGTTAGAACGGAAGTGGAGAGAGGACGGGGAAGAAGCAAAGTAGTGGTGGTGCGTGAGTTTGTGGGGAAAATATTCGGGAAGTGAAAAAAGTAGACTGTGAACTAAGTCACTGTGGAGATTTTGAAATTCGAACTGTTTTCTGCCCAATGTAAAGAAAAGGAAGAGGTACACTTCAAAATCATTTGTCGGTATGTTATATCCTCTCGTTACGGGAATTTTGAGCAGTATATTGTCGGGAGATTTGATGTTAACGATATTTGGTATATTGGATTGTCGGGCTCCGTACGTTTCTGTGATAATTTTTCCTAGAAGTACTGTATGTTCTCAGGAAAATTAAAGGGTTATCTTGTCAATTTGGATAGTTGTCTTTGTCAAGTCCCTGCTGACATGCGTGGATTCCCCTGCTAAGCGTCTGCTCTATCAAGCACGCTTGTTCTAAATTTGTCCTTTCGAAGAAATCACTGAAGTTCTACGTGTCGACTTGTTCTCACGTTTTATACTCTCACAAGGTATTTCCTGCAGGTGCACAGCTTTCTGCCTTAAAGTGTTATAACTGACGCACTTTCAATTCGCTTCAAAGATGGCGACTCGTTGGGGTCTAGTCGTAATATGTTGTTGCTTCTAACAGAAAATAAATTAAGATTGCGCTATATAGTGTGTGATATTTCATACCAAAAGAAGGAGTAAAGGTTAAACTATTGGACTTCAGGCGAAACGTCAGAAATGTTAACTACAAGTTTGTTCTCGGTTTTCAAAAAATTTATTTTTTCAAAAAAAAAAAAATCGCATTTTGTTGCGATAACTACAATACAAATTCTGGCGTGAAAAATGTATTTTGTTATTTAAAAAAGAGATTGGCAGAAATATTGTGGGCATAGATTGTGGAGCACACCAACATCCATAATTGTCTTCGGTCTTTTTTTTTTTTTTTTTTTTTTTTTTTTTTTTTTTTTTTAACTCTTTCCGCCCTGTGGGCACTAAGAGGGCCTCTTTTAGAAGGCCCATTATGGGTTCGGCCAGGCCCACAATGGGGCGACCGGGTGGTGAGGGACGGGGCCCGACATATCCGAACGGACCACCCCCCGAAAAATTCCTGGGGATTATTCGACCCGTTCGGATTCGATCCCGGGTCCCCAGAGCGGTAGGCTGCCACCTTTACCGCTCGGCCATCCGGCCTATAGTTGATGTTTACCTATTGAACCTATGAGTATACAGTTGATGAACCTATTGAAATCGAATCTCTTGTTGAAATATATAAACATTTTTACAATTATTCCGTTCGTGTAACTCAGTTAGAAGCATTTTGCGATTCTGTAAATGTCGAGTACAAAACATTTACAACATGGCAATACTCTTTCTTTCATTGCCTTCAACTATTGAGAATTATCCAGATCTACGACGGACAAAAGTCTTACTTTTTTATCTCAAGAGCAATGTCCGAAAGTTATACAAGATTTTTCCGAGTGATTACAGCGAAAGGAATTTGTAGTTTGTCCACGGCCAACTCGCTCTGTTCAATAAAAAATTTTATCAACGAAAGAAAGTGCAAGAGATGTTGCTGTTGAAATGAAGAAATTAAAAATAATATCGAAGAAAGATGCATTAATAAGTTTATGCCACAAAGAGCCAAAAAAATATTTAAAGTCTTCGAAGAAAATAATAAAATAAATGCTGATGTGATAATACAAGAATTTACAAATTTGTATGATCGATGTCTCTCTTACATTAACCTTTAAAACAATGCATTCGATGGAACCGAATAATTTCAATGTTTTCAATTAAAACGTAAAGTAATTTGAAACATTATGAACGCATGCCAATGTGAATGAATATAATGCAAAACAATAGCAATTGCGTTTTAAAATAAATTTATTCTTATGAATGAATTTATTTTAAAACGCAAACGCCAATAATGCATGGTCTGAAATTGAAACAACCGGGGAAAAATAAATGAAGTATTTGGAAATGCTAATATAAATTTAGATGAAATGTTCGATGAGGTGGTAATGCCCAAAAATTTAGGACAATGAACTGCGAAACATGAAAGGATTTATCTAGAGAAAATAATGGATCCAGCTTTTTAAATATTTCAATGATCAAAACATTTCGGTAGGAAATCTGAGCCGAATTATGGAATATATTTTCTGCCAGCCGGACACTTCTCCCATTGAATGAGTGTTCTCGGTGATAATTAATGTTTGGTCACAGGAAAGAGACAGAATGAATTCACAGTTAAAACTTTAATTATGTGTAAAACGAATATACAAATAAAGTGTGCGGATTTTTTTTTTTTTTGAATTTAAAACGATAGGCCGTTACTAAAAAAAATTGCGCTAGTGATAAATATGATTGCTTCAGCAAATAATTAAAAATGTTCTTTTTTATTTTTTTCAATTTTTTTATATCTTTTGTAATAACTGCGATTAATAAATTGAATTATTATCTAATCATTTTTTGTCCCGATTTGAAAAAAATAAATATGGTCAGCCAGTGTATATGTAAACTAAATTAATAATTATCAATAAAGGCATCAAAAATTTCGAACGTTTATGGTATTAAAAGAATAAATAATAGTTAACATTCCTTAACCTATAAGTTAAAAACAATCTCGAAATTAAAAACATAACTACTAGACCCCGAACCGGGCCGCCATCTTTGCGTCTGCCATGACACTTTAAGACGGTGTGGCCGTTGGCCATATTAATGTATATTTTTGTATTTGATAAATTTATAAATTTAAGTTAGGTTTAAGATTTCTTTTGTTTCTCTCCCTTTCCTGTTGACAAAAAAAAAGACTTCCTTCTTAATCACTTTACTATCTAATTGTTTTCTACCTGATGGGGAGTGATGCCTCCGATGAAAAACAGCGTTGTTAAAAACAAAGTAATAAAAAACAGAGAGGAGAGGAAAAGAAGAGAAAAAAGACAGAAGGGATCTCGGCTCTTGACGAGAAAGGTCGTGGAGCACGGGTTGTAAGTCGGAACGACATAGGATAAGAATTGGAGCTCGACGAGTGAGGTCGAGACGGTGAAGCTATCTAGTGTTAAAGTAGACAAAGACCTTCCTGGTGAACTGCCAATCTTATTGGACGGATTTTACAGTGGATTATCGACAAAGTGAACGAGAGGTACCTACTGAAATAGATGATCAGAGGCATCAGTAACCCCGCCCAGTGTCACGGAGCACCCAGAGTAAAAATCCCGGGTATTTCCACCTTCCCCTTTTTCTGTACCTATCAGTGGCGTAGCGTAGTGGGGGCGGCAGGGGCGGCACTTTTAGGGGGCGGCAAAATTTCACAATAAATACACAATACACAATAATGATGATTGTTCTTGCCGAAAAGTTCTTTAGAATTACTATATATTTTAGTATTTTAAATTGAGATACCTAAGTAAGGGGCGGCGAAATTTTCCTTCGCCCCGGGCGGCTGATACCCACGCTACGCCACTGGTACCTATATTCTCTTTTTCCTTCCATTCTTATAGTCTGTAAGTAGGTTTAAGATAGATAAGGACCCTTGTAATATTAGTAGGATTGTTTTATGTATCCTGGACGTTGTAATTTCACCGCCTACACGTTGGGATCCAGTGTAAAAGAACCCTGTAGCGTAGCGAATAAAAGTGTAGTTTTGTAAATTAACAAAGTGTGTTTGTTAATCCTCGCTTACCATTCGCTGTCGGTTATAACAACAGAAAGCTCTGCACCTACAGGAAATATCTAATACAGATACTACGACTGTTTATCACATAAATACTGTATACAATTTTCATGACTAATTTGCAAAACTAAAAATAATAAATAAAATAGTAAAAATGTTCTGAAAATTATTAAACTAATCTTAAATCGTAAATACCACAAAATTATTATTATAACAATAATTTAAATTATTATTCATGTCGGCTGAACATTTCGCAAAATTAAGGAATACATAATACAAAAAATACATAGACGCTCCTCGACTTACGAACATGATTGGTTCCTGGAGTTTTGTTGTAAATCGATGAGTATATTCACTGGATAATATACAAACGTTCATATGAATATTTGCAAATGTAGTAACCCGTCAATAAAGGTAATTTATTGACCTTTAAAAGGAACAAATTTTTTGTACATTTGTCTTACAGAAACACCATTATGAGACTGATTATTGAGTTTGATGATGTAATCGAATAGTGAAGAAATGTTAGAGCAATTTTATTAACAAACATAATAGGTTTCATTACCAAACTCAACACTTTCGTAAAGATGATCTTGTTGGTAAGAAACGTAGTTCCTTTGCCAGAATTAGCGTTTCAACCTCCAACTGACGCAGAAGATTGCTTCGTCTTTTCAAATTTCCTTCACACAGATATCTGAGCACTTGTTCACTGCAACAGAGCAAGTTGGATTATATCTTTGCTGACATACATATGCACAGATCCGACTGACTTGAACAAGCAGATTCGGCGGCATCACTATCACCTACAGACCATTGAAAGGATTGCAACTAGGATGTGTGGTTAAAGATATTTCAGATTTCTAGATTGTACGAAGAGGTGTTGGCAGATTCCTGTGAATGAAAGGGTCAAGAAATACCTCGCAGCCAGCACCTCTTACTACACATTCAATCGATTGCTATTTGGCATTGTTTTCGCACCAGAAGTGTTCCAACAAAAGCAATTTCTGAATGAAGACAAGTGTGCGAACTCCATTGTCAATATTTTGATATAAGTAGAAACGCCGAAGGAACTATTAGCCAATGTTTTTGTCGCAAGCTTAGCAACCCTTCTATTTAAAATTAATTCAAACTCGGCGTTTGCGTTTCTGCTGCGTGCTATTGTTTCGCGTTGCATTCATTCACATATTGATATGCGTTCATAATGTTTCAAATCACTTTACGTTTTAATTGAAAATCAAAAAATTAATTGAATTGGTATGAAAAACTTTAAAAATTTTTATTTTTTCGGAAAGTATTGTTTATATATATAATAGCTTGTATTCAGTGGCGTAGCGTGGGTATCAGCCGCCCGGGGCAGAAGAAAATTTTGCCACTTCCTTATTTAGGTATAAGTAATGAAAAATTCCATGCTCATTTCAATCGGTCCGAATCATATGTGCGACAAAAATATGAAATGAAATGGTTCAAATTTTTACAAGATATTACTATTTATTGTGAAATTTTTTTTTTTTTTTTTTTTTAACTCTTTCCGCCCTGTGGGCACTAAGAGGGCCTCTTTTAGTAGGCCCATTATGGGTTCGGCCAGGCCCACAATGGGGCGACCGGGTGGTGAGGGACGGGGCCCGACATATCCGAACGGACCACCCCCCGAAAAATTCCTGGGGATTATTCGACCCGTTCGGATTCGATCCCGGGTCCCCCAGAGCGGTAAGCTGCCACCTTTACCGCTCGGCCATCCGGCCTTATTGTGAAATTTTGCCGCCCCCTAAAAGTGCCTCCCGGGGCGGGCCGCCCCTGCCGCCCCACTACGCTACGCCACTGCTTGTATTAGTTCATCAAGAATATCTACTATATAAAGCTGAAAAAATGGTTTCTTTCTGTCATTGTATGCCAAAAACAGCCACTAGGGGCGCCTCCAGCTATTATTTAAATTAACAATATAAATTATTTTATATTTATTTTATATTTTTACAGTATAAAACTCAGTATATTATTATTTTTATTTGTAATTTAGTATGCCCCGATGCAGGCATGCATCGGGCCTTTCGACTTGTTTAGTAATGAATAACATTCATTCTACTTTGAAAACGTATTAACACAAACATAAAAAAGATTCCTAGCTGCAAATGTAGTTACGCGCTCAACTTTGATCACAAGCATCAACGCCCAGGATTTTTCTTACAGTGGACAAATGTACACGATCGCTCCCGTGGGAATCTCTCAGACTTCAATATTTTTTTCGAAAAGTACTTGCACAGTGAATAAAATGTCGAGTGCATGTCATCCTGGTTGAAGAGTTAGGAAAGTAGAAATTTTTCAAATTTTTATGGAATTTTAAACATAAAAAAAGTTGAAAAATGTGCGCTCTGTGACCTCACACATCTTCCGGGGGTTTTAATTAATAAAATTAATAACAGTAAAAATAATTATGAAAAGGCAATCGAAAGTGATTTATAGGGTATAAAGCGACTACGACGGACTGAACTACAAAACATTTTATGAAAAAAAAACGGGAGTCTAGAGAAATCCGAAATGGAATATACTTGAATTTTCGAAATTAAGAAAATACCAATCTCTATTTTTTTAAATTAATTTATTTTTCACTCATAATTAAAAATTCGTCTAACTTCTTAAACTAAATTTCAGCATGGACGTAACGAAAAAAAGGGGCGCTTTTCTTTTAAAATAACTGGCAACGTTGTTTTAAATCCCATATTCTAATTAAATAAAAAGTGATACCGGTCTATTAAGGAATTTTTAAATATTTCAATACGATAAATATAAATTAATTATAAACACAATAAAAATTACTTAAGTTAATTTTCTAATTAAATTTCTAACAATTACCAACCAATAATCGGAACGAAGGAACATTGCCTCCGTTTATTACTTAATTCCGTTTCGAAACATCTGGTTCTTCGGCTGTCCGTATTTAGTCTGTTGTCGGATGAAAAAAATTTAATTCCCGAAAGAAATTTTAGTAAATAAAAGAGAAAAGCATTTTATGGAGACTATTGAGAAATGGCGAACATAGCCGTTCAAAGAATTAAACGGGAATTTAAAGAAGTTGTTAAAAGTGAAGAGGTACTGTATAGGTTGTTTTCAATGCATTACGTCAACCAACGTAATGACCCTGTTTAAAGGCCCTTTGTTGTTTAAAATAACTAGTTCAATTAGAATATTTTACGATTATTTCAAAAATAAACCCTTTTATTTACCGATTTTTATTAACAACTTTATAACGAGAAATTAAACGTTATTTTAAAAACAATTTTTCGATAATGAAATAATTGTTCAATTATAGTAATTTTCGTGTAGATTTCATTCAGGTTTTAATGTATTTATATATTTAAATTTTTATAAAATCAATTTCAGATTTTAAAATTAATGATTGCTGAATATATTGGTAATTTTCCTTATTTTATATGGGTTTTTTTCATATAATACTTAAAATATTGCAGTTTAAATTAATTTCATTTGCTTGGTAATTACATAAATCTGCAATATTTTACTGAATTTGATTCATTTAATAAGAAAAACAATTGTACATTAACAAATTTCTTAACTAAATCTTTCTGAAATTTCCCTATTAGAATACACATTTTTAGAGAGTATGATGTTTTAAATAGGTAATTAAATAAACTATTAATAATTGGTTTATTTTTGTTTTAATTGTTATACATTTCTGTTATTTTAATTACTATAATTTTAACATTTAGTTTATTAATTTACTGAATGATGATTTTTTTTTACAGTCTTACCAAAATTTAACAGTTTATTAACAAATGTGTAATTAATTAATTTGGTTTTATATTCATATGTCCTGTTAATATTAACAGGATGATTTTTTTGCATTTATTAATGAATCATTAAATTAACAGATAAATTTTGTTTTATTTATGAAATTTATAACAAATTAATTCATCAGTCTTAAAAGTGTCCCTATATTTTACAATTTTTTTTAGTTCTTTATATTTTTTCTGTATGTTTAATTTTTGGTATGATTACTTTGTCTTAAGTCAATAAATTCAATAAGATTTCTTGAAAGTTAATTAAATATTTTGTAAAAACATATTTTAGAAACATTTCATTTCATTTGCTTCTATGTTTGTTTTTCAAAACCTTTGTTTTAATTTCATCACATATAAAATATTTTAAATTTATAATTTTATGTGAAGATGCCACTAGCATAATAAATTCATACAATATATTACATGTAATTGATATATTAATTAAAACTCAAAAATTAAAATTTTTAGATTATTTACAATGTCTTTAACAATTATACACTATAAACATATGTCAACATTAAAGGAAATTGTGCTTATAACTTCATGATAACTATTGTGTTCATATATTATTCTCCTAGTTATTACTATAAACTTTAAACTTGTTTTAACATGATTTTGATAATCATGATTCATTTTTGAAATCATCTCTGTTTATATTTTTTATGTAAAGATTATTTTTAGGAATGTGCCTTATTTTTAAGGTCTTTATATATTTTCATAATTGATATTTGTTTCATTTTATCTGGTTAGTACTACAGTATATCGTTTTTAGTTTGTTTTTAATAAATAGAGCATAGGTTTTTAAACTATGGCCTCTGGGCTCCTGATTTGTGAAATTTTTAGGAATGCACAAGTTATGTATGTTTATTTATTTCATATTTCAATTAAAAAAAAAGAATGAAAAATATTTACTCATCTTATGAAGTGATGTATTATTATTTAATATGTAATAATTAATAATTAATTTAAAACAAAGCTGTATCATCATATTATTCTTATTGTATTTATTGAACATAATCTGTATTAATTTCTACTTTAAAAGAAATAAAAATATCCTATAAAATATATTATAAAGCACTATTTTCAAAATTTATTCCAATGATAGACTTTTTTGCATTTATATTATTTCAAATTTGTGTGTGTCTAATAATCTTTATGTATCGGTTTTATTACTGAGAAATTTTAATATTGTAGCAAGTCTTGCACATTACATTCAAGACATGCATCATATTATATACAGTATATGCATCCACCTATCCATGATGAAAAAGTCAAAATCACTAAATCAGAAACCAATAGTTTCTTATTTATCTATTATATAATAGGTCTGATCAAGAAATGAAAACTTTTAATTTTTGTATTTAGATGAAACTAGCATCAAATTAATTACTTGTCAATCATAAGGAGAACTGAATCTAAGACTTTGATCTTGACATTACTGTTCTTTGAATTTGAATTGCAGAATTTTGAGAGATAATGATGATGTTCAAAATAAACTGAAATCATTATATTCATAATTTAATGTCTTTTTATTCCCAATATAGTTATTTATGGTTCTTATTCTCATTTCTAACAACTGTTTACTAAAATTTAAAGTTTTGATCTTATGATAATACATTTATTAATTTTTGATTCTGTCATTTTAAAATTGTCCACTGCTGGTCTATAAGAAATACATGAATGACATTGCTAACTAACAGAATCTTTATGATTTTTATTATTATTATTTATAGATTGTATGCATGATATTAACTGTCTTTTTTGTACAGTATTCAATTTTCAATCTTTTTTCTTGCAAGCTATGTTTATTTTACATTATAAACATACAGCTTAGAATAATCTCAAACATTTAGATTTATAACTACACCAGAGTAATGTAAAATGCACGTACCTATAAGCCTTTTACTGGTGTGCGTCTCTGCACAAAATGTAAAATAATATAAAATAAAAGTCCGTTACAAACATTTTCAAACCATTGTGGTTCTTCTTCAGGTAACTTGGATTAGGAAGTTCAAGTTACTTGAAGAAGAACTGCAACGGTTTGAAAATGTTTGTAACGGACTTTTATTTTATATTATTTTACATTTTGTGCAGAGACGCACACCAGTAAAAGGCTTATAGGTACATGAATTTTACATTTAGATCTGATGACTCAATAGAAACTTCCTTTTTTAATCTATGCATTTACAAAATATCTGTTTTTTCATAGAACATTAAAATATTTTTTTATATTGTAATTTTGATTAACTTTGCTTATAATAGACTCATTAGTTTAGCATTCACTTTTTATTTAAACAAATAAATGATTTACCAATTTTTATTCAAATGAATAAAGATATTTAACATTTCTTTTATAGTTAAACAACAATATTTTTGACCTATTTTGATCTATATTTGAACAAATGCTTTTGGCTATTTAGTTTGATCTTTGGAACCCAAAGACTGCTGTTTACACAGCTGAAAACATTCATTTGAACATGAAGTTTTAACAGCTCAAAGATTGCTTCTTTATAATTTATTTTGCTTAGAATAATCTCAAAAATTTTTCTGTCACCAAAAAAAAAAAAAAATCATTTTAAACAGTGGCAACTACAATCAATGAATTATCATGAAATTCTTGTGAGTAGTATATGTTGGGATTAAGGGTCAAAGCCTGTGACACAAGTAGGAGTTGAGACACCTAGAGCAGCCAGGGGAAAAATAGAAATACAGTAGTAGCACTGAGAATCAACAAATTGTTGCAAAATTTTTGAACAAGTAGCTGAAGTCCAGCAAAGCTAATAGGGAGTCAAAGTTTCCTTGTGTATATTTGTTTCAGGGATATGATAAAAGTGGGGATTTGGTCAAATCCCTAAGGGAGATGATCAATTTACTGAAAATGTTAAAGTGACAATTCTATAGAGTCATTTCCCTAAAAAAATAAGTGGTTTGGTCAAATCCCTGTACTATTTTGGTGAAAAGATAAAATAAACAAGTCAGGACTTGCATAGCACTGTTTGTGCTAGTTACCCTTGTCCCTTCAACAGGTTAGTTGCTGGCGACCTCTGGCGCACACAGTTGCACAAATCATTGTCATGATAGTCGTGCACATTTATATTTTATTTTCCTTGTAATTTGTACGATTATCAAAATAATGGCTTTGAATACAGGACAAAATCAGACTCAAACTGAATTTGTGTGTGAAGAACAGTTCAATGAAACTATCAGGACGTGTTTGAGCGAGTGGCATGATAAAGAAAAACTGTTGTGGTCTCATGAAAGAATAGAAGCAGCTATCACAGCCATTGAAAAATTTAAATTAGCACCAGTACTTAGGTTTTAACAGACAAATAAACAGTATTACTACAGAAAAAAATACGATCTAATGGAAGTAGGTACTAAAAAATCTTTGATTTTGAAGAGAAAGTCTAACTCCAATCCAGTTGTGAAAATAGTGCCTGCAGAAGAATTTTTTCATATACTTCAGGAAACTCATCAGTCAATTGGCCACAGAGGCAGAGATAAAATGCTGTATAGTTTGAAATCCACGATACTTTATACCCACTTCGGTTGTTCTGGAGTTTTTGAAACTGTGTCAGTCTAAAAAAAAATTTCCAAAAAGAGGAATCGTCGTTTGCCCAATTGTGTCCTGTGACTTTAACCATCGTGGCCAAGTGGATTTAGTTGACTTGCAGTCCACCCCAGACAGGAATTACAAATGGCTATTACATTACCAGGATCACGTGACAAAATTCAGCTTTCTGCAGTCATTGACTTTGAAAAGAGCAGCTGAAGTAGCAATGGATCTATTAAAAATCTTTCTGGAAGTAGGTTGTCCTCATATATTGCAAAGTGACAATGGCCGTGAGTTTATGGCTGCTGTCATACGAGAATTGACATCCCTGTGGCCAACATGTAAAATTGTAAATGGTAGGCCTAGAAATCCAGCAAGCCAAGGATCTGTTGAGCAATCAAATCAAGATGTCGAAGCTATGTTATGTGCTTGGCTTATTGACAATGACACAAATAATTGGGCTACAGGTTGTTACTTTGTTCAGTTTCAGAAGAATTCCTCCTTTCATTGTATGATTCAACGATCACCTTACAAAGTCTTATTTGGAACAGAACCAAAAACAGAACTCCAATCTACTCATATTTCAAAGGAGTTGCTTGAAAAACTTGTTACTGAAGAGGACTTGGATCAGCTTCTTAAACAGCAACATAATGACAACACTTTGACATCAAAGAATTTACCAGCAACTCAATTAATGAACAATGATGACTCCAACTTCAGAAGTTAATCCAGAAGCTGAATTAATAATTTACTACAATGCTTCAACTTCAAATTTAGAGGATCTACTAGCAACTGAATCAATAACACAGCTCGAACCAGTTTGCAACTCTACAATACCTGTACTGCCAATTAAAACATCTGTACTGTTAATATTGTAGAATCAAAAACAGAAGCAGTTGACAGCGAAGTAAAACTACATTGTGTTGTTTGTGGAACAGAATCTACTGGAGCCCATTCATGCGACATTTGTAAAATGCCAGTACACGCAATATGTGGAAATAGCGTAGGAGAAGAAGGATATGGATTGAAAATTTTATGCTACTTATGCCAAAAAGAAAATAAAATTATAAATCAAAGGGAACATGCCACAAAATACCTAAAAATATTAGCTGAAAAAAACGGAAGATTTTTCATTGAAGAAATTTAAGGACATGTTAGTGAATTTCACAGTTTTGGTTGATGTACCTAAGGTAAATAGAGGTCCATTAGATGGAAATAATATTATGGGGATAGTATCAGATAAGAAAAATGGTTTATATCAAATTGGTACTTCAGCTGGCATTATAAAAGATTAGCTTTCTAGAAATGTTCTTCAAATAGCTACAACCACATATAACCATGGTGTTATCTCTCTCTTTTTATATAAGTACTTCTTACTTTGTTGATTTGTTTTTTTGTCATTTTACGAAACCAGTTTAGAGATTTAATTAGGGAAATGTCAATATCAAACCTTTATTTTAACATCTTCAGTAAATTGATCATCTTCCCTAGGGATTTTATCAAATCCCTGCGACATATACACAGTTGAATCCAGCTAAGAGAGTTTCCTTGGGATTGTTGTTTCATACTCCCTTATCATATAATAAGATCATCGTGGGTATCATGTAATAGTATTTCATTCTCTTCATTTTTTTTTATGCCTTAGGAGTTCTATATAACTTAAAACACACTTGGAACATTAAAATTCATTATCACATAATTTTACTATACTTACATATTGGTTCCATTCTTATATTGTCTATTTTATTGTTCTTTCAAATAATCAGTATATTTACTAATCACATTACTTTTACTTCTCAGAAATATAGTAGCCTAGCTAAAAAGATGTGAATATCAGCTTTCTAAAATTTCTGAATGCTCTCTATGGAACATACAGTATAAAAACAAATAAGTACTGTACTAATATGCCTTAAAGTAAAATCATGTGATCTCAAAATGCTGGTTACTAATCACTTCTTGCCTTATCCACTTAAGGTGAAGATGTACACGTGATCTGCTGCACTGTTTATATATATTTTTTGGTTAATGTTACCTTAGGTTCCAAGATGGCGGCTCGCCTCTGATTCCAGCAAGGAAACAGTGGGGACGCACATTTTCCTAAACCTAACCTATTCTAATAAATTACCATAATTATTAGCAACCAAATTATTAGAATAGGTTAGGTTTAGGAAAATGTGCGTCTCCACTGTTTCCTTGCTGGAATCAGAGACGAGCCGCCATCTCGGAACCTAAGGTAACATTAACCTATTTTTTATACCTTTTTAATATGTAATTGCTTCTCAGTGTGCATCCAGTAAAAGCTGTTAAGATCCTACAAGAAATCTTTTGACTCTGTGTATTAGAGAACTGACCAATGAATTTTTTCCACCAAATCTCCACATAACTTAACGAATCATCAAACACCTGATGCTGAGAAATGTTTATTAAACAAACTAATGTTTTCGACCAAATATGATAAGCATTGATTTTCTCCACATAACATATAGTGTGCTATAGAGCAGTGATTCTCAAAGTGGGGGTCACGACCCCCTTGGGGGTCGTGAAAAATATTTGGGGGGGTCGCTGAAAAATTGATGCAGATCAATTTTTTTCAAATATTTTATAAATTTACTATGGATTCATGTTTAGAAATAATAGAAATAAAAAGTATATAAAATAATTTTTACTTAATAGATTGCACATATAAATAATAAAAACAATATAAATATTTAAATACGAGCCTAACCCCCTCCCTCCGGGATGTTTTTTCGACACATACTCATTCTTCGGGGTCCTTTGAAATTTTAAGTGCAGAAGGGGGGTCGTGGTCCAAAAAGTTTGAGAAACACTGCTATAGAGAACCTTATTGCCATGCACCCAACATGATGATTTATTGTAAGATTAAAGACAGACCCAGAAATCTTCCTGAGAATAGTGCTCCCTTATTCAGACTGCTGCTCTAAAAGTGCTGTTGACACTGCTCATTTAGACTACTCTATTATCTGATGCTTTATTAACAGAAGTCCCTGCTATTGTAAAACAGAATAGAGGGGAAAAAATGAGAACGTGAGAGAGAGCTCTCTCTTAAGCAGACTGCTCCCTTATCTGTTGCTCTATTAAATGAACTAAAGATATTACTTATATAATTTTAGAATCATTAAATTGTGGTTGTTTGTACTGAGAGATAGTAATGCCCGCGAACAAACATTACTAAGAGGAATACTTAAAAAAGATGTACAAACAAAATATCCTTTATTTCTCTCTGAACTGGTTCTTTTAGTACAGATCCCAACTTTACAGATATTAATATTACTAATTAACAAAAGGGTGGTCTATTGTCCTCTCATAAGCATATAGGTAATGCATGCATATACATACAGTGTGGTGATACACCAATATATTTTGTATATTTTTTAGATATATATATATGTTTGTCTATCCTTCCTTCTTTCTTTGTTCTGTGTTCCTTTGTCTATACTTTCTGGAACTTTCCTCCAAGTGTGGGTGGTTGGTGACCTAATTAGGGACAAAGATTAAGAAAAAGCCCAGAGGGCAAGTGAGAGAGGAGTAGAAATAATAAAAGTTAACTCATGCCAAAGTTGCATATACTTCTGATAAGTAGCACTGAGTTCAGCGTTAACGTAGATTCTTCTTTTTATTGCAAGTACTTTCGACAAAAAATTACGATTGTCATCTTCAGGCGAATGTGGAAAGAACAAATTTGAAAGAGGCACGTGCCGAACGTTCCAAACCGATAACGGAAGATTTTCGTTGGTGAATTTTTAAAAATAATGTATTCTTTTAGCGTTCGGTAACTTTGCCGGTTCGAAAGAGATTTTAAAACGGCACGATTGACGGTGCATGCGCTGAAAAGCACACACGCTACGTGTGCGCTTGTCGGCGTGTTTGAGTGTTTATGCGCTTGTAAAGAGTGACCCAAATTTCGGGCAAGTCCAGGATGGGGACGTTGCATGCCTCTGCTGTTATTGTGAGGATCGCTTCCCAGATGAATATTATTTTTCTATTGTTGGAGCTTTTTAGGAGCGCTGTTTCTGACCAAAGCGGAGTGTAACCTTGTTGTAGAACTTTTCTGGTCAGCTCTATTGTTTGCCTTCCTTTATTTATATCATCCTGGTGTTCTGCGATATGGCAGGTGATCATTCTTGCTGTTGCCCCTATATATTTCTCTATTTCTCCTGTTGTTGGATTTTCTAGTGGCACCGCGTAGACCCCCGATTTTTCTAATGCGCTGATTTTGTCTCGGTCGTTGCATATGCTTCTGCGTAGGCTGGGTAGAGGGGTCAAGGGGAGCACGAAGCCGTACCGCCGGAATATACGGCTAATGAGTATGGACTGTGCTCCTAGATATGGTAATGTTGATGGTACTATTGCCATTTCTTTTTTGTTGTGTAGCGTTGTGAACGGGTGGATGGAGTCGTTCACTCTACGCAGTACATGCGTAAATTTGGCGCCTGTAAACCCAGCGTGATGTACTGCCGTTCGTATGATTTCCAATTCATCGTTTATTAGGTCCTGCAATGAGGGAAGCAGTATCGCCCTTCTGATGAGGGCTGCTATGGCGGCATTGATATACTGTGATGGTTGGAAGGCGTCAGCTGGAGTGATGTGGGGAATCGTGTCGGACTTGTGGTATACCGCAAACCGTGGTCCTTCCGGCGATTTCTATATCCACATATCCAGAAATGTTATTGTCTGGTTCCGCTCCTTTTCCCAAGTGAATTTGATGGTGGGATAAACGCTTGATAGTCGCTGCATAAATCGGATGAATTCTTCCTCTGAATTTCCCCATACTACTAAGATGTCGTCAACATAGCGTAGGTATAATAGAGGGTAGCAAATAGTGAGCGGTGCGTTGAAAGATTTTTGCTCCACGTCCCTCATGACGAGCTCGGCCAAGACTGCAGAGAGAGGGGAGCCCATAGGGACACCCTGTTTCTGGAGATAGATTTTCTGGTTGAAGCGGAAATAATTGTTTTCAGTGACGAAGATCAACGTTTCACGAATATCTAGTACCTGCTGAACTGTGAGACCTTTCTTAAGGAGCATAGCATTGGCTAGCATTACAGCTTCAAACGTGGGGACGGAAGGGTATAGAGATATCACATCCATTTTGTAGAAGGTGCAGGTGTTGATGTTTGCTCTTGTGATGTTGGCTTCGATGGTGGTCTTGGCGTCTATGGAGGAGGGAGTGACAAATGGTGACTCCGGGAGCAGTTCTCGTAGAAATTTTGCCAGGGCTTTTTCCAGGTGGTAAGTTGGATGCGACCTTTTGTTTACTAAAGGTCGTAATGGCCAGTTCTCTTTATGCGTTTTGGGCTGAAAGAACAGCCTAGGGCAGGCAACATTTGATGGAGGTTCAAGGTGACCAGATAAAGTCAGTGCTAGTCCTGGCAGTGTTATAATTTTCCTTGCCTTTCGCAGTACTGTTGGCATTGGATCTCTGTCCATCTCCACTGAGCATGAATGTAACAGAAAGTCATTGGCTCTAGAAATAAAATCGTTCTCTCTGCATAAGACAAATCTTCTGTCCTTATCTGACATTAAGAGCCTCAGACCATTCGTGGCTAGGAATCGTGCTACTACCTGGTGGTTTCCACGGTTTTTTGGTGCACCAGATGATCGCTTTGTTGTAGCAAGCTTTGTGAAGACCTCTAGTTCCATTTGCTGATGCATGGGTGTAGGTTGGTAGGACTTTAAGGCCGCTAGGGCGGCCGGGACCAGCTGGTCAAAATCGGAGCTTGAGGGAGGGGGGATATATTTCGGACCTCGTTGCAGCATGTTATGCACAATCGTGGGCACACTTTCTTCTGTGTTCTTTCTTCTCTTTCGAACCGGCGAAGTTACCGAACGCTAAAAGAATACATTATTTTTAAAAATTTACCAACGAAAATCTTCCGTTATCGGTTTGGAACGTTCGGCACGTGCCTCTTTCAAATTTGTTCTTTCCACATTCGCCTGAAAGACGACGATCGTAATTTTTCGTCGAAAGTACTTGCAATAAAAAGAAGAATCTACGTTAACGCTGAACTCAGTGCTACTTATCAGAGAGAGGAGTGAGCCACTTTGATTTTGGACCTAGAAGAAGGAGGACAGTCAGAGAGAAGTCTCCAAGTCAGTGTTGCTTCGACTGAAAGAGTTACGAAGAGCACGTACGAAAGAAATAGAGTAAATAAGGACATTGGTAGGCCAAAGATAAAGGACATTTGTTTTTTGTATCGAGTCTCGCATGCGATCTGTCTCCGAGAGGAAAAGTCCCAAGACGAAGTCTTCCAGCAGCCGCCACCTCGATTTCCAACTCAGGTACCCATTCCTTCCCTAAAATATATTTGTTTCTCCATTCTAATCTATCTTTTCCCTTCCTTTTCCCTTTTAGATATAAGTAGGTTTAAGTTAGAAATTAAGTGTCTCTTTGTATCGCGAAAGTCTTGCTCGACTGTGAATCGAAATAGGTGTTGTTTTATTCTTTTGTTGGAAGTAAGGAACCAGGAGGTCGGAATCAACAAGAACCCTTCATGTATATGTTCACAAAATAAAATAAAGCACGACTTAATTGTTTTTATATCCCTGTCTCTTTGTGAAAAAATCGACTCTCACCATGTGCTTATTACAACAACAGTATCAACCCGATTGACTTACAACTAAGCTTATACCTATCTTAAACCTAAGAAATAAGAAAAAGAAACAGACTTAAGGAAGTATGTCAGATAGACAGAGGAAGGTAGAAAATAGCCAGACCTTCTTAAGTTGGTAAGTATCAATGTGGAAGGTGTCTCTTCAATATTATGCTTTCAGATGCCTCCCTCCTTTAAAAAAAAAATGGTGCCTCGTAGATCTCCAGTCGTGCTCACTGTCCTTACGACCCCTCTCTTTCTGTTCTTTTCAACCTCTATGGTTTTCCTCGGCTTTGCAGTCTCCTTTGTTTTTTTTTTCAAGTTCGGAGCACTGCCTTGTCCTGCCGTCCACTCTGAGATCTTGACCAAGAATGACTCTTCCGTTGACAGTTTTGCCTCCGGTCCTAGCTTTCCTTTTGTTTCCCCCAAAAATTCAGAGAAATGATAATTCCCCTACCCTTTTGTTCTACCAAGAGTTCTGAGAAAGGGTAATCCCTCCTTAAGGCAATGAGATTTAAGACAGAAGCTTCTAGAAGGAAGTTATGACAAAAGGAAAGAATTGAATGTAAAGATAAATAAAAAAAAATATAACTGAAATACATATAACAATATGGCCGACGACCACGAAATGTTGCTTTAAATTTTCAGAATCATCTATATGTTGTTCTAAACTACTAAAAACAAAAATATAAATACATTAATGTGCTTTATATATAATTATTTTAGATAATGATTTCACATTTTAATACTTCACTCTACAAGTTAATGAATAGAAACTTTGTGTACTAAAGATTGATCAAAATAAAATTAATCAAAGTATTCAGAAACTACAATAAAAAATACAAAAGACCATAAATTATTATCTACATAATCCAAACATCATTGTTTCCTATTGATGTCATGATAACTATTAAATTTTTATCATTATCATCATTGATAACAAGAGCTTTTTGATGTAATTGGTCAACAAGTGGAAGGGCTTCAAAGAATATTTAAGTAAAGAAAGAAAAATATCACTAAATATAAGAAAGTTTCTGTAGACTTTTAAATTAGATGATAAACAGACTTATAGTAAGTTGCTTATAACAGGGGTGGCCAACTTTTGTGCACATAATATCTACTTTTTATCGTAAAAATGTGTCGCGATCGACTTGTTGTCATAGGCATAGTCTAAGTGGGGAGGGGGAAGTGTGAAATACATACTATGTTTATACACTGTTTCAGTACGAAGTGCACTCACTGCTTATGAGTCGAGTCATAACTGCATGCACACAGTTGCGTTCGGTTACAAATATAATACATTAGGTCAAGACATCGCCAGCGATTGACCAAAATTGGCTTGGGTGGCCAACAAGTCGATCGCGATCGACCGGTCGATTGCCATCGACTTGTTGGCCACCCCTGGCTTATAAGGTTAACATAACTAAATTATTAAACATTTACTACATCATTAAAGAAATTACTTATTGTATAAATTTCTTTTATGATCTATTATAATACTACTACCAACTATTAAAATGAGAAGAAACAATATTAAAATTTTAAAACTTTAAATTTTAATATTGATTTAATAGCTATATTTGATATAGCAATACATTAACAATTACATAGGTAGAGATTTTACTAATTTTTTTAATGTAAGTTATTTTGAAATCAAACAACTTATTACTAGTTTCAAAATGTAACATATATTATTTCCAAATTTTTGTTTTCTTATAATTTATTTCCAAAATAGCTTAATATTTCATATTAAAATTGTATATCAGTTTCTTTACTTTCATCTAATATCAATGATCAAATGATATGAAGACCAATGTTACCAGTATTCTTTTGATAAATATTTTTTAATTACTTAATATTTTTTTAAATATTTTATCTTAATATTTTATTAAGATCATACTGATTTCAGAATCTTATACCTCAGTCTTTTAAATTTATTAAATTTTTTTCTTAATTTCTATGACATTATACATTTGATTTATGTTCATTGTCTCCATTTGCTATTTGTTGTAAGGTTATTGATAGGTTCTTTCTTTTGTATAATACAAGGGTTGCACCAAAAGTAATGATTACTTGTGAATTCTTGGGAAATGGAACTACAGTATTTTTTTATTGATATATATAGTCTTTATTATTCTCTTTGGAAAACTTGAAATTAAGTTAATGTCTCTAGTCTTGCAAAAGGTCCTGGAATATTGCATTTATAGAATATCTTGTGAAGGAGAAAAACTCACTATTTAAGATTCATAGCTGTTTTTAGCAAGCTTTCAGATTTTTCAAGTTTCAGCACAGTAAGACTGATCTGACAGTTCAAAGCTAGAGGTACAAACAGTCAATCATGTCAATCAACCATACATTGAACACCTGCAAATTGCCTGCATTGAAAACAGTGAGAAATTTGGCATGCTCATTGAGGAGAATTGAAATAGCTAATGATTAGACTACTGTCTTTGGAACTCTGTAGTGCCATTAGGCAGAGCAGAATTCCTATTTCAGAATTGTTGATATAAGATGTAGACTCCCATGCATCAGCAGTAATAGATGAGCTAATAGTTGTTTGAGAGTTATGATACCAAAGATGAAAATTTACTTCTGAGTATCATAGCAGGAGTTGAGTCCTAGTTTTGTAATTGTTATTCCTAAACTGGAAAACAAAACATGGAATAGCAACACCAGATTTACCAAAGAAAAAGAAACTGAAGCTTATGTCTTTAGGTATGAAGTTGAAGGTCTTCTGGGATGTCTCAGCATCCCAGAACACCTTTAATTTTCAAAATTTAGAAAATCAATGCTTATCAGTGTCAAAAAACTGAAAAACTTTATTGAGTTCTACATGGCAAGAAAATTGGTAGGAAAGTCATTTACCTGCATAGTAATGTGTATCCTTACATTGTACATTTCAAAAATAAGTTGTTGAATGTAAAAATTTAATTAAAAAATAAAAGAATGTTCAAATAATTTTTTAGCATATTCATTTTTCCTCTGCAGACCTGGAGTTTAATGTTAAGAATTTGCAATCCTAATTTTTATTACAAGCCTTGTATCTTTCTTTTTCCTATTTTTAAACAGGAAAAATCTCATCCCTAATCTTTACTTTTATAACATATGCAAATTCTACCAATCTAAGATTTTTTTGTTGTTATGTTGTTTATTAAGTTTGTTTTGTTTTTATTTGTAAAATATTTCCTATATGAAATCTTTTAACTGAAGATAGAATCTGAATAAATTATTTAAGCTTTGTTTCATGATGATAATTTTCATGATAAACTGTTATCATATCTGCCAAAATAGAACTGTTTTTATCATTAGGTTACAAAATAAAAATTAATTTTAATAAAAATATTTTTGTAAGAATTTTTCATTCCTTATAATTTTGTGAAAGCTAAGCTAAAGGCTTTGACATATTATTTTTTTAAAGATATTTCATTTTATTATAAAAGTAATTGACAGATCATTTTTTATGATTTGTTTTCTTTGGAGTGTTTTTGTTATTCTCTCTTATCACAGCATAACTTATACTCAACAAATCTTGAATTTTCTTATATATTTATTCATTTTCTAAAAATGTACAACCAAAATTTATAACAATCAACACTCAAAACTGGTATTAACTACAAATACTACAGATTGACATCCAAAACTAGCAAATAAACTCTAGCACTTTACTCAAACAAATGTTTTCTTACATTTTCAAACAGATGTGAGAGCCAAATCAAAAAAAAAGCTTTTTGAAAAAATTAATTTTTGTTTTTCGAGAGAAAAAATGAACAAATTATTAAAGACAATAAAAAATGTTTCCCATAGTCTCGTTTCCTTGTTTAAAGTGACACATTGAATGTGTCACACAGAACCAATGAATGAAAATTTGACCATTGGTCTTGATGTACTAAAATTCCTAACAAAGTCATGGGAATTTTCCAGGAGGAGCCCCCTAATAAAAAGGAGGGGATGATGACAATTGAGGACAGCCGTCATCAACTCGAATACAAAATTGTGTGTGTGGGTGAGCTAAGATTTCAGCCGTCACCACCCACTGTGCCCGAAAAAGGAAAAGGACTCTCCCCTGCAAGAACTGCCAACGCTTCGTTGAACTGAGCATCTACTCGCCTACTTCAAGGACCTACATCTACTTCCTAGGACCAACACGTGAATAAAGTATTTAACAACACGCGAACAATTGTGTTTTTCTCTCTCGGTCAGGGTTGCAATATCAATGATAAGCTTATCTCTTTCCCTTATAGTGTATGTACTGTACTTTAATTATGCTAAGCATCTGAAATATTATTGTAGAAACTTGTAAATAGTACTGATTAATAAACTGGTATTTTGTTAAATGACAACTTTGTGGAGTGTACTTCTTCCAGTTGTTTCCTTCTGCCTCCATTCAGAGTCCAAAAACCTATGACACGACCGCTTGTGTGAAAATTAATGTAACGACCATCAAAATTTTCATATCCAGAAGACACGGTGGTGTCAGTCTGACAAGGCATCAAAGAGGTCCGACCCTGTGGTCACACAGACATTAGTTTCATTCTGTATTTGACAGTTGTAACTTGAAGATATTCATTTAAAAATGGAAGAAAACATTTAGTTCTATTTGAGTAAAATGCTAGAATTTATTTGCTAGTTTTGAATGTTTACATATAATACCAAAATTTATTAATAATTATATCAATGCACAATTAATATTTTCTTCATATGAAGGTTGATAAATAAGGCTCCATTTTTTAAAATTTGTTTGGGAAGAGAGAGAACAATGCAATCAGTTTTAAAAAGTAGTAAAAATACTTTTTAAAATTATATACTGGGTAATTCAAATTAAAGTTAGCCTATTTACAGCCTTCTCAGAGAGAACCAATGGACAAGACTTTATTAAATTTGCACATGTTTCAGACCATGGGGAAGAGATTTATGGAAAAAAAATAGTTTCAAAAATCATCACCTGGGATGATTTTTTTTTAACCTACATAATTTAGACTTACAAAAACATTCATAGACAACCATAATTGGCTTATTCAGGCATAAATACATTTAATTACTGACAATTTTAATGAAAATTACAATTGTAATTTTTAACTGCAGCACATAAGACAAATTTCATTGGATCAATTGCTTGCTGCATTTAAGAATGCTATCTTGTACTATCAGCTGCTAGTTTTTAACCATGGCCACCACATTGACATATCCTCTGAAGCTGACACTAACAGCTTGAGGACACTTCTTTAGCTGCATTGTTTCATTCCAACAGTGCTTTGTTAATGTTGTCAATCATTATGATTATCACAATTCATTTTCTGCTATGAATAAAAATTATTTTAACAATTTTATAAAAGATAAAATTATTTGAAATATCTAATGCATTTTAGAAATTTGTTTATTGCTGTAAAAATTCAAAAATTTTTGGCACATTATTTTTTTAATAGTTTATCATAATTCATTTTCCACTATGAATGTAATACCTTTTGTTACTATTAGAATTACTACATTTTTTTTTTGTATTTTAATTTTTGAATTTCCAAATTCACAAAGAAGGGCATCAAATTAAATATGAGAATGTGAGGTAGAATAAATTATATTAACAATTATATTAAAAATAAACTTATTGGAAATATCTTCAAAATGTACTAAACTAAATACTATCATGTAATAATGTACAGTACACAATACTGCTAATTTAGGGGTATTAAAAATTAATTGATTAATTTATCATCATTATCATCAAACAAACATTTTCAAATTTCATAAAGCTAGCATCAGCTTTGATCAATATAATAGAACAGTATTTTTTAGTGTTTAAAATTTTGAAACTCAAATGCAGTTATGAAACTATCAAGATATAGAAAATAGAGCAAAAGTATAATTGCCTAACAAGACTAGTTCAGGTCTTGTTAGGCAATTATACTGTAAATTTATTACACAATTACATTTTTCATCTATTTCCAATAGAAGTGCTGATAGCTTGACAAACATGTTCAAATTTCCAAACTTTAAACAATATTCAATAAATACTTTTCTATTATGTTGTTCTAAATTGATGATGGCTAAAAGACAGTCAAAAATTAATTTTTTCCATCACTTCACTAACCATAATTAAGCAGTATTATTTGATTGCTAATAGTTAATATATTGTAGAAATTTGATACAAACCTTAGTTTGTTAATTTTTTAGATTTTAATAGCATAAAATAAACAGAACATAGCTCTTTTCTCAAAAATATAACATTTAAATTTATTGAATACATTAGGCAATATTTTCCAAATGATAAATTTTAAGTTCTTTTTTAACAAAACCCAATTGTTTAGTTTTTATAATCATGAGAAGAAAAGATGATCATTCTTTGGCAAATAACAAATGTAGAGTGTAATTTCATTTTTAAATAAAATTACTCTCTCCATTAAACCTGTTTTACAGTGAAGATTCATAATATCTTTTGCAGTTTTAAAAAAATCTTTTAAATTATGTTTAGAAATTATATTTAAACAGCAAGTGTTTTCAGCAGCACTGAAAGTGAAATAGCTTAAGTGTGTCTTGACATAGAACATATAATCTGTCAAGATAAACCAGATTTATTTTTAAAATTAAATTAGTTTAAATTTTTATTTTATTCATGTTAAATAAATTAGTACATAATATTTCTATTTATAATAGATTTTAAATGATATTAAAAGATTTTTCCTAAAATCACAGAAGTGAGAGCATAAAAGTTGAATGTTTTTTTATGAACTTGAATTCAAATAAAAATATATACATATAAGAGACTATGATTGGATTCATTTGTTGCTTTTTAAAGTTAATTTACAGATTATTATAAAGTGTAAACTCTTTTAAAACATAATATAAAATAATATAACAAAAATTAATAATGTTGTTAATTTCATTGTGCTAAATATTTATTATTAATTTTTGTTAATTTATATTTATTTTATTTCTGTTGTATTTAAATTTTACATTTTGTTCTATTCTATTTGGTATTTATTGAATGTTCTTTCTATTAAATTATGTTGTATTTTGGAATACTCAGCTGATGAAGACCTATCAAATTAGGTTGAAAACATTTTTGTTTTATTAAACTTTTTTCTGGAGTTGATTTCTAAGATGTGAATTTATTTTCGTCCATTCCCTCCAGTTTTTATATTTTGTTTTGTTACTACTAAAATAAATATTTATATATATTAGCTATAAATTTCTGAATATTTAAGAAAATAGATTAAGGATCGTATTTTTTAAACCAGAAAGCATTTTTTTCTTGAATTTTAAAGCCGGTTGCTATTTATTATCATGATTTTTTCATTTTCATGATGAACAAAGAACAGGCTTGTTTTGTTCTATTAACTAGTGTCATGGTGGAGTTTTTATCATGTAAAGTGAATATGATGAAATTTATTTTTTCACATTATATGCATTATGAAGGAACATTACTTAAGTAATGTAAAAAGAATGGAAATTTCCTATTCAAATACATATAAATTAGGAAGATATATTCCATAATTTTAAAAAAAGATAAGAATAAATAATAGAATAAATAAATACAATGTTTATTATTAAGAACTACTTTTAAACAACATTGAGTATATTGCTATTTATTATCATGATTCATATTGTCTACTTGGACCTTTTTTATTAATAGGACGTTATTTATTCTACACATGCGCAATTCCTGTTTGATTTTTCATATGTATTCCATATGTTCTATTTTAATGTTTTTTTTAAATATTCGATTTAACTGATGAAGACTGTTAAAAACGGTTGAAAACGTTTTTATGTTATTAAATATTTATTGTTGGATAGATAAAGGTGGGATTTATTTTAGTTATTCATGTTTCAGTAGAATTTTTTTTTTATTTTAGGACTTATTATATTGGTATAGTTTCTGATTAGCAAAGAGAAGAGATCTTAGTCAAAAGTCAAAACAAAATATCTTTTTTACTTGATTTACACAGAAACATACAACAACAAGGACATAGATGTAAAAAGGATCAATATTTACAACAATTAAGTTTCAGATTATAAGTAGTCTCTTTTTGGTCTTTTCTCAATCCTCATATGTAGTAATTCTTATTAAGGAGCAGAACATTATAACATCTTACTCCTAACTTGTAGCTCATTTCCATGTTTGGATAGTCTTTTTCAAAGATCACAAGGAAGGATTCAAGATAATAAGATCTTTTGATTATTTCTATGTAAATTGGAAGCTTGATAAAAAAAAAAACTGTGTACTGATGAAAATTGATACTGCTACTCAGTGCTTTTTCTAAAAAAATTAATAAAAAATTGCTGCTAGTATGTATAATGCATATATGATGACTAAAAATAAAGCCCTGTTTTAGAAAAATTAAAACAATAACTAAAAACAGTGTTTAATACCACTAATTTATTTATTTTTCCTTTATAAATTGTACATATTTATATTGTAGCATTTATAATATTTTCCAAATTTTCTGTTATCTCTGTCTACACTTTCTTCTCAGTTTCTTGTTTTGGATTTAGTGTCAGTTGCTAAATGATGCCTTTTTAGTAATATGGTTTTTATCTTTTCCTTTTAAATTATTATCATTAATACTTGTTTGTACAGTACCTTGTTTGTTGACAAGAGCATAGTGTGGACAGACAACTACCAGACAATATTATCTGTTCATTGAAAGATGGTCTCTGGTGAAAGGGGGGCTCCACCCCATTTGCTTTTTGAATCATCTCCAATTGGCTCATGGCATTTGTTGTGGGTGTTAGGGGTTCAGTTTATTTTTTCATTTCTATTATGCTAGTTGTTAGACTTCTCATTTGAGCATATAGAATTTTTGTAGTGAGCAATTGCTGGTTTTATGTACTACTGACTGTCTTTATCTTTTTGCTATCTTCCACTGTAGCATAACTTGTGTGTTCTAGCTGAAAAATACCACTGCTACTTCATTATCATAATGCATTGTTATAGTTTTTAGATTATCACTCAACTCAAAGATTTAAGTTAATTTTTCATCAACTTCATTAGGGTAGATGCTGGACCATCATAATGCTATTGTTAATAACAGTAATAGTTATGATATCTGACAATAGAGCTGCCATATTTATTGTGGAACTGAGAGCAGTTTCTTCTATATTTCATTCTTATATTTCTATGATTTTATTCCATACAGTCTTGATATTCTCATGGAGAAATTTTCTTGTAAACAAAATAAATATTGAAAAATGAAATGATGAAACTTTGAAATCATATTGAAAAAATTCATGTAAAAAGAGAACTCACTGTAAATAATTACATCACAATTCTAATATCTATGTTAACAAAATCAAGTGGTGCTTTCATCTAATAGATAGAATAATTTTAATCAGTTTAATTTTTATTTCTTATTAGCTTTGATTTTTTTTTGTTTAAGGAATGCTGTATATCTTAAACTATTTAAATGTATCTAAATCCTTAAATTTTAGGTATATTTAATCATGTTTAAGTTTTATATTTAATTTTCCTACAAAGAAGTCTTTAGACTCTTCAAAGACATCTAAAAACAAACTTACTTTTTTCTTTACTTAAAGTGAACATTGAATCTATCATTATTACTCTATTTTGAATATACATATATACTGTATTTACTATAAACTGATTCATAAAAATAATTTGCCATATCACTTTCTGAAAATTACTTTATATTAGTAATTAATTGCTCTGTAAATCAAATAACTCCATAACTTCAAAAATAATGGTTTAATGGAAAAAGTAGCAAAATGAGAAACATTTAAGTGCTTTTGAATCATTTAAACTTATCAGAGATATTTACAATGATATGTCTGTTAACATGTGATTTATGGTAAGTCACTAATTAAAATTTTATTAAAGTACTGGTACAATATATAAAAATTATTAAATCAACCATGTGAGTTACAAGTTATTAAATGATTATGATAAAAATGCAAATCAATAGAGCACAAATTTCCTAGAAAACATTCTGGTAGTGTACTAGTAAGCCATTTACATGATATAGGCAGACTGTCAGTCTTTTATTAATTATCTTAGGTTACAAATTTCTTTCATGTCATACTTAGTGAGTCATGAAGTCAGTTTAGTACATTATAAAAGAACTGTATGCTATGGCAATCATATTTGAACAAAAATTATTACGGACATTCTTAATGAGTTCAAATGACTCAATATCATTTGGATGACTTTTTTCATTTGTTCTGTTTTTTCCCTCTGTGTAAAGTGTCCACCAGTGGCCAAGTGGATAGAACCACTGAACACTAGTAGTTTGTCATGGGTTCAGGCCTTGCCAATTGGCTGGCCATGTTATTTATTTATTTTATAGTTATTATTATTATTGTATTGTTATTATTATTGTTCTGAAAGGATAAACTATTTTGTTTACCAACTTCAGTTACCAACTGTCTGGATTTATGTTGTAATTTTTAATTATCATTATAGAATTAAATAAAAATGTTGTCAATTTTCTTTTCACCTGTACAACTTTGTATATTCTCATCTTTTGCTAATGGTCCTCTGAATGCATCAGTTAATATAAGCCCTGGTTTCCAAGGTGTCACAATACTTTTCATAACAATTTTCTGTACAAAACCTACAGGTGGTCCTTGAAACTCTTAAATTAGAAGAATCAGAAATATCACCACTTGATTTGAACATTGTTTTGATAATATCAGAATCCTGTTGAAATCTATTGATATCTTGCATCCATATATGTGCAGGAGAAACAATGATTTGCTCATCTTTCAGCACCTGCCTGTATGGTGATGACCTAGGGGATATCCATTTCTTTTTTTTTTTTTTTTTCGTCTTTGTGTACTATCATATTGCCTCTGGATTATTCTGATTTTGAAACAATCACTAGGAGAGATCATAAAAATGAGTTGGCCAGAAGTGAAGAAATTCCAGTCATTCCTGGCTTGAACCTCACAGAGAATGGTCTTGAATGGAAGAGGAAGAGCTAAAAACAATTTTTGTAAATTTGTGGTTCAAATCATCTCTATAACTTTTGAGACCTAAGATAGAGGATTCTTCTGGCAACATGGGATATACGGTAGATTCTGTCATCTTGCATGGGAGAGATTCAGATGTACTCTGTTACAGTGTTATGGGTAGGAATAGAACCCATTTGTTTTAAGATAAGAAAGTGGAAATATGACAAACTATGTGGATGCTATGCAACTTCAACCCTTGACCTTATTGGTTTTTGATTGACACTGGTTCCTGTATATTAGTTCTCTGTTTCCCTTTTTCCTATCCTTTCTAGCAACCAATCATCTCAATTTTGTTTTTAGTTTTAAGTCTAATATACAACAAAAGTAATTAATAAATTTGTAATATTGTTCTGGGATGGGAATTTCTGTAGCCTACATGGTATGGCCTGATTATATGATGTGAAACTTTGATTTAGTTGTAACAGTGAACTATATTGAATGCAGATGTTTGATTAGGGAGAATCTCAAACATAATCACAAACCCAAGGGCTATTATCTTTGTTTCTATAAGTGATATATATATATTTTATAGAAACAAAAATATATATTTATATATATTTTTTCCCCCTGTTATTTTGAGTACTAAGTCTCGTGTTATTTTTTAATTATTTTTGATTTAAATTTGCTTTTATATTCTGTTAAACAATATTTTCATAAAAAAACATACACAATTTTCAAGAACTTGGTAAACTTAATTATAAAAATAATTTTATATATGCAGAATATTTAATGTTTTAAAATAATTGTTAAATACTCAATTTTAATTTTTTACATTTATTTAAACTGTTTAGGTTGCTAAGTGTGCTATCAGAGTAGAACTTGTAAATGATAATTATACTGAACTTAAAGGAGAAATAGCTGGTCCTCCTGATACTCCATACGAAGGTGGTAATTTTGTTTTAGAAATCAAAGTTCCAGAAACTTATCCTTTTAATCCTCCTAAGGTAAACATTTATTTAATAGATACATACTTTTTAAATGAAAATATTGTGCTAGTTTATGACAATTAATAGTATGATATAGTAATATGTATATAAAGTATCTTTGCAAGTAATAAATATATTCTGTATTGATTCATTATTTAAACCTGATCAATTAATAACAATTTTTTAAAATTATATTTTTTAATCAAAACTCACTAGTTTCTTAGGATCTGACAACTGATAAGCAAAAGTAAAAACATACTTAAGGTCATATATGAATAAAAAAAATATATGTGTATATACAGTGATATACTTGATCTATCATTTCTGTATCAATTGTTTCTCACATCTATTTATTGTGTCTGTAGTCTCATATAAGGACCCATATATATATATATATTGTTTATAATATAATATATTATATAATATATATAATTTTAATTTTTCCTGTATTCTTCGTTCCCACGATGTTTGTTCTATATTTTAACTGAAAGTGATATGTTACCTGCATCACTCATTTTACTCACAATAGAGTGTGCTAAATTGAAACACTGATTTTTGTGTATTAAAAATAAGAGCACATCAAACCCTTTGACTACAGCTAACCAGTTTTTACTGTGATTTTTGGTTACTTTTTGTCTACTTCTTTATAAAATACTGTACTTTATTGGCAACATTTCCTCTTAAAGCCTGGCAACATTGATAAAAATTAGCATGTTGTCTCAGGTTGCCATCTGTACAATAATTATCATATTTGTATGATTATTTCGGATGCCATACGATGTATTTATAGGTAATTTCATAAATATGCCTTACTCTGAAAACAGCTACTAATTATTGAAAAGAATCAATTTGCAATCACTACTTTTATATGTATCACCTTTTCATTGATACAGTATTTAGTGTTTTTTTGTCACTAGGGGGTTACTAACTTTTCTGAAATTTTTAGATTGGCTACTATTGTATATTCTTGATTATAAGGCACATCTTTGTCATACTTTTCAAGACTGCTAACTGCTATACTTTTAGACCTACTGATAAAATGCTCAAATTGATGTGAAAAGAAAATTTGTGCAAATAAACATTCTGTTGAAATGCCATTATTCTTCTACTTGTATAAAATGTAATAAAATGTATTAATGTAGTACCTATAGAGTAGTTTCCATCTAGTGAACTGTCTAGAACTGAAACATTTTTGGCATAAGGAGTTGCAACCACTCAAGGAATGGACTAAAAATTTTAGATGGTCTCAAAAATTTGGAAAAAGTAAGGTTTATGCATATGAAATAAGTATGGCATATAAAGGAATGTGTTACATATTTGTTAATAATTTGTTAATGTTTAGTGTCAAAATTCTATTAAAAAAATGTAAATTTTAGCTTATGCCATTTCAGAGGATTGTTTTGTATCATACATTATAAGGGAGAGTATTAGTAAAAACTTCATTGTTAAATAGGGTCTAAAAGTTTGTTGTTGTAAGAAGGGATCACAGACAAAAAGTTTGAGATTCTGACTTAGGGCAAACCTTGTTAATATTTCTACAGATAAAGGGCATAAGTATAAAGGATTGAGCTCGATGTATGATAATTTTGAAGGGCAGATATGATGTTTTCTCCTGTAAGGTTGGCAACTCTGCATTGTCTTGTGGTAGGGGAGATCATATCTGGACAAGTGAGAAAAGTCAGAACCCTTTTCCATAAGAGAATCAATACAAAGTGACAAAAATTTATAATTTCACTAACATCTTTAACACTTCTAAGGTATAATCTTCAAGTGCAAGAAAAAGTCAATACATTAAATATTCTTACCAAAAGAAAATAGAACAAATTTTTTAAATGTAGAATAAACGAACGTCCATGTGCATGCTCCATACTGTTTAGTATTACAGAAAGCCATCATGTAAACCTGTCACTGGAAAATATACGTTTCATATGAGATAAACAATAAAAACATCATAAATTTCCCATGTCAATCATTTTCCCACATCAGTCATTTTTTTCACCAAGTCCCATCAAAAATGATAGACTGAGAATCCACTGTACATATTAATTCCTTCTAGTAATTAAATATTTCAACTAACATAAGCCATAAAATATAAACAACTAGTTATCATACCAGTGAATATGAACAAAAAATTTCTTAAATTTATTTTATATTTACAAATGAATAAAACAACTTCTCGCTCAATACCTGGGAAGGATAAATCAACACACTAAAAACTTTTTTTATATCCCAGTACGAACAGCTTTAGATAAAAACTAATGTTTTGATCAAAAACTTGGTCTTCGCCAGGCTATTGACCAGTATAAAATTCGAAACTGGAATTCGAACGCCGTGTTTAAAATTATTTTAAATTCCAAGTTATTTAAAAATTAGAAACTAATTTTTGCCATACATGCTACTGAAGTGATAAAAAATATTGTTACATCCTCACAAATAAATAATACAATGTATTTGCTGGTGTAGAAATGTTAGCAACGTGCTAGTGTTGTTCACACTTTTTTCTCATAGCCCAAATTTTTTTATTCATTTATTTCATATGCATGGAGATGGTGCTATTTCCCCAGTAATTGATTATAAAGGTGCATACTATAGTAATTGTGTTTTTTAGTGTAATGTTTGAGTCAATCCTTCAGAGGTCTCAATCAACTGTCTAAGGCTTGGTTATAGAAAATATGAAAAAGATAGAATTTATTGTACTGCATTTGGGAGATAACATCAGTTTATTTAATTGCAATATCTTCATGGTTATTTAAATCTTTTAATGTAGCTTTTATGAATTTTTACCTTGTTATCTTTATTGAAACACCAACTGAAGAGGGACTTTTTCAAGTCTGAATGCATTTTGGGTGTATTGTATACATATTAGATTTAATTATTGTAAAGTTTCTTTATTCATTTGTAAATTTAAATAAAAAAAAATTTAAGAAATTTTTGTTCATATTCACTGGTGTGATAAGCCCTAACATATAAACAACTGGTTATATTAGTTGAAACATTTAATGAAATTAAGGGCAAAAAGCAAAAAACATTCCTTCTAGTAACTTTATATAAATCAGCACACACCTTACTTTACTCAGAAAGACACTTTAATTGAAACTTAGCTAATGTTTTTGGCCTTTTTAAAGGATTGTTGATTTCCATGTCATTTGAAGTTTCAATTTATATTTGAAATGTGAACCTCAAATGAAATGAAATAACAAATTATTTCAAAGTGCCATTGATGAAAATAACCTACAGATATTGTTTTTAAACTATTGACTAACGTATTAAAACCAATTAGGTATTCACTTAAACTAATATAAAATCACATAACAATATTATAGACTGTCTGTTTCACTATAATAGTTTAGGAATTTTGTATAGAATTCTCCAGGTCTTAGATATGTCTTAATTTATAGATTTCCAACATTTCTATATGCTTCAGATTGACTCTTTCTCTCAGGGAAAAATAAGAATTACCAAAACTGGATAAGTATCTGAATGAAATAAGCAGTAAACCTTGAATAATTCCAACAATAAGGTTTAAATAGGTCAAAAATGTTTTTGTTGTATTCAAATTTATTGCTGGAGTTATTTAAGAAATGCTGCTTATTTAATTTCTTCAAGGGCCCTATAAGTGTGGCTTCATCCCACTTCACAGATACCTCATCCTCCATAGTGCACCTAGCAAGTGATATAGAAGGTATTTATGCTCTTTAATTTTATTCAGCATAGATTTTGCTATGGCACCAACATATTAATGTTCTCTTTTGTCTCTATCATCTTTGAGAGGTAGCTTTTATAAATCAGGTATTTTCCTATACACTAATCAACCTTTGTTATTTCTCATAATTTTATGTGTGTTGGGCTTTCTTCTATAAAATATGTTGGTATCAGTGGACCATGCAGTCTCCCTATAGACATTATGTAAATATGTATTGTAGTCTGCAATGTTGTATTTCTTATGGTTCCTGTCATCTTTAGTGATTGTGACTGCTGTTGGAACTCTTAGTATTGTGTTTGTTTTTCTCATATAAACATGTTATAATATTCAAGTTGTATCCTAGCTTTTTATCAGTCTCAGTTAAGTAGCAAATTTGTTCAGACCAGTCTACAATACCTGTCCAATGTGTATATGCTCTTCATACTAAAGCTCTGAATGCTGTCAGTTTAAAATACATAAGATCATGGGATGTTCTTAGTATAAAGAGTGGGTGGTACCCTGTATTTATATATATTTTCATGATATCTGACCTCAATTAAACAAGATGAAAATGTCTATAAAGTATATACATAGATTACCCTCTTGTTCCAAGCAAATCTTAAGCCATATGCCTATTAATGTCTGAAATAGTGTTGAATGTCTGGTTTCTTCCTCCAGATGATCAACACATTGTCCATATACCTGGTGTGTACACGTGTCCTGGCTGTACTTAGGGAGAATGCAGTTTTCAAATGTTTATAGTACCATTTCACAAAGTACCTCTAATAAAAGGCTACCTGTAAGTACACCCCTCTGCTGTTTGTACTGTACATAACATTTATCAAATTGAAAAAATGAGAAGAAAAATACTAAATCTACCACTACAAAATTTGCTGCTGGTATTTTCATCAGTTTGTTTAATGACATATTTAAAAAAGTCACATCAGATGGCAAAAACAAGGCTTCAGAAAAATTTATGACTGTGTTAAGCTTTGAGGCTCTTTACCCCTCAATTTTAAGAGATGAATTATCTTATGATTCCATTCATACAAAAATGATCAAATTTTGGCTTTATAAACTAGCAATTTTATGAACATTTTATTTATTTTAGAGTTTCAAATGTTTTCCTCTGAATCCATGATAAATGTTCAAGATTCATATGACAATATAGGGCACAGCTGGTTCAAAGCATTTTCAAGTTCAACTTTGTGTTCTTTGTGCTACTTCTGACATGTCCTCTTTTTGTTTGTTCATCCAATATTAAATAAACATCACATATACCTCAGCATTTTAATAGGATAAAATACATATTAAACTCTAAATATGTATTATATTTCAGAATAAACGATAATGTATTTATATATTTTTATACAGTTTTTATAGGCCTAAAAAATAATGTTTTTTAATAATGCAAATATTTAATAAAAATCAATTTTTACTAAAATTGTTATATTGTGTTTAGAAATAATAAATTAATTGAATTTTATGACAGGTTCGATTTGTTACAAAGATATGGCATCCAAATATTAGTTCTGTAACTGGAGCAATATGTTTAGATATACTGAAAGACCAATGGTAAGTTAGTTTGTTTATTTATTTATTTAATTTATATATAATATTTCAAAAAGTAAATGTTTGAGAGTTGCTTAAAATTATATTAGATATAGTAAAATTGAAATTAATACATAATAAATATTTATTTTATTATAATCTATTACATTAGAGTTTTAAGTAAAAGTAATTTATTTTACAGAAAGTAATGTTTTTATTTTTACAGGGCTGCTGCCATGACATTAAGAACTGTACTTCTATCATTACAAGCATTGCTAGCAGCAGCAGAACCAGATGATCCTCAAGATGCTGTTGTAGCAAAACAATTTAAAGAAAATCCAGAAATGTTTAAACTTACTGCAAAACATTGGGCTCAAGTTTATGCTGGAGGTAATGCTAATTTTGTATAATGTAATATTTGGAGTTTTACTAACTTAATTTTAATAATTTTATTATAATTAAGTTATTCATAATAAATTAGTTTTGTAATATTTACATTTTGTTTTTTAAACAACAATCTGTTAAAAACTCTGTTTACATAAATTAAAAATTAGCTTTTGTTTGTCATGTTTTCTGAGTTCCCTTGCTAAAATAATTGAGAGACTCTCATTAAAGTCTGAGGTTAAAAACTGGCATTAAATTTTGAACAATTGGTTTTCTAAACAGGTTGAAAAAATGTATAGTCATTTCTAGAATGTACAACAGCATTCTAAAACTTTGTTTTTTCAAACCAATTAATTCTTCTTTGTAATTGTATTTTTTCTTTAAGCCCATAAAGTTCCTTAAGCCCATATATGGCAATATAGGTTTAAAAGTTGATAAAAGACACTCCAAACTGGAAGACAAAGAGAGGTTTTATTTAACAGACTATACAGCGTGAAAGCAGTAACAAAAGAGAAAGGGGTAAGAAACACGTGGCAGTGTTGCCGGTGTGTAGACTACATAGCGCACCCTGGTGGTGGAACCCGACATAACAAAAAATTAAATATTTTTCTTTAACACTCCTCCTAAATTTTTACATTTTTGTTACACTCACTACAATCAAGACTTAAAAACACAAAGAAAAAAAATTAGGAGACAGGTCCAGAGTGCATAGGAAGCGATTTCATTTAAATTTGCAGACTCCTATGCAATTTCTAAAGTACTCAAATTTAATCCGAGATAGTGGTTTTGTAAATATATCACCCAACTGTTCGTTGCTGTCTATGTGCTCTACCGTTATTTCTGTTCCTATCTTTTCCTTCACAAAGTGGTATTTAACGTCAATATGTTTGGTTCGTTTAGAAGCTTTCTTATCATCTTTAGTAATCATGTGAATTGCACTGTTGTTGTCAACATACATTATTGTAGGTTCCTTACTTAGCATTTTTAGTTCTAATCCGAATTTTCTCATAAACAGCATTTCTCTAATAGCTTCACTGGCAGAAACGTACTCTGCTTCAGCAGTGGATAATGCAACAGTTCTCTGTTTTCTGGAGTGCCACGATACTGCTCCTCCTGAATACATTAGTAAGTATCCTGATGTGGAACGTCTATCCTCCAAGTTTCCAGCAAAGTCTGCATCACTATAAAGAGCTAGTTTTTCATTGCCATTGTATAAGATTCCATAATCAGTAGTTCCTCTTAAGTATCTTAAAATTCTCTTAGCTTGAATCCAGTGATGGTGTTTTGGATTTTCTACATGTCTACTTAGGTAATTTACAGCAAACGTTATATCCGGTCTACTAATAGTGGACAAATATAGGAGGCCACCTATTAGTTCTCTGTATGGCATACCTTTAGCTTCCTTTGTGTCAGCTGTTTCATCCTTTGATTGTTCAATTGGAGTAAAGGTAGGGTTTGATTCATCCATATTGAACAAACTAAGTAGTTTTTCAATGTATTGGGACTGGCAGATAAAGATAGAACCGTTGGTGTGTTGTTCTATTTCCATTCCAAGATATCTGTTGACTTTTCCCCATGTTATCTCAAATTTTCTGTTTAATTCTTCCATCAATTCTTTCATTGTTTTAAGGTTGTCACCAATCACTAATCCATCATCAACATATAGGACAACTACTACTTTAGATTTCATATTCACAAATACACATGGATCTGATTCTGTAGCTATAAACTTCTTAGATTTAAGGAATTCCGAGAATTTTTCATTCCATTTTCTGGGGGCTTGTTTCAAGCCATATAGACTTTTCTTTAGCAAGTATACTTTGTTTGCTTGACTTGACTTAATAAATCCTTCAGGCTGTGTTATGTAGATTTCCTCCTCTAGGTCACCGTGCAGAAAGGCGGTTTTCACATCAAATTGAAGTAGCTGTCGTTTTTCTTTTGCTGCAAAGGCCAATAAAAATCTGATTGAATCATATTGCGCTACAGGGGAGTAAGTTTCTGTGTAATCGATTCCTTGTTTTTGTTGAAATCCACGCACTACTAAGCGAGCTTTGTACTTCTCGACTGAGCCATCTTTCCTGTATTTAGTGCGAAATACCCATTTGGTTGTTAGAGATCTTTGACCTTCAGGGAGGTCTACTAAGATCCAAGTATTATTTTTATTTAAGGCATTTATTTCCTCTTCCATTGCCTTCTTCCACTTTGGTTGAGTTAAGGCTTCTGAAGCAGATATCTGTTCACAATCTGCAATCATTGCATGATGATCGTACCTTGATGGCAGTTTAATTTCATTCTTACTTCTTAAGTTGTACGTTTTGTTTTTTGTTTGACTTTCTCTATTTTCCTGTTCCGTTTCTTCACATGCTTCTTCTAAAGCTGATTCAGATTCTTCTTCTTCAGTATCGCTTTTAACAAAGATTGAGTTTTCTTCATTAAGATCTAGAGTTACGCTCTCTTCAGTTGGTATTTTATCTGACTGTGAATTTCCAGTTTGTTTTTCATCATTAAATTCCACATCACGAACGATCTGGACATCATCATCTTCGGGAAAGTAGATTCTGAAGCCTTTGGTGTTATATCCATAGCCCACAAACAAACCTTTTTTACTCTTAGCGTCCCACTTTAAACGCTTTTCCTTAGGTACATGGACATGTGCAGTTTCTCCAAACACACGTAATTGACTTATATCTATACTTTTGTTGTACCATACTTCATATGGTGTTTTTCCTTCAACACTACTCCTTCCGGTTAGATTTATAACATGTACAGCTGTGTTTACAGCTTCTGCCCAAAGTGACTTGGATAATCCTCTTGCATGGATCATTGTTCTAGCTGCTTCAACGATTGTTCGCATTTCTCTTTCTATTCTGCCGTTTTGTTGTGGTGAGTATTTACAGGATAACTGATGAACAATTCCTTCTTCTTCTTCGGTTTCTTTGATTAAACGGTTAACTTCTTCTTTACCATTGTCTGTCCTTATTATCTTGACTTTGTAGTTTAAGTTATTTTTGATGTATTTGATGCATTTTCGGATTCTATCTTTGGCTTCATTCTTTCCTTTTAAGAAGTATACAATTCTGAAGTGACTTAGGTCATCTTTTACAAGCAGGAAATAGCGAGCTCCTCCTACAGATTCTGCCTCCATAGGTCCACATAGATCGATGTGTAATAATTCACCTGGTGCTTTTGCTCTTGAAGTACTTAACTTGAAGGGAATTCGATGTTGTTTTCCCTTCATACAGGATTCACAAAAGAAGTCAGGGTCATCTTCGTACTCTATTCCACATTTCTTTAAAATTTCTCGAACTCGTTTAATGTTTTGATGAGCTAATCGTTCATGGAATTTTCTTATGTTTTCCTTCTTCCTGTGTGTTCCAACGAAAGCTGTGTTTTTCAGGTATTTTTCAAAATGCATATAGTATAGCTTTTCTTTCTTTGTTCCGATAGCAAACACTTCATTGTCTCGAACAAGTCTACAACCTCTTTTGTTGTAAATCATACTGAAGCCTCTGTCTGATGCTGAGCTGATTGAGAATAGATTAAACTTCAGATCTGGAACGTATAGGACGTTGTTGAGACTTGATAAAATGTTTGATTTGCCATTGTTAGCTAAAAGTTCGACTTTGCCTGATCCATAAGCTTTCAGATATGATCCGTCACCAATCTTTATCAACTTTGGTTTATCAAATTCTGAATAACTAAGGAACCATTCTTTCTTTGCGCACATGTGATCGCTGGCTCCACTGTCTGCAATCCACGAGTTTTCACTTGGTGCTACCTCCGCCATATTCACACCGATGAATGCTGCTTTCCTTCTATCATTCTTTCTTGTTGTCCTCTTTTCTTTTTCTTTTTGTAGTCTAGCTGGACACTGAGCTATGAAATGACCAATTTTATCACAAAAATGGCATGGAAATCTCTTATTGCTCGACCTGGCTTTGGTATTGTAGATTTTATGAGATGGAAGTGCAACATTGTCCAGTTTTTCTTTGTTGGAGTTATTCTCTGTAAGTCTACTCTCTTCAAGAAGCAGTCTGGATGTTAGATTGTGCAAAGTACGTTCTTTTTCAACGACAGATTCCCAGGCAGTTACAAAGTGTGCATATTCAGGTGGCAGGGAAGAAATTATTTTAGTCATAAGCATGGTTTCAGAGATCTCATCATCTTGTGCCTTCAATTTTGCTACAATGTTCTCTAAATCAGAGATATGCGTTCCTAGTCCTTTGGCTTGAAATTCGTAGTCAAAGAATTCCTTTTGTAAAAGATACTTTCCGATAGATGATTTGGGTTCAAATAGACTAGTCAATTTCTTCCACATTTCAGATGCTGTTTTACAACTTATTAGATGGGACAAAACTCTGTCTTCTACAAGAGATACAATAACATCTTGCACTCTTTCGTCTAGTCTCAATCTTTCTTTGTCTGTCGGTGTTTCACGCAACACGTCTATCCATCCTTTGGACCGCATGTGAACTTCTACTCTAAACTTCCATAAGTTCCAGTTTTCAGCACCGTTCAGTTTAGCAATAGTAAAATTATTACTTACAGATTCCATTTTCAGTAAGACGGCTTGATCAATAAAGTTCAGATACTTAATTCTTCGATTAAAAATGACTTGTTCTGACGTAGCCTGGGCCCATAACCTGATAAAAGACACTCCAAACTGGAAGACAAAGAGAGGTTTTATTTAACAGACTATACAGCGTGAAAGCAGTAACAAAAGAGAAAGGGTAAGAAACACGTGGCAGTGTTGCCGGTGTGTAGACTACATAGCGCACCCTGGTGGTGGAACCCGACATAACAAAAAATTAAATATTTTTCTTTAACAAAAGTTTCTTCTATTCATAATAGAAGATACTTTTTCAATATGACCATAAATATCTTTATGTATAGTCATATTTGCCAAACTTTTCCAGAACCAATAACATCATTGTTTTATGTTTGCTATTTGTAACCTTTTTAGCTAATGAACTTTAAGAGCATGTTATATATGAATTTTCTTTCTAGTCTTGACACTCTTTGATGATCTTTTTTTAACTAAATAAAATTTTTAATATAAGAAGTCTATAATAATCAAGAAGGATTCAATAAAAATAAAAAAGAAAGAAATTAATATAAGAAATTAATATGTATAAAAGAAAATGGTTTGAACACCTAGAAATTATGAAAATAAAATCAGAAAAAAAGACTAACAATATGACAATATAGGTTTAAAATGTCTTGGTATCATGGTATCCCTTTATCAGGGATAAGGAGAGTAATTAAGCAGAATTTCAGTGATATATAAATCAATATCAAAAGAATAGAAAGAAAGAAAAAATAGCACAAACTTTTGTAGAAAAGCAGTAAATCTGAAATATATAACATTAATAATAACATAAAATTTCAATTTAAATACATGGCTAATATTGACAGAATTAAAAAGTGAGGATAACTACAGAAATCATTATTGAAATACAAATATAGCAGCTCAAGTGACAATATACATATAAAGAAGGAACATGTATATTGTATTAATAAAAGGTAATAGAACCTCTAGAACATTTTAAGAGGAAAATGAAAAAATTCCTGGAGTTTCTTATATTTAAAAATTTTTAGAAAATCTAATATACCTTTTAAAAATAATTTTGGATAAAACCAATAGAAATGAATGTAATAAAAATAAAAATTAATGTAGTTGTAAAAGACATTTACTTTAAACTGAAGAAGAACAGACCTGTCCAAAATGCATATTTAATAAAGTAGAACAGCCATGAAAAAGTCTCTTGGTGTCCAAGTTAGAATATTCCCCAAAAGGTGTGGTAAAAAGTTTTCAGACTAGAAGCCAATATATAAGCTTGATAAACATTAAATGAGAAATCTAATTTTTTTTTTCATCATGATTGTATGGAAACAGTACTAGTTATTAACTACTAAACTCAAGAGTAAAGATATCCTATATATTATACAATACAATAAAATGAACTTTTTAAACAAACTCAACAGTGATACATTGAGATATTAAGATAATATATAAAATAAAAACTCATTATAACAAATACATTTTTTTTTTCACTTTATTTAAAAGGTTTTTTTCAAGTGACATATCAGAAACACAATTTTATAACATTCAGATTTAAATATAAAATAAATTATTTCTGAATCTTTTTAATATTATTAATAATTTATTTCAAATATATTATAGTTGAAATAAATTACTTTTTATAATGTTTGTTGTTTTAATTAGTTTATAATATTGTGTCTAAATTGGATATATTTTATATATTTTCATGTGTGTGTGTTATTTACATTGGTAATGTGCAATGAAAATAAAACCTTTGAGAATCCTTTCTATATCAGTATTTGTAAAAATAGAAATATTTTTCAAACTGCCAGATATTTGAGAAATATTACTTTTTTTTTTTTACTAAAGTCATATCTTCAATCAAGTATTACCTGTCAAAAATTAATCAATAGCTTTGTATTGTATGTACAGTAAGTTAGTTACTGTAAATACAATTCATCTTTGTTTTATCAATGTGGAATTAAGAAATGGCTTTATCAAGGCTGTAGAAACATGATCATAACGTTAATCATCAAAACAATATCAAGGTGTCTATTACTAAAGGAAGACAGCCAGGAAATCTTTTAAAACACAACAGGGTGTTTACTCAGAATGTAGTGTATAAAGTAATTTTATAAAGATTTTAATATTATTTTAAAGTCTTAAATCTGTTTGTTTGTGTAAGTGAATACTCTATAATTGTTTTTATCAGCTTTAGGTGAAATTTTTGTTTTGTTGCTTTTTATGTCACAACACAGTATAAACTACTTCATTTGTAGAAATATTAACAACTCTTGAATTTCTTGAATCTCTATTCTTAATTCTTCAATCTCTACTTTCTCATAAAAAGTATTTTGTCATGCTTGATGGAGAAATTTTCTAGTAATTACATATTTATATAAGCTCTGATCTACAGCATATCACCAATATGTCACTTGTAACTTTCTTTGAAGTAAAATATTAGTAAACTTTGAATAAAGACTTGTTTAAAGCATTTCATTCACAATCGTTTCAGAATAAGTTATTTAGTTAAAACCCTTTAAAAAACATTGAATTTAGAAACATAGTATTTTATTCTATTGTTATTCTGTGCACAAAAGTAAAATATGGTAAATTAAATTGCATTCAGAAAAATTCTGAAAATACAGTTGAACTTGTCTATCTCAAACATGTTTATCTTGAAAACCTCTATTTTGAAATTTATTTTCCCTCCTGCATTTGCAGCCTAAATTCAATATATTTCCATGTTTATCTGAAATAATTTTCTCCCATAGCCTCTATATATCAAATTATGGACTGAAGTGTTGACTACAAATTTAAAACTCAGCAATTACATTTTGATAGTATAAATTACAGTTGAGAAACATCTTTCAATAGATTACATAGTTGCAAATAATGGTGTTTTTCTCTGATTGGCTAAGAGTTTTGGCTTGTGTCTTATTGATTGAAGAAAGTCAGGCATCAGAAACTATTGACGAACTATTTCTATTAAGGTATATTAAAAATGTTTTATTTATATCTAATTCGGGTATGTTCTGTACTTGCTATTGTATTAATAAAATGTCATGTCTCCAATTAAATCTATTAACTTATTACTGTTTACTGTGTATGAACCTCTATATCTTGAAACTAGTTTATCTCAAATTTTTTTCTTGTTTCCATGTGATTCAAGATAGAAAGGTTTAATTGTAGCTACTGAATAACAATAACATAGACAAATTTGCCTTCCTTATCTGCCAGTTTTGGTCTGCCAGTCACAAAGACTATCTGCTATACATAATTAAAATTAACATATAAAAAGAATTTATGAGACTAATAGAAAATTTGCTAATTGTATAGGAAAATAATATATAAAAATTAAAAGTATCATGAAAATGTGAATATTAGATAAAGACAGAAAAAGAATTTAAATTGATTTAAAATGGAATAATTGTTAAGTAAATAATGTTGTGTAAAGTTGTTTAATATCTGTTAATTTCAAAATACAGTAGACCCCCTATAACACAGGTTCATATAACACGAATTCATATAACACAGCAAAAAAATTGCGATTGTGTTTGTATAACATACTAAAAAAGACTTGTATAACACGGTAAAATGTCATCGCCAACTTGTGTCGTGACAGGATTGGTCGAATCTGGACCAATAGTGAATATTGTACAAACTGTTGAGTTTAAACGAGCAGCAGACCTACTAAAAAACATTTATTATTCAATGGCCATAAAAATTATATTTTTATTAATGATGTCTCCAAAGTTCAGCAAATTTTTCGGCGAAAAATAACTTATCAGGAAACATGTGCCCACCATTCGATGAGCCGCTCCACGACGAAAACAAGCTTAAGCCATGGCGTCATCGAACAGTGCACACTCGGTAAGTAATCCTACAATTGTTTGTTTATAGCATAGTTTATATGGATTATTCCCAAAAAATTATATGTGATTTGGAAATGTTGAGTCAAATTAGTCTAGAATTGATTAATTCTATGGAAGAAAACCTTTCAAACAGCCGTAGCCCCTAAACTGCACAAGTGCCGGGCTGTGATTGGCTCATGTATTTAAGTGACTTGTACAACACGGAATGTATCTACCATGTTATAGGGGATCTACTGTATTGTTTTAATCAAGTTGCTGTAATAAAACTAAAAAATATTTTGTTGTAATTTTTTTCCTTCCCTGTGGGCACTAAGAGAACCTTTTTCTCTCATGCTCACCATGGTTTTGACTAGGCTAACAGTAAAGGCAACTGGGCAATGGGAATGGACCTGACATATCTGAAACAGATTGCCTGTGAAAAATTTTAGGGTTTTCCATTGGGACTCAATCCTGAGAGCAGCATGCTGATGTCTTATTTACTTCAGCCATTGTAATTTTTCCATTAATAGAATTTGCCTATTCCAAGAAGATTAATATGTTAATGACTTATTAAAGACCAAACTGAGAATGCATGAATTTTTCTGTTATACATAAATCAGATAATTTTTAATTTATTGTGTTAAAAAATAAATAAAAACAAAATTTTATATTTGGAGATGAATTACCTTTATACAGAACATTATGTAGTCAATATATTTAGATTTTTATAATTTTAAATTAATTTATGAGCAATTCTTAAATTATGAGTTTATTGAAGAATGAATTAAATTATTTTCACTTTTTAAAACTTCAATCAATCATATAATGTTAAAATATAAAGTAATAATAGAAATTTTTTTTAAATGTCTGTTTATAAATTTACTTAATATTTTTAGAAATTTATATTATCTAAGAATATTTAGAAATAATAATCTTATGTAATCTTTATTGTAACTGTTTTCATTAAACTTTCATTTTTTTGAATCATTATATTCTTATGAAAATTTGTTAATATCCATTTTACCCAAGTTATAAACAAGTGTAAATGTATTTCAAATAAAATGTATTTCATTATATTTCATGTTATATTTGTTGTTGATAAAAAAATTTATATTTAAAGAAAGATTTTGAATAAATATAAAATTTGTAATAATAAATATTTCAATGTAACTTTCAAATTAAATCTTATAATTTTAAATATTCATATTTCTTTTTCCTATTTAAAAAGATTTTACTATAATTCATTACATAAAAAATTAATTTTTTATAAAATAAAGAAAAATATATTTACAAACATCAAGGAATTAGTTCTTTCATTACAAAATTCTGTAATTTAAAATGTAGGTGTAATAAAACAATACATATGTTACAGTAAGATTCTAAATCTTATATTGAAAAGCAATACAGTGGGTGATTGGTTAACGAACAGTTTGGATTTGCAAACAAATTAGACAATGAACACTTTTGCCAAAGATTTTTATGTTCGGACAATAAACACATGTTCAGATAATGAACACCCGACAAATCAAATGTAAGAAGTGACGCTGCATTTAATATCTGTAAAACTATATTTTAATGGCATCTATGCATGGTTTATGAAACAAGACTTTCACAGTTGTATACATAACCTTTTTTGCACTAGTTAATTTTTATTCTTTGAATTTTTTAAGTGCTTTTCTGAACATTTTATTTAAAAACTGATAATATTATGGGGCTTAAAAAGAGTGGAGTGTCAAGAACTGTGTTCACTGTAGAAACTAAGCAAAATATAATAGCCAAGGTAGAGAGTGGGCATAAGATGTCTGATATTGTAGGCAGATGACTTCAACAGGTCTACAGTAGATACAATCTTAGCTAAGAAAGATATAATCAAAATGACTCAAGCAGATAAAGGAGTAACAAAAATTGCATCTGAGAAACAAAGATGTGCCATCCATGCGAAAATGGAGAGATTGCTTTTAGTTTGTTATTACATATAAATAATCATAGTAAAAAAGTATATAATTTGTTATTTATTTTTTGGGGTCTCCAGAATGAATTAATCAAATTCCCACAAAAATTTATGGTAAATTAATAATCGGTTAACAAACAATTCAGATAGTGAACATGGTCTTGGAATGGATTATGTTCATTAACCAATCACCCACTGTATACTTATATCCCTTGTACAACATGGCACTTCTACAACACTGTTTGAAAATTGGGGATATTCCCCCTACAACACTGTTTCCAGTTTTGCTCTAACAGGTTCAAGAATTTGGGATCCTCTGTGCAAAATTTCACAGCTTTTAAGTGCAACCTCTGTTGTTCAATATTTTTTTATTCAAGTAAGCATGTGTATTGTCTCAAATTTTTCCACAAATTTTAGAATATTGAAATTTTCAATTTGTTTTATGCCTTTCATCAGGTTTACTTTAATGAAAACTGATAGTGCAATTTGGTTTTTCCCTGTCCTAGCTTTCCTATCAACCAGGTGTTGTTGTCATTGTTTTCAGACTTTAGCCTTTAAGACTGTCACTGTGTTTTGTTTTTATAGATTAATCTTTGTATTTAGTAAAGTTTATTTAGACATTTTTTTGGTAAGTGTTATTAAACTTTCTTTTTAACCGTATGTAAGTAATCATTCATAAAATGAACAAAATACAGCAGTGTTTTGGTATTCGAACTATTCCCAACTCCAGCAATTCAGTATTCGAACAAAAATTCAAGAAAAAAAATCTGACTTTGATTGAACAAACACAACATGCTAGAACAAACTTTCAATTAATAACATAGAAACATTTTATGAATGATAAAATAAAAATATGATAAAAATTTTTAAAAATGTAGATGTTGCTGATATTTCTGATCAAAATCAACAAAAAAACTCGGATGATGATACTTTGTAAAAAGAAAACTTATTTAAACTTAAAAAGAAAAAGCCTTATTTAATTAATATTAATGTGTGTTACAGTACTTTTAATTGTGATTGTTGGTAAATTATCAATTGGAAATAAATTATTGATTGTTTTAATGAACATATTTCTCTTAGTAACAAAAAAAGAATAGTATATTTTTGTTGACTTTTGGAACCTAATCCTGTTTTGCACCAGTCCTTTGTTTTGTATAGCATGGATTTGCATAACACAGCACTTTTTCGGAATGTACTACTGTATTATACGAGGGATACCTGTATTTTAATTATTTTACTTTTCATTATTATTTCAATAAATAAATTTTAAAATATTTGATGATAGCATAAAAACATGCAATGCGATTTCAATCAATGGCTTAAATTTTGTGTCTTGTTACATAACTATACAGTAGAGCGTCGATAAGTGGAACCAATTGGGGACTGGGGTCCTTCCAGTTAATGATTTGTTCCAGTTTCCGACTTTGTACGAAAAAATACATTAACCTGTCCGATGTTCAAATTTTTCTCCGTTGCGTGTCGCTTCCTGTTGAATTTTCGTCGATTTTAAGCCTAACGAAAATTTTTATAATAATCATCGAGGCTATCGTATCGTTAAAAATTATTTCTGCATTTTGTACAAACAAAATAAATATATTAAAGAATATAAAAAACATGAAAATTATACTTTAGAAGTAAATTTAGTATCAAAAACATTCGATTCAGCACGACACAGTCCGACTGAAAATCGTTCCACTTTCCGGCCATTCCACTTACCGACGTTCCACTGTACTTATGTATTTTTCATTATTTATCTATTTACTTGATCATGACAAAAATAAATCATTCAGAGGATTTTTTCCAATAAAGTATTAGATAAAACATTTTTTAATAATTTTAGAATAATTTAATATTGAAATTTTAAAAATTTATTTAATTATATGACAATATAAATAGTAGTTTTAAAATAGTGCCAAAATTTTCAAAGTTTTCAATATTATCTATTGTGAAGTTGAATAAAACTGAAATAAAATGGATTTGTAGATATATTAGTCATAAATTTATATAAGTTTTTTTAAATTCAAAATTGTCAATTAACCCAATTTTTTCATTAAAAAAAAAAGTGGATTTTGTAACAACAAAAACAAATGAATTTATGCTGAAAAAATATTTTTGGTTTAGTGCAAACTATTTAATACTGTGTCATTCAGTATATTATCAGATTTTTTAATTTAATTGTTTTCTTTTAGCTTTCAGTTACTCTAATCACTTCAATGTTGTTCTAAGTCTAATAAATATTTCTATATTCCTTTACCAATTATTAATAAACCATCTCAAACTGTCTTAGTCAAGCATATTAAATGAATTCAACCTGAAATTTATTTAATGCTTAAAAGCAATAATAGTGGCATATATTGAAGCAACAGTGATAGTCAGTTGGAAATGAAAATCTTTATGAAATGTAGAATGCGTTATAATTGATAAGATCAATTTGCTAGTTTATTAGTTAGTTTTTTCTTGATTCTTATGAAAAAAATGAGATGAAATTTACAAAATATTTCATAAATTATTTTTTTTTAGCACCTTCAAATACACCAGAATTTGATGTAAAGATAAAGAGGTTGGTTGATATGGGAGTAGATGAGGTAAAAATTAATTTTTAATTATTTTATTTCATATACATAACAGTTATTCACATGTAATAGTTTGATAAATAAAGTAGAATATAATATTAATCTAATGTTTTTGTATTCTTTAGCTATATATCCATTTTGATACAATAATTTTTATCTCATTATTTTCATTTGAAAAAAGTTTCAGAATCTTTTAAATGTTAAGAAAATTTTATCTTATTAATTTCTTCAAAAAATTTAAACTTATCATTAATGTATGATATTGGTCCAATATTTTTTTTCCAGTTTTAAAGGGGCAAAAAATTGCTCTGATTGCAGTTTTCTTTGATTTAGGTAACTGTCTATGGTACATGCTGTGCAGGGTTAAACTGATACTAAAACTCATTGCAACAATTGTTAAGCAATGCTAAATGCCAACTAAGTTGTGACCCATCATGCTGCTGCAGCCAACAAAATATGCACAGAAATTAAGTGTTTGGCATGATTATAAATAATCTATTAGTTGACTGTTGAAAAACAATCAACAAAACTGAATAATTGTTTTTATTGTATTCAACAGAATCAGTCAGTTTTGGTAACTTCTATAACATTTTCTACAAAGTATTAAGATCCCATTCAACAAGAAATAACTGTTCATATTATATTTTTCAGGCCTACTTGCACTATGAATTTGTTTGTTTCCTTAACTGGCAAGTTCTTATGACAGTGCTCATTAACAGCATTGGTGAGGCTGTGCTGGGAAATAATGCTTAGCCCTTTGGTGGATGCATTTTTTCAGAAGCTTACGAGAGGGTGCATTGCGACTATTACACCACATACGTAATATTACTTGATTTTAGCCAATAATTAACTGTTGTTTTGAAAATATGATCAGATATACGAGGAAATTAATTTTACAACTTTTTATTGAACAAATTGGTTTCAAAACATCTAGATGATAAAAAAGAAGTCACTCCACTTCCATCTAGTCAGTTTTTAAAATTGCCTTCGCACGTGGCACATCTAATAACTATATTACTATGCTTCTTGCAAACATTTCTACCACATTCCTGACAGACAGATTTTGTTCTATTGTTTTTGTGTCTGCCACAAATAAAACAAATCCCAGGTTTTGCTATTTCTTCATACAGCTCTTCATTCTCATATTTTTGGGAAAATATAAGGAAAATCTTCGTAGGGAGTGTTAGCATCATAGATCTTTCTTTTAAATGTTTTTTCTTGAGATTTAGGGCAAGTTTTTTTATAAAATATTGTCTTCTGTCCTTGTTATCAGGATTATTAAATTTAAATATATAGTATTACAACTTATTCCAGCAATGTTGAGGTAATGATAAAAGAGAGCTAGTGGCCATTGCCTTGTGATACAGGAAGTAGTGTAGGATGAACACATCTGATCTACAGTGTCTACACCACCTTTAGTAACATTGTAGTCCAAATTTATCACAGCCTTGTTAGTTTTCTGATCAACTTCAGAAGTATTGTGCATAGTGGAAAGAAAGATTACAGCTTTGTTCTTTTTAGGTAGTATTGAAGCAATACAAAAATCATACTGAAAACCAAATAGACATGAATTAATTTGTCTGGTTTTGTTTGCAAGGAATTCTGGGTGTATTTGTTTGTTTTTCTTCATTCTTCCTAAAAAGATAAGCCCTTTATTCAATAAATTACAGCAAAAGGACAGTTACTGTAGAAATTGTCAGTAATAATGTTTCTTTTTGTTTTTTTCTTTTGGTATGATTAATCTCATCTCTATATCATCAACCTTGTTTGATCTCTCTTGACCTACTTTCCATAATAAATCTCAAAATTAAGAGTATAAAAGGTCTTAGCATCACATAGAGCATATATTTTTGTCATATTTAGCAGGCTTATTAGAAATATATTGTACAAAGTTGCAGCATCCTCTAAAAGGATGAAGCATCTTGTCAATTGTCACAAACTCATTCACATTGAAATTGCATATACAATTGTTGACAAACTCTTGATGAAATTCTCAAATTGGTGCAAGGCTTTTTAGTTGTTTTTCATTCATCCCTGGATTCTAAGTTTTCAAATCTAAGGGCACAAAGCAAAAATCGAAAACGTTTATAACTGAAAAGTCCCTCTAAAAGGATCATTCCTGTACCATTGGAAAACCAGAGCTCTCAGCAATTAGTGTGACTCTTTTTTTTATACCAATCAAATACAACACTCCAAAAAAGGCTTTTATTTCTGTTTTGGTGGTATCTTTGTAGTCTCTATCTGTTGTATACTTGACTTCAGCCCTTTTTTTCTGAATATATCTGTTGATTTTTGTTACGATTCATTTTGATCAGTAATAAGCAAGTGGAATGCATTTATTTCTTTATTTGTATTTTTGGCAGTAGCTTTTGGTCCTGGTAATATTTTTGTAATGTTTTTTTTTTTTTTTTTTTTGCCTTTGTCTATCCAGAATAAAGAGATTTACTTATCCACAGAGTTTCCTTGTCTTTTCTTATGAAGAAATGATAATAATCTTTTTTCTTCTGCCATATTCACTATTTTCTTCTACAACAAAGTTATCTATCTCATTTGCTGATTGTTCAGAGTCACTATTGTGACAATTTTCTTCTATAACCTCCTCCTCTTCTGACTCACTTTCAGTGTCATAATCAATTTTTTCTGACTCTTTTCTTTCTTATATCAATTCTCTCAAAACTTGTTCCAAAGCTCCTTCCAACTATTTCTGATTTAGAGGTTTATGAAACCTAGAAACATCAAGAACATATAGATTTCCCGAAAGCTGATTGGAATACTTTCAAACTAATATAAGTTTAAGAATTTATAGAAACCTATGACATTGTTCATTTAACATATTTATTCAATAAATTTGAAAAAAGTAACTTACTTTTGTAAATACATTAAGAAAAATAAAAAGTATATATTCCATTTAATTTTCTGTCACAGGTTGTGTAGCAGCAGTTACACTGCAGATATGATACCACCTAACTCAAAGCTCAGTAACAACTAAATGGTTAGTAAAACTGACCCCATTTCACATGTATGTTGTAACATCTGGTATGAATAGAGAATATTAAATCACACTTCCACAGTAATTAAATACAACATCTAACAAAAGACTTTATTTCCTTCTTGTAACAATTTTCCACAGGCATGTCACCAAAGGGTTAAGTTCAATGTAGTAATGATTATATGTAATAAAGCATTTTTACATTTATTTTTTGTACTACACATGTAATCATTACAATTGGTGACTATAGCTTAAATATCCTAGTTTGCAGATCTGTTGAATGCTTTCTGCTATACAGCCAAACCCTATTTATGTGTTTTTCAAGAAACACTGAGAAAAATGTACAAGTGAAATTATTTTTGAATTACTTTCAGAGTGAATATAATTATTGAAAAAGTATGTATCAGTTTAAGTTAATACTATACAATTGAATTTGAACTTGTAATTATTGACAAAGAAGTTCAATTTACTATAAGTATTGTATAATACATTTGAACAACATATAAAAGGAAAGTAAAATGATGTAAAATTAAGTCATGTAATTTTAAAAAATTGATTAAGTTTGTTTTGTTTTTTATTTTCTTTCAATAACATTATCACTTACTGGTACAAAATGTGATATTGGGGTTGTCTCCTCCTGCCAAAACTCTAGTCACATTGAAAGATGAAAAAGTCATTTTAAAGGTTAGCAAAAGTTCACACTAACAATGAACAGTGAAAACACATGAGAAATCAAAAAATAATTTTTATTCACTTTGTGAAATTGGTTCACAGTACAAAATGTGGAAGGCAAAAATTTTCAACATGTTGGATTGGCAGTGTGATTTGCTAAACAAGAAAATTTGTTGAAACCACATCATATTATATATTATTTGCTCTGCTTTTTGAATTTTCTGGCAATTTACTGTCAGTGTGGACTAAGCTGAAATGAATTATTATTATTATTATTATTTCTTTTTTGCTACATAATTTGCTTATTTGCTTTGTTTTCTTAACATTTTTCCATTTGAAAGTGAATAATACATAATTGAAAAACAAGTGCTGTAGAGTACTAAAAAAATGCAATATATAAGTGTAAAATTGTATAAATGAAGAATGTATTGATATAAACGAAGTGTTTTATAATGGAGAAAGTACTGTACAGACAATATTTAATATATAATTACAAAAAACATACAAATGAAAAACATATAAACACTGTTAGACTGTATATCATAAGTGATGCCAGTGATATGACTTCAAGTTAGTGGGCCTGAAGGCAAAATATAGATTTTTGAATCGGACACTTCCTGCTAATATGAATAACTCATGTTTTAGGGATCCAACTGCCAATCATCCTACCTAATATTTCATGTAAATCACTCAAGGAGACCAAAGTTTGGTGTAAGGCATGACTCTGCTGCATACCTATAGTTTTATATATGATATATGTAAGTTTTAAAACTTTAAATGGTTTTAATATGTACAAGCTTTATGCTTATGTGCCAAGGTAATAAATTAAAATCTTCCATAAAATTTTAAATTACCAACTTATATTAATCATTTCATTAAAATTATAAAGACAGGTAATTTTAATAAAATTATTAATATAAATTTGTAATATAAAATTTTAGAGAAGATTTGAATGAAACTGGAGGAATTGAGAAAAGCACTGGAAGAGAGAGGCATGAAGATCAGCAGACCAAAGACAGTATATATTACATCTGGTGGAGGGGATAAGAGTTGTATACAACTCCAGGGTGAAAAGTTAATAACAGCTTCCATATTTAAGTATCGGATCATATATAGCAAGTGATGGAGGAATGAGTGCAGAAATCTGGTATAGAGTTTAGAGTAGAAGGCTGAACTGGAGAAAGATCAGTGGGATACTGTGATAACAAAATAAGCTGTAAAATTAAAGGAAGATTATAAAACCATGGTAAAATCTGCAATGATGTACATGGACAATTACAAGAGCCCTTTAAAAGAAGATGGAGACAGCGGAGATAAGAATGCTGAGATGGATGTGTGGTGTGACAAAGAACAGAATTAGGAATGATTACATAAGAGGAACAGTCAAGGTGGATCCTATAAGTAAGAAGATGCAGGAAAGTAGATTAAGATGGTTTAGATATGTGGACAGAAGTGAGGACTAAGTTGAAAAGAGGATTGGGAAGTTGAAAGTGATAGGGAGGAGGAAGCGGACAAGACTGAAGTTGAGATGGAGAGAGAAGGTGGCAGAAGATTTGGAGGGAGGGGATGAAGGAGAAAGGATACCCTGGATAGAGAAAAGTAGAGAAGGCAGATTAAAGATGGGAATGCTGATTTCATATAAACATGGGAAAACACTAAAACAAAGAACAATAATATTAATAAAAAGAATTACTTCCAAGTCCACCTGACTAAGTGCCTTTTCTGCCTTCCCTGTAGTTATGCCATTGGGTGATGCAATTTCCATAATTACTAGTGTGTTTTATTTTTAAAATTGTAAATTTCAGAAGAAAATTAGGTATTATAATATATTAGTATTATAATTTGTATAATTACATATTTTATTTAACATTGCATTCTGAAAAATATTTGAGAAAATAAATTTTCCAAGTTTTTAAATAAATTAAATTAGGGGAGAAATATGAAGTTAAATGTGCATTATGCATGAATTTGAATAAAAGTTTTCTACATAAAATGGGAAGTTATAATAATTGATATAATAATAATATACTATAATAAATAGTACATAATGTATTACCAACAATCAAATTATAGCCCAATTAAAGATTGGGCTATAATTTGACTAATTAAATGATTAATATAAAGTAATTTGTCATTAGAGTGAGGCGTTAGGTGCCATCTCTTAACTTAATTATAATTTTTATAAGCTAATAAATAATTTAGTGTTTAACCAGTAAGGTTATATCTAAATTAATATATTTCTGGAAGCAAAGAGTTGCTAGGGGTCAGGGTGGTGCAACTGGCAAGTGTACCGCATAGCAAGCAGAGGTTTAGGGTTCAAGCCTTGCCCCGGGTCAGTTCTTTTATTCCAGAAAGTTCTAAATTATTTATTAATTTATTAAAAATTATAATTATTAATTTAGTTAAGAGATGGCACCTAATGCCTTACTCTAGTGACAAATTACTTTATATTAATCATTTAATTAGCCAAATTATAGTCCGATATTTAAGGTGATCGTTGTTAATTCATTATATGGTCATCAGGCTTAGAGATGTTTATTATCAATAAATAGTACTTAAATTGAATATTTGCAATGATTTTATTTGAATTCAATAAATATTTTGTAAAATTTATTATCTATAATATCAAATTTTGATAAATTAAAATATAATGCTTTCATGGAATTAAATTTCAGATTTATTTTTCTTTGTAGCACAGAGCTAGAGTGGCCTTATCATCATGTTCCTGGGATCTTGAAAAGGCAACAGAAACATTATTCAGCTAGATAATATTTACAGTTTAATAAATTATCCTTATAGGACTTAAAAATTTCACGCCAAAAAATAAATTTAACTGATAAAAAAAAAAGTTATTTTCTGCATTTAGAATGCATATTGAAGTATCTTCCATTTAGCATATCAGACACCTGGCAGTAACCTTGTTGGTTACTTTAATTTAAACTTAAAAATTTATTTGCATTTTTATATTTCTCAACTGTAATTTTAACAACTACTCTAAATTAATATGTTAAGATCCTAATAAACAATTGTGGTGATAGATTTTTTAAATAAATTAATCTCATCTCTAGCCCATGGAGAAAAATCTTTTTATAAATATGCTACATTGCCAAAATGTTTCAGAATGTTAAATAAATGCATTATATTGTTAATGGTTTTTCAATGATTTAAGTGTATATCAGCCACTTCACCATTAGTTGTTTTAATTATAACATCTTTTTTCATAAAGAATATTGCTGATACAGGACATGCATCACGAAATGTCGATACTTTCAGATATCATTTTGTGTTTGTGTCTCTGTAAACAATGTAAAGAAAATGAAATATATGAAAAATGAGATAGATGTATAATGAATCACACATTCTTACACATTGTAAACAATATATCATTTAAGTTAATGTCAAATAAAGAAAAATAAATGACAGTTTTTATATATGAGTTTTGTTTTTTTTTTTTTTACATTTTCAATTGCATGAATCATTTAAATGTACTTTTTATTTTCAATCAAATGTTTAATGCCCATAGGGCAGGATCAAAAATGGAAAGAAAAAAATCTTTCATTTTTACATGGGGGTAAATTCCAGAAGAAATTAAAAAAGTGACCAATTATTAGAAATGCAGAAAAAAACTGAATTCATGAAACTAATTTTTACCCAAAATAAAGATGTTTGGCTCTACACACAGTGAAATATTACTATATCTATGCAGCATAACTTTCTTTGATGACAAAATTGTACAATATTCATTAAGGTTAACTAGCAATTGGGATAACCTGTAAGGGTTCATTTGAACTATTAAATATTAATTAATACACAGTAAAGTCACCCAAGACTTTACTGTGTATTAATTAATATTTAATAGTTCAAATGAATTACTGTTAATAAATATTTGTATTTTTTTTTTTTTAATAAAAACTTTAATGCAAGGCCAATAAAATATATCTGCTGTTACCAATCTAATCTAAATGAAGGGAAAGCAGTCTGCTGCCTATGTATGGTTGATGCTTTATTCTCTTACTCATCCAAGATAGAAATTTAACCTAAATGAGGAAGGATCTGTTCTATTGCTTTTGCACGACAAACAGCATTGACGTTTCACCAGTTATCCTTCTTCACTGACATTGAATGGGCATTTGAATTATCTTTCAGAACTGAAGAGTTCTGAAAGATAATTCAAATGGAAGGGACATCCAGACTGGGAGTACTCTTTGGTCATAGCCTTTCGTCTTTATCCTATGCAAGCATTCAAAACTGGAAGAGTCCAGTCCCCCGTCTATCTCTGATAACTTTCACATCTCATCTTTACCCATAGGATGATGATCAGAGCCCTATTAATTCTAACTGACAGCCTTAAACATTCCCTACTCACACTAGATGTATGTACAGTACAGTATAGTACATTTAAACCTAAATGTCTTCCTTAATATTGATCCTTGATTGATATTGACATGACATCCTATTTGATGGATGATGATAGATATATTTACTGTTCTTGTATTGGTCTGGAGCATTGAATTTCTATATAGGTATTCAAAGCTCTAGAGCTTTTCCTATCCCTCTTAGCAGGCAAAAACATTCCCTTCATCCTAAGTGGGCATTGAGACTTGCACTTTCCCTTTTTGATGGATATCAATATTTTCTCTTTGTCCTACATGAAAATTTAGAATTCTGGAACTCCTCCTTCCTACTTTGAAGAGGAAATAGCAAAAACCATTAATCTAAGAGCACATGCTCAAAGCTGACTCATTGTGCTTTAAGAGCACAATGAGTCCAACAATCTTTTTAACAAGCTTCTGAAATCCTTTAGCATAGAAGCCTTTTAAATTGATGTCTGAGCCAGTGTCAGATCTGTTCTCCAACCATCTCTTTGCTTCAGAAAGTCTTCACCTTGATATTCTTTTAGGAGTGCAAACCAGATGGAAGGCATTGGCAGTCAGGTTGAGACTAAGCTGGATATTCATTCTAATTTTTGTATAGTAACAAGGATATTGTATGCAGCATGACGCCTGGCATTGTCAATCAGAAGTAACACTTCTGTCAGCAGCTTGGATCGTTTCTTATGAATTGCAATACTTTTGTCATACAACATTTAAGAGGAGGTGATGCTGTTGACATTGTCATCCATATTGTTAAATTTTATCAGGAGAATTCTTTCAGGGTCCCAAAAGACAGTCAATATGGCTGAACTTTTTGGTTTCTGACAAGCTTATGCTCTTCCACATCATAACCACATTCAGCCAAAGTTAAAATGTGCATTTATCAGTTGCCACCATAGCATTGTGCTCCTCTTTTGTTGTAGTATACCAAATTTTCTAGGCAGGTACCTATGTGATCCTGTTTTATTTTCAGTGTAAACTCTCTCAGTTCATCTTACACACATTTTAATAATGCAACTGCTCTTGCATGATTGTTTGCTAACTTGATGAAACATCCAATTTCTGTAGCCACATAATTAATTGTTACTTGTATAGTGCACCATATCATCCAGTTTTGACTTCTTGTAGATCAAAATGAAAATGAGGTGTCCTGGCTTGCCTTCATTGACAGTTGTGGAACAACTTTTATGAAATTTCTCAACCCAATTTTCTTGCAGTGCTACAAAAAATGGACCAAAAAGTTTTCATTTTTAGTCCTTTTTTTTTATTATTATTTAGCATTTTATATCATTTTATAACAGTATCAGTATATCAGAGTTCTTCAATGCAAATGCTTTCTTAAAACAATTTATTGCAAATGTTTAAAATCAAATCATAATGAGGAAAATAAAGACTATTACTGTTTGCAAACATCTTTATTATGAAACTGAAATAATAGCAATAATAATCAGTTCTGAAAGAACATAGTTTTTGTTGATCTGGCCATATAAGTTCTGTTACTTTGTCTCTAAATGACATATTCACTGTACATGAATGACATAGTGTAGAAACTGATTGCATATAAAACACAATCAAAATGTACAGAACAGATTATGTACTCAATTTGCATATGTTTAATGAGGTTACATTTTCTTATTTTAAGTAGTCAAGTGAAAAAACAACCTTAATAAATAAAATTGAATTAAAATTTAACATTTATAAATATGCAATATAGTACAGTGATGCTGAGTAATAAAAACTAATATAATAATTCTCATCATTAACTGATGTTTTTGATTATTTGACATAAAATTAAGGATGACAAAAAAATCATTAAATTATTAAGAATTCAGTTTTTCCACATTAAATGAATCTATTATTTATTTCTCATCTATAATCTAATCTTTATCAAATTTATTTCTAATCTATAATCATATATCCAAAATTTAGCCCGATCATTTACGGCAGTTGTTGGTGTATTTTGTTAAATGAATCTACAAAAGTTGATATTATAGTCTTGAATTATAGCATGCGTATCACTATTTGCAACACTCTTTGTTTACTTGTCTAATTGAGATACAGTATTTTGTCTTACACAGATTTTTTGAGCTAATATAGAAAAGTATAAATCAAGACACTACACCAGTGGTTCCCAACCTTTTCTAGGATGCGGAACGCTTTTGTGAGCAATTTTCTTTAGTGGAACACTTACTTAAGTTAATATGAAATACATAAGCTTGTCATCAGTTATTTTATTAGAATTGAGCAGTTATAATTCAAAATCTCTGCTCATATTATTAATGCCAATTTTAAGACAGGAAAAAATATACCTAAATAACTTTAATGGGAAACTTGTGCCTGATGTTTTTTATATATTTCATTCAGTTTTTATTATTGCCTTTGTCTTATTTGAAACAGTAGTACACTCCATAAGTATGAGTCGTACATATATATTTAAGTTTATGAAAATTTTATGATTTTATTTTTTGATATTCGGCGGTTCGAATACGATTATACACTTTCCAATTTGCGACTAAATCTGCGGAACACTTGGGAGATGCTTACGGAACACCAGTGTTCCGCGGAACACCGGTTGGGAACCACTGCACCACACAAACTAAACAAACAGCATTGCACTGATAAATCAAACAACTTAGTTATAAGGAAGAAGTCCATTAGTCAGTGGCATGCCATCATTGGAAGCGGTGGAAGTGCTGCATCCACCTTCCAATGACCTTCCTTTGTATTTTCTAAAATATAAATTTTCATATTTTAACATACTTTGAATTAATTAAAATTAATATTTTATTATAACTGCATTATGTATCTTATTACAAAATTCTATACTACATGTGAAAAAAACGATAAGATTGCTATTGTATATTCGAATGTCAGTGGCGGAATGGAAGCGCTTCCGAGACAGCTTTTACTGCGAGAATAACTGAATGGTGTGAAGCAGCCAGAGGACATTGGCGCATGCGCTTTACAGAGCACCATCCTCACCCGGTTTAGCCGGTGGAAGCTACACACGTGTAACGATTCTATCCCTTAGCCACTGGGCAAGGGCGTCGGCAGAGGGGCAGTTGCCTCTCCCTAGACATGCGAAAAAAATTATTTAAATGCTAAGTCATTTATTGCCCGATTTATAATTCCCGCGCGAAAAACCCAAGAAGATTATGTTTTAATTAAAATAATCTTAAGCTTCTTAAAATTTATGAATCGTTTTTATTTTACCTACATACAATTCATATCCTCTATCAATTTATATCATCTTGCCCCCCTGGCCCATTGGCTGGCGACGCCCTTGCCACTGGGTAGGGAGCTATGTGACTAAGTGAATTGTTTAAGATTTAAAAAGTAAAGAATATTCAATGTTATTTTCATGTACGTTTTTTGCAAAGTTATATCTAATTATAATTTTCTTTTAATTACACTGTAATTATATTGACAGATTTTCAGACATAAAATCTTTAGAATTTTTATCACTTTTAGATGTTAATAATTTTAATATTATGAAAAACAATTTTTCCAAGCGTGTTTTAATTCTTTAAATTAAGTAAATTTTATGGGAAATGTTTTAATTTATCTAAATTACGTAGCGAATCGCAATATTTATATTCGTGTCCGGACTATATTGACAAGTAACTCTTAAACATAAAACATATCATTATTAATGTCGATCCGAACAAAGACGTACTAAAAGAATTATATGATTTAATATCATTAACATTTACGGTACCATCTACCAGTGGGTCTGCTGAGCGCAGTTTTTCGACCACGAAGCAAATTCAAACATTGGCCAGGAACACTTGGTCGGAGGAAAAATTGTTGTCGCTAGTATTGCTTTTGATAGAAAAAGAGCTTTCAAATAAATACGCTGATGGAGTCGACGACCAGCGACTTTTATCATAAAGTAATTAATGACTTTGCGGAAAAAATCGCGAAATAGAGTTAGTTTATACAAAATTAAAACAAGAAGTTTTTCTATCATTGTTTGTATCGTATCAATTTGTGTTATGTATGTATTACTACTAGTGGGAACCTAGGGGTTTACCACTAGCAGTCTGTTCTTCCTCTTCAGACCCTTCTTGGTTGGTAGCACTTAGCTCCCCAAAGGGTTTTTCACCCGCTTTCCTCCTCACTCTCACCACTTTGATCTTGGCCATGCCCCCCAGTAGTGCCATTGCCACCCTTTTGGTGCCACTACGTCCCCCCTATCACTGTCCGGCGTGCCTACCCACATATCGTGATTATGTCGATCATGGTGGGCTTTCTAGGCACTTACGCCACATTCACGGGGGACACCTCCAATTTGAATGTCGCATCTGTGGCATACAGTCTGACAAACTGAAGGAGGTTAAACTGCACCAGGCGAGAAGCGACAGCTGTTCCTCACAACTACCAGCCCTCTCACCCAACTCTACTAGAGACCCCAAACCTCGTGCCCGCATCTACAATATAAATGTTGCTGGTGTCTTTCGCCGTAATAGGGACTACGGTATAGATGAGGCCTATCTCGCCTCACAAGGCATCGATCCTGCTCCCGCCGTTGAATCCTCTTTTTCAGCCACCACCACCACTTCACCTGATCACAACGGCAAACTTAACTTTGGGACCATTGAGGACCAAACCTCAACGCCGGCTCAACCTAACTCTACCGCTGGTGACACCCAGGGACTAACACCGACCCAACTCGACCTTACGGATAGCAACAACCGTGCCTCGTCACCGGCCAACGACGACCTACCTCCACTGGTACGACGTCCACGCCGCCGAAGACGCCGAGGTTCTACTACTCCATCGCTTACCAACCAGCCTCCACCTAGGCCTACAGCTGCTCCGCCTACCGACCAGGTAAGCCCCCTTGCTCCCAGTCTCTCAACTAGTCAAGCAAGCTTAACAAGCCCATCTGTGAGACCTATCAGCACCATGCCCCTCGCTCCTGATGACGACCGCTTGGCTCACTGCAGTACCTCCAGCAACGCAGCAACCACACCTCCTGCGCTGGACACCATCATACCACCTGACAGCATCAGTCAACAACCTCCTGTCTCACGCAAGATGCCGGAACCTCCTCCCTGGGTCATAGCCTGGCGAGACCGTTTTGATTGCGCCATGGACGAAGATATGCTGGAGGTAATGGTAAGCGACCTGGTCAACCTCGCTCGAAGCATGATGCCACAACACCAGTCGCAACGCCAGCCGCAACATCATCGCACCCGTCGACAACAGGCACATCGACCTCAAGTCCAAACCAACAGGTCACGCCAATACGACTCCGTTGCAGCCAGTAGAATCCAACGTCTGTTTCGGATCAATAAACGCAAGGCGTTTGACGAGCTTACAAAGGGTACTTCACGGTTTTGCCAAATCGGTAAGGATATGTTAACAAACCACTTTTCTACCATCCATAGCCCATCAACTACCGATCCGTCGAATATCCTATTACCACCGGCCCCAACGCCATCATCGGATGATCCACTTATCCATAACTTCACCCCCCAAGAAGTTGCGACCAGACTCGGCAGATGTCACAACACCGCCCCAGGTCCAGACGGTATTCGTTACTACATCTGGAGACGCCTGGACCCACAGGGACACATCCTGTCGGCGCTCTTCAATGCCGTCCAGCGTGTGGGAGCCATCCCCCGTGCATGGAAAACTTCCACTACAATATTACTCTTTAAAAAAGGTAATCCCGATGATCCACGCAATTGGAGACCCATCGCCCTCGCAAATACCCTGGGCAAAATATATTCTGCATGCATTGCCAAACGCCTACTCCAGTGGTGTGAAGATAATAACATCATATCTAACTCCCAGAAGGGCTTCATGAGGCATGAGGGTTGCTCGGAACACACCTTTACCCTTCAATCTGCCATCCAGGACGCCAGACGCAAGAATAAGGAATGCCATGTTGCATGGTTGGACCTTGCCAATGCGTTTGGCTCTGTTCCCCACCACACTATTTTCAGCTGCCTTCAATGGACTGGTCTCGGTGCCGCCTCCATCCAATGCATCAGGGATCTCTTACTCAACTGCCACACCCGTGTCCGCACCAGCTCCGGATTCACCGACCACATACAAATTAAATCTGGTGTGAAGCAGGGCTGCCCTTTGAGCCCAATTCTTATTTAACATCGTCATGGAACCTGCGCTTCGCCTTGTCACCAGCCAACAGCTTGGATACCAACTTCACGGTCAATCCATCTCTACGCTCGCATATGCGGACGACATCACCATCATCAGCGCCACAGCTCCAGGCCTACAAGCCCAACTTAATCTGCTTTCGTCCTGGGCACAAGGTTGTGGTCTCAGCTTTAACCCAACAAAGTGCGCCTCCCTCTCCGTGGCAAGCAAGTATTGTTGCAATGAAGAAATCAACTTTACTATTCAAGGCGGCAGCATCCCTCGCCTCAACAAGAACGACTACTAAATCCACCTAGGGATACCGACCGGGTTTACGCTGGGCCTAACTGCCATCGAAACCGCCGACAGTATCATTAAGGACATCAAAACCATCGACAGCTCGCTTCTGGCCCCGTGGCAGAAAATCGATTGCGTGAACACGTTCCTAACGCCAAGACTCACCTTCTACCTTACCTTGGGCACGGTACCGAAAAAGAAACTCGACAAAGTCGACAAAACCCTAAGACGCGCCGTCAAAAGGTGGCTGCACCTGCCCCAACGAGCCAGCGTAGAAGTAGTGCACATGCCGCACAGCCAAGGGGGCGCTAACGTCGCACCTTGTAACATAATGGCCGACATCGCCCAGGTAAGTCACGCCACACATCTTTTTTCCTCTAGGGATCCTACTGTCACAAGCCTAGCCCTTAGGACCCTGCAACTTGTCACAGAGAAACGTATTCGCCGCAAGCCCTCCAGCACTGACCTTTGCACTTACCTCTCCGGATCAATGGAAGGCGAATTTGGTTGTGATCCATATGACATTCCCTCTTTCTGGACCCGTCTTAGAATGGCCACCAGACGTCTACAAAAGCGGATAAATCTCGTTTGGCGCCCAGGCGAAAACGACACGCCTACCTTATTTGTCAATGGACGACCAGTGTCAAGCGCCGCTTCCTCAAAGGCAGTCACAGAAGCCGTCAAGTCGACATTCCTGGATTCTCTACTACGTAAGCCCGACCAGGGTAAGACTTTTAAAATTATTTCAGGCAATCATAATAGCAACCATTTCCTTAGCGACGGAAAGTACACAAGATTTGCAGATTGGCGCTTCATACATCGGGCCAGACTCAGCGTTGTGCCACTACGTGGGCTCCGAAGATTCGGCCATGCCAGTCAACTCTGCCGGAGATGCCAGAAGCACCGTGAAACGCTGGCCCACGTCATTAATCATTGCCCGCCAAACTTCGCTCAAATAACACGTCGCCACAACGCCATACTTGACCGCCTAGTCAACTCATTTGACCACAACAACCTGGAAGTATACGTTAATAAACAAGTCCCTGGTTACCCTGGCAACTGTCGCCCTGATTTGGTTGTGCTCAACTCCAGCCCCAAGACGGCGACTGTCATCGACGTGGCAACGCCATTCGAAAATGGTGCCGACGCTTTCAGCCGTGCCCGCAGTGAAAAAGTAAATAAATACCGTGAACTGACTGAATACCTGAAATCCAAGGGCTACGACACGTTCACCGATGCTTTTGTTGTCGGTGCCCTCGGAGGTTTCGACGCCGCAAATGAGAGCACACTGCAACGTCTAGGTGTGAGAAGAAACTACGCGAAGATAATGAAAAGACTCATGGTTAGTGACTGCATTAGAGGCAGTAGGGACATTTATACGAACCACCTTTGTGGACAGCTCCAACGTCAACACCAGTAACCACTCCTACTTCTTTTTGTTTGTTCCCACCGTAGCTGGCTATGCGCCCTTGTATCGCGTATTTTGCGTTTGAGGCTCTGCCTCTTTCTTTGTATTATTACTTACTTACTGGGTTAATCACCCCATAGTATCTATCACTGGCAGGCTAGTGCCCATGTGCTTACATTGTAAATACCTCTTGGTAACTTTTGTACATTTTTATTTGATCCATAATAAATGGCTTTTGAAATTTGTATTTTAGAACTAAAATACATAAATTGTTTATTTTTGTCATTTCCAGTATTTGTTTAAAACTTTTTATGGAAATGTGATGTACCGGACAGGTCTGACCCGTCATGAAAGACGCAAAAAAACGGTTAATTTAGAGAAAAATTTATTAGTTTAAAAAAAACATAGGTAAAAGTCGTTTGTAGTCGGACACCCGTTGTTTATATCAAACTGCCAGGCAGAAACCATAAATTGCAGAAGGAAGTCGTCCTATGATCGATGGAAGATCGAATTTGTCTTCGATTTTGACTTTTCTCCTGCTCCAGGTAAGAGTCTTGTTACATTTAGTAACAAGGGACCAACCACTCGGGAAGCGTGATTGAGAGAGAACGACCAATCAAAAAGGATGAAAGGAAGAACGGAGATTGATATAATCTCCGACAATCGAGGACACCTGGCACTCCGTTAACGTTCCGAATAACCAAAACGCCATATGTCAACGCGCAAAAAAAAAAAAAAAAATACAATTTCTCGTCTATTGTGCCAACCTGTGTGAAGATCCTAAAATGGCGCCGGGAATTCGGTTGTTTACAAGATCGCTACCTCGGGAAATTTCGGAAAGTCAATCGGAGCGAGAACACGCATCGAGCTATAAACCGGACCATCTGTAAAGCATTTCTTCTAAAACAAACACAACGCAGTAATAAACGACGAAGGGAATGTCGCGGTGCTCGTATACAAGAGTCGAGATGTAAACAATTAACAAAAAGGGGAGAAAGAAGAGAGACAGATGGTCAAGGACACCTGTTAGACCATATGAGCCCGAGATCGTCTCGAAAGGGGGGCAGCCACAGAACGTTTGGCGGCTCGGTTCAGCCAGATGTCCGCGAGAGGGGGGCAAACAGTGTAAATTATGTGAGTAGCTGTCAACGCCCGGGCGCCGTCCCCGGCCAAACTTGGTTTGCGTCTTGCTTAGAAACAGTAGACTGACCAATCGAAAAAAGGAAAAAGGGACTTAAGACCAATCAAGAGGGGAAGATTCGAGGGAAAATCGTATAAAAACCCCCGAATCAAGGTCGAAGGGGAGACGACGGAGCTTTCTACCAGGAAGTGGACGACGGGACTCCAACCAGCCACCTACTCCTTCGCCGACGTCCGTCACCGACCCCTCGGACTCTCTTACCCGACTGCCCCGGGGCTTTACCGACGACTCCGACAGCATTCTCCGATCGCCGTCATCCGGAGCTCCTTCAGCCACAGACGATCTAGATCGCATCTTGTATTGTAGGCCTACTTTGTAAGTTTGTTTTGATGTTAAAATAAACGGTTATTGTAAGACACTTGTCATCTTTGCCTCTGCCGCCACCACCCACATACGATCGGTCCCTAGGTTTTTCCTGACGTGCAATTAACTAATTGCCCCATATGTCGGCAACTTACACCTGTAACCCGTGCCACTTTGGACTTAGACCGTGTCCCCGACTCCAACGGACGAAGTCTCCCCGTGCCTTACAGACTTGTTAACGCCACTGTCCCGGGGCCACCTTCGATGGACCATCAAAGAACCACATCGACACTCAGGACGTCCGAACGGCTGATTGTCCTAAAGCAGGGGTCGGAAAGTGTGGCTCGTGAGCCACATGCGGCTCTTTGCATAGATGTTTGCGGCTCTTCGGACATAAACTCCAATCTCACCTCATCTCAAGCAGCTTTATAACTTATGAGTTTATGAGATAGAGCCGCCAAACAAACTTCAACTCGTACGGCATACTCTCTACTATTCTTTAGCTTGTCCGCACAAGACCACTCACATTGATCAATATGAATCGCATGCGAGTGGTAGCATTTCCAACTTCCAACTTCTTCAAATTTAATATGGAGATTATAGCCCTTGCGACTCTTTCTCTGACCAACGTTGCCAATTGCTAAGCGAAACGACTGGTGAGGCTAATATAGTGCTCCAGCACCGCTACATGGTGACTAGGGGTGATGGAGGCCGGCGGCCAGTAGATAGGCGTCAGCGTGCGCACCAGAGAGTGGTAGCATCTTCTTCTTCTTCTTTTTTGTTAATATGGAGACTCTAGCCTGTTGGCTTTTATCTCCGAGGCGCACCGCTTAGTTATTAGGCGAAGCGGTTAGATCGATACACAAAACGTTCCAAGGCTTCCATGTGTTGATGGGAAGGGAGGTCGGCTCGTGGCGAGTATATGGGAGTTAAGTTGCAAACGATGGACAGGTCCAAGATCAAGGAATGACCCAATTCTTGGCGGGCCCCCTTGTACTGCGGGCAAACTAGCCAATAGTGAGAAGAAGTTTCAGACAAGCCACAGTGGGGACAATCAGGCGAGACGTGCAGGCGTCGATAGTAAAGAAACCCGTTCAACGGGGCTGTATCAGTGCGAAGACAGGCCAATAGAGTTTCAGTGTGACGTGACAATGCGTAATGATAGATCCAAGGGGAGAAAGGACAGAGATGGTTGCGACCTTTACTCCGGAGAATAGTGGACCAGGTGTCAGTGTAAGTATGGATTATCAATTTCCGCAAATTACGATGAGGTCACGTGCCATGAGAGGCCTCCACCAGGAGCCGGTGGGAGTGTTATTGCTCGCTGCCTGGTCAGCGGCTTCGTTAATATGGATACTGACGTGACCTGGAGTCCATTTGGTTTCAAGGGGTGTGGGATGTGTACTGATTGTGGCAGCAAGGTTGATAATGATCTCCGGGGAAGAAAAACTGACATTGGCAACAGCCTGGAGAATGGATTTACCGTCCGAAAGGATGGCCGTCAGACTGTTAAGACGGGTGCTGATGTGGACAGCCTGTTGAATACCGAGAGCTTCCGTGCCAAAGACGCTGCAGTTGGTGTGCAGTGACCATGTTTCCTTGACAGTGTGGGCCAAAACAACCACACCGAACGCTGTCCATAGGTGGGATTTTGAGGCATTGGCTCCAATGAGAGACCAACCCCGCCAGGTGGTTGCTTGTAATTCGGCGAACCGAGCACTCAAGGCTGCCGGAGGATCGCTGGAAGAGTTCGGGAAGTCGTCTAGATGTATGTGAGTAGCGATGCTCACAGAGCTTGGGGGCACATGCCTCTGACAGTAGAGGTGAGAGATAGGAAGGCCCTCCTGATGGATCTGGGAGAGAACTCTGGAAGCATAAGGGCTCTGGAAAGGGCGCCATCAGTAATAGTCTAGACTAGAGGCACTGTGGAAGATCATGTGTAGAGGGCTATATTGGCCTCTCGAGACGTGAGTGATGGTGTGCGATATGGCCCTTTGGTGCAGTCTGGACTGGAGTGGAATATAGCCGGACTCAGCATATAATGAAAGAAACGGTGTAGACTTGGACACTCCCAAGATAGTGCGAAGAGCTTCGTGAATGGGTTTTTCGATACAGTGGATAATAGTTGGGGGAGCTCCGTCCAGAAGAGGGGCTCCGAATTCCACCATCGGACTCAAGACGGTATAGACTAAGCGGAGAAGGTCGGCCCTCATGGCGCCGTTACGGCGAGAAGCAAAGAATTTAAGGAGGGAACCACCAAAGAATTTAAGGAGGGAAATGTTTCCTGAGCGAAGGGCCGAAGACTATAAGGATAAAGGACTGTGGCACAGCCGACAGAAAAGCTGGAAAACAAGTGGAAAATCACTGGAAATCAAGGAGCGAGGAAAAACGCACCAATACGGCGGTCGAATTTCGCGCCCTCCTCTTCCACTCTCGACGCTCCGGCCACAAGAGTGGTAGCATTTAAAGCATATCTATACAGGGTGGGCCAACGAAAACGAAATGACAGTGTTCGTGTTCGTCCAAGCAAATCGCTCGGACAGGTCAATTTTATTTTCGAGGGGACATCTTTTACAATAAAGTTTTTGCGATTCTGAATACAACAGACAACAAAAAATTTTAAAAACTCATTTATTTTCTATTAACTAAACAAACATTTATTACGAAAAAAATGTTTGTTTAATTAATATTCAGATTCTCAAAAACTTTATTGCATAAGATGTCCCCTCGAGAATAAAATCGACCTGTCCGAGCGATTTGCTTGGACGAACACAAACACTCTGCCGTTTCGTTTTCGTTGGCCCACCCTGTATATACCGTATTTTACAGACTTTAAGACGCTATGGACTATAAGACGCACCTTAATTTTTAAACAATTAAAAAAAATAATACCTATAAGACGCTACGGACTATAAGACGCACCTGAATTTTGGAGGCAATTTTTCGAAGAAAAAAGTGCGTCTTATAGTCCGTAAAATACGGTATATATAACCTATTGAACGCGTGTCCGTCCGTCCATGTAACGTTATGCCGAAAACGGCCACTAGAAACGCCCCTGTCGTGTGTCATATTTCGCACATTTAAATTAACAATATAAATTATTATTTACATTAACAGCATAAATTGTTATTATTCATTTGGCCAATAGCCAATAACAATATAAATAATTCAGTATATTTGTAATAGAAATTTATTATTGTCACGGAATGCCTGTAACGTGCACTAGGGGGCGTCCTTCAACACAGTTGGTCGGCGATCGGCCAAGCAGTTAAGTCTTAATGCGGCTCTCTGGTACTTTTGGTATCTTGTTTCCATGACGATTTGGCTCTTCTCACTTGACAAACTGCCGACCCCTGTGTCCTAAAGCAAACTATTTTGTACATAGTATACATTTATTTTATGTTAAAATAAACGGTTTTTGTCAGTTACTTGTCGTCTTTGTCTGTACAGCCACCACCCATGTACGAATGAACCCTAGCCCGGGAGGGGTCGCATGACCCATTCTGACCCGCACTTCCTATTTCATGATCAACTGAATCGTTAATAATTAAGTTTTACCGATGTGACTTACAGTAGCTTCCTAAATTTATTGTTATTATCGGAACGTATCGCCGTTACTCAGTTTCTCAGAACGCATTAAGAGATATTGGCTCTTTTGGGTCATGCTGACCCACAGCGACCCTTGACGTCTGCGTAAATTTGTATTATTAATGTAATGTAAATAAAATAAATATAATTTTTTTAAATCATAAAGTGACATACATTTTCTATGATAAAAATAACTTCTATCATCACTAATTGTTTCATGTTTTTTTAAATAGTTAAAATTTTTCAGATACTTATAAACAAATTCCCCAAAATTTTACATGTAAATTCGAATGTTAATAAATAATTAACTAAGGCTTACAAACTAGCGGCCGGATGGCCGAGCGGTCAAGGTGGCAGCCTACCGCTCTGGGGGACCCGGGATCGAATCCGAACGGGTCGAATAATCCCCAGGAATTTTTCGGGGGGTGGTCCGTTCGGATATGTCGGGCCCCGTCCCTCACCACCCGGTCGCCCCATTGTGGGCCTGGCCGAACCCATAATGGGCTTTCTAAAAGAGGCCCTCTTAGTACCCACAGGGCGGAAAGAGTTAAAAAAAAAAAAAAAAAAAAAGGCTTACAAACTGAACATATATATTTATTAAATTACTAAACAAAATGAAAAATAATATTTAAAAGAAAGTGAAAAAAGTTGAACGGTTAAGAAAAAAATTAATATCTAAAATGCGGGTCAAGGTGACCCGCAGCGACCTCTATAGGTTGTTGACCTTTGCGACCTCACCCGGGCTAGACTATTACTGACGCGCAATTAACTGATTGCCTCTGGAAGTCGGCTTCTTACAGAAACACAGCTTCCCTATTATCAAATGTCACGGCACGCCACTGCCATTAGTGAGTTATGGGCAGAAACAGCAATTGCCTGGGGCCCTCACCACAGGAAGACCCAAACAAATCTTTTAAAGAAAATATTTCCCCCCAAAGAAAAATGTGTGAAGTCAATACTGTACAGGAGGCCTTCAATTCAAATTTCCTTGGACCCCATGAAGCTATAATGCATCACTGATGATGTTAGAATGTACACTTTTTAGACAAAATGAACAGAGCTATAGAGAGCAATCTCAATCTATCACTGCAATACTCACCATTTTGACATACACATCCCTGTCAACAATTTATTTTTTCACATGATACTTAATATTCAGCTACATGATTCTTAAGTTCCTAACTTATTTTTTTTTATAATAAGTGTTTCTCTTTATACAAGTGTTTGCTTTATAAATTATATTTTATGTAAGGATTTCTAAATTCTTGCAGGTTAAAAAAGTCATTGTCATAAGGTGTCAGAATTTTGCATTTTGGTTTTGACAGTTAACTTGACTGTTTTGCCATCTTAGTCTTTGTCTTGATCTAGCAAGTTAGGGCCTTGTTTAATATCTTAAGTACTATCTATCAATAACTTTGCCCATATTTGTTTGCAAAATCTTCAAAAACTATGAGAGTAAATGTAACTGTTTTATAATCATATATAAGCTAATAATTTTTATCGCCATCTGTCGCCGAAAATTTCTTTTACATTTCTTCAAAAGCAAATATGCAAGATTTCTTTGTGACTTACGTATTAACGGCAGTCAGTTTGATTGCCTTCTTTACTATTTTATTTCTTTAGTTCTATCAGAATGCTATTATAAAATCACATAATTAGACTGCAATTTGAAAAAAATTGTAGATCTATAAATTCCTACTGTCCTCTGCCCATCGACTGTCTTTCCTCACTCTCGAGTATGGGGTTAGATAGATGAAAGATGGGATCAAATATAGAAACTTTAGGGGCGGGAGGCCCCAATTAATTATATAAGAACTTCTGATGCAAACTGGAAGTCATGTTATTTCAATTCAAAAATTTCTTCCTGAAAAGTGTTAGATAGATGACCGTCATAACTCTATTGTTAAAGGAAAAGTATGATGTACAGGGGCAAGCCACTACTAATTTGAGGTGAAGAGAATATTTAAATTAAAAATTGCAGCCCAGCATTGTGACGATGTCACTATAAATAATTGCTCGTAGCATTATAGATTTTTAACAAAATTAATCGAAATTTTATCTGTTTAGGTAGGCTAATGGAGTGCAATAAAAGGTTTAAAAACAAGTGAATTTTAATAATTATAAGTTAAATTATCATTAAATAAAAATTTATATATTCCCCAATTTTTCCTTGGAGAATAGGCTGTAGAATTTACCACAAAATTTTCCTATTGTAAAATTCACATTTTGGGAAAAACCCCAACGTGGCAACTTGTAAGTGACATCACAAGTATAATAACATCGTACGATTATCTAAGGAAAATAGTCACGTGGAATCGATAAGATCGATTAATTTGTGCTTGGCGTAACAAATTTTCGTTACTTCAGAAAGCATGGCTCTAAATCGAGTTTTGCAGCAAAAATCGATAACATTACTCACTGCGTTTTTACTGTCGCGTAATCATTTCTCGTGTTGTCGACGATGACAATTAATTTATGCGTCTTATGTACTGGAGTGTTATTCGCCATACGTCAGAGATATTGACTGTCTTCATTGCGTGATTAGTGCTAGAATAAGAAAAAATTAGGTCTAGTTCTATAGTCTACGACATGCGTCGGCAACCTTTCGGCGGTGTTGTGCCGAACCTAAGTTATAGTGTTATTCCAGGTGCCGACATGATTCTTCTTCCAATTTTGTTATATATATATATATTATCAAAATTAGCCCGACTATAATGGACTTCAAAAATATATAATTTTGAATTTAAGTTATTAGTTGTATCATGTTCTTACGTGTGAAGCGCATGAACAACACGTATTTGGCGACACGGAGGTAAACGAATGCGTTGTAATATACAAGCAAGAGATTCATTTATAATGTACAAGGGCAAACACTGAACTATGGCTTCCATTTAAATGTGTAATTAATAATTAAAATATAATTTTTAGTACATTTATATTCAATCAGAGTGCCACTGAAAATCGTCCGTCCTGCGTGCCATAGGTTGCCGACCTCAGGTCTACGATATGCTGGATGGTGCTCGTTAAATAACATCAATTGCAGCTGTAGGCGCACAAGACAGTGGACTAGGGGACCTGCCCTGATTATAGTGATATGTAATTAGATAGGGTGACTACCCATCCGGATATTTGTTTTTATGATAATTTCTCCGGGGTTTCGTTGATTTTTAAGCATTCAAATTGGTTAAAATAATAATTAAATTTTCAATCATGTTATTCCTTTTCGCAGTATTATTTTTTTTTTCTTTTTCCTGCATGAGATTCTCCCGAGGATATAACATTTTATTTATTTTTAATTTGATAATGAATATTATGAAAATATAATTGTGGTACCGAGGAGGGACGACGAGGTCAGCCCTCTGTCTAATTTCGGCTAACAAGTCGGAGGGACTTGCCCACGTGTCAGGGATGGCTTATTTGCCGGTAGGGATCCCGTAGGGACGGGACTACTTTTTATCCGGTCGAGTGTAGGAGGGAAGGTGGAGTCGTGGTAAGGCGATAAGCGAATATTCGAGCAAACAAGACACCATTTAACAGGATAACAACGATTTAATGGAAAACAAAATATACGTTACAAAAATCTGACATAAAAGGGGTGACATATAAAAAGCTATATATCCCTATCACGCGAAGGGAGAGAGAGAGTTCACATAAGTGGGTTCCATACCTCTTAGACAATCAGTATTTCCAATATTCTGCCGGTCACAAGGATCGGTAATTCTTTTGAAGGGAAGGATCGGTAACTCTTGAGGCACAACGTAAAATATTCCCTTAGGCACAAAGGACAAAAATGGACGAGATCGCGACTCGATCTAAATCGATGATTGACTCCCCAGAGGGGGGGAAGGAAGCATCTTATATAGCTTTTTGCTGGGGAATTTGGTCACGTGCATGTGCTTAGGCCATAGGTGTTCCCGGGATTGGAAACAATACGGCGAATTCGGGCGCTAACTATAAACTTAAGTTGCAAGATGATCTGTACTCAGCGTAAGAACAATGGATAGTTGACAGCTATACGGCCGGGGACGCATATTTTCTCGTCCAGGACCGTTTTTAGGCAGGATGTTTATATCCAGGACAGTTTTTAGGCAGGATGTTTATAATAGGAAAATTTTCGATTCGATATAGGGAACAATTTTATTATAAGTCGCATTATATTCGGATTATATCCGGATATAAGAAAGGGGTAATTATTAATTCGGATATAATTTATTAAAACTTTCGTTCAAGGGGGGTTTCCAGATCTCACATAATTATCTAGAAATAAAAAATTTTATTTGATTTTAAAAGGTTTATTATCGTAAGCCATAATAAATAATACTTATATATTCTACGATATTATAAAAATATGTTTATTTAATTTTTTCTTTGTCTCAATATAGGTGAACCGAGACCATTTACAGGTATACCTCGAGTTACGTCGTTTGTCAAAAAAGTATATGGAAAAATAAAAATCAAGTTTAAGTCATTTTATTCGACTTTACATCCGTCCGCCACAAATATTGAAGTCGTAATATCACTAGAAAAGCGTTAAAAGCACATAAAATCATATTAAAATATGTAAATTTACAGTAAATGTTAATATAGTCATCATAAATACTAGAGAACGAAACACGAAAACATGTTTCTGTGTTGTCGTCTTATTTAGTGGTCTTTAAGTGCTCATTATTGGCGTTTTTCACCGTAGTTTCGACTTACGTCGTTTTTCGACTTACATCGCCTCTCCTGGAACCAATTACCGACGTAAGGCGAGGTATACCTGTACCTTCCGCATCTGGGTTCTCTAATACAGTGTTCCGCAACCTTTTTCTACTTGCGGCACACCAAAATGTTATTATCTTAAAATACATATGATATGATACTATTAATAGAATTACATAATGACATTAACCTATTATTATTATCATTCTTTTTCTTTTCTTCTTCTTACTATTATTAAACAGACATCAACACTTGTGAGCAAATTTATTATACATTTAATTTCTTAGAATACATAAAAATGCGTGGCTTGTAATAAAGAATAAACAAACATCATCTTATTTCATCAGTTCTGTGGCAGAGAATGAAATACAAGCATAAAAACAGCAACTGTGTTAAAAATATATAAATAAAACTTGACAATTAATAGAATATGTAAAAGTTCACGTCACACTTTTCATCTTGTGACGACACACCGGTTGCGGAACACTGCTCTAATACATTTGCACATCTCCGTCTTACATTCGGACTTGCTAACATCATTGAGTGAAGATCGGAATAGAGGATGTCTATAAATTACGACCGCATTTTTCTTGAAATTTTACTTCCCCTCTCCCTCTTGTCCCAGTTTGTCCAAGTTTCCGTAACTCCCTTCCCTCTTCGGACGTTCATCAACTCAATTCCCTTAAAACCTTCATCACTCTATGAATGATAGATACCATAAGTAGAAACTAAACATACAAGAAACTTTGAAATAAATATAATACAATGCATAAACTGCATAAAATTTAATGAAATAAACGGACGTCTACGAAGCTCGACCCTTTCCCTCCCCCTTGACGGACTTGTCGTAACCCCCTCCCAATGCAGACGTCATTTATGGACAGCTCAGTAAAGATATTAGACGAGTAACAATAGGCCACGGCATAGTCACACGATTAGTAGGGAGCAGGTGATAAAAATAATCTCCGGCCTTAGAGACCTTCAGAAGTGGTCACTTATACCGTGTTTCCCCGAAAATAAGACCTAGTAGAGGTTTTGCTGAATTGCTAAATATAAGGTCTTCCCCGAAAGTAAGACCTAGCAAAGTTTTCGTTTTGAAGCATGCAGCTGTGATTCTTTTCAGCCCGCCACCGTTGTCCCCAGGGCCGGATTAACCCACTTTGAGGCCCTAGACATTTTCTTCTTGCCGGGCCCCTTCCTTCTCCCACAAGAAGAAACATAACACATTTTCTTTAGATTTTAGAATTTACAATAACCCTATAAAAAGCAATATACAGTAGAGCATCGATTATCTGACCCCGATTAACCGACTTATCGGTTAACCGACCGCGTTCTAGTCGGCAAATTCAGATGTCCACTAGCAGAGTCGGTAGATTAACTGGTCTTTCGACTAATAGTTCAAACTTAGCTAGAGACAATATTTGCCGCTAGTTGGCGCCACTGTTCGCAGAAGAGCGTTGTTCTTGCTTTGGATTTACGGAACTCAGTGATTTCGACCTATAATAATTGTTTTTTTTAGCTACATAAAAATGCCAACGTGCTTTGTGCCAGGATGCAAGGCAGGATATAAGTCATCGAACGAGAAGAGACATTTCTTCCGTGTTCCTAGCGATAAGATTGAGAAGTGGATGCGATGCATTCCACGAGACGACAAGATGCTAACAAGTAAATGTTATGTTTGTGACGTACATTTTGCGAGTAGATTTATTTTAAAAACCTACTCCCATGTTATAAATGGAGAGAAAGTAGAAATTCCACGAGATCGCTGGGCATTAACGTCAGATGCATATCCATCAAACTTCCCTAATTGTCCTAAGTACATTAGTAAGTCTGTACCTCAAAAACGATCAACGCGATGTCTCACAAGAAATGAAGAACCATCTACGAAGAGATACCGAAAAGTCAATACCAAAGGTAAATATTTATATGTTTTTTATGTAATCTTAATCCTTAGTGAGCCATGTAACTTTTTGCCCTTGCCTGAGTTGCAGTGGGTCTCTCGGACCCTGTGTTTTAATATAAATTTTTCGATTGGAAGCTTAAGACATCTAGTCTAAGTAAAATCAAATAAAAAAAAACGTTCTAATCTCATGTTGATCGGGCCGAAAAGTTGAAAAATATAAATTTTTTCAGTATTTTTAAGGAACATTTTATATTTAAAAAATGCTAACTAAAGATTGAGCTGGGTTTGTGAGACCCACTGTGATTCACTGAGGGCTATCTCTCTGTGGCCTAACTTTTCTTATAAATACTTTAAGATTAATTGTCTGATTTTTTTAATATTTTTTTATCAATCATTAGATTTGCATGATACACACTCTCAAGTAACAACTGTAGAAAATGAAATAGAAGAACCCTCCACATCTGAAGCAGCAACTACACAGCATCCTGAGCTGTTATATGTCAATAAAATCTCTGCTTTGCAGTCTGAATTGTTAAAAGTCAAAGAGGATTTGTATCGGTGCAGAAAGCAAAAGATGATCTATAAGAAGAAACTGAAAACTCTTCAAACAGAAAATCTCAAGCTTCATCAAGAAAATGCTGAACTTAAAATAAAACAGTTGTCAGCTGATAAACTTGATTCCTTACCACCGAGACAGAAACTTGTAATAGAGCACATGCTGAAAGCATGCCATATAAAAAGCAAAAAGGGTATGAGATATGACATTAATTGGTTACTTGACTGTTTGCTTTTAAAAATTAGGTCACCATCTGTCTATGAATTTTTGAGAAATAATGATTACTTGCCTTTACCTTGTCAGTCTACACTGCATCAATATATCAGAGGCATTAATGCCAAATTTGGATTTGATGAAGATCTTTTTGTTATTTTAAAGTCAAAATTGGAGACTATTCCACAAACAGAATGCCAGGGAGTTTTAATTTTTGATGAAATTACACTTCAAAAACATATAGAACTTTCAAAAGCTACTGGTGAAATGATTGGACTTGTTGATTGTGGTGATAATTCTGTGTTGCGACAGAGTGAATTTACAGCAGGTGATCATGGCCTAGTGTTTATGTTCAGACCTCACTTTGCTAGTTGGGTACAATGTATTGGCACATTCTGTTCAAAAAGCTCTGTCCCAGGTACTACTGTTGCAAAACTTATTTTGCAAGCAATTATTCATTTAGAGCAGTGTGGCATAATAGTCAATGCAATAGTTTGTGATGGTGCCAGCACAAACAAAGCAGCTTTAAAAACTTTAGGAATTTGTGCAGACACAAATAATGTACAATGCTCATTTACAAATCCTGCTGCAGATAGACAAGTACTGGCAATTATTGATGTACCACATATTTTAAAATGTATGCGAAACAATCTTTTGAAAAGTAGATACTTTCAGGTAAAACTAAGAAAATAAAGTGTTTTCACCTAATTTATAATATAAGCCATTGCATTATTCTTCATTTTTACTTTTAGTTTCCTGAAGGAAGGGTTGAATTACAGCATTTTAAAGCAGTTGTTGATGAAGATTCCAAATTACCAAAGGGATTAAAGGCATGTCCCAAAGTAACTGAAATACATGTTAATCCGAATAACTTCCAGAGAATGAGTGTATTGCTGGCAGCTCAAGTAACACTTTTTTTTTTTTTACTTATATAATCTGATTTGATAAGAATACTTTTATTTATCTCATTTCTTTATAGATATTTAGTAATACTTTTGCTGATGCTATGCTGTTTTATAAACAGCGTGAGGTTGCTAGCCTAAAGAATGCAGATGTTACAATAAGTTTCATACGTCGCATCAATGCTCTTTTTGATGCTTTAAATCGCAGATTGCCACAGGATGGAATCAGACATGATTCAAATGATCTCAAGGTAATAGTAATGATTCACTAGGAAAAACTATAAATGTTTTAATAAACAACTTTTTTAAAATAGGTTATTGAAGAATCTCTAGAATGGTTAAATAGATGGGAAACATTCAGATTACAGATTGAAAGCAGTGATCAAAAGGGATTTTTGAGCCACCAGACAGCAGAAAATCTACGCTTGACGCTAACTAGTATCTCAGCACTCATTAAACAATTGCTTCCAAACTCATATTATATCTTGACAGCTCACTTTAATCAGGACCCATTAGAGGTAAAACTGACTTAGTGTAATGATTATATAATCTTGTATTAAACTCTTAACTTATGTTTTCTTTTCAATTAGCGTTTCTTTGGAATGATAAGACAAGGAAGTGGAAGCAATTCTCATCCCACAACAGTACAGTTCTTATACCTGTATAGACTGATGACTGTGTACAGTTTGGTTCGTCCTCCCAAACGAGCATCAGTTCAAACTGATCCTGGATCTTCCCTTGTTACTTTAAAAAATCTTCTTCAGAGTCATAAAAAACCATTTAAGGAAGTTCAAGAACAATTGGAAGAACATTTACAAAATTTGCTTTGTAATCCAAGCCTGCCCTGTGGAGATCCTACTGATAATGAATTATTAGATCACGATTATTGTGCACCAGAAACATTTAAGTTTATTTTACATTATTTAGGAGGTTACATTGTTCGTCATCTGCTGCCATCACTTGGTTGTGATGAATGCAAAAATATATTAACAGCAAAACCTGAAGATGCTGCACCAGAGAAGACATTTACATTCATCAAATCTCGAGGAGGTTTGTTATATCCAAGCTATAAGCTTTGCCAATTGATGTACTGGGCAGAAAGCAAAGTATGTGAACAATTAACAAACCCAAACATGAATGTTTATTTTTCAATAATGGATATTATATTAAATCAGTGTTCTGTTACATTGATGATAGGATGCCACAATGCTGGTCACAAGTCCTACTTGACCTCCAGATTTTTGCACTTTTTTGTTACCTGTCGATTGCATTTTTTCACGCGAACGATTAATCAATCATTTATTTCATCAATTGAAAGTAAAAAACATAGAAAAATTTCTCACTTAAAGTAAATTTTAATAGCGCAAATAATAATAATTACTATTATAATTATAATTATGTGTAATATAATTTGTTTGTATGTATAATAAATTTTTAACGTATAATAATTGTACTATTATGTCAGTTTTGTTCCTTGTCATTCATTTAACTGAATATCAATCTTTATTAAATAAACATTTCTCAGCGATGGAAGGTGTTTAATGTTTTATTAAGTGTCATTTATTTATCCATAAACCTGGTTTTGGGTTTAAATAAAAGCCTTTTCATTCTTATAATAAAATTCATAGAAAATTATGAAATCGAACTCGAAGGTTATATATAACTTTCAATAAAAAAAAAAATATTCGACCTCACTGAGATTCGATCTAGCGCTCTTGTAGTGATTGCAATGCCCCTGGTGGTAACATTTGTCTCTAGTTGATTTTAGCTACTAGCGAAGATAGGAAGTCGAAAGACCAGTTAATCTACCGACTCTGCCACTAGTGATGTGGCGCTACAATATTTGGTTATGTCTTGGCTACTTTAATATTATTTTTGTTAAATTTTTGCGTGTTTTAGCTGGCAACACTGTCTCGACCATGAAAGGGAGGCCAGGATTTAAACCAGGCTTAATTTTCTTTTTTGTTCTTATTTTTGTATTTATTTTGTGGAAAATAAAGAAATAATTTTTCACGATACAATAGCGACGATTATTATTTTTAAAAAACTTTTTGTTAGGCTTAACATCGTTAAAAATTTAACGCAAAGCGACGCACAACGGAGAAAAATTTCAACATGGAGTAGGTTAATAGCGATGTACTAATATACTATACTAATAATGTACTGTACTTTTTATACTTTTCGGTTATCCGACCAACCCCAGTCCCCAATTAAGTCGGATAATCGATGCTCTACTGTATTTTTGTTTATTTGTTTATTATAATATATACAGTTGTTCAACAGAAAAGTAAACTATCTTATTTACAAATCTTTTCAAAATAAGACAGTTTGACCGGGACCTAGACATTTGTCTAATTTGTCTATGCGATAATCCGGCTCTGGTTGTCTCTTACCTTCATCGTCCGTTGCAGAGCAGCTGCATGCAAGACATGAAGACAGTCACTTACCGCCAACCCCGATGTTCCCTTCCGCGGTCGTCACTTGTAAATGTGCAGGCAAGGCATCGAGAGGCCCGTTGCCTGTCGCCATACTATACGCTGTCCCTGCTGTGCTGTACGAGTGTGCCGTGGTGAGCTCTTCACGGTGGCCGGAAGCCGCCATACCATACGAAAAATAAGACATCACCTGAAAATAAGACCTAGCACTTCTTTGGGAGCAAAAATTAATATAAGACTCTTATTTTTGGGGAAACAGAGTATGTAACATTTTACTATAGTTCTGTTCGACTATGTCATTTCATTTACACTCGTCTGATTGATGGAATTTTGGCTTTTTTTTTTTTTTTCCCCCACAAAGACAAGCTGAATAACTTGTCTTTTTTTCAGCCTGAGATTTCTCTCCCTGTGGTTAGCAGCTTTAGTAGGCATAGAAAGATGGCCGGATGGCCAAACGGTCAAGGTGGCAGCCTATCGCTGTGGATACTTGGGATCGAGCCAGACGGTGGTAGTCCAACCGCATATGTCGGCCCCGTCCCTCGCCATCCAGCCGCTCCATTGTGGCCTAGCAGAACCCATAATGGGCCTGTAAAATAGATCCTCTTAGTGTCTACGGGGCGAAAAGAGCAAATATATATATATATATATATATATACATACATACATACATAGGTACTAGCGGATGGCCGAGCGAGTGGTTAACCGCAGAACGGAGCGCATCGGAGGAAAGGCGATCCGGCCAGAATCTTCATATTAACTAACGAAAGAAAGAAAGATTGGCGTTCCGGGCGTTCGTCCTATACAAAGTCGGAAGGAAGGCGATGTCTCATAGAAGAAATTAGTGCCCCGGAGTAGACAACGACAAGGTGCCAAGTTTAACGACTTCCATGAACGGACAGCCCCGGCCCATGCAAGTTGCCGAAGGGAAGACTCGCCATACGCTCGCCAATTCACTTCGAACTTTCTCTCTCTCTCCGATCGAGCGAACGTCATTTAATCGACCAACGAACTTTTGAGGTATCTGTAGATTATTTTGTCGCACCACTCCATAGGAGTTTGTATGTAACCGCATTTAAGCGCATCTAATCATATATTTTGTATATGTATTTTAGACTTAGTTATATAATAAACTTTTATTTGTTATTTGATAAACCGTCAACTTGTCTTATTCGCATGAAAGGACACGTATGGACTTGCTCGCCTCCCTTCCACTCGATCGTTTAACGAGCCCTCCTAATTTTAAGTGGAGTTACGAATCGCGAGTTAGGACGCCATTTAAATTATTCAAAAAATTTAAAAAACCAATGGGATCGGTAAAATTTCAATTCTAAAAACTTTAAATTAAAATCCAAGTAAAAAGCTACTCTTTAAAATCCGACTTCGAGTGAGTTAAGAAGACAAAAAAAGGACGAAAAGATGCTATACTTTCATAATTTTATTAATTCCATTTCCCAAATGCATTTCGCAACGCCTCATCAGTGGGTAGTTGAATTTTGGTAACCTCCGTTCCTTTTATGCTGGATGATGTTTTCCCAGCATGCATCTATCTGCATACCGTCATTCAGATTGATTAAATTTGCATATTCTTTTATACAAAAATGTTCTATTATTCTACGTTTTAAACAATCTTCTTCTTTATAAAGTATTTTTATATTATTTCTGTCTATGTTACAAAAATTATTAAAAATTGTTGAATATAGTTAATGTCATAAACAAAGATGATGCCAATATGTTAAACAAACTTGATGTTGCAGGTGTAATTTATAAATTATCTTGTACTTGTCCACAAACGAAGTCTTACGTCGGAGAAACCGGAAGGAAGTTAGAAGTACGTTTAAAAGAGCACGAGGCAGCAATAAGATTAAAAAGAGAAGAATCGCCGTGGTACCTACATTATAAAAATAATTTTTGTAACATAGACAGAAATAATATAAAAATACTTTATAAAGAAGAAGATTGTTTAAAACGTAGAATAATAGAACATTTTTGTATAAAAGAATATGCAAATTTAATCAATCTGAATGACGGTATGCAGATAGATGCATGCTGGGAAAACATCATCCAGCATAAAAGGAACGGAGGTTACCAAAATTCAACTACCCACTGATGAGGCGTTGCGAAATGCATTTGGGAAATGGAATTAATAAAATTATGAAAGTATAGCATCTTTTCGTCCTTTTTTTGTCTTCTTAACTCACTCGAAGTCGGATTTTAAAGAGTAGCTTTTTACTTGGATTTTAATTTAAAGTTTTTAGAATTGCCATTTAAATTATTCAACATTTATCCTAACTGGTGTCAGCATCCTGACAGGTCAGAGATCTTGCGATCCTTGGCCTTCATATCATTAAAAAGCCATCCGACGACTCGGAGATTGGGCTTTATCAGCCCGTGCAGAGTAAGTGGTCATTAGAGATCGCCCCCAGTGGCCCCCTGACTATCTCACAACTGCATATAGTAATACTAATGCACAGATGCCGGTTCAGATGTAGCTATTGTCAATAATAATATTACTCTTTTTGTCATGTGAATATTAAGAGGGATTAAATTAGTTGTATACGGTAACATGACACGTGGGGAGGAGTACCTCTCGGGAGAACATTCAATGGGAAACTGACCCCTATTTAGGTGTTACAAACGTGAAGAAAACTCGAAAAATTCTACGTTGTCAGCCTGTCGGAGAGGCGCAAACTCACGAAAAACTTCAAATGTTCAGTGGTTTTTCCACTCAGACACTGGTTGGCAACTCTAAAAAGCCTTCAGTCCTGTTCATTGTGGGTTGGACGATACCCACAATGGTAGGTATAGTCCAACCCACAATAGTGAGGGACTGGGTTCAACGTATCTGAGGTAGAGCTTTCATGAAAAATTCCTGGAGTGTTGCTCGCCCGCATTCGATCCCACACCTCCAGAGAGGTGGGCCAAGACCTTTACTGCCATGACCATCACCCTTTAATCATTATTACACAGAGAGAGATTCATAAATTTTAAAAAATAAATAAATACAACCAAAAATTAATCATTAAAATTTCTATCTTCTTCAATTAACGCGTAACAAAGAAAGTCAACAATTGACCTGTGATTGTTTTAGCTCTTTATTGCGAAGAGTGCGGTTTGTGAGAATTTGAAAAATGTTTTCTGATTCTGTGAGTTATCAACCATTGCCTCAACTTTTGGAGTAAGAGATTTTTCACATTTTATTGTTATTTGTGCAAATAATAAATTTATTCGGAAAATTAATGGCTTTATAATGAAATTTCTCGGTGCAAATGTTAATTAATTTAATTTGATTTAAAAATTTCGACTCTTCGATATTTCTGAATATAGTTTTTAAGTAAATATTTTTGTGTTTTGCTGTATTCATAATCACTTTGGTATTCACAAGAAAAGGTTGGATTTGCATGTGATTTCAACAGCATAGAGTTTAAAGTCTCGGGCTAAGTAAATACATCTTAGGGCTTTTACATTTACTTTACTTAGAAAAGTAAACAGATTACGTTTTTAACTCCATGAACCTAATTTAATAGACTTATTTGTCAATATGTAATTAGCTTCACATTTTTTCTTTAGGTTTTCCTTTATAGTTGTATGAATTATCTGTAGCCTTTTCGGTTCACTACACATAATAGATGAATTTATTGATCTATTGTCATAAATTAATAAATTAGTAGTTAATAGATATATTAAAATTTAACAACTTATAAATCATATTTTGTTTTATAATAAGATGATTCACCCTTATGTAAGATTTAAGTTTCGTTTATAAAAATCTCTTTCCCTCACCCAAATTAATGTAATTTCACGAGGCCCTTAAGCGATGCTTTGTTTCGCTTACAGTTTGATAGGAAATTTTGTGAGACATCAAATGAAAAGTTTTTTTAGAGTATAATAATTTCTCTAAAAGTTTATGAAAATATTCATTGGCAAATTTTTGTATATTCGATTTTAAAATTAGAAGAAAGGTTTTGGAATTTAAGATTTATTGTGTTATATGAATTTTTTCTTTCCATATTCAGGGCGAGATCGAATGGAGGTGCGGGATTCGTAAATCCAAACAATTTGGATTATTTTAAATTTCGAGGCAAGAAAAAAGGCCTCTTTGAGCAGGATGAACCCGCACGAAGTGGATTCGGAAAATCCATCTTGAAAAATCATATAAATCCTGCCTGTAACCAGGTTACGAACGAGATTCGGTCATTATACGAGATTTCGTGCGATCGCTTTAACAGGTAAGTTATATTACTGTTTATATGTAATACAGTTATATCATGTTGATCTTAATTACTTATATTATACTTTTGTCTACTTTGGACTCGTTATAATGAGGAAAAAGAAACACATAATTTTCAATTAAAATGTATTTACTGTAACTTAATCTTATATGCTACTACAATGGAGCATTTCGGGTCAACGTTTCTTCTCGGCAGACGTTACCTTTTTATGTTTATATTTTAATATACCCATACAGCTGTAGAGTGAGTGGTGTAAGCTGGATAATTATTCCGTGAGATGATGGGTTGTTAATTCGTTTAACGAATTAGTGATGTTTAAGTGAATGGAACTGTGCTGTAATAATTACGAAAATATTTAGAAAAAGTTTTGCTGGAAAAATTTAAAAAATGGCATTTTAAAGGTCTATTCCGAAAATGTTTAAAGAAACATATGGGTATATTAAACTATAAACATAAAAATATAACGTCTGCTACGGAGGAACGTTGACCCGAAATGCTCGATTGTAGTGGCATATAAAATCTTACATGTACAGTACAGTACGTACAGTAAATATATTTTAATTCAAAATTGTGTTTTTCGTCCCTCATTATAACAAATCATAGTATACAAGAACGTCCAAGGCGGACAAAAGTATAATACAGTTATAATATAGTACGGAATGAGCCGCTAATCGACGGGGACGTACTCTGAGAATATTGCACATTTGTATTAAAATAAAATATAGTAAGGAATGGTCATATGGACCATTCCTTACTATACCGTCAGTGATTTCAGATACATCTGAAATCACTTACGCAGTGACGTAGCCTGGGTATCAGCCGCCCGGGGCAGAAGAAAATTTCGCCGCTCCCTTATTTAGGTATCTCAATTTAAAAGACTAAAATATACAGTAATTCTAAAGAACTTTTCAGCAAGAACAATTATCATTATTGTGTATTCTACAGGTTCAAATTTTTACAAGATATTATTATTATTTATTGTGAAATTTTGCCGCCCCCTAAAAGTGCCGCCCGGGGCGGGCCGCCCCTGCCGCCCCACTACGCTACGCCACTGCACTTACGTAAATTTATATAGTATATTCTACCATTCGTATAAGTTATATGTACAGGACGAACACACGTCTCAATTTTCTCTTGCTTTTAGACCTCAAAAATATAAATAGGATCCCTTAATATGACTTGTAATTCAATGTGAAAAATTTATAATTGCTGCATTATTTTTACTTTCTCGGCTCTGTTATAACATAGCCGAGAAAGTAAAAATAATAGAGGAAAAGTATGGCGATCGGTCAAAAAATCATTCCCAAGACTTTTACATATCGTACGTTTTACAAGACTCAGGAGACCTTGAAACATCCAGAAATGCAACAAAAATCGGAGCTTTATCTGTACTTATAGTTGGATATATGTGTGTGTTTAAATGTGTGTTTGGTGGGCACGATTTGTTCATCTACTTTACAGCTTAATAACACCTCGTGTTTTTTATTGAAAATTTTAGAAATTAAAGAAGATTAAAGAAGTCATGTGTCTTATCTTGAGTAGAGTCGGATCTAACAACGGTTTTACTCTTTGTTAGCATTTACAAATCATTTATCAAACCCATCCCTATCCTCAAGCTTTTTACCATTTTATAATAGTTAAAAATATAAAAAGTTTATAAAATAAAATATCATAGCGGATGTTACCGGGAAAGTTAAGCAACTCGTTACTGGATTTTTAAAATTAACTTTAGTTATTTTTAGACACATTTTTTTCTTATTCTTGAAAACTCTCTTTGTTCAGGCGATGAATATATGGTCATTCCATATATGTAACGCAATGATGATAGTTATTTATATATCTATCTAAACCTATGTACACGTAGAAAAGATACAGGCGGCTATGTATTCTTCGGCTCCATTAAAAAAATATGGACCTCTGTCGTGATGTTATTGAGTATATCGTTAAGCGACACATACATCTTCTGTATATATTCAAAGTCCGATAGAGCGCCACTGTCCACCTCTGAAATCGACACTAAACCGAAAAATCTGAGAGATAAAAATTACATACAGTAAGGAGTTTTGCACATAACTTTGAATTTGAACTAGGGGAGGCCCTACACGTCCACAAAATAGTAACAAGTTTAATAACGTGAATTTCTAAGGGATCGGAAGGCATTGGAACTTTAATCGTGAATCAGAAGGCATCCCCCCTAGGCAGATCGCCCAAGTGTTGCGTTGCCATAACTTAACAGACATCGAAGCGATAATTTGTTTATTTCATGGAAAATTTTGGGAAAGATTAAATAAAATGTTTCCCAAGAAATGTATTATAATTTCTCTATAAGTTCTATAAATACAGTCAAACCTGTTTTTATGCGCTCTTTTTATGTGCGATTTTTATTTGTGCGATTTTTTTAATGCGAATTTTTAATTTGTGCGGTATAGTTGGCGACTAGTCTCGTGCGATTCGTCATGTCTTACGTTGACTTATTATAGCTAAATAAACTTATTATAGCATAAATGCACTTATTATAGTAATATTATTGCATGAATATGCGAAAAATGAAATAATTTACTTTTTAAGTCAACAAAACACCACCTGGACAAAAATATGTAAAACAGACGATAGACCAGACGATGCAGTCAAGTGCTGACATCTGTTGTCAATAAATTCTATTTCGTACGGTTTTGAGTTATTTTCTATGTGAGACTTTTTTTATGCGGTCCCTGTTGACCGCATAAAAAAAATATTTTTTAATTGTGTTGCGAAAACTATTATTTACAGCCATTCGTGAAGTTTCGTGAGATTTTTTTATGCGTTTTTTTTAATGCGGTCCCTATCCCCCGCATAAAAACAGGTTTGACTGTATTTATTGCATTGAAAATTCTTTCTTTTCACTTTTAGTGAACGACTGGTTGAAGAAAAGGAGGACTATGAATTGAATAATGACGTTATGGGTCTTCCAACAAACATCAAATTGAATAAAGGCGTCAGGAAGCACGAAGATTGCACGAAAAATACGAACACCATTGGTTATAATATTGGATATACCATTGGATATGCTATCGGATGTACTATTAGAGATAAAAAGGGATTGAAAAAAGCTGGATCTTTCTTTAAGGCAGTATGGAAACCAGTCAAAAGGTAATTTTTTTATATACAAAGTTCTATTTAGCTCTGTCATTTGTTCTCCTCTACAATTCTCACTAAATACAGTTTGATGCTAAACCGAAGTATTTCAAACAAACAATTATTCATAGTATTAACGTGTACACAGAGATTTGAGCTTGAAAACTTCGTTATTTTATGAGAACGGCATAACTTTCCTATAGTTTTGGCGCTATATCGAGATTTAGCAAACTAGTTTTATTTCTAATTCAATGAAGAAATAAGTTACAAATAAAAATAATAACGAGCAATTATTTATTGTGATATTGTCACAATGCCAGGCTGCAATTTTTAATCATTTTTAATTAATTTAATTTAAAATATATGTTCTCATCTCAAATTAGTAGTAGCTTGCCCCTGAACATCATACTTTTCCAGTAACAAGAGAATCGTGCTGGTCATCTATCTCAGTGATTCTCAAAGTGGGTGTCGCGACCCCCAAGGGGGTCGTGAAAAATATTTGGGGGTCGCTGAAAAATTGATGCCAGATCAATTTTTTCAAATATTTTATAAATTTACTATGGATTCATGTTTAGAAATAATAGAAATAAAAAATATATAAAATAATTTTTACTTAAATAAATTGCACATATAAATAATATTTAAATACGAGCCTAACCCCCTCCCTCCGGGATGTTTTTCGACACATACTTATTCTTCGGGGTCCTTTGAAATTTTTAAGTGCAGAAGGGGGGTCGCGGTCCAAAAAGTTTGAAAAACACTGATCTATCTAACACCTTTCAGTAGAAAATTTTAAAACTGAAATAACGTAACTTACTGTTTGCATCGGAAATTCGCATATAATTAATCGGGCCTCCTGCCCATAAGGATTTTATATCTGGTCTCGTTATTCATCTATCTAACTCCACTCTCGATATTAAGGAATGACAGACAAACGGACGGCCAGACCACAGTGACAATTTACAAGTCTACAATATTTTCAAATTGCAGCCCAACAATTATAGAGCTTCTAGAATAGTAAAATTGAATTTAAAATATCGCTGAAAGAATATCATTTAGAATGAAAAGATGTAAATTTTTAAAAATTATCAATATGATACAATGTAATATTTTCAGTCAATTAGTATAAATAGATACTGAGAGCGAACCTCGATATTCGCTCTCAATATGATTTGATAAAATTCAAATTCAGATAGAAGTTTTCAATAAATAATTATATATTTTTTTTTTTTTTAACATTCAGATCGGTGCAGAAAGTGTGGAATAGCATGAAAAATGGAGAAACTGAATACGTTCAGTTTAAATAAGGATCTCTTTTTTTCCATCATTGCATCAAGTATCCATCTGCTTGATTTGGTCCGAGTTCGTCTCGGGTAAGTGTTTAATCAGAATATTTTTGTATTTTACATTTAACACTTAGAAGATTTTTTACTCTTAATTTATAAATTAAAAATCATTTCTATCCCCGATATACCTTCAACACGCAATGGCCAGGTAGAACAGGAGAACAGGAAACGTGTATTAACGTGGAGATACATCATGTTCTTTATAAGATTGAGATTTTACATTTAGACAGACTAGAGCAGGCTTTTAGGGCACTGGGATTATATATACTGTATATATATTCTTGTCCAAGTATCGACAAGAATATAAAAATAATAATAATAATATTTATTTTCGTAATATGGGATGATCTCGTTACAAGGGGGAACATAATTTAAACATTTGATAATTTTACATTAATAATAGTATATATCTTGAATTACAAAAAAATAATTTTGTTTATATCTCGTTACCAGATTTGTTGCTGGCCTTCTCGGACAGTTTAACATATTTAATGAAAAAATTGTACTGTACAATCTTGTTGTTATAGTTGGGCTCATTTGAAACAACTTTTTATAGAATTCGTTAATTGATTTACTCTCGGATAGAGTGGAAATACCATATTTTTCCCTAATCTCTGTACAGCCTCTGCATGAACATATTATATGGAAGGATCGATAAGAATATATTCCGGGAGTGTACTAGTCTCGTAACACAGGGAAAGCAACATGATAAGTAGAGATTAAAATATTCAGCAACTTTATGTGAATATGAGTACACGAAGATTCTAAACTAATCGAATTAATAATAATATATTTGAAACATAATAAATGACACAACAGTAGCAAATTAATAATTATGCACTCAATAATTTTCGTTTGATTTGTAAATAATGATTTTTAGAAAAAAAAAAATAAACTTACTGATTTAAAAATTAAATAATTGAATATTTTAGATAAATTTATTGATTATCTTTATTTTTATTTTCACAGATTTAAGAAAAAGTTTTATTTTAAAACATCCAAAAAAATATAAAGAGAAATTATTAAAAATACAAAAAGGAAGAATTTAAATTTGAATTTTCTTAAATTCATTTGAATTGAATTGTATTTGTTCTAGTTTTCATTGTTTTTGTTTTGAATTTCTTTGTTGTTTATTTGTTCTTTGTTTTAAAACATCCAAAAAAATATAAAGAGAAATTATTAAAAATACAAAAAGGAAGAATTTAAATTTGAATGTTCTTAAATTCATTTGAATTGAATTGTATTTGTTCTAGTTTTCATTGTTTTTGTTTTGAATTTCTTTGTTGTTTATTTGTTCTTTGTTTTAAAACATCCAAAAAAAATATAAAGAGAAATTATTAAAAATACAAAAAGGAAGAATTTAAATTTGAATGTTCTTAAATTCATTTGAATTGAATTGTATTTGTTCTAGTTTTCATTGTTTTTGTTTTGAATTTCTTTGTTGTTTATTTGTTCTTTGTTTTAAAACATCCAAAAAAATATAAAGAGAAATTATTAAAAATACAAAAAGGAAGAATTTAAATTTGAATTTTCTTAAATTCATTTGAATTGAATTGTATTTGTTCTAGTTTTCATTGTTTTTGTTTTGAATTTCTTTGTTGTTTATTTGTTCTTTGTTTTAAAACATCCAAAAAAATATAAAGAGAAATTATTAAAAATACAAAAAGGAAGAATTTAAATTTGAATGTTCTTAAATTCATTTGAATTGAATTGTATTTGTTCTAGTTTTCATTGTTTTTGTTTTGAATTTCTTTGTTGTTTATTTGTTCTTTGTTTTAAAACATCCAAAAAAATATAAAGAGAAATTATTAAAAATACAAAAAGGAAGAATTTAAATTTGAATGTTCTTAAATTCATTTGAATTGAATTGTATTTGTTCTAGTTTTCATTGTTTTTGTTTTGAATTTCTTTGTTGTTTATTTGTTCTTTATTTTAAAACATCCAAAAAAATATAAAGAGAAATTTTTATAAATACAAAAAAAAAAAAAAAAAATTCAAATTTCAATTTTCTTAAATTTATTTGAATTGAATTGTATTTCTTTTAATTTGCATTGTTTTTCGTTTATATTTCTTTGTTGTTTATTTGTTCTATGTTTTAAAATGTCCAAATAAATTGTAAAGAAAATTTTTATAAGTACCAATCATGTTTAACTGAAATTTTCTTGTATTTATTTGAATTTAATTGTGTGCATTGTGATTTTCATTGTTTTTATTTTATACTTCGTTATTTATTTTTTCTATATTTTAAATTGTTCAAGGAAATTTTAAAGAGAAATTGTTATAAGGATCATGTTCAACTGAAATTTTTTTGTATTTACTTGAATTTAATTGTGTGCATTGTAATTTTCATTGTTTTTATTTTATAATTTTTCGTTATTTATTTGTTGTTTATCTTAAAATATCCAAAAAATATGGAAAAGAAATTCCTATAAGAAACAGAAGAATCATGTTCAGTATCAATATTATTTTATTCATTTGAATTTCATTGTTTTTATTTTATAATTTTTCGTTATTTATATGTTGTTTATCTTAAAATACCAAAAAAATATGAAAAGAAATTTCTATAAGAAACAGAAGAATCATATTTAGTATCAATTTTATTTTATTCATTTGAATTTCATTGTTTTTATTTTATAATTTTTCGTTATTTATATGTTGTTTATCTTAAAATACCAAAAAAATATGAAAAGAAATTTCTATAAGAAACAGAAGAATCATGTTTAGTATCAATTTTATTTTATTCATTTGAATTTCATTGTTTTTATTTTATAATTTTTCGTTATTTATTTGTTGTTTATCTTAAAATACCAAAAAAATATGAAAAGAAATTCCTATAAGAAACAGAAGAATCATGTTTAGTATCAATTTTATTTTATTTATTTGAATTTCATTGTTTTTATTTTATAATTTTTCGTTATTTATTTGTTGTTTATCTTAAAATACCAAAAAAAATATGAAAAGAAATTCCTATAAGAAACAGAAGAATCATGTTTAGTATCAATTTTATTTTATTCATTTGAATTTCATTGTTTTTATTTTATAATTTTTCGTTATTTATTTGTTGTTTATCTTAAAATACCAAAAAAATATGAAAAGAAATTTCTATAAGAAACAGAAGAATCATGTTCAGTATCAATTTTATTTTATTCATTTGAATTTCATTGTTTTTATTTTATAATTTTTCGTTATTTATTTGTTGTTTATCTTAAAATATCCAAAAAATATGGAAAAAAAATTCCTATAAGAAACAGAAGAATCACGATCAATTTTAATTTTATTTTATGTATTTAAATTTCATTATTTTTACTTTATACTTCTTCGTTATTTATTTTTTCTATATTTTAAATTGTTCAAAAAAATTTTAAAGAGAAATTGTTATAAGTAACTGAAGAATCATGATCAATTTCAATTTTATTTTATGTATTTGAATTTCATTGTATTTATTGTAAATTTCATTGTTTCTACTTTATACTTTTTTGTTATTTATTGTTCATTTTAAAATATTCAAAAAATTGTAATGTTAAGAAATAAAGATAAAAAACTCAATAAAATTTTTAAAAAACGAAATGTCTTTGTAAACACTTTTCGTTCTGTTTACGGTATTGAAATCTAAGAATGAATTTAACCGATGAATACTGTGTATGTAAACGTAATAAGTATTAACGTTGGTAAAAAATAAAGTATTAAAGAAACGAAGTAAATATATTACCGTATTAGCCCGAATATAACGCGACCCCAAATTTAACGCGACTCCAAAATTTTCATAAAGATATTTAGAAAAAAAAATAATACTCATAAAAGAATTCAAAGAAAGTAAAATTCAATCAGATAAGCATTTATTTAGGTATTTATAGCTAATAACACAGGTTACATTCATGTCAATAAAATTAAGTAATGTAAAACAAAATTAATATTACGTAAGTAACAACAAAAAACGGAAATGTTTATTCAGAATCTGAACTGTTTTCAGAATGAGAACTCATTGACTTCCGTTATTCACTATTGACTTTCGCGTTAGGGGGTAAAGCGGGTCTATTGACAAATTTTCTCGCAGTAGTACGAAATTTCTACTGACTTAACTTGAATGAGTCATATTTCTTCCCCATTTACAAACAAACCCGATGGCAATCGGTGAAACATGAGATAAATTACAGCAAGTTGAAATTTGATATGTTTATTTTTTGCGTTTTACGTATCAAATTACATTAAATTCGACACAAATAAAGCATTTTTGTCAATATAGAAATATTTTACATTGTTTAAAAGTAGAGAAAATAAAGAAAAGAAAGATGTAATAATAATTTTTCGAGCGAAGCCAAAGATTTCACAATTTTAAGATAAAAAATGGCGTCTGTGAGAGCCCACGTAACTAAAAGGCGGTCGAAAAATCACGTGACTAATGAACTTCGAACAAGCGGAGACTTAGCCTTACTATAGTAGCGCTATGCAAACAAAAGCGCAGGCCTACTAACTAGATCACATGGTTGTTTTGAAGTGGTCGGTCGAGCTAGGTCTGACGTTCACTCGCGTTTCAATCTCTGTAGGAAAATGTCCTTGTTTATATTACATTCCATTACTTAAACCCCGAATTTAGCGCGAGTCGATTTTTTAACGGAAAATAAATGGTCGAAAAATATCGCGTTATATTCGGGCTAATACGGTAATTCTAAAAATCAACTTATTTAAAGTAGAGTGTTAATAGATTTCATATGAAATCTTAAAGTTTCATTTTGTTATTAAGTTTTTAAATTTAATCATTATATAATATTTATTTTTTCAAGATATATTTTCTTTCTACTGTATAATAACGTTATAGACGTACTGTACAGTATTTACCTTAAAATATTTTTTATTGATTAATACAATACAACATACGCTGAACAATACAACATACATCTGCTATATTTGATTTATTATTCTAATAATTAGAATAATAAATCAAGTACTATAGGAAAACAGAATTTGTCGTAGAAATAAATCAACGTAAAACTTTACTTTGCATTAAAAGTTAAATATAATTTGAAACAAGACATTAAAACATGTTATATTTTTTTAAATAGTTTTCATAGAATCATAATGTTGTGAAATCAGAAACTATCAAAAAATGAACAGAAAAAACGTAGATCTCACTCATTATGAGTGTTCATAAACTGTTATTACATAAAATTAATTGAAATGAATTGATACAAATAAAAGTTACCCAACATTAAATTAAATTCATTTAAAATTCGTTTAAAATATTTGACTATAGTGTTATTTTATCATCATATTTTTTAATATTTCAATGAATACTATTTATTTTGAGTTTCATTTAACGTTATCACTTACAAAACCGATTTTTCTTGTTTAACTTGCATTTATTAATGTTATATTTTTCAACTCCAATATTTTTATGTAAAGAAATAAAATAAGAATAAAATAATATTTTAGGAATGAAAGATGAAAGGTAAATTTAAAATTACCGGTAAGTAAATTTATCACATCATCTGGATAACAAGATTATAAATCCATATCATAATAAGTAATTTCGTTTGTAAGTAAATTTAGAATAAAAATATCAACTCGAATAAATAGTTGATTTAAGAATTCACTTTAATTGAAAGATAAAATGAATTATCACTGTAAACAAATATTTTGATAAAAATAGCAAACTCAACAATTCACAATAACTAGGATGAATGATATGGTTAATCAATAAGCCAACTATATATTCATGTGCACAGATAAAGAATGGATAAGACGGAGAACAAAAGTGACAGCAGTGTTTTAACATTGTTATAGACGTATAAAGAGCGGTGGCCTTAATGATTGCGAGACTCCGGGGCGGCAGATCTTTGCGAGGCCCTTATCCTTTGTGCAAAGTATGTGAATTGAAAATAGATGTTTCTGATGATTGACAGAAATGCAAAAGTTATAAATAAATAAATTTAGAGTGTTAAAATATTATATTAGAAGATTTATAAAAGTTAACAGTCATAAAGACTACAAATTAGTAATGATGATAAACTCAAGGTACATAAATGCCTTAAAAGATATACGCAGGGATTTAAAAATGATGTTTGCGGTTTATAACTAATAGCTAAAGATAAAATAAAAAGTTTTAAAAATCAACTTTTTTCTACTCGAGTTGTTGCGCGAGGCCCCGGGCGATTGCCCTGCTCGCCATTTCCTAAGGCCGCCACTGCGTATAAACCAACATTTATAACTGTAGGAGATTGACAAGGAGCCTAACTGTAGAAAAACTATTTGACAATTTTGCAAAATATAAAGTAAAATGTAAAAACGTATTATCACGCAGGCAGGATGGTTAAAAAGTATATGTTACGAACTCTACCCTCCATCCATAAGTAGTTTTTTGCGATATCTTTTACGAGAAATGAGAATATAATCCCTTGCGAAAAAATAAGAATTACAGTATATTGTTTTATGCAAAATACTTACAGATAATGTTTATTATCAAAATTATAATGCAATTTGCTCAAGAAAATGGGAATAACGTTATCAGTGCGGGCGTCCTAATTTGTTAACCGATTCGCTTACATAGAGAAAATTCTTTAAAAACTTGTAATTTTTCAAGGACATTTTACAAGAAAGAAACGAATGCTCTATACCAGGGGTGGCGAATCTGTGGCACGCGTGCCCAAAGTGGCACGTCGGAGAAATCATCTGGCACGTAATGTATCATATGATTTCTGTCTTTTTCAATCATCCTTTCTGTTTATCACCTGACCATCCTTTTTTCAATCAGATTTTTTACATTTATTCGAATTAAAGCGTATTCTTTTAATTTCTTTAAATATCATTATTCGAAGGCTAAGACTTTGGCACGCGTTAACATCTTTAAAGCTAAGTATGCTTACGATATGGCACGCAGACTCAAAAAGGTTCGCCATCCCTGCTCTATACGAAAATGAACCACCAATATATTTGTCCTCGTAGCTGTGGAATATAATTGATCTCAAAAAATGGATCAACAAAATTCGTAATATTCCTAATTAGGTTCATTCATATAACAATAGTGTAATCGTGGTCTAAAAGTTTGATACTATATTCAAATTTTCTGTTTTGAATGCATTACATTTGTTTTAATTTACTTACTTTTCTGTACAATTATAGCGAAATTTGGAGGAAGTTAAGATAGAATAAATTAATGATAACAAGGCAAAGTTTTTTTAAAAACTCGTTCCGCCCTGAGGGTCTCTTTTAGCAAGCCTATTATGGATTCGGCCAGGCCCACAATGGGACGGCCGGGTGGTGAGGTACGAAGCCTGACATATCCGGACGGGACACCCCCGAAAAATTCCTGGGAATTTTTCGACCCGTCTGCTTTCAATTCTGAGTCTTCAGAGCGGTAAGCTGTCACCTTAACCGCTTGGTCATCCGGCCGTCATTTACAGAGCAGAGTAAATAACCCGTCCAAAGCGAAAAAATTGAATTGCCACGGAGTCTTTCTCTGGTGCCTCACATCAATAAAAATCAATCATCATCATGAATAAAATAAAGAAATAAAATAAATGAATTTTTCTCGAGAGGGAATCCAATTCAGGTTTCTGTTGGAAATAAAATGGATAGGCAGAACTGGCAGGCAGAATGTCTATTTAAACAGAAAGAATAAGAAATATTTATTGTAAATTTGATGATATTTTATATATAATTTTATTCTTCTTTGTGTTTTATAATAATACTCAATTAATTAAGCTTAATTTTAATTTATTTTGTTTTTAAAACTAAAATATTTAATGTACAGAAGAAGAAGAAGAAGGTGGCACTGTTGTCGTTCGGTCTTGTGTTTTCTGATTAGTTGCCCTGGCTTGAAAACAAGTTATGTATATGTTTAACACAGTTAAGATATATGAGCGATGTAGGAATTGCTTTTCTACTTCTTGGACTAAGTAAATATCATGAAACGTTATCTGTAAATTAGATACATCAGGCTGAATAAATTGAATTCGTAATCATGGATATGGATACAGATGTGATGCAAGAAACTGTGTATGGAACTAATAGTGATGATAATTCTGTTGTGATGTCAGAAAAAGTGCAGACATTAGCTGGTAATATATATCAGGAATTTGAGAAAATGATAGGTAAATACGACGAAGATGTCGTAAAAGAATTGATGCCTTTGGTAGTTAATGTGTTAGAAAACTTGGATTTGGCTGTAATGGAAAACCAAGAGCATGAAGTAGAACTTGAATTGCTCAGGGAAGATAATGAACAACTTGTTACCCAATATGAAAGAGAAAAACAGCTAAGAAAAGCTACAGAACAGGTAATATACAATCTGATATAATTAATTTCTTTATTATTTAATCAAAGGTTAGATTTGTTTACAAATAAAATAAAATTAATTATTAAAACTTTATAGAGTATTTTACAAGCCCTTTATATGGTATTCTATGATTGAGAATATGTAATTGTTTTGCTGTATTTCTATGCAATTAATACATAGAATTAGATTGAAATATGATTATATGTAAATATAATGTAAATAAAAATATTTGCAGAAGCCATTAATACTCTCCAGCAAAGATAAAATCTTGTTATATGCCAGTTTGTGTTTATAGCTTTTTAATTGATTTTGTGTAATATTTTTTAAAAACAGGTTTCCTATAAAAATTTTTGTATTTTAAGTAAATGCATTTGATATTTTACAATGCATTTTCATTTGGAAAATTAATTTATATTTGTATGTCTTATTATATATATGCTTACATACTGAATTTAATGTGTGTATTCAGTGGTAAAGTGAAAATGTATAAATTAGTAATCCAAATATGGTTACATAGAAACTACATCTTTAAGTGGCAAAATTCAAATTTGAAAGGAATGGCTTCAAAAAAAGGAAATTAATTATATTCAACAAAATGAATACAAATGTTAAATAATATTTTAATACATTAAATAATTGATGATATTAAAAATGTTCATTTGTGCAAATATATTTTCTAGTGTTTTATTTAAAAACAATAACAATAATCCGTTGATGTATTATTTATGAATTTTTATTGTGAAACATTCACAAGTTATAGATGCTTATTTGTAAATTTAAGAAGATATATTTAAAATGAATTAAAATTAATTTTTATTTAGAATAATCATATTCATTTCATTTAACATAACCATTGTAAAGTCATAAAAATATTTGATCAGGAATTTTGCAGATAATATAGAAATTTTTGATACACACTATCTATAAAAATATAGGCATATTTTTAATACAATCATCCCAATAATACTGGTGTAAACAATAATAATAAAATAAATATGTAATTACCAAACAAAACTGGCATATTTTTAATTTTAAAATATACTATTTAATTTTCATTGTATTGTGAATACTCTGCTTCATTTTAGTGTAACATATTAATTCTGAAATTTCAGATTCCAATAAACAATTAAATTCGTAGAACCAAATGCTTAATTAGAGTTAAACTTATAGGCTATTTGAAATGAATATATTTTCAAGCAATTTTAAGCACTGCTACTCATCCTTAAAGGGAAATACTTTAAAATAAAAAAGGAACTAGTATAATGAAACCAAACCATTGAAAATTTTGATATATTTTTTTAATAAGTTGCAGTAATTTTTTGTCATAAAAATTTGCTCTCTCCTGAAGATGAGCAATAATGCTAAAAATGTTTGGGAATATATTTAATTTTCTGTAGCTTATCAGTTTGACTCTAGTAAGCATTTGGTCATACAGATAGTAATACTAATGTAAGAAATAAGATGTATTAGTGTCTTGACTAAGTACACATTTTTCTTATATTGAAAATTCATTTTTCTCATCTTTAAGAATTTGAGATAATAGAATTTGCTGTATTGGTTTAAAATATTTAAATAAGTTTAAGATTAGTTAATGGTTAATTAATTTATAACATTAAACTTTGATGATAAATAACTTTATATGATAATTTATAAGAATATTTTTATATCATTTTTGATTTACATTTTTAATATTAATAAAACAGTTTTATTATTTATAATTTTTAGATTTGTAATTTAATAAATTGTTTGTACTGTTTACTCTATATATAATTTATTAAAATGAAATAAAAACTCATTAATTATGTTACCGTAAAATTAAATTTTATTTTCTATTAATGTTTTACAGTTAATATTTTAGGTATGATTGAAAGACATAAGCTTTATAGTTACAAGAAGCTTTACAATTAAAAATATAAAATTTAAAATAGTTTAATGTTTTTGATTACATTCATAGTTTAAAATATATAACTTGTGTTGATATTTAATTAAAAATTCTGTTTTAAATTTAGTACAATCTTATAATTTGTGTACTTTCAATGTATCTGTTAAACTAAAACTGAAATGTAAAAGATTTTGATTTGCAAATATTATTTTCAGATTTATAAAAAGATTGTTTAGAATGATTTTTAAATTATGCTGTAGTTTGCTTTTGAAAGAAATTACTGCATTTTTCATCTTGTAAGATTTTAGCTTTAATATATACTGTACTTGTAATTTAGGAAAAATTATTTACAGAAAGGAAATTTTTTCTTTTTATGTTTCTTTTTAAATGTTTTAAGAAATAGAGATGATACAAAGCCTAAAAATACAATTATTTTGAGATTGACATTTTAAACTACTTAGCAAAGGACTCTCAACATTATATCAGTGAAAACTGACAAAGTAAATTATACAAACACATTTTTTGTATGTTTCCAGCATTAACTTTACACACTGAACAAATGTTTTTGGCCTGATTTACAGGCCTGTCTCAGGTTGAAACCGTCCAAAGATGGAGTTATGTTGTGTTCTAAAGTGAATAATTTGAAGATCCCATGATATTATTTAAAATTCTTATGTTGTAATTTAGTATTTATAGATTTAAATAAGATTAAAAATTACTTTTGGATAATAATATAAAATAACTTATAATAAATATTAAGCAAAATTTTTTAGAAGACAGTTGAACTGACAAATTAAAGCAGCTGTGGTAGACAAATCAAGAGGTATTGCAGTACTGCAGTACTTCTTGATTTGAAGAGAACAAAAGAAGTACTGCAATATATCTTGAAAATGGACTAGAAATCTTTGAGGCTACAGGTGAAAAAATACATAACATCTGTCTTCTCTAAAATGCATTAAAGATGATTCCACCCACATCAATTGAATTGGAAAGGGCATTCTCGGTAGCAGGACTTTTCATTACTAAAATAAGAATCAGATTGAGTGATTGGAATATTGACTATATTTGCTTTTTAAAATCTTATAAAAATTTACAATAATATTTTGTATTATATTTTATTTAAAAAATGAAAATTATGTTATAAGTTCGAAGTTTGATCTAAGTTCATTTTTTCTTTAAATTTTCAACTCAGTTCAAAGGTATTTTTTTCTTGTAAGCAGTTTCCAACAAACTTTAATAAATTTTTTCTTTTTGTGAAAATTTCTACATAACTCAAAGGCAATTTTTAATATATATTTTATACAGCATTATTATTATTATTTTGGAGGTTAGGACATATTGAATTAATTAAAAAATGAAAAATAATTATATCATTCAATTTCAAGATTTATTTTATATCTTAAAAATAATTAATTATATCCCGGAAACAGATCACTTTTTTCTGGAAATCCCAGGACAAGCAAAGGACTGGGAAATGAGAAACCCTATTTGCAACTATAAAACAGGCTAGCTTTGGGATAGGGCCTAAGCCTAAATATGATATTCATTTACATTTTAGGGTAGAAGTTTTACTTAAACCTGAAAATAATTTCATATATATTTTTAATAATTTTATATATGTATGGATACAGGTGATGATCCTTGTCCTGTTACATTCACATAGATTTTATGTGAAGATGAAATTTAGATTTCAGATAAAAATAATGTTTTGTACTTGCTGTTCTTGTACCAAAAAATTGAAATTTTTACACATTTATGTGAAAATGGTTTTTTAAAGACTTTAAAAAAAAGTTTAAAAATTTTTACCTTACTGTAGACATGTGAAAATATTTTAAAAGATATTCACATAGATATGTTAAAATAATTTTAGATACCTTTACATAGAGGTTTAATTAATCTGATTTAAAGAACACAATTGTTTAAATCTTGGATGTGTTCTGCTAAATATATGTTAAAGTTGAGATCCAACTATGAACTACACTTGAGGAATATACTTCCAATGAAATTCAGCTGAGCAGCCAGAAAAATAATCTTGGCAGGGCACTCAGAAAAATGGGACATTTTTTTAACATTGGAACATTCCCAGTTTTTTGTGTAATTTTTATCACATAATTCCATTTGGTTTTTGGAGTTTCAGATAAAAGATTCTCAACCTGTATTAACTTTTTTGTAACTACAAATATATTACTTTTGATTTAATTTACTATGTTAATGAAATTGTAAAACTTTTTTCTATGTCTAACATAAAAGAATTATTAGGTTCACCATGCCAAAATGTTATCTAGTTAAAGAATGAGAGAATCATCTAACAATTTGTAAATTTAAAATTTTCAAAATTTAGAATTGTTTAAATCAGCATATCTCAACTTTTTTAAGCCCAAGGACCCGTAAAATGTCTGGAAAAATTCTACAGACCACTAAGTTATATAGGCCTAATGTTTTTTTAAACTTGCATGGGTATTACCAACATTTGAGACATACTGTATTGTTTATAATAAATCTAAAAGCTTGTTTCGAATACATATGGAAACAGTTAAATTGGAAGTAAACTATTAAAAGTGAATCTTCATTGAACAGAGTTTTACTCTTTATTAATTTAAGTCTTCCTGCAGACCACAGTTTGAGAAACACTGGTTTAAACTAGTGTGTTTGTTTTATCCTGCTAGTACTGATATAAATATATGATTCAAAAATACTGCACACTGGAGATTGTAATTGGGCCTCAATTTTAAAAAAATTGTAGACCTATAAATTCCCACTGTCATCTATCCATCCGTCTATTGTCTGTCTGCCTTTCCTTAATCTTGAGAATGGAGTTATAATAGATGAAAGACGTGACCCAGATATGGCAATCTTAGGGGCAGGAGGTTCCAATTAACTATATAAGAATTTCTGATGCAAACTGGAAGTCATGTTATTTCAATTCAAAAATTTCCTCCTGAAGGGTGTTAGATAGATGACTGGCATAACTCTATTGTTATAGGAAAAGTATGATATACAGGGACAAGCCACTACTAATTTGAAGTGGAGAGCACATATTTTAAATTACATAAATTAAACATATGATTGGTGATGTGAAAGAATTTTACAGAGAAGTTTTACAGACAACCAGGGTTGCAAAATGCTTACCATTTGATGTTTCAATGGACATCTTACTTGATGAGTAGAAGCTACTTCAGTTGAAGCCTGAATTAGCTGATCAGAAGGAAGCTAATAGAACTGACCATTACTGGAAACACTTTGGGTTGCAGAATTCTGCTGGAATGCAAAAATATCCAAGCATGTCTAACATAGTCAAAGCATTGTTTGCTCTTTCCCATGGCAATGCCAGTGTCAAAAAAGGTTTCCCCATTTCTAGATGGATTCTTACAGAAAACAGCAGCAATGTCAGAACAATTGATGATCTTTTACTAAATTTATCGTTGGATGAAATTAGAAAAAGATGGGCTTTGTATTTACAACAATAATTCCTTTTTTGGTGTTGATTATAAAAAATTACTTGATTTAGCCCACAATGTACATGCTAGTTACAAAGCTTTTTTAGAGATACAAAATAAATTGAAAGAAGAAGAAATATAAAAGAAAGAACAGGAATGAAGGGAAAGAAAAGAAGAATAAAAGAAAGAGATACTTGAACAGGAGAGAAAGAAAACTGAAACACTTGAAGCTGAGCTGAAACAAAAAAAGAAGAAAGAAGAGAATAAAAGAAAAACAAAGGCTAAAATGTTTCAAGAAGCCAGTACTTGATTACAAAAGGCAATTAAACAAAACAGTGTTGTAGAAATCCATCTTGCTCAGGGTATGTTTAAAGGTGTGAAAAAGTTCAAACTGAAGAAGAGGAGAAAACAAGAAGTAGAGAAACTTTAGGAAAACGTAAATTGTTACTGAGGAAATTTGTTATTAAATATGATTTTCTTTTGTATAATAAGAATATCATATTTAATAAGAAATTTCCCTAGTAAGAAACCAAGAAAAGTGACTTAGGACTGAAAATCTAATCAAGATATGTAAATTCTAGTAATTTTCCAACTATTTGTTTTTGTTTTAAGCACATCATCCTCACTTTACCAAGGAGAGGCTCACTCCCAGCAGGAAGATGGATACGGAAAAATGACACGAGCCTCTCCTTGGTAAGGTGAGGATGATGTGTTTAAACAGAGCCGTTCGTTTCACCAGGAAGCAACTATATTTGTTTTAAACTGAAACACATAAAAATGGTTACAGTAATAAAGGAAAGTAGCATGTAACTTATTAGAATGTCCTTCTTTAATATGCATGTACAAAGTATCTTGAATCAACATTTTGATTTTATATCCAACCTGAAGTAAATATTATAAAGCATAAAATGTGATGACATGAACATTTAAGTGCACATCTTTTGTATATGTTTTCATTAGTTTGTAATAATGAATCTCCCACAATACTTTTAACAGTATAGTGGTAGTTTGTATTTTGAATGACTCTAACTTCAAATGCTTCAGAGTTCAAACACCAAATTCAACAAAAACTTGCTTCAGACCTTGAAGCATCATTTAGTTTGAATGATGCTTCAAGGTTTGAACTGCTCATGGAATAAAAAATGCACTCAAAGCACAAAATAAGCTTCTGCAAAAAACATAATCTCAAATTATCAATAACATGTTAAAATTTACAACTGTTACAATTAAATCAAACATTTATGTTAAGTAACAACAACTGTTAAAAATATGTAAAATCTTTGTTTAACCTAATATCACCTTTACTTATTAATCATGGCATCCAAGAATGTGGAAGCAACCAAGTCTAACTAGTAAGAGGAAGGCTTGAAAAAGGAACTTATCACCAAGCATGAAAGAGGTATATCTGTGGCATATCTGGCAGCCATGTTTAATATTTTGTCAGGTGCAATCTGTATTTTATAATGAGCAGATGCAACCCTTGCTAGAGATGGACAGTTTTTTGCTTTTAAATTAAATAGTATTTACCATCGTTTTTCTTCATTATTATACATTATAATTATTTATTTGAAAATATGTATGCAAAAAACAATACGGGAAAAAGCAATAAGAATACTTCATCATACAAAAAACCTTTAAAATCCAGTAATGCATGTTTATACAAAAGCTAACGTTTTCAACCCCATTGGGGTCTTTTTTGTATGAACTTTGCCTGAGGAAGACTTCGATGGGGTTGAAAACGTTAGCTTTTGTATAAACATGCATTACTTACCATTTTAAAGGTTTTTTTGTGTGATGAAGTATATTTCATCCTGTATTTGTTCAGAAGTTCTTTTGCAATAAGAATAATAGGGAAAAAACAATACGAGAAAAAGTAATAAGAATAATAGAGGAAAAAAAATACAATATATCACTACTTTGCACACTATTCAAATTGTCATTTCAAACATATTCAGATTCACTTTCATGATCACTTTCTAAAATTTTTTCCACACTATTTTCATCTTCTATAGTAGTTTTGGTATTTTGCTTCTCCTCTTCTGAAAGATCTTGAAGAATGCAAGGCATGTCTTCTAGTCAGATGAACCTATAAAAATATCATACTTGCAATTAAAAGCATAAAAGTTGTACAAGTCAGTGATAAAAATGATCCAATTTATTCCTCTTAGTAAAAAATATAAAATAAAAAACAAAAACGTAATAGTTGTAACTTATAATTTATCAATTATTTATAATATAAAATAAATGTTTGCTTTGATTCAAAAATAAATATATTTTTTAATTCTTAATGTTTACTAACAAAAGTAAGGTAAAAAAAGGTCAAAATTAAAGTGAAAACTAAAGGATTACTTACATCTTTTCCACACATCCACCATAACACAAGCAGGCACAATATGTAATGAGAATGGGTTATACATATGTCTTCTGCAAAAGCAACTGTTTTCTGAAACCAAAATACTACTTACTCCTATATTGTTTAGTGCACTCATTCCTTTGAAAGTACATCTACTCTCCAGGCTGATCACATACACTTGGAATCAGTGGTGTAAGTCAAACACCAAAAGAGGAGTTTCAGATTTACCTATTCTATATTTAACTATAAATAATTTTGATGAAATTGAGCAACATCATAGGAACATTAGTGTAATAGATTGGACAGCAGAAAATGTTTGTGAAAACCACAATTTTAAGACATGATCAAATTTTGGCTTGCTCTCTATCATCACCAAAATTTTAAACAATTAGCAGAATATGCACTTGATTGTCTTGTAATTCCAGTAAGCAATGCTGTTGTTGAATGAATATTTTCTCCTATAACTGCAGTCAGAACAAAATCAAGAAACAGTTTTCAATTTCATCTTCTAGTTACAATTATTTGAATCAAGGCACACTTTATTGAAAATTCCATATGCTGCAAGGATCTGTAAAATACAGATACAGTGTTAATTAATTTCAAATCAGACATACTTTATGCACACAACAGTGGAAATGCAGTTGCATCTACTTCACAGTAAAGTGTAGCAGATGCATATGAAGAAAAAACTGACATAATGATGTTTCTATAATCATATATAATATATATACTGATATATATATATATATATATATATATATATACATATATATATAGAAATGTATGAGTTGAGTTATTTTTGTTCTAATTGATTTATTAAATAAAATTTTTTTTTTTTTGTGTTTTCCAATGTTTTATAATTTCTGTTTTTTTGGAAAAATTTGGCCAATTTATCATATATATTTGGTCATAACTATCTTCAACCATCTGGCATGCCTGTTTGCAGGTTTGACAACAGTCAAACTTGTGAAAACCTGAAACACAAGAACAATTTTAACTCAGCATAGGATCCCACAATAAATATCACAAAAAATCTAAAATACATGTTGGATAGATAAGATCAAAGAGGATATTAAACAAACCTGACAAGAAACTGGACTGAACAAATATGGCAAACAAAACTAGGAACAAGGAAAAATGGGACAAGTTTATTTGGTTCCATTTTCACTAGATAGATGATAAAAAAAGATTGTTCAAATGCATCTGTATTTTTTATCTAAATTACAGTTGCATTTTTTTATAATGCATGCATGTAATCTGAAGGTGACTTGTTAAATATTGTCAAAAACATTTATTTTCATTAAAAAATTTTTCTAGGTAAAAATATTTTTATATAAAATATTAGCAGATCTTTACTATTTCAAGATTTCTGATGAAGTATTTGAATGTCAGAGGCTGTTGGTTAACTAAATATATTTAGTTATATAATATTTACAACATTAATTAATTAATCATAGTTCTATTGATTTATTCATATTTTAGTGATATAAAATTTATATTATTTGATGATACTTAATTAGTTTAATATTTTATAGTTTATCATATTTAATTATTTTAACAGAGACTTCTTGAAATGGAATATTCTGTAGAGGATGATAAAAGAGATTTGCAAGGAAAAGTTGAAAGCTTAGAATCAATTGTTCGGATGCTTGAATTAAAAGCTAAAAACTCTAATGATCATGGTAAATAAATTATACATTTAATGAAAGAATAGAAAAATTAGTTTTAAGAGTAAATTATATTATACAGTCAAACCGTGGCTTTCGAATGCCTTGCTTTTTGAACAGTTCAGTTCAGAAACAAAATTTTGAACTCATATTTGCTCTGCTTGCCTTACAATAACTTGCCTGCCAAACAAGCTATGTAGCAAGAGCAGGCTACAGATTAGAGAGAGAGATTGTCAACTCCCTATACTTTCTATGTTAAAGAAAGTCAACGGCCAACCAATCAACGATAGGACCACTGATTCAGAAGTTAGTGGCACCGAGATCACCTGACATCATTAGACATCACAATATGAATCATCAATGATGTTGCTATTTAAATTAGATTTCAATGAGCATGCAGGAAAAATCCTACTACCGTTTTTCAGTATGTGCCACAGTTAAATTTAAATTAAATTAATAAAAACTGTTAACTGACATTCATGTTATATAAATGGTATTCAAGAATTTGTGTTTAAATATGCGTAAGTTAAATTAAATAACAAAAATTTATTAAAATAATATTATACATTATAATGTTAATATCTAATAATATATATATATATTATATATAATATTACATTGCATTTGTAGGCATTTTTACACCTAAAAAGACTAAAAGAAGGCTTTATGTTTTGAAATCATGAACGGATTAATCCATTTTATATTGTTTCCTATGGGTAAATTTATTTTGGTTTGACAACAATCAGTTTTCAAACAACTTTTAAGAATGAATTAAGTTTGAAAACTGAGGTTTGACTGTATTTTGTTTAAAGTTTGAATTATATGATATTGAATCACTTTCACATAACTAATTTATATTTTGTGACACAAATTAATTAAAACTGAAATTTTTCAAATACAAATTAAAAATATTTTGTATATGACTAAGCTTAATAAAAATACTGTGGAATTTCTGTATATGTTTACTACCAAAGGTAGAACTTGCCAACATATAGAGGTGGTCATCACATGTTATAGAGATAAAACTTAGTATGCAATATTATACAACTAACAATGTTTTAATAAGAAAATACTGTCATTACATGTGTATTGAAAACATTACAGATGGGATACATTGGGATACTAAATACTCAGATAAATATTGTATCAAACATTAAACATTTAGAATATGAATATATGTATAACAAAATAACAACGTACACAGAACCAATAATTCTCAGTGTGATGTGTTGTAATTTAGTATAACAAATTATATATGTTTACAGTTTACATCTGTTCAAAAAATTATGAAACTGGAAAACATAGTAAGCAGTTACAGTATTTAAACATTTAAGTTAGTATAGTGCTGAAGAAAGAATCAATCTTTGATTGTTTTTTCACTTTCTTTAATATTTGCAGAAAATAATTTCCAGAAAATTCAGAATATTCTGGAAGAAATGATTGGCCCGGAGCAAGACTTGAACTGACAACTGTTTCTTACCATGCAGATACATTGTTAGTTATACTGTCTGGGTCTCCATTTGATCTTTCAGACAAAAATATGTTGAGTTTGGTTTTACATGTAATTTATATAGTATATACATACATATACCATACTAGCATAAAGACTAAAAATTCTATGGATCATGTCAGTTGAGTGCCTTGGAGGGTCACGGGTACATAGTTGGCACAGTGAGTGATCATTATAATTATATTTTCCAAATTATTTGGTCTGGAAAAGATTGGACAGAAGATCGCCGATCAAAGATCACATAACTGATAACACATCTACAAGATAAGCACGAGTTATAGGTTCAAGTTCCACTCTAGACTGATCTTTCTTTTCAGAATATTCTAAATTAAATTAATTTATAACTAATGATTAAATTTAATGTGATATGGCAAGTGAAATGCATACTTGTGTAGGATCTTAATAACTAAATTAGTGAAATTTTAGCACAATAAGAATCTGTCTGTATTGCTTGAAATACTTTTATGTTTGTTTCGGATAAATGTTTCTTCTAGATATCAATTATGGTAGCTGTATTAATGTTCTTTAAATATATGTCTCTTTTATCCGAATGAAAATTGGTTTCAGTAGAATATCACAACAGCTTTCAGGTTAGGTACTTCTTTTATTGTTTTTCCAAATGCATTTTGGTCTTATTTAATTTTGGAGCCCTTCTTGTCCAATTTTGAGGACTGATTTCACCTCATAAAAATGTTTAGGAGATAAAATCAGTCCTCGAAGTTGTAATAAAGAAAGGGGTCTCTACTAGGTTTTGATATTAATGAGCTAATTTATTTAATTGATTTAACAAGAACTGTCTTAATCAGAATTTATAAAAAATACACAAAGCTCTTTAATAAAACTAGCTAATTTGCCAGCACTGAACTTTTTCTCCAGTTATTAAGATAACTAATTTTATAAAAATTAAAAAAGTTAAAAAAAATATAAAGTTTTAGTTAAGCTGCTTAGAGAAGAAATCTAACAGAAGAAAAATCTTTAATGAACACTAAATCAATTAAAGAATTATCTTAACTTTACAATTATTTTTTTTGTGCATAGTGTTGTCATACTAATTTACACAAATTAATTAACTTTACAGTATCACTTCATTATTATTGAATTCTTGATTAATTTTTTAATACATTTATTTATTAAAATCATTAGTTATAATTTTTGATATTTTTGGAGATCAGAACACCCATTTATCATTTGATTACATAGAATTGGCATTTAAGTAACTTGTACTTGAAGAAAAAATATTTTTTTGTCATATGCTTTTGTTTATGTTGTTTTTTACTTTAAAATTGAATGAAATGTGCTGTCCTCTATGTAATATGTGATCTCTTTCAGTGATACTACATTTATACTAATATATATTTTTAAAATTTTTTCCAAAACCTTCAATTATATTTCATTGCTAAATAATTAATTAAATTCTAACTAGTAAATTCATACAAGATGACAATTTAATTATCTACATTTAGTCCAAATTACTTGATATCTACAATGGAAAGTCATTAAATAATAGGAATTTTGATCTAATTTGTGGAGATGTATTCACTATGGAAAATCTTATTGTAGGACACAAATTGACTCCTTAGCAATATGCCATGTAGAGGTTGTAATGATTGAGTAGTATGTGCCAACATTTTACTTTTAGCAGATAGGGGATGAAACCAGAGCTACTCAAAGGTATTGCCTGGTGTGAAAATGGAGAAGAAAGATGATTTAGAGGAAAAGACTGAAGGTGAAATTATAAAGAAGGATAGAAAAGGGGAGGAAATGGAAGTCCCAAGGGTGCCTGTAATGCTTTTATTTAAAGCAAAATTAAAAATTTACATTCAGTTGTGGAACAGTAGTTAAGAATTACAGAAGTGCCCTAAATGATTGGCATGCAAACATAACTTATTTACAATACCCATTATACTTGTGTGAAGATCGGGATCTTTATATTGTGAACTTTAACATCTTTATATAATTTTATAATCTTTTAATATCATTATATAATCTTAATCAAAATATTTAACTACATTTTATACAAAAACGGAACGAAGTAGACCAAAAAGGGTTAGTTAATGGGAAATCAACTGATAAAACTTTCTGATAAGATTGGTTTAAACTCGATTCCCACAAGTTGAGTGTGTCACGACTATGTCACCCATCACTTTATTGGTCCAAGAAGATCATCTCCTCTGACGAAATCAAGGAAGTGCCTGCAAAACACCTCTCCACATAAAAAGCGTGTACGATGAGTAAGACAGGAGAAGTTGTCATTTGACTGTGTGTGTGTGTGTGTGTCCCTGTTCGGATTTACCCATCGTCGTCAAGCTGCTCCTCCTCTGTTCATCCTCCTCGGACTAGCGTACAATTGAATTGAAATCTAGGACAATTGGATTAATCTACATTTAGACTGAAATCTAGAATAGACGATATTATATCATCTATCAGACAATTGTCGATACGATCAGCATATATCCTAAGGTATTTATCCTACCCGCAAATATCTGTAAGCTCTTTCTCTAATCTGTGTAGAATTTACGCTTGCGATCGTGAGTCATGTATCTTATCAATCTCTCTGTAAAGTAACCGTTTTGTATCTAATTGGATATATGGGTAAATAAACGGGTATATTTTTATATATAAAAATCTCTGAGTGCATTCCTTCCGTCATCCTCTCCACTTGCTTCATTCCGGGTCTAACCCATACGTAACTGCTCACGCAATTTTACGATTCTCTGTATCAATCTAAGGATACAGTGGTGTCATCCTGATGCGGTATTAAAGAGATACCAGCCCTACAGTCACACTTGCAATGGATATTGTATATAAGTTATGTACTTGCAATGGTGTTTATTGTCTTGACAAAGTTCCTAATGACAAGACAATAAACAATATAACAATATGTACAGTACAAACAGAATAGATGTCCATGTTACAGAAGTGACTTAAGCGAGGGACACTCACAAACTGAATAAACAAAACATTGCGACTTGCAATGGGAGACTGACATGACCATTAACACAGGGCATAAAACAATGAACATGTCAAAAAAACACCACGCATGTTACAAAAAAAATTTGACAACACAAAATCATGCCAAACTAGCGGTAGGTGAACAAACATATGAAACATTGCAACTTGCAATGGGGACCAAAAATTCTCTCTAGAGAAGGATATATACATGGTAATACAATGCATACTAAACAAAAGAGCTCTAGATATGGGGGACCACTATGAATACAATACACATTGCAATTTGCAATGGGAGACCGACAGTTTTCAGTGAAACAGGTTGTTCGACAGTTAGTTGACACTTGCAAGATTCTGCCTAGTCTTCTTAGTATAGTAGCATTAATAGGGCAGAAATGCCAGGACCACTCAAAGATATTTCTTAACAGAGGAGAGAGTACAAGGTTAAGTAGTAGAAGGTAGTGGGTGAAGGGGAAAAATAAAGCAAGAGAGGATAGTTGGTGAAAATGGGAGAGTCTGAGCACTACATCTATTTATTGAAACAAACTGAATATATGTACAACAGTAAATGACAAGGAAAAGGTGCTGTGATGGAATTTAACAATGGGGTTTCACTTCACTAACCATCTTCTTCCAAAGGAGGGTCTTTTTATATCTTCTGACCACTATTACTTGAAAAAATAATTTTCCATTACCAAATTAAGAAAATTCAAACAGGCTTTTAAATGAATTGCCCAATCTATGAATTTTTGTTGATACTTCCTTTGTTGAGATGCAATTTCAGAAAGCGGTATCATTTTTTAAGGAAGTTAGAAAAAAATAAATTTGCAATTTTAAAAATTCTTAAAAACGTGCAATCTTAGGCTTAGTTAACAAAGTACAATTTGCACAAAAGTCTAACACCTCACAAAAAGAACAAGGTTGGTCAAGCTGATCTGATATCACACTCCACAAAAGCAAATCAAATATTAATTTTGTTTAAAATAAATTTTATAAATTTTTGGAATTAAGTAGTAGTTCAGAAGAATTTTTCACTGAATATACAGTAAGGGATGTGGTTTATAGATTCCAGAGGAACCATGTAGTTTTTACTATAGATTACAGTGACCTTAAAGAAAAATGTTCGGTTCCCTTTTGTGCATACACGTGTACATGCAGAGTAAATGGATTGAATGGAACATAATGGATATATAACATCTGACAGACACACAAAAGTCCTAACATAAGCACTTCAACACTATAGTGGAGCATGATAAAAATGTTTACAAAGTATTTTTATTTCATTGTATATAGTATATCAAGCACCTACAAGTATATGTAGTTAGACCTTTAGCACTTTTTAGCAAAACAAAAGAAACAAATGTGTTTTTTTCTCCATACATTTTATTTCTTTAAAATTTTTTTAAGTACAAAAATTTAATTTCTAGGAAAACTTATAAAACTAATGTTGTTCAACATTAAAATTTGTAAATAAAAATGTTTCAAGTCTAGAATCCATATTTTAAAGTTACAAACCACTGTATTCTGAGCTGATGCAACCATGATCTTCTATCATGGTTGCATCAGCTCAGAACGTTCAGAACGCGTCATGGCTTTTTTTAATCACCACAACATGTCATGGTCAAATATCATGAAAGCCACGATGTGAATTTCGCTTCATGGCCTTTTTTTTGCTCAATGAGCGATTTCAGTCTTTGAGCGTAACATATATACAGGTACTCCTCACTTTATGACCTATCTGCTTAATGACCACTCACACTTACGACCAGTAGAGTTTTGACCTGCAATTCAGGAAATCTCCTTTCTCAGCTTGAGTGTCGGTCAGTGGTGAATGGTGACATGCGCACTAAGTGTACTATAATAGGCTTGCGCGTACTAAAATAGTCTTATAGTACTATAATAGGCTAATAGCATACTATAATAGTCATTTTATGAATAAATTTGAAGTTTGTTGCATCATTTGTATAACTTTACAACGATCCTATATTCCCGGTGCAAGCTCCTCGCTTATTGACCAATTCGCTTAACGACGTAGTCGCCAGAACGGAACTCGGTTGTAAAGTGAGGAGTACCTGTATAAAGCATAGTAGAATCTTAATACTCATTGATGTTGTCTTTACTTGTACTTAAATTCTACCAAAGTCAATGGTATTCAAACTACTATTCAAACATTCTCGAGAAAATTTCAACAGAAGTTTTCTACAGTCATCAATAGAAGCTATTTCCTGAATTCAGGAATTGGATTTTATTGATGGCATGATTGGTTAAGGCATTACATGCAGAGCTTTTGTTTTTGAATTTGATTCCTGTATACTAGGTTTTCTTGGGCTGCAATTTGAAAAAATTGTAGACCTATAAATTCCTACTGTCTGTCCTTCCTTAATTTCGAGAACAGTGTTAGATAGATGAAAATCAAGACCAGACATGGAAAGCTTATGGGCAGGAGGCCCCAATTAACTATATATAAACTTCTGGTCTAGATTGGAAGTCATGTGAATTCGATTAAAAAATTTTCTCCTGAATGAAGTTACATAAATGACCAGTGTGACTGTTATCATGAAAAGTATGATGTACAGGGACAAGGCACAACAAATTTGAGATGGAGAACATATATTTTAAATTAAATAAATTAAGAATTGCAGCTCAGCATTGCAATGTCACAATAAATAATTGCTCATTACATTTATAATTTTATCTTATCATTTTTAAATTTGTTGGGTAAAATTTTTATGCCATTTTTTATTATTGAATGTAAAATTCGTTATTCATTATAAAATATCAGGAATTTAAAAATTTTTTTGTTACAATTTAAAGTTTTTTCTACAAAAAATGTATTGTATATGCAATAAATAATACAATGACTATTTCACAATAATATGACAGCATTTTGAATGGTATTTATCATAAAAATAGTTAAAACATAATGGATCATTGCACCATGCACATATAATCATTGCTACTTCATTTGCACAGTCTTTCCATTTTGTTTTAACAACAAATGGTGGAAAATAAACTTCATTAATGTTTTTGAAAATATTTCTTTCATGTGTTATTTAAGATGCAAACCATGCATACTTAAACATATCACAAAAAACTGATGCACTCAACTGGTTGTGAATTAGAGATTGTACTTTAACATTATTTTCATAATTGGTTATTTTTCTATTGATTTTGAGAAGATAGCTACAATTTTTTAATTTTTTGAAATTTTTAACCTGTCTATTAAAATAATCATCAGAAGGCTGACAAATAGGAGTATATTTCAGTGGGATAATTTTTAATTGGCAAGATGAAATATGTTTGTCATCTACAAAAATTTTGTCATATATTTAAGAATTTGACCACCACATGAATCTATTATTAATAAAAACTTTTCATTCTTTACATGTGGCTGTACTGTTTCAATTAAGAAGTTTATAAAATCTTACATTATGTTAAATAATATAAAATATGATTATATATATTATATGTACAGTACTTTCTAAAAGTGGAGGGATTAAAATAATACAATCGCCATGAAATTATTGGTATAAAGCAATAAAAGACTTAATTACTGACAACCAGCATGAATTAGATTTAATTAAATGAAAAACAAATGTTTTCTCCAATTTTAATAGTCATCATAAGGTTTAGAACTAATGTGTGTTTTAAAAAGAACAAAATGTAAAAGTTTTGAATGTTGTGAAAATACACGCATGCTCAATGTCATATTTAACAAGTTTCATCAAACTGGATAACAATTTTAAAAAATACCTGGTTTAATATAAAAATATACAAAATATAAAATCAAAACTTAATTCAAGACCTATTGTAAGTCAAAGCACATCCTCCACATGGTTGTTAATGAGTCCATTTTCTTAAAATTAATTGCTGTCCTTTTAAATGCTTTGAATATTTCTAGTCTTTCAAGATATTTCAAGTTGGCCAGGTCATCACAACATTGTAATAACTGGGCATCTTCAAATTTAACTGCACATCATTATCAGCAGTGAAAGAAGCTAATGCTATAGTGGAAAGACCTTTCTGAAAATTGTGTATTTATGCTCCTTGATCCTCATTTTTAGACCATGAGCAGTAGCTCCAATATATTCACATGGACACGTCACTCTATGTTTATGTACAGAGATAGTATAGCCTCCTGGTATGCAATTTTTCTGCAATTGGTCCTTATCATTTCTAATACTAGAAAAAACAATAGGAGATCTCCTGTAAGTGATTCAGTTACTCATAAGCAGGATATTTCTTTGTAGATGCCAGCAAGGACCTTATTATAAGTAACAAGTAAAAAGGACCAGTCTTTTGATTGTTATGGTTCTATTGGATGTTCTTGGCATACAGTAAGAACATTGATAAGGTGTGCAGAGTGTCTGTGTTGCCTGGTTATGCTTGAAATGTTATTCAGCTCTATTTTCCTATCCTTCACCATCAAACAATGGGTATCAGTCCTTACATGGGCCTTAAAGACAGAGATCTTACAATTGAAAGGATCATGTCATTTTGCATGGATGAAGAGCAGAAGAGCTTTTTATGGAACATTTTTGTTCTCAACCGATCATGTTGTAATGTCTAGAAAGTGTACTTGGGTGCAGTTTTGTTGCTTTACCCACAAAGAGAGGCCATAAGCATTATCATTGAAAGCCTTGATGAATGCAGACAGGTTTGGTTTTTCTTCCAAATAATCAACACAACATCAACATATCTTGCATATAACATAATATCATTGTTAACACAAGGTAAGACATATTGTTCAAGGCACCTCACCACTAATTCACAAAGCATTCCTGAGCTGGGACTACCCATGGGTACTCCCTTTCCAGGAGAAAATAGCCCCTTCAAATACAAAAAAGGTTGATTGACATATAAAGTGTTTTAACTCCAATATGTTGGAAATGTGTTTGGAAGAGTCATTGACGTTACAAATGAGAAAGTCCCGCAATTCACAAAAAAACCACGGCTCTATACAAATAGAAGGGAACGTGGACTCAAAGTCACGTACTGTGATATAGATGCCATCCAAGTTGCCAATGCTGTTTAATCTGCAAAGCAACTTCCACCAGATTGGACACAATGTAAGGATATTCTTTCATGTTGTTGATTTATTATGACTGGGTGCCACTGTCTACTAGTTTTATGGAGCTTTGGCAAAAGCAAATAACCAAGGGGAAGTTGGAACCAAGATTGTTGGCCTAGTTAATTTGAATACTTTAGCTAAGGGAGAGTTAGCCATACATTTAACTCTTTCTTGTATTTTCCCCAAGTAACCATTGGGGGCCTCAGTGCACTCATTGTTGCTAATGTACTCTTGTAAACCGTTTCTGTAAGTGTCCTGTTTTATTAGTACAAAGTTTTTGGATTTGTCTGATCTGATGGCTACTATACTGTTATGACCCATCCATCTGCTTGAATCATGTATGGCCTTCCAAAAACAGAGTAAGACGTTTGTTTTTTGTTTAATTAAATCTAATTCATGCTGGTTGTCAGCAATTATATATTTTATAGTGATTAAAAAATAAAAAATATGTTTTTAATGACTTTAAATACATAACAAATTTAAAAATGATGAGATTAAATTATAAATGTTAAATCCCTCAGATATGAGAATTGAATCTAGAAACAAAAGCTCTGCATGTGATTCCTTAACTAATCATGGGTCACCACAAATTTGTAAGTTGGTCTTCTGTATTGGTATTAATGGCTGTAGAAAAACTTTTGCCGTAATTTTCTTGAGAATGCCTGAATAGTGGTTCCTGCAGCTTTGGTAGAGTTTAAGTACAAATAAATACAATACATTGACAATATTTCATTGAAATTGGTGATTACAAACTGCTGGGTGCCCCTTGTTAGTAGCAATATCAATGATGATAATTAGTATTCATTTATAAACTGATTGCTAAATAAATTTGGCAATATTAATATTACCAATAATTAATAAATTTAATAGTTAAGTTTTATTTATTAATAAAATTATAAAAATTTCAAAAGGATCTAAATAGAATTCAGATGCATAATGAAATATTATTAGCTCAGTGTACAGAGCTCTGCAACTCTCATATGCCAGACAAGTTGCAGATTTTTCTAAACGAATTAATTAATTTAAAGCTATTTAACCATGAAATTTTTAAAAGTCATTTGATTATTAATTTATTAGCATAATTCACTTTAAATTATTATAAAATCTGGAGATATTTAATAATTTTGGCAGTACTTAACAAAAATAATTGGTTATTAAAATATGTGAATGGCTACAATTTTCCTGATACACATTTCTTGTGACACAAATGAAGTAATTCCTAGAATATATTTTTTTTTTCTTCAGATAAGAAGCTCTCTATTTTCTAGGTTACTAAATTAAGTGAATTTTTTTAAAGCAAATAAATAGAAATTCTTACATTTTTGTATTACCATCATTATTGTATTATGTAGATATGTATTATTATAAATTCTGATATATCTGAATATATTATTAAATTACTTTGATAGATCCTTATTAAAGATATGTTATTTCTTAATTTTATAGTATGTCGTAAAAATATAATAATATACTTAGTAATTTTTCATGATTATAATATGTATAATATATACCATAGCTTCTCGACTTGAGGAAAAAGAAACTGAAATGAGAAAGGAGTATACTAAATTACATGAACGATATACTGAGGTAAGAACACAACATTTTAAAATATTTTACTTTTATTTTATGATGTAAATTTTAAAATAATTTAGATATACATATGAAATGACCATAGAAAAATGTTCTGATAACATTAGCAATATTAATGTGTTTAGGTATTTTGCAATAGTTTGTTATTCTAAACTAAGGAAAATTTGTTGTGTAAATATAAATATCATTTACCTGAAACTCTGTAAATTATTTTTAGACAACTTTGAGACAAATTAAAACTTATCTTAAAAAATCAAGTTACAAAGTGCTTCACTTGTATACAGATGCAGAGAATACTTGTAAGACATGTAAGTGGAAGTTATGAGATGGTGGATAGCTTGGACACATTCAGTGTAAATAAAAGTCTAAGTCTAGTGCATTGGCTGTAAAGCCAGTGTTCCAGAAAAGACAATGTGGAGTGTTGACTAACTGCAGTTTATAGATAAGGAGTGATACTCAGAAAAATAATTTAGTTTTCTTGAGATATCCATCCAACAGTCAAATAATGTGCTACGTGTGGGCCACAACTAGACTGCTTGGAACACATCTGAAGGAACATTAAACATCCATTGACCACAAGTCATAACTGATCTCATCAGACTCAAACTGCTTGAACACTAGTTGCTTATATGGGATGAGGATACTATTTTTACTATCCACTAAAACAGATGAGGATAAGACCTTTTTCTAGGAATCACTCCTTATTTACAAACTGCAGTTGATCAACATTTCCATGTTGTCTGTTTCAGATCATTGGCTGCATATTTGCAGGCTTTTGTTTACATTAGGTGTGATCAAGCCACTCACCACCTGGTAACTTACACCTACATGTTTTACAAGTATTCTCTGCACCAGTGTACATGTGCAGCATTTTGTAACTAGCTTTTCATCATTTGTAATCAATCAGTTTATATCAATAATTTTTATTAAGTTATTGATATTATCCTCTTCTCTGAAAAAAATATTGGGTTGTTCGGAAAGTTTGTAGCGATTTTTAAGAGAAATAAAAGAAATTGTTTTAATACTAAAAATATACTTTTATTCCACTATGTATGCGCCATTGTTTTTAATGACGTGTTGCCATCTATGGGGCAGCTTCATGATACCCTCTTCGTAGAACTTTCCAGTTTTTTCCGCGAAAAACTGATCCACGTGGTTTTTGCAAGCTTCCAAACTATCAAAGTTTTTATCATGAAGGGAATTTTGTAGAGAACGGAACAAATGGTAGTCCGACGGGGCAAGGTCGGGTGAGTAAGGGGGGTGGGGTAAAACATCCCAGCCTAGTTCCAATAATTTTTGGCGTGTTCGTAAAGACGTGTGAGGTCTGGCATTATCTTGGTGAAACACAATGCCTTTTCTATTGGCCAGTTCCGGACGTTTTTCTTTAATTGCCATGTTCAGCTTATCCAATTGGGAACAATACTTATCAGAATCAATTGTTTGATTCTGTGGAAGCAGCTCATAGTACAGGATTCCTTTCCAATCCCACCAGACAGTGAGCATGACCTTCTTTGGATGAAGACCGGCCTTTGGAGTTTTTAATGGTGATTCATTTTTCTTACCCCACGATCGTTTTCGGCTGATGTTGTTATAAATGATCCACTTTTCATCACCTGTCACTAAACGCTTCAAAAAAGGGTCATTTTCATTTCGTTTTTCAAGAGAATCACAAATGGAGATGCGATCCAGTAAGTTTTTTTCCGTTAAGTCGTGAGGTATCCAAATGTCATAACGATTCACGTATCCGAGCTTCTTTAGATGTTGAAATACAGTACTGTTTGATGACTTCACTATGTCTGCAATCTCTCGAGTTGTGTAATGAGGGTTTTCATCCAATAATGCTTTGATTTGGTCCTCTTCAATAACAGGAGGTCTTCCTGAGCGAGGAGCATCTTCAAGGCTGAAATTACCCGTTTTAAATTTTGCAAACCACTTTCGAACAGTTGATTCTGATACAGCACTCCCACCATAAACATCACATATCTTTTTTGCTGTTTGTACAGCATTTTTGCGTTTACGAAAAAAGAAAAGAAACAAGTGTCGATAATGCACGTTGTTCGCATCCATTTTTGCAATGAGCCAAATTAAACGCTATTTGAATAATCTTAACGGTTTTTTTGTAACGGACGCGTCTCAAGGTCATTTATCGTAATATTCATTGGTTTGTACAATTCTAATCATTTTCGCGTCAATCGGTGTCTCAACTGTCGGCTATCAAAAATCGCTACGAACTTTCCGAACAACCCAATATTTCATTAAAATTAAAAAAAAGCAACAGCATAATGGATTAAACATTTTCAGAGAAGATAATTATTACTGGTCTTCTGATAGTCAAAAATCTTATATAATAAAATAAATTTCTGACAAAATGAAAAAAAAAGTATCAAAGATTGTTATATAGCAGGATAACCAAACCTATATAAACATCCCGAAGCCCAATATTTTAGTAATATGCCAAACAACTGCAGGATTAAATTGGGCTATTTTACTGCTATTATTTTAAATTATAAATAATTTGATACCAGAGGTAAGCATTAGGTGCCATCTTTTGTTAAATTTAGTAATTATAATTAAATTAGTATTTTTATAAATAATTTAAAATATTCTGGAGGAAAAGAATAGGCCTGGAGTGAGACACAAACCTGCAACTCCTGCTTACTGTGCAGATGTGTTGCTGGTTACACTACCCCAACCTCCAACCTGAACTTCCCTTCCAGATATATTTAATTAAGATATAACTATCCTTGGTTACTTATGGTGCTGACTGCAGTCACCACATCCTATAATCACCTACTATGGCACTCAACTGGCCATTGCTTAACTCCAACATGATGTATATACAAGGTAGCTTCAAAAAGTTTCTGGAGTTGGTTTATTACTCAAAGTTGGTGTACATTTGACAAATCAAGCAGTGTGTCTTTCAAAGTATTGTTTTTTGGCAACCACACACTTTTGCTGATGCTGGTATAGCTGCTGAAAACATTCTTAGAAGCCGTCTCATGACAGTGTCTGCAATGCGGATGTTGTACTCTGTATAACCTCATCTACATTCTTGAAGTGGCATCCCTTGATGGCATCTTTCAATTGGAGGAAGAGGTAGAAATTGCATGAGGTCTGCTGTGAGCATTCATGGCACCATATATTGGCAAAATGGTGTGTGTTCAATTAATCATGCAGGATGGAATGACAACTTTCAACTGAAATTCCTGCTGTCTTGGTGATCTGCTCAATTGATTGCTGTTGTCTGACCTCTCACTCTCACGTACAACTGATACTATCTCCTCAGACGTTAATGTTGATGGACAACCTTTTCACAAATCAACAGTGATACACTCTCATTTCTCACAAACATGTTTCTACCAGTCATAAACTAGAGACTGCTTTGTGGAAGATTCAACACAAGCATCCTGAAGCATCTTCAAGATCTCAGAGGGTTTTTTTCCTAATAACACAGAAAATTGATATTTGTGTGTTGTTCTTCCACAGACATTTTCACCAGACTCTGTTTCATGACATCTCACTAACATGACCTTCAGTGAATGGTAACTGTTGTCATCTTTGCAGCAAGTACAGATTTATTTGAACATATTTCTCTATTCCTGACATGTTTAGCTAAGACATGCATTACATGTTCCTTTTAATTGACTAACCCAGAATAATTCTGGGAACTTTTTGAAGCTACCTTGTAAACATATATAAACATCCTTTTTTATATATGTGTAAGGGATGCCCAAATGAAAAGTGGACATAAGTCAGAACTGGCAAACATTTATTGCATATCTAAAAGAAATATAAGAAACTAGCTGACCCGGCCATGCGTTGTTGTGGCTCAAATGTATCTATTATAAATGTATAACACTTTCCTTGTGGGGGAAATTTCAAAAATTCCTTCTTAGTGTACATTCTCTTGATGTACCCTATTAAAATGCAATCAAAAACACATCTAAAATAGTATAATAAAAGCAGAGTTCTTCATAGTGAGCCTTAATCCTGTCCCTCTCCCTGCAAGGAAATATCGAAAAATTTCTTTTTAGTGTATATTCCATTGACATAACCTATTAAAACGCAATTAAAAACACAAAAAACAGCATGTAAAATAGAATAAATAGAAGCCGAGTTCTTCACAGTAAGCCTTAATCCTGTCTCTTTCGCCGCTGGGGAATATAGAAAAATCCCTTTTTAGTGTATATTCTGTTGACGTAACCTATTAAAACACAAAAAACTGCATCTAAAATAGTATAATAGAAGCCAAGTTCTTCATGGTAAGCCTCAATCCTGTCCATCTCCCCCAGTGGGGGGAATTTCGACATGTATATTATATAAAAACACGTGCTTATTCGAATGCAATGTTGTGTCAAAATTTCAAAGGAATCGGTAGGAACAAACGAATGTTATATTTTATTTATATAGATAGATAGAAAATGATCTGCTTTAGTCCATTCTCACAGAAAACAAACTTAGGTCGTCAGAGTTAGCACCATCTGTTGGACATAAAAGCCTTATTCCATATATAAAGATATTTTTGGAAGGGGGGAAATGGTGGTCTTCACATATGCCACAATCCTTCATGAGAGTGTATTAAACAACTTCCCAAAGTTTCATGGCAATTGGATAAATGGTGTAGTAATGCATGAAGGACAAACACACACACAGACAGACATACATTCGTTTTTATATATATAGATATCCATGTTTGTTTAGGCAAAGATCCCAGTGTCTCACAAGCAGATCAATGCTTCTTGTGTAGAATTTTGGTGGCTGCTGGCAAATTCTTTGACCCTATCTTTCACCTCATCATCCAACATGAAACTTTGCCTTCGCAAAGATTTATTGAGAGGTCCAAAAATGTGAAAGTTGCATTGCTACAGGTCATGACTATATGGCAGGTGTTCTAGTATCTTCCAGTGGAATTTCTGTAATGTGGCAATGGTTGCACTTGCCAAATGGGGACAAGCATTGTCATGAAGCAGAATGACTTTTTGTGAGAGGAGTCCTGGGCATTTTGACTTTATTGCTTTGAGCAACCGTGACAGAGTTTTGCAATGGCATTCTGAGTTGATCATTGTGTGTGGTGGCATAAAGTCAACCAACAGCAATTGATGCAGTAGAAACTATAGTGTGTATCTGAGATGATCTTGGTTTATCCTGAATTGACTTGCTGCCTTCTCTGTAACTCTTGAATCAATTATTCACTGCTGTTCATCCTAAACAATGCTCACCATAAATGTGCTTCATTCAGATGTCAGCACCCCATTTCCTTCGGCCGCTAAAAATCAAGCTACCATCTGTTGTTCAATTCTGATGTTTCCATCATAACTAAATCAATATTAATCTGTCAATTACTGGAGATAAAATCTTAATGCAGTTCGCACTTCACTAATGTTGAGCTTACCTGCTCATAAGATGGCCCACCAATTGCTACTTTGTTTGATGAAATATGACACAAATCTACTTTTCATTTGGGCAACCCTTATATATACACTTAAAGATAGATAGCTGTATGCAAAATATGCAAAACTTGACATATAGCTATCTATGGCATAGTTGTGTGCCAAGTTTTGCATTAGTTGGACAATTCTATCTGGTTGTGTAACTTTTTTATCAGAGTATTAAATTTGATTTACTTATGGAATATATTTCATACTTTTAAAAAAAGAGAAATAAATTTAGAAAATAAAAATCTTAACTAAACAAATGAATGATAAATGAATATTATAATAATAAATGCTTTAAATTTCATATTATTAATTTCTATTAAATTTTTAGTTGTTTAAAACTCATATGGATTACATGGAAAGAACAAAAATTCTGTTTGGAACAGAAAGATTGGAAGCAATTACAAATAAATCCAGGTAATGGTAAAATTTTTGTAAATTATATTTTTAATGTTAATTCAAATATAGAATTTTAATTTAATATTTATGATGATCTGATGTAATATTAATTTTAATCCGTTATTATTTTATCATATTCAACAATAGTTTAAAATCACTGGTGAATTTTACTTAGTATTTTAGAAAATAAAAGTAATTACAGAATCATAATGTATTACTTTTTAATTTACTCTGTTATCATCTATAATAAATAATATCCATGTCCCATATAAATTTAATGAATGAAAAAACTATTAATTACATATTAATAGTTTCAAATTCTTAGAGTTAATCACTTTAATTAAATTTTAAATATTTTTTTAGTATGTAAATATCAAATTTTTACTTATTATTAGTATTTATTAAATCTTTTCAATATGAACTCAAATATGAACTCAAATATGAACAATTGTAAATTTATAAAGATATAATTATGAATACAGGTGTTTCTTGTTTCTCAATAAAACATCTTTTGGTTTTCAATACCCAAACCTTGTATAATATATGTAGGATTTTCTTTCCATCTTGTCTCCTACTTTTGAAACTTCACTTGTGCTTAGTCCAATAAAGACACTTAATTGCTTACTAAACTAACATTTAATTGTGACACCAGACATTACAATTAACGACATAAAATTGGACATTAAATTTGGATCGTTTTGTCTTAGTGGAGGAGAAAAAAGTCTCATCTGAATTCGTCTTCCATCTTTTTCCCACCTTTTCTTTCAACCATCGTCTGGCTGCTACTCAAGCTCGTTGGCAGATGGCACCCCATGGGGTTCCGCTCTCCACCTATATGTAACATAGATAGATACATTTTTCAGCCAATGTTTATTTAAGAAAAATTTTTATTTACATACCAAACATTCAGTACATTATCATTGACCAAACAACAATATATAGGAAAAGTTATAAGTTACATTCCAAATACAATTGGTTAGAACATTAGAATCATTTATAGACATTTTGAAAAGTGTACTGTGTCAAGAATTGAATACACATCTTAAAAGCTTAAACATATTTTTGTGATGTCACCACAATCAAATTAAAACTTTTAGAGGCTGTAAGCATTTAAAAGATTTTGGTACCCATTTATTGTATATGTAATTCAACATATAGACAATAATAAAACATAAAATAAAATTTTATTTTTCAAAATGAATGATGCTAGCAAATACTTTAGTTTTTACTTATTGTGGGACTCCCTTTTCTGGGCTCTGGGTTGGAACATACAGTGCAAAACTGCAAGTAGTACAGTTTTGTACTGTATGTTCCATGGTAAAAATGAAAAATTTCTGTGATGTTCCATTTCTTTAGTTCCCTAAGCATATGCTATTTTGCCTATGGTTATTTGAGTATTTGAGTATTGTTTTTTTGAGCCTGTTTGGGCTCAAACAACACTACTGAGATGCTGTAGCAACTGGAAACTCGTCTTTATGTGGGAAGCTCTTCTCACAACAACCTTGGAACTGTGCAACACTCACACTCGACCTGCCCAATATATGGTCACCCTATATAAATAGTTAAACAGCAATTTACATCGATTGTTACATCGATAACATGGATCTGCATCCATGCATGAGCCACATCACATCATCACATCAAACATAATTGAAGTTTGTAGCTTGCTCATAATGGTTTTTAATTATAAAAATTTTTAATTTAAATAATATGTGTTTCATTCACGTTAGAACATTTGTGTTTGATTTTAAATTTTTGTTTGCCTGACGATGATGAACATGGGTTTGTTGAAAGCACTACTATATGAAAAGCTATTGATAATGCTATACTCAGTGAGTTTTCCTTCCTGCTAACTTTATAATTTTTTCTATTTAAAATAATGAGTAATTCTGGTTTATGCTTTTTCATAGAAGGTCTAATTTCAGGAACAAATTACTGATGTTAAGTAGAGATGTCTGCACGTACAATTGTATTTACATTACTGTCTGCCAATATTTGCATTCTTTATATGGAACATCTGCCTTTAAAATTAGTAAAAATATTTTATAAGAATGGGTACAATGAGATGGCTCCTCTATTTCTCCTTTAAGCCATATGTAGGAGCTATATACTATTTGGAAGATCATACAATTTTTAGAGAAGTTAGAGTTTTTGTTTGTTTTTTATGTGTGTTTATTATTCACTTGCATGAAGAAGGATGAAGATAGTAAAATTAGAAAGAAACTTATTTAAAAGAACACAATGTTAGTGAATCAATTGGTTGGTCAGTTGATCTAAATTTGTTTCATACTGTATCTTGCCCACCTGAGACAAAATCCTGTGTGTGTTCTTCATGTAATACCATTTCTATGTATCTACTAAAGATAGAAGGGTATAAAGACTTAGACCATAACAGATTTCAAGTAAATTTTAGATTATATTTTATAAATTGTTTAGGCAAAGAGGAATTAATATATTTTTTTAGTTTATTATATGAGAGATTTATTAACTAGTAGTCTATTTATTTATTTTTTACTTGGTCTTAAATATAAATATTTAATTTATAATATTTATTTTTATTTTCAAATTATAAAGTATTTTAATTAAAATGATTTTGAATCTAAATCTTGTTTCTTCAAGTAAAATATTTATTACCTTATAGAAATTAGTGTTTTATTTAAATTTTAAATATTTTAGGCAAGGTTTAAATTTTTCTGGATTACGAACAGAATCATCGTTATATTCAAATTCACTAAACACTCCTACTAAATCAATAGTAAGTCTTGTTGATTTTCCCAGTATTGTTTCACCTAATGCTAGTTCAAGCTCAAATACTAGTTTGAAAAGTGAACTCCAAGTAAGTTATATTCTCTTATGATGATACTGTTAACAATATTTTTATAATTAAGTATTGAAACTCTTAAGATTTTATACTAAAATAAGTTATATATTGTGTATTTATATATTTTAGGATCTTCAGTCTTCATCAGCAGTTACTTCACCAACTAGTACGAATGCTGAGTCAAGAGACTCATTACAGAAATATTCTCGAAATCGAAATAAAGAAACATCAGAGAAGGGACAACTAACTGACATTATATTACAGAGTGATCGAAGTACAGCTACAAGTAAGTTTATAAATTATTGTTTAAAAACTTTTTAATCATATATAATTCTTCTTAATAAAATTTCAAATAGGAAAAAACTATTTGCAATTAATGATACCAGTCATCCTAAAAACATTACTAAACATACATGATTATTATTATATGTATAATTTTAAAATGTTATACATAGAATAAATTCATTTACTTAAGAATATGAAATAACACAATGAAAAAATTAGATACTACTTTATTTTTTTAATTAATTAATTGTCAAGTTGATTCTAATATTTTAAAATCAAATTTAAATAAATTAAACATGTATAAAATTATAATAGGTGAGCCTGATGTTGCCCAGGCAAAAAATAACAACAAAGATTAAGATTATTAGATAATTTCGTACTTCTATCCCTCTTTATTTCAGCTTTTTTGCTTGCCATAGATAAGGTGTGTTTCTGTTTTTGTTACTGCATTGCTTCATGGAGATAACCGAGAATGCCAATATGATAGCTTCATGGACAAACTTATAATGTACCAGACCTTTCACATAAAAAAATTACAAGCATTATCTTCCTCTTGAATCTGTCAAGGCAAAAAAATTTTGCCTATGGGAATAGGTTAATTTATTTGATTTGATGAGGTGTGTTGACTCAGAGTTGTACAAGAAACACCAAGTTTTACCATCAATAATCATTCTGTTTAAAATATATGAGTCTTTATCAACTTTTTCAGTCAGTTCTCTGCTGATGAATTATTTTTCTTTGCATTGCTTAACCTGTTAACTTTCTTTGAACACATTGTCAAGTTTTCATGAACAATGATGTGTATAGACCCATTCACAATTTCCAAAATGCTGACTAGATTGCATATTGATTGTCTGTGGTTTGATCTCTTTGAAAACTAGGAAAATCATTTCTCCTTCTCGCTAAAGCTGACCTATGTGGATAGAGATCATTCTCTGTTGACTCAGTTTTTTTAAAACATTTATGCCATTTGTACACATTAAATGTTTTAATAAAGTTTTTATTAAGTTTGGCACAGAATATAATTTTGATTCACTACTCACGATGCAGTGAATCAAAATGTTCATTCCAGAATTCTAATAGTGCGCACTTATATACTCCAATATTTTGGTATTTTGTGTTTTAATCCATCTAAGTGCAGCAGATGGTCAAACAATAATGAAATGTTTAAGAAAATTGTTTAAAGCATGGGTACTCACAATTACAGCTATTACTAGGAAACATCAAAATTTTGATTTATTTTTGCTTTACATACATGTATAAACATCAGTTAAAATTTTAAAATTTATCATGCTTGCTTATTTAATTATTTATTTATTCATTCATTCATTTAAAGTTTTGAATGTAAATTTTAGAAGGTGGTTGGATAGATGGATTTGATTCAGATATTAGTGATATTGCACAGCCTGGATTTTCTACCAGTCCAGAATTAGAAGATATTGAAGATATTTCACAAGATTTGAGTTTTGGTCCTGAAACAACTCTTAAAAGGTATCTTATGTTTACAATTATGAACATTTATTAAATTAGTAGAATATGTATTTGTTTTAGAATAGTGTAATTGAATAATACAAATATCTTTCATTCTATTGATATTCTTAGAAATTTTAAAGAAATATGAAAGTAATCAATTTAGAATGACTAAAACTTAACTTGACAAACTCAACAATACTCCAGAAATTTTTATAATGAAATGTTTGAGTAGAAATTGATACTGAGTCACAACTTGGATTATGCAAATTTTAGAGGTTTTACATCATAATTAAAGTTAATAGTACTGCCATTCAAAAATTTCAAATAGAATCACCAGAATTTAATGTTATCAACAGGAAAATCACTGTGAAAAACTAATAGAGTATAAGAATGGTGTTTCTAGACCTGAACATGGTGACACAATTGTGAATTAAAGTATAGTCAGGCATTAGTCTCTATTCATCAGTTAACATTACCTCAGTAAAATTCTAGCCACTCCATTCTTCTTCACTACTATTGATGTATATTCTAAGTGGAGATTGCATAATGTAACTGGGGTCAGATCTGTTTTGAAGATGCATTTCCACATTCAAGTTAAAACAATTTTATATAATTTGGACAATAAATAAGTTTTTCTACTTTACAGACTTTCAAAAAAAAAAAAAAACATTGGGTTGTTATGAAATGTTAATGTAGTTCTAAGTTCATTTTTGTTTTGGAGAATTTGTTGAATCTTGAACATTTGATTTTTTTTTCTTTTTTTTCAAAAATCCACACACAAACATTCTTTGTGGTTACGCATAAACAAATTTAAATTTTTACATCATGAATGGATAAACATTTATTTATATTGTGTTGAGTTGTATTGGAACAAATGTTTGGCATTTAACATTAACAAACTGAAATTTAATTCTGAAAAGCAGGAGTGAGAAGACCTCTCTACAAAAGTTCAAAATTCTTCAGTGGAACAATCATATGGTCATTCTGTGTGCATTACCCTTTTGACGACTGTTGTAAAACGGCACCAGTTGTATGCAGTGACATGCTGTGGGAAGTGATTGAGGTGCATTCACCTCGTCATATTGAACATATATATTACAATATATAACAAAATGTTCATTTTGTTATATATTGTACTTTATACTTAAATGTGTGATATATAAATGTATGTGTATTTCTACACAATGTTTATATATATATAAAGAAAATTTTGGATTGTTTGAGAAGTCCCTATGATTGGAGATCTTTACTACCAACTATGTTTTGGTAGAAGATACTTGATTGATGAATTAATTAAATGTGATGATCTACAATAGGATAAATGTAGTAGTCTGGTTAGTGTACAGACAGATCAAGAATGCACTGAAACAATTAGCAAAAATTATGAAACTTTATTACATGAATGGCTTCAATTCTGTTGTTGCATTATCAGTTATATTGAAACTATCACTTGTGCAATGTTCAAAGAAAGCTATGCTTCACTTTATCAGTAAATTTGAAGACATGGAACTATGCATATCAGAGATGCCAATGCAATAGCTGTAGACAGATATACACTAAACTATCACAGAAGATATCAATTTTAAGTGTATCTGTAGATTGTTTGAGACTACTTGGATAAGGATTTTTGATGTTTATTATACGAAGCGTGCAATGCCATAAGGTTGTAAATGCCATTTTTCTCAAAATACGTTTTATTGAAGAAATGAATTTTAAATGCAATGTTTTTTCCTACAAAAAAATATTGTGGCGATAGTGGCGCTCTAAGTGGCTATATTTTGAAGATGAATTTATGTGCAAGCCATAACGTTTTAAGTGCCAAAGTGCAAGCCACGTGACTTTTGGCACGTAAAATGTTACGGTTTACATTTACATCATTTTGTTATTCCAATTTGTAACGCAGTGAGTTTTTTACGCAGAACCGGATAACTGAATCCAGTTTATTAATAGTTAACCTGTATCACCTTATTATTTGATATTTCAAAATGATATTCGGACTTCCATTAATCTTTCAAATTTGAAGTTTTTAAATACATTTTAACTTTTATTACACTAAATTAATACCTTATTGTTTATATTTTCCTTTATTTATCATAATTATATTACAATTGATAAAGATTACAGCCCAGTTCAAGTACCAAAACTGTGGGCCCAACATTGTTGAAGCCAGGAAGCAGTCACTAATAGATTATTGCCAGTTTTTAATGTTAAAATTGATATTGAATTTGTAAATTGTGTTTAATAATTTAAATGTAAGTTTTTGGTATTCAAAACTGTTTTTCAGCTGTAGAAACATTAATTTTATGATTGCAATTGTTTTTGGCATTTACAACTTTATGCACTTGCACAATTTTGGCATTTACAACGTTATGGCTCTAACCCTGTTTTTAAACTTTTTTTGTTTCCTTACCATCATACTTAGGTGTTTGAAATTAAACCCAATGTTTTATTCCAAAGTGTAAATTGTTAAAATAATTTTTATAGCATTTGATTAAAGTTTGTTCATTAGAAAAAGTGTTTTTTCTCTCTCCTGAAAAGTTTGTTTTTTGGCATTTACAACATTATGGCATTGCACACTTCATATATGTTCCTGTACAGTCTTTATTGAGTTCAAATATTACAGGATAGGAATTCTAAACAGTACATAATCTTTGCAATTATTTTGCTGGTTCAATACAAAGCCCTTGAAAATGGGCCATCACAAATTCTCTTGATGGACAAGGCACATTTGACATTAATAGAATAAGTAAACATCAAAAACTGTGTTCAGCCATTGATGAACAGTTTTTGATGTTTACTTACTCTGTTAATGGAAATGTGCCTTGCCTATCAAGAGAATTTGTCATGGCAAATTTTCATTGGCTTTGTATTGAGATATTGAAGGCACCCATTTGGTTTGGAGTCACTAGTCCTTTCTGATGGTTTTTCTTAAGATGCTATACTATGGAAACTATAAACTATAGTTCAAACTCTTGTAGAAACTGGAAATTATAACAGAAAGTAGAAACAACAACAGAGGAACCTTGAGTTACTTCCAATAAGTATTTAATAAGACTAACAGGAAACTACAGATTTCCAGCATTGTAACCAATTGCTGTACAGAAATATTCGTGCTTCCAGTAATTGCAGAAAGATGTAAAAGAATGCACTGGACAAGTATCACATTTAAGATAGTGTCTTACTATATGTGATGTGAAAACAATACTTCAATATCATTTTAGTGACTACATCATATCCTCACATTTTCTTTCTTTATGGCATGTTTTTCCAATTTTATCTTTATGGATTTCTGACTGGAGGTTATCTAAGGTCAGTGTTAAGATCATTTTTATATTATAAAGGAACTGAAAAAAGAATATTCTTTCAGAACTGTATCATTTGCTGTATGCAGTGTGTTATTGATAATGATGCTGTATATATTAAACATTTTTTATATCTTACAGGAATGAAATAAAGGACCATCAACTATCATTTTATTTCATTCCTGCAAGAGATATAAAATGTTTGATATATCCATCATCATTATCGATATTGTCATTTCTTTCAACCATATTGTATACATTTGTTAATCATTAGTAACAGAAGGTTGACAAAGAAAGATCTGCCACTGACGACTAATTCAGAATGGGTGGAGGCTAGTGGCTAGTAACTTGACTACATTTTAATTTGTGATAATGCTGTTATTTTTAGATCTAGTGATACTGTTCTAATATCATATGATGTTTCCATAGTTATTTTCATGCTGATAACATTAAATTCTGGTATTTCTAATCAAAATTTTCCTGTTACCATTATCTGTAACAATGATATATAACTTACTTTCAATTTTGCATATCCCAAGCAGAGGTCAAGGAGTACCTATTTCCACTCAAATCCCTTAATTACAACAATCTCTGGAGCATTTTGAGTTTATTCATGATAAATCAGCCAAATATCAAATATAAATAGCTTTAATAAATAAGCAATAATAAATATTAAGATATTTATCATTAATATTGACATTATGTTCTAATTCATTCAATGCAAATTATTTAGAGAACACAGAAGACCAAATACTTTGTATCAAGAATTAAGTTTTCATGATAATGATGCTCTTGGTGAAAATGATGAAGGAGCTGATATTACAGGTATTTAAAAGCATTGTGAATTCTTAAATTTTATGTCTAGATTTTAAAATTATCAAGATAATTATAAGCATCTATTATTCAAAATACAGTAAGACCCCACTTAACACTGCCTCAATTAATGCTGATTCGATACAACATAGCCTGCTCAAAGCCTAAAAAAAGCTCAAAATTTATGCTGATTCAAATTATCCTGTCATTTCATTGATTCGTATATAATATGATTATTTACAAACACGAACCAATTGGCAAAAAGTGACAATTTGTCATAGAGCTGTACTTCCCTTAAATCTATGTTTGTTTTGTGCAATTTTGGAAAAAATATATCATTATGGATGCCGTAGGAAATATCGACTTCGCTTGGCAAGAATTAACTGATAAATGCATGAACAGCGTGTGGAAGAAGTTATGGCTGAAGGTATCCAAGAATTTTCATCGAGAAGAGTCTATCGCTGTATCGTTAGGGTGACAAAATTGTCAACTTAATCGATACAGATGTAGACGAGCAGGATATTGGGGAGTTACTGCAGGTTTCTGGTAAGAGCCTTACCAACGATAATCTTCAAGAACTGGCAGAACAAGGAATTCGTGTATAACTGGAAAATAGTGATTCTGAAAACGAAGAACCCAAAGAACTTGCTACAGATTTCCTTGATAAAAGTTTGGTAACAATAACCAAAATTGTTGATCAAATTGTAATGAATGATCCAGATTTTGAAAGGAGGCAAAAGCAAGATGAGGCGTTGTGGATGCAATCGCCTCACCGACATTTGCTTAACAAAAGAAAAAAGCAACAAATGAAACTACACAACTTTATTGCAAAAAACAAGAATTTCAGAAAAGCCAGGACCTTCTTCACAAAAAAATGAACTTTATATTTCTGTGTGCATATGTTTATATGCTATTTAACATATATTATTATGCAAATGAATATAAAAATGACTTAAAATTAAAGTAAAATCTGTTTATTTTTGGTCATGTGTTCCCCTTTCCCTATTTACTCTGTGTTAAAATGACCTTGTTTAATGCTGTTTCATTTAGCACTTTGTCGTCTAGGAACATACCCCCACGTTAAGTGGGATCTTACTGTACATTCACATTTTTCACATAATATTTTAAGAAAACAAAACTATAATAAATAAATTATTTTTAATACAAAAAAATATTAACTAAATCTAAATATGATAATGAATGAATGTAAAAAGTTTATTTGCAATATTTTAGGCATTAACACATTGATTACTTTTTGATACTGAATAGCATCTTTTGTTTATTATCTGATTTGCTAATTGGCAACATCAAGTGAGAAACTTCATTTTTTTGGGAGTTATGCAAAATACCATAAAATTATTTATTTTTATGTAGTAAACATTAGCTAGGTAGTCATACAGTAAGATAGCATCTTATTGCTGTGTGAATTTGAATTTGATCCAAATTCCCATAACTTTTAATATATAAAATAGGTTAAAGCATTGATTTCTAAATCCTGCTCATATTAGCCATTTCTATCATGAATGAGATCTGCATGTACTGCAAAATTGAGGCTAGCCATATAATTATTGTGCTAATACCTTGTGTTAAAAAATTAAATCAAACTTATAAGTAGTACGATCCAAAAGTTCGGGAAGTTGGTGTAAAATTCCTTACCTTAAAAAGTTTATATTGCCGATGCACAACCACCTTCAAAGTAATCACCTTGGACGACGATACACTTTTGCCAGCACTCGTATAACTTCTGGAAGCACTGCTGAAAGCCATTTTTTGAAACCTCCCATAAGGCCTGCGATGCTGCTCTCTCACCTCATCTGATGACACAAAATGGCGTCCCTGCAAATGCTTTTTCATTGATGGAAACAAATAAAAATCACATGAAGCTAAGTCCAGTGAATAGGCGTAGTGTGGAAGCACATTAATTTGAGTTTTGGCGAGAAACTGTGTGACCATTTGGGACCGATGTACAGGTGCGTTGTCACGCAGAAGGTACCAGTCTCCACTTCGCCAGATCTGCGGCTGTTTACAACGAATGGATTCCCTCAAACGACATAAAATGTCTAGATAACGCTCCTTGTTTACTGTTCTGCCTTTGGGAATGAATTCTGAATGAACAATTCCTTGAGAATCAAAAAATACCTCCATCATGACTTTCCCTTTGCTCCGATCCTGCCGGAATTTCTTCGATCGTGGTGAGGAGGGTGATTTCCATGTTGAAGAAGCATGTTTTGATTGGATATCTAATAAATAACACCACGTTTCATCACCTGTTATGATGTGGTTCAAAAAAGCTGGATCCTTATCGGCTTTGTTGATTAAATCACCCGATATTCTCATTCGTTCTTCCTTTTGTTCAGAAGTCAAAAGTCAAGGGACAATGTGCTGAGACACTCGGTGCATGTTAAGATCTTTCGTTAAAATACGCTGGCAACTAGTCTTTGATAAGTGAGTAGCCTCAGCAGTTTTTTCAAGGGTTAGGCGACGATCTTTGCGAACACATTGAGAGACCAACTCAACATTTTTTGCATTTCGTGAAGTTGAAGGTCGGCCAGAACGTTTATTGTCTGTGATGGATTCTTGGCCCTCTTTAAAACGCCGATGCCATTCGTACACCTTCGATTTCACCATGGTAGAATCGCCATACACCTTTCTTAGCAATTTTAAAGTCTCCGTAGGTGTTTTACCTAAACGCTGACAAAATTTAATGTTGCAGCGCTGTTCTTGAAACTCCATTTTTATTACGTCGCAGAACAAAGATAACTATCTCTGGAAGAAAACAGCAGTGCTCGCGGTTTAATCAAGTGACATGGGCGAAACAGACCTGAACACGTAGGGGTGGTTTTGGTAGAATCCATTTCATATGCTATAACTTCAATTACATTCTTTTGTTGTCATAGATTACTGCATTCCCCAAACTTTTAGATCATACCACATACATGAAGACATTTCCCAGGAGTTCTTCAATTTAAAGAAATATAGACATACATAAAAAAATTTAAGAGTATTTTCTATTCTCCTGTTTCACAGACTAATCCAGAAGTAACAGTCAAAAAACTTGAAGAAAAAATTATTCTAGGACATCAAAAATAGAATATTAAAAATTATTTGTGATAATTTTTAATATTCTGTTTTTAATATTCTATTAAAAGATTGGCATTTTGATCATGTTTTAACTTTGTGAGTTAAAACATGATCAAAATGCCAATCTTTTAACAGAGGCTATGACGTCTTCACAATAAAAACAATGATTAAAATTATCTACCGTGTCTTGTAGCATATTTAACTGCTTGGCCTTCTGTTGGCCCTTTTGGTTAATCTTGGGATCACTTTGCATAAAGTCATACATGAAGACAACATTTCCCAGGAGTTCTTCGATTTAAAGAAATATAGACTTACGTAAAAAAAGTTTAAGATTAAATTTTTTTATGTAAGTCTATATTTTTTTAAAATTAAACCAAACTGTTTAATAAACTTTTCAGTTTGTTTCTGTATATCTATTATCACATTTCTTGCTTTTATGAATTTTTTTTATTTCTGAAATTGTAAATTTACATTTTCTTGTAAACAATATGTTATAATAATTAGCATTGCATTCCAGTTTTTCTAAACTACAGTTATATTGTTGATGAATATACTAAAGAGTTAACTTAGTTTAGTGACACTGAATACCATTTTGGTATTCAAATTTTATATTATATTTTCAAATATATAGAATTTTAAAGAATAGTATAAATTTTAAATAAATATAAATACTTAAGTATTTTTATTTCTCACTTTTTTCTCTTACAATACTGAGAAACTTTTTTATTTGAAAATGTCATATTTGAGGATTTTGATAAAGTAAAAATTTTTTTTGGAGAAACATTATTTTTCAGAAGTCTTAGTTTTTGAATTTTAGTAGTATGAATTATTTTTTCAGATTTAAAAATTTATCTTACTTTAAAATGTTTTATATTCAAAACTTTAAATTGTATTTATTATTATTATAAACGTAAAACAATGATTTGAAGTACATAAGAATAAGACCTTATTTTAAAATCATCCTCCTCCTCATTGTAATGTGTAGGCTTAAGCAGTGGTCACATCTAGCAATTTATAGCCATGCAGGCAACTGCAACAAGCACAAGTTGCACGCATCTTGTCATGGTCACATTATTTGTTGGCATTGCAACTCAGAAACACATGACCTTATAATAAACCAACATCCACTTTGTCTGCTATCTTTTTTCTTTAATACAAAGGAACATTGTTGGCAAATGGTGGTACTTTTTACTTAATTCTTTAGCTATATTTAAAATAATATTGTCATTACTAAACTAAACACAATCAACATTTTATATTCAGAAATCTAAAAATGATACAGTACTTGCAATTAATGGTGAGATTTTTACTTATCTCATGCCATGCCTGTACTCTTTTATTTTTTCTTTGACAAAACACAGAATTAAAACTTCAAGCATTCGTGAGCCCAAGAAAGCTCAATCAACCTCAATTCTAATGTTGTACCAGTCGATATTTTCACTTTCTGCATGATGATAACCACTTTCAAAGTTGTCACTGTATGATGTTCAAAGGCATTTCCTGATTAGATGTGTGTTTGCAATGAGCACAAGTAGAACAAACTTTTTGTTTCTAGTTGTGGTTGAAGTTGTGCTGGTTTTCTAAGGGGTTTACTAGTTTATAGGAACAGTCATGGCAGTTGCAGTTGCCTGCACAGCTGGAAATTGCAAGGTGTGACCATGGCTTTAGTGACCTGTTCTGGTCTTAATTCATTTTTTTTTTTTTTTCCAATCTTATTTGATTCCTGTTTTTACTCACCAGATGATATTACAAAATTTTTCTTATATAGCTTTTAGTTACCTACTTGTTCTCTATGCTCTTTTTATTTACTTATATTTATATACTCTATTTAATATGAGTCTATTTTTAATTATTTTATATATATATATTTTTGTTTGTATCTACAATCCCCATTCTATACAAAAGTCAAGAATATAATTATTGAAAAAATAAATGTTTTCTACTTACATAATTGCATTTCAGAAAAATTTTAGAAAATTATAATAGAGAATTTGGAAAATTATTTTTTTGGTTTAGTTACATTTAATTTTTATTACATGTTGTTTGATTCTTATTATAACTTAATTCTGTATAATGTAATTTTATTGTAAATGGAAATTTGATATTTTTGAAAATATTTTGAGATTTTTAATATGTGATTCTTGAACCATAAGAATATTTTTAACCAGTAACATTACATTCTAACCTTTTAAACAAAAAGTATAATTTAAATTTTTTATGTTTCAATGATATTTAATAATCAATATTTTGATATATTTTTGGAGAATACATTATTTTAAATTGAACTGAATATCATTTTGTTACAAAATATTTGTAAATAACATTTCTAATTTACAATTTAAATAATGTTTGAATTATTTTTGATTAATTATAATCAAAATAAAATTGAATACTGTCTATATAAAATATTTTATCATAAAAAAATGTTTATAATAATTTAATTTGTTTATAAAAAAAGTTTAAATATATATATGATCTATAATATGAAACTATATATATATAACTATATATATATTAGTATATATATATACATACATACATACAGTGGTGCCTCATATAACGTACTTAATCTGTTCTAGGTACACGTCCGTTAAATGAAACATTCGTTATATGAAACGCATTTTCCCATAGAAATACATGTTAAAACAGCTAATTTGTTCCGCAGCATAAAATAACCGTACTGTATCATAAAAAAATGAACATGGGGTGCGTTCTTTTATTCCTCCGCATAACTCTACGCGAGTGACATTCGTTTAAAAATTCCTGCGGAACATGTTCCTAAATTCTGGTGGGAGTGCATGCCATCGAACGGCAAAAACGGCTGCTTATAGCAGTAGTTTACGGTGGAAAGCAACATGGCGTCCTCCATGGCTCAGATAGTTTCGTTTCCAGGTCTATTATGTGGTTTTATGAATGAGAATTTAGAAATTGTGAAAGTGCGAGTTAGCGCATGCGGTGATGTAAGTGTCTTTACAAATTTTTTTCGAGGCTATTTTGAATGCTCTTTCAACAAATAATTCATTTTATGGTTAAATTTTACAATTGGGACCCTTCTTTTGCCTTTTAAAACTCATATTTTAGAATTATAGATTCCTCCATTATAATACTATCGATAGTGCGGGCGCCGCCATCTTTCTTTCTTTCACCGCCGTTCCTAAATGCCTATAAACAGCAGCGCACTCCTGTAGTACCAGAGATGCAGAGCGACCGTTATTAAAGAACGCACCCCATGGAGCAGTCACCAATTATGCCAGAAAGTCTGTTGTTTGCAGCCAGTCCGTTGCTCGAGTCATGTAACAGCCAAACAGAAAGTCTGTTGTTCCCAGCGTCTGTTATTCGAGGCGTACGTTATACGAGGCACCAATGTATATTATTGTTTCATATTATAGGTCTTATTAGACTAAATTTTTTCCAAGTTTTTGCAAAATTGAACCATAATAGATTCTTATTAGATAAAAGAAATTTATTTAAATTTTATTCCTAATAATATGAGCATTTTATAGAATGGTGTTTTAGTTATTTTTAATGTTGACTCCTACTCAGTAGCATAAATGATCATTGATTTATAAACATTTATATACAAACAATGAAAAAACTCTCAATTAATAAAATGTGGCATTTGTTACTTGAAGTAAAAATGTTTATTAATTCTCATTACAAGAAGAATTAAATTTTGGACTGATATTAGTATTGTAGGAATGAAATAAAACTGAATTTATAATGATAATTTAAATTTAAATATAAAATTTATACAAAATTAAAAACTTTTTAATAGGCTATTGAATGAAAACAATTTTCATGAATGCTAAATTATTTATTTAAGTGAATGAAATTTATTGTATAGTAGGGTTTTTAAATTTACCGACTTTTTCATTTACCGGTAATTTGGTAAATGAAAATTTGAATACTGGTTTACCAGTAATTTACTGGTAAATTTTTGAAAATCGTTCTAGCATGCTTAACGTAACATAAATTTATGTTTAAAATTTTAATTTAAAAAAAAAAAATCTATGCTTCTTCTATTCCAAAATATGGTATTTGTCATATTTTAATTTATGCCATATAAAAATGCAAACTGAAAGAAAATGAGTAATTGTTATTTTTTAAATCATAATAAAATAATTTAGTTAATATTTAAACATTCTTTGGTCTTTAATTCAGCTTCAGGGTTAAATGTTTCATGAGAGATGATTTTTTCTTTATTTGTGTGTGTAATTTTAATGTATTTGTTATAGTTATATGTTATTTTTTCTTAAAATTTCAGCCATTATTGCTATTTCTTGTGCTAATATGAAATAACAATAGATGTAGTTTTAGAAATGTGGTGTTTTATTTGGCTGCAATTTTAAAAAATTGTAGACTATAAATTCCCACTGTCACCCATATGTCTTTTCTTAGTCCCAAAAATGAAGTTAGTTAGATGAAAAACAAGACCAGATATGGAAACCTTAGGAGTAGGAGGTTCCAATTAACTACAGAAGAACTTCTGATGAAAACTGGAAGTCATATTATTTCAATTCAAAAATTTCCTCTTGAAAGGAGTTAGATACATGACTGGCACAATTATATTGCTAACAGGAAAAGTATGATGTACAGGGACAAATTACTACTAATTTGAGGAGGAGTGTATATAATTTAAATTAAATAAATTAAAATTGCAGCCTGACATTGTGACAATGCCACAATAAATAATTGCTTATTTATTTTTAATTTATCTTTGACACAAACTATAATTAAATGCATTTGATAGTTTAGTTCTGTTTGTCAATGTATGAAGTTTCTATGACAACAATAAACAACTAATTTAAATAAATGTTGTAGTATTCAAAAGAAAAAGTATAAATATGACAACTACTTTGGAACAGAGGAAGTATAATATGAATATTTGATATGCTTAAATATTTTTATATGTATATATAAAAAATACCGAGTTATAATAAAAATCAATAGTAATGATAGTTTTAAAGTTACATATTTAAAACCTTAAGTAAATGAAATTATATTTGTGTCATGCTTCCAAAGGAGGATATGTTCATCCAGGAGATTATGCATCTTCGGGTTTGTAATTTATATACATTTTTAAAATATAATTAATCTTTTAATTTTTACAAATTATTATTTCATTATAAATTAATTATTTCTTATATTAAGAGATAAATTAAGTTTAGAAAATATTTTCTTTGTTTCAATTCTTACTAATAACTTCAATTTATTTCTTCATTGTAACATGTAAATGCAAGAGTCTTCATAAAAGAATTTTTTCAGACATTAGTTATTAGTATTGTTGTTAGCTATTTTATCAAAGCAGTCTTCAAATTTACGCATGAATAATTTACATTATTAAAAAGGAAAATACTTTATCAATGTAATTGTAAATGAATTTTTTGAATTTTCTTTCAGAATGGTTCTAATTTCAGTTTCATAAAAATTTTATGATTGTTTTCAATTGTAATACTGTATATTCATTATAAAAACAAAACAGTATTTTTGCAAACACAAAACTTATTAAAAATTTGAATATTAATTGAATGATGTATGATACAATTAGTATATTCCTTAGATAAAATGTGTTTTGATGCAGCTTTTATAGTAATCAAACAAAAAAAATGTGTGCAAGTAAAAAAATGCCTTTGACTTTATGCTAAATTAAATATGCTGATTTTAAATCTGAACTTAGATTTTTCTATCTTTATGTAGATCTTGAAATTTTCTGTTTTGAAATTTTTATATCTACAAGAAAATACTCATTTGTGTGTAAATAACTTTTATTTATCTGTATTTTAATATTATGATGTAAGTGATTACGATGCATATGGTATTAATTGCATAAAATGAATTATATTTCTCTTAAGCTTACAAAATACAAGTTAGCATATGAATTATCATCCTATCCAAATGAGATAAAAGAGTTAGGCACCCTAGTGTGCTACCAGTTATGTTTCAGATTTAACAAAAGACAAACAACAAATCTTACAAACAAAAGAAGGGAGTCTCAATGAGATATCCTATGTCTTATGTAAAGTTGTACTTTGTAAGCTTGAGAAAAATATCCTTAAATATTTCACAGAAACTTCGTATTATACAAAACATGTATGGCTAATGTGTTCATAATTTGGAGGAATAATAATTAAAGAGTTCAAGACTTTAAAAATGGTCAACAACAACAATGATAGTTTGAATCTAAAATTGGAACAAGAAAGTTTTACTTGTGTTCACTTTTTAGATATTAATATTTGTTTTAAGCAATGTGGTATATACACTAGAGCAGAGGTTTCCAACTTAATTTTATCAAGAAACCCTTTTCACCTTAATAAAAAAATATTGGGAACCCTGACAATAACAAATGTTGAAATCCTGCAGATATCAATGAATTAAAGCATACTAAGTAGCCACTTTACACCAAAACAAAATAAAACTACAATTAAAAATAAAATCAGAATTAATTAAATAAAATTGTTTTAAATTTTTACTGATTTGATTTAAATCTTTTAAAAACTGTTTAAAAGTTGTGTTGAGATTTCTAAATTGTAAATAAAATTTATTTTTAAATTTATGTTATATGTGTGCAGTGGTGACAGAAAATTTTGCTTTAATATATATACATATTTAACAATTGTATTTTTATTTATATATTGGATTCTTTTTAAGGCTGTGACGTTTTTGAATGATTTTCTAGCTTTAGTTTATATTTTACTGTTTTTATGGTTTCCATTATTTTTTCAAATAGTATATCATGATTTCAATCTGTTCTGTTGCCGATAAATAAGTTTCCACTCTTTATAAAGCTAAATATTTTTAGCACATATATAGTCTGTGATTGAGTTCTTGTTGATGATCTGAGATTAGAACAAATTTACCTCACGTTCCAAATATGTATTGGCACATTCATACATCACTAGACTCAATAGATTTTATTGTGGAACTACAAATTTTTATTGGTGGAACCCTAGGATTCCATGGAACACAAGTTGGAAACCCATGCACTAGTGTATATATCAAACCTCTTAAATCCTCTGTTGTATATCCCACCATGGTCAAATGACCCAACAAATACAAACTTTCAACATTCAGAGCACTAATTAGAAAAGCCGTTATATTGCTCCAATATACAGGACAGAATAAAAGAAATCAATAGAATCAAAGCAATAGCAACAATGTTTTAGGATAATAAGCATTCACAATAGATGGACTCATCAACAGTTTTGAAGAAAACAAAGATAAAACTCTAAAAAAGATCAATTCAATTAATAAGTTTACATACAATAAAAGGCTGAGTTATATCATGAACAAATTGGTGACCTACAAAAACTTGAAGATAGTGTACAAAAGAGCATCTAATATTTATAACGTTAAGAAATGATAAAGAAAACTTAAGGAAGAACAATCTGGAGTGTAGCCTACAATAACCAACAATTAATAGTCAAAAAATATTATGCTGGTGTTACACAAATAAACCTCATGATATATCTCAAAGAACATAAATACAATGTTGAAAAAGGCCATACTAATACAATATTGGCAACATTGTCACAATTAGAAGGCTCGAATGTAAAGTGGGATGAAGTGAACATTGTGAAAGCATACTCTCTCCATCTCTTGCAATGAAATGGAAAAAATAGAAATATATAAGAGCAAAATTAATGACCAATGCCTGAACACCAAGGATACAAATGCACTGTCCTTTGCATAGAGATAAGTAATAAAAAAGAAATTAGAGCATAAAAACTCTTAACCCCTTCTCAGTACACTTTTTTTCAGGTTGCTCATCCAAAAAGTGTCAAATTTTTTATCTTTGATATTTGATATATTATTAATTTTTATGAAAAAGATGCAGTTTTTTTCATAACAATGTATGACACACATCAAAGTCAAAGAAGCATATAAATATACAGTATACAAAAGTGACTGAGAAGGGTTTAAGTCACTTTTGTATACTGTATATTTATATGCTTCTTTCTATGTCTATCTGACTGTCAGATAGACATATGTCTATTAACACAGATAGACAGTCATATCTATTAACACAGATAGACAGTCAGATAGACTGATATGTCTATCTGACTGTCTATGTTAATAGAGTTTTAATGAATGAAAACTTTTTAACAATTTATATATTTTGTTGTTGCAAGCACTTTCAACATCTATAGAATTTTGATATCTAAGATATATTGTATTTATTTTTGTGTTTTTAATGTTGTATTCATTAAAACTTTATTAACATTGATAGACAATGCTCTTAAAATTTTATCCAATCAGCTTTTCTTTTACTTCTAAAGAAATATAACATAAAAATAAAAGTTTTAGATAATATTTTTTATTTAATATTTCTTAATTTTATTTTTGTTAGTTGTATTTTGTTCATTATACATTTATTTTATTTGTTCAAGTTTAAATCTTTAATTTGAATTTAAGTTTATATGTAAATTTGAATATCTGAATATTCTATTTTTGTAATGATTTATTATCGATTTTAAAAACCTGAAGATGGCCTATGATAATAGTTGAAAAGGTTTGTTTAATAAACAATTTTTCTCAGCAAGCATTAGGTGGAGAAGTAAGATTGTTATTGTAGCCATTCAGATATACTTCCAAATTACTCCTGTCTAGATACTGATCTGATCAGTAAGAATATATTTTGTGTGATTATAGATAATTTTAAATATATAAGCAGAATTTAGTTTGAAGTGCCTTGTCTGTAAAAGTTCCAACTTGATCTAGACATTTCTAAAGTATTGATTAAAACTAATTAATTCTAATTAGTAAAATATTTGGTAATGCTGTTTACTTATAATCTGATTTTCATAATAATTTAATTACTTTATAGACCTATAAATAAATAACCTATATCAATTTGGTAATATTTATTTGTTCTCAATTTATATTGTTTTCTAAAATATTTAATATGTTTGCTACCATGAAATATGTCTCAGTCTTTTTATGTTTTGCATGAGGCAAATCATTTATGCTGCAACTAATAACTTGCTTTTGAGTAGCTATCTTTACTGTTTCACTTAATTATTGTGATTAGAAAGGATATCCTTATTCTACTTGACTCAATATGTTTAAATGTATACAGTATAAAATGACTATAGCAAACATATTAAATTATATGTATACATTTGTTAATAAAAATTAATTATTTTTGATAAAAGAAGAACTTATAAATTTATATTTATTAATAACTTATTAAATAATTTTACGTACAAATTTATTGAAATTAAAAAATTTAAATTAAATAACCACTAACATGTGTTAATTATTTTCTCTTTTTCTAATACTCCTGAAATATAGTTACTGACAACTTTTTTGGTAAGCATATCTTATTATATTTAATAATAATATACATAATTTAATATATAACTATTTTTGCAATCAAATATTTCCTAAATATTAATATTTTAATTTTTAAAACTCAAGTGTCAATAAATATTAAAATATTTATCAATTATTGCTAGAATTAAAAATTTTTTGTAGGAAATAACTAAACATAAAAAATTAAGTTATATTTAAAATTATATGGCATTTCTCTTCTATATGATTATTTTAAACCCAAGATTATTAATTAGATAGAATTAGTTAACAATCGTTGATTCTATTTAAAAATAAACTAGTACTTTCAATCCTTTTAAAGGATTATTTTCAGGTTCTTCAAGTAATACAAAGTTATAAAACTATTATATAATCATTACAGAACAAACTTGGCAGAATGAATTTATCAGAAAAAGTTTAAAATTGAAATTGAAATAAATACACATATTTTTCCATGATAATGTGTTGGAAAAAATGTATTTGGAACACTTGCATTTGTGATATTTAAAATTTATTGCTCACATCACTGTGAATCACTTGCAAATGATTTTCACACTTCCATGTGAACGCATTTAAAAATGTTGATATACCTTAGGATATTTTAGATACCTGTAAACATTTAACTAATTGTAAATTATACACTATTGTTCACTTACATAACCCCTGAACAAAAGTATCAAAAGTATGGAATATTTTGTAATTGTTGTGGGAAAATTATTTTGATTCTGAAATAATCAAATTCACAAAAATAGTATTGAACTTTTAACAATTGACAAATGTAATAGACATCAATAGAATTGGAGGTATATCTGGACTATTGTCAATCCTTTTTAAATACTGTATGTTATCTTCTTGAAACCATTGCTTAATTAGTCTAGCCTTATGGCATAATGTGTTTTCATCCTGGTAAATGAAATCTTCACCAAAATGATCTTCAAATGTTTTAATGACCAAAGATTCTAATAACTCCAAATAACCATCAGCATTCAATGTACTATTAAAGATGCCTTCTCGCCAACTCCTTTATAGTCTATATATTACACTTTTAGAAAATTTGGCTGATGAATTTAAACAATCAAAATGAAATTTTTCATCTAATCTTCTGTTGTATACTGTTGTACTGCCATCATCATCATATCCAATACAGATTTTTGATTCAGCTGTGAACATAACTTGTTGCTAGTCATTAACAGTGCAGTTTTTATGACTTTTGGCCCATTTCAGACTATCTTTCTTTTATTTTTTGTCATATAGGGCTTTGTTTTAGTTTTAGTTCTAGTAGTAACTTTAATCTGCTAGTCTTATCCTTACTGTCATGTTTGATACATTAACACCCTTTGAAAATATTTGGAATATTCTGAAGAAAATGGTGTCTAAAATTGAGCTACAACCATAGAAGAATCAAGAGAGTCAAAGAATCATGGTCAGAAGTTGATCCAGAATTATGTAAAACATTTATTTCTACAATACCACAAAGAATTATGGCTGTAAATAGAGCAAAAGATGGCCCTATGAAATATTAATCATAGTATTTCATATTTTTGTTTAATGTTTTTCATGATTCCATGCTTTTGTTCAGCTCTGTCTAAAATGCTATAACTGTGTAATTTATGAAAATATCTTCACTATGTTTGGTGTGTAAATACTTTAATATGTCTATTACATTTGTCAATTGTTAAAGTTCAATAATATTTTTGTAGATTTGATTATTTTAGGATCAAAATAATTTTTTCACGACAATTACAAAATATTCCATACTTTTGTTCAGGTGTTGTATAGTATCCTCCATGCATCTGATAAAGAATCCTAATACCTGATACTAATTCTTATAAACATCTTACTGGTGACAAATGGAGCAGTGGGATGCATGTCATCCCAGCTATAAACAAGAGACTGTTATTAATACAACACATAACAGATACACTTCAAGATTCCTCAGGTATTCACTGAACAGGAAGATGATATTAAAAGAAGAGGAATTTGTTAATACCTAAGAATTTGTTCAAAGAATTTCTTCTTTTGAATAAATTCTTAGGTACTAAGATAGACTGGAGGGCATACAAAATCATCAGAACAATTTCTCACCCTTCTCATGCCAGCATTGTAGAAAAATACAAAATTTTTACAAAATTTTGTATTTTTCTACCATTAACAATATGTGTTTAAACAACAGAACAAGGACTTCTCATTTTTTCTTGGCAATATTTTTAATCTTTTGCTTGATTGTACAATTTCCATAATTGTAGTCCACCTTTCCTTGCTAAAATACAAAATAAAAGCTGGAAGAGATAACTTGTAAAATCAAAACCATTCACACTTTTTCAGCAAATGAGTTTCATAAACAAATGTTTTTGGTTTATTTTGTAAACCTGCCTCAGATTTCAAACCACACTTTGTGGTTTGAAATCTGAGGTTTGTTTCACTTTGGAATGTTTCAAACATTTGATGACATTATTATTTATAAAATATTTTGTAATTTTGTATACATAAAGATATATTTGAAAATGTATATATTAATAAAAAACTGAATACATAAAGTATAAATAATGAACAAAAATTATTGTGGCATTATCACAATGCCAGGCTGCAATTTTTAATCATATTTTTAATTTAATTAATTTAAAATATATGACCTGGATCTCAAATTAAGTCTTTCCCCTATACATCATAGAACAGTCATGTGGAAACAGGATTGCAGTGCTCCCTTGGGTCAGGTTCTGACACCACCTGTGCTATTCTGGGAGCACAAGAACCCATTTCTGTGAATTTTTTTCATGTTCCTCCTGCATGGTTGAGTGATATGTATGTGGGACCTCATGGAGTCTGGTACGGAGGAGGGAAATAAGAGAGGCAGGGAACCCTGGAAGTAATGTACTCACCAACTCTATTAAATAAAACAATAAACATTTAATTTAACATAAGCTGGTTATACAGATACGTGTGACTTAAATAATGACATAATAAGATTTATCAATAATAGTTAGATTATAGACTAGTCTGCTAAGATATCTGTGGGAGAGAGAGAGTTTTAACTTAACCTTCATAGGTCAATCAAAATACCTGGGGCCGTATCCTGGTCACCTGTCTCTGGTCTCTCGTCTCTCACAAGCTGGTCACTGATTGGCTAATCATTTGTTTACATCTTGAGAGATTATTGCATCTCTCAAGACACGATGAATCTCTCAAGAGATTCTGGACAACTTTTTATCTCAAATATTCTCTCATTTTGCAGAGACGAGCGGATAGTTGTCTTTCAACTGGTCTTTTGTCTTTGGCTTCGATTTCATTATATCCGATATGCATGACTGGATGCTTCTCGCACTGTACAATTGTATTAGAGTACATTCTCTATCTTGGGAAAGAATATTTTGAGAGAGAAAATGCTTCAGATTTTTTTCCAGTGCCTACTTGGAAACACTACTGATTCCATTTTTTTAATTATTCTACATCAATTACTGAACTATTGAATACGACGTTAATCTACTTTAGATAGTTAAGGAGAAATTAGATGGTAATATTTTGAAAAATATCTAAGTATGCACACTTTTCTAACTTAGGTTATTAAAATTTTTATTTGTTAAGAGACAAATTGACATTACAATCTGTAAAAACGTTATAAAACAAAAAACATATCTTCGCCTAAATTATGTGCTTTCCTTGCCACATGATCTATAATTACATACTCTGCATTTTTGAAAACTTTATAATTTCATTGATTAAAATTCTATATTGTATTGCATATGCAGATGACCCGAACATGTATAATCAACCTAATAGAATTGTGATGTCAATAACAAAGAGGAGATTGTTAAAAATAACCAGAATCACCAGAATCAGAGAAACTGCCTCTGAGAGAAGAATTTCCTCTCTCATTTTGACATCATCTGTACTTGAAAGAAGAGACGAGAGATAAATGACCAGAATACAGCCCGCGGATTCTTGAGATTTGGTGATCACTGTCTGGTTTGGGTGTCCTGGAGAGATAGTCTCTTACTTTCACTGAAGAGTCTTGATAATAATTCGTAATATTACTAGTCACAACTGGTTAAGTCCATTGTCCTTTAATCCGGGTGGCAGCTGGATTGGTGGGAATTTGCTTATCTGAACTGGGATAGGTGCCAGACTAACTGAACTAGACTGAGAGATGACCTTTTCAATCTTTTTTTGGTCCTGTGTTTTTGTCTTCTTTCCAAGTCAAGATGTTAGCAAAAAAAGGCAATATTGGATGGACAACTCCTTTGTCATCCAATCTCAACTTTTATTCTCTACTTCTGAATGAATGAATGCTTCAGGAAGAAGAGTTGTTTAGAAAGGAAGTGTTATCATAGAGAGAATCTAGTTACTTTCTTGTTGGTTTTTCCCAGTTTTGTTCTTTTTATTTAACAACTTTATTGAATTAATATTTTAATTTAACAAATTGTAGCCTGGGATCTCACATTTGCTGGTCATTTATGTAACTCTATTTTGAAGAAAATTTTTTAATTGAAGTCACATCATTTCTGAACTATACTGGAAGTTTGTATATAGTTAATTAGGGCCTCCTACCCCTAATATTTCCATATCTGGTCTTGACTTTCATCTATCTAGCACTGTTCTCAAGATTAAGGAAAAACAGATGAACAGATGGAGGACAGTGGGAATTTACAGGTCTACAATTTTTTCAAATTGCAGCCCAACAAAAAATAAACCTAATAAAAATACAAATAAAGTGAACAATAAGAATCTAATATGCCTATGCTTTTTTATGTATAATTAATTTGTGGGATTATCAAAGAACAACTGCCGAGCATTAGATATGAATTCTGAGTCTTTATGGTTAATACAACTATTTTTCAATGTGATGTTGAATATCTCCAAGGTTTCAAGCATTCTGAAGTGATGTGCATTGTAAACCCATTTTATTACTTTTGCTTCATTTAGATTTGGATTGTATTTGAAACCCAGGGCAAGTTTATAAAATAAGCCAAAAATGCTTGTTCATGAAACCCATCTGCTGGAAAAGTTGAATGGTTTTGATTTTCCTTTGTTTCTTTATTCTGTTCTATCTTCTTTCCTAACTGACAGGCATTCCATTTTTATTTCTCCCTGTCTAAAGATGGTCTGTTAACTGGTCAAAGACATTAGTGTTCTTTGAAGTTCACCTACTGTTAAAAGTGCGGTGATTAATTTATTCTATGAGATCCTAATTATCTTCTTATGGCTAAAGCAGTTTTGTACTTTTATAGTTATTTTACAAGTGTCCAGATAATAGTTTAAAATAACTAATACTGCATAACTGACATAAATTTACTGTATTTTCTTGATTAAACACCAGGTAGTCTATTTTTAAAATGTGTATATCACTAAGTGTATTTGAGGCTGAAATTTATTACCTTGCAACAAGAGACAAGTGATTAAAAATTGAAACAAATACTTTAATTATGTGTATATTTTCCTACTATTAAAACCATTTATTGACTGTATTTATGGATTAAAACTACAAAGTTTGTAATAATTTCTGAAAAGTTTTCATAGTTTATCCAATTCACTGCCTTCCAGTTTGGTTAAGTTGTCATTTGTGATTGTTTCAATGTCATTGTAAGAATTGAGATTTTGATTACATCTGGTTCAAACTCACCATCTCTTTCCAATTCAAGTTTTCCTAATTATTATTCTAATAAGCTCTCAACTTATAAACTTGATTATGAGTTTCCACATTCAATATTCAACAATATTTTTAATTTTATTTCAAAAAATATTTCTGTTAATCTTGGAGTGGAAAGTGCTGTCTGACTCTAGACAATTTGAAGAGATATAATTTTAGTTAAACTCCTTACCTGCCATTTTAAACTAAATTTCTCTATATAGTGCAGTATTTTGTGTTTCCTATGCTTTTCAACCTGGGGTTTATTTTTGACAGTACAGTAATACCTCAACTTATGCTGCCCTGACTTACGCAAACCCGGAATTATGTGATTTTCAAATCTTGACGATTCGTCTTTTGTTTGAGCACCATGCAACTCTTGATTACTCACTCCCCCCACACTGTTGTTCAGCTTACATGTTCGGACATGTCGCGCAGAATCGATGCATAGCTACAATTTATTTTGTGTTATTTATTTCTGTGTTTGTTATATCTACGGAGACTTGAGAAACTCTACTATGTCATTCAAACGAAGTAGAACTGATTCTTCTGCATCAAACAAGAAAAGAAAAACTTTATCTTTGGAATGTAAAGTTAACATTATTAAAGACTTTGATACAAAAATGAAAATTTCTGAATTGGCAAAGAAGTTTAATCTACCGGAATCAACGGTCAGAACAATTATAGAAGGTAAAGAAAAAATTCTTGAAGCTATGAAAAATGCTCAATCTTTAAATTCAAGCATCATTCGTAAACGTCACGATATTATTGCTGAGATGGAAACAATGTTATGTAAGATTTTATTAAACATTTTTTTCTGAATTTGTTTTCTTTAGTCTCCGGCTCCAATTAAAATTAATTTGTATGTATTTATATGCAAAGTTATACCCCAATTTATGCGAATTTGACTTACACAGTTATCGCTTGGTCCCACCTATTGCATAAGTTCGGGGTATTACTGTACTTTTATTTCCTGAGATCTTTTTAATTCTAGGGTTTAATCAGGGAGATAGTGTACATTAGTTATTGGAATTGAAGACTTTTATTCAGCAGGAAAAAGAAAATAGATTTTTCTTTTAATCTCATTCTGCTGTCATTACTATTGCAAAAATTCTTATTCTTACAGTTGTTCTTATGATGAAATTCCATAGCGTGTTAAGTATTACAGAGAAGTTTATCTGAAAGACAGAAAATGATGTGGACTTTCTGCCATGAATTATTGGAAATAGAAATAGAGATAGATGGGAAATATATGAAGAAATTTATTCAGATTATATTATATAAAATAATAAGATAATTAAAATATTGTATCAATAAAATTAGATATAAAAGTTAAACAACTTTAGCATTAATATGATGAAGAATGTTAAATTAGAAAAATAAATGAAAATGTTAAATAAAACTTAAAATTTGATCATAAATTAATTTTATAAATAAATTGTAGTTTATTTCAGGAAATCAATATTGAACTATTCTAAGTTGTTATGAATTTGAACATATTTTGTAATTTATATAATATATCTACAAATTATATAATATATAATTGTAAATATTTACAAATTATATAATATATAATTTGTAAATATATTATTTTACATAACTACATCTAAAATACTTTCTAGTAGAGAGATTGATGGTTAGCAAAAAGACTTTTTTCTTTATTTTTTTTTTCAGATAAGAATCAGCATATAAAACTTGTTTCTTATAAGTTGAAACATGTTATTTATATTTTTATTTTATAATTTACAGTATTAAAATTATAATGATAATTTGATTATAGCCTACTTAAAATATTAAATTTGTATAGAATTTTATTGTTTTAACAAATTACTTTATAGTATTTTTAATTAATGAAACTAGTAAATAAAAATTGAATAATGGATGCTTAGTGAAATTTAAAATTTATGGTATTACACTTTTGAATAAATTTATTTTTTGTTTAGATTTTAAAATACAGTAGAGACTCGTTAATCGGAACCCCGGTAATCGGAACGATTTTCAGTCGGACTGTGTCGTGCTGAATCGAACGTTTTTGATACTAAATTTACTTCTAAAGTATAATTTTCATGTTTTTATATTCTTCAATATATTTATTTTGTTTGTACAAAATGCAGAAATAATTTTTAACGATAAAATAGCCTCGATTATTATTATAAAAATTTTCGTTAGGCTTAAAATCGACGAAAATTCAACACGAAGCGACACACAACGGAGAAAAATTTGAACATCAGACAGGTTAATATATTTATTCGTACATAATCGGTAATCGGAACAAATCACTAATCTGAACAACCCCGGTCCCCAATTGATTCCGATTTTCGGTTCTCTACTGTAATTTGTTTTTATTAATTTATTTGGTATATTTATGATTATTATGCATTACATGTATGTAAAACTATTTAAAGTTAAGCAAGGTTTTGACTACACCACGAGATCTCAAATATTTTCAAAGCTTATCAAAATTTATTAATGAAAATAAAAAAATATTCTATGGGATAAATCTGTATGCAAAAGTTGGTTTTGGCTAGACAAAAACATTAAAATGTTTAACTAAAATAGCATTGAAGCAAAAAAAAAATTTGCCCATGGCCATGTAAAGATGTTTCTCCCATTCATTTTTTGACAGTATTCGGTCAATTCTCTTTTGAGTATTTTAACTAGATGAAAACATTTTGTACTAATTTTCAGATTTTCTGCAACTTTGTAATTTAAACTATGCTACTATCATTCATAGGAGCCAAGATAGGATTTAGCCCAATGAGAAGTGGGTTACGGGTACAAGATGACTACACCATTGAATAGCCCATTACTGATTACTTTTAATTTATATAAAGAAAAGTGAGAACTTGAAGAAAGTGATAGACATCAGTTGGATTAAAAAAAGATAATTCAGATGATTAAATCTGCATTCTTACAAATAAGTAGGAGAATTACCTCTGAAGATCTCTTCAGAGGAGATTCTCCACAAATCATTTGTAACTCAAGTTTCATATTCAGAGCCAGCCCTAGGATTTGTGAGACCCATTGAAAGAGCCATGGAGATAGGGGATAGATTTATTTAGGTCTACAATAATATGAACATTTTAACCCTCTAAGGTGTACAATATTCATGTGATCTCACATTTTAAAAATTTAAATAATTTATATTTTGATTTATTCTGAAATTAGATTTTTTAAAATTAAAGTATGATTAAAAATTGCAGCCCAGTATTGTGATGAAGTCACAATAACTAATTTTGATTTTTTATGCTTATATTATTTTATAAATATTATCTTAGTTCATGTAATTCGATTATTTATTTTTTGATAAATAATTTATCATTATTCAAATAGGAAAATTTTAATTAGCATTTCAAAAAATGTGCATTGATTAGCACAGATAGCTATGTTTTAAATTTTACTGTAGTTTTTCAGTAGTGTATTGTTTTTAATTGCAATCATATTTTCATTTAATATGAACTACATGTAATTGCTAGACATAGTAATGTTTTAGATTTTTAACTATAATGCATTCCATTTATTTCATTTATTGTTTCCAATTTATTTCATTTTAAATGTTTGTTAAAATAAGTATGCTTGATTCACTAAATTTTATTATATACACTATATCAAAATAATTTTTAAGTGTATTTTAAAATAAGGTATGTGATACATAAATTATTTCTCTTTCTAGGTATGGGAAAAGAAGTAGAAAATTTAATTATTGAAAACAATGAATTATTAGCTACAAAGTAAGAATATATTATTTTATAATTAAGTGATAAGTCAAAAAACTTAATATGAATGGCTAAATATAGATTTTTATGTTTTACAATGGTAATTTTAGTTAAATATGGTTTTTCATTGTTAACGTTTAAAGTTTTTAAATTTTAGTTAAATTTAGTAATTCTTCATTTCTTAAAAAGTATATTTAAAAAGCACACAAAAAAATATTCAGATATATGTCTGTCTCTCCTCTCTCTCTCTCTTCCCCTACTTCTAAATTTTATTTTTATTTATTTCATTTTAAAAGTGCATAAAAACAAAGTTTGTTTTAAGAAATACTCAGAATGATTATTGCCATTGCTAAGATGTTTAAATGGAGACTGAACTACAGGGTCCTAATTTCAAATGCATGGCATATGATACACAAATTTATGAATAAATAATATATTTAAAAAAACTTTTTTACATTGTAATAATGTGGTCATTTTATGCAAATGGAAATTTGTTTAACATGTTAATACATTAAAAATTAATTTCTTAGTATAATAATAAAAGTATGATTACATTACTTTTATTAAAGTAATATAATTACAGCTTAAGCTTTATCAGATGTAAAATTAAGTAAAACATTGAAATTTTTATTGTTTATATTATACTAAATTGTATTTCATACTAGAGAAAATTAGTAAATAAATACTTTCTCAGGTAAATTTGACTTTATACCATTCAAATTAAGATACAGATGCTCACTTATAAATATAAGTGAGCATTTGTGTCTTAATTTAAATTTGTATCTTATTTATAGAAACCAAACTTTAATTATAAAAATATTTATACATTTATAAAGTTTGATCTTTTTGCAAAAAATTCAAACCTCTTGACTAAACTTTATCACAGGATTTGTGAGAGAGGCAGATCTGACCTATGGACAAAACAACTGTTAGAAAAAATTGCTATGTACAGTACACATGAATAATACTAAAAAATAAATAAGCATGTAAATAGAGAAACTGAGATAAGCTTATATGAATTAATGACAAGAACACCAAAATCCAGCACATAAAAGTAATTTAATGTGAAAATAATGTTTTCTACTGTTTCAATGGTTGTCTTCAGGCTTAAAACTGTTCTACAAAAGAATGAAATGAAAATGGAATACATAGTTTAAAGATTGGCCAACAAAGTTTTGAGTGGTAAATTGCCATTCATGTGATAGATACAGGAAAAGTCAACAATAAAAATTAAGAAAATAAAAAGATGTATAATTCTTCGGCAACATCAAAGAATGATTTCCATGCCTTGTTAATTAACTTTAAAAAAATGAAAAAATGTTAATGGATTATGTAATAAATAAAACAGTATTATAACAATAATAAATACAAGCAACAAATGGTTATCAAAGACATAAGAGCAGTAATAAATTATGCTGAAACCTTTCCTTGCTTTTTCACTTTATGATCATCCATTTATATGTACTAGTATAACAACGTACGTCTGCCAACTACCTCATTTACATGTCCTGATGGTCTTGTGTGTTACATAAGACCATCAGAACATACCTGCTGGCAGCAACTCTTGTTCTGATGATTATGTAATAAATATTTTATCAATAAATAAAAAAGTTTTCTAGTATTCCTTTTGATTTGCCTTAGAGTTATGAATTTGTTTTTCCTCTTTCTTTCAGAAGTTGATATCTTACCATTCAAATTATCATTCAGGACATCTACTTATATTTATAGAAGCTAAACTTTATTTATAAAAGTCTATACATTTGACATTGACTATGTCGTTACAATAGTCAAATTCATATTATCTCAAATGATGACTCATAATGATTATCTTTGTAGTAAAATCATTATTGTGATGTGTTTTTACTCATTACATGGCTTATGTGAATCAACCATAACAGACATTATTTATAATTATTAGGATTCAATATATCAATGCTGAATTAATTTGCGTAATCATACTTTACATTTTAAATGGAACGTAGTTATAATATTTTTTACAGCATTATATTAGTCTGTGAATACTAGTTCATATTCATTTCAAAGATTTTAGTTTTTTTAATATTGTTTACCAGTATAGTTCTAATAAAACATGGTTTTATTTTGAATTGCATTTTAAATTTAATAGCAATAAGGCTTAAATTTGTTAAAAATGTGTATTATTCATAATGCTATAGAGTATTAATAGTGACATATTAAAACAGTATTAATTTTTATTTGTCTTGGATAAATTATAAATTTTAATTTTGAATTATTTTAATGTATTTTAGGAATGCTTTGAATATAGTGAAAGATGATCTTATTGCTAAAGTTGATGAACTTACAAGGTATGCTTTTAAATTAATTTTAAAATTCAGTTATTTTATTTTAAAGAAAACAGTTTTACCTGAGATAATTGTTTTATGTAATTAAGCAAATCAAAATTTGATTCTGTGATGTGCATTAAAACATAGTTTTAACTTATTTATTAGAATAACATTTAATGGAAATTCAAAAATTTTAATGTAAAAATAATTATTCCAGATTTAAAACAAAAAAACATAGATAATTGTGTATGTATGTGTGTTACACTATAATTGTATAGTTATGCTCTATGAAAATACTATAATTATAATAATAGAGTTAATATAACTGCTGGAATTTGGGTATTTTAAGTCAGTTTATTGTTTCTCCAGTTAAATAGAGGTTATTTATATAATATAAAAATAGAAATCAAAATTTTTAATTTGTATAAAATGAGTTTAATAAGTTTGAAATTTTGTGTAATTTGGATATTAACCAAATTATAAATATGATAATGAAGTTGTTTAACATATTTTTAAAATAATATTTTTGTAAATAAGCCTTTTCGTAACTGTACTTCCAAAACAATAAACATGGAACCATTAATTATGCTGTAAAATATTTACTAATCAAACAATTTTAGTCCTTTTCATTGATCTTTATCAGGAAATACATATATTCTAAAATTTAACAAGAAAGAACAAAGCTGCCAGTACTCTAAGATATGGCTTTTACAATATTCCATTTTTGGAACAAATTTTAAAAATGTGTGTCAGTTATTTTTACATATTACATAATATGGTACAATCCGTGATAAGATCAAACATGTATAAAACCCATAGTAAAATATTTTCTCCATAGATCTACAGAGAAATCAGGATTGAAACTAATAAGAAAATCATATTTAAAAGAAATGGTATATGGGATGCTAAGGAATGACAAGGAGGCCATTGACCTGACTTGCATTCCTGATATGTACAGAATACCAATAAAAGATAGTAGAAGGCCTAACAACTTATGTTACATAGGAGCCACTACAAGATCACTAAAACAGAGGATCAAAGAGCATAAAAATAACATCCAAAAGGAGTAGTTGGTTATAGCTTTAGTGACCTACACCATAGCCAACCCAGATTCTGTAATAATAGAATGAAACCAAGCAGAAATGATCCAAAAGACTCAGGATAAGTGACAGATTAAATATGTGGAAACATGGCACATTCATAAGGCTACAAAGTGGGGGCAAGAAGTAAATTATCAGTTTTAGAAAATACCAGTTTCATCAGCTTGGAAAGAATTGATAAAAAAATTTAAAGGCAAACAATGTAAGAGGATACTGAATAGATTAACAGTTGATAGATTGCAGATGGCTGGTGTGAGAATGTAAAGATGAAAAGTATAATTTAGAGTGTTACTATGCATAGGTTATTTCACTATGGGTAATAGACATTTTATATATGTTTGATCTTTACATGTATTGTACCATATTATGTAATATGTAAAAATAATTGATGTGTGTTTTTAAAATTTGTATTATTTGAAAAATTGAATGTTGTAAAAACTGTTTTTTAGAATATGGATGGCTTTGTTCTTTCTTGTTAAATTTTAGAATATACATATATCCTGATGATGGTCAATGAAAATATATTCAATTAGAAAATATTTTACTTCATAATTAATGGTTTTGTGTTTGTTGTCATTTGTGTCTAAGTAATAAATTTATTAAGAATATGAAGATCTGATTATTTTATTGATTGTTTTAAGATACATATACTATATATATCCAATATGCCAATAAATTATTATACAAATCTAAGAAAACATAACTGCTTATTAAAATAAAATTTTATAACACAGATATTACAGTAGAGCATCAATTATCCGAAACAATTTAGAACTGGAGTTGTTCGGATAACTGATCATGTACAAAAAAATATATTAACCTATCCTTGTTGCAATTTTTCTCCATTGTATGTCACTTCACGTTGAATTTTCATTGATGTTAAGCCTAACAAAAAATTTTTAAAAATAATTATTGTGGCTATTGTATGGTTAAAAATTATTTTTTTATTTTGCAAAAACAAAATAAATATCTTGAAAAATATAAAAACAAAAAAAAATTATATTTTGGAAGTTAATCTAGTATCAAAAACATTCCGATTCAGCACGGCATACATCCCGACACACAGTCTTCAGAAAAACACCACACAAAACAAGCAAAGCTCACCACTCACGATGGGAAAAAGCCTCATTCAAATACTGGCATGTCCTTAAGCCCTTTCTCGTGGTCATGCCAGTATTGCCAGCTAAAACACGCACACCAACAAAAATAATATTGGAGCAGCCCAAGACAGCAAAATATTGCAGAGCCAGCAGAAATTTGAATTTGCTGACTGGAATGCTTTTGGTTAACCAATGTTTCAGTTGATCGGTATTCGGATAATCAATGCCCTACTGTATTTCAATTAGCATATGTAACTAAGTTTACATGTTCACAAGATATGTAATTTTCAATTCTAGTCTTCAGAGTGCTCTTTATGTGCTTTGATGCAAGCATCAAGTCTTGACTTCTATCCTTTAATGGCTGCACAAATGCTTTCTGTAAGAAAGTTATCTTATTTTCAGAGAAGTGATTCCTTAGCAGTAATCACTATTTATCATAATAGCACAGACTTTCAACTCCAACTTTGACTTCATGACATAGTCCAATAAGTTGTGGTTGTGCAACATGGCAGGTCATTTTTCTTTAGAAATGAAATACAGAATTTTCTTTATTTCATTTCTAAAGCCAAATGTTATCAGCAAGGATTGAGTTTTGTGGTAGAGTACATTCAAGGGCAATTACACTGATACCTCTGGACACAAAATGAAGTATTGTCTTGACTTGTCAGCTGAAATCAACCTAAAACCATCACACAACTTGGATGGATGTTCTTTGAGATTTATAGAGAACCAAAGGAATGATTATGATTATTTTGGCATAGATATGGTCTTTTTGCTTGTTAGATTTTTCTTCTACCATAAAAATGTTCTTGTTGGTGAAAAGACTTCTTTATTTCTTCTAACTGTACTGCTGCAAAAGGCACATTACAATGAGCCTATTATTACTATTATACTTTTGAATCTGGATCAATATTTGACATGTACCACACTTTAAAATCTTAAGCTTGAAGTCCTTTTTTACAGTTAAATGAATCATCAAATTATGACATTCTGACTTCAGTGAGGACTCCTTCTGATTCAAGTTTTTAAAACCTTAAGCACTTCTAGTATTTTTTTTTATGTCTTGGATTTTTATGTAATTTCTGTTCTTATATGTATGTTCTAGGTATTTGTGGTGTTGGTTTCCTCACACCTCTTTATGGTACACCATAAAGAGGGGTGAGGAAACCAATACCACAAATACCCAGAACATACATGGTGTGTTCACACCTCTTATGGTGTACCATAAGGTGTGAAGGAATTTCATGTGATATTTTCAGATTTCAACAGATGATAACTCTCTGATTTTCTCATTCCTTAACGATAAAGTTGCAAAATTGTTTGCTGTTTATTCTGTATCTCATTCCTGGTGAACTGGACAATATCTAGTTTCTTATATCTGTCTTGAAAGTTCAAACAACAAAGAAAGTGTGCATAAACATGTTTCATGTGCATAAATAAATAAGCTTGAAATTTGTATCAGAACTTATTGGCATACTAGACATATACAAACATTTAAGTAGATAGTGCAGTTAACAACAGTAAAAAAATTTTGTAATGTGTATATGGAAGATGTTTCTAAACTTAGATCATATCAAATTTGGTTTAAAAAGTTCCATTCAGGAAATTTTGAAGTAAAAGATACAAAACATACAGTGCTCCCAAAAATGTGTCAATGAAGAAAAATTGCAGGAAGAAATTGTTAAAAAGTCAATGAATAACACATAATATATATATAATCAAACACACCAAAAATAAAGTAAAAAAAAGCACTGAAAACATACATGCATAATGCAAGAGTGACAACTTGGGGTGTACAACTGATTGTATTTATTTTTCAAGCACATTTTTTCACTGTGCATGCATTTCGAACTTTGAAGCATTGTCCAAAGTCCAAAGCAAATTTTTCTGAAATTTAGCATTCAAACTCTGAAGCATTTGAAGTTAGTTTTTTGAAGTACAAAGTACCACTGTATTAAATATTTTCAAAGGTGATAGAAATTTTGAATATGAATGGAATTGTTGAACTATATTAACTGCTATATTTTAATTCTTTTTTAACATTTTTTATTATTATATCACAATAAAATTTAATTGAAGCTTTATTTTTGTAAGCATTGTATAATTTCAGTAATAAAAATATTGGTATCTAAGAATAAACATGTTAGAATAAAACTTCAAATGAAATATACATTGAAAATGTACGAATGTAAAGAATATCCAAGATTTACTGGACTTTACTAAATGTTAATATGCTATAAATAATAACATCTCTAAGGCGATCGTTGGTAGTTCTTTAATATGCTATTTGTTACACATTTGATATAAAACTATAATATTGGAAATTATGATAGGATTAGATTGGGCTATAAAATATTACAGCTCAATATAATCCAGCAATCATTTGGCTTTAATATATAACTGTCAAGTTTGGATGTTTAAAATTATGATTGAATGTCACATTACAAATACATTTATTTGTTAAATATTTTATACGTTATACTTTAACAATTATTTTATTCTTCAAACTTTTTAAAAATTATTATTAATTTACAAATAAAATAATAAACAATTAATAATGCTATAATGAAAAATTTATTAAAAACATTTCATTTTTTTAAAATTTAACACACAGTGAACAAGAAATTTTGAGAGAGGAAATAAAATCTCTTCAGACAATGAAAGATCGTTTTAAACAGAAAATAACAGAACTAGAAGAAGAATTAAGAAGAGTAAAAGAAGATAATGAAAAGTCAAAATCTAATAAATCTGATGATGAAGTAAGCTATTTGTAATTTAAAAATAAATTTTGGAAGTTTTTGTATAAGCTTATTTATTTATATAGATTTAAAAATCTATATCTTTAAGTTAGAGAAATCAACATATTGTTATTTGAACTTTCTTTAAGAAGCTAAAGTTTATCATGTTTTAAATATTTTTATGATAATTACAATTTTACTTTTAGCAAAATATATTATATTTAGATTTATAAACATAAAAATTTTTAGTTATTTAATTTTTAAACATATCATTACTATTATTCTAAATAAAAATGTTTAAAGTTTTTTCTTCTATTAACTATTAAATTATTTTAAACCAGCAGATTTATTTAAAAAAACTAACTGCTTAATCAGTCATCTTCAGATTTGAACCAAAATGTTTTAGAATATGAATGTTGAATTCTGCAGGACAACTCAAATTGTTTTACCATTTAAAAGTGAATAAATTTTTTTTTTTTTTTTTTTGTTATTTCTACTTTTTCACTTATAGCAAAGTACAGAAAATGAATATTTTTTAAAAATATGTATGGATTTGATGTAATTAGCCTCCATTTTCCAATTTTTCATGCAAGGCTCTTTCATTTTTCCATTACAGTTTTTAAGATGTCCGGTTTCAATGCTTTAATTTCTTTCCAAATGTCTCATTTTTTCAGCTGCTGGATGATTATGGCTCACTGACTTACATCCAGTATTTTAGATAACTTTAAAGAAAAAAATCTGGTGCTATCAAATCAGTCAAACATTAAGGTCAATTGAGGTGTGTTCTATATTAGAACAATGGAGCACTTACTTTGGAAATAAAATGCAATGATTATTATATATTACTCTGTCATGAATTGTTCTATAATAAATTTCCAGGAAACAAATTTTCAAAATCTGAAAGAAAAATTTAAAAATATGTAATAGCAAAAAAGTTGATAACTTTTGAAATGGTAAAGCAGCTTTTGGGCTATCCTGTGTAACATTTGAAATTAAAATATTAATGAATATAAAAAAAGAGGATATTCAGAAACTAAAAAAAATCTATAATTAAAATGATGAACAGATAAATGTATTCAAATACATAATTATTTTTGTATATTCTTTTATTTATATTAATTAATTTTTAATTTCAAATGTTGTATATGCTTATTTTTAAATGTTACATGTTCTGAAATATAACATTTTAGAACTTTGCTTCTGAACCTCAAAATGACTGATTAAAGCAGTTAAAGAAATTAGTTTTGAAATAAGTCTGATTTTACTTTCAGTAGTTATTTAACCAGTTTTTTCCACAGATATCAATTTAAATAAACAAACATCATCGTTCAAACTGATATATTTAGAGCTATTCTTCAACTAATGCCAAATATTATTGGGCTAGAAATGGCTAAAATATACTAATAATTTATAAGACAATTTGGCACTAGAGTTAGGTGTTAGGTGCCATCTCTTATTAATATATATTTAGCCATTTTTAGCCTGATAATATTCGGCATTAGTTGGAGGATAAATATCAATTTAATAATGCAGAGAAAGAACAAAGTAAAAGATGTACAGTATAATTGAAATATTTAAAAATTTAGATGACGATTAAATATTTAAATTTAATTCATAAAAAATGACAAAAGAATTAATTAGAAATGGAAAGTATTAGATTCCAATGTTAATCCGTCTCTGTAATCCAAACAAACACTTTTGGTAGACATATCTTACAGCAAAATCTACTATACAGCAAGCCGATTATATATTAAAGAAAGTATTAGATAATTTTAGATAAATATATAATTTCATATTAAATACTTTAATAAGTGAATATTTTCAGATATTAAAAGTAATTGTTAAAGTAACTGTTTCAGTAGTAAATCACTCAATCATCTACAAACAGTCTTGTGCAGTGGCAAAAAACTTTATTAAACTGAAAAAATCAAATATTTTTGGTCATATTTAATGACCTTTGTTTCAAAAATTGAACATTTTCAAATAATAATGGAAATAGAACAAAAATATGCAAATGCTGAAAATGGTTTAAATATAAAAATGTCTGCAGTCTGCCACATTGCTGTTACATGCACAAAAACATAAAGATAAAAAATAATATAACAAAATGCATGTCAAATTATGTTGCGTAGACTTCAATCCAGAAATTCCAAGCACTGAATAACATGTTTAGGTTTTTGTAGTTGCAGAGTTCTTCTTATGCAATACAGTAGAGCATTGATTATCCGAAACAATTCAGGACTGGGGTTGTTCGGATAACTGGTTTTTCGGATAATTGATCATTGAAGTACAATTTTGTGTTTAATATATTTTTTCATAAGTTTTATGAAAAAATATATTAAACAAAATTGTACTGTATATATTTTGTATTATATGTCTTACAAATATATATCTTACATAAAGTAGTATGTTAAAGTTGGCCTACAGTTTAGGTTGGGAGGGAGGAGAGTTTTGCAGTGCCAAAGCACTAGTGAAAATTTGAATTTGCAGACTGGAATGCTTTCGGTTAACCAATGTTTTAGTTGATCGGTATTCGGATAATCGATGCTCTACTGTAATTCACAGAAAGTTTAGAAGAAACCGAGGTCACCAAGCATATAAAAAACAAGCACCACCGTAGATATGTTGAAGCCCCAAAAATATATAAATCAACTTGTAAGGGAAACTTTGTCAACTAAACATTGAGTGCTTAGAAATCCTGGATTGAGGTTTACACAACATAATTTTATGTGCATTTTGTTATATTATTATTTTTCTTTTAGTTTTTGTGCATATTACAGCAATGTAGCAGATTGTAGAATTTTTTCATATTTAAACCATGTTCATTTGTATATTTTTGTTTTATTTCCATTAGTATTTGAAAATGTTTGATTTTTGTAACAAACATGATTTTAATTTTAAAAGTTATGAGTATTATTTTATACCAAAATGGTTTTTTAGAGGGATGTTGTATAGATTACTTCCAGTGGAATTTCAGGACTTTGAATATACATATGAACTCAGGGGACTGAGGCAATGATACCCTACTTTTGGACCAGAGATGAAAAATAAGAATTTATGATATTTATGATTTCTTTCCTTTCACAATGCATTCTACACCATTTTAGAGTTAGTTTTCCATTAGGTGGTGCTGCTTGTAGTTCAGTATACGTTTCCTTTTTTTTTTGTTCAAGAACTACCGTGAATCAATAACTAGTGATGTTAACTGAGGGCTTGCAGGTGGCTTCCTTCCAGGAGGAATCCATTGATAGCACGAACAGTTGAATGCCACCTAGTGAAAAACTCTAAAATGGCATAGAATGCATTGTGAAAGGCAAGAGATCATAAATATGATAACTTTCTTATTTTTCATTTCTGGTCCAAAAGTAGGGTATCATTGAACTCGACTAGGTCCTCTGAGTTCAGATGTATATTCAAAGTCCTGAAATTCCTCTGGGAGTAATCTATACAACAGCCTTTTAGAGTACTAAAATAAACATTTGTAATGCTGTTGTATTTAAATAATTTATTAAGTATAATTTTAGTAAAAATACAATTTTTATTTTGTATTTACCTTTAATAAATATAGGAAGATGTTCCTATGGCTCAAAGAAAACGTTTTACTAGAGTAGAAATGGCAAGAGTACTTATGGAACGTAATCAGTATAAAGAACGTTTAATGGAACTTCAAGAAGCTGTTCGTTGGACTGAAATGATTAGAGCTTCAAGGAATGATCCTACTCTGGAAACGAAGAGGAATCGCTCATCCATTTGGAAATTGTGAGTAAGTTTTTAAAAAAATTACAGTTAGTTTATGTATATGAATTATTTAATAAATTAACACTGAAAATAATGACTTAGATTTAAATTTAAAATGTTGACAATAAACTTGTTATACAGTTAAAGGATTCTTTAACCAAAAGTATTTTAACTTATCAGTTATGGCTGTTTATTTCTGATATTTTTTGGATTCTTAACACTATTATTACTCAGTGATAGTCGTAACTGTAGCAAAATTAAAGTTTTCAAATCAAATATATATGTTTCAAAAAAATTCTTATAATCAACTAGATCCAAGAAATTTTACTATCTATATATTTTACTTAAAACAAAATTACACAGTGATTGCTAAAAAACAAAAAAGCGCACTATCGTAATGTCATTTCTCTATTTCACATAGGAAAAAATACTGTGTTAAATTATTTAAAAAGTATATAAATATAGGTTTTTTTATAATAATATAATCAAACTTACTTTCAAACTGATAGATCACTAGATTTACTAATAGTGTAGAAATATGAAATTTAGTTTGTAATTCCTTATTTGTCACTCCTTTATTTAAAAAAAATTAATTTATTGATTTATGAAAACATTTAGAATTTTGTGACATGCAATGAATAACATTATAAACAAAATTTGAAAATATAATGAACATACAGTATTATTAGCTTTTTGTACATTATATACATACATCAGAAAGTTTGAATTGCCATGACAGCAACATACATAAATAAATTTGGAATCAATACAATTCATGCTGTTTAAGTAGTTTTTGTTACATTTGCTAGCAAATCAATTTTCTCTCTATTTATTGTTTCTTCCGTAGTAATTTTATTTTGTTTTTTACAAGTACACTCTCCTAACTTGCTTCTCTAATTTCTGTTAAAAATGTAGCTCTATCACAGTATCCATAATATGATAATTTCATTTCAATATTATTCTATACTTTACATTTTTATTAGATCTGTATTATTAAGATAAGTACAATTTGAGTTTTTTTTTTTATCATTTTAATAAATAAATCAATGTTCATGACAAAACAACTTAGTTTTTATGATATTTAGTATATGTATGTATGATTGGATTTATACAAACAGATTAATATTTATGTAAAGGTTTAATAGATTTCTTAAATATAAATGTAGTTTTGTGGAAATAATTCTTTGGACACAAAGTTACACAGATTAGATGTATGTAAAGTGAATATTAAGATTTTGCAAATAAAATAGAATTTACAATTTAATTTATTAATATGATTTTTTTAAATGTGAAAGTATTTTTTTGCAAACATCATAAAACATTAAATTAAAAAATTGAAAGATATTATAATAAATATTACTGTAATTTTTACATTAATATTTATTATTAAAATTACAATAAGTTTTGAATTTATTAAAAGATATAAGATATGTCAAATCACAAAAGCAACATTATATGCATTAAATTTGATTAATTAATAGTTAAAAACATTTTTAACTAAAATTAAAATATCTGAACAAAATTTACTTTCAGTTGTAGTTAAAAATGTTTGTAATTAGTAATTAATCAGATTTAATGCATTTCTTTTATGGTTTTACACATTTTACTTTTATGCAATATGCAGAATATGCTTTTTTTAATGATTTGATTGCATGTATTAGTTTTGGTTAAATTTTTTTTTATCCTAGTAATGCCTGATATACAAGAATAAATAACTTAATTTCTAGTATCAGAATTTCTATCTTAAGAAATTCAATAACAGAAGTTAAATTTTTGTTTCTTGTAATATTATTAATAGAGAAAATTATGATAATAATTAATATAAAGATCATTGAAAAATTAAACAGTGTAAACAGTTATTAAATAGATTTATATTTCAAGCACTTATTGTGGCAAGGTAAATTTTTAAGACACAACATGTTTTTGATAAGAGATTCATTATTTTATTCTTAATAGTTTATTTCTAGAAGTTTACTTTTATCTTATCTTTTAAAGTTCTTTTTTGCATTAAACTTAAATATGTTCTGTTTTATAACTTTGTTGTAAACAATTTTCTTTTAAGAAATGAATTCAGTGGAATTATTGTAAAATTTATAACTTCTTTAGGATTTTTAAACTATTTCTTTAAAAAGTTTTAAGAACTGTTAAAATAAATACTATATATCCTAATTCATTCTAACCCAGCTTCTGTTTTCAACTAAATATAAAAACACCTTACTACTGGGGTAGTTAAATCACTTTACTAAATGCTTTTTAGCTCTATTTATGAGCCCTCACCAGGTAAATAGAGCTAAATTGTTCCAAATTCAAACACTATTGCCATTAGGGATGTATAATGGAACCACTGTATGCACTACATCAGCATCAGAGAAACTGTTTGAAATTCTGTCCATGTCAAGATAAATGTGCCTACAAAATTTTATTAATCTGTCTCTAACAGTTCTGTGTCCAGAGTGGCCTAAAGTGGTATACTTTAATTTCATACACACTACAAAAAAACATGAGTAATTTGACTTGTCATCAAAATTTCCCAACACTGATGAATGTAAGCAGCACTGCCCCTTCATTTGTATTATTTATTATTATTTCAAAACTTAATAAAATCTTTATTGAGAGCTGTTTGCATTAAAGTAGAATGCAGTAAAACATTATTAAAATAGTGGAAAACTTTTTTATTTTTCTCTTATGTTTTTTATTAATCTTAAAGATTTTTATTCATTGAAACTTTGAAATGAAGCCTATCCCTTTTTCACTAATATTATTTTTAAACATTGGTATTCTAATTTATTGCACATTTACTGCCAAATACATATTTTTGCTAAATCTAGTGTTAATGGGTACAATAACTTAACAATTATAAGATCTTTAACTAGCATTGCTTGTTCTGCAACACATTACACCATTCATATTGTATACTATATAATAAGATTGTTGCTTCTGGGGGCTACTCGTGACTGGCATTTTGATGAACATTGTTCAGTTGATAGATCATTATATTGGCCATTAAGAATATAAAATAGAAAAAAAAAGGCTTTTAATGCCAGATAAACTTAATAATTATGCACTTTTTTTCTAAATGAAAACATTGAGTAGACCTATGTTATGTTTTATATTTATTTTGCATGTTTATATGTTAACATGTTTTTATGATTTATTTGTTAAACTTTTTATTTTTATAGCTAACTTTGATGAAGACAAACTTATGCATTAAATATTTATTTATTTTAATTCTTTATAAAAGGAAATCAATTTTGAGAAATTCTTTTGTGGAATTTTCTTATTTGTAGATTAAAAAAGTCAGTAATAACTTGACTATATTTCATTTAAAATTAATCATAAGAATTTAAATGGAACTGTCTATAATAAAAAAATTCTCTAATAATGGCATTTATAATCCTGTTTATCTTTTCTCCCATATTTATGTAATTTTAGAATCCATAGTTTAATTTCATATTAACAGAAAATATTGCTACTAGCTAGATTATGTGACCACTTTCATTGATTTTTTTCTGAAAGATTCCAACATTGTACTTAAGTATTTACTTCCCCTATCTTTAGTCATATCTAAAGCCATTGTTCTAAATAATTTGTAGTTTTTTATTCTAGCGTACAATACATTAGGTTTACATAGTAATTTTTACATTTTAAATTACATTTTAAATAGTAAAATTCTTTACTATTTAGTAGTAAAGAACATTTTACAGATGAAATACTGGTATGAATATTATAAATAATTTTATGAATAATTCATAAAATTATATCAATATTAAATTTATATGAATTAATAATGTTTGTGTTAATTTTTAAGTTTCTTATTTACTTTTAATTACAGTAGAGCGTCGATAAGTGGAACCAATTGGGGACTGGGGTCCTTCTAGTTAATGATTTGTTCCAGTTTCCGACTTTGTACGAAAAAATACATTAACCTGTCTGATGTTCAAATTTTTCTCCGTTGTGTATCGCTTCCTGTTGAATTTTTCTCCGTTGCGTGTCGCTTCGTGTTGAATTTTCGTCGATTTTAAGCCTAACGAAAATTTTTATAATAATCATCGAGGCTATCGTATCGTTAAAAATTATTTCTGCATTTTGTACAAACAAAATAAATATATTAAAGAATATAAAAAACATGAAAATTATACTTTAGAAGTAAATTTAGTATCAAAAACATTCGATTCAGCACGACACAGTCTGACTGAAAATCGTTCCACTTTCCGGCCATTCCACTTATCGACGTTCCACTTATCGACGCTCTACTGTAATATTAAAATGAAATTAATTACCGTATTTTACGGACTATAAGACACACCTTAATTTTTAAACAATTTAAAAAAAAAAAAAAAAAAAAAAAAACCTATAAGATGCTACGGACTATAAGACGCACCTGAATTTTGGAGGCAATTTTTCGAAGAAGAAAGTGCGTCTTATAGTTCGTAAAATACGGTATATAATAAAATCAATAATATACTTAATATTACATAATATTAACTTAATCTTAATCAATCAATTTATTTTTATATTACAATAGGAATTATTTGATTAATAAATTTAATATAAGATGGCAACATAACTGTCACCTTTAGACCAAATTAATTAGTTTAATCATTAATATTATAATCTAAAAATAACCTGATTGATTGAGTTTGGATTATAAAATTTGGACTTTAGTTATATGTAAAATCATATAACTAAAGCAAATCATGTAACATTATGTGTATGTAAATTATTTAAAAGAATATATTATTAATAACTTTTTATTTAGTATAGACATAGAGTATAAAACCAGCCTGATGATTAAGAAATTCAATGTTTGTTTAATCTTAAACATATCTAGAAATTTATTGGAATAAAATTGGAAATGTTTTATAAGAAATTGTCAACAGTAGTATTCTGTTTATTGTAATCTCTGTTAAAGAATTATATTTGTGGTCAACTTTCTAAAGATGGAATAAAGTTCAAAAAAATTTGAAGTTTGTTAAAAGAAAAATACTTTAGGAACATATTCCTTAACTATAAATTTAATTCTGATAAGTACTTTAAAAAGTATTACTGCTAATCTTCAAGGAAAAATTTTTTAACAAAAGCATAAATACAATTTAACACAATCATGAAGAAAGGACATTTTAAAAATAAAATAAATTTTGGGAATATTTGTTTTTCCCCCTGATGGAAGATATAAAGAAAAACAGTAATTTAGCAACAGTTATATGTAAAATTTTTTTTTACTTTAAAATATTAAATACCTGAATATTCTATTCTTTCATGTTAGAAAACCAGTTTTATTTGTCTGCTGTTTATTAAAATGTATAAGATGTTTTTACTTTGATTCTGTTTATGATAAATAGAAAAGAGTGCTGTAAATTCTTTACTTGTAAGAGCAATAACAGAGTTTATTATAAATATGGTATATTTTACAAAAGTTTTAAATTTTATACAGATGATATATTTGTTACTTTGGAAGGAAATGAAACCCCATTCAGTTTTTAAATGTTTTTGAATTTAAAGCTTGTGTTAATAAGATCAGCTAATTGTATACAGAATTATATTATTTAGATAGTTTTATTTATAAAAAATGTAATCTGTTTCATATACCAGTTTACAGAAAAAGAGAAATTTACACCAATTACATTTCTATATTTATGAGGTCCATAGACTTATAAATTAGTAAAGTTTGAGTGTTTAATAATAATAACTCCAATTTGGAGACTAAAAATAATTTGAATATTTAAAGAAATTGAAATTCATGATAAAAGTAAAGAAATATCTTGGAATTTACTACAATGCTATAGTAAGAAAGAAAACAGCTATAATGCAATAAAAAAAAATTAAAAACTAATTTTATCAAGATTTATAAAACAAAAAAAAAAATATAAGACTTTAATAGAAATTTGGCATTATTAGTATGCTTCATAGCAATATTGAAAAAGTAGATACTAAGATCATGCCAAGAGTGTACAATTTCTGTTTGATAAAAAATAAATCTTTACAGATTAATACCAAAGAATTGCCATATTTCATGGGACTATAATTATGCTTCTATTTAATGATTAAATTTCAAGTAATTTGGTCTAGAAGTAGATGTTAGGTGCCATCTCTTGATAAATTTAATAATTAATTTAAAAGGTTCTGGAAGAAAAGAATTGGCCTGGAGCAGGACTTGAACCTGCAACTCCCACTTTGTTATCAGTTACACTATCCAGTCCTCTATAACTCTATAACTCTACCTTCACTTCTATAACTATTATTTAGATATAACCAACGTTCCCTCTAATTTTTTTGTAGATGAGCAGAACATATACTTCTCTGAGCAAAAAATTTTTATGAGCATATACAGTATATATAAAATCTTATTTTTTCCTATGAAAATTAAAATAATTAATTATAAAGTAGAGGTTAAATTCATTTTATAACAAATATTGCTATGATAATTTTCACGCCAAATACTGTATAAACGTTGCAAAAAGTTCATTTTATAACATACTTCCATACAAAATATTATCTTTTGTCAATGATTTAATGTATTTAATCGAAATATACGTAGCAATAATCATGTTGCAGACAGTGAGAAATAAGTGAATAACAATTCAAATCAGTGTGCATACTCACCTTCACGGCGCACAAATTCTTGTGCTTGGCAACAATTTGAGAAGTGTGCGACCGCGCAGCCTAGAGGGGACATTAGATATAACCATACTGATTGCTTATGAAATCAACTGGGGATGACTTCAAGCAGGAATTGTGGGTTTGAGTTTCACTCCAGGCCAATTCTTTTCTTCCAGAACTTTCTAAATTAATTATTATTAAATTTATCAAGAAATGGCACCTAATACTTACCATTAGGCAAAATTATTTGACGAATAAAAAGTCTCGCAAGGCACAAAAGCATGGAGGCAGTTTGATCGAGGGGTATAATGCCTTATAATCCAAAACTGTCATACATTCCTCATCCAATGTGTAATGCTCCAACTTTCAATATAGAAAAACTTCTTAAATTTATACAAAAAAAATATGCAAGTTTCGCCTTTTTCGATGAAAAACTCAATAGACTTGATCCAAAAGCTGGAAAATGTTGCGCTCATGGATGAGGAATGTATGACAGTTTTGGATTTTAAGGCATTATATCCCTCGATCAAACTGCCTCCAAATTATTTGACATTTAATTATTAAATAGCAGTATTATTATAGCCCAATTTAATCCAGTAATCATCTGGCATTAATCTAAAAATCAGGTTAATGGATGTTTATGATCTCTACCAATAAGCATAAGTAGATAAGTAGTTGAAAGCTAAATAATTTCTGAACTTTAAAGCAATATAAGAAGAGGATTAGAAATAGTTGCATTAGGAAAAATAATATTAGTGAGAAGTAGAAATGAAATAAAATAGATGAAATTATTGAAGACATTTGATAAAGAAAAAATATTGAAACATATGAATTATGGATTTACAAAAGTGGCTGTAGGAGAAATTATTAACAAGGGGGATAGAAAATAAATGCATCATAGAAATAATGAAACATAATTTTAAAGAAAAGATAAAAAATAAGTTTAAAATTTAAACTCTGAAATAGACATCCATTTTTTGTTATAACTAACTATAATGTCAAAAATACTGTGTGATTATAATAGTCTCAAAAATTTTTCATATTTTCAAAAATATTGAAAAATCTTTAACCTTGAATAAAAACTTGTATGAATATTATTTTGTGTTTAAATATTATATATAATGCTAATATTTTGAATTAGATGTTTAATATTTAAAATAATTGCTACATTACAATATTTGTCAGATTTCTAGTTAAAGAACTAAAAACTACTAGAATTTGTTTGGAATGTTTTAAAAAATGTATTAATTCTTCCCTCATAAAAATTTTTTTTTTAATGCTCAGCAGTAATGCTTAAAAACTCTTGGAAATGTACTTATTTTAAATGTGAATTTGACTCCAATAGAGAATTTTGTTGAATAGATTTAATTGCTTGTTTGAGTTTGGAAAAATTTTGAAGTTTAAAGATTTTGGAATTTTAAAGTCAGAATTCTTAATTATTGGGCTATTTTACATTTCTGATTTTATTTTAGTTAATAATTTATATCCTATTATAAATAATTATGTGATTTTTTTAAATGTAATGATCATTTTTTAAAAATATATTAGAAACATGTTTCAAATATAATTTCATTTTTAAATAGTATGATATGTTTTTTAAAAATGAAATTTCAGTTAATATTTAAATTGAATATAATGTCAAAAATAAAGTCAAATTTTTGTCATTTTATAAATTTTAATTGTTTACATCTTATGAAAAATATGCTGTTTTTTTAAAAATAATAAATTAATTACTTAATATTTTGAATACTTTATACCAGTGGTTTTCGATGTTTCTTGGGTCATGGACCCCTAAAACTCCATACATGGACTGTGGAGTAATGGTTGAGAAATGTGGCTTTATGCTATCATTAGAAAGCTATTATTTTTTAAAAATTATTTTTCCTATTACTTTGTGAAATTTATATTATTTCTAAAGAACAATGCAGATTATTATTTAATGAATTACTTCTCTAACTATTAGAGATTCTATTTTATTTAGTAAGTAATAAACACACTGTATACTGGATATAAATTATAAAGATCACTTACAAAACCAAAAATACAGCTTGTAGAACAAAACATTGAAAGAAAACAAACGTTTTCAATTGTCTTGAGCAACCATCTTTAGGTTAAAAGAATGGATTCAGAACAGAACAAGAAATGGGATGTTATAATTTGAAATATAAAAAGAATGATGTCTGATTGGCAGTAGGCAGTCAAATGGTTGCATTGGGATGTAAAAAGTAATATTAAATTTCAAATAATGCTCCCCAAACTGTGGATAACATTTTATTGTCCTTGTAGTTGATAGCTGTGTTGTTTATACTGGCCTTGAAAATTTCTAACAATTTAAGGTACTTAAGTTGTGGAGGCCCTGTATATGGTAAATAAGATGTACAGTACATTGTCAATGTTCACTTTCATATCTCCATCCAAGGTGTGTGTGGCTAATGCTGTAGTAATTTGCCTTTTATTAATTGTATTGAGATGTTCTTATAAATGTTGTTTTAATGAATATATTGTAGCCCCAGCACTTACAGTGCTGGGCTACAATATATTCATCTTTGTTATCCATCTTTGTTATCCTGAAGGGATATGGAGTACACAACTGGAGGGTACTGTACATCTTATTCTAAGGGGTCCTTGGTATTTCTAAGAAGAGCATAGATGGTGAGGTTCCTTCTCTAGGCCAAGGAAAGGTTGTTGTCTCTGCTACTTCTTAGTATATGGCCATCAGGTTCATGTTATACTGCACAATCTTGAATTTATGATCCACTGTTTATGTATTTTGGTCTTGCTCCACATACTTGTTTATTAAACTTTTTATTAATTGAGATGGATACCCATGCTGGACAACCAGTTCAGTTATGTACCTCAATTCCCGAGTTCTTTCTATGATAGTAGAAGAGTCTGTGAATGCTCTTTTCATCAAGGCTCTAAATGCTGCTAACTTGTATTGAAAGGGATTGTGTGAGGAGGCCAGGATGAAAATTGTATTGTAAGTGGTTTTATGGTATACTGATGTGTAAATACTGCCATCCTGTATGTGTATGTTGATATCTAGAAAATGATCAACACAAGTATATTTTTGTTCTGGCTGTAAATGAAGGCCAAAAGGATTGTTTTTGAAAGAATTCAGATAAATGTTGATGTTTGGCTTATGACACCAAATAATTAGTAGGTCATCAATATACCTGGAATATAGGACAATGTCATGTTCATAGGACCTGATTTTCTAGTTGCCTGATGATTAACTCACATTGTGCCCAAAAGGAGGCTTCCCATAGGCACTCTTCTGTGCTGCAAGTAAGCCATTTCCTCAAATTGAAAAGAGGCAGAGTGGCAAGTTAAGTCAGCAAACTCTAATATATCCACATGGAAGTTGCCTTCTTTGCCTGTGATTGAGAGGAAAGTTACAGGGTGCGTAGAAGCATGGTTCTGTTTTGATTGACAGTTACATCTATTTGAAATCACATACTGTGATGTATGTGTAGTCAGTAATTTAAATTATTATCAGCAAAATATAGCCCAATATTATACAGCAGTTGGTGTGGCTTTAAGTCTCAAATCTGAAGGTTGTGTAGATGATCCAAGAGTTGTATAGAGTTCTTAATGCTCCAGTTGTAGTTATATAAGTTATTTGTGATGTACTGGTTAAGCATTTTATTGATTAGTATTGTTGGAGATTCCAACTTCTCCATGACAAGATGTAGTTGATATCCAGGTTTATGTATGTGCTTTGTCAAAGGCAAAAGTTCTTGGAACAGAAAGTGCCGAGATGAGATGGAGATATGATCATTTTTAAAGCACATGCCAAGGTGTCCTAGTGCAATATATGACACTGTTGTGTAGCCTCTGCAAGTAGTCAGAAGGTGCAACAGCAATGGTGCATTCCATTTCAGTGCATAATTAAATATGCCTGTTTGTATATTGATCTTTACATGAGGACTATGTTCTTAGATTTATGTTCTTTAGATTTGAGGACTATGTTCTGCCCTACATAGGACTACATCGTTATCAGCCATTCACTCTGAGTGAATGGTCTGATGGAATGTCAAATGGAGGTGTTTGGGAGCTGTGTGTTATGGTGGCAGATGGTTAACCAAGCTTTCCACCTGTAGTATTCTTTACTGATGTCAGACTCTCAAGATGATTTTCAATATCTGGATTGATGTGTTCTGGCTTCTGGAAAAGTAGCAGGAGAGTTGTATAATGGTCTGAAGCTGGTGGCATCCACTAATTGCTTGGACAGGGAAATGTTGTCCCAATATATGATGATACTATGTGATTTCATTGTCTTCTTGAATACAGGGAAGCTAGCTAGCCATTTGATTCTTTTGGTATGCTTCCTCTTAAGCCTCATTGTTATAGAGTTGATGAGTCTAACAATCCTTGAATTGATGTATAGTAAGGCTGGGTCATGAATATGGAAATCATTTCAAACTTGATAAGCTTCATCAGGATCTGTCTTATGATTAGTCGAATAGCTTTTTGTAGTCATGGCCTTCTGATTGTAGGAAGCAGCACAACACATTCATATGGCAGTCTAATTCTATAGATCTACGCTGGATACAGACTCCTAGCTTGACATTGGAGTAAGAAGTTTTGCTTCTCAGACATTCATCAAATTAGAATTACCAGTTTCCTGTAGAATTTGGCTGGCCTAGCCACCTACTAAGTAATAAATACCCTATACTGAATTAAATTATAAATATCACTTACAAAACCAAAAATCCAGCTCAAAACAAAATGTTGAAGGAAAACAAAAGTTTTCAGTTGCCTTGAGTTATCATCTTCAGGTTAAAAGAATGAATTCAGAATGGAAAAAAAGTGATGGAATGTTATAACTTAAAATATAAAAAGAGTGATAAAAAGAATTCAGCAAAACATTAGTGTTTGGCCTTATTCTGTTGAAAAAATGTTTATTAAACATAGACAAACAAACAAATACAAAATGTTTTCATAGCAAAATAAGGTGTTTGAGAATTAATTAGTCTACTGCTGAGTATGAGTTAGATTTCAATGGTAACACTGGCCATAGTTCATAAGATGCTTTTTTTAACTTTCTCTGAAGGTTATAAAGGCAAACTGTAAGCTGGATTTCCTGAATTGACAATCCATAGAATTAGTTTTCTAAAAGAGATATTTTATTCCAATATTTAAATGTGTTCTAATGTAAAAATTTGAAACTTCTGTTTACAAATGTTCTATGTATGATGGTTGATAACTATACGATTCACCTGAAGACAACTTGTAAAACAGGTCGAAAACATTTGTGAATGTTTAATTAATGAATGTTTTTGCAGTAAAATAAGGTGTTTGAGAATTAATTAGTTTACTGCAGAGTGTAAGTTATGCTGAATGATATCTTCTTCAACTAAATGATACATAATGCACAATATATATATTTTTTAATTGAATGTTCTGAACACCTACTCAAAAACCTTTAAATAGTGCAGCCAAACTTTAATATTTCAAACGTTTTCAGTCTTGTTCAAAGACCTTTCTCAAGAAAAGAACAATTTAAAATTAAAACGTAGTACGAACACAAACCGAACAAGCTTTAGAACGTTTTTAAAAATTAATTCGTTGCAAATCATGTGCATAGTCTTAAAACATAGCTAAAGTTAAAAAATATGCACATAACAATGTTCTCAAAACAAAAAATTTAAAGTACTTGTTGTTAAAACAATCCAATTAAACAATTATGAAACATCGTCTGCATAATAGGCACAAAAAATAGACTGCATTCTCACTAACTGTTCAGATTAGCAGGCTTATATACAAATAAAAGTCAGAATAGATTTTGGACAGATACATATATATTTAAAAACATTTTATACTGTTTTTAGTGCATATATTTATGTTAAAATATGTAGTACATATTAATTTTACAAATTTGACATTTTTTAAAATTAATTCATGATTTCTTTTTGTTTTTGGCTAAAATATTTAGCTACAAAACAAATAAAACTGGTCTAGATTAAGACGAGTGTAGATTGATAAGAATACAATGTGTAATTTTGAGGTTTGTTGTAGTAGAACACACATGATAGAATGTAATGATAACATTTATACAATAACATATACTTATCACTCCAGTTGATGATGTTTTTATGACTATACATTATATTTTATATTTAATTATCTCATATTGTTTAATGTCTTTATCACAAAATTTTCATATTTTTTTGACCTATTTAATTTCATTTTGTTTTTGAAATTAAAATATTGATTTTTTAACCTTTACTTTATTGTTAAAAAATAATAATAAATCCTTTATATATTAAAAGCAATAAAACAATAAAATTGATTTATTGCTTGAAAAACAGCATATTTTTCACATTAAATTTATATGATTTTAAATTACTTAAAATCAATATATGTAATATTATATCAAATATATTTTCATTCTTTATTTTGATATTATTTAGTTACAGGTCTGATTCAGTAGGAGTAATGTAAGATAGTGATTTTTTTTAAACTTATTATTATTAACGTAAATTACATAATTGGACCAATTGAATTTTAAACCCAATATTTTAAATTCTTTGTAAGAATTTTTTTAAATATTGAATAATTATTTTTACATAAAATAGACTACAGATTATTTAATAATATAAAATCAAAGAATGTAGAAAAACTAAGATGCAAGTTTCTTGCATTCTTTGAATTTTTTTAAATTTTTTAATTTTAATGCCATATATGAAAAAGTATATTCATTAAATTCTATTGTGGAATAAATTAAATGAAACAATTCAAAAATTGATTTTAAAGAAACAGTTTGAGTTTATTAAAAATATGTTTCAGTTCTTGATTTAAAGGTCATTCTTAGTTCATTATTTCTTAGAAAAATTGATATTATAAGTAAATAAAGGAAAGAACTGAATAGGTTCTAACTAAAACTTTTCAAAGCTGTTTCTTTGTAATTCATAATAACATATAAATATATAGGAAAATATTTTTTAATTAATATAGGAAAATATTTTTTAATTAATGAAATAACAATAAGTTTTTTCAATTACTTTCAAGTAATTTTTCAATAACAGAATTTAATTGCATGTATATGATAATTACATATGTATATATAAACAAGTAACATATAATTAATATATATAGCTATGTATAAAAAACCCCCCTATGTAAGCTGAAACTAATTTAGCTTGAACAACACCTTACCACCTTACCATGGTATGAAAAAAATTTAAAAACATTTGATTAAATAAATTAATTTAATCAAATGTTTTAAATTTTTTTTCATAGGTCTGCATCAGGTTTAACAAAAAGATTTGAACTTTAAGTTCTAATTGTTGTTCTAACAATTTTTAAAAAATAAATTGAAATAAGATCTTTTAGAATGTGAACACCTGCATATCTTAACTTAATATTAATATGTGTAATATGTATAAAATATTACATAATATGATTTTTTGACAATATATTTATCACTAAATTGTATTGTGTAATATTATATATATATTATATTTAATATTAAGTTAAAATATGCAGTTGCTCACATTCCAAATCTTGTTTCAGTTTGTTTTTAAAAACTGTTAGAATGTCAATTAGAACTGAAAGTTTGAATCTTCTTGTTAAACCTGACAAATCTATGAAAAGAAATCGAAAATGTTTGTTTAAATAAATTCTTAAATAAGTCTTGCTGAAAGGAGTATTTAAGGCGTTGTAAATACAAAAATTATTTGAAGAAATAAATTACAGATAATTGGTTTAAAATGTAGAAATGGTTCCACAGATTAAAAAAAAAAATGAAAAACTTTGCTTTAATGCTTTAAAATTCTATAATAATAAGTAATCTGTTGGTTTTCATTTTCATAATAGTAATTTTTAACTTGATATTTTGTTCTAACTTTTTGATTAATTTTATTTTGTATATTTTAGAATTTGTATCTCAGGCTCTATTCATTTTTCTGTTTTCCATAGTTTTAAATTTAATGTTTGTTTTTATTTATGTATATATTCTAAAATTTATATTTTTGGTTCCATAATAATAAATATATTTAATTTCCATTGAAACATAATTGTTTGTAACATATTATTGTATAAAAGAAATCTATTGTCTTTTAAGCAGGGTTGTGGAGTCATGTAAAACTCTACCAACTCCGACTTCAACTTTGTCTTACCATCCAACTCCAACTCTGACCAGGGGCATACTTGTTAACAAAATAGGGTTGGGAATTCTGATGTCATCACATGACCTCAGAATAAAAGCTTCAATAAATAGTCATAATAAAGATAAAATGTAGAAATTTTTTAATTCAAAAGCTAAAAGATTCCTCTCGGTAATTACATAGTCAGTATATAAATATGTATTTGATCATTTTTGCTTTTCCGGCAGTTATATTTAATATATAACAGAGGAGAAAGCATAGCAATTGGTCAAAAATGACCCTTCCAAATTTTTACATTTTTAGACTCTGGACACCTTGAAATGTCAAGATATGCAAAAGATTCAGGTTTTTTTTCCTGTATGTACACATATTAGTCTGTGTGTGGGGCATGCTTTTGTTCACCCTGTTTGAAGGTTAATAACTTCTCTGGTTTTTGAATTGGAGTCTGATGGTTTAACAGGAATTATAAAGCTTCAAAGTGGTTGAACTAAATCATGCCCCCCACACATTCTAACATCTGTGCATACAGAAAAAACTCTGAATGTTTTTGCACTTTACATTTCAAGGCTTCCCAAGTCCAAAAGAGTAAAAATCTGGGGAAGTTATTTTTCGACTGATCTTCATTCTTTTCCTTTGTTATAGCCTTATACCATATAACAGCTGGGAAAGGAATAAGGATTACTTTTTTAAAAATACAAAATAAAATGATTTTAAAAAATTAACGTTAAAATTTGACACAGCTACTTAATATATAAATTCATATTTATTGACTTGTTTGATGATGGCAATGGTATTTGGTAAGCATGTATAAATGAAAATAGTAAATACATTCATACACAAACAAATTAGTTTAATAAAAACTATACATAATATACAAGTATATTAGATAATATATAAGTATGCACATATATTAAACTAAGTGAAGAATAAGAAAAATAACATTTAGACCAGTAAAGAAAAATGTTGCTTATTTTGCCACATTGATTGATTTATTATTTTCCATCTCTGTTATAAACTGAATTATTTCTTTAAAAAAAAGAATTGCTTTTATAAAGCCAGCATTCGTAGAAGTTCTTAAATCAGATTTAATCATTTTAAGAGCAGAAAATAAATGCTCTACTGAAATTTGGGTTGATGGCAATGCTGTATCTTGGATAATATCTGGATAGTGCAATATCGTTGTTTTAACATTTAAATTAGAAGAACGGTTAATGTGATTTACTTTTTCTACTGCATTGTAAAAATCACCTTTAAATTTTGTAAGATTTTCTTTTCTGTCTGTGTTCATATTAGAACTCAAACTTAATTTTGAGGGTAGAGATGAGTTTTATAAAAAATGGTGAACGCTAATAACAAGTGAAATATTCATTAAGTCCTACCACACTGGAGATATGACATATGACCCTTTCTATGTCTTCACCCTGTCGACGTTTAATTAAGAATCAAAATTTAATAGCATTAATGCCTCTTTATACACAAGCTATGATATCATGCAGTTTCATTTCTTAAACTTTACATTCTGAGGTGATGTTTAATATATCAGAACAGAGAATAAAGAAATTAAACAAATTCAAATAAATGAAAAAAAATTCGTGTGTTGGTGCACACTAATTTTTTTTCATTCATTGACATTTTTTGGGTTCAGGAAGTATCCAAACATGTAGATTTGTAAAAAAACATGGAGGGTGAAATTTGACATGATTCCAATACTTTTCCACTTTTTATATACATAAGTTGGGAAAGTAAAAAGGAGTGGGAGTTGGCAAATTTTTGACGACTCCAACTAAAAAACACAAAACCCCCACGACTCTGACTTCACAGCCCTGGTTTTAAGTGTTTGTAATGTAAATATGGTATAAAAATATTAAAACTTTCAGTTATATATTCTATATTTGATTTTAAACTCCATTAAAGCAAATTTTTTTGATTATTGGTTTATACAAAAATCAAGAAACATGCAGGTATAAAAAAAACTTATTGCTTTCCAAATAATTAAAGTGAAATTGTCAACTGGCAGATTTTAATGAACTGTATTCTGATGTATCTATTGCACTTAAGATTGGATAAAATGTATTAAATTTATAAGTAAGTTAACTCAAAAAAATAAAACTCCATTTTTGGAGTTAAATAAACATTATGTTTAATAGATCAAATGTTTCTGATATTACCAAATATCATCTTCAATCAAGAAAGGAGAAAACGAACATCCAGGCGTTAAGTTTTTACGAAAATAGTTTCGTGGAAAGCGCTAGTAATTATAGCGATATTCGTAAACACTTAACGCCTGGATGTTAGTTTTCTCGTTTCTTGATTGAAGATGATATTTGGTAATATCAGAAACATTTGATCTATTAAACATAATGTTTATTTAACATCAAAAAACTGAGTATTTTGTTTGAGTTAATATTTGTAGAGTAGTTTTTATAAGCAATGGTTAAATTAAGCCTGTTCATTCTATTTTAGTCAGAACTATTAAAAAAAATACTGAAAGATTAATAGATCAAATTCTTAATTAGACAATTACTTTTTTTTTAATTTGATGATAAAATTTAAAATATTGAAAATCTCATTTTACAAGAAAATAATACTATATAAGTCTAACGATATTTAAAATAGAATTACTATCTTATTTTTTGATTTGTAATATTGTAATTATCAAGAATTAAATTATAAAGTTTTTACATAAAAATTAAAGAAACCAAGTTTAGTAAATATAATTTTAATAAAAATCTTTAGGTTGTGTAAGAACTTTCCTACAATTATAGATATAATTTTTATTCAGCACAAAAAAATAATATATTTTATGTATTAATCCAGAATTAGAATTGTGTTTAAGTTAGTTAAAATTGTATTATACATTTTTATCCTAAGTTTAAAATATGAGATTAATAGCAAAATTTTAAAATCCATAAATTTAACATAATTGCCACTTTAATATATTTGTTAACATTTTTGATCTCACTCCTCATTCAAATCAAGCATTTAAATTATTTGACTTCCTAAAATAAGTTAAGTTAAATTAAAATTAACTTATTTTAAGATGATTTTAATAATTCTTTCTCTTGAATATGGATTCAGTTATAAATATTACAATAAATAACATAAAACTGTTTGACAAATTTTCATTATTTGCACTTAATCCTTTTGCAAACCTTGTAACCACCCCTTGCAAACCTATCCTCTTGCAAACTGCACTTAATCCTCTTGCAAACCTATGGGATAGCAAATTATTCACCTAGAAGAAAAACTGCTTTTCTGTAGATTACATCTCTATTATCCTAGCACTTTGTATTCTTATAACCCATCTTTGCAAACAGTCAATGTAACAAAAAAAAAGTCAAAATAAAAATTTAAGCCTTCATTAAAAATCATATCTCAAGAATATGTCAGAAAATTACAACATATTTATTCAACATACACCATGTGTTTTTGTCTTTACTGTCCTTGAAGATGGTTTGTAAGAACTTAAAAGTGGTAGGATAATAAAGATGTAAATTCCAGAAAGGCAGTTTTTCTTTTAGAAAAATGTTGACTACTACTCATCTAGCTGATTGGCAGTGAGTAACAGAGTGGATTGTATGATATTTAAATATTATTATAGTTTTTAGGATATATATAAAATTAAAAAAAAAAAAACATGTTATGCAGTTAGTTATAAATATATTAGTAAAATATACAAATTAAAGTAGATTCTAGCAGATGAGAAGTCTTATTTGGGAAAATTAAAAGCTGATTGATAACAAAGAATATATGATTGTGATCTTGTTAAATATACAATTAATTAATGTTTATGTATAAAAACTATATCAAATGCATGTTTCTTAATTAATTTAATGACATGGTTATCATGAAATAGATGAAAATAAACTAGAATTTAATTTACAGTAAAATAGAAACATAAAGTGAATAATAATAAACACTGCTATTGTAAGGTTACCAAAATTGTATTTAAAAACAAACGTTTTTGGCATAAATTTAGATTATATTCAGCATTGAATAAACTTTCTAAATCGAGTTTCCAACTTTTTTCATCCATTGACCCCATATAAAATATATTCTTTTCGATTGACCCACCTTAAAATTTTTATGTTATTTCCTAAGATTTTGTGTAATATATCAAGTAAATTATTAAATCAATAAATGAATTTTCCACATGATTGTTATTATTAATTGAAAATTATATGAAATTTTTGAAAAAATACAATAAGTATGATTTTTTTCATTGACCCTCAATTGACCCTTGAATTCCACCAACCCCTTTCAAAATTCTATTGACTCCAGGAGGCTTTACGACCCTGTTTGGAATCCCAGTTATAAATGCTACAGAATATTTTTACTTTTCAAATTACTACGGAATTCAATATGAAATTCCTACAAATATAAATTATAACAAAGCCACAATAGATCATCTTCCTCACTTTTTCCAGCAAATTTATTTTTATTACAAAACAAATGTTTATGGTCTTCTTTAGGAGCCTGCCTCAGGTTATTCAACAAAAAAACAAAAAAAAACTAGAAGATAAAAAAATGAGCATTCCAAATTATAATGTTCTATAGCATTCAGAAAACAGCAGGAAATGATGTATTGTGGCTTAGTAGAAAAGTTTCAGTTTTTGAAGGAATCTTATTAAATTAAATTATATTATAACATTTGAATGTATTTGCTTATTTTATATAAAATATGTTTGAATATTCATCAAGCCTATAAAGTAAATAAAAATACTAAGATAAGATTTTTAAATATAAACAATATCTTTAAATAACTTTAATAACAACAATTAACACCAAAAAATAAAAAGAAGGTTATATGCATGTAATTTTAAAAATCATTTAACTTTATAAAGAATAAATTAGTTAACTAATTATGTAAATTTGAAAAATATTTACAAAAGAGAAATAAATTTTAGCTAAATTTTTTGACAAGCAAGAACTGAATTCACAAACACTTGACATCATAAGTTATGACAAAATTACTCGTAAATTGCCAGATACAAGAATTACAGTATTCACAAAACACATCATAAATCAATAAAAATAATTTCAGCCCTATGTAACTACTGACAAACCAGCATAAAGTAGATTTAATCAAACAGAAAACAAACGTTTTTGAAAGATGGTAGACTATTTACACTGGAGAACAGTAAAGTTTCACGTATCTAAAAGCCTTTTAGCATTTTCACTCAGGCAAAGGTCATTCACACCACCCACCGCACTAACCACCTCAGATGGTTGGAGACAATCTACATATGCCGTAACATCATTAATGAGGGTAATTGCATTAACTACAAGGACGAAATAGCTCTATCGACGGCATGGCAGGCCCTACTAGATAAAACTATAAGATAGAGCACAACATGCTTAGCACGCAGGTCCATATTGACGTCATTGGGTTGGGACAACGTTCCAGATTGTATTTCTTCTCAACTTTGAAGCGAAGTGCATTCCATTAGGGGATTGTTACCTGAAGAAGAACCATTAAGGTTTGAAAACGTTTGTAATTACTTTAGAAACCAACTTTTAATTATACTGGAAATTAGAATTAATATGAAAATTAGCACCTTTAATCATCCAGCACAAATGTTTAACAAAATAAAAACGTTTTCGATCGTTTTCAATGGTCATCCTCAGTTAAAACTCAAATTAACAAAAGAACATTAAAATGGAATATAAGCAATTAAATATGAAAAATAATAATAACATACAAGGATGCGGCCACGTATTTTGTTATATAATTTTATTCATTTATTGTATAATATATGTATAGTAGGCGTCATGCGCAATCTATTTGTAGTTGCACATGCGCATTTATTATTTTTCATATTTAATTGCTTATATTCCATTTTAATGTTCTTTTGTTAATTTGAGTTTTAACTGAGGATGACCGTTGAAAACGATTGAAAACGTTTTTATTTTGTTAAACATTTGTGCTGGATGATTAAGGGTGCTGATTTTCATGTAATTACTTTGTTTAGTGTGAAGATATGTGCACCGGTAAAAGGCTTTTAGATATGTGAAACTTTACAAATGTTTTCCTCCTTTCATACCAATTTCATGCTGGTTTGTTAGTAGTTATATATGGTTGAAATTATTTTTATTGCTTTATACCAGTAGTTTCGTGGAGATTACACCATATTGTAAAAAAATGTTATAAATATAAATACTATTGAGAAAGATGGTGGCTCAGTATTTAGCTTTATAATTAGATAAATAATTCATTACTTTTGATTGTGTATTTAAAAATATTTCTTATTCAAAACTTTTAATATGTAAAACAAAAATTCAACAGCTTTAGCATAAGTCTTTCTAAAATACTATAATTTTGGCTGACTTGAGACAAAACTTTTTTGTTTTCCTCTATGTCAGTGGTTTCCAACCTGTGGGGCACGCCCCCTAGGGGGCTGCGAGACTGTTGCAAGGGGGGAATGCAGCTGTTTCCAAAATATCATTTTCAAATACAAACCAAAAAAGTCAAATAGGTGTCCAAAAAATGAATCAGCAAAATAGGTATATGTAATCCACAATCCTCGCCGCGAATTTTTCAGGTACAAATGCTAAAACATCCATCCATACTCTTGCTGGAATGAAAACATCTCGCTTTCGCGTTTGGAGCCAAGCACTGGCGGGGCGAGGAAACAAAAGACAAGCACTCGGAACATCCCAGGTATTCTCGTGCTTACTCGCACCAAACTTCAGTAAACAGAAGCATCTGTTTTTTTCTATTGTCTATGAACAGAATTAGTTCATTAGTAGTGCTTGCGATAACCACGTTGATATATAGAATGAAACACTTCGCTTTGGTAACTTCTAAATTAATATTAGTAAATTTCATAACTGTTATAATAGTACATTATTTTTAGTACATTTAAAATTATTATTTCTTATAATAAATAATTATTTTTTTATGTATATTTTTACATAATATTGTATATTATTTTGTAGCCCATTAAATAAATTATAATATCAGTTGAGTATTTATGAAATTAGATTGTTAGAAAAATTAAGGGGGCGCAACAATTTTTTTTACGGGGGGGGCAGGTACAAAAAGGTTGGAAACCACTGCTCTATGTAGAGGGTACTGTTGTTTAGCATAAGCAAATACTAGTCAATATCTTTATTGCTTAGGTATAGAGAATTCATTAATGTAATTGACTTGTTGAAAATTACTATTAAGTAATTTTTAACAATATTTGTTAAAAATTTCAAAATAAAAAGAAATGAAAACAAGTCATAAAACTTTTATCTGTAGTTCTAACATATTGTTGCTAACCCATTGATATTTGACTTTGTGAATCTTGATGTATCTAACAGTTTTAGTTGATAAAGTTTGATGAAACCTATCCAAAATCGTAAGAGAGAGAATATATAAAAATTTACATTCAGAATGAAACTTCAGACATTATTGGAAGTCATTGACAATTTCTGCAACTATTTTATTTTGTACCTAAATTCAGTTTTCAGTTTTTGTTTGACAGACAGGGAAATATAAAAGGAAACTAAGGAGGAGAATATATGCTGATTATGAAAAAAGCAGTAGTTAAAGGAAGGAAAGGAGGCATCTCTATGAATTTGGAAAAAAGCATGATAAAATAAAGGGCATCATTGACAGAAAGGGAAAAGCATCTTTGTCCATTGAAATGTTGTGGAAAGATATTCTTTCATATGATAAAAAAAGCCAAGCAAAATTTAAAATTAGCTTGTCAGTGTTGATTTCTATTTACTGTTTTGGATACAAAATCTTTTGTTAGGTCTTCTTGTGATTAAAGGAATCAATATAAAGTCTTTTTGTTTTTTCTTCAATGTTCTTTAAATCTCCTAGTCAATTTTTACAGAATTATTTCATTTGTAATTGAAGAATTTTAAATCCTAATTTATTTATTTATTTTTAAATAGAATTTTCTACAATTTTCCTGTTATTTTTTTATTTCTGTAAAAAGACATTAAGTGTGAAGAAAGAAGATAGAAGATCTGAAGTGTGGCTTCTGAGAAAACCTATCACATAACTTTTAGTAAACAAACAAGGAAAAAAGGAAATGAATGAAAGAAGGAAAACTAATAGTATACTATACTATACTAAACTATACTATAAGTGTTTCAAGTTTTTCAAGAAGAAGTTGAATTGACATTATAAAAAATAATAAAACTATTTCAAACTTCTGTACTTGGAGGATAACTTGAAACAGTCAACAAAAGAAACAAAAAAGATTTAAAAGTTTTTAAAATTTCATAATACCAGAAGCATATTTTATGAGTTAAGATGTAAAATTTGTAATTATAAATGATTCTATAAGTTTATTGATCACTGGACTACATCTTTCTCAAAGTTAAAAAGTGCCCAAATCTTCTTAAATGACAGCATTTAGAAATGAAATGAGACTTATTAGTTTACAAAAAACATAGTTAACTAGAAACAATTATTAATATTATTAGAATCAATTATTATTATCATACTCACAACAAATTTAATTAAGTATAATAAGCCTGGTTCATTGGTTCTAGTTAACTATGTATTTTGTAAATTAGTAATAGAGACTCACTAGTCTTTGCCGGTATCTAATGCACTTTCAATTAAAATTGCCAAATAACTATATATCAGTATCTCTAATATGTTTTTGATCAATACATTTTGTCTGATTAACATTGCGAAAAGGTTTATATTACAGTAAGATCCCACTTAACATGGGGGTATGTTCCTAGATGACAAAGTGCTAAGCGAAACATTAGGTCATTTTAACATAGAGTAAATAGGGATAGGTGAACACACGACCAAAAATAAACAGATTTTACTTTAATTTTAGGTTATTTTTATATTAATTTTCATAATAATATATGTTAAATATCACATTAACATATGCACACAGAAATGTAAAGTTCATTTTTTGTGGCGAAGTTCCTGACTCTTCTGAAATTCTTAAGATCACATCCAAAACGCCTGGTTTTTCTTTTGCACTCCTTCCAAAATCTGGATCATTCACTACAATTTGATTAACGATTTCAGTTATTGTTACCAAACTTTACTAAGGAAATCTGCAGAGAAATTCTTTGGGTTCTTCATTTTCAGAATCTCTATTTTCCAGTTCTACACCTTTTTGCCACCTTTTGCTGTTTGGTTCGTGTTCGTAAATAATTGTATTATGTATGAATGAACAAAATGCCATGAAAATTAAAATCAGCGTAAATTTTGAGCTCTTTTTAGGCTTCAAGCAGACCGCATTATATCGAATCAGCGTTAAGTGGGGTCTTGCTGTATTTGTATTTCATTTTTATTTTTTTGAACATCTCATTTTATATTATTTACAAAAAAAATTTTTATCTTTTATTATTTGTCAGTAAACATAAAAAAAGTAAAGTCTTCTTTGAAAAACTTGTTTGAAAAACTTTTTAAAATTTGTATGTTGATTCAAGAATATTTTATTTTATCAACTAAAACTAAACCTTCAAATTCAAAATTCATTCTGCTGCTGAAATCAAGACATTCCAAAAATATTTATTGCCAGTTTTTCTTGTTCGACATCTTAAACTCAAGCATATATTTATTAATTAATTTAAAGTACCACAGTTTAAATACCTCTGCGACTTAGATTATATGCTATGTAAATAGAGAAATATAAAGTATATGTGTAAACTTACAAAAGCAATACATCAAAAAGAAATAAGGTTCCTTTATAAATATCAGAATAAACAATATTTATAAAGGACCCTTATATCCAATAAAATATGTATATCCAATAAAATGTTTTATATCTCATTAAAACAATAATTTAATATTTGATTCGAAATACTTGTTGAGAATAACTAAAATATTGTCATAACCAAATGATTACCTTAAATAATCAGGCTATAAATCCACCATTTTAATGATAAATACTAAGTAATTTGCTACTATAGGTAGACGTTAGGTGCCATCTCTTATCTAAATTAATAATTATAATTTTAATAATTTATTAAATCTTTTCTTCCAGACGATTCTAAATTAACTAATAAATTATTAAAATTATAATTATTAATTTAGATAAGAGATGGCTCCTAATGTCTACCTCTAGTAGCATATTACTTAGTATTAATCATTAAAATAGCAGATGTATAGCCTGATTATTTAAGGTGCTTGTTTGATTATGTATCTATATATATCTATCGGGCTTCGGGATGTTTGGTATACTTATAAAATATTATCAAAAATACAGAAATGAAATTTTTTGGTATATTTTGATATATCAAAAAATTTAATTTCTATTATGTTTATTATTAAAATTTTAATATCAAAGGTTTGAGATTTGATATTAAAATTTTGACACACATTATAATATCTAAGAGTGTAAGTATTTAGTAAATTATAGTTTACTATGTATTTAAAATTTTAGATATTGTAATGTGTTATTATTTTTAAAATTTTTCTGATTTTTTTTTTATAGGATTAACAAGTAAACTTGAAATTAATAGTCTTAATGTTTTGCAGCTTTGGAAATTTATTTAATCCAAATGAAAAACCACCCAGAAAACAAATGCCATATGTTAATGTTCGTTATAATGCACCAACTCACTCTAGTCCAGCATTAGATATGATGAGAAAGAAAAGATTAGGAGACAGACATCGTGGTTTGGATTTTTTAGATAGTGATTTGTAAGTTCTTCAAATAATTGCTTCTATTTAATAAATTGTTATAATAAAAATGTAGTTATATAAGTATTAAAATGTATCAATGTTTAAAAATACATAAAATAGATCAAAGTCTGCAGATTCAGAAAGTACTTTCATGTTTATTAATAAGTTTCAAAACATTGATTTGTTTTAAAACCTTGTTATATTATATACTGTAGTCTAGTAAGACATGTTTAATCATAAAATACAGTTGATTTTCAAAAATTTTAATAATCATAGAAGGATGGCCCAGAGACTGCTAAAGAACTTCATTCATTTTGTGATGGAAGTTTGGATTCTGGGGTATAGCTGTATGTAAATGTCATGCATACTTAACAGTTTCTATGACATCTTAATGTCTCATCGTATTGATGATCGTTGTGAGATATTAAGTATTATCTAAGTTCTAAAAAATGTAGAATTTATTTTTATTAGAAATAAATTAATTTATAAAACAATTTTATTAATTTATATTTAAATTTTTAAGTTTTTGCAGACCATAATTTGAGAAGTGATATTTTAGAATTTTTTGAAATTCTATTCTAAGCATAAAGCTAAATTGTTTCAAAAATATTAATATTTTGATTTTGAAAAACTACTTTAATTAACATGCTACCCAAGAAATTTTTGAACTTTTTAGTGACTACTAGAATTCTCAATTTCTGATAACTTAAGTTAAAATTTTAATGAATGACAAATTCTTTGTGAAAAAGGAGACTAGTATAACATATTTTTTTCAAGATTAAATAAAATTAATCACTACAAGGGAAAGACTGGGAAATTTTTTAATACAATGGATATAATCTTTTAAGAAGAATTTGGTATATCTTTACAACTAAATAACTTTGATTGCTTCCTCATGTTACAGGACTTTGTGATAGAATCTATGAAGTTTTGCAGTGCAATTATACAGCACTTACATGATTTACTATCATCTGTATTAGAATATTTTCGAAGAACTACCAATGATAATTTTTGAGTTTGAAATTTATTTATAATTACAATCAAACCAGTTGATTAACTATGTACAATTATGAAAACCTAATTTATTTAATTCCTGACTCTAATTTAAAAGAAAAGTTTAGGAACTTCTGCTAAATAATTTTTGGTATAGTGTGAGAGAAGAGTGCTTCAATATGGCCTAAAAGTGTAGTTTTGAGCATTTTCTTTTACAACTTATTTATGTGAGACTGGCTTTTCCTATTATATTGAAACAAAGATACAGTATTGGAGTAGACTTGAGGATTCAGCTTTCCAGCATGATATCTACTATTAAATCAATGTATGATTCAAAGAAATAGAAACACTACTGCCATTAAAATGTAGTTTATTTTTCTTTTTAAAGATCACAATTTGTATTGTTTTAGTATGTATGTAACTTTTCTTGTGTTAATTATGAGAAATTATAATGACTAAATTATAATATTTTTGTTAAAGCTATTTATAGAAAGGGAGCTAATTTATTTTATTAATGAAAATTTTTTAGATCATCTGAAAGGCTCCAGCAGCAAAGAGCAAAAGAAAGAAGAGAACAGTATAAACAAGTACGAGCTCATGTTCGTAAAGAAGATGGACGTATGCAAGCATATGGTTGGAGTCTTCCGTATAGAAAGTCAACATCTTCAAAACCTAGCAATTTTGAAACTGAGAATAAATCTAAATTAAGTAATCATGTTCCAGTGCCAGTACCTGTGTATTGTCGTCCTTTGATTGAAAAAGAACAAGGAATGAAGGTTAGTTTGATACATAATTTTTAATTTTATGACATTATTATATGATATCTAATGTAATAAAACTATATTGGTATCAATAACTGCATGAAATTCTGAAATAGACGAACTACTGTAAAAACAGTAATTTGTCTATTTCAAAATAATAAAATTCACTCTTGACTTATTATTGCGTAACAAGAACAGTAGTGCCTTGTACTTTGAATTTAATTTATTCCAGAAGGCCATTTAAATTCAGGATTGTTCAAAGTCCAAAATAAGTTTTTTTCTATTAGAAATAATGGAAAGGGAATTAATATGTTCCCAGACTGAATGATACCCATTCAATAAACTTAAACAGCAAATACACATAATTTAAATTTAAAATAACACAATTAAATGCCCTAAATAATAAATTAAAACATGAAAATAATAAATAAAATACATAAATACTGTATAATAAAATGAAAATTGCATTTACTGTAGCTTAGTGAGGAGTGGTGATATCCCTTTTCTTGAGGTCACTATGTAGTTGCTTTGCATTTTCACAAATAATCCTTATGGAGATGATATCATCAGCCAATTGCTTCTTATTTATATCTACGAGGAATTTTTTCATCTATTCAATAACATGATATTGCCTGGAGGTCAATGTTGTCACACCCTTAGCTACATTTTGCAAAGTGTAGCTAAGGGTGTGACTTCCAGGCTTTTATCATTTCCTTGTTCTTAAGGATGTGAACACAGTTGATTTTGGCATCTTAACATGGCCACCAGGTCCACCACATGTACTGTTTTCATGTTTTGCAATAATTTCTTTTTTTTTATTTCAGTTGTTAATACTACAACCCTCCTTTAGGCTTATATATATAATCCAAACACAACAAAAAAAGCACTGAAAACACAAGAATATAACATAAGAGATGCTTTCACAGTGAGAGAGAAGTCATTTCTTGTACAACATATCACATATTTTTTCACTGTGCATGCAGTTTGAATGTAGATATATTGTTCAAACTCCAGATTGAATTTCTCTTGAATCCTGCATTCAAACTCTGTTATGTTTGAAGTTAGTCTTTTGAAGTATGAGGAACTATTATAATTATAACTTAAGCAACAAATAAATGTAATGATTAGTTTAGACATGAATATGAAAAGTAGTTATATTGATATTTTAATAACAAAAGATTCAAAATAACTATCAGAAATTACAACAGACTGCTTTTTATAGCCATAGATGTTGTTAGTAGTTGTTTAATATTATCAAATTTAGCAGGTTCCAAAACATATTAAGTTAAAAAACATTTATAAAACCTCACTTATTGTAATCAAAATTTTATTACTATCATTATCTTCCTGTATAGAATTTTTAAGCCATTTTCACACTACTAATCTCAACTAATCATTATTGACCCTTTGGTCACAGAATTATGATTAAAATGATCCCTGATGTAGGCATCACGTTAGTGATGCCTACATCAGGACTGACACTGTTGTGACTGTTAGGCCCATTTGTTTAACTCAAGCAAGCAATCACATGTGTAAGCAGTTGGATCCAGGATGGAGGAGGTCCAGAGACAGTGCACCAGAAATAATGCACTTCACTATGCATTTAACAAATTAAATATTCTGTTTATGTAAACAGAAGACCTTAAAATGTTACATCTGTGGATCATGATGGGAGAGTATTCAGTCATGAGAGAGAGAGTTTACAAAATTGGACACGTGTTGATAAATACCTTTATTTACAGAGTCTCGAGAGATGATGGATTGGTACTTGACCGTTTGGATAACAGGTGAATTAGTACTGGATCAGTTGGATAAGGTGATTGGTGCTGATGGTAAATGGCAGTAAACAGACAACTCTATGAAAAGCCAGTACATAATAATAATAAAGCCAACCACTGCCATATGCCATGGGGCTATATAACTGCTATATTAATAATAAATTACCAAACAGTGTTTGGTAATTTATTATTAATATAGTCGTTATATGGCCTGATGGCATACAGCAGTGGTTGGCAGTAAATAGGCTAAATGGCAGAGTCAGAGAGATCACCTTTCACAAGAGATGAGACATCATTCCCCTTTTTATTTGGGGGTCCTCTCTCAATTCCAATGCCCATTTTTGGTCATGTTGTTTGCTACTCCAACAGATGAATTTGGTGTTCGTTTCCCAATGAACAGTCATTTGAAAGATGTGTCACTTTTGTAAAGGAAGCAAATCCTTTGTATGTATTATCACTAAGTAGTATGTATGGGTAATATTATCACTTCCTGAATGGTATTTATGCTATCTTTGTTGAGGGTTGAAAAAAAATGTTATTTTAACACTTATTTTTGAATAACTTTTCATCTGGTTAGCCAGGTTCTCACAATTTACTCACAATGGAATAATTAAAGTTTTGGCATTTTTTACTTGATATACTGGTTCTTATTAAAGGTAGTAGAGAGTAAACAATATTGGATGAATTACATACTAATTACTAAATAATTATAGAGTTTTATAAATTTTGAGTTATATAAAATTTTAATTATTTTAATGTGTTTTTTGATGTCAGAATCAGCAAAATAAGTATTTAAATCATAAACAAAACATTAATTTTAGTATTATTTACTTATTTTGATTAATTTTATTAGTATAGGTTAATTCCAAAGATTATAAATAGATTCTACTGTATTAAAGAATGAAAAACAAAAATAATATGGAGAAATTAAACATTACATATATAACATCAAAACTGTAAGAATTACATTACATTATAACAGCACTATCTAACTGTTGAATTTGTTGGGTTAATTAGGTATTTGGATTAATATTAATAAATTAAGCATGATGATTATTTATGATAACACTGATATTTAAAAAGTAGTAGCCCTTTTAAATAATATATTTTTTTTCTGTTTTCTTATTCAATAATTTTCATTTTTGTGTTATAAATTCTGATTATACAAAACTCTGTTGGATATTTTAGCTAATTTCAAACAAAAATAATTTCTATCTTTATAGATATGGTGTGCTGCAGGTGTTGATTTATCAGGAGGTCGGAGTGGTGATGATAAAACATCAACAGAATCAAATACAAAAATTGAATCACAAGAATTACATGAACAAATTGAACTAACACAGGTAAAAATAAATTTTATAATAAATTTTTTAATAGTTAACTTGCAATCACATTAGATAGTGGTGTTTTTTTTTTTTTTTTTTTTTTTTACACTTACTAATTTTTCATATGCATTTTTCACCAAATTGACTTACTTAGCTGTGCATTTATGATATCCATATAATTGTGTAAAAACTTTGGTCTCACTTTGTAAAAACTCACAGACTCTCAAAAAACTGCTGCAGAAAATTTCTGCCTTATACATACAACCACATACAATTTTTATATATTGTCACACAGTTATATGCAGAAGGCAGACATTTTCCACTCTGACATCATGAAGGTCTCTCACAGTTGCCTCAAGAATAGTCATGACATCATGGATATTCGTCAGCTATGCATGGCATAATGACATGTGCAATCTGCAGATCAGTAAGACTTTGAATGCTTGTATCGAAAAGATAGCCTGGATGCTATAACCTTTCTAAATTTAAATGTTTTTGCTAGTTTATTTCATGCTTGAAAAATACAGAAAAATCATTTTTTGGTTTTTCTGAGAAACAGCTCAGCCCTCCTGTTGTTTATTTCCAGCTGAACTCATTTCACAATAGCCCGTGCTATTGCAAAATTTGAAAGATCTCCTATGGGAGCATGATCAAGGACATTGTTCTGTAAACAAAACAATATCTCACAAACTAAACAATGTGTGACATTAAAGTTTTGCAATGCAGAGAAGACACATTACAGGATTTTTCAGAATTAGCAAATTTGGGGAACAGCAATTACATTTAGCATAATTACTAGTGAAAAATCAACAGAAAGTCACTGCCTTATGCATGCAATCCTGTAAAAAAAACTGCATGTGATTGCAGGTTAATTAAAATTTAAAAATTCTTATTCAAGTATAACAAAAATACCAAATGCATGGGCCACTTACTAAGTCATGGCAGCATTTTTTTTCTGTGGAATCCCACACTGCAATTCAGATTTTCCAACATCCAGTATGACATTGAGACATATTGCTAGATGGTATGGATGTTCCAGAATGTCGATGGAAGCAGAGCACAAAGTCTGTTGGTTTTCAACTGTCATTCAGTATGATGTGAGTTGACTGGAACAGCATGTGTACATAAAAATTGCAGTACTTTGTGGGAAAAATGTGAAGGAATGTCACACACCGCTCATAGAAGCTGTTAGTGAGCATGCTCTTCCATACAGAACTGTTGCAAGGTGGGTAGCAGCTCTCAAATATGAAAAAGTAGCAACTGCTGACATGCTTCATACCAGATGCCCTATGACCAATGTTGATCATGCCATAATCACCCAATGCTTAGTGGACAACAGATGATGGTCTCTACGGGAGTTGAAAACACAAACAGGTATTGACCAGGTAACTGTGCATAAAATGTTACAAAATGATATGCACATGCACAAAATTTCTCTCAAATGGGTGCCAAATGCACTGACAGAACTTCAAAAGTGGACATGTTACAAAACATGTTGTGTGAACCTGCAACAGTACAAACATGAAGGAGATGCCACATTGAACAGGATTATTGCTATTGACAAAATCTGGGCCAGGGCCTATGAACCTGAGCTTAAATGGCAGTCCGCTTAATGGCAACACCTACAATCATTGTGAAAGCACAAAGTCTGTCAAAATCCATCTCTGGTGAAGTTAATGGTCATTTTGATGTATGACATTCCAGGAATTCTTTTGTGTCATTTTGTTTCACATGATCAAACTGTCAATGCAGCCTACTTTGCTGTTTATCTGCAGAACCTTCATTGTGAAATCAGGGATAAATGTCCCAAACCATTGCTCAATGCAATCATCCTTCATGATAATGCTATAGTCCATACTATACAGTATGTTAACAACTGTTTACAACACTGGAGATGGGAAGTACTATAACATCTCCCCTACTCCTCGGATCTTTCACTCTGCAATAATATTTTGATACCCAAATTGAAAGTCCATTGTGTGGGAAATAATTCCATACATGAAAAGATGTCATCAATGCAGTGCAACATGAGATTACCAGATTGGACATTGGAAAAGAGGATAGTATTCATTGTCTTCCTCATTGATGGCAGTGAATGATTGATTGCCTTGGAGAGTACTTTGAAGGTTGTTAATATGTATGCAGACTAGTGTTCAATGTTATAAGCTATATGCAAGAAATGAAACAACTAGTTCCAGTTCTGTTTTTTTGCTTTTTCTCCCTTGTTCACAATACTTCCTGAGTAACCTATTTAACAGACATGATTGATAGAGTACATTGTGTGTCTTTTTTATATGTGTATTTTCAAATGTTTGTGTAACAACACATTTGCCTGCACAAAAAAATGCTGCCATGACTTAGTAAGTGACTTATATAAATATAAAGGATGTGATAGTTGATTTAATTTAGAAATTATTTAAAAAAAGTAAATTTCAGAATATTTTAAATATATAGTTAATCAGATGGGGGAGATTACACACAACAATATTTATTTTCATATGAATTACTGTATTAATAGTAAAACATTATTTATATTTATTATTATTTATTCAGAAAAGTAATAACTATTTTTTGAATTAATAGTAACTTATTAAAAAATTTGAATTGGAATTTTTATTGAAGCTATAAATTATTTAATAATTTTTTTTAAATAGTTAAATATTTACAAGAGTTTTATTTCCATTTTCAGATTGTAACATAAAATAAAAATGATTTTGTGTAATTAGATTAATTTCGAATATAAGTGAGCATAAAAGTTAATAGAAGAAAACAATAAATAAAAAATTAAAAAGCATATAAATTTATTATTTTTATCAAAGTATTTATTTAAATTTATTTCTTACATATGTATGCATTACAGAGTGTGCTCTAAGCAAATATTACCTATACATATAATTTATTATAATACTAATGTATCATGAGTACAATGTATGCAAATTATTTTGTAGGTACTATTGTAGTTTATATTGTGTGTATACTATAAGGCATTATATTTTATTTTAGAAAAACTTATAAATTTATCATATTTATGTCATTATGAGAACTAGTCAAAACAAATTGAGACTGTTTTCTCTCTTCATATAATCTAGAGCAGGGGTGGCCAACAAGTCGATCGCGATCGACCGGTCAATCGCCAAGCCAATTTTGGTTGATCGCTAGTGATGTCTTGACTTAATGTATTATATTTGTAACCGAACGCAACTGTATGCATGCAGTTATGACTCGACTCATAAGCAGTGAGTGCACTTCGTACTGAAACACAGTGTATAAACATAGTATGTATTTCACACTCCCCCTCCCCACTTAGACTATGCTTATGACAACAAGTCAATCGCGACACATTTTTACAATAAAAAGTAGATCTTATGTGCACAAAAGTTGGCCACCCCTGATCTAGAGGACTAGTTGCTCTGTGACATAGCAATTTTTTTTTGTGTATGTGTGTAATTTTCATGAAATTCAAAGTCATGCTAGTCCTTGAAGACACATAGTAATTCATTATTTGCAATGATGATCATAATTTCCTTTGATGCTTTCACTATTGCCATTCTCAATGGGAATTCTGTTTCCTACAGTCTCAAATTCAGGGCAATGAATAAGAAAAAGTAGCAGGGTTCCAAATCTAGATTTGTGCAGTAGATGCAGAACATAGAAGATGTTTTGCTTGGCAAAAAAACTCAAATCACCACATCAGCAACATGTGAGTGTGCATTGTCATTGTGCAGTTAGAATCTAAAAATGAATTAGGTTTAAATCTAATTCCTTACTGCACAAAACAGAAATTATTCAAATTGATTAATAATTATTGAATTAAGAATTAATAAAATGATGAATTAATGATATTTGATAACTAGTTTTATTTTGTTATACAGTTTGTAGCTGATGCATTGATTGAATCTTGGACAAAATATTGGGTTTAGGTCTTGTACATAAATTTATTTTATTTCATTTTTTCACAAATAAAAACAAATCATATTTCTTAATAACTTGACTTATTTTTACAAAAATTAACCCAAAAAAAATACTACATTTTTTGTACTAAACCAACAGTAAAGAATATATTAATTCATTTCACTCATAGCTGCTTTCATTCTAATGAGTTTACTATTTGTTTATTTATTGTCTTGAACTGAACTTAAGCTTAAATTACTGGATTATATTTCAGGCTATATTTAATTAATTAAAACCACATTCTTGTGTAAAGATTAATAATACAAAATTAATTTAATTTTGAATATTTTGAAAGAAAGCTTGACCAAGGATGAGACTTGAATTTCCAATCTGGATGAATAATTCAGATAGTATAGTCAAAAAGTAATCTGGTGATTTACACTTAAGTTTGGTTAACAATTTAGACTTTGGCTATATTATATAAATGTATATACTTAAAATTTTTATGGGAACCATTCATATGTATTGTTGAAACCATTCAACAAAATTCCTGTTATCACTGGATATACCTTGTACATTTTACATTGTATGCTATTATCTGGCTGTTACAAAATTTTATTTAATTATAGCATCTTTATTATAGTTATCTGGGCAATGTTTAGTGCTTAGGCCAATAATTTATAAAAGTAGTATTAAGATATTTCAAAAACTTTTTATGATGTTAAATATTAAAATTACTACGGTTTAAAAAGTACTGGAAAAATCATTTGTCAGTTTAAAATATATGAAGAAATACTTGAAAAGGAAACTTTAAGTAGATAAAACATAATGGTAATGCTTTTTAATCATATATTGTTAACAATAATCTGTTAAAGAGCAATCAGAAATTAAAATAATAGATAGAACATTAATGAAGTTTAGCATTAAATAACAATATATTTGAATTTAATGTCCAGTGAGATAATGAATGATGATTACAAGAATCAAAAAAAAATAATATTGGATCTAAATAAAAAAAGAAATATGGAACATTTTAGATGCATATGTAAATGTAATTATAGAATAAAAAAAGGAATTCCATTTAATAATTGTGACCAGAGGGTCGGCACCTCTGCCTTGTCAGGATAGACACTACTATGTCTCGATTGACACGGAAGCCAAGACAGTGTGTTGATTCTGTCACACGAGTGGCCATGTGCAGGGGCAATTGGATTTGGGATGGAGTGAGAGACAGCGCACCGGAAGTGACTCACACAGAGACTAGGTTAATGAATCAACATTTATTTGTAAAGGACATAAAACATTTTATTACGATACATTAATTTCTCGATAGTGAGTGTAATAGGGTTAGATAGGCCTAATTTCGCGGTCCTTGAGAGAGAGAGTTTACACAAGATTTGTGTGGAGATAAATACCTGTGGTTTGAAGTATCTGTTTGTAAATCTGATGCAGGAGAGGATTCAGTCTGTCCCTTAGGAAGGTTGAATAAACGAGGAGGTTGGCACATTAGAAGAGTTATGGATAATGTTCCGAGTCAGAGTTGATTGTATATCCATTTCGGAGACACAGAGTTAACGGTATCAGGCAAAGAATTGGTGACAACTTCCGTTATAGGACTGGGTGACGACTGTAACCATTGGAGGAACAGGTGATGACTTCTTGAGTCAGAGAGGAATGGGTGGCAACTGCACTATTGGAAGAACGGGCAACAACTGCACAAAAATTCAGTTCTGTGTTATATTCAACTGATGAATTTTTCACAATAGGTCAGGAGGTTATGAGAAAGTGTCATTTAGCTGCTGAGAACTTACCTAACTATTAACTCCCAGGTGTGAAAGTTGACAGTTATTTGACAAAATGGTATTGTTAGAAAGTTATGTTAGGATGTAGTTAAGTAAACAAAGTATGTAGTGCTGAGTCTCACATAATAATAGCTTATTACTTTTACTTGTTACTTCATTTACCATGTGGTTCTTTGTGCAGCATGACCAAACTGTCCCTTGTAAAAAAAGTTGAACCGACCAACCAATTAACCAACTTGTTATTTTATCTGTTTTATTTCATTTATAAATATATGATGAGGCAGAAGCCCAAAATGTGCATTTTTTTTAAATCTTAATACATCTAACACTCCAGAAAAGTTTTTCAGTTTTGTGAATTATGCTGATAATATAGGTTATGAACATTCTTTTAATTCCATAATATGAACATAACAATTATTCTAACTTGTTTTATTGGGTTTTAATTTTTGTTTTCTTATTATAACACAAAAATTTTATTTATTTTTACTTCTTTAAATAACATTTATTTAAAACAAATATATTTTTCATTTAGTGTTTTATATTATGCAGGATGTCCCATTTATCAAGTTCGTTCCTTCAAATAAAAAGCCCTAGGAAATTTTTAGAAAGACATTTTAAATAAATATGCAGGTGAGCCATCCAAAAAATATACAATATGCAGTTTCAAAGAAAATATTTTTAGATTTAAAAACATTCACATATTTAGTAGAAAAGTTGTTTTATATATATATATATATATATATATATATACAAAATTTTCAAAACTATATATACTTATTTTCATACATAAATTTGTATCTTGAACAAAATGCATTATTACAATTGGATGATTGGAGTACATTTTATTTTCTTTTTGATCATAATTATAAGAAGCATACACAGTAAAACCTGTCTAAAACAGGCCATTTACAAAACAGAAAACTTTTTTAAACAGAAAATAAATTTCAGACCAGTTAGTAACTTTTACTATATGAAATATTAAAAGCTGGAAATCTAGCTAATGTAGAAACAGAAGACATTTTAGGAACCAATGGCATAATGTAAACTGAGTAAAGAGGATTTTTTCATTCCAAACAATTGCCGGATTATATTGGACCACATTACTACTACTATTAATAATTAAATGCTAAGTAATTTTGCAGGTAGGCACTAGTAATTATAATTATTCAATTAGCAAAAAATGGCACCTAATGCTTGCTCCTAGTGCCAAATTATTTAGCATTTATTTATTAATAGTAGTAGTAATGTGGTCCAATATAATCCGGCAATTGTTTGGAATGAAAAAATCCTCTTTACTCAGTTTACATTATGCCATTAACCCAATATAACCTTGCAATCATTATAACTATTGGGTTTTAGATGTATAGAATTTTTTGGCCTAACTGCAGCTAAATTTTATATTATAATTTGCAAGCTCAAAACATTGAATTCTCAGTGATAAGAGTTAAGATCTTTATTCTATTTTACCATAATATTATTATTTTTCTTTATTAAAAATGTACTTTTATTATCTAGAAATAATTATGACAATGTAATATTGCTGTTTTTTTCCTAACTCTCTAGAAGAGTTAACTAATTCCTAGGGAGTTAAGAATACTTTTAAAATGCACAAATATAAGAGTAATTTTTAAATAAAAACTAGCTGACCCGGCCACGCGTTGTTGTGGCTCAAAATGTATCTATTATAAATGTATAACACTTCCCCCGTGGGGGGAATTTCAAAAAATCCCTTCTTAGTGTACATTCTCTTGACGTACCCTATTAAAACGCAATCAAAAACGCATCTAAAATAGTATAATAAAAGCCAAGTTCTTCACAGTAAGCCTTAATCCCGTCACTTTTCCCGCTGGGAAATATCGAAAAATCCCTTTTTAGTGTATATTCTGTTGACGTAACCTATTAAAACGCAATTAAAAATGCAAAAAACCGCACGTAAAATAGTATAATAGAAGCCGAGTTCTTCACGGTAAGCCTTAATCCCGTCCATCTCCCCCCACTGGGGGGAATTTCGACGTGTATATTATATAAAAACACGTGCGTATTCGAATGCAACGTTGTGTCAAAATTTTAAAGGAATCGGTAGGAACAAACGAACGTTATATTTTATTTATATAGATAGATAGAAAATGATCTGCTTCAGTTCATTCTCACAGAAAAGCATAATGCCTCACAGAAAAGCAAACTTAGGTCGTCGGAAGCTAGCGCCATCTGTTGGACATAAAAGCCTTAATCCATATATAAATATATTTTTGAAAGGGGGGAAATGGTGTAGGGGTATGAAAAATAGATAGTAGCCGATTCTCAGACCTACTGAATATGCATATAAAATTTGGTAAAAATTGGTAAAGCCGTTTCGGAGGAGTACGGTAACAAAAATTGTGACACGAGAATTTTATATATAAGATTGAAAAGTTCTATATTAGTTTAACTTGACACTAATAAATGAATTATTTGCTGGCTTTCAAGCAGTACATTCTTGGGAAAAAGGGCAATTACATACAAGAGTAGCACTTTCTGTAAGTATTGGATATTTACCCAGATTTTTATCTTTGTGTACCACTTACATATTTTGGTATTTTCAACGTCTTTAAAACGTAACATTATTTTCTACTTTTTTTTCCCTGCACTAATGAATATATAGTCTTCTATAAAACAGAAAATTCAGGCCTGTACTATTATATTGTTTTAAACAGGCTTTACTGTATTACATTGTCTGCTAAATACTAAATTATGACAATAGTAGTCTTAACATAATCGTTACTTATGTTGTAATGATAAATGGTCATAATCATTTATTTTTTACATGGTGAACTCAGGATATTTTCTTCCAATTAGAAGTTTAGACTATTTACAAAAATATAAGACTCTATCCATTCTATTTCGAGTCTATCCATTAATCATTTTACACAACTACAGTTACATTGGTTTCAAGAAAAACTTTAATAAAAAATGGGGACTTCTGTGGTTGAGTTAAAGGATTAACCCTTTCCATGCAGTTATACGCCTTTAGGCGTATGTCACATGACTTGCCGTTAATTCGTGATGCGGCATACACCTTTCGGCGTAATTAATCAAAAAATTTGATTATTTTGCGTTATATTCAATTTTCCAGCGATCTTAGCTTTGATTCGCTATTCTGTAGGTTGATTGACTTTGTTTAAGCCAAAAAGTGTTTTGTGACCACCCCTGGGCCATAAATATTTCGGTAAAATAGACCCTCTCCCTGCCAAGTAATTAGAGACATACTGTAAATAATGGCAATAACTTCTCCCCCGCTCTAGCTAGAGTGTTGCGGTTTCTTTTATTTAAAAGAAGACAGATGTATTTAACTAACAAATGTACAAAGTTTAGCGATTTTCTGTAAATTAATTATTTTTTTCTTTTGTTCATAAGCTTCAAATTTTAATATTATTTTAAATTTCTATTAAACTAAAAATTAAACAATCGTAAACTGTGATATGTTCTTAATCAAACACAAAAAACAGATTAAACATAGCGCGATTTAAAAATTATCCAAAAACTGCAAAAAATGTGCCGCATGACAAATTCCACTCAATTATTTGCTGTAGATCGCCAGCATGGAAAGGGTTAATGGATAGACTCGAAAATTATACTTTTGTAAATAGTCTGAACTTCTAATTTATTTTTTGATCAAATTCTGGTAAATTAAAAAACAAAGATTTATCTTTAAATATTCAGTTTGTGTGACTAGCAACATGTTCACTTAGAGTTTCAAATTTTGAGATTTTTCTATAAATTAATTAATGTAATTTATATATTATATAATAAATAGATGGTTAACTTAATTATCAAAACAGTTAGAAACTTAAATTTTCCTGAATTATAGGAAAATTATTAATACATATTCTTCTCTTCTAATGCATAGTATCTTTCTTTTTAATTAAAGCATATGCTCATCTAATAACCTGTATTTCATTATTAATTAATCATTATTTTTTTATAATTTGCTCTTAAAGATATAGTTCAGTTCAAATACAGTATGCACCAAAATATACAGTACTGAAATGAAAAGATGAATAATATTACTTCGTTGTCATCTGTTGTCATAACATATACACTATTAGCATGTTGATTTACCATGGTATGTGTAATGTAAGTGTTCAAAGTGTCCACCTTGCTGTAGACAGTGTTCATATTGTTCATGCAAATCCTGGAACAAAGGTTGCTGCAGACTCCTACAAAAGGAGATGATTTGCTTGCATAATGCAGGCACAGTTCTTGGTGGATTTTCACAGTTGAACACACACTCTTTTAACATTCTCTGCAAGTAGGTATCAGGTGGTATAAGATTGCAGGAATGGGACAGGTATGGAAAGTCAGTATCACTTCTGTTTACACAGTACACTACCAGAATGGCAAAATTATGTAACAGACAGCATAACCATGTTACTTGGTGCAGTCTTATTGTCTCTTCAAATTGTTCTGTCACCTTTTTCAAACTTGGTCCCTGTTTATGATCACTTCTGTCTAAGTGGAAATAATACTCAACTATGAATACTTTTTCCTCTATCAAGAAATTTATTTCCAACAACAACTGCACAACACAATTTTATTTTCACTACTGGGAATACATGTGGCCGGAGCTATGCCCCATCAACAAATGCAAATGTGCATTTGAGATGCTGTACTGAAATGTACTGTACAGTATGTTTTGGCACATACTGTATTTTTTATTTTTTTTTATGGTTAGTGTAAGGTATGGAATCGCCAAGACGCGCGATTCCCACCTGTTTGTTATAACGAATTGTCATAACGGAAAAGTCGTTAGGATCGGCCGTTGGAAACGACCGTTAGGAACTTCCGTGGGAAGAACCGTTAAGTTTCGAATCGTCAACCATCGGACGATTGGCCGGCGGGAAGTGACCGTTGGCGGCCGTTGCGGGAACATTCAAATTTGATTGGAGCAGGGTTCGAACGCCGTCGACTATTTAAGTTCGTATCGCGATCGGCTGGGGGTGTGATCGTATCGGAGGTGATCGGATCGGATCGGATCAAGGGAGATCGTCGTTATCGAGGTGCTAACTAACTCTCTCGTGGGAAGTTACGTGTTTGTGTATGAACTTGTTCCTGACTCGGAGGTTTTGTTAATTACAAGTCTGTTTGTTCGTAAGGAGTTCTTTCGACGAATTTGTACGGGAATAGTCGGTTGTCGTTGGATCATTGTTTGTGCACAATTAATTGTAACTCTAATTTGGATTATTTTGTACATTTACTGTAAATATAAAATTTGTGTTTTTCGTCAAACCGACTGAGTGGTTATTTTGAACATTACTGTTAGATAAAAAATTAATTTTAAATTATTGATAAAGTTATGAAAAAATTTATAATAGATTCTTACAGATCCCTTTTAACTAAAAACTTAATATATAAGTTGAATATAACAGTGAGTGGTTACTGCATTGTACTGCATCATACTTAAAACTGAACCAACTCTTTTTTGAATGTAAATCTTTTTGAAATGAGTTGTATTAATTTAAAATGATCTTAATATATTCTGTTAAATATGTTAACAATATAATAAAATTTAAATGTTTTTTACTTGAATTTTCTGTAATTAATAATAATTAAATTTATTGCATCAAAAAAAGAATATTAAGCAGAGATACTGCAGTCATTTATTTATAAAAAAAGCTAAGGATAGGAATGGTGCAGAAAGTACTTTTTACTTTGACGAATATGCTTTATAGAAAATATGTATTACCTCTTTTTTTTTATTATTACCCTTCACACAGAAGTTTAATACAATAATATAGTGTTATAACATCATGAAAAAATTTTATCACTATATTATCATTGATTGTATTTACATTTAAGTAGAAATATAGGACTGCATTTGTATATTGATTTGATAAAAATCCATGTTAAATTTATTAAACTATCCATTAATCATTTTACACAACTACAGTTACATTGGTTTCAAGAAAAACTTTAATAAAAAATGGGGACTTCTGTGGTTGAGTTAAAGGATTAACCCTTTCCATGCAGTTATACGCCTTTAGGCGTATGTCACATGACTTGCCGTTAATTCGTGATGCGGCATACACCTTTCGGCGTAATTAATCAAAAAATTTGATTATTTTGCGTTATATTCAATTTTCCAGCGATCTTAGCTTTGATTCGCTATTCTGTAGGTTGATTGACTTTGTTTAAGCCAAAAAGTGTTTTGTGACCACCCCTGGGCCATAAATATTTCGGTAAAATAGACCCTCTCCCTGCCAAGTAATTAGAGACATACTGTAAATAATGGCAATAACTTCTCCCCCGCTCTAGCTAGAGTGTTGCGGTTTCTTTTATTTAAAAGAAGACAGATGTATTTAACTAACAAATGTACAAAGTTTAGCGATTTTCTGTAAATTAATTATTTTTTTCTTTTGTTCATAAGCTTCAAATTTTAATATTATTTTAAATTTCTATTAAACTAAAAATTAAACAATCGTAAACTGTGATATGTTCTTAATCAAACACAAAAAACAGATTAAACATAGCGCGATTTAAAAATTATCCAAAAACTGCAAAAAATGTGCCGCATGACAAATTCCACTCAATTATTTGCTGTAGATCGCCAGCATGGAAAGGGTTAATGGATAGACTCGAAAATTATACTTTTGTAAATAGTCTGAACTTCTAATTTATTTTTTGATCAAATTCTGGTAAATTAAAAAACAAAGATTTATCTTTAAATATTCAGTTTGTGTGACTAGCAACATGTTCACTTAGAGTTTCAAATTTTGAGATTTTTCTATAAATTAATTAATGTAATTTATATATTATATAATAAATAGATGGTTAACTTAATTATCAAAACAGTTAGAAACTTAAATTTTCCTGAATTATAGGAAAATTATTAATACATATTCTTCTCTTCTAATGCATAGTATCTTTCTTTTTAATTAAAGCATATGCTCATCTAATAACCTGTATTTCATTATTAATTAATCATTATTTTTTTATAATTTGCTCTTAAAGATATAGTTCAGTTCAAATACAGTATGCACCAAAATATACAGTACTGAAATGAAAAGATGAATAATATTACTTCGTTGTCATCTGTTGTCATAACATATACACTATTAGCATGTTGATTTACCATGGTATGTGTAATGTAAGTGTTCAAAGTGTCCACCTTGCTGTAGACAGTGTTCATATTGTTCATGCAAATCCTGGAACAAAGGTTGCTGCAGACTCCTACAAAAGGAGATGATTTGCTTGCATAATGCAGGCACAGTTCTTGGTGGATTTTCACAGTTGAACACACACTCTTTTAACATTCTCTGCAAGTAGGTATCAGGTGGTATAAGATTGCAGGAATGGGACAGGTATGGAAAGTCAGTATCACTTCTGTTTACACAGTACACTACCAGAATGGCAAAATTATGTAACAGACAGCATAACCATGTTACTTGGTGCAGTCTTATTGTCTCTTCAAATTGTTCTGTCACCTTTTTCAAACTTGGTCCCTGTTTATGATCACTTCTGTCTAAGTGGAAATAATACTCAACTATGAATACTTTTTCCTCTATCAAGAAATTTATTTCCAACAACAACTGCACAACACAATTTTATTTTCACTACTGGGAATACATGTGGCCGGAGCTATGCCCCATCAACAAATGCAAATGTGCATTTGAGATGCTGTACTGAAATGTACTGTACAGTATGTTTTGGCACATACTGTATTTTTTATTTTTTTTTATGGTTAGTGTAAGGTATGGAATCGCCAAGACGCGCGATTCCCACCTGTTTGTTATAACGAATTGTCATAACGGAAAAGTCGTTAGGATCGGCCGTTGGAAACGACCGTTAGGAACTTCCGTGGGAAGAACCGTTAAGTTTCGAATCGTCAACCATCGGACGATTGGCCGGCGGGAAGTGACCGTTGGCGGCCGTTGCGGGAACATTCAAATTTGATTGGAGCAGGGTTCGAACGCCGTCGACTATTTAAGTTCGTATCGCGATCGGCTGGGGGTGTGATCGTATCGGAGGTGATCGGATCGGATCGGATCAAGGGAGATCGTCGTTATCGAGGTGCTAACTAACTCTCTCGTGGGAAGTTACGTGTTTGTGTATGAACTTGTTCCTGACTCGGAGGTTTTGTTAATTACAAGTCTGTTTGTTCGTAAGGAGTTCTTTCGACGAATTTGTACGGGAATAGTCGGTTGTCGTTGGATCATTGTTTGTGCACAATTAATTGTAACTCTAATTTGGATTATTTTGTACATTTACTGTAAATATAAAATTTGTGTTTTTCGTCAAACCGACTGAGTGGTTATTTTGAACATTACTGTTAGATAAAAAATTAATTTTAAATTATTGATAAAGTTATGAAAAAATTTATAATAGATTCTTACAGATCCCTTTTAACTAAAAACTTAATATATAAGTTGAATATAACAGTGAGTGGTTACTGCATTGTACTGCATCATACTTAAAACTGAACCAACTCTTTTTTGAATGTAAATCTTTTTGAAATGAGTTGTATTAATTTAAAATGATCTTAATATATTCTGTTAAATATGTTAACAATATAATAAAATTTAAATGTTTTTTACTTGAATTTTCTGTAATTAATAATAATTAAATTTATTGCATCAAAAAAAGAATATTAAGCAGAGATACTGCAGTCATTTATTTATAAAAAAAGCTAAGGATAGGAATGGTGCAGAAAGTACTTTTTACTTTGACGAATATGCTTTATAGAAAATATGTATTACCTCTTTTTTTTTATTATTACCCTTCACACAGAAGTTTAATACAATAATATAGTGTTATAACATCATGAAAAAATTTTATCACTATATTATCATTGATTGTATTTACATTTAAGTAGAAATATAGGACTGCATTTGTATATTGATTTGATAAAAATCCATGTTAAATTTATTAAACTATCCATTAATCATTTTACACAACTACAGTTACATTGGTTTCAAGAAAAACTTTAATAAAAAATGGGGACTTCTGTGGTTGAGTTAAAGGATTAACCCTTTCCATGCAGTTATACGCCTTTAGGCGTATGTCACATGACTTGCCGTTAATTCGTGATGCGGCATATATATTGTCATTTTATGTTATTTAGTTTTTTTTTTTTGCAATATTATAAAAAGTATGTGAAGACACTAAACCCACCTTATACACTTTTCCGGCAACTAAATTTAACCAAAACAAATGTTTTTGGCCTTTGTTAGGCTACATAATGAAATTTAAATAGAGAATCTCTATCTATTAGGCTGAAAATGTTTGTTTTGATTAAATTTAGTTGATGGAAAAGTGTGTTTAGTATCTTCATATATTGTGAAGTTCCAGCTTAGACTATTATTGATATTATACAAAGATTGGTCAGATGTTTCATTGTAAATGAAATTGTAAATTTAAATACATCTGGAAGTCAAGACTTGCTCAAGGTCCAGATGGCATAACTGGCAAGTGCACTCCATGATAATTGGAGGTTGCAGGTTCAAGTCCCACTCTAGGTTAATTCTTTTCTTCCAGAATGTTCTAAATTATTTAATAAATTATTATAATTATTAATTTAGATAAGAGATGGTATCTAATGTTTACCTCTAGTATCAAATTACTTAGTTTATAATTATTAATTATAGCATAATAATAGTCCAATTAATTACAGCAAGAATTTGGATTAAATGAAATTATTATGATAATATAAAAAGTTTATAGAATGATTTAAAAAATTATTTATATTCTTTTGTGTATTTATGATAGCAATATCAATTACTATAATTTTCTGAAAATAACTTATAGGTTATCTGTGTTTTAAAGTTAGTTTGAAAGCAAATGCAAGTTATACACTGCTGCAGGTTATGTTTGTTTATTCTACATCTTGCATGACTCATTTCTGCCAAAAGCCATACCAGCTGGGTTGCTACTTCAAGCGCAGATATCTCTTCAAACATCAAATATACTACAGATATTATCCATGTTAAAATCTTTTTATATTTAATTTTTTCAATTTTATTTTAGCTTTTTTCTGTTATTATTATTATTATATACAGTGTGACAATTATGAAAGAAAGCTGTTTGACTGTAACTTTTTATTATTTAATAGTAATTAACACTAAAAGAAACTGGTAACCTGCAACATGTCCACAAATGTAATTACACTATTGATTTTCAAAAAGTCCTTCCTTGGCCCTGATACACAGTGCCAAATGATGTGGAAAAGAGTTTGTTATGCACCACAATTCATCCACCATCAATTTGTTTAATTCTGTTACAAGAAGATGCTTTAGTGCAGTGGTCCCCAACCCTATGCCCGCGGGCACCATAGCGCCCGCCGATCGTTTCACGTGTGCCCGCCGCTGTGCGACCACGATAAAAATGAAAATATTTCGGTTTTCAATAAAATGCTATGTAAAAGTTTTTTTGTTTTTAATGATTAACCATTCAAAAGTAGAAATGGCGTCCAACACAGATAAAAGCACAAAGCGAAATGCGACCGATCTCTTTTCCCCTTTGCCAAATCTTCACCAACCAAATTTCCCATACCTGAAATGAAATAAACCGGTCCGTTCTGAATATCATAAAATCAAAGTACAGATCACGACTTACAGATAAACACCTTAACGATTGCTTACGAGCAGGAATATCATCATTGTCTCCTAATTACGAAGCAATGGCCAATGAAATGCAATGCCAAAAATCACATTTACTTTCAGATTTATATTTTTTATAAAGAATTTTTATACTTTGTAGATTTTGTATGCATTGTTTAGTAATTACTTGTTTTGTAAAAATCATTGTTAATAGTCTTGTGTATGTTTTAATACATTTTTGGAATCAAATGTTTTCTGTACATTATGTGTATGTATTATTAACTATGTCCAAGTATAAATTCATCTTGAAAAAATAAATGGTGCCCGCCGTCCGGCCGGTATTCTAGAATGTGCTCTTAGGTACAAAAAGGTTGGGGACCCCTGCTTTAGTGGATTGCAAATTCTTGTGAAACTTTGCACAGGCTTGGGCTCAAAAATTGACTCAAGACTGTATTCATTGAGTTTAAATTAGTCACATATGGCAGCCATTTGGCAATTATGAAATCAGGAAACTTTCCTCTGCACCAATTCAATCTTGCCTTCTGAGCAGTATCTGAATCCTTCTGGAATGCCAAACTTGATCTCCAATAAGGTCCAGAGTCCAAGGCAGAACAGCTTCCATAATGTCCCTCTGGTATACATCTTGATTGACTTTCAGCTTTGGATTGGTATGAAAACAAGAGTAGGTTTGCCTGATGAGCAAATTCCTTTCTGTATTATGATAGATAATACATCCTGATGATGTATATATCACATCAGACAATCCTGGACATCCATGAAATTATTTCCTGTCATTTTGGTAATTGTGGTGTAACATACTGCATGACACAAAAGGCAAGGTTACACAACTTAGATTCAAATCAAGTACCAGGCCTGGACTTAATAGAAGCAAAATATAATGATCCAAAATAACACTTATATAAGTAAAAATCCACAACAATATTCATTAGATTGAACAGCATTATTTATATATAAACAACAAAGATTATAACAAGAATTAGTAATAAGTATATATGAGGGCTGTTCGGAAAGTTTGCGGCCTGAAATAGAACAACAAACAAAATAATGTTAAAACTTTTTTTATTTTTCAATATAGTTTCCTTTATTAGCAATGCACTTATTCCAGCGATGTTCTAGCTTTTTTATGCCATCACAATAGGTCGATTTGTCAAGGTGTGCAAAATACTCATTCACTTCAGAGATGACTTCGTCATTTGAGTGGAATCTCTTTCCAGCCAAAATTTTTTTTACGTTTGGAAAAGGGTGGAAGTCACTGGGGGCCAAATCAGGTGAGTACAGTGGATGTGGAACTAATTGGAAGCAAAGTTCGTTTATCTTTTGTTCGGAGATTCTGATGGAATATGCAGGTGCATTATTGTGGTGGAACGGAACCCTTTTTCTTCAAGTGTTGCCTCTTTTCTTCGATTTCTTTCTTCAGTTTTTCCAAAAGTTTACAGTAGTAGACAGCATTGATGGTCTTTCCTCTTTCTAGGTAGTCAATAAAGATGATGCCTTTAGCATCCCAAAAAACCGAAGCTATCACTTTCCCCGCTGATGGAACTGTCTTTGCCTTCTTTGGTGGTGGCGAACTGTGGTGTTTCCACTGCTTCGACTGTTCTTTTGTTTCAGGAGTGTAGTAATGGATCCACATTTCATCAGTAGTCACAAACCAATGCAAGAAATCCTGTGGATTTTTCTGGTAGAAGTCCAAACACTCCTTTGACATCAAAGTGCGAACACAATTTTGCTCAGCGGTCAGCAGATTGCGGCAACAACCTTGCTGAGACCTTCGTCATACCCAAATTTTTGGTTAAGATGTGGTGCACTCGGTCGACAGAGATGCCTGTTGTCTCAGCTATCTCACGCGTTTTCAAACGGCGATCTGCTAACACAAAATCGTGAACTTCGTCGATATTTTCTTCAGTGACAGCAGTTGACGGCCGTCCGCTGCGAGGGTCATCTTCCACACTCTCTCTGCCAGATTTAAAAAGGGCTGTCCATTTTTTCACAGTGGTGTACGAAGGAGCAGACTCTCCCAAAACTTCATCCATGTCAGCTTTGATTTGAGATGGGGTCAACCCTTTTTTCGTCAGGTATTTTATGACCGCACAAGTCGCCGTCTTCTTCATTTTTGACAAAGCACTTGCACACTAACTATCTGCTAAGCGGTCGTAGCAAAACTTTACGACAAATCAAGTGGAAATTGGTATTGTATCTTTAGCAAAGATGTCTAAATAATTCCCGCCAAAAATTAAATTGATTGCAGATCCGCATATAGGCAAGGCCGCGAACTTTCCGAACACCCTTCGTATTTCAAATATTCCAAAAAATAAAAGAAGTCAATGAAAGAAATTCTTTTTTGTATAATCAATCAAATCTCCACTAAAATAATTACACAGAGAATACATTTCTTGCAAACTGATCGCTTATCAAAGAATGCCAGACAATTTGCTTCGATGAAGGTCACTGTTGGGAGCTACCCCACACTGTTGAACAGGCATGTCATCTTTTATCTGTCTACTAGTGTAACTCCGTATTGCTCTATTTACATGTCTGTGTCTCACAGGATCAGTCACTGATGTAAATTAGTATATTTAGATTTTTATTTTTGAATTTAGCACATTTTGTGGGTTTCTTAGGAGTTTCTGTTCTAAAAAAAAAGACCCTGAACAGAAAATAACCATAACTAAAAATAATGCCCAAAACATAAAATAACAATCAGTCTTTGACTCCTTACACTCGGTCAGCTCAATTGTAAAAATTCTCTCATCAGTGAAAAGAATATTTGCCAGTTTGATCAGCTGAAATCTTTCCAGCTGTACATATATCTTCTCTTCTGTAAGATGCTGCTCTCTTTCCAGCTTGTACTATTCAAAGTCAGTTGAAGTATCAGTTTTTTTTTTTAGCTATCAGATGTGAAGTTTCTCAATTAATAACCATTTCTTTTGCAATTTTCCTCACAGAAATTCTTGATTTTTGGTAGAATCTTTTTTTTTTTTTTTTTTTGAATAATGTCATGGAACCTGTGGGTTCTGATAGTTTGCTTTCTTCTTCTTCCTTTTGTAGAAGAAGAAAGTTGGACATAATGGGCAGTCCCATTATGTCTGAGCTCCTGAAACCATTTCAATATTTAAAACTGTCTAGCAAGAAACATTGAGTATTCAAACAATGTTATACTGACACACACTACATTTAAAAAGTTCAATAATTAATTGCACTGTAACAATTTTGCCATAGAAGAAAGTTTAACAGAATACAGAAATGATGAAATCCATTCTCTTTATGGTTACCAAAATAAAAAAAAATTATCTCACACCAAGTCAAACAGTTTCACTAATACAACTCATAAATTTGTATCTATAATTTTTTGTCAACTTGTGTTTATAGTCTATCCAACAAAAAATGAACTTTTCAAAACCATTTTTGATAAGCGATTAGTCATTTTCATTGACAATTAAGATATATATTAATAACTTGATAATATAATGCTAGTAAATTATAAACTCTTGTTCTTTTCATTACTGTAAAGTGAATTTCTGATGACTAAACTAATTATATATGTTTAAAATTATATGCATAGTTTGATTGTGTTATGTTCTGTTTTGTTTACACACAATATTACTTTCCATCATTTTGCTAACAAAATTGAAACTACAAATGAGATCATTACCATTTTCATTTATTTGCTTAACTTTTTAAGCTCAAGTATAGAGATTTATTTTACATTAATTAATGTAACATTCATATAAAATTTAAAATATTAGTAAACAAATAAATAAATCAATGCAAATTTCAGGAGGCCTATTTTTATTAATAAAAATATTTTAAATAATTTCTATTACAGAACTTTGGAATTAGTTTATTTATTATATTCATTTATGATGTATTTTTAGATTGAAGAAAGTAAGAAGAAAGAAAATCCTGAATTATTACGTTCACTGGTTTGGATTTGTACAAGTACTCATTCCAATAGCAAAGTTACTATTATAGATGCAAATAATCCTGCAGAAATTCTGAGTTCTTTTCATGTATGTTCATCATACCTTCTCTGTATTGCAAGTGTGTCAGGTAATAACAATGAGATTAATTTTAAAAATTTTTGTGAAAATAGTTAAAGTACTTTATTATAGTTGACTAGTTTTTATAATAAGTTCATTCATATATGTATAGGAATGTTATGTACATACATATGTGAATATAATTATGTATAACTTTAGGAACTAAAGAAGATGATTATCCAGTAGATGAAAAATTCTCTAAATTAGGAAAGGAAATGGAAAATCATGATTCCAATGAAATAATCTCTGAAGACTCTAAACAGAAGAATTTATCATTAACAAATAATATTGGAAGAATTCAGTTTGTACAAGCTTCTGTGAAAGTCAGTGGAAAATCTTTAAATTCTGAATATGGTAATATATTTTAAAATTTAATTGATTTTGATTTGAACAATGGGAGAAAATGTTTGAAAGGCTGAAAACAATTTATTCTAAATATTAAGCACTATAATAGTCTTTCTAATTCGGTAATTCTGGTGCTAATCAATGCTAAGTAAAAATTTTGTTACATGAAAATGCCAGATTTGATTGATTTATAATTTCAGGCTTAGTGTATTATTTACAATTTTGTTTTAAAGTAAATTCTTTTATTATTGAATATAAGTAAATTACTAGACTTTGTCATATTTTATATTTGATTGTCATGTTTTATATTTTATATTAAACTAATGTGTGTTTATTGTCATTATTGTGTTGTTGCTGGAGTGTTTTCTACACGGCATATATTAACTGTAACAATGGTTCATTGAATAAGCAAGAGACCAGAAAATTAACATACGGGCGTTAAACTACATGCAAATATAGCTATAAATACAGCATATATTTCAGTGCCTAGTGCTATGCCAAACCAGTCAAGACAACTACAGAAAACAAATGTTTTGTTTATGTGCTGTTTGTGTACTGTATGGTAGCTTCTTTCACTTTCAGTGTGCAGACACATTGCTATCTTTCATGATTTTCCACAGCTATTCTGGTCTCTGCCAAATGACAATATGCTTGTGTAAAAGGTTTAGTGATTTGGTTGCTGCCAGTTTGGAAAACCTTTGCGTACAGATATTCAGTTTCTCGGGCATTACCATTCACATGCCCATACATGAAAATATTATCTACACTTTCTCAAAATGAGTAACTAGCCATGCTTGAACACTGTAACCTCAATTGCATTGTAGCATCACATCACACTGTAACATTTGTTATACAGGGTGTGGCAGAAAGAACATTCTGATTTGGCAGAAGCATTGCTTCACTCATAATAGGGGTACAGCAGTAGGCGTGGTCTCTTTTGATCTGTTTGTGCATGCCATTTGTAGTTACCATCATGGCGTGGAGCGGAGAGCATTGTGCTTTTGTTGTTGAAGAGTTTGTTACAAACGGTGAATCTGTGATAATGACGCAACGCAAAATAAACCTTCCGAATATGCTTTCAGCTCGGGCATCATGATTCGGTTCCGGCTGCACCAACAATTTATCATTGGGTTTCAAATTTTAGACAAACAGGTTCAGCTTTAAAAAGAAAGAGTCCTGGCCATCCTAGAAGCATAACAAGACCAGAAGATGTGGAAGTTGCTAGAGCTTCTGTACAGCAGTCTCCCAAGCGATCTGCAGGCAAACACACAGCTGCATTAAACATGTCTGATCAAAGTCTCCGCAGACTTTTACACAACTCGCTCCATATGTATCCCTACAAAATAATGGTCGTTCGGGAGTTGAATGATAGGGACTATGCAATCCGTAAAACTTTGTGTCAGGATATTCTGCAGAGCATTCCCCCAACAGCGATACTGATCTTTAGTGACGAAGCCCATTTTCATTTATTGGGGATGGTCAACAAACAGAATTTAGGTACTGGTCTGACAGTAATCCTCAAGAACTCCACCAGCGACCATTCCATAGTCCGAAAGTTACGGTTTGGTGTGCCTTAGGTGATTTTGGTGTGTGGGGTCCTTATTTCTTTGAAGAGGGTGGTGTTACAGTGACAGTAACGTCAGAGCACTATTGTCAATTGCTTGAAAATTTTCTTCGTTCATTAGTTAACAGTTTACTCGACGATCATGATCCATAAGATGTATGGTTTCAGCAAGATGGCACCACGTCGCATACCTCTAGAAGGTCACTTGGAATTCTCAGAAAGTTGTTTTTGGGCCATCTTCTCTCTTTATGGGGTGATATTGGTTGGCCACTGCATTCGCCAGATTTGACCCCATGTGATTTTTTTCTGTGGGGCTATCTCAAATCAAAAGTGTACCAACACCGACCAATAAATTTGCAAGAACTCAAGGCAGCAATTATGCAAGAAATCAAGGCAATTCCGCTGGACATGGTCCACAGGTCAATGCAAAATTTCCGAAAAAGACTTCAAAACTGCATCGACATTGATGGTCACCATTTAACTGATGTACCCTTCAAAACCTAATGGATGACAATGGCATACTGTGTACTTATCGTGTATGAAAGATTTTTTTCTCTATCTTGCTTTGTATTTTTTTTATTGTCATTCCAAATCAGAACATTCTTTCTGCGCACCCTGTGTATGTCATATGTCTGGAAACTGTCCATTTCTGGACATTTGTTTACATGCCCTATTTTTTCTTTATTTTCTTATGAGGAATCATTTCCAAAATTTGTTCCATTATTTTGGAAACATGCTGTAAAATGAATAATGAAATTAGAATTCTCAAATTGTAGATTTGAGAGAACAATTAAATTCTGTAATTATCATTTTTAACTATATTTATGATATAATTAAAATATAAAAAATGATAATTGAAATCTAATAAGATTTTGTTAGCATGAAGTCATATGATAACTTTAAAATTCTGAGATGATATTTATGGTTATTAAAATTTGTCTGAAGACAGATGATACTTAATCAGAATAGAATTAATTGAATTTTTTACTTTTGTAAAAATTAAAGAATTCTATAAAAGTATAAAAAAAATTAATTTATAAAACCAAAGAAATTTTCAGTTTTAATTTAAAATAATTTCAAACATCACTCTGATCGATAAGTTTTGTCCGATTGATACAGACAAAAACATTCATTATATTAAATACTTTTGTTGTTTGTTTAACTGGTTTGCTGTATTAGTGTGTTTCTAGGAAATGTAGTTCTTTCTAAGTTGTTTATTATATCTTAAAGTATTTTGATATTTGATTAATTGTTTCATTATAAAATTAAAAACTTTTCATTTATAATTAAATAACACTTAAAAGTAATTTGAATTATATTGATATGTGAACTTAGTTTTTAATTATTTTACTAAATTAATAAACTACATTCAGCAAAATGGAAGCCATTGGCTACTCTTAATAAATAAATAAAATTCATTAAATATATTGGGTAGGAGTTTAGCAGTTTTAATTAAAACTAATCCTTTATTATTATTTAAATTGTTAACCATAAAACCAAGTACTTAACAGCAATATCTTAATTCAATTTATTAATTTAATAAACTAGAGAAAATTTTTTGTGTATAAATCAATTTAATATATCTATTTTTTAACAGAAAAACATTTGGTTATTTAAATATTGTTATGTGTATGTAAAGTAGCACTGTTACCTTCTCTTATTTTATTGTAATTTTATAATGCCTTAAAATAACAAACAAATATTTATTCTATTACATTATGTTGGGTTAAGTTAGATATACTCGGTTAACACCGGTGGCTAAGTACTATGCCGGACCAAAGTCAAGGCATAGTAACCAAAACAGAAATTAAAGAAGTGTATCAGTGTGTGTGTCTGTATTCAGGAATTTTCTCACAATATGACATGTATTCAATATAGTGGCCTTCTGTAGAGTGATGTATGTGTTTCTATTCAATTCTAATGTGCCCAGGCTTTTGTGTAGTGTGTGTGGTATGACACCTGTAGAGGAGAGAACTACAGGTACAATAAGCACCCTATCCATCCTCCACAGATGCCTTATTTCCTGGGCGAGTTCTGTGTACTTGCTAATTTTTTTCAGTGCATGCGTTTTGTATATTGTGAGTGTTTGGAATGGATATGTCTATAATGTATGTGATTTTATTGTGTTTGTCAATGAGTGTGATGTCTGGTCTGTTCTGGTAAATTGTTTTATCTGTGATTATGGATCTGTCGTAGTACATTTTGTGCGTGTTGTTTTCCAATACTGTCTGTGGAATGTATTTGTAGTATGGTTCGTGGATGTCTGCTAATTTGTGTTTCTTTGCAAGCTCTTGGTGTATTATATTTGCTACTTGGTTATGTCTGTGTAAATAATCTGTCTGTGCCAAGAGCTTGCAACCAGAGGTGATGTGTTGTATAGTTTCTGGCATGATGTGACATTTTCTGCATGTGTCATTTGTGAGTGTTGCATCTTTGAGTATGTGTTTTCTGTAGTTTTTAGTATTTATGACCTGATCCTGTATGGCAATCATGAATCCTTCCGTCTCCCCAAAGAGGCATCCCCGAGCTAACCAGCTGTTTGACGCAGTTTTGTCAACAAAATCCTGGGCCAGATCATAAGGATGCCTGCCATGGAGTGCCTTTCGAGCCCACGATTGCTTAATGGTGTCTATGCTTTTTATATGTTGTGTTGTGTCCATATGATGTGAGTGTAAGTTTAATGGTGTGTTATTCGAGTCTGCTAGAGTTACTGCTTTATGTAATTGTGATGTTTCTTGTTTTTTGTAGAAAAACTCTCGCAGTGACTGTATTTGTTTGTAGTGAAGGTTAACTATGTCAATCAGGCCACGTCCGCCATCTTTACGTGGAAGGGTTAATCTTTCTGTGGCAGATTTAGGATGATGTTGTTTATGCTTAGTAAGTGTTGTTCTTGTTTTCCTTTGGAGTTGCTCAAGATCTGTGTGAGTCCAATGTATAACTCCAAAAGAATATGTGAGTACTGGGATGACATATGTGTTTATTGCTTTAACTGTGTGTTTTGCATTTAATTGTGTTCTGAGAATAGCATTTAACCTACTTTGGTATTCTTTAATTAATCTTTGCTTTATTTGTGTATGTTCTGTTAGTTTGGCCTGTTGGAATCCTAAATACTTGTAGAACTCGCCCTCTTCCATGGATTCAATAATGTCTCCATTTCCAAGTGCAAAATCTTCTTTCTTCAGGATTCCTTTTTCTATGTGAAGTGTTTTGCATTTATCTAGGCCAAATTCCATTTGTATGTCCTTGGTGTATGAATGTGTGATTTGTAGGAGTTGATGAAGTTGTTTTTGTGTGGATGCATAAAGTTTTATGTCATCCATGTACATGAGATGTGACAGTGTAAACTGTGTTGTTTTTTTGTGTCTGATATTGTAACCATATTGCGTGTTGTTTAACATGTTGGATAATGGGTTCAGGGCTAAGCAGAACCAGAGAGGACTCAAGGAATCTCCTTGAAAAATTCCTTGCCTAATAAAAATTTGGTTTGTTTGTATGGAAGTGTTATGGGCCCTGAGATGTAGTGTTGTTCTCCAGTGCTGCATAGTGTTTTGAAAGAATGCAATGAGTGATGGATGTATTTTGTACATGTGTAGGATATGTAGCAGCCAACTGTGTGGAACACTGTCGAATGCTTTTCTGTAGTCTATATATGCCATGTGTATGTTTCTGTGTTGTCTGTGTGCTTGCCGTAGAATGACTGAATCTATGAGTAACTGTTCTTTGCATCCCCTGTGGTTTCTACGACAACCTTTTTGTTGTTCTGTTAGAATGTCGTGTTCTTCAACATGTTTGTATATTTTGTTTGCAATACAGGATGTCAATAATTTGTAGAGTGTTGGAAGACATGTAATTGGTCTGTATTGTGTGGGGTCTGTGGTATTGTTGTTTTTAGGTTTCATGTAGGTGATGCCCTGAGTAAGAAAATTTGGCATGTCTTGTGGATTGATGATGATGTGTGTTAGATGTTTAGCTAGTTCCTGGTGCAGTGATGTAAACTTTTTGTACCAGAAATTGTGAATGTTGTCTACACCAGGTGTCTTCCAGTTGTGTGTTCTGTTAACAGTGTATTGGAAATCATGTATGTTTATTTCAGCACAGGGCATAGTTGGTATGTTGTGCAAGTTTCTGTTCTCCTCCTCGATCCAGCCTGCATCAGCATTGTGCGTGACAGCACTGGACCAAAGAGAAGACCAATATGTTGTGAGTTCTTCTTCTGTTGGTGTGCCACTGTGCTGTGTATCAGTGTTTGCTTTGTTATTAATTTGTCTGTAAAAGAGTTTTTCATTGTTTGTAAATAATTTATTTTGTTGTTTTCGTAGTGTACATGTTTTGTATCGTTTGAGTCTACGTGCTTTGGCAGCAAGTTTTTGTTTTAGTGTATCAATGTATTCTGTAATGCGTGTGTTGTGATGTTCATGTTTTGTGTGTGTTTTTATTTTCTTGAAAATGTTTTTGAGCTGTTTCCTTAATTTGGGTGTTATGTTGTTTTTAGTGTATTGTGTTAGCCTGCCTAATTGCTGTCTAATGTCATTTATTTGTGTTTCTATTCTTCTCTGCCAGGCAGGCTTGTGATAGAATTGTGTTTTCTGTGTATTTGTCTGTGATTGTACTTTCAGTCCATGGTGTGTCACTACTGTGACTGCCCCAGCATAAACTAATGTATGAATGTCTGCGAGTGTAGAAATTGAATGAATGTAGTGTGGTAGTAAGTGAGTGTTTACATAATTTAGTGTTTTTCCTACTTCCTTTGACGTGTTGATTTTTGGTATTCGTGGTCGTTGTGTGGGATCTGTACCTGTATATTTAGTGAGTGTTTCCTGAAATATAAGTGAGAGCGTATTAACTAAATCCAAGTCTATGTTATCAGTGATGGATGAGGAAGTGTCTGTAGTATCATTAGTGGTAATTGTTGTATGTGTGTTATTATCAATGCTTGTTGCTGGATTATCCTGACAGGTTACATGATCTTCATTAATGTTAGATGTTTCTGTCTGTTGATGTATTTGATCAGCAACCTGTTGTTTGATAAGTTCAAGTGTTGTTTGTGGAATAAGGTTGTTGTGTATAATTGTTCTTTTTTGATCAACAACCCTTTGTTCGGTGACAGTGAGATGAGGATACTGTTGTGTGAATCTATGGTATAGTTGTTGTCTGTATGCTGTCATGTTTGTTTCGAGTTTTGTGATGGTGTAATAAGTACGGATGATAAACTCGTTCATTTCTACTGTCCATTTCATCCGTTGGCGTGGTTTTCCAGCCTTTGTGGTCTGTGGATGCATTGCCACAGAAACACCAAGGTTGGGTTTGTTCCTCACATCTGTTGAGGGCATTGCAGTAGCCATGCTTGGGCCGGTGCTGCTTTCGCCACCGGTAACCAAGGGAGACTGTGACCTATTGTTCGAACGTGAGCCTCTGCCTAACCCACGAACGCGGACCTTGTTAACCCGGGCGACGTCCGAGCCGGTATCACACTTTGATCTAGTTATTACCATGATGAATATCTCCACAGAATGTGGGCGTGGTCACTCTTAGCTTCATTTCTCCCCATAGACCTTACTGGCATGGGTGTCCCTACCAGGAGCTTATGCTCCAGCCTGCATTGCCCTATGGATCAGTAAAATTACTGGGCTCTCCCACCACGACCAGGTGGTGACCACGGGAGAGCTATTACATTATTATTATTATTTGTTATGTTGGGTTAAGTTAGATATACTCGGTTAACACGGTGGCTAAGTACTATGCCGGACCAAAGTCAAGGCATAGTAACCAAAACAGAAATTAAAGAAGTGTATCAGTGTGTGTGTCTGTATTCAGGAATTTTCTCACAATATGACATGTATTCAATATAGTGGCCTTCTGCAGAGTGATATATGTGTTTCTATTCAATTCCAATGTGCCAGGCTTTTGTGTAGTGTGTGTGGTATGACACCTGTAGAGGAGAGAACAACAGGTACAATAAGCACCCTATCCATCCTCCACAGATGCCTTATTTCCTGGGCGAGTTCTGTGTACTTGCTAATTTTTTCAGTGCATGCGTTTTGTATATTGTGAGTGTTTGGAATGGATATGTCTATAATGTATGTGATTTTATTGTGTTTGTCAATGAGTGTGATGTCTGGTCTGTTGTGGTAAATTGTTTTATCTGTGATTATGGCTCTGTCCGTAGTACATTTTGTGCATGTTGTTTTCCAATACTGTCTGTGGAATGTATTTGTAGTATGGTTTGTGGATGTCTGCTAATTTGTGTTTCTTTGCAAGCTCTTGGTGTATTATATTTGCTACTTGGTTATGTCTGTGTAAATAATCTGTCTGTGCCAAGAGCTTGCAACCAGAGGTGATGTGTTGTATAGTTTCTGGCATGATGTGACATTTTCTGCATGTGTCATTTGTGAGTGTTGCATCTTTGAGTATGTGTTTTCTGCTAGTTTTTAGTATTTATGACCTGATCCTGTATGGCAATCATGAATCCTTCCGTCTCCCCAAAGAGGCATCCCGAGCTAACCAGCTGTTTGACGCAGTTTTGTCAACAAAATCCTGGGCCAGATCATAAGGATGCCTGCCATGGAGTGCCTTTCGAGCCCACGATTGCTTAATGGTGTCTATGCTTTTTATATGTTGTGTTGTGTCCATATGATGTGAGTGTAAGTTTAATGGTGTGTTATTCGAGTCTGCTAGAGTTACTGCTTTATGTAATTGTGATGTTTCTTGTTTTTTGTAGAAAAACTCTCGCAGTGACTGTATTTGTTTGTAGTGAAGGTGAACTATGTCAATCAGGCCACGTCCGCCATCTTTACGTGGAAGGGTTAATCTTTCTGTGGCAGATTTAGGATGATGTTGTTTATGCTTAGTAAGTGTTGTTCTTGTTTTCCTTTGGAGTTGCTCAAGATCAGTGTGAGTCCAATGTATAACTCCAAAAGAATATGTGAGTACTGGGATGACATATGTGTTTATTGCTTTAACTGTGTGTTTTGCATTTAATTGTGTTCTGAGAATAGCATTTAACCTACTTTTGGTATTCTTTAATTAATCTTTGCTTTATTTGTGTATGTTCTGTTAGTTTGGCCTGTTGGAATCCTAAATACTTGTAGAACTCGCCTTCTTCCATGGATTCAATAATGTCTCCATTTCCAAGTGCAAAATCTTTCTTTCTTCAGGATTCCTTTTTCTATGTGAAGTGTTTTGCATTTATCTAGGCCAAATTCCATTTGTATGTCCTTGGTGTATGAATGTGTGATTTGTAGGAGTTGATGAAGTTGTTTTTGTGTGGATGCATAAAGTTTTATGTCATCCATGTACATGAGATGTGACAGTGTAAACTGTGTTGTTTTTTCGTGTCTGATATTGTAACCATATTGCGTGTTGTTTAACATGTTGGATAATGGGTTCAGGGCTAAGCAGAACCAGAGAGGACTCAAGGAATCTCCTTGAAAAATTCCTCGCCTAATAAAAATTTGGTTTGTTTGTATGGAAGTGTTACTAACCCTGAGATGTAGTGTTGTTCTCCAGTGCTGCATAGTGTTTTGAAAGAATGCAATGAGTGATGGATGTATTTTGTACATGTGTAGAATATGTAGCAGCCAACTGTGTGGAACACTGTCGAATGCTTTTCTGTAGTCTATATATGCCATGTGTATGTTTCTGTGTTGTCTGTGTGCTTGCCGTAGAATGACTGAATCTATGAGTAACTGTTCTTTGCATCCCTTGTGGTTTCTACGACAACCTTTTTGTTGTTCTGTTAGAATGTCATGTTCTTCAACATGTTTGTATATTTTGTTCGCAATACAGGATGTCAATAATTTGTAGAGTGTTGGAAGACATGTAATTGGTCTGTATTGTGTGGGGTCTGTGGTATTGTTGTTTTTAGGTTTCATGTAGGTGATGCCCTGAGTAAGAAAATTTGGCATGTCTTGTGGATTGATGATGATGTGTGTTAGATGTTTAGCTAGTTCCTGGTGCAGTGATGTAAACTTTTTGTACCAGAAATTGTGAATGTTGTCTACACCAGGTGTCTTCCAGTTGTGTGTTCTGTTAACAGTGTATTGGAAATCATGTATGTTTATTTCAACACAGGGCATAGTTGGTATGTTGTGCAAGTTTCTGTTCTCCTCCTCGATCCAGCCTGCATCAGCATTGTGCGTGACAGCACTGGACCAAAGAGAAGACCAATATGTTGTGAGTTCTTCTTCTGTTGGTGTGCCACTGTGCTGTGTATCAGTGTTTGCTTTGTTATTAATTTGTCTGTAAAAGAGTTTTTCATTGTTTGTAAATAATTTATTTTGTTGTTTTCGTAGTGTACATGTTTTGTATCGTTTGAGTCTACGTGCTTTGGCAGCAAGTTTTTGTTTTAGTGTATCAATGTATTCTGTAATGCGTGTGTTGTGATGTTCATGTTTTGTGTGTGTTTTTATTTTCTTGAAAATGTTTTTGAGCTGTTTCCTTAATTTGGGTGTTATGTTGTTTTTAGCGTATTGTGTCAGCTTGCCTAATTGCTGTCTAATGTCATTTATTTGTATTTCTATTCTTCTCTGCCAGGCAGGCTTGTGATAGAATTGTGTTTTCTGTGTGTTTGTCTGTGATTGTACTTTCAGCCCATGGTGTGTCACTACTGTGACTGCTCCAGCATAAACTAATGTATGAATGTCTGCGAGTGTAGAAATTGAATGAATGTAGTGTGGTAGTAAGTGAGTGTTTACGTAATTTAGTGTTTTTCCTACTTCCTTTGACGTGTTGATTTTTGGTATTCGTGGTCGTTGTGTGGGATCTGTGCCTGTATATTTAGTGAGTGTTTCCTGAAATATATGTGAGAGTGTATTAACTAAATCCATGTCTATGTTATCAGTGATGGATGAGGAAATGTCTGTAGTATCATTAGTGGTAATTGTTGTATGTGTGTTATTATCAATGCTTGTTGCTGGATTATCCTGACAGGTTACATGATCTTCATTAATGTTAGATGTTTCTGTCTGTCGATGTATTTGATCAGCAACCTGTTGTTTGATAAGTTCAAGTGTTGTTTGTGGAATAAGGTTGTTGTGTATAATTGTTCTTTTTTGATCAACAACCCTTTGTTCGGTGACAGTGAGGTGAGGATACTGTTGTGTGAATCTATGGTGTAGTTGTTGTCTGTATGCTGTCATGTTTGTTTCGAGTTTTGTGATGGTGTAGTAAGTACGGATGATAAACTCGTTCATTTCTACTGTCCATTTCATCCGTTGGCGTGGTTTTCCAGCCTTTGTGGTCTGTGGATGCATTGCCACAGAAACACCAAGGCTGGGTTGGTTCCTCACATCTGTTGAGGGCATTGCAGTAGCCATGCTTGGGCCGGTGCTGCTTTCGCCACCGGTAACCAAGGGAGACTGTGACCTATTTTTCGAACGTGAGCCTCTGCCTAACCCACGAACGCGGACCTTGTTAACCCGGGCGACGTCCGAGCCGGTATCACACTTTGATCTAGTTATTACCATGATGAATATCTCCACAGAATGTGGGTGTGGTCACTCTTAGCTTCATTTCTCCCCATAGACCTTACTGGCATGGGTGTCCCTACCAGGAGCTTATGCTCCAGCCTGCATTGCCCTATGGATCAGTAAAATTACTGGGCTCTCCCACCACGACCAGGTGGTGACCACGGGAGAGTTATTATTATTATTATTATTATTATTATTATATAATTAATATAATTTAATCACTTCACTTAAAAGTGAAATGGTTTGTTGTTTAATGTTTACTAATTATTTATAAAGTAAACATTTGAAAATTTTTATTTAGAATATGCATGATATTAAAACTTACAGAATTATTATAAATATTATTGAATAATTAGTCTCAGTTCACAATACATAGTGTTAAATGTGTTTTAAATTTAGCAATTTTTAAAAATTATTTATAATTTTAAAAATAATAATAATTTTAATAAATAAGAAGTTATATATGGAAATAAATTTTTTTAATAGGAAGTATAGAAGATAGCACCTCTCATCAAAATATAGAAAATGATAAAAATATGAGAGATGGTAGAACTCTTTATGAAACTGAGAAGAGTAATAGAGAAGATCAAATTGAGAAAATGTCTACAGTTTTGCCAACGATGTGGTTAGGATCACAGGATGGAAAGTAATTTTAATTTGATATTTAATATTTACTCAATCCATAAGCCTGATCTTAATTATTTGAAGTTTCAAATATAATTTTATAAGATTATATTTAAAGCATTTATTTAACTGAAATATTTGTTTTAATTTATAATTTAGTTAGCCACAGAACAAAATTGAATGAAGAGAGGAAAAATTTTTTACTATTTTTTGATGTTGCATATTCTTGTTTCTATTTTGTTAGTTTTGAAAATGTTTTATAATTTTATAAAAATAATCAAATTTGAATTATTATTTTTATAGAAAGTAAAATCAAATAAATTATGTTAATCAAACATATAGATGTTATTTGTAACACAGTTTTATAATGAAATTAATTATATTATAAAACATTAATATATTATACATTAAACATTAAAATAATTAATTTAGTATATAATTGTGATGTAATGACAATTATATCAGTTGTACTACATGGTTTAATATGAATTTTATTTAATATTTGATTATTTTCAATTAATTACCACTTACATAACAGTTTTTGTCAATAAGTTGACCAAAATTATTATACAAGTGGAATTATATGTAATTTTTATTGGATTTTGTTATTTTATATTTATCAATAAAATATGAGAAGATAGAACTATGAAGATATGCTTTAATGGAGTATATGAATAACCATTACATAGCTTTCATGTATTTTTGAGTTATCTCACTTATCTTCAAGAAAGCAAAAAAGAACAAGAACACCTTATTCTTGTTGAAAGCAAAATTGAACAAAATTTTGTGTTATATGTAATAGAATTAATGAAAATGTTTAAATACTTAAAAATTAACACAATGTTTTTGTTTTCAGTATTTACATACATTCTGCTGCAGCTCAGTGGGATACTTGCATTTATTTAGTAAAATTAAAGGATTCTGTTTTAAGTATTGTGTAAGTAAACTTTTTTTTTGTATATCTTAATATTTTAAGATAAAAAGAGCAATTTTTATAATGGAGAAATTTAAAATTATAATAACAACTTTGCAAACTATTACGAATTGAAATGAGCTTATTTAAAAATAAATAAAATTTTGTTTTTATTTTTGGAACACATTCTGTTTTATGAAATTTACAATACAGTTCAAAAATACTTGGATTTATATTAAGTAAAACAGAATAAAAACACTCTTCAGGAGTTCAATTTATTTACTGAGATTAAATGCTTTTTGGAACTTTAATGTCTTATTTTCAGATCCAAATCAAACATAATGTAAGTAAAATACAATATTCAAATAATGAACAAAAACAAATGCAAACTTTTAAATAAAATGTTCTAACAGTAAGCAAAAACTGACATAAAGAAAATTTTTTTAAATAATTTGATCTTTAAGTTCAAATTTCTTAAACAGTTTCTTAAAAAACAAATTGTGTGCAAGTTAATTATTGGTTCAATGTTAACAATCATAACTGCAATGCTGTCTGACACTTCACCTTTTTTGTTTGGTTTGCTCCTCCTGGCAATGTATAGTTCTTTTCACTATCTATATAAGTTAGATTTTTTTAATAACAGTAACTATAAGCTCTGACTTTTTTGTTCCACATTACTTGAGTCTTTTTGATTTTGTAAACTTTCTTTGTTAATTCTGTATTTATTTTTCTTTTTTTATATGCAATTTATGTTATTTTATCTTGTCTCTAAACATTCAGTATGTGCTTTTCTACAATAGCCACAGTTTTGGCTCGTTCAGATATGTCCAGTAATTTAGTCAAGTGATTAGTAGCCAGTTATTTGTAAACAATTTATTGTATAAAAAGTGTTCAGACTAGTACAGTTGAGCGTGAAATGAGCTTGAAGATGGACAGACATAAGTTACATATATTGTGGACTACTGAATACAGTGGCAGATCTCTAACGGGAAGGCTACAGAAGCTTAAGCTCTTCCCTATCAACGCAAAAATAAATAAAAAATTTATTTGTTTGAATTTCAAAATGTTGGTTTTAAAAATGTTTACAATGGCAAATATAGTCTGTTAGACCATCTACCATACAATTGTCATGCACCTATTAATAAAAGGTACTTTAATTAAAAGGTACTATTAATTATTCAAACATTTAAAATTTTTGAGTTGGCTCCCCTTCTTCTTGAAAATTCTATGGATCAAGGATTTTTTGACTATTATGTATAAGCTTCATTTTACATAAACTTTTGTTTTAAATACACATGAAATATTTAAAAGTCAAATATTCATTTGGTGAACTTCCTTATGAGTTAAACCATCATTGACTGAAATACAAGAGGTTTAACTTGTATTTTTAACACTAAGGTTTTAATAATTCTTTTTCTTTATATAGTGAAAAAGAATTATTCACTATATAATTAACTGATATAACTGTATAACTGTAGCTGAACATAATATTATAAAGTTTAAATTTTTTCTATTTAATTTTTACATTTTTTTCCATTTTGTTTATCATCCAGAATGAATTGCTAATGAAATGAAACAGAAGGAACTAAACACTTTGAATGTTTAATGAAGTGCTTTATCTTATAACCTGCAATTTTTTAAACTTGCAGGTTATCCACACAAATATGACATGTTGAAAAATAGTTTGTGTTAATGAAAGCTTCATATAATAATAATGCATACTTTAGTTTAAAAATTTTGTTGTATTGCTTTCTGAACAAACTTCTAATTTTCTCTTTATCAAATTTAATATTAACATTCAAAAATTGAAAGAATGGTCACAATGTAATAATTATTAAATATGATAATTTAAAACTATACTGTGCTTTTAGGAAAAACTGATATTAAAATAACACTGTTAGTTCTGCTTTCAATATATAATATGTTTTTTATTTTATATTTGCCTTTATATAATCGGTTATTATTTTATTGAATAATAAAATTTTTTTGGAAAGGGCAAGATTATTTATCCAAAAATTTGGTTGATTTAATTAGATATGAGATGATATAAGATAAAAAAAATTTAACAAATAGTTTATAAAGTTGGGTATTCTATATAATAGAAATCATTCAAGATAAATGTTTTTATTTACTTTTATTATCATCACATGAAAATATCAACTCACATTAAAATGTATATTAGAAAGTCAATCATTTAATGTTAAATTTATACATTATTTTTTATTAAAATATAAATAATTTTATTATAATTAATTTTGTTAATATTTATAAATTTACTTTAAATAAATAACATTTTTTTTTTTTATAAGCCATTTTAAAGGAAGAGTATTTGCTGCCTTAGCTAATGGTACAGCAGCCATATTTCATAGAGATATAGGTAATCTATTTATTTATTAAAAATGTTATTCAGTAAATTACATATCTTATATATAGATTAACATAGAACAGTTGCCATGCAGGATATGTAACTGAAAAATATGTTTTCAGTTACATATCCGAATGTTTTAAATATACTATAACTACAGCTAATGATATTATGTTTGCACTTTAAGAAGTAGATATGTGGTTTGATAATTGTTTTTAAGGTCAGGAAATTAAGAAAGAAATAAAATATCACTCAGTAAAAATATGATAAACATTTTAAATGAAATACATACCATAATCCTCTTTAAGATACACAACATTATAGTTAGTAAAGAACTTTGGTTACTAACTGTACTGTTGTGTTGTAATTTTTATCTTTTTGCTAACAGTGAACTTTTTTTATTTAATAATAATTTTCAAATTTATTTTTATTGTGATTATACTTACTTTGTGTTTTTTACTGATCATATATATATATTTGAATAATTTAATATACAAATCATTTACTACAAATTAAATTCCATTTAATTTGTAGTAGATCAATCTTAATGGAATTAATTTGTCTTAAAATTAATTCCATTAAGATTGGCCATACTTTTAAACTGCATATCTACAATACTCATTTCATATCACTTTCCTATTTTACAATTACAATATTTTCCATAAGTCACATCTATGCATCTGTTTTCCATAAGTTTATAAAACAAACATACTGTTTTCACTCTATTAACAACTATATATTAAAGAAGATCCCTGATGTAATTATTCACAATAAACATTCCACTAAGATATAGTAATTCACTGATCTATCCATCAGTATATTTTTTAATGGGAAGAGTGGCTTAAAGTGCATACTTTACAGTTTTTGTGATTTACGGGTGACATGATAATTATTGTTAATATGTTGTTTATTTGCTTTATTCATATTTAAAAAAATATGTGATAAGTGTGTTGATATGAGAAATACTTAATAATTAATAGTGTTCACTGTTTTATGTGAATTTCTGCTTATACAATATTGATCACATATGGTAGGTCCCTACTGTAACCTACAAGCTAACCTTGTGAAATTACAGTATCAGTAAATCGAAAACTTGCACTAACTCTATGAAAATTTCATAGAGCTGGTGCAAAAATATATCTATATAATTTTCTTTTGTAATAAATTTTGCTTTTATATATAAATTTCACATTGTAATTAAAAAAATGCAGTACTATGAGAAAGAATTTTATTTTGAAATTTGTATTATAAAAATATTTAAAATATTTATATTTTAATTTTTTTTTTCATTTACAGATGGTCAGTGGGACTTAATAAATTATCATTTATTAGATCTTGGCCAACCACACCATTCCATTCGTTGCATGTCTATAGTTTATGATAAAATTTGGTGTGGCTATCGTAATCAAATACATGTCATAAATCCCAGATATTTATCCCTTGAGGTAAGTATTTCCTAACATGTTTTCCTTCAGTCCATAAGCACTAAGGAATGGCGGTGGTTTTTTTAAGTTTTTTGTTGTAAAGTTTAAAGCAAATCAGTTTTTTAAATTTAAAGAAAATCAATTTTTACATAATCAGTTATCACATATTTCAATTTGAATTACAGTAGAGAGTCGTTAATCGGAACACTGGTAATCGGAATCGCCGGTAATCGGCACGATTTTCAGTCGGACTGTGTCATACTGAATCAAACGTTTTTGATACTAAATTTACTTCTAAAGTATAATTTTCATGTTTTTATATTCTTCAATATATTTATTTTGTTTGTACGAAATGCAGAAATAATTTTTAACGATACGATAGCCTCGATTATTATTATAAAAATTTTCATTAGGCTTAAAATCAACGAAAATTCAACATGAAGCGACACGCAACGGAGAAAAATTTGAACATCGGACAGGTTAATGTATTTTTTTGTACATAATGGGTAATCGGAACAAATGACTAATTGGAACAACCCCAGTCCCCAATTGATTCCGATTTTCAACTCTCTACTGTATAGGTATTTTGATTAATAAATGGCCTTTGACTGACTAATAGTTTTAAATTTTATGAATACAGATCTACATATACAGCTGTGTTACAGATTGTGATGAAAATGATCAATAAAACAAAACACAGATATATGATAACTACATCATTATTATATGCTGAATGGTAGGGAAGCTTTTACCCAAGTATACAACTATTTATTATTCAATTACTAAAATATACATATCCAAATTTTTTCAATACTTGAAATACCCAAATATTATGCAATTTTAAAAATAGTTTTTAAAAACTGCATTTATGATATTTAAATCATATTTTTTTGTTTTTGTGTCACATATACGCATCAAACGAAGCCCGATATAATAAGCAAATACACCTATCATTTACAGCAGTTGTAGGTGTATTTGTTTTTGTATCACAACTAGGTGCATTGATAGACACTGGGCATTTTGGCATTACTCTTTATTCTGTAATATCTTGTGGGCCGATATGCATTTCGGGCATTCGCCCCTCTTCTGTCAGCTACATAATAAAACATGGACTTAAATTTTCTGTCACAAAATGTTGTGTATTATATGTTACAATGTACCTTTACTTTTGAGATATCTTGTAAAGTGTTAATGAATATACATTTTACTTAAGAATTACACTAGTTACGGTTAAAATTCTTTGGCATTACTCTCAACATCACTCAGCTCATACTTGTGATGTCCTTGTTTACCAGGTTCACTTTAATCTCGTTGGCATGTTAAAAAGTTTTTTTAATCATATAGGCATGTTAAAAGTTTAAAAAAATATATTTATAAAATAAAACAATCATTTTTTATTATAATATTTTAAACCAATTTTCATGAGTTTTTATACTTAAATTTTTATTGATGTTACTCTTGTGGCTTTTTATAATTTCAAAACACTCTTCAAACTTTCTGTTATACCAGTTCTTTTCTTTGTGTAAAATCTCTACTTTTTCTCCGTTAACATTGCAATTATTTATTGTGCAATGTTTGTAAAATCCTGAATTTACTCTTCTATATTTCAAATCGGCAATGTGTTCTTCACATCATATCTCTAGTTTCCTTTTTGTCTCATCTATGTAATTTTTGGATTTTTGCAAGTATATTGTATGGAATAAACTACATTTGCTGTGCTATATGTATATTCTATCTTATTACTTTGTTCAGGCTTTATTTTTTGTATTATCTTTTGCAGTTTCTCGGCTAGTTTAATATTTACTTTGTTAAATTTTTTATTTATTTCTTCAAAGAAACCTTTGATATAAGAGAAAGATACATATTTTATGTTGGTGTGTTGGTTTTTGATTTGTTCTGTTGATGTTTATAGCTGATTTTACTTTCCCATTTTTGTATTATTCTGTTGGGGTAACCATTTAATTTAAATTTCTCTTTTAATTCTTTTATATACTTGTTTCTATTCCGCATTGTTTGTTCTGTTTGTAATTTTTTATATTCCATACTAAATATGTTTTCTTTTATATATAGTGGAGTATCTGAATTATAATTTAGAACTTTTTAAATTTCTCTTGGCTTTTTGTATGGTTTAAATTCCAAATTTTCTTTTCTTTGTTTTGCCCAGTGTTTAACAATGCATCTAGTTGTGACACAAAGAAACAAATAAAAGAAGACACAGTTTCAAAATAGGCAATAATCATACTTTTTTGTTAAGATAGGCTACTGGTATTAACTAACGTGTTAGTTAATGAAATTACACAAAAAATTTACTTTGTAATGTCAACTTTATTTAGGTTTTTATGCTTTAATATCTTTTGAAGATTAATTATCTTATATGTTTCTGTTTTGTATGTTATTGTTTTTGCTTTCTTAATTGTATAATTATTTTCATATTTGTATATTTTTCCTTATATCAAAATCTTACTAGCATTAATACAATTTGCATAATTTATAGTTTATGCCTTTACTGATCTATTTTATAAAAAGTGAGAATACAGTCAACTTACCGTAAAACAAACATTGATATTACTTTATCAATGTTTGTTTTAAGGTGAGTTGACTGTATTAAATCTATGTTGACTGTATAATTCTCACATTAAAGCAAATTTTGCCATTGCCCTGACAAAACATCATTGTCACGCAAATTTTCATCCAATAATAAAGCAAACAAAAATTTACAGAATTCATAAAACAAAACTAAATTACCTTCACAACCTTCAAGAAATAATCCCATTTCCAATATGGTTATTTTTTACACTTTTCAACATGAACAATAAAAAGTAGTACTATAAAAAAATTTCCATTTTGAATTGAACAGATTTTCTTCTCCTAGTAAGGAAAGACTGGTTCGACCACTGATTGTAGAACAATTCAAATATCTGGTTTAAGCAGACGATTCTACTGTACTCAAAAATATTGGTTGAAGTTTAAGGATGTCCAGCTTTTTAAATGAATGCACTCCCATGTTAACACGTGTTAGTTTGCATGTTGGAGAGTGCATACATGATGTAAGATTTGGTTCCTATTTTACTCTTTTGGCACCAAAAGTATTTTCTACTTTTCAATTTTCGACAGAAAAAAAAATTACAGATTTCTTTTACATTTGTTTAACTACTCTGTTATATTGCTCCACACTGAAACAGTGAATAATGTCTTCTCCTTATTTTGTTTGATTTGAAAATCATTTAGAACATTAATTTGTTTTTGTAAATAAATTTTATTTTATTTTACTTTATTTAGTAAATTAATTCAAAATATTATAATTTAGAGATTTTGATTGTTTATCAAACCTTAACTCAGCAAATTATACAACCTTGATCCTGAAAATTGTTAATATAAATTTTTGTTAAAGCAAAGTAACTACTATTTTCCTAGAGCTTCATATTAATGCTAGTCAACTTTATATACAACCAGCAGATGAGCTTGGCATTGCCCAGGCAAAAAACAACAACAAAGATTAAGATTATTAGATTATTTTGTACTTCCAATCCTTCTATTCTAATAGCCTGGGATGCCCCTAGTGGGCATTCTAGCAGTAGCGATGTCATTTTGTGGTATAAATAATAAATTCCTGTTACAAATAAAAATAATAATATGCTGAATTTCTCATGGCATACCCTACTAAAACGCAGCCAAAAATGCAAAAACCACATCAAATAATAATATACTGAATTTATTGTTAATTTAATTAATATCTAGTGGTGCCCCTAGTGGCCATTTTGGCATACTGTGACAGAACCCAGGTTTTCATCTTTATATAGTAGATTATTTAGAAATGCATAATTTAACAAAATGAATCAAAATCAACCATAATAGAATTATAACTTTTAAAAAACAAAAAAGCATGAAAATAAACTTTTATTGAAGTAAATATTATAAAATATGTGGCAGTTGATCTTGTAATTCAGCTGAATAAACTAAATCCATATTTGAAATGAATTTAACAAAAATAACATCTGATAAAACACTTGATAATTTTTTCAGCTGATGATCTTATAATAGAATGAAACATTTCTGAATAAAATTTAATTTGAATTCCAAAATGAAGCATTGTTTTTCATTTAAAAAAAATAAATGTATTGTATTTTAAATTATATTATTATTATTAAAAAACAAATTTGATAGTTTATTCATTAATTTGTTATTGTTTTTGTTTTTTGTCCATGTTGAGCTATATATTTAATGTCTAATACAGTATAGGGCCATTAAGCCATGGGCCAGTAATCCGCGAATTCACTTAAGCCTCACAAAAAGCTTGAATTCCGATTTTTTGACACTATGGATCATACAGACCTGGATGTTTTTTCTCAAACACTAGAGACAGGTGTTGACAGCTATCATTTTGGCGTTTCGAATGTCCACGATTGATGTGCTATGCACTATTGCATATTAAATATTTAAATGCTGGCTTATAACTTCAAAGAGGTATTTATAGAAGATTAGTCTTTTAAACAATAAAATAACTTACAATGAAATTCAAATAAAGTATTAATATGTTTATCCATGCTGAGTGTCAGAGTTATGGAAGCCGCCATTGTAACCGATTCATACCTTACAATGCTACAAAGTTAATCCGTGGTAAATCTGCAAAACATCGACTCATATTTAAAGTACAGTGTATTATTTTTAATTCAATAATCTGATAAAACTTGAAATTGTATAAATATGAGTCACAAAACCAAAAAACATTTATTTTTTCATTATTTATTGTAATTTATGAATTATCAAAAAATATTTAAGCCACGGATAAGCAGTTTGGACCCCAATTACCGCAGCTTAATGGCCCTACACTGTATCTGAAAAAGGCTTATGACCATATCAGTATTAATAAATAAATAATATAATACATATAAAATTATATTTCTAAAAATTTCTATTGATTTTTTTCACTTGTCACATCTCATGAACTAGTGAAAAGTATAAAAAGAATTTAACAGTAAGATTTGTTACTTTTTAAATTTTTGTTATGTTTGATTTGATTATTGCAATAAAAAATTCATTTTTAATAAATTATTGCTTTAAATAAATGCAAACTTATCAAATCAATAATTCAATTTTTATTAATAAATATTGATAAGTAAAAATGTGCCATTTGAAAATCATAATGTTTTATAATTGCAGGTTATAATGAGAAAAGTATATACGTATGAATAATATACAATATCTTTTACACTTTTACTGATTTAGCGATTTTAGAAAAATACTTTGGCATCTTTGACCATCTTTGGCAGTCCAACCCTGGTGTTTTATATTGCTTTGCAATACACTTCATTTCTCTCATTCTTTATATAAACTGTAAATAATAATTTAAAAATTGGTAAACAATTATATGGCAAGACACAATAAAATGCCATAATTTAATATAATATTGAGAAAATTAATGACAGTGATAACACCCCCTCGCTACCAGTGGTTAACCTCTTAACAGTGAGGGACGAGTATATATCGTCAAGGGCGATCGTGTGGCAGTGGTGAGGGACAGATATATCTCGCTAAATTCTTTTGGGGGTATCGCCAAAAACTAGCCAAAAACTACGCGGAAAAAAATTCACATAAAAAATGAATTATGTAACAATAAAAAAAGACTTTTCTTTACTAGACAAAACTGTTTACAAAATCTTTTTCTGAAACGGTAATGAGAAAAAACGCTTGAAAATATACTTTAAAAATTTTCCAGATTTCTTCTCCACAACTAAGTGGTAGCCCCACACCTGACTGTTCCACTGTTGAAAGGTCAATGCAGAACTGGCCAAGTATGGCTACTACATCACAAACAAATTCACCACCACATTTACACACAATAGACAACATGCATCAACCCAACTAAAATACTTCAGCAGCAATTCAGCTACTTACCACCAAGGCCAGAAAACCACAATTGATACTCTCAAACAAAAACTAGAAGCCAAGTTGTAAAGACTGAAACAATAATCTGTATACTACAAAAACAACATAATAAATTCACAAACTGATGCACTTTTCTCACAGACATTAATAATAAACCCATCACATAAACCACAAGCCACATTGCAACATAGCACATCAACAGAAAAACCAACTTGCTAACTATCAATCTTTGTCCAATTTAGTCACACAGAGATGAAACAAGCTGTATCAAAGAGGAAGAAAAAGTATGCATGAGACTCCAATCATGCCTTGTGTTAAATAAAGACCTTGGCCAGATTGCATATATAACATACATAATATACGTGTGTTTTCATTTTTTCATCTTTCAATTTATTAAGAAAAACAAATTTTATGATAATTCTTTTCTAAACAAATTTATTTAACAATTCATTTTCATACATTGCATAAAATATGTAGATTATACATTTAAGCAGATTTATATTTTATCTATCAAATTTATCGTGTTTAATAATTTTTTATGTGATGTAAGTATAGTTTAAATGTTTTTAAATTCTTTTGTTTTAGAAATCATTTGATGCACATCCTCGTAAAGAAAGTCAAGTTCGTCAGATGGCTTGGATAGGTGATGGTGTTTGGATTACTATTCGTTTGGATAGTACTCTTCGTTTGTATCATGCTCATACACACCAACATCTACAAGACGTGGATGTTGAACCATATGTCAGTAAAATGCTAGGTAAGATTATGTTTGTTATAATTATGGTTTATTTGCATATGAACTTTTGATATATATATGAACTGTATATAACTTGATGTATATGAACTTTTGATGCAAACTGGAAGTTACATTATTTCAATTCAAAACTTTTCCCCTGTAAGGAGTTAGATGATGGCATGACTCTGTTGCTAACAGGAAAAGTATGATATACAGGGGCTTGTTAACAGGAAAAGTATTTTGCACAGGGGCAAGACACTACTAATTTGAGGTAGAGAGCATCTATTTTAAATTAAATAAATTAAAAAAATATGATTAAAAACTGCAGCCCAGCATTGTGACGATGTCACAATAAATAATTGATTATTTTTATTATAACTTTATCATCAAAGACAATTAATTATTAAGAAAATATTACTAATGTAAAAATAACTCAATATATGGCATTGTACTTGTTTAGTTCATCAGTTTTATTTAAGTTTAATTGATTAATTGATTGTTTTTCTAGTACATTACTTTATTTCTAAGTAAATTAGATGCATTTGAAAAATTATGTTTATTTTTTCAAATGCAAATTTTCTATTTTGTTTTTTATCAGATCAAAGACAAAGAGAATGTGAGGAAAGTTATCTTCAATTGTAGAATTACTCTAAAGTCTTACAGTCTACATAGAATATTTGTAGGTTTCTGATTTTTAGATTTCTGTCGAGATAAAAACAATTTATCTGATATCCCAATGAAATGATCAGAAAATGAGCTTTAAAAGATATTAATAATAGTTTTAAGGGGACAAAATAATTAAAAATCATGTTTTAATTAAAGAGAGTTTTACAATAATAGAAAAACATTGCTAAATTCTGAGCATACAACAGTGTGCATTTGTGCAAAATGAACAGCAATGTCTGATGATCTTATATTTTTGACAATTTAGCATCACTCTGGTCTTATAGATACTAGATTAACCAACTTTTACTGTACTATGAAATTTAGCAGTGATGCTAAAACCAAATTTCTTTACAAAATTTAATCTTACTTTAAAATAGAATTTCAGAATAAAATTAGCATTCTGTCCATACTAAATTATGGATAGAATGTTTTTATGATATTTTTTTATTCAAGATTAAATATTCTGATTATCTAATTTTAAAAACAGTAAACTATTTATGTCAATTTCATCTTTTATTTTTATTTTGTGTGCTGATTTATCTTATATATTTGAGATTGTAAATTTCAAGAATAAAAATTCCTGAAAATATTGAAAATCTTAAGAATGCAGAGGATTAATATATATTATGAATGTACAGTCTTCCAATATGAGTTTATTTTTTTGCAGCTGAAAGGTACAATTAGATTTTCCTATCCATTAAAATAAAGTCAGATTAATCTAAAATTTATTATTTTCAAATAAAGTAAAATTTTTTTTGCAACATAATTATTAGAATCAGTTCGTATTACATTTATTTTTTATTAACATACATAAGCAAACTTTCTACCAAAAAACTAAATATGTTGTTTCTTTGATTTTTAAAGAGAGAACTTCATAACATTTGTTTGCACTGATTAATAATAATAAACTTGTTTTTGTTGTTTTATTTATATTAAAAAGTAATTAAAATAATTCTCTTTTTGACTTAATTTTCTTTTTATTAAAACTAAAAACTTCAGTTTTAAACTTTTCTATTATAATTATTATTGTTTTTTATTGATTGATTATTATTGATACCATTATCAAAATATATTAATCACATAATTGAAGTAATTGATATTTGTGTTTATGAATTTCTTGATATTTTATTTTAAAATATAGATTAAATATATACCAAATTATATTTATTTATAATGTCATATATTAAGTAATTTCAATTTATGATGAATGACAATTTTAATTAAAATGCTTCATGTTCATAATTAAAATGTTCTGATCAAAAAGTATCTGACCTGAGGTCAGAAAAAATGCCTGCATATTTATTTGGTTTAAACACTAGTCCCTTTCAAAACAGTCTCCTTCTGAGTTCACACACTTCTCCCAGCAATGTTTCTACTGTTGGAAGCATTTTTCAAAGTCATTTATCAGGATCTCCATAATTCTTGTTTTTGTGTTAGTTTTGATCACCTCTGCATCCTGAAATGTCTTTCTTTAGAGTGGCGTCTTGAGTTTGGGAAGGAGTAAAGTCTGGTGAGTAAGGAAGCTACTGAAGCTGTGCAGTACTCATGTTTTACAAAGAATATCTGGAAAAGATGCAATCCATGGGCCAGAACATTGTCATGATTGCCACCAATTGCCAGACTGCCAGATCTGTGATCTCTTGCACCTAGCAGGTTGTCTCCTCTTTTGTCATGGTTTTTCCAAGAGGGGCATATTCATGATAAACTACACACTGGTAGTTGAAAGAAACAGTAACAGACAAGGTTATGTCGACAGGACTTTAACATTGCTGTGTGAATGCCCTACTTTCTTTTGTTGTGGAAACTATGGCATTTTCCACTGGAATGATTGTGCCTTTGTCTCAAAGTCATAGCTGTAGACTTAGGTCTCATCTCATGTTTTATCAAATCACTGATGCAGTGATAATAGAATATATATGCAACTATCACAGCTGCATAACAGCAACTGCACAATAGGATAGACTTACCAAAATTCACATACATGCATTAGGACCCAAGGTGACATGACAATATAGTCTCCTCACAGCTTGCAAATACTTGCAATGAAAAAGAGTAAGGCTGAATACTTTTTGATGAGATCTTGTATATACTTTCTATTAGTTTAAAATGTTCTTAAAGAATAATTTATACTGCATAATAAAATACATTGTAAAATGAAAACTTTTCCACTCTTACAGGTACAGGAAAATTGGGGTTTTCTTTTGTTAGAATTACAGCATTACTTATATCATGTAATCGATTATGGATGGGAACAGGAAATGGTGTTGTTATATCAGTTCCTCTTGCAGAAAGTAAGTATATTTTTAACTTTTAGTATATATCTGTAAGATATTATTTCCATAGACTTAGAATATTATTATTTTACAGAATTTATAATGAGTTATCACTTTCACTTCTTTCTACTTTAGCATTAATTTTATTTTATTATATTTTGTCAGTATAAGATATTTGCTTTAAAAGAGAAAAGATATAAGTTATTCTTATTTAATCATTAAAATCTAATAGAAAATCTTGATTATCTGAATCTCAGGATCCATCATGATATTAGTGAAATCTGATATTAGATAAATTAGTACATTACACTTGTTTAGACATGGACACAGTTAGATTGCTTACATTTTTCTGTTATTAAAAAATGAAGTAAAACTTTATTTGATCAGTATTATTAAATATTTTTTAATTATATCAATTATAAAATATTAACAATTATTTGTTCTCGTATTACCTCATAACATTTCAGCCAATAGTCATTAAAGTTAGTATTTGATATTTGATTTCAATTAGACTGATTCCCTTCTCTCTCCACTAATGATAAACAGGACCACCCAATGGTGTTTGGTGCAAAATATATATTGGGGCCATACCCACAAATTAAATGATTATATTAAAGGAAGTAAACAAAAAAAAAATTGATGTAGTGACCCCTAATTCCTTTGGCCTCGGGCAGTTTGTTCTTTCTGCCTCCCTTTCCAGATGATAAATCACAAATGTAAAATGATGTCAGAATGCATATTAAAAATAAATGTGATTTTATCATTGTTTCTACAGAATGGAACAATAATTCCTACAGGTATGATTGTAAAACATCCAAAAAATTTTTAGACTTAGTTTTGTTTTATATTGTCAGACCAAGCAAAGGTTTTTTTTTTTTAGTTGATTTAATTTTTAACCAATATATCATGATGACAAGGCTTGATGATTACAAAAAAGCAGCAAGAGATTCATGCGTCTGCAACTAAATTTTTTGCTGAAAGTAATTTATTTTTTTAAAGAGTATTATGCGTATTGAACTGTTTATTTTGTCTTATCTTCTTTTCTCAACAGACAGAAAACAAATCCGAATATAGCAGAAGATACTTGTGACTTTTAATATGACTGTTTGTAGTTTATATTCAAAAGTAGCTTGAGAAAGAGTTATATTTTGTTAATGAAATATTCTGGTCCAAGAAAAATTATTGTGACCTTTAACTTACTGCTGATAATGATTTTTTTTTCTTTCTGAAATTAGAATTAATTAAGTCCTTTATTAAAATTCTTTAATTCCAAATATCATTATTTTTATTACTCTGCTATTAGCAAAGATTTCTTGGTGCTATGTAAGACTTCAAATTCATTTCTTTCAGTTTGTTAAAAATTTTGTTAGATGTTAATAATGGCAAATTTTCCTCTAGTTCTTAGATAATGCAGCAGGAAAACAAAAATGACAAACATTGAGATGATGATGTTGATGTGAATATATACAGTATATGGTGGTAATGAATGTTTTTTTCTATATTTATCATCTTTTTTACTTTTTTATTTATTATTTATAAGCAAATTACTTCAGCTGGCATTTATTAGTGTATTTATAAATATCCAAATTCTAGTAATTTTAGCAGTCTTTCAACATTTCTTCAAGTTTACAATTTTGGTTGTTTTCTTAGATTTTATATCATTGTAAACATTCACTACCATTTGATGCAATTACTAACAAGGCTTGGCTTGTCTTATTTCCTTGATTTATCAATAATATGAATGAATTTTTGAAATTTTCATTCTTAAACATTCTTTGAATTTTATGTCTATTCTAGAAACATTTTTAGTAAAAATGTTATAATTATTGAAAATGTAATAGGATCATTTTAAAGGAAAAAGATATTATTTCAAAATCGTTTCAAAATAACAAAAATCATTAATTCAACTGTTTTATTGCAGTAACTGTTCAATCCTGAAAATTTTTATCTTTCTACTTTATTTTGCTAAACATATATTTATATTTTCAGGTTTTACAGATATTCTCTTCCAAAAAATTTAAATTCAAAATTAACTTAATAAATATATTTGCATTAAATAACAATTGAAATTTGTAAGCAACATGTTAACTTACACATTTTTATAAATAAATTTTTTTTATTTTTGAAACATAGAAAAATATAATCTTTACAAAATGGATCATTTAATTCAGGAAGAAAATTTAAATAAAAAATGTCCTCATAAAAGACTTAAATGATCACTGAGTTTTTACTGATCAAAGTGAATAATATAATAAATATGAAAATTAATGTAAATTTTATTTTACATTAACAATATTAATGAATGAATGTATTATTGAATTTAGGAAATAAACCAACTTTAACACCTAATAAAAGTAAAACTCCAGGTGGTGTTGTAAGAGTTTATTCTGATAAGAAAGAAGACGTTACTACAAATAGTTATATTCCATATTGTTCAATGGCTCAAGCTCAGCTATCTTTCCATGGTCATAGAGATTCTGTAAAATTTTTTGTATCAGTTCCAGGTTTGTATTTTCATTTAACTTTTTACAAGTTATTTTCTAAAATTTTTCTTAAATGATATGAAATGTTTGTAAACGTATGTAGAAACTTTATAAGGTTCCATCAAGAATTTTCTCAATTTTTATATCTTTTAATTATGTTTTAAAGTGTATTCTCTAATTAATTAAAATATTTATCTTTATTAAATATTTTACTATATTGCATATTTAATGGAAATAACATTAAAATTGTTATTTCAATTAAATATTGAATAAAATAAATTATTTCATTTTAGAATTATACTTTGTTAACTATGAAAACTTTGCTTGAATTTAATTTTATAAAATATATATACTGCTTTAATGTTTATTGTATTTTTGATTATATATTTTCTTCTCTTAATTAGGCATTTCAGTGAAATAAGTCAATCTGTGCAAACATCCTATACACAGTTTATAATTATTTTTAATCTAAGACAACAATATTAGGCAAAAGAATTTTTTTAAATATTAAAATTATAAATATTTTATAAAATTTTAAAATAAGTTTTTTCCTTATTAAGTTATTATAGTATTTTACATTGAAATTTCAGGAAATAACTCTGATAGTATTAAGCAGAATAATGATTATGAAGAAGAAATAAGAAAAGTTGCACATACATTAGTTATATCTGGTGGAGAAGGATATATAGATTTTCGAATAGGTATATATATATTTATTTTACTTTTATTTAAGATATGAATAAACAAAACAGTTTAGTAATTACTATTGACATATTTTTTTAAGATATAATAAAAGATATAGGTTATTGGAATAAATTTTTATTTAATAGCTTTTTACTTTCCCAGCTCTGTTATATATAACAGAGGTAAAGTATGGTGATTGATCAAAAAACTTTTACATTTTTGGACTCAAGATCTTAAAATGTTGAGAAATGCAAAAAAAAATTTAAAGGTTTTTTCCGTATGTATGGATGTTTGTGTGTGGTGGACACGATTTTGTTCATCCTCTTTGAAGCTTAATAACTCCTGTGCTTTTTGTCAAAAATTTCTGAAATTTTTCAGGGAGGTTTGTGTATTAGGTGAATTGATACTATTAAATTTTGATGGTTAAAGGTAAAGGAGGGTCCTGTGTCATATCTCAAGTAGAGTCGGACTTAACGAATATTTTACTCATTATTAGCATTTACAAATTTTTATAAAACTCATCTCTACTCTGAAAATTAAGGTTTTTGCTATTTTATAATAATTAAAAATAAAAGGTTTTGTAATAAAAATATCATAACAGATGGCTCCAGATGCAGTTTTTAAATGTTGTTGAAAAAGTTAAGCAACTCATTACTGATTTTGTATTTTTATAAAGTTTTGTAATAAACTTTGATTGTAATTGAATTGAATTGAATTGAATTAAAAAAATAATTTGATTAGTGAATTCATATTCCATGTTTGTATCTGTCTAAAAATCTATAATATGATTATAATTTTTGAACACCAGTTTGTCTTATGGATAAAGAAACCACTATGGTCATTAATTATCCTATTAAAGAATTTTCCATTGCTTAAAAGGTACTTTCCTATTATTTTTTATCACACAGAGGTTCCTGACTTAGTATTTAATAGCTTATTAACAAATTTATATCAATCTCTGTTTCTTTTTAATTGAAAAAATTACTTTTCAAATTTAGACACAAAACATTAGGACAAGTTTTACAAAATTTAACTAAGTCTTAAACAAATTAAATTTGATCCATACATTAAATTAATAATTTTGAGCAGATTCATTTTTATATCAGAATTTGTCATTTTCTGATTAGCCTAATGATGATAAAAAGACAGATTAAATATTTACATTAGTAATTTTCAATCTTTTCTTATTGTATTTTATTTAAAATAATTTTTTTCACAGGTGATGGTAATAATGATGAAGACATTGAAGGTATGATTTCAAATGATCTAGAAACTGAAAAAAATATTCATAACAAATTGTCAAAAGGAGAAAGAAGTCATTTAATTGTATGGCAAGTTGAAAAAACAGATTAGATAAATATAATTATTATATAAATAAATTTAAAAAAGAAATATATATATATATATATATATATATATATATATTAAAACATTCTGAATTTTAAGTACTGTAATACTGAACTTTGTTAAGTACTTCAAGATGTACTGCAAATGGCATTATTATGTGAACTGAATATATGTAAAATTTAATGTGGCCATTAAGTCAGAATATCTAATTTGATTTTATATATTGAATCTTTAAATTTCCATTTAATATTTTTTATTATAAATGGAAACAAAAATTTTTAAATTTTTAAATTGAATTTGTAAATATTCAAGCAGCTTGTATAAATTGAAATCAAATGTAATTTTATTTATATTTAGTATATATTTAAAATAGTGTTGTAATTAAATTATGTGATTTGATAAATACAAATTATGTGATTTTACATAGCGTATATATGTAAGATATGATTATAGTTTATTTTTGTGTTATACATTCCTGTATATTATTCTTTTATGGTGAATACAAAATTATGTGAAAATTTTGAGCAGTTTGTAAGAACAAATTTGAAATTTTTATTCTTCGTTGCATTGTATAAGACAGATAAATTTGAAATAATCAGTTTTTTAATCTATTATAATTTCAATTACTTTAATAATAGAAAAACTGGAAAAGAAAAAAGTGCTTCAAATTTCATTGCTTACATCACTACTTAAATTACTAGAAGAATTAAAAACATAATGTATGTGTGATACTTAAAAAAGAGATTATACATAAATATATAAATATATATATATATATAAAGAAATAAAATAATTGTTATAAAAAGTTTTAGATTTTTTTTTAATTTTGAAGCAATAACCTCTAATTTTTAAAAGAAATGAATATATTTTATTTTTAAACCAGTTAAAAATTTACACAGAATGACAAGATATTTAAAGACACTTAAGCTAATAAGCTTATATGTAGCAAAGATCAGATTGCCTGCACAATTAATTAGATGAATAGGATTGATAAAACACCTAATAGAACTAAATACCAAGCTTTTCACTTATATTTTGCCATTCTTGACAAAAGGCAACCAAGAGCTCACTGCATACAGGTTGCTGCATCACAGTTCCAGAGTTGGAAACATTGTGACCAAACGATATTGGTCCTTTGGTAAGTTTCATTCACTCTAACTTACACTCCGAGAACATTTGTTTCTAATTAACATACAAACTGCACTGTAAATACACTGACAAACAGCAACATACAAGATTGCCAATTTTCATAGAAATTTGTTTCTTTGAAAATTGGCACAGTTTTTTTTTTCCTCTTACTACAGTATTTCCATCCTGTGAGCATTAAGAGGGTCTTTTTCGGGCTCATCATGGATTCAGCCAAATCACAATGGGGCAACCAAGTGATGAGGGACAAGGCCAACATATCCATGTCGGACCACCTCTGAAAAATGCCTGCCTAGATTTGATCCCAGGTTCAATGGGGTAATGCACTAACCACTTCAGGCATCCAGTTGGTATTCTGAATAGTTTGTGGAAAAACTACCAATTTAAAAAATGATGTGCAGAAGAAAACCTTTCTACAGACAAACTTGGCAACACTTTTTTCTTCCATCCATGAGAGAGCTGGAAAAAACTCTGCCTAGTGGGAATGAAAATAATTAGGATTATAATAGAAATGCCAATTTCTCATAAGGAAAAAATGAGGAGCTAAAACAGAAACATAGCCTTAAGCTCATTTTTCAGAACAATATATAAAAAATAAATGCCTTATGGTTGGCAACTTTGGCAACATACAAATTCTCTAATGTTCATTAATAGCAAGAAACCAGTGGCGTGCTGTCATTGGAAGCGGTGGAAGCTCCACTTCCACCTTCCAATGACCTTCTCTTGTAGTTTCTAAAACAAATTTTCATATTTTAACGTACTTTGAATTAATTAAAATTAATATTTTATTATAACTGCATTATGTATCTTATTACAAATTTCTATACTACATGTGAAAAAACGATAAGATTGCTGTTGCGTATTCGAATATCAGTGGCGGAATGGAAGCGCTTACCAGACAGCTTCTACTGCGAGAATAACTGAATGGTGTGAAGCAGCCAGAGGGCATTGGCGCATGCGCTTTACAGAGCACCATCCTCACCCGGTTTAGCTAGTGGCTAAGTACTAGCTACTAGTGGCTAAGGGATAGAATCGTTGGAAGCTACACACGTGTAACGCTTCCAACGATTCTATCCCTTAGCCACTAGTAGGGAGCTATGTGACTAAGTGAATTGTATAAGATTTAAAAAGTAAAGAGTATTCAATGTTATGTTTATGTACGTTTTTTTGCAAAATTATATTTAATTATACTGTAATTATATTGACAGATTTTCAGACATGAAATCTTTTGAATTTTTATCACTTTTAGATGTTAATAATTTTAATATTATGAAAAACAATTTTTCCAAGTGTGTTTTAATTCTTTAAATTAAGTAAATTTTATGGGAAATGTTTTGATTATCTTAATTACGTAGCGAATCGCAATATTTATATTCGTGTCCGGACTATATTGACAAGTAACTCTTAAACATAAAACATATTATAATTAATGTCGATCCGAACAAACGTACTAAAAGAATTATATGATTTAATATCATTAACATTTACGGTACCATCTACCGGTGGGTCTGCTGAGCGCAGTTTTTCGACCATGAAGCAAATTCGTACATTGGCTGGGAACACTCGGTCGGAGGAAAAATTGTCGTCGCTAGCGTTGCTTTCGATAGAAAAAGAGCTTTTAAATACGTCGATGGAGTCGACGACCAGCGACTTTTATGATAAAGTAATTAACGACTTTGCGGGAAAAATCGCCGAATAGAGTTAGTTTATAAAAAATTTAAAAGAAAACAAGTTTTTCTATCATTGTTTGCAGTGGCGTGCCGTGACATTTGATGACAGGGAAGCTGTGTTTCTGTAAGAAGCCGACTTCCAGGGGCAATCAGTTAATTGCGCGTCAGTGATGGTCTAGGGCAGTGGTTCTTAACCTTTTTATACTCGTCGCCCACCAAATATTTCATAATTTTTTTGTGACCCCCATTTTTTAATAATAATTTATATTTGATAATTTATCTATAATAAATTGATTTTTTTTATTATTGCTTTATTTTTTATATAATAAATGTAAATCATAACTTTATTATTTCATTATCTATTTAAATAACATTCAAACTTCACAATTAAACATGAAAACTCATTAATTTTTAACAGAAAATAAAATAAGAAACATGTCGATAAATCGATCCAATGTCGATGCTAAAACTAAACTAAAACTAAAACGTCCACTTGTCGTAAGGATTTTGCATAACTTTTGCAAAAATATTTAAATTTTCAAAGCCTACTATTTTTCCTAATTATTTTTAAAATTCCAAGCATTAATAGTTTCTTAAAATTGCTTTGGAATAAAAGAAGTAAATACTGCGGTGTAAGTAGCATATTTACATTTATTTCTTCTGTACTAACAAAGTTGTATGTAGGAAGAAATACAAAATAAATAAATAAAAACTAAATAGGAAAACTTTATCTTTCTTATTTCACTTTTCAATACGATATTCGGATTATACATCAATTTTCTTTTTATTATATTCTGAAGGAAATTTTGCATAATTTGGCGGCCCCCGGCAAACTTCTTATGGACCCCCAGGGGCCGCGGCCCTGACGGCCGGATGGCCGAGCGGTCAAGGTGGCAGCCTACCGCTCTGGGGGACCCGGGATCGAATCCGAACGGGTCGAATAATCCCCAGGAATTTTTCGGGGGGTGGTCCGTTCGGATATGTCGGGCCCCCCGTCCCTCACCACCCGGTCGCCCCATTGTGGGCCTGGCCGAACCCATAATGGGCCTACTAAAAGAGGCCCTCTTAGTGCCCACAGGGCGGAAAGAGTTTTAAAAAAAAGGGGGCCGCGGCCCCCTGTTAAGAATCACTGGTCTAGGGTCCATTCGTAGTCATTTGTTGAAAGCCAGTAAAAACTGTAGACTTCTCTAAATGTATTTTTAATATCACAATTACATTCTGAATCGCTAGCCACGATATAAGGGCTAAAATTAAAAATAAATTATAAAAACTTACTCGGTGAAATAAAATGTGCGGATGGATATACATATCTGGTACAATGTATTGTTCGATTGTATTAATATACTTTTAAAGAAAATTATAATTAAAATATAGCTTTGTAAAGAAACGTACATAAAAATAACATAAAATATTCTTTACTTTTTAAATCTTAAAACAATCCACTTAGTCAAATATCTTGATACGAGTAGCTAATGGATGGAACTAGTGACGGTCCAGGTAGGTGTGTAGTGAGTGTGTGCGTGCCAAATCCCGAGGGTGCCGATACCGGTCAATGTCAAATGCCTCTTTTGTCGCATCACTAGTATATCTCAAAGGACGCCACAGGGCTGTTGTAAATTTTAAACGTTTCTTGCCGTAGCTGTAAAAATCTAACTATGTTAAACTTAATAGTCATTCGTTTTCTAACTAATTCGTTTTAATACCAGGTGTACACGGAAATCAGTTTCCCACTGTACTGAGCGAGTGATTGGTTCTGTTAAGCTCTTGTTGAAGTAAAATTCTAGCTCTTTCAACAGGGTTTTATTTATGTCCCCATTCCCTAATCTCTTAATTATTTAGTCACTTCTTAAGTAGAAATAAGTCGAAACCAGTTACTTTGTACCTGAATATCTGTAGTCTTGGGAAAACAGCGAAAAGACAAATTTTTATGACAACGGATATATAAATCGTAAATTTAAGGAAAATAAATTCTAGAGCTTTTTTTTGTACCATTGTATGTACTGTACGTCTCATTCATTAAATTTGGTTGTAAATGATGCTGCCAAAGTAACAGTTAATTTTTAACACTGTACTAGACTTGTACACGTTTTTTCTGCATCCCCTTACAGATTTTTGTTTTTTTTTTTTTTTGTAACTCTTTCCGCCTAGTGGGTACTAAGAGGGCCTCTTATAGTAGGCCCATTATGGGTTCGGCCAGGCCCACAATGGGGCGGCCGGGTGGTGAGGGACGGGGACCGACATATCCGGACGAACCACCCCCAAAAAATTCCTGGGGATTTTTCGACCCGTCTGGATTCGATTCCGGGTCCCCCAGGGCGGCAGGCTGCTAACCTTGACCGCTCGGCCATCCGGCCGCTAACCCCTTACAGATGGGACATACTAAATCGTAATATCACCGGTTTAACATTGAAATCCGTAAGTAATATAAGATGGGAGAGCAGAATAAACGCAGAATAAATATATCAAATATTTTAATGGAGTTTTTTTAAACTCCTGTCAACTATACAGAACTATCATAAAAACGTGCCAGTAAACTCCTATCGGTTGGGTTGTTATAAATCTAGTCTAGGGTGGGCAACCCTTTTTATAACATGGGCCAGAATAAATTTTACGTTTTTTTCCGCGCCGTAGTAGTTAATTGACGCCTTCTTGTGACTTGTAATTTTTTTTAGTCTGCAAATATGAAATAAATAAATAAAAAGTTAATTACTACATTTATTTTTTTTATCGTTTTCGAAAATTACAAAGAATTGGAAAAATAACTATTAATTAGTTATTTTTCCAATTTAATAATCTATTAAAGATCTCGCGGGCCGGATAGAAACTTTTTGCCAGCCGTAGCTGGCCCGCGGGTTGCCCGCCGTTGATCTAGTCTGCTCATGATTCACATAATCGGGCGAGGGTGGCCGAATATCTAGCAGGCGGCTAACAGCCCACAACCGCTCCGGGATATAAAGCCGCGTACTCTTTACGCGTGTGTCGCTTCCACCAGCTAAACCGGGTGAGGTTGTTGCTCTGTAAACCGCATGTGCTAATGCCTATATAATCTGGCTGATTAGAAACTGACCCGGTTTCGACATTCCTTCCGCCACCGAATTATTCGAATATACAATAGCAATCTTATCGTTATTTTTTCACATGTAGTATAGAAATTTGTAAAAGATACATAATGCAGTTATAATAAAATATTAATTTTAATTAATTCAAAGTACGTTAAAATATGAAAATTTATATTTTATAAAATACAAGGGAAGGTCATTGGAAGGTGGAATCGGCGCTTCCATCGCTTCCAATGACGGCACGCCACTGATTGTTTGTATCGTATCAATTTGTATTATGTATGTATTATTTGTATTTTAGAACTAAAATACATAAATTGTTTATTTTTGTCATTTCCAGTATTATTTTGTTTAAAACTTTTATGGAAATGTGAAGTTCCGGACAGTCTGACCCGTCAGGCCGGATGGCCGAGCGGTAAAGGTGGCAGCCTACCGCTCTGGGGGACCCGGGATCGAATCCGAACGGGTCGAATAATCCCCAGGAATTTTTCGGGGGGTGGTCCGTTCGGATATGTCGGGCCCCGTCCCTCACCACCCGGTCGCCCCATTGTGGGCCTGGCCGAACCCATAATGGGCCTACTAAAAGAGGCCCTCTTAGTGCCCACAGGGCGGAAAGAGTTAAAAAAAAAAAAAAAAAAAGTCTGACCCGTCACGAAAGACGCGAAAAAATGGTTAATTTAGAGAAAAATTTATTAGTTTAAAAAAACATAGGTGAAACTCGTTTGTAGTGGGACATCCATTGTTTATATCAAACTGCCAGGCAGAAACTATAAATCGCGGAAGGAAGTCGTCCTATGATCGGTGGAAGATTGAATTCATCTTCGATTTTGACTTTTCTCCCGATCCAGGTAAGTCTCGTTACGTTTAGTAACCAGAAACCAAGCACTCGAGAAAATGACCATTCAAATGGACGAAGGAAGAACGGAGATTGATATAATCTCCGACAATCGAGGATACCTGGCACTCGGTTAATGTTCCGAATAACTAAAACGCCGTGTGTCAACGCGCAAAAAAAAGAAAGAAAAAAAGAAAAAGAAACAATTTCTCGTCTATTGTACCAACCTGCAACCCGTGACACTTCGGACTTACACCGTGTCCCCGACGCCAACGGAAAAAGTCTCCCCGTGCCCTACAAACTTGTCAACGCCACTGTCCCGCGGCCGCCTTCGATCGACCATCAAAGAACCACATCGACGCCCAGGATGTCCGAACGACTTATTGTCCTAAAGCCAGTGGCGTAGCGTGGGTGTCAGCCGCCCGGAAAGGAGGAAAATTTTGCCGCTCCATTATTTAGGTATTTCTACAAGATATTATTATTTATTTTGAAATTTTGCCGCCCCCTAAAGGTGCCGCCCGGGGCTGGCCGCCCCTGCCGCCCCCACTACGTTACGCCACAGCCTAAAGCAAACTATTTTGTATATAGTATATGTTTATTTTATGTTTCTTTTTTGTCGGTTTTTGTCAGGTACGTCTCTTCCGCCACCACGCACGTACAAATGAAGCCTAGGCCATCACTGGCGCAATTAACTGATTGCCTGTGAAAGTCGGCTTCTTAGAGAAACACAGCTTCCCTATCATCAAATGTCACGGCACGCCACTGCTCGACAGCGACGTAACCAGTCTTTTATGCGCCCGAAACGAGCTTCTGTAACTACGCCCCAAAACTATGATATAAAACTTGGTCCAGGTCATTTCTACGCCCCCCAGAATCTACGCCCTGTGCCTGGGCACCGCTAGCACCGCCATAGTAACGGCACAGCTGCTCTACACCGTTTAAAACAAAAATAAATCAATAAATATGCATTGAATTAAAAATAATCAGATAATTTTACTAAATCAACTTGATTGTCCGCGAATCGCAACAATATCGGCAGCAATACATTTTTCCATTGTTTCACTTTGTTGTAAGTTGGCGATTTTCGAATGGGAAAGAAACTTTTGCGCTTTTTTGCTTCATTTCTTGAGAATAATTGCTTCAAAATATAAATGTAATATTTTGGTAGATTACACAATATGCTGTACAAATATTTTGATAAAAATAGAATTACCGATCTAGAAACTTTTTTTTTTTAAACTCTTTCCGCCCTGTGGGCACTAAGAGGGCCTCTTTTAGTAGGCCCATTATGGGTTCGGCCAGGCCCACAATGGGGCGACCGGATGGTGAGGGACAGGGCCCGACATATCCGAACGGACCACCCCCGAAAAATTCCTGGGGATTTTCGACCCGTTCGGATTCGATCCCGGGTCCCCAGGGCGGTAGGCTGCCACCTTGACCGCTCGGCCATCCGGCCGATCTAGAAACTTATCATTGAGTAATCATAAAGTTCTTCAAGTTGAGAAAGAACACAGAACTAGAATAAAAACATCCATTTAAAGATAAATTTCCATATTTTAAACTAATTTGTAATATTCCAAAACCGTTTAAAATATGAAAATATATTTTGCTTTATTATTTTTCCTATTTATTATCAAGGCGACTTGGCTTTATTCAAAATTTTTTTGTAGTTGTCGTCTGTGTATATTCTCATGTTGAGTCTTACTGTCAAATCTGCATTAACTATTCTTATGGATCAACTTTCAATAGTTTCTTTTATTTGAATGTTTTTTCTCAGCTTTTATTAATGAAACCAAGTTTAAAAAGTAATGTGTTTGGGAACGATCGACCGTGTAAGCTCGTTACACCGCTGCCACTCGAACGCCCTCTGGCGGCGTCCCGGACTAATAATATTGTTTACATTTTGTTGTGTTATACAGCATGCAGCAATTATGCACGAACCTCACATGTACATGAATATTTGAAAATAATTTTTAAATATAATTAATATAAACATAATAGTACAATAGAAACGAAAAAAAATTAAATAAAAAAAGAGATTCCACACAGGGAACCGAACCCACAACGTTGAGGCCTGGTACCTCAAGTTGGACCGACGCGCTTCTACAAGCCACCAACCAGTCGGGGGGAAAAAAAGTGACAGTTTGAGCCTTATAAGTGATTGTTCAATTTTCAACTCTTAGTTTTTGCCGTTGCAATGTATGAAACGAAATATTTTTAATCGTAACGTTTGTAAGATTAGATATAGTAGATAAAGTTAGATAAAGTAATATTTGGCATATTACACAATATATCGTACAAATATTTTGATAAAAATAGAATTACTTTTATAAAAATACAAATATTCATTGAAACGTTTCACAGATTAGAATTTGTTATAATTCCATTCGCCATTGCCAGTCCAAAGTTGAAAGTTCGCTAGCAAATAATAGTTATTTATTTCGCTATTTTTATGTTTATTGTAAAAATTTTTGTAGTGTAACGTAAGAAACGAAACATTCTTAATTGAAACATTCTACAGATAAGAATTTGTTATATTTTTAATTGCCGTTGCAATTTTGAAATGAATAGCTCGTTAGAAATTGAAAGTTAATTTTTTCTGTATTTTCATGTGTCTTGTGAAAAATTTTTAGCGTAACATTGCGTCACGTGATAAACGTAATGTTTTTAATCGTAACGTTCGACAGAGTAGAATCTTTGTTATAATTTTACTGGTTGCCGATATCTTGAAGTTGAGAGTTCGCTAGAAATTAATAGTAATTTTTTATTTTATGTTGATTATTTTTGTGGAAATTTAATTAGCAAAAATTACGTCACGAAGGAACGAAATATTTTCAATTGTAACGTTTGAAAAATTGGAATTTGTTATATTTTTAATGGCCGCCGCCATTTTGAAATAGAAAAGTATTATAGAAATGAAAGGATTTTTAAATTTTATATCGATGTAGAAATTTTATTTGTGAAACATTGCGTAACGTCGCAAACGGAATATTTTTAATCGTAACGTGCGACATATTACAATTTATATTTTTAATGGCCACTGCCATCTTGAAATATGAAGTTTGCTAGAAATTAAGTCGTATTTTATTTAATATCGATGTTTTTGTAAAAATTTAATTAGCGAAACATTGCGTAACGTCAGAAACGAAATATTTTTTATCGTAACGTTAGACAAATTAGAATGTCATATTTCTAATGGCCACCGCCATCTTGAAATAGAAAGTTCGCTTGAACTTAATTTCACTCCTATTTTTCAAAATTGAACATAGCGTAGATCTATTTACACGTACAGTACAAAGGTCCGATTGAAGCAAAAGATTCACCGTTTTCAGAACGTTTAATTATTTCCATCTTTGTCGCGATCGTATGAAATTTATGAGTCCTTAATTTCTTTTTGTTCGTATCAACACTGCAGTTTCTCTATTTCTCACTCATGTTTATCAATTTATAAAGACGAAATATTTAAACATAAACAAATATATTGGCAAAACACACAACACGTTGACGCATGCCCTAATGCAAGACTGAAACTGCTTTGGGGCCGTCCATTACGTAAGGTATTTTGGGGTGGGTGGGGGTCAAAGATTTCTTACGATTTCTTACTCAAGGGTAGGGGAATAATAAATCTCGTTTTACGTAATATTCTTATTTTTATCTTTTAATTTCGTTGAGTGATGGAATTTTGAATTTAGCTTTAATTTGGTAGTTTCTATTAAAAATGCTCGTTGTACTAACACCATCTCTTGTGACATGATACAATAATAACACTAGCAGACTTACGCTCTACACATTTTTTATCATGGGAGAAAGGTCGTTCTTCCATGATAAAAAATCTCTCTCTTGTTTTTTATTAGAATAAGTGCACCACTCCTATGAGTGTATAACACTAAGAATATGTAAACCAAAATACATGATAGAAAGTAAACATAAAATTAGTATTCAGCTTTTAGTGAAAACTAAAATGTAAAACTAGAAATTATAAATAGTTTTTTCTTCCATATATTTTGAAGATAATTGTAAAAAGCATCAAACAGTGGCTTCTGAACAAGCATGTTGAGTGGATACGGCCACCTGAAGCCAAGCGTAAAGATTTCTAATTTCAGAATAAGTCTATCTTGATCGTAAAGTGGATAATGATTGATCATATGGTTGATGGTGTCTAGTTTTTCTGTAGAGCAAAAGCAAGAGGCAGTTTCTGCCCAGTTATACATCGCCAGGTAGCTTCTAAAATTATCATGATTAGTAAGAAGTTGAGCAGTAGCAAACCTTAAATCTTTAAATGGTGATGAGAACGTGCATTCAACAGTAGGAAGATAAAGTCTTGTTATTCTGTCAGTTTTACTGCTCAACCATTGTTGATTCCACTTTTGCATAGCGTTTTCACGAATATAATTTTTAAGGCTGCTACGTGAGAGAGGAATGTGAGTGTAGTCTAGTCAGTGTCCTTTGCAGCTGACTTAGCCTCAAAGTTGGCTTTTTCATTTCCTAGTACGCCACTATGACCAGGAACAAATATAAAACTTATCTTATTTACAAGATTTTTAATATGGTGCTGGATATATGTGATTTTATTGCTATTGCAATTGGGATTTAATAGAATCACTGACTGAGAATCACTGTAAATATTGATAGACAGAGTTTTGTTTGATAGTGAAGTGGCCCACTGAACAGCTTGGTAGACTGCATCTTCAGTTTGATAGATAGATAGATGTATGTGGGGGTATCTGTATCTTCTAACATATTTTGGGCAAAATATGCCAGTTTGAAGGAATATACAGATACTTGAGCAGACATGAAGGGAGCTTAATATCTACACAGATATAGATATGTTTGTGTACATTTTAATGTCTGCATGGTTATCCATGGAGGATGCAGATGACACCAAATGTACCCTGGGGATAACCTTGTTTACAGGGTGATGATCAGAGATAGTAGGGTAATTGTAATGTGGTAGCATATGAACAGCCGTAGATAGTAGAGACCGTTGTTCAAGGCTAAACAACGGTCTCTACTATCTACAGCTGCTCATATGCTACCACATTGCAATTACCCTACTATCTCTGATCATCACCCTGTAAACAAGGTTATCCCCAGGGTACATTTGATGTCATTTGCATTCTCCATGTTTGTAGTTCTGACATAATAGTTTAGAATCTTTCTACAATACATTGTGGCAAAGGAAGGAGCTCTACTAGTATCAGAGAGGCATAAGTAGAAACAGTTCTGTAGCACTTTAAAATTCTGATGGCAAACTGTCTTTGAAAAGTAATTTAATTAATTTACTTGCTACTGAATTTTTACTAGTTACATACATGATCCTAGCTAGAGCCGCATAAAGTAGCATTGGTTGTATTGCCCCATTATGTAGAGTTTCACAAGCTTCATGATTAGTCCCCAGGTATATACCTAGCACATTTTATCAGCATGTAGTTTATTTTCTTGGCCTTAGTCAAGATGTAATCAATATGGTAACAGATGTGGTTTGTCTCTATTCTCTTGTTTTATTTTGTATGAAGTTTCTGTTTACATGTGCACTAGCTAGTCGATCTGTCAAAGTTTTTGCGTCCTTTTGTGAAAATTAAAATATAAAAATGAATATTATGACGTTGAATAATAATGATAATAATAAAAAGATTGTTAATAATTAAAAAATAAAGTTCTTAAAATAAATTGTTTATTCAAATTCATTACATTTTTTTATTTTTAAATTTGTTCACATATTCTTTTATAAATAATAGTACATATTAATTAACTAATTAATAATTATATATTTTGGACCTAAACCTTTTAGGGTTTCATACAAAAATTATTTTTGTTAAAATCTTTCTATAAAATTATGCCTAAATATTACGTAAGATAGGAAAGGGAAGGGGAGGGGGATCAAAGACAATATTACGGTTTCTTACACAGGGGTGGGTGGGGGTCTAGAATGACCGAAATAGCCCTTACATAATTTATGGACGGCCCCTTTGACCTCTTGCTCAGAACAACACCGTAGTGATTACGATTCCGCTATTGTAGGAAGTTATGTGTGCCAGAGGACGTAGAGCGAGCTACTGCACTTTGTAGTGTATGAGCATTCTGCATGGAAGCAAATTTTTTTATCATCGACAAAAATATTTTAAAAATGTGCGAAATAGTGAACTGTGTGAAAGTCAAGGCCCGCCTGTAATTATATAAAGGATTATATACATACATTTAATTACTGCGACAATGATATAGCATGAAATATAATTAGAGACAGGTAGTATATAGCACTTGCCTGTGTGAAATCGAAAGTGTTACCCTGTGAAAAATCTATAAGTACTGTATTTAATTTTCCACATCTAACGAGTTGGATTTTTTCATTTCTGAACGGTATCTAATATATATTAATCTAATTAAAATTTTTACTGTCATCTGCTGGAGATCACACACATAACCAAAGAGGTTATAATCAGTTATAAATAAAAAAAGTAGATGCATGTGATTAAGAAATACCTTTCCCAAAAATTTTAAGAAAGGTAATTAGCTAAAAATAATCATTACATAATTTAAACTTTAAGTCACAGCCTAATGATTATATAGCACTATTATTAATATAGGCTACATTTTCTTTTCATTAAGAATTTTATTTTAAATGTATTAAATCTTTATGAAGCATCACTTAAATATCCTATTTGTAATAATAGGGTATAAATATCCTATTATGTAATGTAACTTTTACATTACTTCCAGTTAAATTTAAAAAATTATAGAAACAACATAGATATATATATATATATATCATATATATATATATATATATATGATATATATATATATATATTTCAGTTAAAAATAAACAATTTCTAAATATTTCCACACTTTCAGTGAAAATAAGAGCATGACCAATTAGTCATAAGGATAAAAACATATGGTAGATGTAAAATAGATGGAATACCTTCTCAATAATCATTCATTTGTTTATATTCTTTTCAAAAATACAAAAATTATTTCACTGAATATAACATCAACATCTGTATTATTTAAATTATTTCTATTATTCAAAATTAATTTAATAGAACACATTGCAAATTTATATTTAGTAACGCAATCGAATGTTATTTTTTCCATATTTAATAGAGAATTTTAAACATAAATAGGTTTTTTTTTAGAATTCAAAATTACATTTTAAATTTGAGATGGAAGCTCATATATATATTTATACAAAATTATTACAAAACAATTGTAGAATTACAAATTATTATAGATTATGTTTATAAATAGTTATTTTAATAGAGTCAACAGAAGATATATGCAAAAAATGATTTACAGATGTGTATCAGTTCATTGGATTCTTGTCTGATGTGATCACAAAAAGATATGTTGTTGCTATAGAGAAAATACATTCATTGGAGTGATTATATCATTACTAACAGTTAAACAAGGGAGATGAAATTAATGTAAATGAGACATTTATATGATAATTTAATGAGAATAAACACGGGATTGGATTCATATTAGATTTTAATTACATGACTTTTATCTCTCAGTACTTTAAATTTACAACTTACTTCCTGTTTCACCATAACACTTAAGTAACGAAATTAACACTTCGAAATCATTATTAATGTTTAAATACGTAAACACGTATTAAAAATAGTTAAATCACAAACCTCACTAACAGAAATAGCAAATGAAATTATTAACACGGCAGACATCGAAAACATATTCGATTCGTAACTTTCACGCCAGACGAATATTAACCAAAATTAATACCATTATCTAAACTGAAATCCGATTGGTCGTTCGAGAAAGGATAACTATTGCTAACCAATAAAAATATCTGTAATAACAGACGTATTCCCGTATTAGGTTAATTTGGAGTGTCTCCTGAAAAATTATATATATATTATTATCATCTTTAGTAAAAAATATTTTTTATAACAAAAAATTACTTTTTATATTAATTCAAATATTTTATAAGATAAAACTTTAAATTATAAAATTTATCGTTATATGTTTTAATACTTACGTACTAGAGTAATAAGTATTTTTGTAAAATGATCACTGATTGGTGAACGAAATGTAAACATTGCAATATCGACCAATAATATGTTGGTTGTCATTATTTGGCGATCATTTTTGTACCGAGTAGTATCTGAAATTACAGTTCACTTGCAAGAGAGGGAAGTTTCTTTGTCATTTGCAATATTTGATGTGCATTATTTTTAATCAAGGAATCAAATTTCAGTTCATATTTTGTTAATGTTAATATTGTGTTAGAAAGAGCCAGTTGAGATGATGAAAAACTCGTTTAACTTCAAGATTTTCATTTCCTTGTTAATTCTATTGATAAAAATTAGTTGCGTAAGTAGTTTTGAAATTATTTTAATTTAATATAATCAATAGTTAAATTAAATTATAATATATTGTGGCCGTCCGATGATTTTGACTGTGATATAACATCATGATGCAATACACTGTTTATATATCACTATATTCATGTTTTAAAATAAAATTTTAAGTTTGTTTATAAAAATATGAAATATTTGCTTAATTTAAAAGTATTACTGAAATTATTTAACAGATAATCAAACTGTGAAGTCATAACAATAATTATAGGTAATATACCATTATATAATTCAGTTGCATAAGAATACCTTAAAGGGATGGCTTATAAATCATGTATATGTTTTAAAATAAATAGTAATTGCATTTATTCAGAAACTAAAGCATAATTTAAGTGTTTCTTTTTGAAAAAAGAGTTGTTACTAAGCACACATTTTGCCTTGGATTGTATGTGTATAACATTCTTTGGATTATGTAAGTTACAATATCATTGTTCTATCTTGTTTTATTTTCTTTATTACAAATGTATACCATATAATTTTTAAACAGTTGTGTGTATTCAATTAAAAAATGTTTTGTACCTTTCCATCAACTGGGCGACATTCAATTTTCAATCCAGTTTTAGAAAAACTAAGTTTAATTTCACATTTTTTACAGATAAACCTTATTTTACAAACATGTGTATAAACATATTCATTGTAATATTAAACATGTGTGAATTATGATGAAAATATAGATTTCATCAAAAATAGTAGTAAAAATGAATGGCTCCCAGTTAACGGAAAAGTACCAAACGTTTTTAGTTTATTGAAATTGTTGGTTACAAAGTGGGTTTTGATGTGACATTTGCTTAGAGCAAGCTGAAGAAATTACTGCTTAACAAAATTCAATGAACATATATTGTAATTTTTGGTTATAAAATAAAGCCATCTGATATTAGATTTAATAGATTTTGAAATGTTTAAATTATAATTAATATAAATAGTGTTTAACTTTAAAAATTTGTTGATTTTATTTATGTTTTGAAGATAACCACAAAAACTTTAATATTTTATATAAAAAACAATTTGAACAGCTTCTAATAATATAGAAGACTATGGGCTGATTGTTTAAATCTTTAACAGAAGAGAAATAAATTTGATAAAAGTATGCAATATAAAAAACAGTATGCAAAGAATAAATTAAGGTTTTTAGATTACTGGTAATATAATTTAATTTAGATTATTAACCAGTTCCAATGAATATGCTGCCAATGAGGTATCTGCAAGTATTTTTTAATGGTGAACTCATGCTTCTTCATTCAAGCCCTGAGAAACTATGATGTAGATCCAATGTATTGTAAATCTTTATTGAAACCTATTATCCTGATGGGAATTATTTACAGTGAACTCTTGTATTACAAAATGATCAAAATTTAAGGTCTTTTGATCATTTTGTAAATTCCTTCAAGGACAACTCATAAAATGGTTGGAACTTTTTAAATGTTTTCCTGCTTTATGATGTGTTGTGTTTTTTACTTGTACATTTCAATGAAAGAAATAGAAATTGAAAGTATAATTTTTAAGTTAATCAGTTTTATTAGAACATGTAGATGTATTCAGAATATATCAAATTACCTGTAGGGCAGAGGGTGCCACCACGTGACCTTTGCCCTCTGACCTCATTTTCCTCTCGGACTCCAACGAAGAGATGCTTTTTCGTTCTACGCTAACCCTTTAGAGTTGACGGCATCACTGATCTCATATTTGTACAGTAACTCAATACTATTGTAAATATCTCATAACTGCGACAAATAAAGTAAATTATTCGCCTGGATCAGGGTCTCAGTTAAACCTCACCAATTAAACAAAGGACACAGGACACTTGGGTCGAGGTCAATGCGGACATCAGACATGGTAGGACCAAACCCAGACCAATTCTGCCTAGCATCAAAACATGCCACGTACGGATTTTAGCCACGCCGCTAAATATCTTTAGACGACTTATTTTGTTTTAACCCAGTGATTCTCAAACTTTTTCGATCCACCGCCCCCTTTGTTCCATAAAGTTATACTCAATGCCCCCCGTGCGAGAAAGGATTGGAAATATTCTTAGGAAAAGTTTTCTATGAATCTCCCACTTTGTGCCTTTACCATACATTGTTCTTGACATCTGGAAACCATTAAATGCAATGTTCCCTCTTATCCGTTTGACAGAGGAAAGGGAACTTTTACCTTTAATAATCGTTCAGTACCCTGCCTCCAGCGCCCCCTAGATTTACTCAGCGCCCACAAGGGGGCGTTATCGCCTACTTTGAGAAACGCTGTTTTAACCAAATTTGAGTAAAATTTTAATTTATATAAAGAAACTATATTGTTCAGTTTTAACTTTATTTTCAAAAAGTGTTCTATTTTCTTTATAAATCATGAGATGAAGTCATCAGGAGACCATAATAGGAGAAAATGGACTATGGCCCAGGCTCATTAAAAATTGTTAATTTATTATAACTATTATTATTTTGTTTTCTTAATCAACTTTTTTCTGTTTAACTATCTATGACATTCTACATTCTGAAACTATAAAATTAGGAATGTAAAATTTTTATATATATATGTATATATAGAAAAGAACATAGATATTTCATTCTTACCTTTCTTTTTTTCTATTATCTCTTCTTTCACTATAATCAAATTGTTTCTTTACATAGGATTACAAATATTTTTAATACTGTTTTTACATGACAAGTTAATTGATGAGGATGAGTTAATCCTAATCAAGACTAAGAACTTGATTAAACTTTATCTGAAGAGAATAGAGTTAGCTAATTCAAATCAATATTCTAATGACTGGGTTACTTTAATATCATTTCTGCACCAATTATGCCTCTGCTGAAATTAACAAATGGAAGAATGATGTCATATTAATCTAAACCAAGTTGCATTCTATATGAACATTATCTTGACTTCTAATTTTGTTATTCCCAGTTCACTTAATTGGGACAAATCTCATCACAGTTAACTTTAGTCATTTAAATGTAGTATAAGAATAAATCTTTCTTTTCTTATAGGTCCCAAAATTTTTTAGCCTTGGGCCTCAAAAAGCAGTATCTGCTTAGATGAAATATAAAAGATGATTCACTCAAGACTGAACACTTTATTCAATTATTGCATGTTCTTCAGATTGCACAGTCACATTTGATTAATTTGTACAGTAAAATCTCGATTATTGGACTAATTCATGCAAGAGCTGGTGTCTGTTAAAGCTGAAAGTCTGTTATTTAATAACGTATATTTTCCAAAAGCACGTGTTAGTAGTGTTACCACCCATCCGGTTTCCACACGGACAGTCCGGGAATTGACTCACTGTCTGGGTGAATTATTAATTTTGTCTGGAATTTCGTAGAAATTGTGAAATTATGATGAAACAAAGTTCTTGCAAATATTGTTATAAATTTACACCATTTGAACAACGAAAGACTTCACACTCACTGAAACTCATCTGCCATTCCACCATGTTACTCTGTTTATGCTGATGTGTTAAGTGCAACCTGCCTCTCAACCCTTTTTTTTGTTTTGCTTGTATGTTACACCTACACAAGTCCCTAGTCCCTAACTGTAAGGCCAGGAACACATATGCGTAAAATTGTCTGGCAGAAATCTGAATCAGAAATCAGCTTTCAGTTTAGTTTCTGTTTTACGCTTTCATGCCAGAACACACATACGTAAAAATTCTGGCCGAATAGGAAAACACCACTGCCACTAACAGTGCTAATTTTATTAATTTTTTCCTCTCATATAGGCTATCTATCCATTTGTACTTTCCATTTTTTCTCCGCTTCCTCTGCTATAATACAGAAAATTTTAATTAATAGACTTATATTCCGAATTCAAATAAAGAACGTGTGATCTAAATACTAGGCCTATATTCTACTAGACCTACCTGTTGTTTGAAATTTTGCACCTATAGCCATCCATAAACGTTGTTTAAATACAGTGTCTTTATACATGACACTGATGTTGTCGAACGGATTCAATAAACCCCCTCTATTTCATTTGTTTTTTATTTTTTCAAGACCGTCACAATTATAGGGTTGACTCTCATTGCTGCCATTGTTAGAATAAAAAGCACTTGTCTACTTTGACGTCACGGAAAAGACTTCTTTATTTGAGGAATTTTGGCATAAAACTTTTATGGCATAAAAAGTACAGACATGCTCTACTCTTTTTTTTTTTTCAGTTCTGTTTCAGCCAAAATTTCAGAAAAATTTTTACGCTTTCTGTTTTATGCTAGATTTTACGCCGAATTTTACGCATGCATGTTCCTGGCCTAACTGATTTAGAACCAGCATGCACATTATACTTTGCATTGTAAAATGACATTGCGCATGCGTCAGGAACTTCTGTTCAAACAAACTTGACCTGTCGTCCAGGTCAGCGATTTTGTAAAGGTGGCAACACTGTGTTAGAAAATTGAAAAATTAGTTAGTTTATGTTTTTACTTATATAGATTGCTTGTGTAATTAAAATTAAGTATGCATGAGAAGTTAAATTTCTCAGAAAAATTTTCTATGTGTACTATTGCTTATTCTTTATTTGGTCAAAGAATGATCATGCTAGTGATATTTTTTCTTAAGTGGTCTTTTTCCAGGACAAGCAAAAAACAAAGTTAAAAGGCCAATTTCTACTGTCATTAGGACATAAGAACTGGCAACAGAGGCATGGAAAAAGATAGTACTATAAAGCTGGAAATCACATTTTATTATTAGCAGCAGCAAACAGTTATATATTTCTATGTAACAATAAGTTACACAGAAATATGGTGTATATTCAAACGTGTAGTTTTGTCATTCACATCCCACTGTACATGGCACCAAGTATCATTCCACACACGACTGTTCCCAAGTAGATAGCAGTGTTCCAGTTATTACCAAAGATTTCTTTTGACCAAGAACTATCATTGTTCCAGTCAAAATTGTTGGCCAAAATGCTCACACATACGCTGGTATTAATGCTCATTGCTGCAATCTTTTTTCGCATTAGAACTGCCAACTAATGAATTTCACTACAACTTTACAATGGTTATCCTCATTTTCAAAGAATGCAGATATAAATGAATACATTTTTTTTAAGGTTTATATCTGCTTTCTTCAAACCTGAGAATGACTTTTTAAAACAAAAAAAAATGTTTGTTTTTATTATATTCAACAATGTATGACATATGGAAAAGGTTCTGTCTTGCTAGCAGGACTAGCTTGCATATTACAGGAGTCTAAAGTTAGGGTCTACCCATAAGAGCACTGGTCCTTCAGATAGGCTACTTTCCAAATAATCATAATGTACTCACTCTAGTTTTGAAACTATTAAACAAGTACAGTATATGATCTAAATCAAAATAAATAAACAAACAAACATTTTTTGGAAAATACAATTTATGAGCAGTGACTTTTGGATTTGAAAAGAATCTGTTAGTATAATTATATATAAAAAGCATTTTAAAATTAATAGGGTGTTAATTTTCACATGACATACGGACTGGAATTTTGTCTATTAAATCCAAATTTTGTTAAATCAAGGTTTTACTATAATGGAAAATATACCTTAGTCATAAGTCAAACAGCTACTGCATTACATTGGGCTACTTTTCTGCAATTATATTTAATTAATTTCTAAATAATTTGATACTAGAGAGAGGTGTTAGGCTCCATCTCTTATTAAATTTAACAATTATAATTAAATTGTTTTTCTCTACTAATGCAAACTGGATACAGACTAACATTTTCAATATAATACTGAGATCTTTATCAAGTGAATTAACATTCCAATATTTGGAATCCATATCAAACAATGACATATTACAAAACTAAGAAGAAAAATTTTTAAATAAATAATTACTGTGAAATTTTACACCTGCAGTATACAGTAAACATATAAGTAAAATTGTTTTACACTGATACTTTAACAAGCATTTTTCCATTTAGTGATAATGTGATGTAACGTAACAGTTCAGTGTGGATAATACAATGACATAATTATGGGTTTTGTTAGTTGAAATGAGCATGATAATGTTACATTTTATCATGCTGTTTAGAATGGTATGCAATTTAATACTTGTGAAATGTTTATTTCTAGAATTTTCTTTTTATAGTCAGTGGTGTAGCTAGGGTTCTCTGGGCCCAGTGTGGAACCAGATTTGTGGGCCCCCGAAAAAATTTTCAGCAGGGGTGCCCTTTTCTCCGTAATGGTAATTGGGAATGTCCAAACAAAACCAAGTATTTTTTCTGTAAATTTTGGCTTTAGAATTTATTTAATTTATTTAGAATTATTTAATTTATTATCCGTTAAAAACATTGTGTTTAGAAGTTCAATTTCTTTCGTTTGATGAATGATGCATTAGGTATTTTTTTGTTTTGTTTACGTAAACGAACTAAAATATTTTTGTGTAGTGGTGTATATAGTGTGTAACTAGATTATAGTTGAGTTGCTGGTTTTCGTCTGTAATAGGGTCCCAGCAGCTTGAGCAGCCAAAAGCCAAATTTTGCTTTGTTCTGATTGCCGTAAAAAATTTTCGGTCTTTTTTTGTGTGATTTTGGGGCCCCCATGGGCCTATCCCTTTCCAGGGGCCCGGTGCAGACTGCACCTATCGCACCCCCTAGCTACACCACTGTTTATAGTTTTAGATTGCAGCTGATGAGACTGTTGATAAAGGGGGCTACTATGTATTGTTGTTGCATTATTTTTGAATTGCATTTTAAGTTAATTAAACATTAAATTTTAGTTTAAAGGTAGTGTTAGACTACTATTTTGTGCTAAGTTTAATAATTAGGATTAATTTTGAATTTAATTATATAATTTAGAAAATTTTGAGAAAAAATGATCTGGAATAGAATTTAAAATTTACAACTTTTGCTTACCATGCAGATATATTAATTTAATAGTTATGCTACCTTAACTTTTGTCCATTTTTCATTTCCAGATATATATGTATTACTGCAAAGTTGTATATAGTACAATATCAATTTTTTATTACCACTTTCAGAATATACAATTTTTGATCACAACTGATCAAATATAGTTTGTTTGAACTATAAAATTTTTTTCGTATATGTATTTTATAATTAAAAATAGATGCATTCTGACAACATCTGCTGTATCTTAATTAATCAGGATTAAATAACTTATCTAAAAGTGGTTGGGTTTATTTTGAGGCTGTTCTCTTTTCTTTAATGTCATTTTTACAATTGCACACATGCTTATTTAATCTATATATATATAAATATTATTATTATTCTTATTACTACTAGAATTTTTAAAATGTTTATTGGGAACAATAATGTTAAAACTATATTATATAAATTTAATTAAACATTACTGTTTAAAATTATATTTAATTATGGGTGTACCAAATATAGAAGATTAATTATTTGGCAGTATATTTATTAAATAATTAGTTAATATAAGTTATTTATTGTTTAGCTTATCAAATGATGGTGGCAACCTATTTGTAGTACCAAATTATAAAATTAGAATACTTGTAGCATGCTCTAATAAATTTCTGAAATTATTATTTATTAAATTTGGCAGTTATAATTTTCTAAATCTAGTTTAACTAGATTTAGAAGGATTTCATGTTTATTTTTAAAATATATTACATTTATTTATTCATTTTGAATTTTAAAAAAATTTTTAATAAAATAATTTTTTAATGCTATTCTATGATAATAAAAACGAACAACCAAACATCGGAGTTTACTAAAGAAAACATATCTCAGAAACCTTTAACCGATGCGAATCAAAATTTAACATTACAAACGTTTTCAGACCCCTCCTAGGTCCTTCCTCAGGTTTCAAACAGTTTTCACCTGAGGAAGGGTCCAGGAGGGGTCTGAAAATGTTTGTAATGTTAAATTTTGATTCGCATTGGTTAAAGGTTTCTGAGGTATGTTTTCTTTCGCTATTCTATGATTTATCATTTTATACAGAGAAGTCTATTTCTTATTTTCTTTAAATATTACTTTTGAAATATTGTTCCAGTTTCAGAAAATAACTTATAAGCAACACTTCTTGCATGTGAAATATTTAAATTAGGCCTAATTCTAAACTTTTTGAAGATAAGATTATTTTACGGCTTGTAAGAGTAGTCATAGCCACTTGAATTTGTTCTTGTTTTAAAATTTATAATTATAAAGAAATTAACTTTTAAGACAACAAATTTCAATATCTCATTCTAACATCAATAGCATTTCTATGTTATTGATGTTAACATGAGATATTGAAGCCATCTTTTTATTCTTTAGCAAAGGAAGGTTCAATTATAGGCACATTTAGGTTAAACAATGACTTTGTGCTAGAGTAAGTACAGATATATAAAAAATGTTTTGTTTTTAAATAAATATTGTTAGGTAGCATTTGTCAATTATTTTTGACATTGACTTTTTACTTGAAATAGATGGATTTTATTGTTTTATTACCCTGTTTATTGTGCATTTGTAGCTTTCTCAACACACAAAAAACTTTTTTTGTTTGTATGCTGTTTGTACTGGGACACAAAAAACTTTTTTTGTGTCCCAGTACAAACAGCTTTAGATAAAAACTAACGTTTTCAACCAAAAACTTGGTCTTCGTCAGGCTATTGACCAGTATAAAATTCGAAACTGGAATTCGAACAACGTGTTTAAAATTATTTTAAATTCCAAATTATTTAAAAATTGGAAACTAATTTTCGCCATACATGCTACTGAAGTGATAAAAATATTGTTACATCCCCATATTTTTTGGTAGAAAATGTTAGTTTTTATCTAAAGCTGTTCATACTGAGACACAAATAAAAAATTTTTAGTGTGTTGAGTTATCCTTCCCAGGGATTGTGTGAGAAGTTGTTTTATTTTAAGCTATGTGGCTTCCTAAAAATAAATCAGTTTTTTTCTTTGACAATATAATAAATTTAAAATTATCAAGAATAAAGTGAAAATTATAGTTTTAGGGGGGAAAGTAACATTGATATCACCAATATTCGAAGTACCAACCTCACGATTACAAAACCAGTGTCCCCCACTGAACCACCAGCCACTCTAAAAATAATGGAAATTCTAAAGGTTTTAAGTGATTTACAATTTTTCATCTCGTTATTGACAAGACTATGTCTTGTTTATAAAATCACGGTGTTATAAGTGTTTATCACCTTAGAAGGAGTACAATTTGGCACAGAGTATTAGGTGTCCAAATCATGTGCACATTAAAAAAAAAAAAAAAAAAAAAAACAGACTTGTAGGTACTCAGGGGATCGAGATTTAATGATATGCAACACCAAATTCTAGCAAAAGAATTGTAGAAAATGGACAAGGAGATCAAGTGATGGAACAACAAGAAACATGATTGATATGATTTTGATCCAAAGGAGATGATCAATATTAGTTCAATAGTGTCGAACCTTTCAGGGAGCTGACATAGATTCTGATCACAGCTTAGTCATCTCAAACATAAAGATAAAACTAAGGAGGAAAGTTAATGCACATTTCCAAAAAAAGAGACATTTCAAAGCTAAAGATGAGAAAATAGGGAGCATATATAGAAATACACTTGAGAAGAAGATAAAAACCCTAGACAGGATGGAAGAGCTAGTCACAAGAGTGGAAGAAATAACAAAGGTGATAAGAAAAGCAATTGAGTAAACCCTACCAGTAGAGGAAAAAATCAACAAGAAATGGATCACACAAGAGACCCCCCCAAGCAGCGGTCAGGGAACCGGGGTAAAAATGAAATTATTGGGGGTAATAAGGAATTTCTCCAAAACCTAAAGAGTAAAAGTTTTCAATGAAATTATTGTGTTCCAAAATGATAATTTTATTTGGTTTGTCTATTATTTATTATTTTCAGTGTAAAATGATTCAATAAATAGTGTTTAATTTAAATTTGTATCAATTTTCTCCTTTTTAAAATGGGGGGTAATGTCGACTTACACAAATATATTTGGGGGTAATGGTTAAAAAAAGTTCTCTGCTCCCTGCCCTAAAGCTTGTCCAAGAGAAAAAAGCTTTTAGGCTTAGAAGAGATATTTCTGAAGAGTGGAAAAACAATATAAGGTAAAGTGCAATGAAGTGAAAAAAGCAGTAGGATGGATAAAGCGAAATGGCTAGAGGATCAGTGTAGAAACATAGAAAAATATTATGGTGAATGTAAGATTAGAGAAGTATATAAGATGATCAGAAATGTCAACCAGAAATGGAAACCAAAGCAAATGGCAATCAAAGATGAGAAGGGAGAGGTTTTAGTGGACAGGGTGGAAGTCCTACAGAGGTGGACAAGTTATTGCTCTGAACTAAACAAGGAAATGTTAGATACAGATGTATTAGAGAATCGAGATATCTTTACCAAGTGTTGAAAATGAAAATGATATTATAAGGGAGGAAGTTGAAAGGGTAATGAAACAGTTAAAAGACAATAAGAGTCCCAGACATGACAAAATCACAGGAGAAATGATTAAGCATGAGGAGAAAGCTTAATTGATGAGATACACCAAGTGTGCAATGAGGTTTGGAAACAAGGAAAGATACCTAAAGAATGGGCAAAATCAGTATTGGTGACAATACATAAGAAAGGCAGCATGTTAGAGTGCAAAAATTATAGAATGATTGCCCTAACAAGCCATATAGGAAAAATTTTGATGATGATCTTGAAGGAGAGACTAAGTAGTTTGATGGAAGAACACTTTAGCACAACTGTTCCCAACCAGTGGGTTGTGACCCACAAGGGTGTTGCCTTAGGTTTTTTGGGGGGGTCGCCTTAATGTTAATAATTTATTTATGCTTGGTAACACACGAGATATGTGACGTAATCAGTGAGCAGCTGGCGCCCGCACCTTTCCTTATGCCTAGTGAAATTCGACTGTCGCAAACTAGCTGGGTATAGTTGAGACCTTCGTTAACAAGGCCATTTCAGCCACTTCATACTTTTAGTGGTGCTTTGTAGCCCCGATTCTGTTACTTGGCGTCGCCGCTAGAGGCGCCTCAATCTAGTTTCGGCATTCCTTCCACTAGCTCTATAGTCCGAAGTTAAGCAGATGCAAGCTCAATCATCACATTAATAATTAATACTTAATAAAAAATATTATCACTATTGTTAAGTCCTAAAATATATTTTGTCAAACCTTTTATTTTTTGTTTTATTGATCAAATATGATGGATGCAAAAGGGGGGTTGCGATTAAAAAAAGGTTGGGAACTACTGCTTTAGCAGATGAACAGGCAGGTTTCAGGAAAGACAGAAGTACAACACAGCAGATACTAACATTACAGCTATTAGTTGAAAAGGCAAGAAGAAAGCAAAAAAACATCTATTCCTGTTTTATGGACTTTCAGAAGGCATTTGACAGTACAGACCAAAAAGCCACCTTAGCATTGCTAAAATATTATGGAGTGGATCATAAACTAATAAACCTGCTAAGTTATATTAATGATAATGCAGAAGCAGCTGTGAGATTGCATGAGGAGATAGGAAACTGGTTCAAACCAAAAAGAAGCACCAGACAGGGAGATCCTATATCCCCAACTATCTTCATAAGTGTTAGAAAGAGTCATGGATAAGATGATGCAAGAGATGCAGGGAACATCAGTTCACGGTGTAAAATTCAATAACCTGAGATTTGCAGATGACATAGTTATCATTGAAGAAAGTAAAGAACAACTAGAGAAAACATTACATCTGCTTAATGAAGAAGGAAAAAGATATGGACTGACTATCAATAAAACTAAGATAAAAACCCTAGACAGGAAAAGTGAAAAAACTAAGACAATGATATTTGGTGATAACTATATGACAAGAAACATCCTAGTAGATGAGAAAAACATTGAAAATGTAGAGAGCTTTACATATTTAAGAAGCAAACTAACCTATAATCTGGATTGCAAAAAAGAAATAGAGATTAGAATAACCAAGGCAAAAACAAATTTGAAAGCAATGGACAAAATCTGGAAAAGTAAAGCAATTAGTTTGCAGACAAAATTAAAAGTATTGAACACCTGTATCTTCTCCTGCGTGCTGTATGCCTGTGAGACATGGGTAATAACAAATGATATGGAAAGAAAAACATTAGCATTTGAAAGACACTGCTACTGAAAGATCTTACAAATAGGATGGATGCAGAAAGTCACAAACGAAGAACTTTGTAATAGGATATATATGAAAAAGAATCTCTTACAAAAAATTATACAATGAAAACTTCAACTGTTTGGACACATTACATTACAAGAATGAATGAAAACAGAAAAATTAAGACTTTAGTCTATGGTATTATGAATGGATCCAACAAAAAAGGCAGACCATATAGAGAATGGATTGATGACGTGAAGTAGTGGTATGGAGAGAATGTATGGGAATTGAGAAAATCAGCAATGGATCAAGAGAACTGGAAGAAAATATTGGAAAAGGCATCAGACACCAATGGGCAATGAGTCCAGGGTTGATGATGATGATGATGATGAGGGGACTGAGAACAGAGTCAAAATAAAATACAAAATGGTGACACTCTTTCTACAAACAGGCACTGATGTGAGATTTGTGCATGCGTTGCTCATTGGGAAGTTGGAAATGCAAGCATTGCGAAATTAAATTTTGACAAATGAATCTTTGAAAAAACCCAATTACCTGTCCCATGTTATTCCCGACATATCTCTGGTCGCAACCTGCTGACCTTGACTGGTTGACCCAAGATATCTTGTATCAGCATCAGAACGTTTTTGAAACTAGATGGTGCTTGTTGTTATATATTATTATTAAAACTAACTTTTGAAATATAATTTTTATTTTATTTTTATTTTTATTTTATTTTTTTGTTTTTACATTTATTAATATATTTATTTTAAATGTGCAAAATAAAAAAATAATTTTGGATGATACAATAGCCACGATTATTTTTTTTCAAAAACAGTAAATTTTCGTTAGGCATCGACAAAAATTCATCCCAGGGCGACATGCAACGGAGAGAAATTTTGACATTGGATAGGTTAATTTCACTGAAAATGTATCATGGATGACCTTGTGGCCATGGCCGGTAAAGTTTGAACAATTGCACTCAAAACCAGCAATACCAAAGAAGGTTGGAGAATGACAACGAGCCCTACCGTGAGCATCAAAGTGATCCCACTTACTGTAGCCAAGAACAGGTCCGTGACAATGCAACCCATTGTAACCACAGTGGCAACGAAGCTCACTGTAATCTACTCCAGGACCCCAAGTACTGGTGTCAACTTTCCTCATTAGAGAGTGCTCATTTTTCTCTTTTCCTTAGAAAACAGTGCGCAGTTGAGCCTTGAGTCTCCGAGACATAGTTGTGTCCCAAAAAATGACTTTGGTGTTTTACTTGTCTTGTTTAATTTTGAGTATTGCACCTTACTGCTTGGCACATGTCAGTTGTTGGGGATGCTTTATAACCTCACCAAGTTTGGTCAAAATTGGTGACCTGAATGTCATGCTGTCCCCTTGTGTAAGAATTAGTGTTAGCTTAATCACTAAGCATTAACATTAGATTCTAAGAAGCAGATAAAATATAGAAATTATAGTTTTTATTTCAACAGAAACATTTCCAAACGATCCTAATTTGTCATCAGCTTGTTTTATAACATATTTCCTACTTATATAAACATCCTGGAGCCCAATATTTTAGAAATATTTCAAATGATTGCCAGATTTAATTTAATATAATTAATTAAATTATAATTATTAAATTTAATAAGAGATGTCACTTAACACCTATCTCTTATACCAAATTATTTAATATTTAATTAAAAATAATTTTTTCTACTTTAAGCAGTACTAATATAAATGAATTTTAATCTCTTGCAGGCATTTAGTATACATTGTACATATACATATGAATCTGGATTTGACAAACACTTTTAGTAAGTATAAATTTTTTAATTTTTTAGAAAAACTTTTTAAATGATATGCTTTCAATTATCTTTACATGTATAGATTATGTAATGATTAATTTTTGGGAGAAATTTAAACAGATGACCAGAAATGTCTAGATTTTTCTAAGTTATTTTATACTACAGTACAGTGTGGTGGAGTTGGCAAACAAAAAGTCTGATTCCAGTAAATTTGCAATGTGCAACTTCAATTCCAACCTTGCCCTGTTTTAAAATGTCACACTGTGATTCCTTTTTATAAGAAAGATACCACTGGGTATCCAAATATTTTCATCTAAAATTTCTGTATGAAAAGTCCTACTAAAATTGAGGGTAAGAATCAAAAATGGAATTTAGCTCATTGTTAGAACTAAAGTTTTTCCTTCCAATAAATGATTTTAGTTTAAGAAAGAGATAAGTCTGATGTGTCAAATTCAGTAAGAGGATTGGCAACATATCAAATCATATTTCAACTAAAGCCAAATATTATCAGGCTAAAAGTGGCTATAATACTAATAATTTATAAGACAATTTGGAGATTTTTGGAATTTGGAATTTTGCCTCTAGAACCACCGGCACTAGAGTTAGGCCTAACACCTAACTCTAGTGCCGGTGGTTCTAGAGGTCCATACAATGCTGATGTTACACCTGGCATAGTGACAAGTTTTTTACTTTTCTCAGTTCTGAAGGGGTTGGATGTTCCTTCATTAACACTGAACCTGATTGTAGCAGGAAATCATTAGCCCTACTCAAAAAGTCATCGTTTCTGCACAGCACAAACTTCTTATCTTTGTCTGAGATCAAAAGTCTTAGATTCAAAGTGTTCAAGAACTGTGTGGCAACTCTTTTCCCTTTTCCAGATGGAGTAGTAGTGTATGGACACTCTGCACCATATATCTTTGCAAAGACCTCTAGCTGGGAACACAAGTCCTTCTGTTTGCAGTTTTTAACCACTGCAATGGCACACAGAATTAACATAGATAGATCCTTTTTTGGTTTTGGGATGAACTTCAGGCCACGCTGTAGCAAGTAATGCACTGTTTCTGGAACCACTTTCCGAGTAGTTGTAGTATGGAATATTTTCTGGAGATTTGCATCTGCTCCTTGCATTCTTTAATAACTAATGGAACTTATTATCCAACTTCATTTTTCTTTGGAACACACTGTTATAGTTAATGGAACAAACTTTATCTAGTTGTTCATAAAGGATCTTCGAATCACAGATTTTAACAAAGACTAGATATGTAAGATGTATGTTTTGTTTACAATTAGCAACCATTGACTTCTTGTCTCTGATTAGTCTTGCTAAGAGCTTTCTTTCTACATGAGGAAGTAGTGGTCAAATACACCTTGGAAATGAATCATATCTTAGTAAAATGCACTTGGGACGATTTCATAATTTTGACAACATAAGAGAAATGATAGTTAAGCTCATCTATGCCATTGTTCACTAAATTTCAACAATGTAAAATGTTTCTTTACAGTTTCCATGTTAGTAACAAAGTTTTAAATAGCTATAAACACCAAATATTAAGAGAAAAAGATATCATATACCACTGTCTGTCAGCATTACGTAAAAAATAATTTTATATTTCAGTTAAAAGACGATATCATGCTAACATAATAAGTTACCATAATTAATGTTTATATAGTCAATATTCTCAATTTTTTAATTAAAATATTTCTAAACTGAGAATATTGACTACATTTGTAAAATAACTATTTTTCACTTCAATTAATTTTGTACCCTTTTTTTTAATTACTGTTAAAAATTAATATCTTTTTTTTCATGATTTGAAGAAAATTTTAGAATTTGACTAGAAATATAATAAATGTTTTTAATTTAAATGTTCAACAAGCATAAAATATTTACATGGTACACAAACTAGTTACAAGATTATACAATAATCAACACTACATGATTAATAACTGAGAAGAGCTTCTTAACTACTTCTTAACTACTGTTGTCTTCACGTCACTTCCTTTCATGGTACTCATTTAAGTTGGATGTCCTGACTAATGAAAAGGTTAGGAATCCAGCATTATGTCAGATAGATGATAAAGAAAAGTGCATATTGAGCAATACACTCCTGCATGTAAATTATTTATAAACTTGTTTTCATGTCTATTGCCTTCTAATAAAGTCAATGCTATTCTTTGTCTAAGTTCAATAACGACAACTTAGATTAACAGTAATTAACATTCTGATTTCTTTTCTTCACTTTTATAAACATCCAAACTCAATAGTCATATATTAAAGCCAAACAATTGACAAATTATATTGAGCTATATTACTATGACTATTATTAATGAAATGCTAAGTAATTTGACACTAGAGGCAACCACTGGGTGCCATCTCTTGCTTATTTTAATAATTATAATTAAGTTAATATTTTAATAATTAATTTAGAAGGTTCTGGAATAAAAGAATTGGCCTAAAGTGGTACTCAAATCCATAACTTCTACTCACAATGCAGTCATGTTGCCAGTTAACTATTGAGTTTAGATGTTTATATTTGTATATACAATATATACCATTTTATTTAATTCTATCCAGAGATTATCCTTTACTTCTTTCCTGCAGCTTATTTGGAGACCTACACATACATTATTGTGACTAAACTTCTTATTTCTAGCTTAACACTCATAATCCTATCATTTCTTCGGATTACCTCATAAACACCATGTCTTAACTCTCTGTTGACTATAATGCCTATCCATTCTTCTCTTTTTCATCCACTCCATCAAAGAACAGCCTATAGCCATTTCCACTCACCAGTGGCTGAGTGGATAAACCACTGAATACTGGTGGTTGTGGGTTCACACCTTGCCAATGGGATGGCCATATGGAGTTTTCCAGGTTTTATTCACGTTAGTAACACCGAAATAGGGGCCAATTTCCCATAAAGTCTTCTTGAGAAGCATCTCTCTTAGCAAGTTGTGTTGCAGTATACAAATAAACTAAACTGTAGCCATTCTCAGCTCTTTTACTTGCTTTTCATCTGGTTTCCTGCAGGCATAAGATCCTCATTCTTCTTTGCTGCATCAAGTCCTCTAATTCAGTGGTTCTTAACCCATGGTTTGCCGAACATGGGTGCTCCATGAAGCCACTTCAAATGTTTCACGAAAAAACAAATATACAATTAAAAATTGTTGCAAAAGAAGAATCAATACAATGTAAAATCATTTTTGTATGGAAATGTAATTAGCAAATGCCAATGTCATCATCTACTAGAGTGAGTGTGCTTGATTTCAAAAAGGTTTGCCGTCTCTGCTTAAAGCTGATGTATTGTAACTGCTCCACAGAAAAAAATGTCAAACTTTAGAGTTCCCTGACTTCAAAAAGATTGAGAACCACTACTCTAATTCTCTGCTCTTTCCAGTCATTGTCCCAATGTTTAACATTTCCATTCTTACATTAAATATCCTCTTTTTTTTCCTTTTGTTGGACAAACTTCTTTAGCAGAACCTGTCCTTGATTTCATGCCCAAGCTCATTTTTTTGCAGTTTTCAGGTGATGTGATTGCATGTTGGTTGCAGGATATGTCCTAGCCCTCGTACATCCTCTCTTCTAAAACTAAATGGAAATTATTTTTGCATATTTTTTAAATTTATTTTTGTTGTATTCTTTCTAAGATAATGTTATTTTCAAAATTTATATGTTTGGAATGTTTTATTTCAATAAGAATAAAAAAATTAAATATTAATCATAATTTTAAATTTACAGTTGTAAAGCATATGAATATTGCTGTGGTCAGTTTTGCTGTAGATCACGTGAAATTAGTTTCTACCAGTTATGGTACTTCTGGTAAGTTACCTTTAATAAATTCTTTTTATTTATGAAATAATTGAGTTAACTGAGAATTTAAGAAATAAAAGAAATTTTAACAAGATGAAACCTTTCAGGCTTGATTTTAAGATTTTTGTTGTTAAAGTTTTTGATCATTTTCAAAATGTATATTTTATTGTTTTCCTTTAAAGTTGCATTTTCTTAAAAATTCAAAAAACAAACAGCTTAAAAAGAAATGGTGAAATATAATTTTTTAAAGAAAGACTTGATTCTTAAAGAAGAAATTTTTGAAGAAAATTGTAACTGTTTTTTCTAAATATTTCTTATAATTTTGAAAATTCTTATTATAATAGCTTAATTTCTCAAAAGTATTCAAAGTTTAAATATATAGCAATAAATAACTCTTAAAATCAAGCCGGGTCATCATGTTAAAAAGAAAGGAGTCAAAAACACAGAAATTTACTTTATAAATTTAAATGTAATTCTGTTTGTATTAATATTTATTAAATAATTTAGAAAATTCTGGAAGAAAATCTGCATACAGTGGAGACTCAAACCTGCAACTGCCTCTTACTGTACAGATGCATTGCCAGTTATGCTGCCAGTCCTTTGTTCGATCCCTCACATCCAGATATAATTATTTTTGATATAACCATACTAGTTGTTCATGGTGCTGACATGGATACAGAGCCATGAGTAACTAGTATGGTTACTCATGGCTCTGCACTCATGACTTATAATTACACACTATGTCACTTAGCCGACTAACACTTCATTTCAGCATGATGTATATATACATTTATAAACTTTTTAAAGCCCAATGATTATTATCAATATATTACAGCCAAATGATTACTGGATGAAATTGGTAATTTTCTAAATTATTTAATATATATTAATTTAATTATAATTGTTAAATTGAAAAAGAGATGGTATCTAACTCCTACATTTAGTGCCAAATTACACAGTATTTAATAATTATTAGTAGCAGAAATGTAGCCTGATTTAATCCAATAATTGTTTGGCTATAATATAATAATCATCAAGCTTAATAATCATAAAATAATGTTTATATTTATATATATACCAGCTGTTACCTGCGGCTTTGCTTGTGCGGATTTTGCAAGCAAACCCTATTTACATTCAGTATTTCAACAACCATAGTAATTGTTGTTTAACACCTACTGCTGAGAATCAAATGAACTGTTTTTAATTTGATAAATTTTCTGGAACATTTACAATCGAACCAATATGCAAAAAGAAATTTGAATTTAAAACAGTTCGAACATTTGGTTAAAAAATCGAAATACAGTAGTGTGTCATTTATCCGAATCAATTGGGGACTGAGGTTGTTCGGATAACCGATTATGTATGAAAAAATATATTAACCTATCCCATGTTGAAATTTTTCTCCGTTGCATGTCACTTTGTGTTGAATTTTTGTTGATTTTAAGCCTAACGAAAATTTTTATAATAATAATTGAGGCTATTGTATCGTTAAAAATTATTTCTTCATTTTGTACAAACAAAATGAATATATTGAAAAATATAAAAACAAAAAAATTATACTTTAGAAGTTAATCTAGTATCAAAAACATTTGATTCAGCATGACACAGTCTGACTGGAAAGCTTTCGGTTAACTGACGTTTCAGTTGACCGGCTTTCAAATAAATGACACTCTACTGTATATAAAAAATATTTATAACAATGTCTGAAATGTTATCAATTTAATACCCCTAAGTACTCAATGAAGACTAAACGTAATTAAAAACAAAAAATCTCATCTAAGATAGTACAGTAGAAGTCGTTCTTCAGGTTAAGACTTAATGCTATCCCTCTCCCCCGTGGGGGGAATTTCGAAAAATCCCTTCTTAGTGGGATTTTTCGAATTTCCCCCCACGGGGCGTTTTTATGACGTACCCTAACTGTGTATCAAATTTCACCTCTAGGTTCTGGAACTTTCTAGAAAAAACTGGAACATTCTTATTGAAGCGTCACACATTTTCAAAGTCAAACACTTTCAACCCCCATATTTCCCACACCCTTATAGCTATCGAGATGCAACCACCATAGGCATTATGGGAGACTTGGGGCTACTACTAACACACAAACTCCATTTATGTGCGATGTGTAGTTTTGGCTGCAGAGTGAAGTATAGGCACAAACATGTCCATTTTTATATGTATACAGGCAGTCCTCTTCTTACGAATATTCGAAGTTATGAACAAAGCCGACAGATGGCGGGTTATCATGAGCGTGAGAGGCTCTTAGTTGAGTTTGGACTGTAGTCATGTGTCAATCATGTGTGGTGTCATTTGTTTACTATTAAAGTGCAGTTGGTTATTTTTTATGTACAGTCAACTTTATTTTTGAAGTTTTACATTAAAAACATTTACAGTACATACATATGTACATTTGTAGTTGTTTTAAATGAGTAATTTTAATAAATAATGTACATGTGATTGATTTGAATTTATACTTTTCTTTAACAATCTTAATTCAACATTATTCAAGTAGCCTAAACATTACATAATTGTAAAAACAATGCTGTATTTGAGATTTTGCGCCAAACCTCATCTTTTCGAGTTACGAACTTTTCAACTTGCGAACGACCGCTATGAGCGGATTAAGTTCATAAGTAGAGGACTTACTGTATATATATTCAGTTATCTTGAAAAATCAGTTATCCGAACAACCCCAGTCCTCAATTGATTCGGATAATATATATGTATATATTATGTATGTATATAAATTAATGTTTGTTATCACTAAGTAGCATTTCTTTTTAACATTGTTTAGAATAGCCAATCCATATAATTTACAAGCAAAATAAATATTTTGTTAATGTGAGCCTAGGTATACAAAATGGTAGCATTTCCGGTAACCTCGATGTCAAGTGTTTTTAGAAAAGAAATTAGATGGCGTTGATAGTAATGATGCCTTTGTATGCAAATATCCATAAAAAAATTCCATTCAGGAAACATGAGGAATAATGTGAATTTCGAATTTTGGTTACGATGTAGACAGATTATGCACGTTGTTAATTTTTTTAAAAGTGTCCGTGTTTTTTTAAAGTTTGTACAATTTACTCGAAGTCTAAAGTTATCGAGGAGGAAAGTTTGTCAATGGTAATTAACATGTTAAACGTGTACTTAATGTGTTTAATGTGTGTTAAATATCATAAAAGTGTATTAAAGGTCTGTTAACATTGTGTAAGTGAGGTAAAAATTTTGTAAAGGGTTTACATGTGGTTCAAATATGCGTTTAAAGTGTGTAAATGTGCTAAATGTGTTTAAAAATGTGTAAATGTGTGTTAAACGTGTTAAATTTGTCATAACCAAGGATATGTAATAGTGATTTCCGACCCAAAAGACAACGTGAACAACACATGGAAGGCTAGGTGGCCATGGATCACAGGTGCACCCTCTACAGAGACGCTGCCTATCATAGATGAAAAGGCGAGAGAGATGTGAATCATAAGACTGCAGTTCTTAAGAGGAGTAAAATTTATGTACAATACAGGCAAATTTTGCTCGAACCACTGATGTATAGAATCTTGTAATTCACTTTGTCCATGCATTGATTGAATTTATAGGTAGTATAACAACTTTTTTATTTTTCGTTTCTGGTCCAAGAGTAGGAAAAGTAACCAAAAGCAGAGGAAAAAGTAAGTAGCAAATTTACGTTTCAAAAATGTTTTAGTTTTAAAAAAGTTAAAATATAGGCACGTTTAGCTTATTGTCGACGGTTGCCATCTTGTTTGCACATTTGCGTGTGCAAACAAGATGGCAACTGGAAGTGCCGCCATTTTGTATACCTAGGCTCACATTAACCAAATATTTTATTGTGTTTTATACTACCTTTATACTGGACTCTATCAAAAATTTTTATTTGTGTTTCAAATAAAGCTAATTACATACATAAATAAAATAATAATAATGTAAAATAATGATTTCATATTTTTATCAATTTTCTTTTAATATAATAATAATCATAAATTGATAAAAATGCAATTGGTGGAGGGAGATATTGCCCTAATCAACTGCCATCATGGCAATCCACCTCATCTTGCTTGTTTATCTCAGCTTCCTTTCTAATCAACACTGTCTTTCTGTTTTAATCAGTCCATTCTGAAGATTTCCTATTAACCAAGACAAAAATGTTAATATTTCTCCAACTTTACTGACTGTTAAAGATGCATTGATTGAACAAATTAATCACAGTGGCTTATGAATTGTATCTTAAATTCATTGATGCTTTTTTTATACAGTCAACTCCGCATAAGTCGACACCCCGGGGTGGGTGTCGACTTATGCGGAGGGGGAAATGGGTCAAGTTATCCGATGTGATGACTAAAGCGTATAAATGTGTAGTTGGAAAAAAAGCCACAAAACTACAATTAATAAAAATACAGTAGTGCATTATACAGTACTATAGGCTTACAATACATTGAGTCCTCCATTTACAATTACTCTATAGATGAAAAACTGAAAAATTCGTTTAGTGTTGTTTGTTTTGAGCACTTAACTGTCTCAACTTTCTTTTTCAACGATCACGAACGTCCTGAAAACATCATCTTCGCAATTGTCAATCATTGGCAAGTAACGTCTAAGGATTCATAATGCCTCTAGCATGGGAAAATGCAAAATTGGATTCTGGTGTGACGTTGATGTAGATTGTATATTTTCTTTTTTGTTTATCTGTTATTATTTTATACATAAAAATACATAATAAGGCATTTTTATTAATATGTATATGTTACAGTAAAAACCCGTTTTTAGTTAAAACGCGTTTTAACTGGTTGAAACTAGTTTTTACTGGATGCCATTGTTATAACTAGAATTTACTGCTAGTCAAAAATGAATTTGAGTTAAAACTAGTTTTAACTAGACAAAACGGGTTTTAACAAAATGGCTTAGTAAAAACTGTTTCGACCAAGGTCATTCAGCTAACACGTTCCTATAGTGTATGATGAATTTCATATCGCTTTAACCCTTTTCCCCCGACATCTTGTTTACGTTTATTTTGCGATCCCTCCTAAGGCAATATAGGTCAGTCAGGCAATATTATTTTAAAAGTTCATCAAAAATCAAATTATCATTATATCTATATGAAAAAAATCACATTTATTAACCTTTCAACAGTGGAACATTTAGGTGTGGGGCTACCACTTAGTTGTGGAGAAGAAATCTGGAAAATTTTAAAGTATATTTTCAAGCGTTTTTTCTCATTACTGTTTCAGAAAAAGATTTTGTAAACAGTTTTGTCTAGTAAAGAAAAGTCTTTTTTTATTGTTACATAATTCATTTTTTATGTGAATTTTTTTCGCGGTAGTTTTTGGCTAGTTTTTGGCGATACCTCCAAAAGAATTTAGCGAGTATAGTCGTCCCTCACCACTGCCACAGGATCGCCTTGGACGACTATACTCGTCCCTCACTGTTAAGAGGTTAATATCTTTAGTTTTAAATACGATATTTTTCAATACATTTTATTAGAAAAATTTATAAGAAAAAAAATAATATATATCAGAACTGACACATAAACTTGATAATTTGTAACATTTTGTGAAAATTAACATTGTCTAGTTACATAGTTGATTGCTGGCACTGAGCCAGAAAGATGTAGAATATTGTTTTGTACAATTCGATATAACACTTATGCATGTATGTTTATTCGTTGTGAAAAACTCGTACATTATATCAAACATTTGTTTGAAATCAAAATTTTATACTGCTATTAACTAATATAATGAATTATTATACTTTATTCACTTCATATCGAATGAGATTATATCTGTTGTTAATAAATTTTACAAAAATCGATATTTACCAAAGTAACGATGAATCGGTACCCTCGAAGTTTTGCTTAAAAAGCCAGGGTACCGATCGATCGGTGCCTTCAGGGACAAAGGGTTAATTGATGTTAATAACACAGATGTGTGACCAATATTTTCAATAAATATCGTATTAAATAATACAAATGTTTTAATCCCAATCATCACTTTATTTATTTCCCCCAAACATATTTATGTAGCTAAAATTAGTTTTAACTAATGTTAAAAGTTAAAACCAGTTTTATCTAAAATCAAAACATGTACAGCAGTAAATTCTAGTTTTAACTAGACAAAACGGGTTTTAACAATGACATCCAGTAAAAACTAGTTTCAACTAGTTAAAACGCGTTTTTACTGTAATATATATATTAATAATAATAATATATCATTATATTATTAAATATATTAATTATATATTAATAAATAAATCAACTCCCCCTCCTGAAAAAAATGAGTTTGCACCACATGTGTGGAGTGAATTTATTTTTTCAGAAGGGGGTGACGACTTATCGGAGTGTGGGACAGCAAAAGTATGTTGACTTATCCAGTGGTAATGAGTTTAACGGTGTCGAGTAAACTGGAGTTTTTTAACATTAATGCCTATGTAAGTCAGCCGGGACCACAGAAAGCTGACTACTTAACCGATGGTGTTAAGTTATCTGGGTGTCGACTTATGTGGACTCGAATGTATTTTGAAAATTTAAATTTGAAGAATTAAAAATTCATAATATTTGAACTTTAAACTAGTGCATATCAAAATCAATATGTGATTTAACTAAATTTTGTTGTGATTGATGATATTTTCCAGCCAACTTAGCCAAGACCATTGACACAAGTTGGCATGCACAAACTAAACAGGTCTATTTGTAAAATGAGGTGATATTTTTTCTGATATAGAAAAAATAGTGACTGCTGATTTATAATAAAATAAATAAAATATTTCTATTTAGATATTCAGTTGTTCATTAGTAGCCATCAGTTTTAAATAAAATTAGGAACATAAAACATATAATGAAAATATCCAGTTATTATTATTAAGTTAAATGTTAAAATATCAAGTGGCAGATAATTTTAGGTTAATGCTATAATTTGTTTTATAGGTTAATGATAATACTGATGTTGCTGATGTGTTCTGGTGGTGGCTGGTGGTATCGTTTCAGATATCGAAATCATTTTCACAATCAACAAAGTCATTTTGGTTTTGCTGGATCTGCAACACCTACTTTGGTCAGACCACATGTATATGGTGCTAGTGAGTCATTTTTCTTCTTTTGTCTTTTTTAATATTTTAAGGTATATTGAAATATGAATACTCTATTTATAATTGTTTGTTTACTTTTAGTGACACACTTCAATATAAGAATCATAAAGAATACTATATTATTTGTTTATTTATTTTAATTTAGTTAACAAAAATTTTCGAACGGTATTCTATTGATAGTTATAACTTGTTTTGCGTAATTACATTTGGATGATAAATATTCTGAAGTATATAATTACATATACTTCAAATTGCACAAAAAACACCATTGAGTACTTTTCTAGCCCTGTTTTTCTTTTCAACAAACATTTTCAGCTTTTTTGATAAGCATGACTCAGGTTTGTCCAAGATTCCAAATTTCAGTGTTCTAAATTGGAATATGAACTTGACAATAATGGCTTCAAAAGTTTTTAAATTTTAAATTAAAATGATGTAATGGTCAGATTGTCTGCAACCATGTATTTTCTAACTTCTGGAATATGAGATGGTTCATGTTGCTCCATGTTTATAACAGTATTATTCATATGCCATTATACATTGTGGATCTCTAGTTGAAAGATCTTATTTGGATTATCTTAAATCAATCTCCAGGCAGTAGATAAGGTTTCACCTCTTTTAAACTGCATAAAAAGCCAATAATTGCTTTGACCATAAAAATTACATTGACCAAGTCTGGTCAATGTAATTTTTTATCAAATTGCATTGACCAGATTTGCCACCACTCTGTCCTACAGAGCCCAGAGTGGTGGCAAATCTGAACAATGTCAAATTGATAAAACAAGTCCTTAATGAACAATATCTAAGAAATTTAGACATCCTAGAAATTTATAAAGACTCTTCAGGAGGGGTGTGCATAAACCAGAAAAAGTGTGAAATCTTATCTGCTGCGTGGAAATTGATGATCCAAATAAGAACTCTCAACTAGAGGCCCACAACATATAATGGCATATGAATAATACTGTTACAAACATGAAGCAACACGAACCACCTCATATTCCAGAAGTTAGAAAATACAAGGTTGCAGACAATCTGACCATTACATCATTTTAATTTAAAATTCAAAAATTTTTGAAACCATTATTATCAAGTTCATATTCCAATTTAGAACATTGAAATTTGGAATCTTGGACAAACCTGAGACATGCTTATGAAAGAAGCCAAAAATGTTGAAAAGAAAAACAGGAGTAGAAAAGCACTCAAAGAAATGCTTTTCATGTGACATTAACTCTCTTCCAGCTTTGATTCTATTAAACATGTATAGTCAAAAAACCAAAATAAATATTAGTGATGTAACGAATAGTATATTCAGCCTCAGCCAAATACCGAATATTCGGCTAGGAGCGTTGCCGAATGGCCGAATATTCGGCCAAACTATTCGGCTTGATTAATGCACGTACGAAAATTGGCGCGCAAACCACATTATGGCAAAGATCGCGAACCGTGCTCTATATTGGCCCGCTGTCACTACAATTTTTTCTTCCATTAGGTCTAAATTATTTAAATTAATTAATTAAATTATAATTATTAAAGTTAATATGAGATGGAGCCTAACATCTACCTCTAGTGCCAAATTGGTTTATAATTTATGTAATAGCCGTAAATAGCCTGCTATGATTCGGCAATTGTTGGTATTTAGATGTAAGTTATAACTTATAAGTTATTTTAATGCAATCGATCATTTTAACTCTTTAATTAAACACTAAAATTTTGTTTTTACTACGTATTTGTAGACTGAATAATACCCTAAGGATATACTTTAGTGGTGACATAATATGGTCTAGTTTCTCTCCAGTTGTGGAACAGTTCAAATATATCGTATAAATATTAAAATATATGTGAACACGAATATAACATAATTAACTAAACAATAACATTAATGCTCGATACATTCTAACCTACACGCCATCAATGCCATAAGATATCGGGCTAGATAAAGGTTATAATATTATTTAATTACGAAATAATTTAATACTAGAGTTAGATGCTATTTCTTATTAACTTTAATAATTATAGTTTAATGTTCAGCATTAATAAAAGTTACAAAAATGATTAATTTACTCTGTTTTTGTTATTTCTTACTCCTATTTTTAGGTATTCAGTATTCGGCCGAATAGTGATTAAATATTTGGTATTCGGCCAAATAGTGATTTAAATATTCGGTGTTCGGCCGAATAGTGAAAAATAGGCCGAATACCGGGTAGTAACCGAATATTCGTTACATCACTAATAAATATTCTGGTAGATATAACATATTACTAATTCATTAAAATTTTCCTCAGAATCTCACAAGAGCTTTGTTTAATTTCAATTTATACAAGTCTTGATTAGAGGCATTAAAAATCAGAGTGGATTTGATGCTAAATTGATCTGCATTAGGGATACACTTAAAATTTTGACCATTCATTTAATATTAGGGTTTTGATGTTTATTAATTTTAAATATTTCAACATATAGTTTTGTGAAGCTGGAACACTTTAGCAATAAGCAACTCCAAGCCTTTGTACTCTTTCCAGCAAAAATTTTTAATAGGACAAATGTTTTTAGTCTCTTTAGATTCGTTTAAAAACCTGATACAGGCCCCTTAAAGAGGCTTAAAATGTATATCCTGTTAAAATTTTTTGCTGGAAAAAGTACAGAAGATATGGAGTTGCTTATATTCAAACATATTATCACTTAAAAATTTTCTGTTCTGTATTGTTTTATAACTGATAATTTAAGTTTTTAAAATAAAATTTATATACAGAATACATACATTATATATGTGGTGTCTATAGATGGCTGAGCTGGGTGTTAAGAAGCGTATGCAGAACACAGTTTAAGAAAGAATATGAAGAGCTTCTTATGACATATAGTGATGTATATTTTAATACGATACAGAAAACATTACAAAATGAAAAACACTAAATAAATCATCTTGATACTAATTATTAAACGGATATTAATCATCTTGAAGTGGACACGTCGTTTGTGCTATGTCGTTGCTTCTTCTTTTTCTTACTCTAATGGTTCTTCTTTTTTCCCACTTGTGCAGAATGCCTGTGCATGACATTGGACTCAACCAAGTCATATCAGTGTGGGGGATGGGCACCACATATATAAATATGATATTTTTTTATTAGTTAGTTATACATTAACAAAACTGTTTTAAAATAAACCATTTATTATAACAACAACAACAACAACAACAACAACAACAACAACAAACTCCTCTCCCGTGGTCACTACCTGGTCGTGGTGGGAGAGCCCAGTAATTTTACTGATCCATAGGGCAATGCAGGCTGGAGTACAAGCTCCTGGTAGGGACACCCATGCCAGTAAGGTCTATGGGGAGAAATGAAGCTAAGAGTGACCACACCCACATTCTGTGGTGATATTTATTATGGTAATAACTAGATCAAAGTGTGATACCGGCTCGGACGTCGCCCGGGTTAACAAGGTCCGCGTTCGTGGGTTAGGCAGAGGCTCACGTTTGAAAAATAGGCCACAGTCTCCCCTGGTTACCAGTGGCGAAAGTAGCACCGGCCCAAGCATGGCTACTGCAATGCCCTCAACAGATGTGAGGAACCAACCCAGCCTTGGTGTTTCTGTGGCAATGCATCCACAGACCACAAAGGCTGGAAAACCACGCCAACGGATGAAATGGACAACGGAAATGAACAAGTTTATCATCCGTACTTATTACACCATCACAAAACTCGAAACAAACACGACAGCATACAGACAACAACTACACCATAAATTCACACAACAATATCCTCACCTCACTGTCACTGAACAAAGGGTTGTTGATCAAAAAAGAACAATTATACACAACAACCTTATTCCACAAACAACACTTGAACTTATCAAACAACAGGTTGCTGATCAAATACATCAACAGACAGAAACATCTAACATTAATGAAGATCATGTAACCTGTCAGGATAATCCAGCAACAAGCATTGATAATAACACACATACAACAGGTAGGGGCCAAGTGTAAGATTAAGGATTGAGGCTTCTGTCGTCCTTGAATAACCATCAACTGAAGAAAACTTAGTGATGAAATTTGCCATGTGTCCGAGAAAATACACCATATAGTTTGTGTTCAAGTTGCACACATACAACAATTACCACTAATGATACTACAGACACTTCCTCATCCATCACTGATAACATAGACATGGATTTAGTTAATACGCTCTCACTTATATTTCAGGAAACACTCACTAAATATACAGGCACAGATCCCACACAACGACCACGAATTCCAAAAATCAACACGTCAAAGGAAGTAGGAAAAACACTAAATTACGTAAACACTCACTTACTACCACACTACATTCATTCAATTTCTACACTCGCAGACATTCATACATTAGTTTATGCTGGAGCAGTCACAGTAGTGACACACCATGGACTGAAAGTACAATCACAGACAAACACACAGAAAACAAAATTCTATCACAAGCCTGCCTGGCAGAGAAGAATAGAAATACAAATAAATGACATTAGACAGCAATTAGGCAGGCTGACACAATACGCTAAAAGCAACATAACACTTAAATTAAGGAAACAGCTCAAAAACATTTTCAAGAAAATAAAAACACACACAAAACATGAACATCACAACACACACATTACAGAATACATTGATACACTAAAACAAAAACTTGCTGTCAAAGCACGTAGACTCAAACGATACAAAACATGTACACTACGAAAACAACAAAATAAATTATTTACAAACAATGAAAAACTCTTTTACAGACAAATTAATAACAAAGCAAACACTGATACACAGCACAGTGACACACCAACAGAAGAAGAACTCACAACATATTGGTCTTCTCTTTGGTCCAGTGCTGTCACGCACAATGCTGATGCAGGCTGGATCGAGGAGGAGAACAGAAACTTACACAACATACCAACTATGCCCTGTGCTGAAATAAACATACATGATTTCCAATACACTGTTAACAGAGCACACAACTGGAAGACACCTGGTGTAGACAACATTCACAATTTCTGGTACAAAAAGTTTACATCACTGCACCAGGAACTAGCTAAACACCTAACACACATCATCATCAATCCACAGGACATGCCAAATTTTCTTACTCAGGGCATCACCTACATGAAACCTAAAAACAACAATACCACAGACCCCACACAATACAGACCAATTACATGTCTTCCAACACTGTACAAATTATTGACATCCTGTATCGCAAACAAAATATACAAACATATTGAAGAACACGACATTCTAACGGAACAGCAAAAAGGTTGCCATAGAAATCACAGGGGATGCAAAGAACAGTTACTCATAGATTCAGTCATTCTACGGCAAGCACACAAACAACACAGAAACATACACATGGCATATATAGACTACAGAAAAGCATTCGACAGCATTCCACACAGTTGGCTGCTACATATTCTACACATGTACAAAATACATCCATCACTCATTGCATTCTTTCAAAACACTATGCAGCACTGGAGAACAACACTACATCTCAGGGTTAGTAACACTTCCATACAAACAAACCAAATTTTTATTAGGCGAGGAATTTTTCAAGGAGATTCCTTGAGTCCTCTCTGGTTCTGCTTAGCCCTGAACCCATTATCCAACATGTTAAACAACACGCAGTATGGTTACAATATCAGACATGAAAAAACAACACAGTTTACACTGTCACATCTCATGTACATGGATGACATAAAACTTTATACATCCACACAAAAACAACTTTATCAACTCCTACAAATCACACATTCATACACCAAGGACATACAAATGGAATTTGGCCTAGATAAATGCAAAACACTTCACATAGAAAAAGGAATCCTGAAGAAAGAAGATTTTGCGCTCGGAAATGGAGACGTTATTGAATCCATGGAAGAGGGCAAGTTCTACAAGTATTTAGGATTCCAACAGGCCAAACTAACAGAACATACACAAATAAAGCAAAGATTAATTAAAGAATACCAAAGTAGGTTAAATGCTATTCTCAGAACACAGTTAAATGCAAAACATACAGTCAAAGCAATAAACACATATGTCATTCCAGTACTTACATATTCTTTTGGAGTTATACATTGGACTCACACAGATCTCAAGCAACTCCAAAGGAAAACAAGAACTACACTTACTAAGCATAAACAACATCATCCTAAATCTGCCACAGAAAGATTAACCCTTCCACGTAAAGATGGCGGACGTGGCCTGATTGACATAGTTAACCTTCACTACAAACAAATACAGTCACTGCGAGAGTTTTTCTACAAAAAACAAGAAACATCACAATTACATAAAGCAGTAACTCTAGCAGACTCAAATAACACACCATTAAACTTACACTCACATCATATGGACACAACGCAACATATAAAAAGCACAGACACCATTAAGCAATCGTGGGCTCGAAAGGCACTCCATGGCAGGCATCCTTATGATCTGGCCCAGGATTTTGTTGACAAAACTGCGTCAAACAGCTGGTTAGCACGGGGATGCCTCTTTGGGGAGACGGAAGGATTCATGATCGCCATACAGGATCAGGTCATAAATACTAAAAACTACAGAAAACACATACTCAAAGATACAACACTCATAAATGACACATGCAGAAAATGTCATGTCATGCCAGAAACTATACAACACATCACTTCTGGTTGCAAGCTCTTGGCACAGACAGATTATCTACACAGACATAATCAAGTAGCAAATATAATACACCAAGAGCTTGTAAAGAAACACAAATTAGTAGACATCCACGAGCCATACTACAAATACATTCCGCAGACAGTATTGGAAAACAACACGCACAAAATGTACTACGACAGAGCCATAATCACAGATAAAACAATTTACCACAACAGACCAGACATCACACTCATTGACAAACACAATAAAATCACATACATTATAGACATGTCCATTCCAAACACTCACAATATACAAAATGCATATGCTGAAAAAATTAGCAACTACACAGAACTCGCCCAGGAAATAAGGCATCTGTGGAGGATGGATAGGGTGCTTATTGTACCTGTTGTTCTCTCCTCTACAGGTGTCATACCACACACACTACACAAAAGCCTGGGCACATTACAATTGAATAGAAACACATACATCACACTACAGAAGGCCACTATATTGAATACATGTCATATTGTGAGAAAATTCCTGAATACAGACACACACACTGATACACTTCTTTAATTTCTGTTTTGATTACTATGCCTTGACTTTGGTCCGGCATAGTACACAGCCACCGGTGTTAACCGAGTATCTCTCACTTAATCCAAAATAATAATAATAATAATAAAGTAAGTGAAAATAAAAAAAACTTATGTTACAATTTGCAAATGTTTACATAATTTTGTTTCACATACCATATTCAAGCTTAAATATTCCAGGTGTACAAGTAAATAGAAAAAATAAGCTAGAAGTGTATAAAAGTTTAACTAGGAAAGATACAATTGTCATAAAATTGATAGAGGAGGTCTGAATTACAGAGTTCAGGTTAAATGGGGTGAAACTAGAGTAATAGAAAAGCTATAAGTCTAAGAAAATTTGAGAAATCTTTTATATTGATCTAAGGAATATTGAACAGAATGAATAAGATAGTCAAAACATTTTAAATATGAAATTTTAAATTAGGATCTTGCATGTATTATTGATTACAATGACTCTTTTGGCTTATCTGATTTGTTTTTCTTTAAACTCTATAGAAATTTTAACAATAATATTATTATTTATTTCTGTTTTAAATGTTTTGTATAATAGTAATAACAAACAGCAAATTGTACCAACAATTATTATGATATATATAGCATTTCTATTATACAAGTTGAGGCAGAAGTCTTGAAAAAGTCTTTTATCTTGATCAACTTTGACAAAATTAACTCCATTACACAAAAGATAGTAATTGGATGGAAACCTCTACCTTTTGATGAGAAGTAGCATTTATTGCCATCATCTTGCAGCACATAATTTTAAAGTGAGAAAGTATCATATCATGTATCAATTAAGCATAGAACATGCCTAGAAACAATTGAATTATCAATTTACTCAAATTTTATTTGTTTGAACATATTTATTTGTTTATTTGTTTGAACATGAAATTTCATTACATCAGTCCAAGATTTGCTTCTTTAGTTGTGCCACATACAGATTTTCCCTGTATACAGAAATGACTGTAGATGTGGCACTTAAAGTCAAGTGGCAAATCCAGTAATCTCAGTCAGTAGCCATTCTACCAGTCCTCAATGTCCAATCCAGTTGCCTGGGAATTGGATATCAAGCCATTCACATTCATCATTCATGAAGTGTGCAGGTGTGTGAATGTTCAGTCTTCATTCAGGACAGATAGAACTACATTGTCCTGTAATGTGATGACCATTCATTATCCTGTAAACAAACACGGGTCCTATGATCCCAAATTTCACGCCATACCACGACTTTTACCACACTCAAGGTTTTGGATGGATTAGTCCATGATGGGTTACCCTCTGGCCAATATTCCAGAGTCCATTCTTCAAACTGCATAAATCATCATCATCACCACTTAGGTGATGCAGCAAGTTGCATCTTGTATGGATACCATTTCTGGGTACAAAATATCTGTGAGATGGATCTTTCACTGACCCTGGTTTCCAGGGATAGACATCTGAAACTGCATTTGGGACTTTCACAAATTATGCAAGAATACTTATGGCTACTGTGTGAAATAGGACAAATTTAATCTTGAGAATGGTGTTAGATAGATGAAAGTTAAGACCAGGTATGCAAAGATTAGGGGTAAGAGGTCTCAATTGACTACCGTATTTACTTGCATATAAGATGAGGTTTTTATTCATTTTTCACTGCTTCAAAAACCTAGGTCATCCTATACACACAAGCGAAGGATTCTTTATGTTTTTGTGCAATAATTTTTGTGAACTGTGTACAGTTCATACTGCATTATAGCAGTGTGCTATCAAGGTTAAGGCGAGTTTTGCTTTCAAAGAGACGGTCTGAAAATAGCTGGTCATTTAGCAATCATTATTAATGTAGTTATTTCATATTTGTTAACCTCTTAACAGTGAGGGAAGAGTATAGTCGTCCAAGGCGATCGCGTGGCAGTGGTGAGGGACGACTATACTCACTAAATTCTTTTGGGGGTATTGCCAAAAACTAGCCAAAAACTACTGCAAAAAAAAATTCACATAAAAAATGAATTATGTAACAATAAAAAAAAAGACTTTTCTTTACTAGACAAAACTGTTTACAAAATTTTTTTCCGAAACAGTAATAAGAAAAAAACGCTTGAAAATATACTTTAAAAATTTTCCAGATTTCTTCTCCACAACTAAGTGGTAGCCCCACACCTGACTGTTCCACTGTTGAAAAATTAAATTGGTATTTTTAATGAATATTTTCACATTCTGAATCATAAAAAATAAACTTTTTCCGGTCATGCATATTATAATCTTTTGGTTTTGCTATGTGAGTATCAAGTGCATGGAAAAGCATTCCTCAAGAGCTGATAGCAGTGTCATTTAGTAAATACTGCATTTTAAATTCACTCGACGGATCAGTGGATGATGTTTTGTGGAATGATAGTGAAAAGGGGAGAGTTGTAATGAAGCTTCAGAGGACGAATCCCAGTAGACAAAAGGTGATAGCATGAAGAAACATGGTTGTTTGCCTTAATACATGCATTTGATAATATTCTATTTGTGATTAAACAAAATAAAATTAGAATTGTATTAATAAATCTAATATTCTTTATTTTGATCTTTAAAGTCACACCTTGTCCTATATGCAAGATTGAGCATCTGTATTTACTCGCATCCTATATGTGAGTAAATACAGTATATAGAAAGTTCCAATCTAGATTGGAAGTCACATGATTTCAATTCAAAAATTTCTTCAAAACAGAGTTACATAGATGACCAGGAGGTGTATTCTGGTCATTGTCTCTTGTCTCTGAGAGACAGCATCTATGTCTCAAGCTGATTGGCTAATCATTTGTTTATGTCTCAAGAGATCACCACGTTTCCAAATGTATTATGGACAACTTTTTTTCTCAAAGATTCTCTTGTCTCTTAGAGATGAGCAGATAGCTGTCTTTTGACCGGTCTTTTGTCTTTTACCTTGATTTCGTTATATCCAATATGGATGACTGGACACTACTCACCTTATACAACTATAATAACATTTGCTATCTCAGAAAAGAATATTTTGAGATAGATAACATTTATGATATTTTTAACCTGAAGAAGACCCCCTTTGTAGATTGAAAGTGTTTGTTTTTTATCTGCATTAAACTATGCTGGAATTTCATTTGTAAGGTTCAGAGGTTTGCATTTTTTATGAGCATTAACTTAAAAATTCTCAAATATTTTTAGCTACCTTTAACCATCCTCAGAGATTAACATTAAAAACTTCTATAATATCAGGTGTTCAGTTAAAGAACATCTAACTAATAATCTAAAAACTAGCAAAGTTGTCACTCACTTGTCAAGCAAATGTTTTCATTCATTTTTAATGACTGTCGATTTGTTTAGTTAGCACTTTCTCATATTTGAATGTTTTTGTTTTAACCAAACACATTTAAGTCTGATTTATTTTTGGGCTACGATTAAACAAACAAATGAAATTATAGAATTTGGTCCCAATAATTTTTAAAATTATTTAATTTAATTATTAAAAACTGAATTTTAATTTTATCTTAGACAGTTATGTCATTATCTTGTTTTATCTGTAGGTCAAATTTGATAATTAGCTTAATTATAATGTGAAAATAACCCAAGCTTCAGATATGTTTGGCTATTAAAAACCACAGTACTAGTACATATTAAAAATCTAGTAAGTTTGCTATATACTGTATATATTTTTTTAATATTCTCTGAAAACACTTAGAAGCTAATGGAAATATTTGTGAATTTTTAACCACTACACCACTTATCTACGAGGGCTATTTTTTAAATAAGGTCCGTTTTTTAATAAGAAGAAAAACACTGTAAATATCATTAAAATATATTTTTTTCCCATATTCTACATACTTTTATCTACTTTTCTACATAATTTCCATTTTGTTTAAACATGTGTCATACCGCTCAACAATTTTTTGAATTCCGACTTCAAAGAAATATGCCGCTTGTCAAGAAGCCCAATCCACGACTGCAGTTTTCACTTCTTCTTCGTCGTTGAAATGTTGACCACCAAGGAACTCCTTTAAGTATCGAAACAAGTGAAAATCACTGGCTGCAAGGTCTGGACTGTGTGGATGATCGTATCGAGTCAAAACGATAAAGCACTGTTTAATCTTTTTGTTTTGTGATCGTCAGAAAGCAGTCTTGGAACGCACCAACAAAACAATTTTTGATAATTCAGTTTCTCCGAAACAATGGTATACAAAACTGATCTTGAAATCTGTGGAAACTCAATTGATAACGTTCAAATCGTGAATCGTCGTCCTCTCAAATTTTGTTATCCACATCACGAATCAAATCTTCAGAAATCAGAGAAGGTCGGCCAGGGCGTGCCTCATCATGCACATTAACTCGCCCATCCTTGAACATTCTTACCCATTTTCGAACTTTTACTCATAGCATTATCACCGTAAACTTCACAAATCTGACGGTGAATTTCCACTGCTGCCAAGTTTGTTGCATTCAAGAATCGAATAACAGATCGTATCTCACAGTCGGCAGGAGACTCAATTTTCTTAAACATTTTAAACTTCTACAGCTCAGCATACAGACAGACGATATGGCTGCAAATGGCGTCAAAACGCGCGCCAAGCTTGCTCGGAGCAGAAGGGCATGCATACCGCCGTGATTGCGCATTATTCTCACTTTCATTCACAAACGGACCTTATTTAAAAAATAGCCCTCGTATTATGTACATTTTTACACCAGAGTGTATAAATTTAATAACTTAAAATTCTTTTTTTCCTTGAAATTGCTTAAGATTGAGAATTCTTGACTATTAGGTATAGGTTTAATTTCATACAAACTTTCATTTGAATACTAAAATATTTAAAAATCAGGTGTAGCCATTTCATTGCCTTTCCTTGTAAGTTTAATTCAGTTAAGAATTACCTAGTTATCATAACTGTGGAAAATGGCAATTATTTCTGTAATAAATAAAGTAAATTATTTATTCTTCCTTGAATTATTTTAAATCTTGATTTTATTTATATATATACAGTAAAGCATCGATTATCCGACTCAGTTGGGGACTGGAGTTGGTCGGATAACCGAAAAGTATGAAAAAATACATTATTAGTATAGTGTATTAGGCCTGGTTTAAATACTAGCCTCTCTTTCATGGTCGAGCCAGTGCTGCCAGCTAAAACATGCAAAATTTAACAAAAATAATATTAAAGTAGCCAAGACATAACCAAATATTGTAGCACCACATTACTAGTGGACGTTTGAATTTGCCGACTAGAACGTGGTCGGTTAACCGATAAGTCGGTTAATCGGGGGTCAGATAATCGATGCTCTACTGTATATATATTTATTTATTTATTTATAATTTTCAATATATATATATATTCAATAATAAATAAATAAATAAATAAATATATATATATATATATATATATATATATATTGAAACTAGGAAAATAGTACATACTTTTGTTATAAAACTATTGTGGAATCTAGTTATTATAATCACAGTTAATGTTATCAATCAGCTATTGTTATAATAATCAGTTGGTCCCAGAACACACTACAAAATTAATTAAAAATAATTCTCCTATTATAAACAAGCTTTGCTATTGTTATTAATTGTGATAATCTCACTTGGGAACAAACAATAAAAATTCTTAGAAAATTCATACTAAATGGGCCTTTTCTTCAAAACTTGCTTTTAATCAAAGCATACCTTTGGGAATGAACATTCCTGTTTTAATTTCTCTAGTTTAGTGTTGTGATCTGTTGAGTTAAAAACAGTTGTTTATAAGAAATGTATCATATGTAAATGTGTAATACTAGGTACACACACTGTTAGTTGGCATTAAAATCCTTTTTATAATGCAAGTACTTTCAATGATACAAAATCAGGCTTGTGAGCATCTTGAATTTTGAATAGAATTTCACTATGTGTAATATAACATTCTCAACATTTAAACATTTAAAATTCACAATGGAATTCAAGGCTCATAAGTATGAGAAAGAACAAAAATTTGAAACAAGGCATAATGGAACTCTCAAAACATTTTTATGGCATGAGTCCGTGGTTATTATGACACAGGATGACTAGGGTATTATGCTGTTATGGTTAAATTTTAAAAGTGCAATCCACAAATTAGGGAAATTTCTTGAGAAGGAAGAGCTTGCTATCATTGCAGATAAGCCTGTATAAAGTTGGCTGTGGGGAGAGAGTTAAGAGGAAGCCATGTTTTTTGAAGATGTGACAAATGCATATAGAAAGGTGATCAAGGTATGGAACTGGTGACTGCATCCAAGTCAACAGTTTTTTAGAATGAAGAGTAGTGGCAGGAATAGGAAATTTTTAACTCTGGTGAGAACATAGAGAAATTTAGATGAATACACTGCCTGCCTTGCATATGGCCACATAAACATTATGTAATTAAGAGTTCAATGAGCTCATGCATTGATGGGAGTAAAAAGACTTTTAATGAGGGTAGAAATGGCCAAGTTTATGTAACATGTGATATATAATGTGTAAAGTTGTGTTAAGTACACATTTTGTGATAAATATAGTATAAATGCATACAATTTATAATTCTTTGAAATAAATTGAGTTTAATAATAATAATTTTTTATCCTCAGTTTGTTGTTATTAATCATTATTGTTATCAAGTCTGAAAGTGATCATAATAAGCAGATTCCATTGTATATGTAAATAACATAAACAGTCATATAATAGAATAATAATAAAATAATTAACCAATGTTATAAGCTATATTAATAAATTATTTCAAAATTTAATATAATTTATTTCAAAAATTATATTAAAATCAAATGTTTTAAAACTTCATAAGTCTTCAGGAATATAAACTCAATTTTAATAAACTTAAAAGCTCTTTAAGCAATTTTGAAGTAATTTATACTTTAATGTAGGAGTTGGATAAATACACACATTTTTCTGTATAAATAAAAAAACAATTTTTGCAACCACTTTCATTTCAAATTTATAAAAATAATTATATAAATTTTTATTTAGGGCCTTTTCAACCACCAACTTCAACACAAGGGCCTCCTCCACCTTATCCAACACAAGGACCTCTACCTCCACAGCAAGCCTTTCCTGTCCATCATCCAAATGCCATAAAACTTACACCATATTTAAATACACAAGGAACAGCTCCTCCACCATATACAGGCCCACCTCCAAGTTATGATGCAGCTGTTGGACAAGCAACTTCTAATCACTGATATTTTTAGAGTAAAATTGACTATTTTGGATGTTCAAAAGTAATTTCAATTAAATGTAACATTCCACTCATTGTCTTGGACTTTGAAACTGCATGCTAACAACAATTTTTCAACCAGTGTTGCTGATATGATGAAGCACTTCATTTGAACTGACAACAAAATTGAGCCATTTGGAATGTTATAGTCTGATAATGATAGTCATTTTTATTTTACAAAGGTTATAAAATATAATAATTGAAAATATTCTTAAAATATTTAATTAAGATATATTATACTTTAACAGGAAATTGAACAAAATTTGAAAATTTTGTTTTGTTTTTTCCAGTACATTCTAAATTAATAACATTAAATTTAGTTTTTTTAGATGCAATAATGTATTTAAATAAAAATAATTTCAAAAAGAGAATTAATAACAACATAATATTCCTTTTTTTATGCAATATTTTTCATGTTATCTTTTAAGTAATGTCACTTACAAATTATTAAAAGTTGAATTTATAAGAAAAGAATAAATTCTAAATAATTCACTTTTTGAATTGAGTATTACATTAGATTTAAGTATTAAATATTTGCTGACAGTTAGTCTATGAAGAGTATTAGATTCGAACTTTGATACTATGAAAAGTTTAAATTTCTTTCTCTTTTTATATGTTTCTATTTATATCATTATGAAATATACTTTTATTTATTTTTTTTCAAAACATTTTAGAAAAGAAATAAATTCTAAGTATACAAATGTTTCATTGGAAAATTAGTTTGAAAAGTCCTTAAAAAGAACAAATGCAGATAAATTTTCAAATGATAAAATTTATATTTTAAACTGAACATGAATTTTTCATTTGTTTTATCAGTTACATTAATTAAATTTAACAGGACTTACTAATTTAACAAAAGTTTGGAATTTTGTTTATATGTGAAATAACAACATTACAACTAATTAAATATTGTAATAGAAACGATAAACTTTATCTTCTTATATTGATGAGAATATTAATCATCATCGAATTTTGATTATTATTTATTTCCCTCTTACTACAAAAATTATTTATTTTCAAGTTTCACAATTTCTGTGAAATTTTGTAATAAGTAGAATCATATTTGCATTTAATATAACAAAATTTTAAACTATTTTTTATTCTCAAACTTAATTACATCAAAATTTTAGAAAGATTATTGCATTAGAAACATAACTTGAAGTGTGATTATGAAGATAGAATTAAATATTTTTGGATAAATTATAACTTTAGATTAAATTGAAATTTGATTTCATGTAATAAATAAATTGTTCAGACAAACAAACACATTTCTGTAACAGAAAAACAGCATATGTTATTAATTATAGCATTAAACCATAATTTCACATATTTATTCTTTAGATGATAATTGCTAGTTATGTAAGTATTAAAAAGAAATTTGTTGTACTGTAACAACAACAAGTTTTTTTAATATTTTTGTTACCTAATTCTATTTCATTATAATATTTTAATTTTTATTTCTTCTTTTAAATGATTAATTATGTTCAGAACGAAAGTACAAATTTGGCCAAAATAAAATTTGAGAGGAATTAAATACAGAGAGAAAGTTCTAGATATTAAAATATTGAAACAGCTGAAAATAGTAACAGAAATAAAATTATGGCTATTTATATCTTGTTATTAAAAATTATATTGAAAACTGTAATTAACCAGAATTTATTTTTTTAAATAAGGAATTTATTTCATATTAACTTAAAAAATTTGCATTTGCAATATTGTTTAATATTTACATGATAATAGAAAGATTGAACTGTTTTAAATCTGATCTGTTTAATTCTGTATCATAAAGCTAACTATTTTACTATATACAATAAGATATATGTAATTAGTTAAGTGTAAGTGTTGTTATTACAATATATGATGATATATTTCAAAATCCATGAAAAGTATAAATAAAACAATTTAACTTAAAATAAAACTTACTGATTTATTTGGAATTATATAAATATTTTCTAATTTTATAAATTTTTAATTGATTGAAATACTTTATTTCTGCAGAATCTCTTGCACTTACATTGATTTATAGAAAGTTTGACACTTGAATGTCTTTGGTTCTTTTTTTTTTTTTTTAGATGAATTCAATGTCATCAAAGTACAGACAATTCCAGAAAAAAGGCCAAGAAAAAAAATCAACACAGTGGCTGTGTTTAGCAGACTCAATAATTCCAGAGCTGTTGATTATTTTTCTGCTGAATACATTCTATAGTAGTAGTTTTGGAACATGTTTGGTGTTTTGATGTTACATTTAGTGGCATATTTCATTTACACTACCTTTCATTAGCTGTAACTGATCAATGATGGCTGTCCCCATGCAAGAAAATAAGGACATTGTATATTGTCTTTCTCTACATTTTAAATTATTTACAAGGAAATTACATTGTTATTAATTTAAAAAATTTCAATTTATGTTGTCAAATGCAATTGCTAAATCCATCTTTAACATAAATAAACACAAGTTTGTATACATGAAACCAAAAGCTACTTCTTTTGCCACTAATTTCCTGTTCAATTGCATCACTCATCATTCAGCAGATCCACATTATTATATAATGGGTACCAATTGAAATACCTTTGCTTGGTTAAAACTGTTGAGTCTGTCGAATTCAGCCATTTTTTAAAATTAATGATGAGCTCTTTCTTATTGGGAAAAAAACACAGTTTAGTAGCAATTTTTAAAATTAGAAAAGTTATTTTAATAAATATATCATATTAAATTTTTTTAAGACATTTAACAATTATTGTGAAAGGTATTCAAGTAAAACAATAATAATAATATACCAAACATGCTATATATATATATGTAATGTATTCATTCATCCAAATATAACTTATGTTAACTACTCTCATAGACTAATTAGAATAATGTGGAGCAAATATATATATATATATTTGTTTTTTCTGAATTAAATTAATTTGATTTAAAATATGATTTTTGAATGAAAATTTACTATTAAAGATTTTATTTTTAATATTTCTTTTATTGTATATATATTGCATTTGTATGTTTAACTTCAAAGTATACATGTTTATAAATATGTTTAAATAATTGCATAAATTTGTTTAATATCTTTATAATTATTTATTTATTTATTTACAGTTTTAGAGTAAACTTTAAAAATGTCAAAGAAATTCAAAGAAATATAAACTATTCTTTATAATTAAATAATTAATTAAACTTTGAAAGAGTTTCGGAATATTGTTATATACATAATAGTCCAAAAGTAGTGATACAAGTTGAAGCAAGATGATTTATGATTTGAAAAATAACTATAAAACATAAAGAAACATTTTTTCATTTGAGTGTTTCTTGTCAAAATTAAAATACTGAAAGTTTATAAGGTCTAATAATAAATATTCTAAGTGTAAGAAATATTAGATATTGGAAATTGCCTAGGCACTGAGTAAGTGTCTGTTAAATCTTTGATTGTTTTAAATGGAAAAAATTATTTGACTGACCATTTCTGGTGTATGTTACAAAAACTTTGAAAATCTTAGTAGGAAGGCACAAATGAATAAATATCTGTCTACATTATATATACATATATATATCTTTTCTGATACTAAATTACTTTTTTTGGCTTGTATGACTATTTTTGACCTCTATATGTATTCAAATACATGAAATATGTAGAATAAGATACCTGAAGTTTCTAAATTGTGATTGATTTTATCACAAATTATTTAATTGAATTACATGATAATGAAATTATATGCTTTGTATGTAATTTAATAGTTAAAGTTTGATAACACTTAAACAATCTTTTAAATCAGCAAAAGTGATTTTTTAATTCATCAAAGCAAACATTTTCAGCTGTTTTAAACAGCCATCTTCAGGCTAACATGAAAATTCTAATGATCTAAAATCCAAGGAAACAGAATATAGAATGCTTGTACATTTTTTTTTTTTTTTTTTAAAATGCAACTCAAATTTAAATTAAAACCAAATACAGCAATATGATTGGTTGTAAAATGTGAAACACAAATTTATATATTGTAGAAAACTTGATTTGTCCCTCATAAAAAATAGCTGACGAAATTTTTTATTAATTCACCCATTTGTTGGAAATCTGATACTATGCCTTCCACACTTCAGAGATTATACTTTGACCCCCAAAATTTATGCATCTACCTTTCTTTGTTAATTTTATAAATCTCTAAACATTCCAAATGCTTGAGGAAATGATCTCTTGTGACTGTTTTCAGCACTTTTGCATTCCATCCGCCAAATAAAGCCAAAGCTATAGTCAAAGCTCCCTTCCTACCATCTTGCCTGAATTCTGCAATTTTATACTTTATTGAACATTTTATAATGATTATATATTCAAGGTGTACTAATATAAATTTGCATGTGATCTTTTACAACCAATCATATTGCTATATTTGGTTTTAATTTAAATTTGAATTGAGCTCACATTTGAAAAAATATATTTTCTGTTTTGCTCTGTTAAATTTTAGAACATTCAAATTTTCACATTAATCTGATCATGGCTGTTTAAAACAACCAAAACATTTGCTTTGTTACATTAAAGGATAATTTTTGCTAATTTAAAAAATTGTATAAGAGTTATCTTAATCAGTTGATAGCAGTTTTTCCATAATTTAACTTGTTAATTTTTTAAAATTTTTTTCTTATTCTTGGAAATTATATTTCATATATAAATATGTATATAATCACAAAAGTGATTTTAATTAGTGAGTTTTTGTTCTCACTGTGATAAGTTAGACTTAAACAGTATGGAATGAAGTTTGTTTCTTTATATAGACTATTTTGTCATGCTTTTGATTAAAAAATTAAATATATTAAGTAAAATCTGAAATATTCTTTAATATTCTTTTTTCCCCTTCTTGATATACTACCAAAAGTTATCTACACAACACACTTTTCTCAGAATCATTAACCTTTTTTCTTTTATATTCTAATTTCAATGTTTCTTTTAAAAACAAAAATGTTAAATGAAATAATTTTTAACTTTATACTTTGATTGAAAATTTTTATAAAATATAATGGTGTAATTTCTACTTAAAACTGTTTTGGAATAATGGTGTGCCACTATTACATTGAAGCATACTAAAAACAATTTGTTTAGTATCAAATTTTGTTTGAAAATGTCAATTTTTCAGCAAGCTCATGCAAGCTTATACAGTGTTGTACAGAATATAAAAGATTGCTTGAAATTTATGGTTATTATAAGATCAACTCTTGTAAATAGCCAAATATAAATAAATGAAGTTAGAATGAGCTAGCTGAAAGCATTATCTTGACCCATATTTATTTTGACTATTTACATTTGTCTATTTCCTAAGGATGAATTTGGCAGTTCTAGTTGTAATTACATCATTTTTGTTTTAAACTTTACATCCGATTGAAAATTGATTCGATTTTTACATGATAATCTTGAATATTTCATAATTTATATACAGTTTGATCTCAATTTAGCACCTTGATGTTGTTTTAATCAATTAATTACTGTAAATTTTGAAAATTCAATAATGAGGACATGCATAAATATTTAATTTTAAGTTAATATATATGTAAATCTTCATTAAATATTTTTATTGTACATAATACAATCATGTAGTAAGAAGTGATTAGTACTTTAGTACTTATATAAAAGAAATATTTGTGATAATGTGTGTTAAATCATTTTCAAATTATTATTTTGCTAAATTTATTTAATGTAAATTAAAATATTAAAAAAGAACTTAATAACATGTTTTATAAATATATAATGAATTTTAGCATTGAAGATTTATAAAATAGTCTGTTTCTTCAGCAAATTAAATTGATGATTAAAAGTTTTACTAATATCATTAAAATATGCATTGTGATTAACAGAATGACTAATTAATAAAGAAAGTAACCAATACTATGATGTCAGTTTTGATATCTAGTTTCAATTATATATTTAAATTCAAATTATTTATTCTATTACTATAATACTCCACCTGTTACATAATTTATAGTTTCAACTTGCTTCTATTTTACAAAGTTGTCTTGAATTTATTGACTTACTTATTGAGTAACTGACTTAGCACTTCTAAATATTTTGGTTCATTTTCAGAGCAATCTGTTCTTTTACAGATAATTATGAAAATGAACTGAAAGGTTTAAAGTGGTAATTGAAAGTACATGAAAATCATATAATTTTTGTGATCCAGTTTTGTTAGTTTGTAATTATGCCTCATGTCTGATTCTTAATTTTTTTGGATATTTTTATAAAGATTAAAATTGATTTGTAAATTATCTCTCTCAACATTAAAATAAAATAATTGATATAATTTTAGTACAAATATCAAGAATTCAATCTTTTAAGAGAAATGAGAATAATGGTTTAAATATTGTGTCAAAATTTCATTTTAAAGATGTTAACATTAATATAATATAACTATTAATAATCTTTTCTGGAGAATATGTTATTCTTTTAATTATACTGAATATATTATCAATTTAAACATTTAGATAATCACCAAAAGCATTTTGATATATCATTTACTATTTTTTAAAAAATGATAATGTAACCATAAAATTTTAAGGTTATAATTTTCTTTTATTCTTGGTATTTTGATCTTTTTTGAAATTATATCTAATAATACTAGAACATTGCACAACTTTGTTGTACTGCGATAGAATTGAAGCAGAACCAGAAAGAAAGAAGCAATCCTTGCATTTGATGGTGGCAAACAGGTAAACTTTGCATTTGCCACCACAAAAAAGGCTATTCTTGTAGCTGCTGACCATAGGAAATACAATCCTTGTCTCCTGGGTATAGAGAGATAATCCAAGAACAAAGCAATCAATGACAATTGCTTTGTTCTTGTTTTTTGTTTATTTTTTGTGCCTATTTTCTGTTAGGTTCATGCAATGCTTTTATTTTTGACCTCTAAATTTCATTAGACACAATCAGTCACTTCAGGGAGCACAAGCATTGTCACTTTGACTCCACTATATAATAAAAATGAAGTTTTCATTATATAGTGTTTTCAGTTCCTCTTCATAAGCTTTTAACAGTGGTGCATTATAGCTTCATGGAACCTGGCAAATTTGAATTAGGGAGTACTAAGTACAGTGTTGACTTAAGACAGTTTTGTTCAGGAGAATTTTTGGGAAAATATTTTTCCCCCAATGAAATATTGGTTTGGGGATCCAAGGCAAGTGCTCTTTTTGCCATTTAAATGTACAGTTATTACATTTTTGGATTCCTTATTGCAATTAATGGAAAATGATGAAGTTTTATAAAAATCGGCCCACCAAATTTATAGAACAAACTTAATTCTATAAGCCTATAGAAGACATGCTAGAGACTTTGAGACATTACTTTGTTTTGTGTGCTAGTGCTACACCCTTATATCTTAAAAACGAAGTTGTGGATTTCCATTTTTATTACATTTTTGGATTCCTTGTTGCAATTAATGGGGAATGGCAAAGTTTAATTAAAATCAATCAATCAAATTTTGAGGTCAAGTGCAATTTTGTAAGCCAATATAGAAGAGGCTCTGCTCCACCTCAATTAATTTAACAAAATGATGTATTAATCATTTTTTATTTGATTTGATTTTGTCTGTGAGGTGTTAGTTTTGTATGTAGATTAAATCTAACCATTATGGACTAAATTATTGCAAAATGCTGTCTGTACATCAGTCATGTGCAGCACATAAAATGAAGTTGGCTAGCTGGGAGCCAGTTATGTAATGGCATTGAAGTTTGAATTACTTCTGAGAAAATGAGAACTCAAACCAATTCAAACCTACACCTTAAATACCACTGTGCAAACTGTTATATTTCATTACACATTTTCCTAGAAGGCTAGTTATTTTGAAAGCTTTTAATATTTGTCAAAAACTGATATAAAATTAGTTTACTGATAATTTATAGTGGATGCCAAGTAATATAATTAAGTCTAACTTAATTTTATTTATAAAGTGATATTAATGATAAATTTCATTAATAATAATTGATATTACACATTATTTGCCATCTTTAATAACATATATTGTTTAATTAAATTTTAAAACAAGATCTAATATACTGTGTGTCAAAAGTAAGATAATGCTAAACAAAAGCATATATGAAGAAAGTAGTAATATTATTTGTTGATACATTAATTTGTATTGAAAGAGATGATAGACTTAACTGATTTTATTTTGATATGCTATATCAAAAGTTAGTAATTATACATTTCAGATATTCATTTTTATTCTGATCCCTTTCACAATTGAAATTTTGACATGTTTAAGCTGTAGATAATATTTTGAATCTTGCTGATGAAACAGGCTATTTTCAAGTAATATTCTAGTAAACCAATTTAATTTTATAGCACATTAGTTAATGCAAAAATAAAAATGTGTAAAAGTTAATAAATAAGAATGTTTATCTAAGTTTCATTGAACAAATACATGAAATACAAATTAAATTCGGCTAAAATAACAATTTTACTTTCTGAATGTCCAAATACGAAAGATACACTTCACAAACTGTCCAAATATTTCATATTATGTAAAATTTGCTATTTTTTATATCAAGACAATGCTGAACAAGGCTGCTTGCAAAAAGGGAGGCAAAGTAGTATATGTATATACACCTTATATATGTATATTCCTCTCAAAATTCAGTGGATAAATCTCACTGGATAAATATGGATTTTCTTCCTCCCTAAATTTAAATTTCTACTTGCTATGCAAGTGCTTGCTCCTTCTAAGAAAAAGAAAAACAAAGAATTTCTGCAGGTGGTCTTGTATCAGAGTATATTTTTTCAGTCTAATTCTTAATGTATAACTATCGTACAATTACATATTAAACATGCAATTCTGATACACATCACTGAATTCTTTGCATTTTTCAAAAATTACTTTACACTTGTTTAAAAAAAGAAAATAATAATAATTAGGAAAGTTGTATCTTTATTTAGGATTGTTGTGTTCTATGTTCGTTGAAAGAAACAAAATGCAGTATAAAATATAAATTTTATATATTATTTCTAGTCATTATAATCACTTACTACTGCCATATGCCATCAATTGCCTTTATAGATTTTCTAGATGTAATTGTTCTGCAAATAATTAAAAACAATAATTATTTTTTCACTAAATTATAGAATATTTCTTTTCTATGCAAAGAAAAATAGTTGTTGTAAATATAAAATTTTTCATCTTAAAACCATTTTGTTTATGCAAATTTAATGATTTGTAAATATGTAAATTAAATGTGATGTTAAAATGCAAACATAAATTTAATTGTATAAAAACCTATTTTCTTTTACTTCATTGTAAATTTAAACAGCTTTTGTTTAAATATATCAATCAATAAAAAGATTTACTGTTCCAATTTGTTTGTATTTATTTTAATTTTGATAGTGTTAAAACCAAAAAAAAAAGAGAGAGAGATTCAAATTATGATAATAAATGATGATAGATTTTATATTTTTAAACATATATTTTTAATGTAAAAAAATTATCTTTTCTTAGATAAGATCCTTGTTAAAATTTTAATCAGTAGTAAGTATCAACTTTATTCTCTGTTGTTTTGCTAATTAAAACCATAGTTTTTCCTTAATTAAATCCAGTATGCTGTTCATTCCTGTTTTGCATAGGCTCTACTTTTGAGTGTGGAATAACTGCAAATATCTTTTAAGTCATGCTATTCAAAATAATAATTTGTGGGCCAGCATTCGTCCAAGAAACATTGGCTACCAATCTGCATAAGGTTTCCAGGAAAGAAAGCATGATATGAAGAACCATGTTTTCAAAAAACATGGTATTGATAAATTCTGTAGTATTGCCAAGATAGACTGGATTCAGGATAGACTATTTTATATGCTTCTTGTAATTTTTCAAACAGTATATACTAATCACTTAATATATTTAATCTAACTCTATACAACTTTCTTAAATTGGTAATGGGTCCATATAAAGACAAATGGTTTTATAAAGGATATAATAAGGTGTTCCACAAAAGTATAGAACTGCTCAAAAAATTGGTCTTTTAAGGTCAGAACATGCACTAATAGACAGGTGCTGAAGTACATGTAAAAAAATCTATTTCTAACATATAAAAACATAATTTTAGGAAACTAATTTGTGGCTGACTGCAAAATAGCAAGGAAGTCAATTTACATACTGCCACATAAGTATAGAACCGCCATCTCTCTCGCAAGTTTGAAGTGTGAAAGCATTTTTTTTTTTTCATCATGCCTTGTGGTACCCATTTAACAGACTTTAAGAAAGAACAATTTGTAGCTTTGAGAAGCACTGATTTCATCAGGCAGTAGCAAACATGAAGCATTCGAAAAAGGTCATTCAGCATTATTTGTCAAATCCTGCAAATTATGGACGAAAGTGTAGAAGTGGATGCCCTTTAAAGCTTACCCTGCAAGACTGCAGATGAATTATTAATGCAGCTTCTAAATCCACAGTGTCAACATGTAAAATTTGGTATGATTTTGGTATTTAAATACATCACAACCATTCGAAGGGTTTTACAAGACAGCAACAACATTGTTCAGTCTCGAATGAGAAGTGCCCTTGCTCTTAAGTCTGAGCACAAAGCTGCCTGACTCAATTTTGCTAGGAAAAATATGGCCACTCAATAGAATAAGGAAAATTTTTCATTTAGACCTATCATGCTAGCACAAGAAATAACAATGTTTTTGTCATATAGATAATCTTTTCAGACAAAAAAAAAAATTTAATTTGGATGGGCCAGATGGTTTAGTGTTCTACTGGCATGACTTACAAAAAAAGCCCAAGTAATTTTCACAAAAGAACTTCGGTGGTGGGAGAGTTATGGTTTGGGGTCCTTTTTCTGCATTGAGAAAATTGGATTTGGCATTCATTACCTGTCGCATGAACAGTGCTGACTATCAACAAGTTTTGGAGAACAAATTGCTGTCATACAAACATAGATTCAGAAGAATTCCTCTTATTTTTCAACAGGACAACATCCATCCATGTACACAAGATACAAAACAGTAGTTTGATTGCAACCCTATAGAAAACTTGAGGGATCTTGGTTGACCGAATATATAACCAAAATCATCAGTATGCCAATGTTCAATACTTAAAATAAGCAATTGTAACTGCTTGGAACTCCCTTGAGACATCAATCATCAAAAACCTAGTTGATAGCATGCCAAATTGCATTTTTGATGTTATCAGTAAAGGAGGTGTGCAAATAAATTACTAAATTAAACAGTGGCGTGCCGTCATTGGAAGCGATGGAAGCGCCGCTTCCACCTTCCAATGACCTTCCCTTGTATTTTATATAATATAAATTTTCATATTTTAACGTACTTTGAATTAATTAAAATTAATATTTTATTATAACTGCATTATGTATCTTTTACACATTTCTATACTACATGTGAAAAAAACGATAAAATTGCTATTGTATATTCGAATAATTCGGTGGCGGAAGGAATGTCGAAAACGGGTCAGTTTCCAATCAGCCAGATTATATAGGCATTAGCGCATGCGCTTTACAGAGCACCAACGTCACGGTTTAGCTGGTAGAAGCGACACACGCGTAAAGAGTCCGACTTTAACAGCCCACAACCGCTCCGGGATATAGCCGCCTGCTAGATATTCGGCCACCCTCGCCCGATTATGTGAATCATGAGCAGACTAGATCAACGGCGGGCAACCCGCGGGCCAGCTACGGCTGGCAAAAAGTTTCTATCCGGCCCGCGAGATCTTTAATAGATTATTAAATTGGAAAAATAACTAATTAATAGTTATTTTTCCAATTCTTTGTAATTTTCGAAAACGATAAAAAAAATAAATGTAGTAATTAACTTTTTATTTATTTATTTATTTCATATTTGCAGACTAAAAAAATTACGAGTCACAAGAAAGCGTCAATTAACTACTACGGCCCGCGGAAAAAAACGTAAAATTTATTCTGGCCCATGTTATAAAAAAGGTTGCCCACCCTAGACTAGATTTATAACTTAGCTCAACCGATATGAATTTACAGGCATGTTTTTATGATAGTTCTGTATAGTTGACGGGAGTTTAAAAAAATCCATTAAAATATTTGATATATTTATTCTGCGTTTATTCCGCTCTCCCATCTTATATTACTTACGGATTTCGATGTTAAACCGGTGATATTACGATTTAGCACGTCCCATCTGTAAGAGGATGCAGAAAAAACGTGTACAAATCTAGTACAGTGATAAAAAATTAACTGTTACTTTGGTGGCATCATTTACAACCAAATTTAATGAATGAGACTTACAATGGCACAAAAAAAGCTCTAGAATTTATTTTCCTTAAATTTACGATTTATGTATCGGTTATCGGTTGTCATAAAAATTTCTTTCCACTTCTTTCCCAAGACTACAGATATTCGAGTACAAAGTAACCGGTTTCGACTTATTTCTACTTAAGAAGTAGTTAAATAATTAAGCGATTAGGGAATTAGAAACATAAATAAAACCCCGATGAAAGAGCCGAAATTTTACTTAAACAGAAGCTTAACCGAACCAATCTCTTGCCGAGTACGGCGGGGTATGATCTCTTCAGAATATTAGATGTAAGAAAGAGAAATTTCTCCAGTTCAACGAGAGTGACCGAAAAGATGTAAATTTTGGAAATTTCCGCGAACACTCGATCCTAAAACGAATTAGTTAGAAAACGAACGACGGACAATCTGTTAAGTTTAACATATTTAGATTTTTACAGCTATGGTGAGAAACGTTTAAAATCTACAACAACCCCGTCGCGTCCTTTGATATATACTAGTGACGCGACAAAAGAGGCATTTGACATCGACCGGTATCGGCACCCTCGGGATTTGGCACGGACACACCTACCTGGACCGTCTTTGATTCCATTCATTAGTCACTGGTAAAGAGCTATTTCACTAAGTGGATTGTTTTAAGATTTAAAAAGTAAAGAATATTTTGTTACTTTTATGTACGTTTCTTCACAAAGTTATATTTAATTATAAGTTTCATTAAAAGTATATTCATACAATTGAAGAATTTTTTGTACTAGGTAGGTATATTCATCACATATTTTGTTTTACCAAGTAAGTTTTTCTGATAATTTTAATTTTAGCCCTTATATCGTGGCTAGTGATTCAAAAATTTATTTTAAAAAAGTTTTGGCTCAAGACCGTATAGTGAAAAAGAAAACATTATTAAAAGAGAAAGACCGATGCCTAAATTAAATATAAATACGTCGACAAAAAAATTTCGACATTTTGACGATAAAATTTATGACGAATGACAATTCTTTCGTAAAATTGAAGCAATTTGGAAATCAAAGCGGAATAGAATTTAACATTGGTAAACAATATAAAATAAATATTGAAAATTATAACAAGATAATTACGATTAATAGATATATCTAAATTAATAGATGTTATATGTTTTTTCTCAAAGCGAGAATTGACATTTAGGGGCCATAGGGAATTTATTGAATCTAATAACGGAGGTAATTATATTGAAGTTTCTTATTTATTAAGTACTTCGGATAATCCATTAAAAATACATTTAAAGAAGTATACGGTTTTTACTGGCTTATCGAACAAACGAATACGAACGTGCCCTGACGCGCAATTAATTGATTGCCCCTGAAAGTCGGCTTCTTACAGAAACACAGCTTCCCTATCATCGAATGTCACGGCACGCCACTGATATACAATAAATTAAATTTGGTTAAGATATTCGAAAATTAATTTTATGCAATTGTATTTGTTATCTTACCCTAATGGCATTTGGCATCTCACTCGGATACTTGGGGTGAGATGCCTAAAATGCCAGACAGTAAAAAAGTCATCATTGCAAACACAATATACAATTATTTTTCATATACTCCAAAGTTTTATTTGAAAAACATGCTCAAGAATATATTTTCGTTAGAGGCCTCCAAAACCCAAATTATCGCTATAATATCCTTCATAAGCAAAATGTTAGGCACTTTCTCCCGAATCACTACACATAACTTTATTTATTTCCCCCAAACATATTTATGTAGCTAAAATTAGTTTTAACTAATGTTAAAAGTTAAAACTAGTTTTATCTAAAATCAAAACATGTATAGCAGTAAATTAACTAGACAAAACGGGTTTTATCTAGTTAAAACTAGAATTTACTGCTAGTCAAAAAATGAATTTGAGTTAAAACTAGTTTTAACTAGAAAAAACTGGTTTTAATAAAGACATCCAGTATAAACTAGTTTCAACTAGTTAAAACGCTTCTAACTAAAAACGGGTTTTGACTGTAACATATAGATGAGGCTATGGTAGACGTCACGTTTTTTTTTTTTTTAACTCTTTCCGCCCTGTGGGCACTAAGAGGGCCTCTTTTAGTAGGCCCATTATGGGTTCGGCCAGGCCCACAATGGGGCGACCGGGTGGTGAGGGACGGGGCCCGACATATCCGAACGGACCACCCCCCGAAAAATTCCTGGGGATTATTCGACCCGTTCGGATTCGATCCCGGGTCCCCCAGAGCGGTAGGCTGCCACCTTGACCGCTCGGCCATCCGGCCAGCTAGACGTCACGTTGATGTGCAAATGGAAAAAGCTGAAGATATTCAAGATACAGTAGTATTATCAGCGAGTAGCCCGTTTAAAAATTTCTTCATGGAAAATCAGAATCCAATTATCTTTATGCCAGAGACCAAATGTTCAGATTTGAAAATATCTCAGATTTTATTTATAATGGGAAAATTAGCATTTCTCATACTCGTCTTGCTACGGTACGTAAACTTCGAAAGAGCTAAAGATCAGAGGATTAGAAAATGTTGAAGAGGAGAACGAATAGATTGAAACAGCGGTCGGCAACCGGTGGTCCGTGGACCATTGATGGTCCGCGAAAAAATTTGGGTGGACATTGATCAACTGAAGAAATTTGGACATTGATCAACTGAAGGTTACGCGAAGTATTACGAAAAAAATGCGAAATGCTTAGTTGCTTTTTTCGCTCATTGGGGGGTTTTTTAATCTAATCTTAAACCAAATACGAAGCGACTGTTATAAATAACTAGCTGACCCGGCCACGCGTTGTTGTGGCTCAAAATGTATCTATTATAAATGTATAACACTTCCCCCGTGGGGGGAATTTCAAAAAATCCCTTCTTAGTGTACATTCTCTTGACGTACCCTATTAAAACGCAATCAAAAACGCATCTAAAATAGTATAATAAAAGCCAAGTTCTTCACAGTAAGCCTTAATCCCGTCACTTTTCCCGCTGGGGAATATCGAAAAATCCCTTTTTAGTGTATATTCTGTTGACGTAACCTATTAAAAAGCAATTAAAAATGAAAAAAACCGCACGTAAAATAGTATAATAGAAGCCGAGTTCTTCACGGTAAGCCTTAATCCCGTCCATCTCCCCCCACTGGGGGGAATTTCGACATGTATATTATATAAAAACACGTGCATATTCGAATGCAACGTTGTGTCAAAATTTCAAAGGAATCGGTAGGAACAAACGAACGTTATATTTTATTTATATAGATAGATAGAAAATGATCTGCTTCAGTCCATTCTCACAGAAAAGCAAACTTAGGTCGTCGGAAGTTAGCGCCATCTGTTGGACATAAAAGCCTTAATTCATATATAAATATATTTTTGAAAGGGGGGAAATGGTGTAGGGGTATGAAAAATAGATAGTAGCCGATTCTCAGACCTACTGAATATGCATATAAAATTTGGTAAAAATCGGTAAAGCCGTTTCGGAGGAGTACGGTAACTAACATTGTGACACGAGAATTTTATATATAAGATGAACAATAATATTGTGAGTGCGATTGTCGTCCTTCGTGGAAAAGCGCTAAGAATCCATAAACTTATTTCAAACAAGCAGCAATGAACTTTAAGCTTGCATTAATTTGTTATAATTAAACAAGCAAGTTTCATATTAATATAATAAAATTCAACTTTTATGATCATTATACTACAGATTTTGTATCGTTAAAAAAATAAATTCATGATAGTGGTCCGCGGGATTAAAAATTGTGAATTAAGTGGTCCGTGAGCTCAGAAAGGTTGCAGACCGTTGGATTGAAAGATAGGTTTTACCAGGGCTATGGAGTCGGTAAAAAAAAAAAAAAAAACACTTGATTTCGACTTCGACTCTGACTCCTGATAATTTTAGTAGGCCGACTCCAACTCCCGACTCCGGCAAAATTAAATACCAAGTGATTTTTTTGGGGGAGGACAGAGGCGCTCATAGGGGTTTACCCCAAGGTCCTAGAATTCTAAGACCTTGGGTTTACCCTACTCTGAACTTTGATAGGAGCCCCGGGCATTTACCCAAATACTTTTATAGTTAGTATTTTTAATATTTAACTTATATTAATATTTATTTGTATAAAAAAATTAATTTTTAACAAATATTTAATAAAAGGAAAAGGAGAGCAATAAAATTCTACATCTACATATATCTTTATTCTACAGCTTTTTCACTTCAATTTCACCTTTCCAGAAAAGTTAGTACAACTAAAAAGTCTCAGGCCGGATGGCCGAGCGGTAAAGGTGGCAGCCTACCGCTCTGGGGGACCCGGGATCGAATCCGAACGGGTCGAATAATCCCCAGGAATTTTTCGGGGGGTGGTCCGTTCGGATATGTCGGGCCCCGTCCCTCACCACCCGGTCGCCCCATTGTGGGCCTGGCCGAACCCATAATGGGCCTACTAAAAGAGGCCCTCTTAGTGCCCACAGGGCGGAAAGAGTTAAAAAAAAAAAAAAAAAAAAACTAAAAAGTCTGAAATCTAGCTACTTCAGCCCCTTGTCCAGAAAAGAAAAATATATACTCTGATCAATTAGTCTGGCTCATTCAGAAAAATAGAGTACTTATTTAGAAGGGGGAAAATAAAGGAATGAATCAATAATATTCAAATTCAGTTGCGTCAAAATGATTTAACTACAAAATACAAATACTACAAAACAACTATTGATACATATTTAATAAATTAAATTATTGCATTTTGTATTTAAAATAAATGAATTATAACAAAAAACAAAAACATTTTAAAAAATTAATAAGTATAAAATAAATTTTCTTTTATTTAAATAAAAAAAACTAAATTAAATTTTAAAATGCCGGAGTCGGAGTCAACACATTTTTCCCGACTCCGACTCCTTTGGCCAGAAATTCCTCCCGACAGCCGTGGATTCTACATCTAACTCGTAACACCAGTGCTCCAGGTTCTACACGAAAATCCTCATCGATTTCATCACATTTAATTTAATTAATAATGAAAGTAACATTTAGACTAAATATTATTTTCAACGCAGAAAGTTATCACTATTAATATTAAAAATTTAGAAAAATAAAGACAAAATATCGCTTTATAATAGATAATTTAATGTTAACAAGGCTAAAACATACGTAGAACTGTATAATTCAGAAAATAAATAAATATCGAAAATAGAATTTCGACCACCAGAGTGTGTTCAGTCGTGGAGAAAAATTTTAAGATCTAAATAAACAGCTGGATAGTGATTTCAAAATATTTTTATTTACGCCATTTTCAATACATTTTAATGTTCGGTTTATGATAAAAATATATTTGTAATGGATTTAGATAATAGTTCAGACGATTGGAAATGGAAGAATTCGGTAGGGAATAAAGAAAGATGGTTAGGTAAGAGTTTGTATATTTCACGTCATGTGCTTGAATCTTAAATAACATGATTGCATTCAGTTTTGTATTACGTGTGTCACAGTACATCTTATAACTAAATTTTCTTCAGTATCACATAAAATATCGTTATTCGTTCTGTTAAAATTACGTGCGTTTTAGCCGGAGCTTCAGCTACCAGACCTTTTGATTAGCGGAGGGATGGGCGCATTTTTCTACGTAAGGGCCACATTTAAAACTTTTGAACTGATGTGAGTCTGTTAGCCGGTTTTAACTGGTAAGATTCTAGCTCTGAATGAGGGGGCAGGAATCCCCCCAAGTTGTAGACCACTCTTACTTTAGCTCATGAAATAAATGTGATGCCATTCATATGTGAAACTTTGAGCAGAATCCAAAATATCAATGCAAATGTATCTTTAAATAATTGTTATACTATATTATTTAGCAATCATCAACTTTTATATTCAAAATAAATAATAATAAATTAAATGTTTCGTGCCGTGAATTCTATATGTAAGTTTAACAGAATGCAGATTTTATTAAAATAATTAAATCAATCAATCAGAAGTAATTATAAGACAGTTTTCAAATTGCACATAATTTCAAGTTTGATCAAAGAGCGATCATTCATTTGTAATGGTTTTATAGTTAAAAGTATGTTTATATTGTTATTAGAATTGCTATACTTTATATTTTTAGACTTGTAGAAACACTTATATAAATAGAAATGTAGAATTTTTAGATTAATTTCAGAAATGTTATTTATTGAGTAGAATGTAGAAAAAAGTAATTATTTTCTGAAAATTGTTTGAATATTAAAAATCCATTGGCAGAAATTTTTGAAATATCTCTGCATCTCTTAATATAAATTTGAATGTGATCATTCTTGTTTAGTTGTTATTTTCTATTCGCTTGTTATTAAGTGAGAACGCGCAGAAATTAATTCTTAATTTTAGCAGCATTTATGTTTGTGATATTATATGATGTATTTCCCAATAAATTCTAAATAATAGAAATATTTTATTATTTAGATAAAAGTTCAATGTAAATTATTTTTCAAAACTTTTACATATAACTTTGTAATTTTTTACAGACATTTTGACAAAGAAAAATTTGGTTCATGTTACCCTTGGTGCCAAGATGGTGGGCAAGGTGCCCACCATCTTGGCACCAAGGGTAACAAGGGTCTCTGATTCCAGCAAGGAAACAGTGGGATGCACGTTCTAACCTATTCTAATAATTTGGTTGCTAATAATTATGGTAATTTATTAGAATAGGTTAGGTTAGAATGTGCGTTCCACTGTTTCCTTGCTAAAATCAGACGAGCCGTCATCTTGGCACCAAGGGTAACATTAACCCAAAATTTTACATGCATTACATACAAATAAGCAATGTTTATACATCAAATTGTAGACATGCTTTAGAAAAAGAAATGTTTGTATAGAACAGGGGTGGCCAACTTTTGTGTAGGTGAGATCTACTTTTTATCTTAAAAATATATCGCGATCGACTTGCTGTCATAGGCATAGTCTAAATGGGGAGGGGAAGGTGTGAAATACATACTATGTTTATACACTGTGTTTCAGTACAAGGTGCACTCTTTTGCTAATCTATCAATAGTTCGCGGGAGTGCACCTTGTACTAAAACACCCTGTATATCTACCTACGTAAAAACAACATAATTATTTAACGGGCCAAAAATCTCACATCCAGGGGAATTAAAACATCAATTATTAACAATATTTATTAATTCAAAATAGCTACAGATAAAGACAGATTTAGAATTTATTTTATTATCTTAACATTAATGGGAGGATTGAGTTTGCACGTCTCTAATCAAGTAGTCATAATTAGGTGTATATCCTGACAAAGATAATAATAATGAGTCTTCAATACGGGAATCAGTCAAAACAGAACGTTGTTTAGTCTTCGTTAACTTTAAGTATGAAAATGCCGATTCACACAGGTATGTAGATCTGAAACAAGAATAAATATATTCGTTACATTTGGTGATACTGGGCTGTCTTTCTCGGTTGACGCATTTCCAAAAATCTTCAAATTTTCTGGCTTGTAAGGTTAAGTCAGTTTGTAAAATTATAATTTCTTTTTCTAATGCCTTTTGCTCATACGAAATATGTCTGAAATTTTTGGCTAATACGTTTCACACAAATCCTTCTTAAAAGGAAAAGATATAAATTCCACAATTTCCTTTTTCAAGAAAAGAAGCTCCCGTATGACAGTACCAAATATTCAAGCTAAATGGCTTTGTTTTTCTGAGTCGAGTCATAACTGCATGCATACTGTTGCGTTCGATTACAAGTGTAACACATTAAGTGAAGACATAGCGAGCGATTGACCAAAACTGGCTTCGCGATCGACTTGTTGGCCACCCCTGGTATAGAATATATAATAAAAATTTGTAATTTTTGTAGTACAATATTAACTGTGTATATAATTATATTATTATTTAAAGTGCTTAGAATTCCATAAACATCTTATTAGAATAATTAGCATTTTTAATAATGCATTTTATTTTTAGTTATGTGTGCAATGAAGAACATGTGTAATGCAAAATCATATTTTAATGTATACAAAAATTTATGATCTATAAGTATTAGTCATTATTGATGAACTAATGGATCTTTTTACATTAACAATAATTGATAAACTATAACAATATCAGATTGTAAACAGTTTATCAAGAAGAAAGTAACACTTAAAATTTATTCCTAGTAACATTAGTTTAATATAAAATTTACTTGAGTTTTTGCTTGTTCCTTGTGAATGTTTCTTAGGCAGTCACTTAAAAATAGAACAGAACTTTTTCAAACAAATTTAGATTACAAATATTTATTTTAAATTAAATGAATCCTATTAATTCCATGATTTTGTTTTGACTGAAAATTTATTGTATTAAAGTAAATAGCAGTTTTTTTTTATGTGAGTAAGTTCAAGTGCAGGGGTAAAAAAATTTTTTCAAATAATTTAGTTTTCCATTTGTGGTGTTGCATGACTTCTGCTTCAAGATCTGAGTAGTTATTTAGGGGCCATATTCTTGTTTAAATGGTTATGTTAGATGGAATTTTGTACTAGTCTGTGGTGTTGGAACAGATTACCCCAAATACACATATTTCAATGTATGTTAGAAAGAACAGATGCTGTAATAAATGAGATTCTAGAACCAATTATGTTCATTTTAGCATACCATACTCTATTGGGGGATTTTCTCATCTCTAGGTAGATGTATTCATCTCTGTAATGCAGTCTGGTACAACTGTATAGATACTAATTACCAAATAGCACACAATAATTAAGATTTTTGATTTTAATTTGATCTATGTTCATGTGCAGCAATGGTTCTCATACTTTTTGGTGAGATATCACCCTTCTTTTGTAAAGAATTCTTGTGCTTACACACTTTGTAAAAGCATACTGATCTAAAGCTTTCTTAGGATATAAGTTTAATGAATTCAATAACAATTATGTTACATTGTTTAATATAAGCACCTATTTCCAGCTTCTCCAAAGTCACACAAGCCAAAGTGACCAGACACAAGCCAAATCATGATCACAAGATGCAGTTTTTGACCTTCATCACGATGCTTTTGATGTCAATGTTATTGCCATTTCTTAAAAATGCAGATATACTACACCAATGATTTTCATTCCAGTTTGAAAAATTACTTTCTATTATGGTTGACATTTTGTATATAGTATGGCAATGTTGAACAATTAGTTAAGACTATTCATATACACATTGGAAATCAGAAGTTAATAGGATTGGAATAGTTTTTATTAAAAATTTGTAGTTTTATAAAATAGTTTTCATTTTTAATTGTTTTAATAATGGAAATAATGGATACACAATACATTTTCATTTAATAATGAATGGAAATAACTGAATTAAAACTAACCACACCGTGATAGAATTTCAATATTGATTACTGTAATCAGTTTTTAGTTTTAAAATTAAAAATAAAGTGTTTTTATTGAAATTCAAACAGATAAGTTGTTATTAAATTTGTAAAGTTCTGTTTGTATTCAGCTCTTGGATTCAGTTTGGAAGCTAGGTCAGCCTGTTATATTCAGTGGCTTTAATTGTTTTACCAACTGTAACCAGTGTCAAAAAGTAAGCATTGATTCTTTCCTTAAGCCATTGAAGAAATGTACATACTGTACATCCTCATGCATATTTCTACAGTTTCTTTGTTACAGTTTCTTTCTTTCTTCAAGCAACTGTTTCTCAATAAAGTGGGTGTACATATAAATAACATAGAAGTTTATTTATTTATTTATTACATTTTAAACATAAAATATTAGGGGAAAATTTGGCTTTTGTCATTTAATGATATAACTATTTATTTTTAGTAAAGTTTGCTTAATACAAAGTACCAATTGTTAAATCCCTTCAACTTTGTATTATTGACTGTATTTTATTTTAATAAAACTAAGATTTTTCTACAGTTTTTAATAGTACACAATTGTATTTTGAATAAAAAATTAAAAAGTAATAACACACAGAGATACTGCTAAATGAAAAAAATCCAGCAATGAGTTTTTAACTTTTCCAGCAACATTTGGTGGTGTCATCAGTTATGATATTTTATTGAAAGCTTTTTATATTTTTAATTATTATAAAATGGCAAAAAACTTAATTTTGAGGGTAGGGATGTATTTTATAAAAGATTGTAAGTGCTAAAATCATCATTAAGTCCAACCTTACTCAAGATATGACACATGACCGCTCCTTTATCTCCCTACCCATTGATCTTTAACCATCAAAATTTAAGTGTCAGTTTCCTAATATGCAAATCTCCTGCAGAATTTCAAAATTTTCAACAAAAAGCACAGGAGTTATTACGTTTCATAGAGGGTGAACAAAATCATGCTCCACACACACTAACATCCATGTATACAGAAAAAAAAACCTCAAATTTTTTTGCATTTCTCAACATTTCAAGGTCTTAAGTCCAAAAATGTGAAAATCTTGGGGGGTCATTTTTTGATTGATTGCCAGTCTTTCCTTCTGTTATATATAACAGAGCTGGGAAAGTAATAAAATTTTGATGGACTACAATGTGGTCATAATCATAATTAAAACTTAATGTTAATTAATGTTTTAATTATGATTATGAACAGTTTTGTGCTTTGGGGATGGACAGACTAAGTTGAGAATTGATATAATACCATATGTTATCATTCTTATCATTATTTCTAGAATATGGTTATAAATAATAAAAGTATTATTCTGTTTTTTTTATAGGTATTGTTTCTTTACATTTTTGTATGAAATCTGATGGAAATGCTAAATATAGTTTTTCTGCCTCTCATAAAGAAATGAACTGAGAAATTATAGTGATAAATTAATGATTACTTATTAACAGATTAGCTGATGAAACAATGGAAAATACACTGCTTTACTCAAATTTTTCTCTCATTTTGGAAACAAAATCATATAAAACTTTTATAACTTTCAAATCAGAAAAATGACAATAAGAAATGATATGGGCTATGATAAAGATATAATGGTTTACTGGTGACTCAATATAATGTGGTCCTTAGGGTCTAAAAAAGCTTGACTAAAACCATATTGTAAGAAGGAGCCCTTCATGTAATGTATGCAAACAATTCTTGCTGCATAGCAGCCATTGTTTATTGTTGTTAATTAACTGTTTATTCTACTCATACACCTCCCATTATCCATTTTGTTCTGGTTTTGATAAATTGAGGTTGGTCTGCATTATACTGAGTCACCAATATATAAATATCACTTGAATTAGCTTAAAACACCACCATAATTATTAAATAGTACTCTCTGTTGTTTTTTCTGAAAAAATTATTGCTGATATGTGTGTATAATGACTAAAAATGAAGTTATGTTTAAGAAAAATATGGCAATAACAAAAAAACAATGTTTACCATAATACTAATAATTATTTTTTTGTGATTGTAGTGATAATTACAAAAACCTTTAATCATCAATAAAGAAAGAACTTTAAATTATTATACTTAATTTTTAGACAAATGTTTTCAGTCTTCTAGTAAGATCATCTTCAGGTTTCATTAACATTTCAAAATTGGAATGTAAAAAAGAATGCTGATGTATTACAAAAAAAAAAGAGAAAAAATTGTATTTTGTGAATCAACATTTAAAACACCTTGAGGTCAACTTCCTTATGGAATTTTTTTTCACAAGGAAGTTGAATTTAAGTCCTAGTTCTATGATAGTCCTAGCTCCTATGAAGTCCTAGCTCTAGTTAGAGCTAGCACAAGTTTTTTGTACAATTTAGATGGCATAGCTTCCATATAACTATGTTTTATTTCTAAACTAGATTGGATATGTATAAACAATAATCACACCTTAAAAACCTTTAATCACCAAACTTTCACATATGTAATTTTTAGACAAATGTTTTTGAACTGATAATAAGATCATCTTCAAGTCTCTTTAATGTTCAAAAATTGAAATGTAAAAAAGAACAATGACACATTACAAAAAGGAGAAGAAAAATTGAAGATGATCTTACCAGCAGATTGAATACATCTGTCTAAAAATTATGTATATTAAAGTTCTTTAATGGTGATTAAAGCTTTTTAAAGTACAAGGTGTGTCCGAAAAGTTTAGTGAATAGTCTCATAAAATAAAGGAAACAAGAGATACAAACAAAATACCTTTACTGGCATTCAAAGTAATCGCCATTAGTGACAACACACATTTGACATCGGTTGTACAGCTGCTGGAAGCTGTGAGCAAGCACTTCTTTTGGTATCGCACGAAGCACTGTTGTCACACGTTGAATCTGCACAATGTCGAAAAATCGTAGGCCTTTTAGGACTCCTTTGAGGTGGGGAAACAAGAAGAAATCTGCAGGTGCCAGATCTGGAGAATATGGAGACTGTTGAAGAACTGTCAGCTGGCGTGTAGCGAGGAAGTGCCATATGCAGCTCGCAGTGTGCGGATGGGCATTGTCGCGGAGCAGAGTCCACTGTCCACTCTGGTACAACTGTGGCCAAAGTCACCGGATGCATTTCAGCAGCCATTTCAAAACTCTCTTGTAGAATTCTGCGTTGATGGTTGTATCGTCAGGTAAAAATTCATGATGGATGAAGCCCTTACTGTCGAAAAAGGTAATCAACATTGTCTTAATCCTGGATTTGGTAAGACGACATTTTTTGGGAGGGGAGATGACCATGAACACCATTCTATGGACTGTCGCTTGGTCTCTGGATCATACTGGTAGCACCACAACTCATCTCCTGTAATGATTGTTTCCAAGAACTGAGGATTCTGGTCACATGCATTGATGAAATCTCCAGAGGTTTCCATCTGGTGTTGCTTTTCCTCGTCTGACGGCATGTGCGGTACAAACCGGGCACAAATCTTACGCTTTTGCAAATGTTTGTGAACAATGGTGCTCACACTGTCCTTGTTTATCTTCAAATCTTCTGCTATCATTCTCAAAGACAGGCACCAATCATCTGCAAGCATCTGTCGCACTCATTCAATGTTGTCTGGAGTTGTGCTTGTTGACGGTCGACCAGAATACGGCTCATCATCGACATCTTCCTTTCCGTCTCTGAAGCGTTTAAACCATTCAAAAACACACTTTTTACCCACTGCTTCCACACCATACACTTTCATTAACATTTCACGTGTCTTCGTGACTGTTTTGCCTAATTTGAAGCAAAACTTGATGTTCACGTGTTGCTCCATTTTGCAGTGACACTTCTTCTCACACTGACTGCGTTGCATTGTTTGTCGCGCACACTTCCGTTTAACTGTCGTGATTTTGATGCTAGGGGGCACTAGTTGGCAAGTCTCTTGCTACATCTGCATGAGCGCAACATCCTAACCAGCACGATTATTCAACTGTGGGACCATTCACCGAACTTTTCAGAGGCACCTTGTATGTAATTATTGTTTATGCATATCCAGTCTAGTATAGAAGTTGAACATAGTTTCAATTTTAACATTTAAAGAAATTCTCAATGGAAAATGCTATATAAATGTATACATTTATACACTATAGTGTTTTCCAAATTTTTGTGTATCTTCAACTGCAGTTTCTTTCCTATTTCTTCTTTTGGATTTATTTTCAGTTGCTAAATTGTGCCCTTTTAATAAACATATTTTTACCATTTACTTTCAAAATATTATTATCAGTGCTTCTCTGTACCTCATTTCTTGACAAGAATACAGAGAAGTCAGATCATTACCAGACAAGAAGGGGACTTAAAGTCTCCACCCTATTTGCTTTTCTGTCTACAGCATTTGTTGTGATGATAGTGACCAGTTCATTTCATTCATTTTTATTGTGCCAGTAACTATGCCTGAATATGGAATTTTTCTTACTGATCACCTACTGATATTATGTATTGGCTATTGATATATTTTATGTCATCTGCCAGTATAGCAAAACAGCATATTCCAACTGAAAATTAGCCCTCATTATAATTAAAAAATCTTTAAATTATTCATTTTTTAATTGCTTTAATATGTCCTTTTAATATCAAAATCAATAAAATCACAATTTTCACTAATTGTATTCTTATTTACTTATTCCACTTAATATTATTTGTCTGTACAGGTTAGTCTTAAAAGATCTATTTGTAACATTTTATAGATAATATAATTATTTTCTCTGAGGAAAGAAATCTCCTATTTTTATTTTTATTTTATTTCAGTTGTTTCAAAATATAGAATATATAATGGAATCAAAACTTAAATTTTATTCTAAGAACAGTACAATTCAGAATTGCTTTAGGAGATTGATTTATTGTAAGAAATGCAAAAATTTAAAGGAAAGTAATAGACATTACTAGATTTTAGGAAACTTGATGTTAAGTTAGTAAATCTGAATAACACAGTGCTATGCACTTGCAAATGGAATGCATTGAACTTTTCTCAACAGTAACATTTTGCTTAGAAAAAATTTTAAATTGATACAAATATTTACATAAATAGTATAATTCTGTTACAGTGCTGTTTAGAAAGTAAATTTTCAATTTCTATAAAGCAGATAATTAATAAAATAATTTCATATAAATAGCAGTGTTGAAAAACATCTGTGATTACATAGAAAATATTTCTGTCTTTACATAAAAGTAGACTTATGTAAATGAACTCGTCTAGATTAACTTTTAACTATGTTAAAAAACTTAAGGAACCTTATATGAATTTCACAATGGAAATTTATTATAGAATTCAAATTATGAAATTTTTATGCATATGTTATACAGCAAGTCCTCACTTAACTTTGTTTTGTTATAACATCATTGAGGAAAGATACAAGTACAGTACATCTGTAATCATTTACAATTATTGTTGAATTTTCTTCATAAACAGTAAAATTGATTCTATTCAGTATTTAATGAGATTATGATGATGAAATTGTTAAATTTTGTAAAAGATTATTGCTTTGCATATTGTAAGTTTAATTTAGAACAATATGTAATTTTAATTAATATTAATACAACAATCACAGAACTGACTTCCAGTGCATATAATACAAAACACAAACACTGCACAAACATTTTCCAACTCCTCCTGAGTTCCTCATCAGATGGAAAACATTTGTACAGTGTTCATTTTTTGTATTATATGCACCGCAAGTTGGCTCTGTGGTTGTTGTTACATATATCCTGGTGTGGTGTGGTATATATATTAATATTAATACTTGATGAGGATTTCTTTAACTCATTAGAATCAGGAAAACCATTTTAATGTAGGTCTAGGCCAAAAAATATTTTTCTTTATATTTGAAGTCTTATATAAGTTGTTCTAACACTTACTTAACAAACTATTAATATATCTAATATAATAGTTTAAATGCATACATATATAATAAATATCTCTTATATTTCAATATATATATATAGCAACCATACATGAGTAATAATCGAAATAAACCAAGACTTTTCTGAAAAAAAGCTTAATTTGTTTTTAAAATATCTATTTTTTCAATTCTTGTATAGAAATGCACTTATATCAGCACTTATAAAATAGTGAGATATCTTTATAAAAACATTTATATATTTATCTCAATCATATACAGGATTTGAAAGTAATAGAAGTAATCTGTTAGTTTAGTCCGAGAAAAAGGAGAAGAGAGAGGAGTGGAGTTACAATTGGAATACAAATTATAGTCAGAAGTATTGATTAGTTAGTGGTAGGAAAACTGAGAAGATCCAAAGTCTTATGAGTGGCTGAAGTTCACATCTCAAATATTGCCATTGTTAACAATAGCTAAGAATGTTTTTTTATTTTTAAATTAAAAGAAATATAAGTTATAGAAAGATGAAAAATATAGGGAGTTACAAAAAGCAGTTACTAACAATGAAATAAACAAAGATGCAAGTTGAAATAAAAATTATTCAAATTACATCTTAAATTATTTGAGTTATATTGCTTATCCAGAAAATATTTTAGGTATCAAACAGATAGAAATCATTAGAAATGAAGTATAGAATGTGCAAAGGATCTTTATTTAACTGCACAACACCAGAATGTAAATGAAACTTATGATTCATGAACCAATTACTTGGTGTGAATAATGTTTAAGTGACGAACGTTATTCACACCAGGTAATTGGTTGTACCAATTTGTAACAACTCTTGATTCTTTCTTTTAATTTCAAATTGTCAACTCATTTCATAGAAAACCAAATTAACAAGTTTTTAAGATTTCGTGGCTTATCGCATCAAAAAAAGATGTGACAAACCATTTCAACTACCATAATTTTGTATGGAAAACCCATGGGTTAAATGTATTTAAAAGACAGTTTGAAAATAGATGCAGGTTAAATGCCAATTTTAATTTGCAATTATGACTCAGTAAACAATTTTTCCTTTGTTTAAAGTCATTAAAAGTGTCTAGAAAATGTGAAACATTTTTTTGCACTCCAGAAATATGTTGCATGTAGTTTTTTCCCCAAAACCACCAAAGACATGTATAAACTTTTTGTTTTTTAGTTCTCTTCTATTCATTTTCTATGTGTCAATCACACCTTTATTATTATTATTATGTTGGGTTAAGTGAGATATACTCGGTTAACACCAGTGGCTGTGTACTATGCCATACCAGAGTCAAGGCATAGCAACCAAAACAAAACTAAAGTGTGTCAGTGTCTGTATTCAGGAATTTCCTCACAATATGACATGTATTCAATATAGTGGCCTTCTGTAGTGTGATGTATGTGTTTCTATTCAATTGTAATGTGCCCAAGCTTTTGTGTAGTGTGTGTGGTATCACACCTGTAGAGAGAGACGACAGGTACAATAAGCACCCTATCCATCTTCCACAGATGCCTTATTCCCTGGGCAAGTTCTGTGTACTTGCTGACTTTTTCAGTGCATGTGTTTTGTACAATGTAAGTGTTTGGAATGGATATATCTATAATGTATGTGATTTTATTGTGTTTGTCAATGAGTGTGATGTCTGATCTGTTGTGGTAAATTGTTTTATCTGTGATTATGGCTCTGTCATTGCCATAATCACAGATTTTGTGCATGTTTTCCAATACTGTCTGTGGAATGTATTTGTAGTATGGTTTGTGGATGTCTACTAATTTGTGTTTTTTTGCAAGCTCTTGATGTATTATATTTGCTACTTGATTATGTCTATGTAAATAATCTGTCTGTGCCAAGAGCTTGCAACTGGAAGTGATGTGTTGTATAGTGTCTGGCATGATGTGTCATTTTTCTGCATGTGTCATTCGTGAGTGTTGTATCTCTGAGTATATGTTTTCTGTAGTTTTTAGTACTGATGACCTGATCCTGTATGGCAATCAGAATCCTTCCATCTCCGCAAAGAAGCATCCCTGAGCTAACCAGCTGTTTGACGCAGTTTTGTCAACAAAATCCTGGGCCAGGTCGTAAGGATGCCTGCCATTGAGTGCATTTTGAGCCCACAATTCCGTAACGGTGTCTATGCTTTTTATATGTTGTATCATGCCCATATGTTATTTGAGTCTGCTAGAGTTACTGCTTTATGTAACTGTGATGTTTTTTGTTTTCTGTAGAAAAACTCTCACAGTGACTGTATTTGTAGTGAAGGTTAACTATGTCAATCAGGCCACGTCCGCCATCTTTACATGGAAGGGTTAATCTTTCTGTGGCAGATTTAGGGTGATGTTGTTTATGCTTAGTAAGTGTTGTTCTTGTTTTCCTTTGGAGTTGCTTGAGATCTGTGTGAGTCCAATGTATAACTGCAAAAGAATATATGAGTACTCGGATGACATGTGTTTATTGCTTTAACTGTGTGTTTTGCATTTAACTTCTGTTCTGAGAATAGCATTTAACCTACTTTGGTATTTTTTAATTAATCTTTGCTTTATTTGTGCATGTTCTGTTAGTTTGGCCTGTTGGAATCCTAAATACTTGTAGAACTCGCCCTCTTCTGTGGATTTAATAACGTCTCAATTTCCAAGTGCAAAATCTTCTTTCTTCAGGATTCCTTTTTCTATGTGAAGTGTTTTGCATTTGTCTAGGCCAAACTCAATGTGTATGTCCTTGGTGTATGAATGTGTAATTTGTAGGAATTGGTGAAATTGTTTAACACATGTGATGTTGGATAACCAGAGTTCAGTAATAAGGCATTTATAAGCATGACAGCTTCAAAGTGTGGAACCGATGGATATAGGGAAATTACATCTATTTTATACCACCGGTAGGAAAAAATAGGATAGCTATTCAACTCAGAGATTATGAAGTCTTTGGCGTCCAGACGGCTGTAGTTACCAATTCGGAGAGTGGGATTAAAGAAGTAACGTGTTTTGCTAGTGCAGCCTCAAGGAAGTATGTTGGGGGGTTTGTTCGTTAACTAAGGGTCTTAACGGCCATTCAGGTTTGTGTGTTTTTGCTTTGAAGAATAATCTTGGGCACGCAACATTAGATGGTGGATTGAGAGGTTCTGCTAATGTAGCTGTAATTCTTGGGAGTGCTATAACCTTTTGTGTTTTCCTTAGTATTGATGTTGTTGGATCCTCTTTCAGTATAATCGACTTGGATTGTTCAAGAAATTCATTGGCTCTTGAAATTGTTTTTTGTGTGGATGTATAAAGTTTTATGTCGTCCATGTACATGAGATGTGACAGTGTAAACTGTGTTGTTTTTTCATGTCTGATATTGTAACTATATTGCATGTTGTTTAACGTATTGGATAATGGGTTCAGGCTAAGCAGAACCAGAGAGGACTCAAGGAATCTCCTTAAAAAATTCCTCACCTAATGAATATTTGGTTTGTTTGTGTGGAAGTGTTACTAACCCTGAGATGTAGTGTTGTTCTCTAGTGCTGCATAGTGTTTTGGAAGAATACAACGAGTGATGGATGTATTTTGTACATGTGTAGAATATATAGCAGCCAACTGTGTGGAACACTGTCGAATGCTTTTCTGTAGTCTGTATATGCCATGTGTTGTTTGTGTGCTTGCCGTAGAATGACTGAATCTATGAGTAACTGTTCTTTGCATCCCCCCTGTGATTTCTATGGCAATCTTTTTGTTGTTCTGTAAGAACGTTGTGTTCTTCAACATGTTTGTTTGCGATACAGGATGTCAATAGTTTGTAGAGTGTTGGAAGACATGTAATTGGTCTGTATCATGTGGGGTCTGTAGTATTATTGTTTTCAGGTTTCATGTAGGTGATGCCCCGAGTAAGAAATTTTGGCATGTCTTATAGATTGATGATGATGTGTGTTAGGCATTTAGCTAGTTCCTGGTACAGTGATATAAATTTTTTGTACCAGAAATTGTGAATGTTGTCTACACCAGGTGTCTTCCAGTTGTGTGTTCTGTTAACAGAGTAGTGGATGTTGTGTACGTTTATTTCAGCACAGGGCATAGTTGGTATGTTGTGCAAGTTATATTTTAGAGTAGTTAACAAAAGATTAAGCTCATATCTTTGATGAAACTTTTTTTAATGTGCATTAAAAAGTAATAATTTATTATTTTTCTGAAGATATAAAAAAGTAAAGTAGTAAATTACTTTCCCTTCTTATATAATAATATATTTGAACTTATTACTTTTACTAAATAAAAATCAAATTTTAATTATATTTTATTATTTTTCCTATTAATTTAGATATTTTATGATTATTTGTTTTTTAGTATAAAATTTAAATTCATGTAAATTATTTTTCTAGAGAGAAAACAATATTACAATATTTAAAAATTTAAGTACATGACATATTGACAATTATTCATAATATTAGTGATTAAATAATTTTAATCCAATTAATTAATTTAATTAAAATAATAAAATAAGTTGAAATTGTACAAAGTTATAGATTCAAATATATTAAGCATAAAAGAATATTAATATGGTAAACATTTTGGATAAATATGTGAAATCCTGATGTGAACAAATCTAACTTAATGTATGGCACAAAAAATGTTATAAGTTTTTTATAATAATTAAAAGTCATTTTGACTACTTTATTTAAAGTTTCATAGTTATAGACATTTAAACAGATAAACCAAACCCCTTCCATTTCAAGTTATCATTTTTGCTTTGTATTAGGCTTGCACCTAATTTCCCTCAAATCATTTTATTGCTCTTTTTAAATAATTTAATTTTATAATTTGTAATTTTTGTTATTTATTTATGTATTTTATTATATTTATTTGGTATGGCATTTATATTATTGTATTCATTATATTACATTTTTGTATATTTTTCTTTTAAATATTTAAAAAGTGAATTTTTCAATTTTAAAACTTGTATTTCAAAACAAAAATTTCTAGAATGTTTTTTGAAGTTTGTGGTGATCATTATGTTCAAATATTTGTAATTCATAAAGCTTTAAATAAAGTAGGTGAAAGTCCTTTTAAGTAATATAAAAAGCTTGCAATGCTTTGTTATAAAATAAGTTGTAAAGAGTTTTGAATAATCAGAATTTCTTATGTAAATTATAAAACATTGTTATTCATCAGATATTATTAAGTTAAAATTGTGATAAGATTGTAATTAGATAATTTTATCAGGTTTTGTTTATTAAACAAACAAAAATAATTCATATCTAAAGACTATCATTAAAACATTCAGTATTTACTTTATTGCATAATATACTTCACTAAACTTATAATCTGATGTAGAAAACATCTTTCTTTGTCACTGATCTGGTAGTACTTTTATAGAACCATTTTAGTATACATTATAAAAGAATTTTAATGGTTATTAGCTTGAACTCTTGCATTTCTGGAAATGATCCAATTTGGAATATTCAGTTGTTTTAGATGACAACATACTTGCTCAGCAGATAAAGTTGGAGTCACTTCTTTACAAGTTTTTCTAAATTAGTTTATTTAAATTATTTATTCATTAATATAAACGGTATTTGGTGCCTACTTACAATTCTAAATTAGTTTAAAAACATTATTTTTCTATATTAATTACTGTTTTTAAAATAGTTATCTTATCTGTAATCTTGTGTAGTTATTATATTCAACAAAAGTATTATTTATAATGTTATATTTTCTTTCATTGTACATTTACTAGTTTTGAGTGTTTACTTTCAATATTTAAGAATATTTGAGGATATTTAAAATGTCAATAATTTTGAGTGTTTAAGTAATCAGCCATTATATGATAAAACTCTGTAGTAAATAACTACAGTTTATTATAACAAATATAAATACAGTCAAACCTGTTTTTATGCGCTCTTTTTATGTGCGATTTTTTTAATGCGAATTTTTAATTTGTGCGGTTTTTTTTGTGCGATTTTTTATTTGTGCAGTATAGTTGGCGACTAGTCTCGTGCGATTCGTCATGTCTCACGTTCACTTATTATAGCTAAATAAACTTATTATAGCATAAATGCACTTATTATAGTAATATTATTGCATGAATATGCGAAAAATGAAATAATTTACTTTTTAAGTCAACAAAACACCACCTGGACAAAAATATGTAAAACAGACGATAGACCAGACGATGCAGTCAAGTGCTGACATCTGTTGTCAATAAATTCTATTTCGTACAGTTTTGAGTTATTTTCTATGTGAGACTTTTTTATGCGGTCCCTGTTGACCGCATAAAAAAAAATATTTTTTTAATTGTGTTGCGAAAACTATTTTTTACAGCCATTCGTGAAGCTTCGTGCGATTTTTTTATGCATTTTTTTTAATGCGGTCCCTATCCACCGCATAAAAACAGGTTTGACTGTAGGTTTGTGATTTTTTTTGTATAAAGTTTTCAAGTTATTTTTTTAAATGTAAGGTATTAAATTTTTATAACATATTTTTCAATAATTAACATAAACTGTGAGATCAAAACAAATTATATAATAATCGAATAGTGCATCTAGGCCAAGGTAAGTTTATGGTCACATTTGATTTCATGGTCATTATACAATTTATTCAGGCATTACTTAAAAATTATTCATAAAGACAACTTTAATACAAGTGTGCTTAATTATTTCCTTATTTTTTTATATTTTGATAATCTGTTAATAATCATCCTAATAAATTAGTACAGTTGGACCATGTCATATGCAACCAATATGTTTCAAGATCCCTTTCATAAGCAGAAATTTGCATAAAATAGAGAACTCTATTTATTATTATTTTCCTTACTAACTTACCTATGGCATATTTTTTTTTTTTTTTTTTTTTAAAAATAAGACAAGTAAGTACTATATTGACAATAGATAGCAATGAACTGTAAATCATAAAAATAACTTTTTAAAAAATTTTAATATTTCTTCTCTCTCATGTTTGCAAAGTAATTTGTGTAAATGAAACAAAGAGAAGCACTGATGTCATGCAGATATAACAAGATACAGGAAATCCTCGTTAGTTTGAAATTCAAGGGATGAAATAATCAAGATTTTGAATTATCAAGTTTCGAATTATGTGAGATTTATGTATATCTTTACAATATGCCAAATGTCATGTAACTGATGTAATTTATTAAGCAAATGGAATACAGATACATATACAGAACACTATTGTTTTTTATATTTTTGTTATATTAATAATAATAATAATATAAATGTGAAGGTAAACAGCACATGTCTAGTGAGAACCTTACAGATTACCAAATAAGTTTTATAAAATGTAAAGCAGAATTCTTCAAAATGTAGCCCAAATTATTTTTAACCTGTCCCGCGTTGTTCCCGAATATTTTCATGTTGACCTCATTTGATGACCCTGAATATATTCGTCTCTGCATCAGAGCGTTTTTGATATTAGATGTTGCTATGCATTATAATTTTTATATTAAAACAAGCTTTCGAAATATGTTTTTTGTATTTATATTTTTGTTTTTATATTTTTCAATACATTTATTTTGCTTGTGCAAGATAAAAAAAATTATTTTTAATGATACAGTAGCCACAATTATTATTTAAAAAAAAAATTTCATTAAGCTGAACATTGACAAAAATTCAACATGGCAGCCACATGCAGCAGAGAAAAATTTCACCATGGGATAGGTTAAAGTGTCCCAAATGTAGTAGCTTAGAGCCCTATAAACATTTCAATCTGCTACTTGTAGTCCAATTTTGCAATCCCAAAAAGCAGCCATATTTTATGAGATAAGAGAAAAAAGGGTAAGGTGACACCTAAAAATATGTTACTGTAAAAGCAAAGCCATATGGACCAGATTAGAGTTGTTCTTAGTCTATTGTTCTCATATAGCATCGAGGCACTTTGATCTAAACGAACTAGTTAATGTACACATATCACAGTTTGGACAGAATTTTCACTTTGAATTTTAAGGTAGCTTTATTTCAAACTAACTGATTTCTTTAACATGTAAATCTATAACTCTGGCCAGGACAAAAGTACAGTTACAAACTAACAGAATTTTGAACTATCCAAGTTCGAATTAACATGAATTTCCTGTACAAGCAACATTTATAGACAACAGCACTGCCAATAAACTCCACAATACCTAGTTGAAATGTAATGAATATAACTGTATATTATGTTTATAGTAAAAATTGTAAAAGTTTGAGTTTTTCCTTTATTTCATAACATATCTGCAAATATCCACCAATTCCTCAATATTCTATTTTTTTCCCATAGAAGTTAGATTATCTGCAATTGGAGAAATTTTCCTCCATATGACAGCATACTGGACAAAGAGTTGTGCAAGTTCTACTGTTTTAGTGCAAATAAAGGAACGAGTGACGTTACTGTCATTCATTCCTTTGTTTTGCTTTTTCCAAGAATGATCATACCTGAGCAAGATACTGCGAGACTTCACGTACTCTGAAAATTCGCATGCAATTAAGAATTTTTATTTTATGTATTTTTCATTTTTTCAGATTGCCAATAGCATAAATCTGAAACTGCTTATGGCAAGATTCTACTGTATAAATTTTTAATATGTTTCTAATGATATAGAAAAACGTTAAATTACTATTTTTTATATATCAAAAGCTATATAATTTATATTTATATACGTATATTTTTTATGTTGTAGCTGAAACAATCAATTATGTGTATCGGTCTAATGATGACGATAGCGAAGGTGATGATATGCTTCATTCCGAGTAAGAATTTACATTTTTAGTTTTTAATAAAGATATTGGTTTTAATCTATTAATATTTAAGTATAATACAACATTTAATATTATTGAAAACAAAGTTTGAAGTGAAATATAAAATTATAAATTGATTTAAAATTGGATAGTTTATTCCAAAAATTAGGGTGTTGCAAATGAAATGGTTGATTTTTACTTTTGACTTTGAACATTTATTAAATTAATTTAAAACATATATTCAATCAAAATTGTCTCCACCAACATTATTACACTTTTCCCATTGCAATAGAAATGCATAAATGCCAATTTGATAGAAATCATGAGAATGAGAAGCCAAAAAGTCATTAAAGGTACTTTTTATTGCATCTTGTTTGAAGACTGACTTTGCCAAAAAATTGTTCAAATGTATAAAAAAAGTGATAGTCTATTGGTAAAAAGTCTGAAGAATAAAGTGGTTGAGGAAGAATATCATTTGAATACTTTCATTTTTGTGACAAATAATTAAAAAACTGCAGACATCAAAATGATGCTTCTTATCTCTCTCACTGAGTTTGTGGTACCCATTTGTCAAGCTTCTTGACTTTCCCTTACATATTTAGATGTCAACAAATGGTTGAATAATTTCTAGTGTGTTCAACCTTTCTGTGATTTCTTGGACAGTCAGATGACATTCTGATTCAATGATCATCTTCAATTCTGATTTTTGAGATATGTATTCCCAGAATGAAATTTTTTGAACTAATGTTTAATGGCCTGTTCACTCACAGAACCTTCACCAAAAGTTTTATTGATATCTAGAGTTGCTTCCGCTGCATTATGTCTCTGCTTATACTCGTAAAAAAAGATTATTCAATTTCCTTTTTTTCATGCTATCAGAAAAAGTACTCTTATATGTGTGGAACTTACAATATAAATGAGATTATGTTTTTAAATTCACATATTATATGTGTGCTCTTCTAATTGAAAATGTACAGTACTGTTCATATGGAAGAAAGATAAACTACAAGCTGGAAAGTTTAAATTTTAAGAAACAGCCATTTCATTTGCAACAGCCCAATATATCAAATAAATTCTTTATATATATATATATTATATTATATTATTAATATTTTACATAATAATTTTAGACTTTGTATCCAGTGTTATCTTTAATATTGTTACAATTGCAATACTTCAATTTATCCTAAAAACAATATAAGATGTATAATGCAATTTTCTAATAGCTTTGTATGTATGACCTTTGTAATTAAATTAAAAATTATTAAATACTTAAATACTTTATTATCCAGCTGTAACTATAAATCACCTTATGTATTCAGCTAATCTAGTGGTTAGATATTGTTAAGACATTTTTCTAGTTCTCTAGCTCTAGATCAGTGACCTCCAAACTTTTTTTGATCTTGTATCCCTACGATGAAAATAATAGTGAGGTTGCAACCAAAGTTTTCATCTGTAAGATGTCGAGCACTGCTATCTTGTAAGTGGCACTCGACGTTTTACATTCACGTTTCAGAGATGAAAACTTTGGTCGCAACCTTGCTAATATAACTTGTACCCCTATAATATGATATATATATATATATTATGTTATGTGTGTGTGTGTGTGTAGTCAAAAATCAAATTATTTATTTATTTTAATCAATATATATATGTTTAAATTAAATTACAAATTTATGTTTTGAATTAGAATTTAATGTGAGCAATGTGATTGTATTTGTTCAGTAATATCAGAAAAATCTGGTTTGATTCTCGCTATCTGAAATTTGAATTTTTTCCATGTATGATCACTTGTGATCATACACGGATCATGAACCTACTTCTTTGGGAGGATGACTGTAAGATTTGACAGACTGCAGACAGGATACACATACAGTATTTTAAAGGGAAACTTTCTGTACCCCTAAGTATCACTTTTCATACCCCACCTTGGAGACTACTGCTCTAGATTACAGGTTTGAATCCCTCTTCAAACAGATGTTTGTAATTTTCAGATTTTAATGAGGATTGGTGTTTGAAGGGATGTTTTAAAGCTACTAAAAAAGTTATGCTGCATATATTAAATTACCAAAAAAATTTACTTCAATCAATCCTAGAATTCCATTCTGTTAGAAGAATCAAATCACTGATTATTATACAATTCTAAAACTTTAATGATAATTTATATATAACTAGCAGGTAGGCCTGGCGTTGCTTGGGCAAAAGTAACGATAGCGAAGATTAAGATTATTACGTTATAGTCACAAAAGAAAAAGAGTAATTTCATCAACAAACTAAGTATTTCTAAAGAAAGGTCAAATTTGAAAATCGAATGTTCTAATATTGTTCGATTTTCAGGATATCTTCTGATTATATTGTTCGATTTTCATCGAATGTTCTAAAGAAGAAAGGTCGAGAAAAACTGAAACTAATCTGTTTAAATTTGAAAATTGAATATGATCTAACGTATTACTCTTTTTCTTTTTTTTTTCTCCAGCTCCTGTAAATCTTGCACGTCGCTTTCTCTTGTTCTCAATTGTTACTTAACACTATCATTGTTGCTTAACACTTTGGTACTTAAATTTGGTACTCTGTGTACCAAATTTCAACTTTCAACTCCTAACCATTTTAGCAAAAATTAAGATTATTACGTTATAGTCAACCTTACCTGTTTTCACAGAATGCAAGAATTTGGTTCCTCCTGTTTCCAGACTAATTACAGAATTTTTAGATAGGTCTAAAAATATGTTCAATTTCCCGCAAAAACGAAAAAACTGCATCTGCATCTTGCATGTCACTTTCTCTTAATACTTCCATTGTTACCTAACACTTCCATTGTTGATGGAAGTGTTAAACCTTAATCCTGTCTCTCTTCCCCGTGGGGAGGAATTTCGAAAAATCCCTTCTTAGTGTGCATTCTTGTGACGTACCCTAACTATGTACCAAATTTCAACTTTCAACTTCTAACCGTTTGGGCTCTGTGCTGATTATTATTATTATTATTATCAAATTGTCTCGATTATATATATATATATATATATATATAGATTGCAATTATAGTTGATTCTAAAATACAGTAAACCTCACTTATGTGGTTTTTTTGGTATACAGTTTTTATCACCCAAGCGAGCTGGTCAACTTGGTACAGTTACAAAAAAATTCATGTATATAACTGTAATTAGAGTACTATATTGAATATTGCTAAAAGTTTTATACAGATTATAAAAGTAAACAAGATAAATAAGTAAATAATCTACATAATACTATATATACTTTGCAATACATAGTAATTCAGACTTTTATATAGGATAATGTATTGAAATACAGGGTACATGTACAGTGAAAGCAAGCTGTTTTTAATAGATTTATTTAAGACTTGTACAGTAAAGTACTAAATTGAATTATCTAATACCCCAACAAAATCATGTTTACAAAATGGTGGTAAATATTTTATTTAAATACTGTGTTTTTACAGGAAAATTCAGAAAAATTATTAAACAGAAGTCATTACATAAGCAAAAGTCTTTAAGTGTGAGAAAAAAGTGTTAATAATTATACTAACTTTTTACATCAGACTTGTGGATCTTTCTGTTCTTTGAGTATTGCAAATGATTCATCAGTGATGTAGAACAATCAATAATTGCTGATTTATATAGTTATATTTTTACAAACTATAATTACATTTTGTATTAAAAAATTGAAAAAACATATAATTCCTTTCTTTTTACCAAATTCTATAGAGAAATTAATTTGTTGAGTATAAGTAAATATTTATTTTATTTGAACATCATCTGTTGGAGGCTCTCAGTAAACTGTTTCAGAATGATAGCAACAAAGCTCAATTCCTTTTACTTGGGCAGTTTTACAGGGGAATTTCAGGGCTAGCTATATAACTGAGGTGACAATAAAGTAAGATTTTACTGTATATATTCCTGGTATGACTATATATATAATGAAAATGAAACGGCAGAGTGTTCGTGTTCGTCCAAGCAAATCGCTCGGACAGGTCGATTTTATTCTCGAGGGGACATCTTTTGCAATAAAGTTTTTGCGATTCTGAATACAACAGACAACAAAAAATTTTAAAAACTCATTTATTTTGTATTAACTAAACAAACATTTATTTCAAAAAAAATGTTTGTTTAATTAATATTCAGATTCGCAAAAACTTTATTGCATAAGATGTCCCCTCAAGAATAAAATCGACCTGTCCGAGCGATTTGCTTGGACAAACACAAACACTGCCGTTTCGTTTTCGTTGACCTGTATATATAAATGCATAGAAACATTTGAAAGTTAAAATCAGTCTTTAGAAAAGGAATTTTCGGATGGAACAAAGATTTAAGAGATCTTGATACCACATTCGGGGCACTATGAAAAAGAGAGCAAACCTAAGTATAGAAAAGGGAATTTAATTTTGATTTGCAATGTCTTGTTTTGTCATCTATTAAAATTTACATTTGCATAAATTTAGTGTAATTAATGAAAAACTGTTGTAGCTACAATTCATTGGGAGTCAAAATACAGACTGAGTTGAAATAGTTCTGATCTATGATTTCTCTAAATATGTGTCAATGCATATGATAAGGGACCGCTGTTAATAATCATTCATTTGTAAAAAATAAAATAAAAAACACTTTGGGCTATTATTAACAACAATAAAAGTGAACGTTAGTAGTAGTAAAAAAGGAAGGATAATTATAATCATATTATTATTTTGTAAATCAAAAATCTCATCTTATCATATGCATTGACACAAGTTCATTTTATTATATTTATTTCAAATTGTTAAATTTTAAACTTATTTGCATTTTTTTAATTTAAAAAGTTTCTTAATATTGATGTATAAGAAAGTATATGAAAATGAACACTTTAGTTTCATCATAATTAATAAAACATGACACCATAATTAAATATCTGTGAATTTGGCTTTTGCTATCAAATATTTAATATTTTTTTTAATTAAAATGTTTTCAGCTTCTTTTGAGCCATTTTCAGTACAAACTACTTTACATTAGATATTCTATAGTAAAAATGACAGCTTAATTATCATTTTTCTTAAATTTTTCTGTAATTATTTAATATAATTTATATGAAGAGAGTTTTAATTTGCACTAATTATATATAATGCTTTTAGAATTCAATTATTAATTTCATGTCAAAAACAAATAACTAATACATGACAATGAATAAATAATATGCTACTTATTACTTATTTATTATTATATATTATTAATTTATTTCCTCATTTGTTCTTTATTATGTTAAAAAATCAATATGTGTTGTAGCGTTGTAGCATTTGTAAATGTATATAAGTGTCTATACACTTATATATATAATATAATTTCATATATTTATTGTTATGTATATATATATATATATATATATATATATAACAACAGTTAAATAATAATTTCATATATATGTTACAGTAAAAATGCATTTTAACTAGTTGAAACTAGGTTTTACTGGATGTCATTGTTAAAACCCGTTTTGTCTAGTTAAAACTAGAATTTACTGCTGTACATGTTTTGATTTTAGATAAAACTGGTTTTAACTTTTAACATTAGTTAAAACTAATTTTAGCTACATAAATATGTTTGGGGGAAATAAATAAAGTGATGATTGGGATTAAAACATTTGTATTATTTAATACGATATTTATTGAAAATATTGGTCACACATCTGTGTTATTAACATCAATTAACCCTTTGTCCCTGAAGGCACCGATCGATCGGTACCCTGGCTTTTTAAGCAAAACTTCGAGGGTACCGATTCATCGTTATTTTGGTAAATATCAATTTTCATAAAATTTATTAACAACAGATATAATCTCGTTTGATATGAAGTGAATAAAGTATAATAATTCATTATATTAGTTGATAGCAGTATAAAATTTTGATTTCAAACAAACGTTTGATATAATGTACGATAATTTCACAACGAATAAATATACATGCATAAGTGTTATATCGAATTGTACAAAACAATATTCTACATCTTTCTGGCTCAGTGCCAGCAATCAACTATGTAACTAGACAATGTTAATTTTCACAAAATGTTACAAATTATCCAGTTTGTGTGTCAGTTCTGATATATATTATTTTTTTTCTTATAAATTTTTCTAATAAAATGTATTGAAAAATATCGTATTTAAAACTAAAGATATTAATAAATGTAAGTGATTTTTTTCATATAGATATAATGATAATTTGATTTTTGGTGAACTTTTAAAATAATATCGCCTGACTGACCTATATTGCCTTAGGAGGGATCACAAAATAAACGTAAACAAGATGTCGGGGGAAAAGGGTTAAAGTGATACGAAATTCATTATACACTATAGGAACGTGTTAGCTGAATGACCTTGATCGAAACAGTTTTTACTAAGCCATTTTGTTAAAACCCGTTTTGTCTAGTTAAAACTAGTTTTAACTCAAATTCATTTTTGACTAGCAGTAAATTCTAGTTATAACAATGACATCCAGTAAAAACTAGTTTCAACTGGTTAAAATGCGTTTTAACTAAAAACGGGTTTTTACTGTAACATATATATGAAATTATTATTTAACTGTTGTTTATTTAGTAACAATTATATCAACTTGACAGTTTTAATTTATGTTTAATAAAATTTTTGGAATGATTGGAACATTTTTTTAACCAATGCTTTAATTAACCAAATTGAAGACAAGTCTGCCCAAAAGAGATCACTATTTATTTTGCATTCCAGACTATACACATTCACATTCATGGTGACAGACTCTTTTTAGTTTTAATTGGATATTTGTGTTTTTAAAGCACTTTTTAACTTCTGGCAGCATGTAGCCTATAAAGGAAGGTCTGTTGCCATCAATGTGTATAGTCTGGAACACAAAATAAATGGTGGTCCCTTTTGGGCAGACTTGTTTTCAGTTTGGTTAATAATAATCTCTCCATCGGATGGAAAAATTTACATTGTTTTAATATTAAACATTCATCTCTGTAAATAAACCAAAAGTAGAATTTACATAAAAATAATTTAATTAAATTACTTTTATGTAAATTCATATTTACAAAATCACAGACAAAAAACCTTTTACAGTGTTGTATACGACAGAACCAACTAACATTTTTGGCCTCCACCAATGCCTTCTTCAGGTTGAGAACTAAATGTCATCCCTCTCCAGATCGCCAGAATGATGCATTCGAGAAATAAACATAGTATGTTTCGCATTTTACCCCTCCGCCTGGCTCCGTTCGAATTCCTCGAACAGGTACCTCCACGCGTGCATGATCACGTCCCTGTTCTTAAAGTTGATGCAGGTGCCTTCCACGTTGCCCTTATATATCTCCCAGGCCTCCAGGTGCCGTATTTGATCGTATTGAAAGGCCCACCAGATCAACTTAGTGCTCCAGAAGTCTACCCGAATTTCCGGGTCGGAAACGTACGTCGCCAGGGCATTGGTGTGCCTGTTGTTTTTAAGGTCAGCTTGATGCTCCTTTAACCGCTTCTGAATTGAATGCACGGTTGCACCAATGTAAACTAAATTCCTACTGAGCCTATCGTCCCTGATGGGGATGGAATAAACTCCAGGGGTCCTGCCAAGATTCATCCCATCCTTAGCGTTGTGCAGCAGCTCATAAATCGTGCCGGTTCTCCTATAGGCGATACTAGTGCGACAATGTCTAGCAATCTCCCTGTGTGCAGGGACCAGATTTATTTTTCAAAATTGGATTACAAATACATTTTGGGGTAGATTTATATTTACAACCCCTTTTCAGTGCTATATAGAAAAACAATGATATAAGGGGAGCACAATATTATCTAGATATTGTGGAAAGAGGAGTTTTTACATGACATAACCATTTACATTCTATAAAACGTGATAAAATATCTTTCATAATAATTTTATCATACATAACATTTCAGTATTCTATAAAAGTAAATTATGATAATTTAACGTTTTAAGTTATATAAAACATAAAAAACATAATTTTATTTTTAAAAATTTTAAAAAAATTTTAAAAAACTCACAATTTTATTTCCATACACTCAAAGTGGGCATATACCAGTATACTTTAGTGAAACTACGGATGTTACTATATTGTGACAAAACAGTTATAATTTAGAAATTAAGCTATTTTACAATTTAATCTTTTTACATTAATGACATATAAATACATAACAACAATAAGTTTTATTCAGTATTTCTAATACACTCAAACAAACTGTACAACGTATCTTAGACTAGGTTTATTGTAATACATACTGTGTTGTAACACCATCTATTAAATTATACCATTGAGAGTCTATTTGCATACCATCAGAAATATTAATTAAATTTTTCTTAGGGTGTTTTCTTATTTCAATTTGCTCCTTGAATTTTCTTTTATATATATATATCTTTTTCTCAGTGTAGAATTCTTATATTAATTTGACATTTATTATTCTTTGTATGAGTATACCATGAGAAACTATTGTACTGAAGTCAAATGGCTGCTTCATGCATATTGTTCTTTTATCCTTTGTTCTAATGTTTGGCCAGTTTCCCCTATGTAAACTTTTGGAATATTGACAACTACATTCTATTTTATAAACTACACCTGTTTTTTTAAGATTATTTATATTGTTATTATATTGTTTTTTAATGTTGCTGTCAATATTATGTGCGATTTTAATTTTAATTGTTAAATTTATTAGTACCTGTCATGCTTATAATGAAATGCAGATTCAAGTTCCACTTCATCAACTTTTTCTTTCAGATGTTTCTAAATTATTAACTAAATAAATTTTAATTATTAAATTAATTACAAGATGACAGCACTACCCAAATTATAATTTACTTTACTTAATGTGAAAATACAGTAGAGAGTCGTTTATCCGAACACCGGTTATTCGAAACGTCGGTTATCCGAACGCTTTCCAGTCGGACTGTGTCGTGCTGAATCGAACTTTTTTGATACTAGATTTACTTCTAAAGTATAATTTTTATGTTTTATATTTTTCAATATATTTATTTTGTTTGTACAAAATAAAGAAATAGTTTTTAACAATACAATAGCCTCGATTATCATTATAAAAATTTTTGTTAGGCTTAAAATCGACGAAAATTTAACACGAAGTGACACGCAATGGAGAAAAATTTCAACATCGGACAGGTTAATAATTTTTTCGTACATAATCGGTTATCCGAAAAAATCAGTTATCAAAACAACCCCAGTCCCCAATTGATTCGGATAAACGACTCTCTACTGTAGTGCATAATATCTTACTGTTTGGTTGATCAGCAAATGAAATGCAGAAATCATTGATTTAATCTGTACATTTATTCTTTCATGAATTAATCTGACAAATTAATGTTCTATTAGCAAGGAAGAAATTAAAATAAAATTCACCAACCTTAAGTAGACCTTGCACATAAGTGAGAAACCTGTTACTAATGTTTTTGATCTTTTAAGATCTTCTTCAGGTAAATTTTTTTACCTGAAGAAGGTCGTAGGTACAGGTTAGTATTATAATAAGTGTTGTTAAATTAAGAATAAAAATAGTAATGTATTATTATTTTTACTATTTACTGTATATGGAAAATTTTTTAAAATTATATTATATAATTGCATAGGTTTTAGATTCTAATTTTGATTTAAAAAAAATTAATGTAATTCTTCCAATCAAAGTGTTACTAAAATGAGAAAAACAGAAAACTTTGTTAGTAAGATGATACTATTATTTTCATTATGTGGAGAAAATATACAGTTATTGAAAACAAAGACTAAATATCTGTATATTCAATTCCCACTTTGTATATATCATTGTCTGAAACAGTATAATAATTAAAATATAATTGGGAATCTAGCAAAGATTTATTTACTTATATATATAACTTACATTTTAATCAATTGAAGCCTAGTTAACTGCATTATTTTCAAGCTATAATTAAAAAAATAATTAAACTAATGAATTTAGTCTGAAGGTACTGCCTGCTTTCAGATCAAATTCATTAGTTTGTCATCATATATTGACATTAATAATTAAAAATTAAATAAAAATTAATTATTATAGAAAATTATTTAATTAATTTGATGTAAAAGTTTGCATCCTAACCACTTAAGACCAAATTTGTTGGTTTAATCAATTTTGTTAGAGTCCTAAAATAACCTAGTTTGGCTTAGTGTTTAATTATAAAATTAATGACTAATATATAATTTTAGATGGTAAAAGTAATATACTTTATTGCATTTATAAAAACATATTAATGAAATTGTTGAAATACTTTGTTACTTATTTTAATTTTATTTTATTAACAGACTTAATTTGGAAAATTTACCAGATTATATAGATAGAGAATTGGATAATGTTGTTTTAAAATTACCAAATTTTCCAGGTAAGTTTTCACTTCATAAATTAAATTGATCATTTTTTTTTATATTTTAATTTCAAAAATAATATATTGTATAGTAGATTTAACAAATGAAATGGAAATTTATAAAGAAAATAAAATGGCAATAAACTTAAATAAACTTTGTGATTATTAAAATGCAAATTTTAATGTTTCGAAAGGGTGGTTGACTTGCTAAACAAGATCATGACTTTTATATACAAAATAATAAATTACTGGTCGTTGATGAAATTTCTTATTTGGGAATACAGTTTACTGCTATCTTATCATTTAAAAACCATTTTCAACATGTTAAGAATAAAGCTGTCAAAATAATAAATAATTGAATCTATTTACAATCAATAATGAAAATCAACTCAGTAAAAAGTCAATTTCAGTTGTTTTTCTCACTTGTATTAAATTCAGTTTGTTATCTTCTTCCAGTGTGGGGAATTGATTGGTTAACCCACCTTGAGAAAATTCAATCAATTCACATGAGGAAATTATATTGTTTGGACAGAGCAGTTTCTGGTTATGTTATGTGTCATGACACAAATAGATTAAGCCTTTCTTGGTGATAAGGATCATAAAATTTTATAAAATGATTACTTACAATAATAACTCCCTGATTAATTCTATTATCTATTATGGATGTGCTCAAAAGAATATATAAGGTAAAAAAGAATTATCATAATAATTGGCTTAATAAATTTAGTTTGTTATTAGCTAGATTTGGGATTTCACATGTTTTATGTGATATTTTGAAAGATGATTGGAATTATGGATTTGCTATTTTAGTAGAAAACATGTTTAATAGTGTGTTGGACCAAGGAAAGAATAGATTATTAAATTCAAAATATCATCCATGGTATGTAAATAATTTAAATTTTCTTCCATCAAGCAGTTTTATTACTTTCCAAATTCCACACAAGATTAAGAGATTTTACATGCCTTTAAGATTAAACTGTTTTTATGTATTGGACAGATATTATTTGGATATCAAACATAATTTGTGAAAATTATGTCAAGAACAATTTTTAGTTTATCATCTGATTTGTTCATGGGTAGTGAAAAGCTTAGAATACAATTTGGGATTTGAAGGAGGGATTTGGGACTGTAAATTGAAGGAGGAATTTTACAGGAATCTATTTCAAATGGATCCTACTATGATAGTAAAATTATGTAATTTCTTCACCAAATATTCTATTGTCCAAGAAGATTAGTAAAGAATCCAATGGTATAGTCTGCTTGGTAGTTGATAGACACCCTTTATATAGTAGGAAAAGTTTTTATTCATTTTCAGAGTCAAATTCTAATATATGAATTTCTTTGTTTGTTGTGACTTTATGTATTCAGATTTTCCCTTGTAACAGGACTAATTCCTAATTATGCTAATAAATTATTTGATTTGAATAAATTTTGTGATTATTGATATTTTTAGATAAAATGTATTTTAAAATTATTATTAAAGCATTAAATAGAAACAATTTAACATTAATGCTTTTATTTTATTTAGAATAATATAAAGAAAATATTCCTAATGGTTTTATGAAATTTAAATAAAATATAGATGTCAATACATATAAAATTATATGTAGATGATTACTGTATTTTATGTCATATAAAACACATTCCATTTCAACATAGAATATTTAGGAAAAAGTTTTTAGCATATTTAAGCCATCTTGCACCTTTAATTTTTGACCCCAAATTTTTTTACTGTATTTTGGTTTTATAAAAAAATATTAAAATTAAAATGCATGCTTTTATTAAAAAGTCATTTACTATTAAAATAGTCAATATATGTATGCAAAAACAATATATTTTGCTTATAGCAAAATAATAATAATAATAATAATAATGTGTTTAATTAAGTAATGACATTTTTATTCAAGAATTAGGTAGGTAAAGATTACCTGTAGCCTTTTGGGAAATTCATTGGTCTATGGGAGATTGCAACTTTACATATAAGTTGCAGGGTTTTTTTCATTTTATATGCCATAAAATATGGTAAGTTTGTACTTCATTGTATATAAATTATTTAATTTACAGAGGAAACTTGATAGACCAATGGTCTTTCAAATAATTCAGAAAAGTATTTGTTTTTGTGTTTTGAGTGCATCAAGCACTATTCATTTAAAGTTTCATTAACAATAAATACTATAATGCAATTACTGTATTTGTAAGTAAATTAATTTATTCAAAATCTAATGTAATGTTATATATATATATGACATAGTTAAGTAGCATTACAATTGACAAATGACATAGTAACTTTCAGTTATCTGGAAAGTTTGGTTTGTATATTATACTCTATAGTACATACAATTCTACATGTTCTGCCTTTTTTTTTTTTTAAACGTATTGGATAACCTGGAGTTTTAGATTATTGAGTTTCTGTTGTTTATTAATTCATCTTGTTCAAATAAAACTTTCAATGTTGTTATATAATGATTGAGATATAAAAACTGATGGGCAGAATACTATATTAAGGTTTAGTTCTTTGTTATATCTTTGTATTAGGATTTCCTTTAGCTTATGTAATTGAAACTCTAGAAAAATTTAAAATTTGCCTGTAGTCAGATTCTTAAATTCTTATCAGCTGCTGATAGTGGGCACATTAAAAAGGAAAATGCAAATTTTGAATATTAAAATGTCAAATGAACAATTTAATAATGGAGCTTATAGAAGTTTTACTTATTATTGATCAATTGATCTAAAATGCAGTTTCAAATTTTTAGTGTTTTTCATCAATAAATGTGATTGGTTATCTCAGTGCAAAACAAGATCAAATAGTTCAAAATTAATAATAAATGTAAGTATAATAAATCATCAATACACCTTTATTGCTGAGATATGTTTATTCAAAACACTAATGTTTTCATCCTAATAGAATAGGCCATCTATGTAAATATAATACATTTACATACATAAATTACTTGTTAAAATTTTAATTGTTTTATCAATATACCTGAATTAGATTTATTGATAATAATTGGCTATACTAGGCATGATTTATCAGCAATCAATTATTGCAATCTATCATGCAACATGTAAAATATATGGAAAAAACTTTAAAAAACAAAATGTGCTTTTTAGCTTTTATATCTCCTGAAGTAATAAGACAAATATTATTTATTTAATGTGTTGCTCTTATTTATTATCATCATTATAAGTCCAAAAGCAATTACAATAAGAATTCTTTTTCAATTAATTAATATAAAACTTTATTAAACATCTAAAAATAAAATGATTATTAAGTTTAGGTTTGTTAAATCATTCTTTGTTGTTAATTTTTAACATTTTTAATATTTTATAGATGAGGAAGGACGGCTTGGACCTTCACATGTAATTTTTGATGGTAGCAGCAATGTTGGAAGCCTAGTAATTGATAAAGATAGATTAGGAGTAAGGTCTATGATTAATATATCCTTTATATACAGTAATTTAATTTCATTATTTATTCATTAAAAACTACAATATAATATGAAAAAAATAAATTTTTGTAAGTTTAAATAGTAAAAATCGTAATTCTAAAAATATATTTTAATAGTTATTTTTTTTACTACAACAAAAAAAATTACAAAAATATATAAAAATTTACATTAAATATATTTAAAAAGTTAAGAAGAATTATTCTTATCTTTTTATTTACCAAAGTGAGGTATTTAAATTATATTAAAAATATAAAAATTTGATAAACTAAGATAAAATGTAGATGACACAGACAAGAAAACTTGAATGTAATGAAGAAATTTTGTAAAGCAGCATTTGGAACAATTTGTTCTATGAAGTGTATTAACATACTGATAAGGATTGGAAGATCAAAATGCATTAATGAGAAAAATAAAGAAAATAACATAAACTTATTTTTAAAAGACTTTAAAACTTTTATCATTATTTTAAAATTCACTTTGGATGAAAAGTCAGGAAAGTAAAAGGATGATAACAGACTTTATTGGAGTTTTATCAAATTTTTATATTTTTAATATAAAAGTTTGCATGTATATTTTTAAACTGTATAAAACTTACATATTAAAAAATTGTTTAAGGTATTCGATTGAATCATTAGCTATATGATAAGATTGTCAAATAATTGGAAGCCAGATTTGCTACAGATACATTGACAACTAGTTTCTAATGCTAAACATCCAAATAATAAAAAGTAATGATGTGATAAAATCATTTAAAATGCTTAAAATGTAGAAGTTTATCAAATTATAATACTTGTAACTTCAAGAAAAATATTTTAAATCTCAAATGAGAATAGGAAATTAATTGTATAGAGTGGGTTATATAGTTTATTTTAAAATTCTAAATGATTTAAAAACATAAAAATTTAACAGAGATAAAGAATACCAATAAAAACGCATTGATTAAATTTTAAAAATTACAGAAAATAGAAAAAGCTAAAACTGAAAAAAAAAAAAGTTTTTAAAAAATGATATTTAACTATTGTATTTAATTTTGTCAATAAGAAGAAAATTATACTTAACTATTTTTGATTTTTTTCCTTTATATCACAGGTTACAATTTGTTACCTATAATATCCGACATTAGATAATTGCTAAAGCTAATGCAGCTTTTTTTTTTTTTTTGAAAGGACCATCTTACTTATTTTATGTAATATTTTAAATATAATTTAATTACTACATTATAATATTTATAATAATTTTGTCTTTGTTTTTGTTGATTAATTAACTTTTATTAAAATTTTAAATTTCTTAAATGAATCTGACATTTATTTTTACAATACTAATAATAAACCATTTATGTATGTATTAGTTATCAAGTCAAAGTAATTTCAGTTCAATTCATGCCAATTGCTGTGTATATAAAGGTAATGATAATTTTATATAATTAAAATTATTTAAATGTAAACAAAGATTGCAATTGTTTTTTATTTCAAATTTATATGAATTTGTTAAAATGTAATACAGATTTATTATTTTATTAAATAAACAAACATCATTTTATAGCAAAATATCCATCCTATTTATTCCTATAAATGTTGAATTAATACTTTATTTTTTAATACATAAATAATTAGAATCAGTATATAACAATGTTGTTGAGAAACTAAACAATATCCAACCTTTAATTTTAGCACAAATATTTTTGGCTATCCCAAAGGACTATATTTTGCTGGATGGTTAATGCTAAAAGAGAAGTTGAATAGGAATTATTTCTGGAGTGATAATGATTCTTTGACTCTCAGTCTCTCTCTGTTCTTACTCTGAACATATCTGTTTTGAAACAGTTTGTCTTTTATCAGAATATATACACCTCTAATCCTTATTGAAGATCATTATTATCCTTATCATTCCCTACTAGTCCAAACAAAATTAGATTACATTTGAATATGATGCTGAAATCTCTTTTTTTGTTATTCATTTGTACATTTTTGCTAGTATGTCATTAAAAATTATTACTATAAATCATTTGCTTTATAAAAATTGCAAGAAAGTGTCTTGTTGCATAGGTTTATATGTTGAAATGATCTTCATGATTATGTGAAAGGGAAAGTCTTGATCAATGTCAATGGAATTTAATCTTTTTAATATTCAAGTATCTGTTATGAAGGAAGATTGCCTGTTAGTTTTTCTGATAAGAACACTGAAGTATGAAAACATATATGTGATAAGATTCTGGAATATATGAATAAAATATAGAGAATTTGAAAAACTTGTTTAATATACATTTCAGATTTTTGACATTATCTTTCATAAAATGAATATCCATAAAATGAAACAATTGAATTTTCTGCTCCAATTCTGAAATGAAGCCATAGGGGATTGTTGTTGAAATCTAAATATTCTTAAATGTTGAGTACAACATTAAACGGTTTTGTTTAATGTTTTTTAATGTAGACATAATGAATATATTTATCTATATATCTTATCTAAATATTTCTTAATAAGATGTTAATATATTTATGCATGAAGTGATGAGAAAATTCAAAGCCATCTTCATGCCTGAATATGTCAAGTTTTTTCATCAATACAATAAGCTTTTTGCAGTTTAAAATTAAAATTTATATTGCTTTTATTATTGTTTAATTGTAAATTATAATTTTAAGAATAATTTTAATTGTGATTAATTTATCAAGTTATATATAACATTTATTACATTTTTTTTAACTTTTCTAGGAAAATGGCAATATGAGTTGATGTTAGGTTCAAAAGGAGTTATGCAAGTTGGATGGGCTACAATTCATTGTAAATTTTCACAAGAGGTAAGAGTTCTATTTTTATCTGAATTGTTCAGGAAATACTTCCATTCTCACCAAACTTTTTCAAGTATGTATTGTGTGACATTTCAACGACGGTGTTGATGTATTTCTGCAATTCCAGTAATGTCATTGGAAATGGAGAGATGTAAATGTTGAGTGAGAATTGAACAAGATAAAGGATGAAGTAACCAACGATCACCTGAAAAATCAGGCTATAATCTGGCTAATTAAATGATCTTTAGGCGATTGTTGGTTATTTCATTTTACACTTTTTGCTTTAAGATTTTTATTATTTATAAGATAAAGAATAATGAGCAATTATTTATTGTGACATCATCACAATGCCAGGCTGCAATTTTTAATCATATTTTTTTAATTTATTTAATTTAAAATATTTGCTTTTCATCTCAAATTAGTAGTGTCTTGCCCCTGTATATCATGATTTTCCTATTAGCAACAGTGTCATGGCATCATCTATCTAACTCTTTACAGGGGAAAATTTTTTAATTGAAATAACATGACCCAGTTTGCATTGGAAGTTTGTATACAATTAATTGGGGCCTCCTGTCTCTAAACTTTCTGTATCTGTTTTCTAACTCTGTTCTTGAGATTAAGGAAGATCAGACAGACAACAGTGGGAATGTATAGGTCTACAATTTTTAAAATTGCATCCCAACAATCTGATGATGATCTCATCAGAACTATCAGAAACCAAAATATGTCAACTTTCTGACCTTAGAGTGTGTCAACTTACACTTTCTCAGACTTTCTTTGATAGTGAGGTCTTAAGACACTTTTCACTAGACTTTTAGTCATCTCTGAGGAATCTGCACCTTTGAATATGATGAATAATGGCTGATTTTGGTCAGTTGTCATCCATTCTTCCAGCCGTTAGGATTAGTGCCTTTCCATCCAATCATTGGGCTGCAATTATAAAAAATTGTAAAATATAAATTTCAACTGTCATTTGTCTTTCTGGCTTTCTGTAGTCTCAAGAATGGTGTTAAATGGATAAAAGTCAGTCAAGACCAGATATGAAAAGCTTAGGGGCAGGATTAACTATATACAAACTTCAACTTTGGGTCAGAAGTCATGTTATTTTAATTCAAAACTTTTCTTAACAGAGTTAGATACATGACTGGCATGACTTCACTGTTAACAGGAAAGTGTGATGTACAGGGGCAAGACACTGCTAAACTTAAGTACATTGTGAAGAAAAATTGCAGCTCAGCATTGTGACAATGTCGCAATAAATAATTGCTCGTTATGATTTGTATTTGTGTTTCATGTGCATTTCTGCTTGGGTGTTATTCAATGTGGGATATATCACTTAGTCATGGAATAGCTATGGGATTGACTCCCAAAGCTATTCCATGATTAAATGATATATGTTATGTGATGTGTGTTAGATCTTCTCCACATTTTGCATAGTTTTCTATGGACTTATCTAAGTTTTCGTATTGTATGGTAACTCATTGGGTTCCTCTCATTGAATACTTTCATCTGGTGAAAGAATTTTATCACTGAAATTTTCACAAGTTACACAGCTTGGAACTTCTGAAGCCTCACTGCTTTCTCTCAGACCTCTGTCGATGAGTAAGTGGAAGATTTATAAATATTTAGTTTTCTTTCCTTCACTGTTTTAGGCGATTTCTCATATTCTCTTGTCAGTCAATTTTACATGTGTTATCATATATCTTTTGTCAGGCTATTGTTGAGTCACTGTGGGTCAGTTGTTTGAGTCTTCCTGTTTCTCTCTGGGTATAATATATATTTGTCCTGATAGCCTCTCTGTATCCTGTAATTTTTGTTTGGGTATCTCCAAATTATTTTGTTGGGTCATCGGAGGTATTGATGAACTTTTTGGTAGAGCTTATTGTTGTGTATTGGCGAATTGTGGGGCTGAAAGTAGTTGGAAAATGACTAAACCAGGAAAGTGGATATTTGTAAATAGACTATCCTTACTCTTAATAGTTGTTTATTACTAATTGCTGGGATTGAATTCAATCCAGGTCCCTTACCCCGTTCTCCGCAACAAATGAGTCAAGCAGACATGCAAAGAAGGGGGCATGGTAGGCCACACAAAGACAATTTCAAAGAAAAGGAAAATGAAAATCAATTAAAAGATCTAATTAGTGAAAAGTATTATCAAATAGAAGAAGATATCCGTAAAAACAGCCCCGAAACCTCAAGAATTACAAAATTTAATGATTATTTTCAAACATTAAGAGATAAAGAACCACCAGCACAGGAGGAACCCCAATACACATTAAAATTGATTTACGAACTAATACAGGATAAATTCTTACTACTCCATACCGAACTACAAGAAATGAAAACAGAGGTTAACTTACTGAAAGAAAATAATTATTTTTATGGAAAGTTGACAAAACTGTCTCAAAAATAGAAGAAATGGAAATAACATCCAAGAATAACTGCCAAATAAAAGGTATGATTGAATTTGATATAGATAAATTGATTAATGAGAGAAATAACAAAAATATTATAATTATAAATTTCCCATTTATTTCACATGATTATGTAAAAGAAATTATGTTACATAAAAAAAGATTTAGGAATATCTAACAGCTGTACAGAAAGTGTGGTTAACCTAACCAACCACAAAAGTAAACCTATAGTGAAAATCTCACTAGATCCTTATATGATAGAAATACGATTTTTGAAGAATTTTGGAAAAGGAAGGATAAGTTCAGTGAAAAGGAGAAAAATAAAATAATACTTACCACAGACTTATGTAAAAGATCAAGAATGAGGAGGAAAAAATTACTGCCAATAATTAAAGAGGAAAAACTCAATGGAAATGGAATAATTATAAGGGACAATTACTACATTAAGGATAACAAAAAATATTCGTACAATATGAATTTGGATAAAGTGTTTCAATTGAGTGGTTCTTGAATAGGAACTGATTAACATTTCAAAATAGAGGATAAATAGAATGATAGAAATGATAGAAGCAATAGATATATGAATTGTTATAATCATGAAAATAGGAATTTTAAGAATAGATTTAAACTATGCTCATATTTTATGGTAACACCTATTGAACATTCTTTTGACAAGAAATCAATAATATGCACCAATTATATTATAGAGTATAACAGAGCAAAAGCTCTCAGGTGATATAAAATGTTTCTGAAAAATATTGTTTTCAAGATACCAAGGATAGCTATAACAGTGTAATCTTGTGTGATATAATATATCAATATATTTATATATTAATCATTATGTACGGTACTTATGTTTTTGTTTGTATATAAAAATATTATATAGGATTAAATTAAAAGAAGACAATAACTCATAATATCATTTAAGGATTTTACAATTGCTTCTGTCACAGATGTAGGGTTTTTTTGGCCCAACCTACTTTTTTTATAATTGTAAGGTAGCTCAAGAGTTACAAGATTAATACAACCTCCATGCAATGGACAAGAGCAACAATAATAATATCATGTACAGTACTTATTCTTGTATAACTAAACCAACTAAGGTTGGCAATCTTTTGTAACAGGTTTATACCTAGTACAAATAAACTTTACTTATTTACTTATCTTTTTTTTTTTTTTTTTTTTTTTTTTTTTTTTTTTGTGCTCTGGCCACTTGAACTTCCTGTCTAAACAAAGGCCATTGTTCTCTCCCTTTTCAAACTTTCCACCTTACATACTTCTTTTGTTTTGGTCTTCTTTAATTGTTTTTCTATTAGTTATTTAATTTTACCTATTACTTATTACTTTTTTTATTTTGTTATTTTATTACTATTTTCATTTCATTTATGGGGTCCCATTGGTGAACCTGTATTCTGATTGAGCTTCTACTTTCTTTTCTGCAGTTTTATTAATGGTGGTGCTTGGTCCTTCCAAATTTCAAGAAAAGCTGCTTAAAGGATTCTGGTTGAGGTCAAGGGCTATCTATTGGATAACAGCAAGTCTCACTTAGGTACTTGTGAGCACTCCAAGTATATTCAAGTATATTGTGAATCAGATCCAGTGTGTCATCAACCTAGCCGAGTCTGCTTTCTCTGTTGTTAACAGCACTGGTATGGAAAAAAACATTAATGAGTTGCTGGCTGTTCTTTTTGAGAAAGCTGAGAGAGCTTTCACTGAAGCCAAAGAGGCCATTGAGGACTTTCAGTGTGTTTCCTCCACTGACTGCCAGGGAGGAGTTCATGTTGTGCCTGACCCTAGCCCCAGTTTTAGTGAGGTTGTTTGTAGACCTGCTAGGTCAAATATGGCAGAGTCAACTACTGTTATTCCTTATTTCACTGTTCTCATTTATGGCAATTCAGGAACTGAAGATTCTGAGAACACTAGATATATCTTGACTAGCAGTATTAATCCACATGCACTGAAGATTGGCATCCAAAGGATATGTAGAATCCAAAAAGGTGGGCTTGCAATTGATTTGACAAGTAAGGGTGATGTGGACAAACTGCAGAGGGCAGTTGAGGAGGTTTCTACCCTATGTACCACTGTTCCTAAAAAGTACAGTTCTTTTATCAAAGATATCTCAGTTCCTAAATCTATTAGTCAAGATGACCCATTTGACTTCATGTTCAAACAAAATGCCAAAATTTCTTTGTCTTTCTAAAAATTTTCTCAATCAAATACATGCTTGTTTTTCTATTAGTCAAAACTGAAGGACAAACAACCCACTAAACAGTGATAGCTAGAAAAAGTTTTGCTGATGAGCCTACTGTTGAGTGCTGCGTCATAGTTCAAGGGTCTTTGTTGCTGGGTATTGGTAAGCACTTTCCATCCATTTTTTTGACTACGTGGTTAGTGCTATATGTATCTTTTTCACCAATGACTTACTTTTATTGCTTTGATTTGTAAAATCCTACAGGTTGTTGTGTATTATCCTGTGTTGGATATCAAGTACAGTAGAAAGTCGTAAATCGGAATCAATTGGGGACTGGAGTTGTTCAGATTAGTGATTTGTTCGGATTACTGATTATGTTCAAAAAAATATTTTAACCTATCCGATGTTGAAATTTTTCTTTGTTGCATGTCACTTTGTGTTGAATTTTTCTCCGTTGCGTGTCGCTTCGTGTTGAATTTTCGTCGATTTTAAGCCTAACGAAAATTTTTATAATAATAATCGAGGCTACCGTATTGTTAAAAATTATTTCTACATTTTGTACAAACAAAATAAATATATTGAAGAATATAAAAACATGAAAATTATACTTTAGAAATAAATCTAGTATCAAAAACGTTCGATTCAGCACGACACCATTCGACTGAAAATCATTCTGATTACCGGCGATTCCGATTACCAGGGTTCAGATTAACGACTCTCTACTGTAATATAGTTCATGCCATATCTGCATTCATCTGCAGTTCTCTCTATTCAAATGTGTGTGTTTGTGTGTGTATTTATACATACAATATACAGATACTCCTCACTTTACAATAGTTCAACTTACAATATTTGACTTTACAATGATTCAATAGAGATGTACTAGTCATTGAATTTTGATCTGTTCCTAAGTTAGTCTCTACTCTATAATGTTTTCTATTGATGTGAGGCAATGGCAGCATCTGTGCAACTTAGAGCTAATCCAGAGTCTTTGGATTTTGAAGGTATGGCTCCAGACTCTGGGTTTAGTAATTATTTCTCTAGATATTTGTGAATCGTATTATATAATTTAAAAATCCAAATTTTCAATATTGGAAACTTTATATGAAACCTATGTTAAAAACGTGTCAATATCAGTTAAATAAAATATTCACAGTAATTATTATTTACTTATGTACTTATTTAGTGACATTAGTTATTTATTTATCATATCATACATTCATATTTGGTATTTGATATTTTCAAAGTACAATGGATTTATCAGAAAGTAACCCCATCATAAGTCAAGGAGAAAATCTGTATATATATATATATATCTGAAATTTTTCTTTTAATATTTAGAAAGGAGTAGGAGATACTTCAGATTCTTATGCATATGATGGAAATAGAATACGTAAATGGAATGTTTCAGCACAAAAATATGGTGAAGTATGTAGTAAATATTTTGTTTTTTTAAATATAATATAAAATATAATAATGATATCTTATAATTATTATAAATGTAATAAAGCTATATTATTATATTTAAGCTATAAATAATGTATAAATAACATTTAACTTTCAGGCTTGGCTTACTGGCGATGTCATAGGCTGTACGATAGATTTAGACAATGGATCCATTTGTTTTTACAGGTAAAATGAAAATTTCATTAGTTTTTTTTAAATAATAGAATTAAAGAATGTCTTTTATATCCTTTACATATTTAAACAAAAAGACACTTTAAAAGTATAAAAGGTGATAATTTTTATTTAGAAATTATTTTTTATCTGTAAAATGCAAAAATATTTAAATAAGGATAGACCCATTGTTTTATTCAGCACCATATTAAAAATCATGTTAATAAGATAACTTTTATTTTTGTTCCTGGCCATAGTGACATACTAGGAAATGAAAAAGTCAACTTTGAGGCTAAGTCAGCTGCAAAGGACACTGACTTGGACTATACTCTCATCCCTGTCTCATGTAGCAGCCTTAAAAATTATATTCATGTCAATGCTATGCAGAAGTGGAACCAGCAATGGTTGAGCAGTAAAACTGGTAGAATAACAAGACTATTTTCCTAGTGTTGATTGCAGATTCTCATCAACACTTAGAGATTTAACATTTGCTTCTGCTCAACTACTTACTGAGCATGGTAATTTTTGAAGCTACCTGGCGATGTATAACCAGGCAGAAACTGCCTTTTGCTTTTGCTCTACCTCGACATTATTGGCCATATGATCTATCGTTGTCCAATTTACAATCAAAATAGACTTAATTTGAAATTAGAAATCTTCACGCATGGTTTCAGGTGGCCATGTCCACTGGATAAGCTTGTTCAGAAGCCACTGTTTGATGCTTTTTACAATTATGTTCAAAAAATATGAAAGAAAAGACTATTTATTTATAATTTCTAATGTCTAGTTTTTTACATTTTAGTTTACACTAAAAACCGAATACTAATTTTATGTTTACTTTGTATCATGTATTTTGGTTTATGTATTCTTAGTGTTATACTCCCATAGGAGTGGTGCATTTATTTCTAATAAAAAAAAAAGACTCATTGTTTTTAATATTTTATTTCAGTATATAGAAATTTTAAGGTGAAGTTTTATCTTAGTTTACAGTTTAGGAAAATCTATATCCACTAGGAAGCCATTAAAATTTAATTTTTTTACATTAAAAGAATTATTGATGAGACTATGTCTTGTTTATAAAATTGCAGTGCCTTAATGGCTGGACCCCTTAGAGGTGTGAAGGAGTACATGTCAGGAGTTGCAATTTGGCACAGAGTATTTGGGGCCCAAATTATGTTCACATAAAAACACCAGACTTCTAAGTACTCGGGACCAGGGACCAAGTCAAAATAAAATACAAAATGGTGATACTCTTTCTATAAACAGGCACTAGTGTGAGATTTGTGACACATATCAAAGGACAATCATTAGGAGAAGCTTTTGAATGTGTTGCTCATTGGAAAGTTGGAAATGCAAACGTTGTGAAATCAAATTATGACAAACACGTGCATTGGAAAGTTCAAAATTCAAATGTTGCAAAATCAAATTTTGACAAACGAATCTTTGAAACAACCCATTTACCTGTCCCATGTTATTCCCGACATATCTCTGGTTGCAACCTGCTGACTTTGACCGGTTGACCCGAGATATCTCATTTCAGCATCAAAATGTTCTTGAAACTAGATGGCACTAGTTGTTATAATTTTATATTAAAACTAACTTCCGAAATATAATTTATTTTTGTTTTTACATTTATTAATATATTTATTTTGTTTGTGCGAAATAAAAAAATAATTTCAGATGATACAATAGCCACAATTATTTTTTCAAAAACGGGAAATTTTCATTAGGCATCAATAAAAATTCAACATGGGGCCACACACGACGGAGAGAAATTTTGACATTGGATTGGTTAATTTCAATGAAAATGCCTCGTGGTCATGGCTATGGCTGAGGCCGGCGAAGTTTGAACGATCGTGCTCAAAATCAGCGATACCAAAGAAGATTGGAGAATGAGAACGAGACCCGCTGTGAGCGTTGAAGTGATCCTGCTTAGTAGTGAGTCTCCAAGACATAGTCTCATCTCAAAAATGGCTTTGCCATTTTACTTGTTTACAATCTAAGTTTATCTATGGAAGAAAAGAAACAACTTTAATTTGTTATTTCATTCTATTATATAAATAATCTTCAGTTTTGTTATTTTCAACAAATATTACGTTTGGGTGTCATAATTTCTTGGTATTTTAAAAGCTTTAATCATAATAATTAAAAAATTTACACAGGAGACTAAAAGAAATGTTTTATTATTATTATTATGTTGGGTTTAGTGGGTTATACTCAGTTGACACCAGTGGCTGTGTACTATGCCGGACCAGAGTCAAGGCATAGCAACCAAAACAAAACTAAAGTAAGTGTATCAGTGTCAGTGTTTGTATTCAGGAATTTGCTCACAATATGACATGTATTCAATATAGTGGCCTTCTGTAGTGTGATGTATGTGTTTCTATTCAATTGTAATGTGCCCAGGCTTTTGTGTAGTGTGTGTGGTATCACACCAGTAAAGAAGAGAATGACAGGTACAATAAGCACCCTATCCATCCTCCACAGATGCCTTATTCCCTGGGTGAGTTCTGTGTACTTGCTGACTTTTTCAGTGCATGTGTTTTGTACATTGTAAGTGTTTGGAATGGATATGTCTATAATGTATGTGATTTTATTGTTTGTCAATGAGTGTGATGTCTGGTCGGTTGTGGTAAATTGCTTTATCTGTGATTATGGCTCTGTCATAATACATTTTGTGCATATTGTTTTCCAATACTGTCTGTGGAATGTATTTGTAGTATGGTTTGTGGATGTCTACTAATTTGTGTTTTTTTGCAAGCTCTTGATGTATTATATTTGCTACTTGATTATGTCTATGTAAATAATCTGTCTGTGCCAAGAGCTTGCAACTGGAAGTGATGTGTTGTATAGTGTCTGGCATGATGTGTCATTTGTGAGTGTTGTATTTCTGAGTATCTGTTTTCTGTAGTTTTTAGTACTGATGACCTGATCCTGTATGGCAATCAGAATCCTTTCGTTTCCCCAAAGAGGCATCCCCGAGCTAATCCAGCTGTTTGACGCAGTTTTGTCAACAAAATCCTGGGCCAGGTCGTAAGGATGCCTGCCATTAAAAAAATTATTAATGAGATTATGTCTTGTTTATAAAATTGCGGTGCCTTAATGGCTGGACCCCTAAGCCTTTTGAGCCCACGATTCCGTAACGGTGTCTATACTTTTTATATGTTGTATTGTGTCCATGTGTTATTTGAGTCTGCTAGAGTTACTGCTTTATGTAACTGTGATGTTTTTTGTTTTCTGTAGAAAAACTCTTGCAGTGACTGTATTTGTTTGTAGTGAAGGTTAACTATGTCAATCAGGCCACGTTCACCATCTTTACATGGAAGGGTTAATCTTTCTGTGGCAGATTTAGGGTGATGTTGTTTATGCTTAGTAAGTGTTGTTCTTGTTTTCCTTTGGAGTTGCTCAAGATCTGTGTGAGTTCAATGTATAACTGCAAAAGAATATATGAGTACTCGGATGACATGTGTTTATTGCTTTAACTGTTGTGTTTTGCATTTAACTCTGTTCTGAGAATAGCATTTAACCTATTATGGTATTCTTTAATTAATCTTTGCTTTATTTGTGCGTGTTCTGTTAGTTTGGCCTGTTGGAAACTTAAATACTTGTAGAACTCACCCTCTTCTGTGGATTTAATAATATCTCCATTTCCATGTGCAAAATCTTCTTTCTTCAGGATTCCTTTTTCTATGTGAAGTGTTTTGCATTTGTCTATGCCAAACTCAATTTGTATGTCCTTGGTGTATGAATGTGTAATTTGTAGGAGTTGGTGAAGTTGTTTTTGTGTGGATGTATAAAGTTTTATGTCATCCATGTACATGAGATGTGACAGTGTAAACTGTGTTGTTTTTTCATGTCTGATATTAACCATATTGTGTGTTGTTTAACATGTTGGATAATGGGTTCAAGGCTAGGCAGAACCAGAGAGGACTCAAGGAATCTCCTTGAAAATTATTATTATTATTATTCTAAACTGGTAATATAAATTGGTGTAATATGTCTAAAATAGCCTTTGTGTCAATAAAACCAACAAACCAAACCAATCATTAATTGTATTTTAAAGAACTGTTTTTTTTTTACTGTATTTTTTAATGTGTCTTTTATAATTTACAAATTTAAGGAAAGCATGTGTATTTTATATATATGAAGTGAAGACACCTAAATAAATAAATATATATATATATATATAAAATATATTTTTATAACTGTTTTTTTTTACACTGTTAAAATCTTGATTAAATTATCATATAATAAAAAAATTTTGAAAAAGTTTTTAATTGTAAATAAATTTATAATAAGAAATATTTGATTTTTTTAAAGAAATGGACAATCATTAGGAGAAGCTTTTGATAATATACGAATTGGTCCTGGAATTGCCTATTTTCCAGCAGTAAGTCTTGCATACAATGAGAATTTAGTTGCTAATTTTGGTGCTGTTCCTTTTCGTCATCCTGTTCCTGGATTTCATCCATTGGAATCAATACCATATCATAACATTGCAAAAGCAACAAAATTATTTAGTTGGTTAAGAAGATTGCTCACTTTGTATATATCAACTGTACAGGTAATTATTTGAAATAGTTTAAAAAAAAATAATATAAAATAAATATAAATTATAAAAAAAATATATTCCTTTTCCTTTCTAGAATAGAATGGAACCGATATTACAAGATGCCAAAATTGTTAATAATCTAATCAAAGAATGTAATAAAACTCATATATTTTTATTAGCTGTTCCATTATTAAATAAGTTGGGTCCATATCTGGTAAGTAAAATTTAGTATACTAAATTAAATTTACTTATATTTTTAATATGTAATTTTACAAATGAAAAAAAAATAACTTTTTAATAAAAATCTATTACCAAAAAATTTAGAATTTTTGAAGTTTTAACATTAATTCAAAATAAATGCATTCAAAATTATTATTCATTATTCAAAAACATTCAAATAATTCAAAAACATTATTCAAAATTAAAGTTTTTATTAACTTCCTAATTTTTATTCAAATGTTTTAAATTATGAAGAAAATAATTTTTCTTTGTTTTTTAATTTTTAATATTTTAAATGTTATAAAATTTCTTTAGATATTAATATTTTTTCTTTTAAAATTACATTGAATCATATTTTATACAGGTATTCCCTTGTTTAATGTGGGATTTGATTAACATATGAAATTAATTGTGGCAATCCCTTTATATACATGGGAGAAGTTTTAATTAATGTGATTTTACCAGCTGTCTTTACTTAACATAGATACCATATTTGGTTAATGCAATCTTGATATACATGGTAACATTCAGACTAATTAACCACATTAATCAAGGGATACCTGTATTAACTTATAATTAACTTATTATAAAATACAAAAATAAGCAGATTAAAATTAATATCTTTGAATTCTGAATAACTTCCTGATACTATTTAAAGTATTGTCATTATTTTTTAAGTTTTATTTATTTTATTTTGTTTCATTTCATTATATAATTTTTAAGTGGTATAAATTATTTTGTTATTTGGAAACAAACTACAGTTTTCTAAAAGTTTGGAAGTAATAAACATCAATCTAAAAAGATTGATGTTTATTATTTCCACACTTTTAGTAAATCTATAATATATTTAAGATTAAATATTTCAAAATTTCAGGTTTCACCTTACATCAATGAATCATGTTTTCTGTCATTTCTTTTTCAATTATGTGGTGATATACCAAAAGATAATAGTTACAACATAAAGGAAGTCAAATCACCAATTCTTGCATTGTTAGATATGCTATGGGCACTTTTAGAGGTAAGTTTAGAGGGTTTAATTAATTAATTATCTGCATTTTTGAATACTTAATTGTTCTGAGCAGTTTGGTAAGTGCATATTTATGGACAAATTCTTTTGCATCAGTAATTTGCTTACAGAAAAAATGTGCTATTTATTTACTGATAATTGAAATATATTTACATTTGATATATTGTATGTGATAATATGGGAGTTTAAGTTTAATTTGTGGTAAGTAATTATTAATGTTTAGTAATTTCTAAACATACTCTTAATGCCAGAAATAAGTACAGTAAGACCCCGCTTAAACGTGGGGGATGCGTTCCTAGACGACAGAGTGTTAAACGAGGTCATTTTAACATAGAGTAAATAGGGATACAGGAACACGCAACCAAAAATACAAATTTTACCTTAATTTCAAGTTATTTTTATATCAATTTGTATAATAATATATGTTAAATAACACATAAACATATGCTCACAAAAATGTAAAGTTCATTTTTTGTGATGAAGGTCTTAACTTTTCTAAAATTCCTGTTTTTTGCAATAAAGTCGTGAAGTTTCATTTTTTGCTTTTTTTCTTTCCTTAAACAAATGTCGATAGCAGAAGATTACATCCAAAATACCTTGTTTTGCTTTTGTACTTCTTTCAAAATCTGGATCATCTGGTACAATTTGATCAACAATTTCGGTTATCGTTACCAAACTCTTCCTAAGGAAATCTGTAGAGAACTTTTTTAGGTTCTTTGTTTTCAAAATCTCTATTTTCCAGTTCTACATGAATTTCTTGTTCTGCCAGTTCTTAAAGGACCTTGTTAAGGCTCTCCTCAATATCCTGCTCATCTACATCTCCTAGTCCTGCTGTATGGATTAGGTTGACTTTACACAACCTAACGATACAGCGATAGGCTCTTCTCATTGAGAATTCTTGGATACCTTCAGTCATAACTTCGTGCATTTATCAATTTATTCTTGCCAAGCAAAGCCAATATTGCCTATAACATCCACGATGTTATATTTTTTCCAAAACTGCACCAAAAAATATAGATTTAAAGAAAGTACACCTTTTTCTGATTGGATCGTGTTCATAAATAATCGTATTATATACGAATCAATGAAATGACACGATAATTTGAATCAGCATAAATTCTGAGCTTTTTTTAGGCTTCGAGCAGAGACCGTGGTATATCAAATCAGCCTTAAGCGAGGCAGCATTAAGCGGGGTCTTGCTGTACAGTAAAATCTTAATTTAACAGACTAATTTAATGTAGAGGGCTTCTTTTGTGAAATATCAAATTTGGTTCCTTTTTTTTTTTTTTTTTTTTAACTCTTTTGGCACCAAAAAAATATTTTCAACTTTTTCAAACAATCTTCAACAGAAAAACATCACAAATTTTTTAAGCTTTATTTTGTTTAACCACTCTGATGTACTGTTCTACACTTCAGGAGTGAATATGGTTTCCTCATTTTGCAAATTGAAAGTCATTTAGAACATTAATTTGTTTTTGTAAATAAATTTTGTTTTATTTAATTTTATAAATTAATTAAAAATATTATTTAGAGATTTTGATCACCTATTAAGCCTTAACTTCTTAAATTATACAATCTTGACTTTGACCCTGACCCTAAAAAAATGTTAATATGAATTTTTGATAAAGCAAACCAACTGCTGCTGTTCTAGTAATTTGTATTAACATGAGTTGACTGCAATATTCATAAATAAAATTTAAAATACTCTTATCAAATTCATCTTTATGTTAGAGAAATTTCTATTTGATATAGCAAAAAAATACAAACACCAAAAATTTGTATTTAAAAATGCATTTGCATGAAAATTTATTTATATTCATTAGAAACTATTTGATCTGTTTTCAAGTTATAAAAATAAGAAATAAGGTGTTTACTATATTTATTATTATATTATAGAGTCCTGGATACTCGACTCTTGATAACTCAACATTCCATAAAATTTGTCGTGTTGCTCAAAAAGAAAAAATACACCAAACCTAATTTTTACTCTTAACACTAAGTCAAACAAGCAATTATTTATTGTGATATTGTCACAATGCTGGGCTAAAATTTTTAATCATAATTTATTTAATTTAGAATACATGCTCTCCACCTCAAATTAGTGGTGGCTTGACCCTGTACATCATACTTTTCCTTTAACAATAGAGTCGTGCCAGTCATCTATCAAACATGTTTCAGGGGATATATTTTGAATTGCATCAGAAGTTGTTATATAATTAATTGGGGCCTTTTACTCCTAACATTTTGATATCTGGTCTCGTATTTCATTTATCTAATTCTGTTCTCGAGATTAAGGACAACAGTGGGAATTTATGTCTTTAATTTTTTCAAATTACAGCCCAATAAGTTATTTTTCTTCATTGATGACTTTGATAATAGCATCAATTCCATGTGCTAACAAAGGATATAAGATTTTTCCAATGTACCACTGTAAAATGTCATGAAAGAAATGTCAGTAACTTGAATAGCCACTATTTTTTTTTAATTAAAATTGAATTACAAATAGAAATTGGTACATAGTTAATACATACATGAATTTGCACATATAATATCTTTATGAAAATTCCTCTATTTATATTACCATTATTGCTAAGACATAAAACTCATCATTTTCAGTGACTTATTCCTTTCTCAGTTCACATTAAGTTGAGTTTGCAGGACTCTACTATATTTTTCAATCACAGAATTGTTAAAGATGCCATATTAAGCACTGTTTATATCAATAATATAAGCAGTGCTTAAATGAATTAATATGATAGAATATTATATTATTGCACATTGAAACATGTGAAATTTTAAAATAATGCTTATTAAATGTAAATACTTTTGTTAATGAAATATGAGTTAAAACTTATTGATTAACGTTTATAATGGGAAAACTCAAATTCTCTCTATTATTTATCAATTTTTAAATGTAATTACTCAAATAATTATTTAATATATACGTTTAATTTTTTAAATTTTAGTCTCACGAAATTCAACAATGCCTTGAACATCTCATTGTTGCTCTGTTAACTGGTTACAGATTTTCACCAGCAATGAAAGACTTTTATCAACAAAAATGTTACTTGATATTAATGCTGAATATTCTCAGACATAGAGCATCAAGAAAATTTCTACTACAAAATGTTTTATATCCTTTTCTGAATATACACAAACTGTCTTGAGACTTTTTTTAGTTTAGTTTAATTAAATTTTAACTTATTTTAATGGCTTTTATAAAATATTAAACTATTATTTTACATTTTTAATATTTGACAGAATAATATATTTTTAATAATTTGTAGTAATTATTTTATCTGTTTCCATATTGTGCTCTATAATTTTTTCAAAGCTTTACATTGAACTGAGCAGTTTTTTAAAATTATATATATTAACTCTGATTTATCTCTAATTATTTATCAATTTTTAAATGATAAAAATTAATTTCAATACATAATTCTCTCTGATAGATAGATAATGCTTAAGTGAAATGGTTTGGTTCATTTCATTAGAAAGTATTTAGAATACTGAAATTTTTTGATGTTTTCAGAGTTATTTTGATAATAATAGTTCTTTTGATTAATATTCATAGTTCTCTTCTAGAATTCTGAAGTGGGAAGAAGAAAATTTGAAATATTTTATTTTCATGTGTTTGGTTTAATCAATTTTGAAATTGTAAATTGATTTTGAGAAGTTTTTAGTAATAATCAAATTATTTATTATTTATTTGTAGAAGTCTCAAACTACAACTAAAAAATATTTCTTTCTTTTTAATGGATAATAAATGTATTTATTTTAATTCTAAAATGAATAGTCCTATTTTGTTTAAATTTAAAAATATATTTTTATAAGGTAAAGTGATCAGAAAGGATCTAATATTCTTTATTTTGCTAAATTATTATATTATATGTAGTTGTGACAGGTTTATAACAGAATGTTATATTTAATTCTTTGATTGGTTCATGAATCTGATTTATGGTCCACTTTGGCTAATAATATAAAACCATATCATTTCTAAATAATTATAACTAAACTCTGTTTTTAAAAATTTTCGAAAAAAATAAATAAGAAATAAATAATGATTTTATTGCAAATATGAACAAGTAAATATAAACCAATATACAATTTTTTAAATTTTTGCTATGCATAGAAAATTATTTTAGAAAGATTTTTGAACACCAAGAATGTCAACATTTTTTTTATTAGTATACTATCAACAAATCCTTTCTTGAATTTTGTAATGAATATTGAATTTATATATAAACAAGAAACAAATATAATTAATTATTTAATGTTAGTTTTTAGATGTTGAATTAAAATTTATACATTTATAATCAATTAACATTTTGAATCAATTAACATATTATCTCTTAATTTTTTTATAATTTTAAAATGTAGTGTAATTTAACACTAACATTAGCATTAAGTGTTTTAAAAAAATCACAGTTTTTAAACATCTTTATAGAAAACTAAGATAAAATAACTTTTTAATAATATATTTGAATCAATAAATTTATTTTACTGAAACTGTTTGACAGTTTATATAAGATCTAATTTCATCAAATAAAACAGTTTTTCTTAATATTAATTACATTTGACAAAATTAAATTTCCAGTCTTCTTAGAAGTTAAACCAATGGACAATATTATATTAGCAGAAATGATTCCACATGTTTGTATTGATGGATATGAGGTATGTTTGTAGAATTTATTTTATAATTTTGCTTTTTATTTTAATTTTGGTTTAAATTGGATAAATTACATACATTTATATATATGTATTTATACTGTATATTCATTTAAATATTAGGAAGAACTATGGAAGAAAGCAGCTTTTGAAGAATCAAGTAAAGTATTAAAGAAAGTCGTATTAGGTTGGTATATTCTTTTCTTATGCTGTTATAATAAAAAAATTAATCATAAAAGTATTTTAACAATTAAAATATTTTTTTAGCAAAAAAAGTGAAGTATACCATAAGAATGATATGCTCATTTTCATATTTTGTTTGTTTTATGTACCCATTATTTAAGTTCTTTTAAATGTTTTTCTATTTGCTTAATGAATTTTTAATTTCTCAAAGCAACTAATTGTTGTATAAAACAATGATAAATAACATATACATATTAAAAAGTTTTAATTATAAACTTTTAGTTTAATGAAAATCACTTCATATTTTTTCAGATTTTTATTCATTGACAAAAATCAATGAAATAAGTACATGTAAATTTTTGCTGTAATATATTTAATTAAATTATATAAATTGTAATATTATACAGTTTATATATTGTCTATATGAAATACATTATATATATTTAAAATAAAAATCAGTGTAAATTTTATGAACTTTATTTTTTATATAAAAATGTCTAAAAAGAATCAGCAAGATTTAGATTAATATTTATTTGAATAAAGATTTATAACAAAAAACTTTGAAAATTGTGTTTCCAATGATATCAAAAATATTTGAATACCATTGTATGTTTGTCATTCAACAATGCAGACTTCTATTCATCAACTAGAAGAAAGTTCAAATGAAACAAACAAACTGTTTTTGAAAATTTAAATGTATAAAAACAAACAAAACTCAACTGAAATCTTTGTTTCAATTAAATTTTATTCTGTGTAATAAATCAGTTGAAGAAGTCTCCAATGTAAAGGTAACAAATTCATTCACAGTTGTTTTTAAATATTCAATCATTTTCATATGTAGCTGATTTTCTATAGTATATATGTTGTAAGTGTTTACTTACTTATAATTGAATTTCTACAGCCAAATATTGCTTTTAATGATTATATGATTAAGACAAATAAAAATGTACATACAAATTTTGTATTGTACTGTACATTTATATAATAAACAACCAAATAGTATTTAAATTAAAATACAGTCAAACCTGTATTTATGCGGTTTTTTTTTGTGCGATTTTTTATTTGTGCGGTATAGTTGGCGACTAGTCTCATGCGTTTTGTCATGTCTCACGTTGACTTATTATAGCTAAATAAACTTATTATAGTAATATTATTGCATGAATATGCAAAAAATGAAATAATTTATTTTTTAAGTCAACAAAACACCACCTGGACAAAAATATGTAAAACAGACAATAGACAAGACGATGCAGTCAAGTGCTGACATCTGTTGTCAATAAACCTTCAAAGTGCTTTCACATTCCTGGACCGTTAAGATAAGATTCATTTCAAAGCGTAAATTGAAGGTAAATGTACTGTATTATTTTTTCTATTTAGATATAAAATTTTAGGATTTTTATTTTATGTTTAGACATAATCCCTGAAATGAATAAGGGCAAAAACAAAGCGAAGAGGAAGGTAATTTCCTTAGAAACTAAGACTATGATTTTAAAACGAGTTATTTTCTATGTGAGACTTTTTTTATGTGGTCCCTATTCACCGCATAAAAAAATATATATATTTTTAATTGTGTTGCGAAAACTATTTTTTATAGCCACTCGTGAAGTTTCGTGCGTTTTTTTTATACGGTCCCTATCCACCGCATAAAAACAGATTTGACTGTAGTTTATTTATGAAATTTATATTTTGTTTACTTGTACTTTTATTTACATTTCAAATTTTTTAATTAAATTTAATGCTTATCATTTAATTATATCATTATGTATTGTATTTTGTCTGAATAGCAATTAATCATTTGATAAAGAAAGAGATTTTATTTACTTATTTAATTGTTAATTTTCATTGTAGCATAAAAGATGTTTTATAAAATGTCATTTTATTAATTAAAGTACCAAAATTTTTGTTTAACTAGACATTTATGTGTTATCAAAACAGATTGTATTGAAGATTACAGTTTTCTGCAACATGTGTTACAAAAAATTGTATAGATTCATGTATATTTTGTAAGATATATGAAGAACTTTATCAAAAAATTTAGTATTTAAGATAATTCCAGATTTACTATATTAAAAAAATACATATTTACTAAAGATTATATTTTATTTTCCATAGAGCTTGAAAACATACAGTTAGAAATTTTAATTCAATTATTTGATGGTACAGATATGAAGCAAGTAAGTATTATAATTTCTTAAAGAAAAATTTAAAAAAGAAGAGAGTATTTTATCTGATTAAAAATTATTTGTTGTAGGGTCAGTCAAGTCGGACAATATTTCTTGCAAAGTTTAGAGAGTTTTTAAAAGAAAATTCAGGTGTAGCACGTGTACGAATTAATTTTTTTTAAAATATCATGTTTTTCAAATTAATTATATTATAACTAAGATATGTTTGTTTTTATTTTTAGAGTCAGCTTATAAATCTGTGTCCTTTACCAGTTGCACTTGCTTTTTTTCATCGTTTGGTATCTTTGTTACGACATTGTCTTACAATATATTGTTTAAAGAATCCTCAGACAGGAAATGTGATTACTACTAATGGTATAATTTATATATTAATTTTATGATTTATAAACATTTAATATTTCAAGAAAATAAAATAACCCATTGCACTGTTAACTGAAACAAAAAATTTTTAATTACAATTTATTTGAAGGATATAATTTTAAAGTTTCTTGAATAAAATTTTTTAAATTGTATCAAAATATAGACTCATTACAGTTTTCTGTGTTGACACACTGCAGATTGATATGCTACTTGATCTTTGATGCAAGCAAATTAATATGCCTTGTAGCTGTAAAGATACATTTTCATTAAATTAGTTTTCCAACAGCATGGTTTGTGTAGTCGGTTGTCTAGGAATAATTTTTCACATGTAATAGATATTAAATTAGAAACAAATAAAATTCATCCTATTTTTGGTGGAATTTTATGACTATAGATAGATGTCAGATTCTGTCAGCTAATAATAATTTTTATCTAAAAGTAATGACTGCCAGTAATAAGCTTCTTCTTGGTTAAAGGAGAGAAAATATTTAATTATCAGTAATTTATAAAATACTGTAAGAAGAGAGTAGATGTAATATTACTACTATTACATTGTTCTACAGTGCTTTGTCCATAAGGATTCTTGACTATTTTTGATTTCTCTTCATCTTTCTTTTCCGTATTAGTCATTTCTGTGTGTTTTTAATATCATATTCTAATAATATATAAATATAAAATCAGTGATAATTTCTTTATTTACAAGTTTTAAATGATATTTAACTCATCATTAATAAATTTTTGTATATATTTCTGTGTAAAATCTTAAATATCGTAGGGCCCCATCATACATAATCAATATGTTCCAAGATCCCTTGTGTAATCAGAAATTCACATAAGTAGCAAACCCATTAATTATGTACCTATCACATATTTTTAAGATTTTTCTCTTATTCTCTCTCTCTCTCTCTGTGTGTGTGTGTGTGTGTGTGTGCGTGCGTGCGTGCGTGCGTGCGTGTGTGTGTTAGCGCGCATGTGTGTGTTTTAGGTGCCACTGAAACACTCATGTATGTTCCTTGGTCACTTTCATGTATTTTATGTTTCTTGGTAAGTATGGTACTTATGGAAGATCATTTTTTTCTTAACATTCTTGCAACCTCAAGAAGTGAACTTTTTTCTTTTTTCACTAAATCTGAAATTTTAACTTTTTTTCTAAAGTAGTTACTCTAAAGTAATTGGCTTTTCTTTGACTTAAAAGGATTACCAACATCACTATCTTTGCACTTTGGAACCATGCTTAAAAAGTAATTAGTGTAAATGAAACAAAGAGAAGCACTGATATCATATACCATGAACTAAGAGAAGCATATACCATGTGATATCAGTACTTCACTTAGTTTCATTTGACAATTTACTATGAGAACTTTTCAAGACAGAGACTGATGCCAGTCCCAGTGTTTAGTGCAAAACAAAGAAATGAGTTGTAATAACATTTTTCTAGAACAAGATCAGCATGATTGAGCAAGATCCTGTGAGACTTTATGCACCTTGGGAAATGGTGCAGATTTAGCATGCAATTAAGAATTGTATGTAAAATAAAAATTCTTAATTGCATGCTTTCTGTTTTTGTTTCTTGGATTATTAAGGGGCTGTCCATAAATTACGTAAGGTGTTTTGCAGTGGGTGGGGGTCAAGGATTTCTTACGATTTCTTATTTAGGGGTAGGGGGATAATAGATCTCATCTTACGTAATATTCTTATTTTTATTTTTTGGTCTCATTGAATGGTGGAGTTTTGAATTTGGCTTCAATTTGGTGGTTTCTATTAAGAATGCTCATTGTTCTAACGCCATCTCGTGTGATGTGATAAAATAATAACGCTTACAGACTCACACTCTATACATTTTTTATCATGGGAGAAAGGCTGTGTGGTGGTTTTTCTCCTTTTTTTTTATCAGAATAAGTACTCCACTCCTATGGGTGTATAACACTAAGAATACATAAACCAAAATACATGATACAAAGTAAACATAAAATTAGTATTCAGCTTTTAGTGAAAGCTAAAATGTAAAATTAGATATTAGAAATTATAAATAGTCTTTTCTTCCATGTTTTTTGAACATAATTGTAAAAAGCATCAAACAGCAGCTTCTGAACAAGCTTATTGAGTGGACATGGCCACCTGAAACTAAGCGTAAAGATTTCTAATTTCAGAATAAGTCTATCTTGATCATAAATTGGACAATGACACATGATATGGTCGACAGTGTCTAGGTTTTCTGTAGAGCAAAAGCAAAAGGCAGTTTCTGCCCGGTTATACATCGCCAGATATCTTCTAAAATTATCATGCTCAGTAAGTAGTTGAGCAGTAGCAAATGTTAAATCTCTAAGTGGTGATGAGAACCAGCATTCAACACTAGGAAAATAAAGTCTTGTTATTCTATCAGTTTTACTGCTCAACCATTGTTGATTCCACTTCTGCATAGCATTGTCATGAATATAATTTTTAAAGCTGCTACATGAGAGAGGGATGTGAGTGTAGTCAAGTCAGTGTCCTTTGCAACTGACTTAGCCTCAAAGTCGGCTTTTTCATTTCCAAGTATGCCAGTATGGCCAGGAAAAAAATATAAAAGTTATATTATTTACAAGATTTTTAATATGGTGCTGAATATATGTGATTTTATTGCTATTGCAATTGGGATCTAACAGAGCTTTTAGGACAGACTAAGAATCGCTGTAAATGTTGATAGACAGAGTTTTGTTTGGTAGTGAAGTGGCCCACTGAACAGCTTGGTAGTCAGCATCTTCATCAGCTTGATAGATGGAAATATGTGGGAGGTATCTGTACCTTCTAACATATTTTGGACAAAATATGTCAGTCTTTTAGGAAGATACAAATACTTGAACCAACATGAAGGGGCTTTTAGACCATCTGTGTAGATATTAATGTCTGCATGGTTATCTATGGAAGAAGTAGATGACACCAAATGTAATATACCCTGGGGATTACCTTGTTTACAGGGTGATGATCACAGATAGTAGGATAATTATAATGTGGTAGCTCATGAACAACTGTAGATAGGAGTAGAGACCGTTGTTGAGCCTTGATGTTTGTAGTTCTGATGTAGCAGTTTAGAACCTTTTCTACAATACATAGTGGCAAAGGAAGGAGCCCTGCTAGTATCAGAGAGACATTAGTAGAAACAGTTCTGCAGCACTTTGAAATTCTGATGGCAAACTGTCTTTGAAGAGAAAGTAATTTACTTGCTACTAAATTTTTACTAATTTCTTGACCCCAGCTAGAGGTCATGTAAAGTAGTATTGGTTGTATTGCCCATTATATAGAGTTTTACAAGCTTTATAATTTAGTCCCCAGGTGCAGCATATAGTTCATGCCATATAATTAGTATCTTGGCCTTAGCCAAGATGTAATTAATATGGCAATGGAAAGTGGTTTCTATTCTCTCTTGTTTTATTATGTATGACATTTCTGTTTACACGTGCACTAGCTAGTCCAGGTGTGGCTAACAGTTTTTGCCCCCGGGCTGAATTGGAAAGAAAATTTTTTTCATCGGCCAAACAAAATATTACCTGTATATCTTTAATTACTATCTAACATACATTATTTTATGATAAATGTTATTATTTTAAATTTATCATTTTTTGTTTAATTCTGGCACTATCACACAGACAAGTACAAAAGTTGTAAATCTTTACAATGGAATTTTTTTAAAAAATAAAGAAGTATCGCAAATCTATTTGACCAAGTATTGGAAATTAAGTATCTAATATTGAAAATCACAGGCTGTATGTTGACCATGTATGAGCTAGTTGATCTGTCAAAGTTTTCTGCGTCCTTTTGTGAAAATTAAAATTAATATAAAAATGAATATTATGACATTGATTAATGATGATAATAATAAAATGATTGTTAATAATTAAAAAATAAAGTTCTTAAAATAAATTGTTTATTCGAATTCATTAAATTTTTAAATTTGTTCACATAAAGTCTTTTATAAATAACAGTACCTATTAATTAACTAATTAATAATTATATATTTTGGACCTATGGTTTTTAGGGTTTCATAAAAAAATTTTTTTGTTACAATCTTTCTATAAAATTATGCCTAAATATTACGTAAGATAGGGAAGGGGAGGGGGGATCAAAGAAAATATTACGGTTTCTTACACGGGTGGGTGGGGATCTAGAATGCCCTTATATAATTTATAGACGGCCCCTAACACAAACCTGAAACCACATGTGGCAAGTCTGTGTATGATGGGGACCTACTGTATTTACTTTTATTGGAATTTATTCTAAAATCTTTTTCAAGCAGCTGTGTTTGCTCTTATGGATAGAGTTTATATGGATCAAAAGTGATAGAGGGAAAAAAAGCATTGAATATTACAGATGGAGAATGTTTTGATTTGCTGATTTTTGTGTATTTATAGAAGCTAAGAAAAGTGCACAAATAAAATAGGATGTAAATTGTGTAAATATTGATCACTGGTAGAAATAAAAATGTTCTTTTAACTTTTTCTAATCACACAATAAGAATGACGACAACTATTACTTTTATTAAATAATTAATTAATATATTAATTTCTTTGATAACTATATTTAAATCAACTGTTATTATTAAATAAATATAGGAAAAATATTAACAGAAATCATTAAAATAAAATAAAATCTGAGATCATAGACTTTCTATCACATCAAAAAATTTATTTGTTCTTAATTTTTCTCATTGATTATCTTAAATTTTCTTTTCAAACACATTTAACAAGAATATGGTTTTGATGAATTTTAATGCATCAATTTCACTTTTTATTAACTATCTAAAATATATATGTATATATATATATTTTTTCTATTGCATTTAATTGAATTTTATAAAGTAATTTTCATCTCAGTATCTGTTCTTAGTAATATGTTTGTTTGTAATTACAAACAATATGGCATTGAAATTAGCTTAGTAATTAGCTATTTAATCTAAGCAGATTAATTTAAAGTTTGATGAATCTTCAAATGCAATTATTTGAATATTTATATAATAATACAGACAAATTTTGAAATTTGCTAAAAATTAAGTTTAATTTAAATATATGTGGAAAGATATTTATAAATTACTAGCTGACCCGGCCACACGTTGTTGTGGCTCAAAATGTATCTATTATAAATGTATAACACTTCCGCCGTGGGGGAATTTCAAAAAATCCCTTTTTAGTGTACATTCTCTTGACATACCCTATTAAAACGCAATCAAAAACGCATCTAAAATAGTATAATAAAAGCCGAGTTCTTCACAGTAAGCCTTAATCCCGTCACTTTTCCCGCTGGGGAATATCGAAAAATCCCTTTTTAGTGTATATTCTGTTGACGTAACCTATTAAAACGCAATTAAAAACGCAAAAAACTGCATGTAAAATAGTATAATAGAAGCCGAGTTCTTCACGGTAAGCCTTAATCCCGTCCATCTCCCCCCACTGGGGGGAATTTCGACATGTATATTATATAAAAACACGTGCGTATTCGAATGCAACGTTGTGTCAAAATTTCAAAGGAATCGGTAGGAACAAACGAACGTTATATTTTATTTATATAAATAGATAGAAAATGATCTGCTTCAGTCCATTCTCACAGAAAAGCAAACTTAGGTCGTCGGAAGTTAGCGCCATCTGTTGGACATAAAAGCCTTAATCCATATATAAATATATTTTTGAAAGGGGGGAAATGTAGTAGGGGTATGAAAAATAGATAGTAGCCGATTCTCAGACCTACTAAATATGCATATAAAATTTGGTAAAAATTGGTAAAGCTGTTTCGGAGGAGTAAGGTAACTAACATTGTGACACGAGAATTTTATATATAAGATTAACATAGCAGTTTAATTGTTGTTTAAAAATTGTAAACTAAAAGAGATAAAGATATTACATCATTTTGTGAAATATCTATAAAATACTTTTTAGAGATAAATTATATAATTATTATAAATCCTGTTTGATTATGATCTTAAAAATGTTCAATGCTTTAGTAATAATATACAAATCATATTTTTTATTAATACATTTTTATGTTGTGTTTATTAATAATGAAATATTTTCAAGTTCAGAATAAATGAAATATTTAAAATTTTTGTTCTTTAGAAATTATTGATAAAAGTAATTATTACATACCGTATTTTCCGGTGTATAAGACAACTTTTTAACCCAGGAAAATATTCTAAAAAAGTTGGGGGTTGTCTTATATGCCGCGTGTCATCTTGTAGGGTGAGTATATTCCAAACTCTATATTTTAACTGTAAAAGTCAGGGGTCATCTTATATGCTGGAAAATATGGTAATTAATAAAGGTATAAGGTAAGACACCTTATAACTAAAGTAAAAAGTCAACAATAAAATAATCCTTTTTCATATATTAAGCTTTCTTTGAAATATAAAATCTCAACATATAAAGAAGAGTTTGTTGAAGATAATTTTATTATAAATGAGTTAAGAAAAATACTTTGTACTTTGAGATAGATAAATAAATTTTACAGAAAAAAATAAATTTGAACTGAAAGATTGTTAAACTTTTATTTGAAACATTTTTAAGACTGACATCTTTAGCAAAACTTGTAAACTTTATTCAATACTGGAACAAATAAGAAAATATTTCAAAATTCGACATTCCATTATCATAGCAAAATCTTAATAACAAAATGTAGAAAATAATAATAATAAATTTAAACTGATTAGTTACAATGTGAAACAGTGATAAATAGCTAATTTCTTATTTCAGGTTTCTGTTTTTTCAATTTGAAATGTAAAATATTAATAAAATATTTCATAAAATGTTACTCATGAAAAATCTGTAACCAGTGCGTAACATACAACATCAGTCACTACGAACGTTTTCAAAACCCCTCCTGGGTTCTTCAGGTTAAAAAATTGACTGGAACGATTTTTGAAGATGAAAAAAGGAACCAAATCACGTGCCAAACAGCATCAAACGTGGAAATTTTTGTGTGTGGCCGAATGTTATTTTAAAAAATATCGATGTCACAAGGCTTGCCGGGAAACAAACCATCAAATCTTTAACACAAGTTCGAATGCTATTTTTGAAATATCAATGTCACAAGGGATGATGGGAAGGAAATCGTCATATCCCTAACATAAGATCGAATGTTATTTTAAAATATCGATGCCACAGGGCATCCTGGGAAACAATTCGTACACTCTTTGCTCCCCCAGCTCCTCCACAAACCATCCTTTACGTAAAGGATAATGTTAAAGCTTCGTATGCATCAGGGCCTGCCAAGCCAAGGAAAGCGTTAGCTCATTCCTAGAATTGATGGATGAGGAAGTACTGTAAGCCTTGTAAATCTCCATCTGCTCCAACCATTTGATATGGTTTACGCATGTTGTGGTGACAATCAATCTAGCTTTCGATAAGTCCACTGTAATATCAGGATCAGATGCGTAGGTTGATAACGAGGTGGAGCATTTATTGTGTTGTATATCGTGTAAATGCTCCTTCAATCTGACCCCTAACGCACGCTTCGTCGATCCCACGTATACTAAACCCCTATCAAAACGGTTATCCCTAAGCGGTATGTCATACACTCTCGGAAGTCTCTCCATATTAGATCTATCTTTCCCATTACGCAGCATATCAAACAGGGATGGGCATCTTCTGTATGCAAGGGAGACATCCCATTGCCGTGCGATCTTATTATATATCGATCTCAATACAGGATTGTAAGTAACAGGGATCCTCTGTTTCTCCATGGTTTGGCCGCCATTTTGTGAAATATCATTCGCAGAACAAGGGGCCTTCATTCGAAAGATCTGTTGTGAAATTTTTTTTTTTGGTATAATGTTGTTGTACCCATGCCTGTTGGACTATGTCATCCAAGTATTTCAACTCCTCGTTTAGTGCCTCTTGGGTAGACGAGTGTGTGTGTGCTCTTCTAACTAGGGCTTTAAAGGCCGCCATTTTGTATCGGACTGCGTCACATGAGTCCACTGGAATGTATGTGGGTTGGTCAGATGGTTTACGATATACTGAGATGTGAATGCCAGACTCTCCAAAGCTAATACCTAAGTCAAGGAAATGAACCCTTGAGTTGCTATGCTGCTCAACTTCCAGTAATAGCCCATATGCGTTGTTATTCATTTCGTTCAAAAAACTGGTAACGTCCGGTGACTCTCTCCACAGAATAATAATGTCATCCACGTACCGCTTGTAAAGGATGATGTTACGTTGGAAATTCAGGAGTGTTCTATTTTCCAATTGCCTGATAACCAACTCACATAAATCACCGGATACAGAGCTGCCCATGGGTACACCCCTGCCCTGGGCGTAAGTCACCCCACAGAACTGAAAGATCGAGCTGTAACAGATCAAATGGGTCAACTCTAAGATATGCTGATGGAATTCATCGTTGGGTACATTTGTAAAAAGAAAATCTCTGATAGCGCAGAAACACGGAGGCAACTCAATGGAAGGGTACAAAGAGCGGAAATCCAGTACGGTGATGTGTCCAGGTAGTTCGGTAACCTTAAGCAGCTGTACTAAGTTGACCGGGTTAGAGATCGAGAACTGGTATCCTTCCAAATGCGGTGCAATGATGTTGTGCATAACTGCCTCAAACTTGTGTGTGGGGGCCTTGGCTTTGTCAACGACCAGTCTTAATTGCTGGCCTTGCTTGTGCTTTTTTGCAAAGGCAAATAACTTGGCTGTATCCGGTGCATCCATTCCAAAATTGTTTCAGTCAATTTTTAACCTGAAGAAGATCCCAGGAGGGGTTTTGAAAACGTTCGTAGTGACTGATATTGTATGTTATGCACCGGTTACGGGTTTTTCGTGAGTAACATTTTATTTTATACACCCGGTGTGAAGTTGTTCGTCATTAAAATATTTCATATTTTTCATTTTTTTTCTTGTTGGATATGATGCTTTAGTTTTTATTTTTGGCATTTCCAAGTATATGTAAAATAAAATAAATTAAAAAAATGAAAATATTGTTGTTTATCCAATTCTTAATTTTTGGATGATGCAACTAAACTTACATTGTTAAAGTTACAAATACACTATCATTTTAGAATAGATATATTGTTATCATGTTATAATATATTATAAATAAAATTATTTTCAGATCTTACAGTTTCCATCAATGTTTTTTATGACAACTCTATCAATTATTTTGAAATACAAAGAATTGGAGGTTTAATATCACATCTTCAAAAAATTTTTAAAGATAACATCTTAGAAGCAGTTGGACCAAGTCATAAAACATTTCCTCAGTTGTTAGAAGATAAAAGTATGTAATTACAATTTAAAGTTTAATTAGGTATAAAAGTTAATGTATACATGGTGATTCTCTCACTAATAAACACAAACATCCCTCAATAACTTTTTATTGCTTTATGGTTTCCTATGAAAATTTACCTGCACTTACCTTGTACAGTATGTTGCAAAATAAGATTATTTTAAAGCAGATGTTGACAATGGTCTCTTTAACATCTAAGCATTTTTGTTTGTGAAACTGCAAATTTGCAAAGGCATTTGCTAATGTGACTTCAGTATTGACAAAAACCTTATATCATATTCGGCCGGATGGCCGAGCGGTAAAGGTGGCAGCCTACCGCTCTGGGGGACCCGGGATCGAATCCGAACGGGTCGAATAATCCCCAGGAATTTTTCGGGGGGTGGTCCGTTCGGATATGTCGGGCCCCGTCCCTCACCACCCGGTCGCCCCATTGTGGGCCTGGCCGAACCCATAATGGGCCTACTAAAAGAGGCCCTCTTAGTGCCCACAGGGCGGAAAGAGTTATAAAAAAAAAAAAAAAAAAAACCTTATATCATATGTCTTTGAAGGTATCAATTGCTCAAGGATTATTGTTGTATACTTGCTCTTCCCATAATCCCAAAAGAAGAAATCAGGTGGCCTGAGATCTAATGATCTTGGCAGCCATAGAGTTTTTTCAGGTCACTGAAAAAACTTTCAATTTTCCTCATGTTTGCATTAGATGTGTGGCACATTGTTTTATCTTGTTGAAAATAACCTTCTGTTAATTCATTATCTGTCAACTAATTTACAAATTCACTGAATATGTTCAAATACATCTCAATGGTAACAGTTTCATTGAAGAATACGAAACAATAACGTGGGTGTCAGCCGCCCGGGGCGGAGGAAAATTTCGCCGCCCCCTTATTTAGGTATTTTTACAAGATATTATTATTTATTGTGAAATTTTGCCACCCCCTATAAATGCCGCCCCCACTATGCTACGCCACTGCATATGGGTTTTCTTTTGCCAATATATACATTTTGCAAAAAATTATTGAGGATCATTTGGATGTCCTAGTGCTAGTGAGAGAATCATTCTGAATGAACTATATTAGCTAGAAATGTTTTAAAATAATCTGTATATTAAAAAATACTAAGTGAACTGTGATAAAAAAATTTCATAAAATACTAATAAAAATAAAATAATAACTAAACAGAAAATAAATCACTTTAAATATCAAGAAACCTGAATCAATATAGTTTTAATTTCTGAAAACATTAACTTTAATTAAAACTGTATTGATTCAGGTTTCTATGTATTTAAAGATATTTATTTTTTATGTAGTTACAATAATGATAGAGCCATTAAGGTTTGTAGTTATTGAAATGATAATTTAATAATTAAATTATTATTATTATTATTATTAATGAATGACTAGCAGGTAAGTCTGAAATTGCTCAGGCAAAAAATAAGAACAGACCTTAAGATTATTATATTATATTATAGTATTTGATTTACATTTACTACACAAGTCCAATCTGGGACCTAGATTATCTGTACAAACTTGAATGCTTCCATATTTACTTCCTTCATAAACTACTTCACTTAGAAAGGTCTGTTCCTGGTTATGCCATATGCCAGACATGGGCAAATGCAGCTCTTGCTGAAAGTGTTAATTTCTGTTTTTTATTATTATTTTTACAATTTTATTTTTATAATTTTGTGAAAATATGTTTATTAAAAAAATTCAATATTTGTTTTATATTATTATTATATTATATAATAAAATTGCACGCTTTACCATACTATCCACTATGACAATACAGAACTGCGGCTCCCATGCATTTTGCAAAACCTACATTTTGTCTCCCACTGAACTCATTTGCTCACCCCTGCCATATGCCATGAAATCAACCACATTTGGTCTTTCCCTTTTTTCTTAAATGAATAATTAAATTCTATTACCATCTGAAATTTAAAAGTAATACCAACATAAGTTTTTTACATCAGGAAATAATCAAAAAAAGTAAAAATTCTTTTTTACTTTTTTTGATTATTTCCTTGCTTTGGCAAACCAAGTTCCATAGAATTTTAAATTCATTTGGAGTATCAGATTTGATGTTTAAAGATAATCTTCAGGACTGGAAATATGGTTACACATTATTATAGAATTGCAATATTTCAGTCTATAAATAAAAACCAAACTAACTTAAATCAAAGTAATTATCACCCTTGGTATATAAATTTATTACATATTCCATCTTCTCAACTGTATGTGATTATACCAATAAACTTCAACGTGAAAAGATTAATAGCTCAATTACGTCAATACGTCAAACAAATACTCAATTTTTATCAGTAACATTTATATTAAATTTTCAAACACTCAATGTATTTGGTGTAATTCTGAGACATTCTTGATGTATCATCTATTACAGAATTGTCAAGGCTTTGAAAGTATGCGTGACTCATATGACATTATATGGATACTCCATTGCACTTCATCTCTTGAATTCAGAAAGAACATAAATAATCTCAATAAAAAAGATCTTTATAAATTATATAACTACTTCATCAAAATTGCAGAAATATTAAAAAACTAAGTTAATGGAATTCAATGTGTATTATCATTATATAAAAGTTAACTGTCTCTGTATTGTTATCTCTGACAAAACCGATTTCTTTGCTTAAATTTAAAGCAGGTTTATATAAAACTGACTGTAAAATAATTGTATAAGTTTAATAACTTGAAAGCTGTTCCAATACTTTTGTAAATCTCTACTTAACAAACGTACTACCCCTTGTAACAGGGAAATCTTCCTTTTTGTTAATAAAGTTTAATTGGATTGGATTATAATATTTGATTTATATAACTACAAAGGTTATCTTACATAAAGGTTTATCATACCAAGTGACCAATCTAACAGGCCTTTGTAGTTATATAAATCAAATACTATAATATAACAAATATTAAAATGAAAACCATATAAAGAGTTTGGTTATTTTAGCCTACTATTGTCACATTTATTGTGATACTCAGATAGTACAAAATGGCACAATTTCATTGATGAAGTACACAGCAATTGAAAATATGGTATGTTAAATTTATTCAGATATAATTTTTTTCTATGTTAGCTCTAATGAATCGTACCATTCACAGCTGAATATTAAATAGTAATCTGCCAGCAAATCAAATTTTGTGGAAAATGGACTAAATATTTAAATAAATCACCAAACGATCACCTAAATATCGGGCTACAATATGGCTACTTAAATGATTGGTACAAAGTAATTTGTCACTAGAGGTAGACATTAGGTGCCATCTCTTAAGAAAATTAATAATTATAATTAAATAAATAAATTATTAAATAAAATTTAAAACCTTCTGGAATAAAAGAACTGACCTGGGACGGGGCTTGAACCCACAACCTCCACTTGCCATGCAGTGCGCTTGCCAGTTACATCACCCAGACCCCGAGCAAGTCTCTGCTTCCAGAAGTATATTAATTTAGATATAACCTTACTTGGTTAAGTATGGTGCTGGCTGGGGATGACTCCTATGCCCATGGCCAAAGACCGTCTCCACAACGGCACTCAGCCAGCTATTGCATTACCCGGCGAGGTATATATATATACAAATAATAACAACTCAAAGCCCAAATGTTTAAATTCAACATCCTAGAAAACCACTTAAGACATATTTTATGCTCACAGGTAATCTAGTATTATGTAATTTTCCTATTTGAATGCCACCATACTGCTGGGTTCAATAGGAAGAAGGAAATGTTGCAGAAGAGAGGTGAAGCTAATTCTATCAAAAATAGTCATTGACTTCCTCCTGCAAGAGATGATGGTCAACGAATACTAATTAATATTACTCTACTATTTGAAAAGTGATTCATGTTAGATGGATTGTGATGGCCCCACAAGTGATTGAAGTTGCTAACCTTAATGTCCAAAACTTTGTATGACTTATTTAAATAAAAATATAAAAATAAATAATTGCTTTTATGTGATTCCACCAAAAAAAAAAAAAACTTGTGAAACTAGGTTGGAAAAGTAAAACTAAACAAAGACATCTAACATGTAAGTAAACAAAACTTTTGAAAGATGTGACATAAGAATACTGGAGCCATATTTGACAGTACGACTCAACATGTGAATAAACTGCACATTCACAGACTACAATGAAGCAGTGTCATCATGATAATAAATAGGAAAGTTAATTATTGGCACAGAAAAAGAATTAGTCAAACTTTTTCTCCCTAAAACCACTTTTTTTAGCTTTTTTGTAATAAAACTTTAGGAAATGCAGATATGAGGTTTTGATTGCCAACCAATGATATGAAAAAATATCTTTAAATAATCCCTAATACTTGCAAGCTTCTTTGGCTTGAATTCAAGCCCTACTTTGTGCCTTAAAATAGTTGCACATTTATTAATTTGGCTGAATGTTAGAACATCTTTAAGCAGTATCAGTGAAGAAAGTTTGGGCAATGGATTTATGAGTTAATAAGGGAGATGAAACCAGAGAAGGGTCAGGATGTCCAGATTTTGTGGTAGTTAAGTATTTCCTTGTAAATATTGCATTTATTAGAATTAGGTTGGTTTATTTGGTTACAGCAATACAGCATGTGAGCATTCTGCCAAAGAAGATGCAGCCCAGAAAGACTTTCATGTAAAGCCGGTTCCTATTTTGGTGTTACTAAAACAAAGAAAACTCAGAAAACTGCACATGGCCAGTCCATTGGCAATGTATGAATTCATGACCAACTACTGGTGTTCAGTGGTTTTATCCACTTGGTTACTGGAGGGTACTTATTGGGTTGAAATTTGAAAAAATTGTAGACCTGTAAATTTCTACTGTTGTCCATCTGCCTGTTTGTCTTTCCTTAATTTCAAGAACAGAGTTAGAGAGATAGATAGATGAAAGACAGGACCCAGATGTGGAAAGCTCATTGCAGGAAGCCCAGATTAACTATATACAAACTTCTGGTCTGCACTGGAAGTCACACTCAGTTTAAAAGTTTTTCCCTGAATGGAATTAGATACATAACTGGCACAACTCTGCTGCTAATGTAAAAGTACATGTACAGGGGTAAAACACTACCAAAAACTTGAGAAACATTGTGTAAATAATTGCTTGTTGGAATAAGAAAAGTACCATTCAGAAATGAAAAAACCTTAGTTGTTAGATGTGGAAAATTAAATACTTAGACTTTTCACAGTGTAAGGCCAAGACTCCACTAGCGTAAAAACGGGTGTAAAACCCCTCGCTGTAAAAACTTTTAATCACGTGACCTATTTGCGTTTGCGCTCAGATTGCAGTGGAGGTCTAGCTTGCAAAGTTTTTATAGCAACGATGCTGTCGAAAATATGCCTGTCCAGTTGTATACATGATATATCAATATAAAGACAATGATTATATTCTACGAGTTTTTTCTGTACTATAATTACAAATGTAGTAAAAATAATATCTTTACTTTCATATATTAACTTTTATTATCGTCCCTTGAAAATGTGTATATTTTCTTCGTTGTCTTAATTTTGAAATAGAAGATATCCAGAGTTATGTAACAATTTTATTATCGTATTATTAAGATAATATACAGCACTTATAAACTTAGCTTTTTTTATTATATACTACTCTAAATTGAAGGATTTTCCTTTGGCTGTCCATATCACATGTTTTAGGCACCCATTATTATAATCGGAATACCTCTTGTCATAGATACATGAATACTTTTGGATGTTTTCGATAAATCTTTCCAGATCTATTCTAGAGTAGCCACGAGAGAACATACACAAAAGCTCCTTTTCTGCCATTTTTGCACTGTGTCACAATGACCTAGATTTCACTGACTTCTGATTGGTGGATGGTACTGTTTTACAGCCATATTCACGTCGAAAGTTGAACACTGCTCAACTCACTTTTATGCTGGTTTTACGACCTGCTCAGGCATAAAATATCATGGTCACATGATTAAAGGCTTTTACGGCGAGGGGTTTTATGCCTGTTTTATGCTAGTGAAGTCTCGGCCTAATTCAATATGGGCAATAATGCCTCTTGGAAATACCTATATACTGAGCACTCAGCATAATCTGGTATTTATTATGACATAATTGCATTAGCAAACTTTTCATAGGAAATCCATTACTTTAATTTAAGTAATTGGTGGTCTGCCAACCTGTACTGTACTACTTTCATAAATATTATATTGCTGAAGTAAAGTGTAAGTATAAGTTATATCTTGATGCCATAATTGAACGCATCTAGTTTGTATTATATTACACAAATAAGTTCTCAACTGTAGCTGTGAATGATTCAAAAATACAAAAGAATGGCCTATTTATATATATATAGATAAAAAGGAAAAATAATTATGGTAAATTTCTTGGATCTTAACTCAGTTTATGTTTAATTTAGTTTGATAATCATTTTGATCTGATCATAGTTTTCTGTTTCTGAAATATATTGTATATATTTTATATAATATTCTATATATTTTATATATTTCATATATTTCAAATATATCTTGATGAATTCTTTCAAGATTCTATTTTTTGATGATCTATAATATAAAGGTATAAAGAGCTTGGAATTCCATTAAAAAAATGGCATAATCTATATTAAAAATAAAGTTAATACCACTGTGATAGAAATTTGTTTTATTAAATTTAAGAGTAAAAAAATTCCTATTTATAATAAAATGAAAAAATAATTCCATGCTAAATGAAATTACAAAATTTCACTTAATGCAAAATAATCTGTAGACTGGAAAGTTTAAGACTTTTATTATATTCCACAAAAATAAATTCAGTAGTTCTTATACTCTATATTCTACACATCTATTGAATTAAAATATTTGTAATAAACTATTATAGCTTATAGAAAAAGTAATATTTTATGATCATTTCTTACCATAAATGAAATTTAATCAATAATTGACCCCAAAAAATTTTTATTATTCATTTTAAATTTATTGCTGTTCTTTTTAATACTATAAGTAAATTAGATTTGCTTTATTGAGGTAAAGCTTTTTTTACAGAATGTAATGTTTTCAAATAACTAAGATTTCAGTTAAGATTGATATGAATTATTAAATTGCTATAATTTTTTACTTTCAGAAATCATTATATATTATTTTTGCCAAAATTCACAAAATAGTTATAATATACCAAATATTTAAGATTTTTTTTATTTCTGGCCACTTAATTTGTAGTAATAATATATATTTGTGTAAATGACTTTATCTTTATATTACTATTTTATTTTAATTTATTATACTAAATTTCAAAATGCAGAAAATTCAAAGTTACCAGATAAAACAATAAAATTTGGAGAAAAAGATGATTATGAAGCCTGTATAGAATTATTAGATGGAATAATACGATTATATCAGATATCAGCTCATAGACAATTAGAAAAGGTGAGTTTTATGATGATTCAAATATTATTTTACTTTTTAAAAATTTAAACTTTAATTTGTATAAAGCTAGGGTTTGAATTATATAATAATTTTTCTTTTTGCTCTGTGGATAATAAGACCATCTTTTTTTTCCATTTTTATCATGAATTCAGTCAGACTGACAATGGGAAGGGCCAGATTGTGAGGGACAGGACTTAATGTATTTGGGATAATCCACTATGAACTGCTTCCTGTGGTTACTCACCTGGATTTTATTCCAGGTGAGTAACCAATGACCAGCCTATTGACCAGATTTCTCAGGTTAATAGGCTGATCCATTAAATACAGAAATTCCTTTTATGTATGATGACTATAGAATTACATAGAACAAAAATATTTTAATAATTACAAAAATTTGATTCAAATTAATGACACGTTTTATTGAAGAAGAGCTTTCTTAAATTACTGAGTCCATTTATTGTCAATATAATTAACAAGTTAAATTTTCGGATTTAATAGATTTTTAGCAATATAAACATAACCCTTCATAAAACAGAATTCTGATAATCTGGCTAGTACTGTGTTACTCTATTTTAAATAGGTTTTATTGTGTTTGTGCACACATGTACACACAAAATAAACAGATGAATACCTATATATATGGCCTAATAAGATAATTCATAATCTATGTAATGTGTTTATGTTAAAGTAAATATAGAGATTATTTTCAGGGTTTTTTTATTTGATTAAAGACTAAACTATTTTAATGTAATGTAGTAAATTACTGATGTTATCAAAATATTATTATTCATTCATCTTAATCCTAAAATTGTCTAATCAGATATTTGTTTAATTAATAATCCAATAAATATTTTCAATAGATTCTATATTTGAATTTTTATTTTTTAAAAGCAATTTATTACATAAATAAATAAAAACTTGTTTATTGCTTATAAATGGTAATTATTAAGACAAATTAGGTACCTTACTTGATATTACATTGAAAAATAGTAGTAAGAAAGTGATATATGTTTTAAAAAAATTTTTAAGTGTATAAATCTGAAAAATTAACTATTTTATAACATGTGGCACCATAGTAATATAAATATTTATTTAGTAAGAGTGCTTACACCTAAGTTATATTTGAGGAATAAACATCTTTGTATTCATGCTCAACTCAATATAATAGATATAATAAGCATTTACTATATGTATGTTTAAATTAAATGATATAAATGTAAAGAATAAATATTTTAATATATGATTATTATACATTAATAAATGTAATGAAAACTTTTGAAGATGTGCTCATTGAGAGACAGTATGCAAGAATATATAATGGCTTTAAAAGACATAGAAAAACGCCATAATCCAAATGATGTGGAAGTTGAAATTGCCTTAAAACATACAAAAGAAGTTTTCATATGCAAATTAACAGAACAAGCGAGGCATCAAGCATGGATATCAGTTGTGGTATATGCTTCTGTAAGTATGTAATATTTTCAATAATTTTAATAAAACGACAAGAAAATAAATTTTAACTTTATTAAATTACATAATTATTTATAGGAGAAGCAATTGGATGTATATTGGATTTTACAAATTTTATTAAGAACATTAGAATTGGCATCTAATTCAGATGATTTTTTTGGATTTGTACCTGATTTTTACGTTGAAGCATGCATTCGCTGCTGTAATGCTCTTCGTTCATTCTTCCCTCCGACTTCACCAATAGAAAATTTGACAGGTTACACAATATTAAATTATTTATCAAAATAGAAAAAATGTAATATGCATTTTTATTATTTTTAATTATTCTGTTTAGGTTACCAAGAGATATTAGTGAAATATGGAACATTTTTGGCCCATCATTTTGCAGATCGTCGTGTTGTTAATGCAGGTAATTAATATATCTAAGTTCTAAATAACTAGTAAAATAAATCATTTTGATAAGACAAAAATTATTTTTGGGAGTGCATTATTTCTGATGCTTTTCAGGATCTCCAGGCAAGTGTCCATAATTTGCCTGAGCCCTGTGATATATCATCAAGGCTGCACTTAAGTGGGTTTCTGATGATATAATTCATATTAAGTGAAGACCAGATCATTTTCTGTAAAAAAAAAAAAAATATTCAATGGTTTTCATTATCTTTAGCTCTGACTATAACATAAGTAAAATAAACAAAATTCAGTTAAATACATTTTACAGAATTGGACTGGAGTAATACATGTTACCTTAATTATAGTTATAAGTTCATTCTATGTTCAATAATTTTTATTTTTACATCATAATTATCAGTAAAAATATATAAATTATTAAAGTAAATTATTGGAGTTTGTAAAATAAGTAGCATTTGAATTTTGTCTTTTTAAAATAGTTTTTTATATTTTTTAGAATTTTTTCAAAAATTTTTCTGATTTCAGAAATATTAAATTCAAACAAAAATATCTGAGATGTAAAAAGATTGCACCAAGTAAAAACTTATGACAATTTAGATGACAGTCAAAATTTTTCTTAGGAGTCTTTCTTTGGTAAAGATAAGCTTGGCACTTTGAAGTGAAATGCAGAAAAGAATAATACAGGTGAAAGTTTTGTGGGTACTGCTTCAAAGTTTCAAGCTTATTTTTACCAAAGAAAGACTCCTATGAAAAATATTGACCGTCATCTAAATTGTCGTAAGTTTTTACTTGGTGCAATTTTTTTACATCTCAGATGTTTCTGTTTGGATATCAATTGTTTTTTGTGTAATAATTGTATTATTACATCAAGACAAGATGATGATGTACAATTCAGTTGGTGGTTACCAACACCAACCAAATGCTTTTAATATTAATTTTGGTCAGTGTTGACTGAATGCAGCGCTGACCAATGATTTCAATATATTGTTTAGAAAAAATCATTATAAAAAGTTTTAATTTGCATAAATTTGAGCTTTTGTTATTCTGAATAATGTTGTGAATAAAATTAATTTGTTTCAATGCAATTTTATCCTTAAAAGCATTCAAGAGTTGGAATTTTAATAGTGGCAACCCTGAAATTACAGTCTGTAAAAAAAGAAAAACGTTTCAGATTTTCACTGTCCTTCAATGTAGTCACCAGCAATGTAGTCACCAGCAATGTTTAAGACTTGTTGTCAGTGATGTGGAAGTCACTGGATGCTATTGGCAGAACCTGTTTGTTGATTGTCTGAATAAAGCAGTCTACTGCCTGAAGAATATCTAGAATAGTTCTGAAGCACCTTCTATGCAGTGGTTTCTTCATTTTAGAGATAAAGTCAGTCACAGGGGCTTAAGTCCAGAGAACATGGTAGATGGTAGAGAACTTTCTAGTTCCAGCAACTGAACAATGTGGCCACCACCCATTGTGCAACATGTGTTTGAGCATTGGCATTCAAGATGATGGGTGATGGTTTGTTCTGCAGAAAGTGTTTCTGCATTTCTCTCAAAGCTGACTGCAGATTGTGTTCCAAAAATGTAGCGTAATACTGTACATTTATGGTCAGGCCTAGGGGTGTACATTCACTTGTTCTTCACTTGCACAGGGATGATCTTAACAAAGCTTATTTTTCTCATTTTAACATCTCTCATTAAAGGCTTTTACCCATCTTGCTATTGTTTTATATGGTATTGCAGATTTCCCATAAACCTCTAAGAGTGCTTGATAATACTGTTGTGCAGTATGACCTCTGGCACTTTTAATTTTTATCCAACGTCACTGTTCCAATTTTGAGAACATCATGTTTAGACTGGGCAGTAGCAACAGGCCTTGCTCTTCTTGTCACTGAGCAAATGCATGGAGTTTTATGGTAAAGTTCATTTACTCTGAGGGTAAGGTAGGTATGTAGCCAACATCAGGTCTAGGCTGCATTAGCTGGTTACACTGCATTGGGTTTTTATAGGACTGTTACTATCATTAAATTTCCAACCCACATAAAATTAAGCCATAAAACTGAAATAGCTCTATGGGTGTTTCGTGAACCTTCACCGATAACGAGAAAGGCTTAAGTTTAAAATTTGAGCTTTCTAGATCCAGTAGTTTTTTGCTACAAGTGTCTACAGTACTGGATGAAGAAAAAGAAGGGAAAAAAAATACATCTTTTTTTTGCAATTTTTGCACTTTTCAATTGCTTATATTTTAGCAACTGCTTTATAAAAAATCTTGAAATTTTGCACACTACCTAAGAAAACAATTACCTTTTGAACAAGATATTCAGAATTACTTTAGGAAGGTGGAGAAATTGACTCCCCCAAAAAATCAACAACTCTGATTCCTGTATATATAGTCAATCAGTGACTTTTTTACTTGGTGGAGAGTCACTATTCTGATCAGGAGTCACTATTGTGACTCTCGATCAGAATCTTATAAAAACAATATATATATATATATATATATATGTGTGTGTATCATGTATGTGATACAATTGTTTTCTTTTAATTGAAAAGTTATTATTTAAGTATACTGAATAATAATTTAATTGATAAGATGACTCCAGCCAATTTCAGTATATCATGTTTACTTATATACTTCTCATCACTGCATAAATTGTTCTTTGGTTCCAAAAAATAAAAAATAAAAATTTTTCACCAACAGAATGAATTAATTATTCAATTTTATTTATTGCAAATTTATTAATAAGCAAATGTCAGAGATAACTCATGATAAGTCTAATAAATATGGTAAAAAATCAGAATCTCTTGATGTCTAGTTATAAAAATAAAAATACTCTGACGTCTTTGCAACTGTTAACTTTGTAGTTAATTAATCAATTTTTTAATGATAAACAGCTTTCAGATTTGTCTAACTTCTTAAATATTTAAAAGCTGTTTATTTTATAGTTAAAATTCAATTTGAATTTAGATACTAGTAATTTGAATTTCATATAATCAATAAGATGTTATCATTTTGTACAATATTATTTAAAGTAGCATTAAGAATAAAATAAAAATTATCATCAACTTACATTGCTTTATACTAATAGTTTTATTTTTCAATTTAAAATTTCATTGGAAATCTATCAAAAGTAAAATTAACTTAAAGACAAATCAACAAATAGCCCACTACTCCTTATACTCCAGTGCAATTGGATTTATTTATTACTTAGCAGATGCAAAATATAGCCTAGTGCAATGCTTGTGTCTACACCCTGTATATTATAAAAGTGTATTCTTGTTGCTGAAAGTTTAAATGAAGATATTACATTTGCATCTTATGCTTATCTTTAATTTTATTTATTTTGATTTTTGTCATAATAGTGGTGAAAATGTTAATCATTAAATAAAAGCTTTTTATTATTCATTCTTAACACTGAAATATTTTTTAATTATTAAAAATCTTATTTACAGAATTAAAAGATAGTTTAGTACAAGCGCTTGCAGCTTACGTTTGTCATCCTACAACACTTAAAGCTCTTGAAGAAATGCCACAAAAAAGGTATAATTTTAGAATAAAAATAATGAAACAAAGTTTAATGGAAGCGTATTTATGAGAGAAACATGCTAACTTATATTGCATATGTAATTAAGTAATTTTAGGAATTATTTATACAATAAATTTATCACTTTTTTTACTATATATTAAAATTTTATAATTTTAGTTTTAACATTTTTATAAACCTGTTTTCATTAATACAATTAAATTATTATTGTTGTTTATTTTGGAGTAAAATATTTTTAAAATTTGAAATAAATTTTGAATTAGTCATATTTTGAGAAGTCAAGTGATGCTAATTTTTAAATACTTTTAAAATTTCGAATTATACCCTCAAAAATATGATCAATAGAAAGTTAAAAAAAATAAAAGTTTTATAATATTTAAAATCAAAATCAACATTTATTATTGGCCTTTTTCAGTTTTTTGCTATTTAGAATTGTCATTTCACATCCACTCTTATTTTTTACATTTCAATTGGATTATATTGCTATAAGTTATATGTTGTAATATAACATATAAATTCGGCATTGTTAACAGTAATCTATGACAACAATGGAAATTTAATATTTATTGTCTTATGGGCATTATTTTTAAATTTTCTTTATGAAATTATTTAATAAGTTCTTGAAATGAAATCATTGTTTCAAAAATATTATAATACAGTTTAAAACATTAATTTTTAGAATATTAAGTTTTCCAATAGAACTAATTTCTAGAAATTATAAGAATTGATGATAAATTTTGATATTGTCAAAAATAAGAACTTGATGTGAATCAAATACAAAAATATTTAATCAGTTGATAACCATCTGTTTAGTTTTTACAATTCATAATCAAATTCAATTCTAATTATTTAATTAAATTTTAGTATTTTTTAAAGCATTTTTACATCTAAATTTTTCTCCATGTTTCCAAGTCTTTTTCTTTTTTGTAGTCAATGAAAATTAATTATGTTCAATAAAATACAGAGATGCATTTCTATTTTTTAGTAATACAGTTTAATGGACTCCTGCTGTTTGATGATTTCTTTTTATATTCTTTCATACACGCATTTGGAAAAAAAAATTATCAGGCAAAGGAAATAATGATTAATAAAGATACAAGAGAATGTGTGCAATATTTTATTTATATATTAAATCTAATTATATATAACTTTATATTTACAGTCAAACAATAATGGTAAAAGCTCTTTTACAACCATATGAAAACCGTGCTTGGGCACAGTCTAATTGGATTTTAGTTCGTTTATGGAAGGCAAGTCATTTTTTTGATAAAATTTTTATAAATACAGTATTTATTCATTTAGATTGCTTTATTAATTAACACATTATAACTTTAAACAGTTTTTGAAATACTTTAATTCATAAAATAACAATTCATAAATTTACAAAATATGAAATGCAGTATATTATTTAGATTATATTGCAGTATTATTGTAGTATTGAATGCAGATTGATCCAAAGCAAACTTAAAACATTTCTTTACAAAGAATTGAATTATATGAAGTAGCATTTTAGAACTTAGATCTTTCTTAACAAACACAATCACTGAAAATTTTTGTAATGTAGCCTCTGCACATTTTAGTTATAAATGATTCAGCGATTTAAACTGTTTCTAATTTAAATTACACATTTGTCACTTGCTAATGAAATATTAATTTAAACAAGACAACTTTTATCACTCTTTCAAACTTATTTAATTAAATTTTTCTGTGAAAACAGAACATTATTTAATAAAAGGTTTAATACATCAAAAATTTGGCTAAAAAAATAGCAATTACAAGCTGTGACCAAATGATATATAAATTAAACACTTTGATCTTATGGGCTAATTTTACATCATAATTTGTATAATTATTTAATAAACTCAACATATAACAGTCATAAATTAATTTAATAAATCTATAAATTTCTCTTATTTACATGTTTTTAGAATGACATTTTTCTGTTTATAACTTTAGTAAATTTATTCGTGATATCAAATAATTATAGTGAATTTTTTTTAGGGTTGTGGATTTGCTTTTCGTTATTCGTTACCTCCTCACATGACAAGGCGTTTTAATTTAAAATCACAACAACAAGCTGAATGTGCTACCTCAAGTCATCATAGTTAGTAATTTATTTTATATTATTTTCTTATAATTGATTTATAATTAATGTGTTAATACTACATTTTATAGGACCATGTCCTTCTGTTATTTTCCAACAACATATAGTCCAATGGTTACTAGAACATCCTGATCATGCAGCTGCATTTTTAAGTAGTGTCCTTACACAATTAAATTGGGCTTTTTCTGAATTCATTGGTATGTTACAAGAGGTAAGTCTGAAATTGATTTTGATTATAATATGCATTGTATCTATTTATTCAAATAAAATCGTTTAATTATCAAAATATTTAAAAAACAAAAGTAAGCAGCCTGTTTTAAATGATTAAAATTTCTTTAATAAAAATATTGTAGAATTTGTCTTTATTAAAACTAATTTATAGAATTCATTAAAATAATAGTGATTATTAATTTTTATAAGTAGAATAAAGGAATTTTAATAAATTAAAATACAAAAACTAAAAATTTATTATAAAGTATATATAAAAAATAAATTTAAAACAATGGGGTTGGTTGTATATATATATTAAAAATATAATTCTAAAAATAAAACAGTTTTAGAATTATATTTTAATAAAAATTTATTATACAGTAAATTTTGTATATAAATAGTTAGCACATTTATATATCTAAGCAGTAATTAATTGATATGGATTTGATTATTAAAGCAATTTATAGTAATTAAACATGAAAAAGTTTTCACTGTAAGACCATAAAAGTGATATTTTTTAGATTTTATATGGCCTTTTGATAGAATTAATTAAATCTCTTAGATATTTGTGAGTACAGCAATGCATTGATTTATTCACTTTTATTTTATTTTGAAAATATTTAACTGAAGTAAATGTTTTTAAAAACAATATTGTGAAGAGTGTGACCAACACTTGCATTAAGAACATTCTCTTGACAGCTTGTATCTAATATCCATAGATCTACAGTTTTTAGACTTACTCTATCATTCAATTTTTCTAAAATTTCAGCTCTATCTCCAATGGCCCTCAGTATCTTTATTAGAAACCTTTCAGCCAGTTTTGTCTTATTCCATATGCCCTTAATAATTTGCATTTATTTATTTTTTAACCTTATTTCAGTATGTTTTGTAAGCTCTAAAGAAATTTGAATATTAATAATTATATACTAATATCGAGTCAAGATTTTTCTAATTTTTGCATTAAATAAAAAAAAAAATTTAGTGTTAAAAATAAACAAATTAAGTATCATTTATTTAGGTCATAAATATATTGGATATTTTACAGATTACAAGGGCTACATCCAAGAAAATTAGTAGTTAGAATTTATTATTTGATCTTTGAAACAAAATATTTGTTTTATAAAGATTTTAATATTATATTTGAGAAGATTTTGTTATGGATTTTAGTCTGTAGAAATTATGTTTGAGAAAAATCTCATTATGTATTCCATGTAATTGTTAAAATAATTATTTATGTTGATTATGCTAGAGGAAGTTTGAGCCACTTCCTGTGGAGTTATGTACAATATAGATTCTTCTCTTAATCTGTTTTTTCAAAAAAAAGCATATAAATAAATCTGATTTGTACATAATTTTTAATTATAACAAAGGATATCATTTCATAAAGATTTTTTATAACATTGCAAGACCAATTTTGTCTAAACTGTGATAAATGATAATAATATATGCTGAGGAGCATATATTATTATCATTTATCACAGTTAGAGCACTTTAACTATAATATTAGAATTTTTGAACTTAGAAGAAAAAAAATAAAAAATGATTTTCTTTAACATTATGTCTATGGAGGATTTTTTATTTTCAAAAATTTATTTGGACTTTTTCCAACTTAGATGATAAATGGAAATTGGTTAATGAAATAAAGACAATTTTAATGGATGTTTTTTTAGATAAGTGAGGACATTCATCTGCAAGAGGGTAAGGTGAATTTAGTGTTGAAAATAATAAAGTTTGGTAGGTTATAGGAAAGAAACTGAATTAACATCAATTGATTTTCATTAGAAATATATTTTATTGAGATGTTGAATGAATTACAAAAATTCATTGAAAAAGAATGTTTATCATCAGACATTTCATGAATCTCAACATTAAAACTATCTCTCAATATTTTCATATTACATATAGAGGTTTCTTTTTTATCATTAACTTATTATTTTTTATTTAAAAGCATTCCAAAACCATCTAGGACATTCTAGAACTTTCTAAACTCCAAACTCCAAAGTTACATCCCTTGCAGGCATGCAACTTCACCTCACTTAAAAACATCTACTAGTTGTTTTTATTTCATTAACCAATTTTCCAACTGTTATCTAGGTTGAGAGGAGTTCCAATAAATTGTGGAAAATAAAAAATTCTCCATAGATATAATGTTAAAGAAAATTACTCTATTTTATTACTCAATTTCCACTGAGGGTCAAAAATTTTAATATGCTATTACTATGTGCTCCTCAAATTGCTCTATCATTTATCACAATTTAGTTGAAATCACTCGCACATTGTTATGAAAAAATCCTCATAAAATTACATCTTTTTCAATATATTTTTTGAGAATAAAGTGACATTTTTGGTTAGTTTCTTAATGTTTTTTTTTTAGTTTGAAATTAGTTAGCAATAAAACTAGCTATTTATTGAGAAGTATTGAAGTAAGTTCTTTTTTAATTATTTACAACTGAAAATTCTCTTTCAGTACATGATATTGTAATGCTGTTGTCAAACTGTATAGTTTTGTAATGCTGAAATGTTCATAACTCACAAGAAAAATATAACACAACTGAGAATAAAATTAGAGTTTTATGCAAATATTATTTTCTTTTCAGATTCAAAATGCATCTAATAGACCTGAAAGAGTTTTTATAGATTCACGTCAATTAAAAATATGTGCCACCTGTTTTGATTTAGCATTAGCATTACTTAGGGTATTGGAAATGATAGTGCACTTGGTGCCAGAATTATTTACAGATGTTTCAAAACCTTCTTCAGAAATATTTTTACCTCGTCTCTTTCAGGTAATGGAATTTTGAGATAAATTGACAAATTATTATTTGTTTTCACTTATACATAAATTATTATTAATATAGTTGGTATGCCAAGTTCTAAATAGGGTTACATCAAGATCTGGTTGTTTTTATCTTGTTGTCAGTATGGAAATTCCAGGGCTTGAAACGATAGATCACTTTCCTATAATAGCAGCTGTAACTGGAATATTGACATCTTTGATATTGGAAGGTTCACCATCTAGGTAATAATATGTATATTTAGAATGACTCAAAAATTATTGACATTCTTTAACAGCATTAATAATAATAAATTTAAACCATTTTCCATTACTATCCATTAGGAAAAAAATCCTATCTCTATGAGGATCATTTATAAATATTATCAAATTTTTCAAATTTCTACAATGTTTGATCTAATAATTATTTTTCATCCATTAGAAATATGTATATATAAACAAATTTTTTAAAATCTTATCCAGTTTAATGTAAATGTAATTAAATTTTTAAATTTTCTTAATTATTTTATGAATTTGGAATATGATGTGGTAAAGCTATTTAGATAAGTTTTGTTCTTTTACTTTTATAAACTTAACATTATGAAGATAAAACTGAAATATAGTTCTTTTAAATAATGTCATTCAGAAAAACTTAGAAAGGCCAATGAAAAAGTTTTACAGATTATCACAAAACTTTAATCAAGAAATAACTTCTTAAGAAATATAAATATACTCCTTATAAAACTAACTTTATATTTCGAATGAAAAGTTAAAAAAACAAATGTATATATTATACAGAAAAATAATGTTTATAAATAAATGGTGAAAGTAAACAGCTATGCTCATCCAGCATTCAGGTATTTTTTCTACTTGAGGTGAGATGGTAAACATGATAGTTGACAGCCTAACTAGCATAGTGTGACCTATTGACTAAGGTGTCAACCTATCATTCTGAGAGAGACAGGATAAAATCTGAGCAGTTAAAGACCCCAGAAATTTTTCATGGGTGGTCAATCCAGATACATCAAACCCATTTTTCACCATATGGCTACTCCCATTATAGGTCTGGACAAACCCACTATAAGTAAGAGGGGAAAAAAACTACTACAGTTCTTGTAACTTTTGATTTTTCTTAATATTTTATCAACGTTTCATTTAGAAATAAAAATGGGTCATTGCACAGTTTATGATTATAATAATTATTCACAGAACAAAAACCAAAATATAAGTTATTTTGGTTTTCATACAAAGAAATGTCTGACAAATGGATCTAAATATGTTAACACAAGGATAAATTTAATGCAAAAATATGCAAGTTTTAAAACCACATAAGTCAAAGTATATTTTATGAAAATTATTGAAGAATAACAAGAAAAAAGTATTTCATATGAAGCTCTTTATCTGGCAAGAAGCTGAACATACATTGGAATAAGAGGGCTTAACAAGAAAGTAAACTTTGATATCTCAAAGTTTTCATTTCAAATAATAATAGAAAATTAAAGAAAAATATGTTTACAATTACAAATATTAAAGCATAATAAATATTATGGTGCGTAATGCCTATAATTCCAATGAATTAGTCAATGCTAATACTTTAAATATTTGATTTGTAAATTTTTCAATGTAATTAATAAAGCATATTACTTTTTGTGATGTTAAATTAAACAATTTAATTCTTAAAAAATAGATTATTTAAATGATGGAGTCAGATTAATTTTCCAATCTTATGTAAATGTATTGTAGAAAAATACACAAAAGTTTCTCTCTGCAAAGTTGGTTTGTCTTTTTATATTCTTAATTTTAGGTCATTATTAATGTAATGTTTTAGAATTTGGAAGTTGCTTATCCTCTTAAGTCAGAAAGGAAAGAAAATTTGAATTTTCATGTATTTTTCTACAATACATTTATGTAAGATTGGAATTTAATTCTTATTTTTCAGTTTATTCTTTGTGATGTTAAGTTCTTAAAAAAGATAACAACAACAACTGCTACTAGAAAACTGAAGATGTATCTAATAAACTAGAGAAATCAATGTAGATTATTATTTCATACATCTTATGTATTTCATAATAAACAGTTTGTAATAAAATAAAAATTACAAAATTAAAACACAGTCAATCTATTTATATAACAGTAACTTTTTACTATGTATTATGCTATATTCTTTTATTTTTTTAATCAGATTACATTGACAGAAAAAGGAATGTAATGTCCATTGTGTGCTTAAGCAATTTGTTTACTTCCATCATGATATAAGTGCATTCATAAATAGTTATTCCTCAATATTAGCTTTCTAAAATAGACAATTTTCTCAATATTTTTGCTATGATAAAAAATATAGAAAACATTGAATGATCCTCATATTTTTTTAACTTGAATATTATTTTGTATTAATTTTACTGTAAACAGATGTTAAATTAATATATGTATAATTAATTTTTCTTTAAATTGAAAAATTCTTGGCACCATATTGTAAAATTTGAATTATACTCTGTTTTTTCAGGTTGCCAAATGATTTATTATATGTAAAAATATTTTAAGCCAATGCAGTTACAGAAAAGTTGTTATGAAATCATACAACAATTTAAATTTGAATGAATAATTTTGTATATCAATATATTTTGTGTTAACTTAAATGTAAGTGGTGGTTCAGTTCAATAACATTTGTTGTTCTGTTGCAAGAATTTCTATAATTGGAGCTGGCTTAAATAGGCAAAAATACATTTTTATATATAATAAAAGGTTTGGTTAGCTGAAGAAAGTTTTAATTGCATAATTAATCATCTAATATAATATATTTTCAATTAATTTTATTTATTTAATAATACAGTTTAATCTGATATCTGTTTTAAAATTTAGTCGCGAATGTGCAATCATAGCGCTTCTGGCAGAACCAAGTTTTCAACCGTCCTGTTTAGATTTTCTTCTTGGTGAAGTGGCAACTGCTTCTGTAGGAAAACGTGCCAAAGAGCGTCCTTTTAATTTAAGAAACTGTGAGTTGCGTTTACATTTATTTTCTCAAAAATAATTAAAAATAAAGAAAATGAAATTGTTTCAATATTAATAATCATTATTAAAACATATAATTTAGTTTTTAAACTTTAAATTAGTCTTCAGTTGCATCTACTTTTTTGCTTCTTTAATGAAATAATATAGAAATTATTGTTTTATTAAAACTTTTACAGGATAATGTACTTAATTAGTTTTTGATAAAAAGTATTTATATATTTATTTGTGTAATTATTTTTGCAGTTAATGAAGTCAGCGAGGAAGAAATTAGAAAAGTTGAGCAATTAATTCATTTGTTACAATCTCGACACCATGCAATTTCTCTGGCACAGGCAGATAAAATAATAAATGAGGAAGAATTGTGTACTATTTGTTATGCCAATCGTAAATCTGCTTTATTTGAACCATGCGGTCATGAATCTTGCAGGTATGAATAAACAACCGATTGTTAAACTAAAAACATAAAACTATAAAATATTAACTCATATCATTAATATTTTTCCTAACAGAGCTTGTATCAGTCTTCACCTGTTAAGTCATCGAGAATGCTTTTTCTGTAAGGCCATTGTCGACACTGTGACATCATCAGATGGTGAAGTACTTTTACCAACACCTAACAAAACAGTCTCAAAATGAACAGTTTTTTAGAAATGGAAACAGCATATTATTTGTGTAAATAAGTAAAAAAAGATTATTATTTAATTTGAATGCATATGAATTCTTTACATGTGCTACAGAAAAACTTTTCATTGAATACTTTTGCATGTACAACAAATTGCAATGTACTTAAATATAAGTGATATTTATAATTAAAATTTGTTTGCTTTGATATATTTAAATACTATGCCAAAATTACAGAAGAAAAATTTAGCAATGCTTCCTATAGATCAACTTTATAAATTTATTTGGACTGCAAAAGACACTTAAAATGTTGAAAGAAAAGCATTTTATGTTGATTTATTAAACAGTGTAAAGACTTAAAATTTTTTGATTTAATTAAAATATATATATATATATATATATATACATATAAATATATTTGGTGATACTTTGGACTCACTGTAAATATTCGAGTAAACTAAGAAAATAATGGAAAAAATTTAGATTTTCAATTAATTTTTATTGTATACAACTAGTCATTATCTCTCAACAAATTTTGCACCACAATCAAATACACTGAAACTACAAATTGAATACAATCAAAAATACTTGCAAAATATAAATTTTCCTCGTTACTTTCATACTCGAGTATTTCAAGTTAGCTTTGAAGTATCACCAGTCTATTTTAATTAAATACACTTTAAATATAACATCCTGAAATGTACAATATTGCTAAAACTTTTAAAAATACGTTAAATTAATATTTATAGTTTTTGTAACATAATTAAACTTTGTTTAAAAAATGTTAATATTTCTTAAATTTTAAATGAACAAATTAGTTCTGTAAGTTTACTGTGATATTTTTCACTCTTAACTTCCCATAATTTGTTTTGAAATGTTACTTGAAAAAATGTAAGGTAGAACCTGTTTAAGCAATTTATATTTATATTAGAATGTAATTAGTTATATTAATCAGATATCCAGTTTTGAGTTTCCTAAATAAGATTGATTGATAATTATCTATATGTGATATCCCATGTAAATTTTAATTTACACTTTTCTACAAATAAAAACATAATTTCAAAACAATATCTTAAATAATCTTGTATCTTTAATAGAATTTATGGAAATTCTTTTACATTTTTTGTAAAGATTTTATTTATTGAATATTATATAATGAAGATTTTTTATGATCTTTATAATTTCATATTTAAAAAAATGTGCAGAAAAATATTTGCTTATAGAAAAATAGTAATAAATTAAGTGATAAAACAGCATATTGAAATATTAATTCTATCTTTAAAAGTTTTAAGTTTTAAAATTATTCTTTAAATTGTTGAATTTGGGTATATTTTATTATATCAGTTGATCAGATGAAAAGTTTACTTGCAAGGAATATACACATTGGCCGTTAAAATTGCTACACCGTGATGGCGGCATGCAACAAATGCGAAATTTGCATGAAAGATGCAACATACTGGGATATGCAAGTGATCAGCATTTCAATTCATGCTTGCAAAGCAGGTAGGAGTAAGGCCATCTACAATCTGTATAAAAAAGAAGGGGAATCACAAATGTGAAGCACTATCCCTTTCTGAAAACCATAAATACGTATAAATAAATTCCGTGCCAAATAAATAAATTTTAGACCAAAGGCCAAGTTTGGAGCCCTTCTATGTCTGGATCTTAGACCAATTGCCCTACTGACTTCCACTCAATGGCAGACTTATATTTTTGGTACTCCAAAGCTCTGTTATGAGGCCCCTTCACAATCAGCAGTAGGGCAAAACAACCTACAACAAAATCCAAAAGGCCTTGCTGTCCTTGCAAGGACCTCAAAACCCAAATGACAGAGAACAGGTTTCTCATATATAAATTGCATTTGCACATTGGTTGCTTGTGTAAAGGTTTTGTTATGCTTTTGTAAGAAAAAGGAATGCCTACCAGCACATGTCAGGGTTTGATCATAGTAGAATTGTAGCCTACTAGGGCTGTTGTTTATCATTCTGTGCTATTGCTGCTTGCATTGGTCATGATCCCATGACTGTCATGAGAGTGTGGAATCATTGGGTCCATGAGGGCCATACAGAATGAAATGCAGGATCTCAACGAACCTTGGTCTCTAACGTCCGACATCTTGTTCACATGACCTTGCGGGATCATATACCCCGAGTCAGGAAATTGGGTCGTTTTCAGAACAGCAAGCATCTGCAGACAGTCTGCAGAACAATGGATTATTAGCACATGACCATTGCTGTGGCTTCCCTTGATACTGCAGCAGATAGGCAATGGTGCATTCAATAATGAATATGGACACAGGAGTGGTGTCATATCATCTTTTCGGACAAAGCCTAGTTCTGCATACAGCATCAGATAGCCGTATCTGTGTGGAAGCATCGAGGGGAATGATCTTTTCCCAGTTTGCATTTGTCATTGTCATGCGGGCCCAACACTTGGAGTGATGGTAAGGGGTGCCATTGAGTACATATCCCAGTTGCCTCTTGTTTGCATAGCCAGTAATTTGGACAGCTGGTGTTACATTTCTGATGTGTTAAGACCTGTTGCTGTGCTCTATCTTTGAGATCGTCATGCTACCTTTCAATAGGACAATGCACAACTGCATGTTGCCCTTGCTGTCCTGACCTTTCAAAATACAGAGGGTGTTCTACTGTTGCCCTGGCAAACACAGACAGATCTGGAGAACGTGTTGTTCTCCAGATCTGTCACCAATTGAGAACGTCTGGTTAATGATTGCCAAGAAACTGGCACACCACCACTCTCCAGCCAGTACAATAGATGACTCTGGCAGAGTTGAAGCCACATGGATTACTATACCCGTACCTGCTGTTGAAACTCTGTTCAACTCAATGCCCATCCGGATTACAGCTGTTTTGCTGCCAGAGGCAGCTGCTCTGGGTACTGATTTCTGCATGCTCTGTACCTCAAAATTATCTGTGAATTTAATTATGTTCTTCTTCCCATTATACAGGGTGTTTCAAAAAGAATCATCCGATTTAAAATTATATAATAATTTTAAATCGGATGTATTGGAAAGTAATGGAGATACACACTTAAGATTACTTTTATATTACAGGACTAATCTTCAAGTTTTTTTTACATACTAAATCATAGGTGCTCAATGTGCCCACATTTGGATGCATGGCATATGTTCAAACGGTAGTGAAATTTGTCCAAACTTTTGCAAGCGTTTGGATCCACTGCTGCTGTTATGCAGTTTTGAAGTTTGACCACTGTAGCTGGAAGAGGAGGCACATATACAGAGTCTTTTATACCCCCACAAGAAAAAAAATCACAAACAGAGAAGTCTGGTGACCTAGGAGGCCAGTAATGTAAAGCTGAATTATTAGGTCCCATGTGACTGATCCGTTGTTGGGAAATCTGTATTCAAAAATTCTTGAATTTCCAGGCTCCAGTTTGGTGGTGCCCTGTCCTGCTGGAAAATGAAGTCATCAGTCTTTAACTGTGAGAAAAGTCAGTTCTCTGTTGTCCAGTTGCCATCTTGAAAATATGGAAGAGACAGGTGAATGAAGCATGCATTGCTACCAATTGGCAACCATGTAAAACTTGAGAATTTCTTCTTTTTAACTGTACATTGTTCAATCAAAACGGATTAAAAGCTGAATAGTTATGATTTTTTTAAATCGTATGATTCTTTTTGAAACACCCTGTACTGTATGTGTACAATAAATATTATTCTGCTATTTGCTTTCCTTCCTGGTTTAGCACTTTTAATGGCCAGCAGTGTATTTTATAATGTCTTGAGTCAGCCGTGCTCATTACTGTCTTGCTGTGCGTCATGAAAAAATTTATCCCAAACATTTATTTGCTATGGACTTGAAGAATAGAATTTGAAGTATTAAAAAATAAATTAGTGGCACATGACAAGTCAATTAAGTACTACCAACTCAGCCTCTCAAGTAAAATTTCCATTTGATTATCTTGTAATAACAACCTACCAATTTTTTTTTAGTTTCCTAAATATAAAAATTTTGTTTAAAGTAAAAATACAAAATTTAAATGGAATTTCTGTATTACATTCTTTTTATAATTCTTTACTCTAAGAGCACTAAGAAGACCTTTTATTCATGCCAGCTGCTGGTTCACTCAGATGTAATACAGTAGAATGATTAGATGGTGGGAATATTCATTCAGGCCAGACCCCACACAAAATTTCTGAGAACATAGAGGATTTGAACACAGGTTCTTCAGAATAATCACATCTCTTAACTTCTTTGGTTATTCATCTGTCTAACTCAATATTATAAGAAATTTTCACATCACATTCCTATATAAGAATGTGTTTGACTAATGATGCCCAGAATTAATTATTTTACAAGGTAATAACAATATATTGAATTATGCTTTAACTAGAAAATGAGCCCGGCATTGCTTGGGCAAATAATTTGGATTATTTGGTAAATATTGTACATTTGGAAATTAAGTTATTACTATTAACGGTAATCTTCAACAACCATAGTAATTGTTATATAACACATACTCCTTATTGCTGGGAATCATTTTACTGCTTCAAATGAACGTTTTTGTGAGAACCCGAATCTACCGGCAAAATATAAATTTAAATTAGTCTTTATTTTGACATCACTAACCAAATTCCAAACCGAAAACCGACCCGTCTTAGGGAAATGACTGTATTTCCCCTCCCCTCAAACTGAGTCACAACGGAACTAAAGACAAAGTTCGCTCATTGGCGAGAAAATTAACGAGGGGACGAAATAAAAAAGAGGGGAGCGAGGACAGAGGGCAGGTTTTACCGACCTGTTAACCGAGAAAAAGGAGGTCCTACTCCGGCCGACCTCCCGGTGGACCCACATTTTCAACCTGATCAATTTTCTGGAATGTTTACAATCGTTCTATAATCGAACCAATATACAATAGCAAATTCGAATTTAAAATGGTTCGAACATTTAGTTAAAAAATCAAAATATATAAAAAAATATTTATAACAGTGTCTGAAATGTTACCAATTTAATACACCTAAGTACTCGATAAATACAAAACTCAAAGAAGACTAAATGCTGTCAAAAACAAAAAATTGCATCTAAAATAGTACAATAGAAGCCATTCTTCAGGTTAAGCCTTAAATCCTCTCCCTGTCCCCCTGCGGGGAATTTCCAAAAATCCCTTCTTAGGCCGCGACTCCACTAGCCGTAAAAGGGCCGTAAAAACTTTTAATCACGTGACCATGATATTTTGCGCCTGAGCAAGTCGTAAAACCAACGTAAAAGCGAGTTGAGCAGTGTTCAACTTTCGAAGTGAATACGACCGTAAACCGGTACCATCCACCAATCAGAAGTCAGTGAAATCTAGGTCATCGTGACACGGTGCGAAAATGGCGGAAAACGAGCTTTTGTGTACGTTCTGTCGTGGCTATTCTAGAAGATCTGGAAAGATTTATCGAAAACATCCGAAAGTATTCATGTATCTACGACAAGAGGTATCCCGATTATAATAATGGATGCCTAAAACACGCGATATGAACGGCCAAAGAAAAATCCTTCAATTTAGAGGAGTATATAATAAAAAAGCTAAGCTTATAAATGCTGTATATTATCTTAATAATATAATAATAAAAGTCAATATAAGAAAGTAAAGATATTACTTTTACTATATTTGTAATTATAGTATAGAGAAAACTCGTAGAATATAATTGTCTTGATATCGATATATCACGTATACACCGTAATAGTACTGTCGCCGTAAAAAGCTTCGCTAGCCGGACCTCCACCGCAATCCGAGCGCAAACGCAAATAGGTCACGTGATTAAAAGCTTTTACGGCGAGGAGTTTTACGGCTAGTGGAGTCGCGGCCTGACTCCTGATATAAGACATTAGATTATTGGATCAAATTTCATCCGTTATTATTAAATACAGAACGTCCTCAATATATGTCATACTTAATAAGAAATCTCAGTCAACTTTCAAATTAAATAACTGTGGTTTGATAAGTTATTTGGAGTAGGAAAATTAATATTATTTTTTATACTTTTATTATTCAAGGATTAATCTGTCTACATTATAGTAATAAGTAGGCCTATTAAAACTTTATCACAAAAAAGGATATTTAAAAAAATTACTTCTACAGACACTTTCAATTTTTACTTAGAAACAGATAAATTCATTTATTATAAAGACAAACAAAAATTTATTTGAAAAAACAAATATTTGTTTTATTTGCGTCTCTACTTAATAAAAAAAACGACGGAACACCATTTTAAAGTGCATTTTTATTTAAATAATATATTTATAAATAATATGTGGCCAAAAAGTAGCCAATGCGCCAAATGATATTTTTTACGCCAAACTAAAAAAGGGTAGCCAAATCTGGCAACTCTGATACCTAGAAAAACAACTACATATAGCCAACATTTGGCGAAATAGCCAACATATATAGCTAACGCCTACTTTCACCGCCAGAGGGCGACAAGAAGCAAGCGCGGTGCTGTAAAATTGGCGGGAGATGCGAAAGTAGGAGTATGAGTTCTGAATTTTATTCTATAGTTGAAGTAAAGTTATTTTGTGATTTGATAAATACCTATACAAATAGAACGATTAAAAGTACTAATTATAATTAAGACATTTATACATCCCTCATGAGGAAGAATCAATAGTTTGTAAAGATGAAATCAGCTTTAATTATTTTATAGATGTGTTAAGTTAATAAATATAAAAGGAAAGATAATATACAGTAGTAAGTAAACTTGCTTTTTTACTTATTCATAACTTATAAGGGAAAAAAATCTGTTTTAAATCAAATCCTTCATCACTGATCCATTCAAATATCAGAACATATGAATTACAATATAATACATTGAGTTACATATACATAATCATTCCATTAACATATATATAAATTTTTAATCTGTGTGATTATACAATTATTGATTTCAATTCTATATACAATTCTTAAAATTAATATACAAAGATTAAAACTATGAGTTTATTTACAGATAAATGGAATAAGTGTAAATTTTAAAATGCAAACATTAAAAAGATAAATCTGTTTATGTATTATTATAAAATTACTAAATTATAAAATGTAATGTTATAATTTGACATTAAAAGTATCTGTATATAATCCAATGATTTGTGTATATCTATATCCAGCAGTATTACAAATTTAAATCCTTTTTTGGACAGAAAGCATGATTTAAAAACATGCAAATGATCATGATTAGCCAAGTAAGTATCAAGGAACATTTGTATTGGTTTTAAATATGTTAAAGAAACTGTTATTTGAAAGTTTAGTCTTTTAATTATTTTATTTCAGAATCATTTAAATTATATAAAACAGATACGTGCTCAGCAAATAATTAGTTTAATTCACCACACTACACCTTTTTTGTGTTGCCAAGATAGTTTTATTGAAAAAACTAACGTTTTCGGCCTACTCAATAGGCCATCCTTAGGCTTAACTTGCAAAACAGAAATTCAAAACATCAACAACAGAAAAAAGAACAAGAAAGTAACTGAAAAATAATATATACAAATATAAATATACAATAAAATCAAAATAGTAATAGAAATAAAAAGTAAAAAATAAAAATAAATCTACTAGTGATACTTTATATAAACATAGTAGCAAATTGTTAAGGAATAATTGATGAAAATTGTAAACATAAACTAAGGCAAGACTACAAGAGTGTGTTAAATTTTTTGATTGTAAATTTCCAAGCTGTCAGTTGGCTGTCTGTGTCCCTTGCATTTATGCATGCCTCTTCCAGCTTGCTTTTGTAAATTGAAATTTTGTAAATTTCAATTTTTTCAGCGGTATTTGCTAACGTTGGGGAGCGCAAGGGTTTCACAATAACTGCTTTAATCGAAAACGTTAGTTTTTTTTAATAAAACTATCTTGGCAACACAAAAGGGTGTAGTGTGGTGAATTAAATTCATTTAAATTATCTAAAAATTTTCAACATGTTTTTATCAACTGCTTTATTAACTTAGTATTATTTTAAATATAGTTTGTTTGTTAATCCTCTGTAATCTGAAATTTTTGAAAACATGTTTTTTGTGAAATATAGAATTTTGGAAAAATAGACATAAACAGAAAGAAACATGTCTAAAAATCACTCTTTTCAGGCTAATTATTAGTTATTTAAATTACAAAATTTGGCCTTAAGTTGCATCTTATGCTAGCTATCCCAAAAATAATCTAGCTTCTAGAATACAACAAACAAAACTATCCTTTGTTTTGAATTTAGTCATCTTACAAATAATGCCAAATGAAAGAAAGATATTCATGTTCATGTTTATATTAATTATTGATGTGAAATTTTAATGCACTGATATTGTTTTTCCAGTTTATTATAATTTACTGAAGGTTTATTCTGTATCTTTAAACTGAATCTTTAATATTGCTTGTAGAAAAAACATTTCTAAGTGATTTAATTCTTTATATTAATAAAACTATTGATTTTTACAGGTTTTATTATTATAAACAAAATTTATTTACTAAACTTTTTGAAGTTTATAGAAATTTGAATTGGTTAAATTATGGAAGATTCAGATGACGATATTATTCTGAAAAGAAAGAAAAAGGTAAATATGAACTCTTTATTATTGTTTAGATAATGTAAATTTTATAGACTTGTAATATGATATACAAAAATCTTTATTCTCTGGTGTCGCTGGGCACAGCCAGGAATATGATATACAGTAAGATATCCAAAATGTTTGGAATGATGGTTAGATTATTGAGATAACAGAGATAGCAGCTTGCTGGTTGGGAAGTCTGGGATGGCTCAAAAATTTTCAGGAAATAGTTGGCTCAGGTATACCAGAACCTGCCATTCTCATTGTGGACTTGGCTGAACTTATGATAAGAAAAAAGTCTTCTTAATGCCTGCATGCTGGAAAAGAATTAAAATTTAAAAACTATATTTTTCATATAAAATAGTTTTTGTCAGATTATCTAATTTTTATTAAATAAGTTCTTTAAAAATTAATGTAAATAACGAATAACATTGTTCTGCATCAAAATTCTTTCATGAAAGAAAATGTGATTCCTTCCATGTATTTTAGTGTAAATATGAATCTGAAGTAAAAATATTCTATTACCCAGTTTTTTATTTTTATTTTTTAAATACCACATTTTTGCAGAAAAGTGCCTCTTTTTGACAAACTTTCTGTTACTGTTGTTTGAATAAAATGTAAAACTGGAGAAATCATATTTGCTTAATGTCAGGAATTGTGTTATAAGCTCCCATCTGGGTCAGGTGCTACATCTTACAAGGAGAGAGTCAGACATTTGGGTCTCTAATTCAAACAAAACTTGCTGAGCATGTAGCCCTAAACAACTGCTCTTTGTCCTATTTGGAAAGGAGCTGTTTATATTCTGGACCTACTTGTCAAGCATTTCCAAAAATCAGGCTTCTTAAAATTGAGTGTTTAGCTTATGTCTTTGGAAGTTTTGGACTTCTTCAAAACAGCACTAGCCAAGTGGATAAGACCTAGGCAAGGGGTGTTGAACCTATGGCACACGTGCCCAAAGTGGCATGTAAGGAGAAATCATCTGATATGTAACATATATGATTCTGATTTATCATCTGTCTTTTCCAGTCATCCTTTCAGTTTATTGTCTAATCATCCTTTTTTCAATCAGCTTTTTTATATTTATTCTAATTAAAGCATATTTGTTTAATTTATTTAAATATTGTTATTTGAAGTCTAAAACTTTGGCATGTATAAATATCTTTAAAGCTAAGTATGCTTACTATATGGCATACAGGCCTAAAAAGATTTGCAACCCCTGCCACCTAGGCATTGGTATGGCATGAAATATGTTCAAACCTTCACAATTTTAGTTTTTTTTTATCATAATAATGCTAATGATATGGTAAAATATCATATAATTAGCATTTTTATTACTATTCTTCACATTTAAACCTTTTAAAACAAGAGATTGAAAAATTGTAACATCATTTCCTGTTTAGCAAAAACGAAATCTTTGTAGATTTAACTAAGGGTTAAATGTTATTAAATAAAATTTTTATTTCTTCATATTTATTTTCTGATATTTTCACTCATGGATACATACTATGTCACCACAAGTGAATACGTTTCAGACATTATTGCTCATGGACAAAAAAATCAAGTTGATATGAAAATAGGATAGCATAGTTGCAGCATTTTTGTTTTAATTGTTAATGTTATGGACAATTTCTTAATCTCTTGTTTTATAAGCTTTAAACATGAAGAATAATAATCATAATAATAATGTTAACAATATGGTAAAATAATAATAAAATAATTATGTTATACATAAAAAAAAATATAATAAAATTGTGAAGGTTCAAACCTGTATTGTGTAGCTCAAGTGTCTAGCATCTTATCTACTCTGCTATTGCCATTCTGAAGAAGTCTGAAACGTACAAAGACATATGCTAAACACAGAATTTTTGGAAATGCTTGAAGTGGGTCCTATTATTTGCTGTTTGTGTTTAGGGCTACGTGTTCACCAAGTTTCCATGATGTACAAGACACTACTAATTTGAGTTGGAGAGTGCATAATTTAAATTAAATGAATTAAAAATATGATTAAAAATTGCAGCCTGGCATTGTGACAATGTCACAATAAATAATTTAAAAGATTCCTGCCCCTAAGCTTTCCATATCTGGTCTCATTATGAATTTATTATATATTCTCTTCTATTCTTTATTTCATTCTAGGAGAAAATGTTTTCTTAATCCTTTTCTTATTATAAATGTTTTCTTAATCCTTGATCTTTGAATCTCAAAGATCAAGGATTTAAGAATAAGAAAACATGCATATTTTCTACTTAAGACTCAAATGTTAAAAGAGAGGTGATTTTTTAAGATACACTCTTTTCAAACTGCAGTTAAATAATAATCAAACATCGACAAAAAAAACTTTAAAATGCAGCTTTTCATTAACTAATTGACATTTTCAGCCATTTGAATGACTATACTTTCTAATCCTTCTGATACACCAGGATGATAAATCAATGCTATCTCCAACCTATTAACCGGAGTAAAATTTGTTCTAAAATTTGCTAACATTTTCATTGTTGATAAAAGACCGCTGCGAATCGAAAACCTGAGGAAGTGTCCGGAAGGGACGACAAAAACGTTAGCGAATTTTAGAACAAATTTTACTCCGGTTAATAGGTTGGAGATAGCGTTCATTTGAATGACCTTCCTCAAGAATAAAAATCGAATGATTTTGATTTTTATAAAACAAAGTTTGTTATGGAATGATTTTGAATGTTTGAATTTTTATCGCTGTCTGAAAATTGAAGCATTCAAAATTGTCCCATAACAAACTTCATTTTATAAAAATTTTTATTCCTGAGGAAGGTTATTCAAATGGCCAAAAACATCGATTAGTTAATGAAAAGCTGCATTTTAAAGTTTTTTTTGTCAATGTTCGATTTTTTTAAGGATTAAACTATAGTATTATTAAAAGTGGTCAAGAGACAAATATTAATAAACATTTGTCACTTACTGAATTGTACTTGCTAACTTCAGGTTTGATATCAAATTAGGGAATGTCAAACATTTAACAAATTAATGTAAATGTTAATTAAAAGGATTTTACAACCACTCACCATGCAAGAACCACCATGGTCCTCTCTACGTATGCAACAGATCCGGACATCATAGAAGACTTTAACTGGGCCAAACTCATCCTCACTACGCCCCCCCACAGAACACTGCAGATGGTTGGAGGCAGTGCACATTTTTAAATCCAGTTTTACATCTACATGCATAAATTATAAAGAGGAAATGGTTTTGTCAATGGCCTGGCAAGAGTTGATTAATAACATTGATTAGCTATTCATTAAGTCCTGGTAGGACTACTCTCTGCGTAGGCGCAATGTGGTTTTAATTTTTCAAACTTAAATTCGAACTCTTGTTCAAATTTTATTCCAAAACAAAGATTCGTCGAGGAATCATTAAAAAACCTGATAAAAGACTTGGAAGAAGTTCAAAAATATTTGTTTTCATTATCTACACACCATAATTGGTTCAGAATATGTGATAAAACGATTTTAACTTTGAATTGTGAAATCATGATATAAATTTATTTAAAATTGTTTAAATAATAATAATTACAAAAAATTCTTTATTGTTAATTATGTTCTTGTTTCTTATAGGGTACTTGCATATTAAGTGATGATGAATTATCTAGTGATACTGTATCAGAGACTAAAGAAGAAAAAACAACAAATTTTATTAAAACTGATAAGGTAAATCTTTATTTTATGTTAAACTATCAAATAAGTTTTATGTAGTCAATTTTTTTATGTTTGTATAAACAAATATAAATATTTACAACAAATCTACCATAATTTATGGGATATAAGACACAACTTTAAAAAAAAAAAAAAAAAGAGCTGAAAGAAATCATCTTCCATCTTATGTGAAGTTGTGATTTCCCATAGGCTAAATGAATTTTCCAATGGCCTTCAGTAGGCTATAGGTAATTTCTACCTAGCCCAAATCTTCAATAAAAATGTTATTGTGTAATTAAACACATCATAATTCACCAAAATCAGTATCGTATCAGCCATATTATAAGAGTATGAAAATGTGAAATTCATATATTAAAACCAAATGATTGCTGGATTGTATCAGGTTATGTTATTACTTATATATACAGTCAAACCTGTTTTTATGCGGGGGATAGGGACCGCATTACAAAAACAATGCAATAGAACTGAGGCAGAGCTGGAAAGAGAAGCTATCTCTGCACTACTTATAGTAATATAGTCCAATGTAATTTGGCATTTGTTTGTCTTTAATATATAACTATTGGGTTTTACATATTGATATTTGAAATTCATATAAAATGCACAAGTAAAGTTCACTCGCTGCTAAAAACTATATTATAGTTTTTTTTAGCAGCGAGTGAACTTTATTTGTAATGATAATCTTTACTTGTTAATAATCTTACATCAATGTTAATGATGAAATGATGACAAATGAATTTAATGTAACAAACTAATTTGTGTGTCATGTAGTCAGCTGTAAAGTTAATTATTCCACGGCATAAAATTACAGAAAGGTCAAAAACTCAGTTAACCAAGATATAATTACATTAAGTTTCTGTTTGAAAATGCTTAGCAGTTCAATTAGTGAGATTGAGTGTCATTCAAAAATGTTACCTATAAAGTTTTCAGTGATAAAACAGACTCACTGATCTTTGAAGGTGGGTTAAGAGTGATGATATCGAACTACTGATGTCATTCACTGTTACCTACCAACAGATTGGTAAGCATTTCCAAACAGACCCTAAGATTATTTTAAGAATTGTTAGTCTGAAACAGCTGCATATTGTTTGTTTAATTCACTTGAATGAATCATAAACAATACTACTTTCAATGAGGCTGCATGCAATTCAAATTGGTTTTAAGTTAATTATTGTTAAAGTTATCTTAAAATCTTGGTTAACCAACTTTCAGACTCTATTTTCTTTAAATTTTCAAATATTATATTAAATTTTTTAATTTAAAAAAATTTTTTTTATGTTTGTATTACAACATTTTTATTACAACATATTTTAAATTTATTTTATTAAAAATTTATATATAGTTGTTTTGTTTGATATTCTAAATCAAATTATTATTATTATTATTTAAGTAGCTAAAAGTATTCTTTTATCATTAATGAAATTTTATAAGAAAGTTGTGGGCTTATATATTTAATTTCTATGTGCAATGTAGATAATTGTAAATTAAATTTAATCTAATTAATTTCTATATAAAAAATGTTAAATATCTAAAACCAAATAACAACTTATAAAAAGTATTTTATGTATTTTTGATATAAAGTATTACTTTGATGATAATACAATTCTTATTAAATTTTGTTAAAATGTGAAAACACAAAATTAAATTAAATTTAAAAATTAATTTCTCTTTTTAATTTTAAAGGATATTTCAGAGTCTTTCAACAAGCCTGAATCCTTATCAAATTTGTTGGTTAAAGAAGCCAATGAGATATCACAGTCTGAGATAGAAAAAGCCTTAGAGTCATCTGATGATGAATTAGAATTACATAATGAAAATAGTAATGTTCAAAATGACAATGATACTTCAAATAATTATGGACAAACAGACGAGGAAGATATGTCTTCAAGTAAAGAAAATATATTTAATGCAGAGAATGAAAATAAAAAGGGTTTTAAAAAAGAAAAACAAAATAAAAATAAGTCACGTACACTTAAAGATATATCATTAGAGAAGAAGGAACTCTTAGACATTCATGCTGAAAGTCAAAGACTTGTTCGAGGTATTTCTTAAATGCATTAACTGATTCTTGTTTTAAAAAATGAATATAGTAAAAGTAATTTCAAAAGTCCTCATTAAAAAATAATTAATTTTCTTCTTTTATTTGTTATTTTTCAGAATCAAAGTTTCGGTTGCCATATCATCGACCACCTCAGATAACTTTAACAGAGTTTTTAAAGAAGAGAGAAAAAAGTCGTATCTTTACAACAAATAGACCTCCTAAATTAAATGATATCTTAATTATGTAAGTTAAGATTTGGTTATAGTAAATTATTATATTTGTTAATATATTCAAAAGTAATATTTAGTGAAACATTTTATTTGAGTGATAATAATATAATAAAGTGGCAATAAATTAACTGATATGGAATAAAACTACTATCAGAAAAGTATTTTTACTAGCAGTTTAATTTTATATTTATAAAAAATGTAATTAGGCTGTATATTTCTAGAAAGTATACTTTTAAATTTGATGAATTTGATGTTACTTCAATAAATTGCTATAAGTCTTTGATTTTAAAGCACATTTTGTTACCCATCTTTGAGTGTGTCTTAAAATCAATGATGTCTTCACAATTGAAATAACAGTCAGAAGTTATTGCAAGTGGACTACATGACACATTATACACCAGTAAAAGATATTTTTAGTTATACTGCTCAATGGTCAGATTAATTCAAATGAACTTTGCTATTAGTAGTTATTTAACTTGAAAGCATTTTAAATGATAAAAATGAATTTAAGATGACATTATGATGCAGTTAAAAAATGAAAAGTTATTGTATATGTAGAAGAACTTGGAAATGGCAAACGTTATCTATCTAATGGCATTCGTATTGATCTTTCTAACTGGTTAATACTTAGCTAAACATAATAAAATTGATTGTTTTATGAAAGGAAACATTTAAAATCTTAAAATTTAACTTCAGAATCATGTTGCATCTTAGAATAAAAGAAATAGAGTATATAGTTTTGATCTGAATATCTTTACTTTAAGCTGAAACTCAACCTTATATGCTGAAATACATCTTACACCATGTAGAATGTTTTAATTTCCAGGATTCATTTTGTGTTGTTCATTAAAATATTTGAATTAAAAATTTTACAAAATTTATATTATAGTAATTAACTTATTATCCTTATTTAGAAAACTAAAACTGTACTTAAAGAATTTTTATGAATACTTTTTTCTTAATTATAACAATTCAACTTTAGGAAATTTATGTTTTTCAAAGTTGTAGTAACACTTTGTTGTGAAACAATATGTAAGAAATGATCACACAAAATAACTTAAGAAGTATTAAGATACTGAACATTTATAAGTTATGACAACTGACTAACTTGGTAAAATAAAATAAGTTATTGATGACAAAGTCTACACTTACTTTTAAAACACCTATGTTAATAAAAATTCCATTATTTATCATCAGAAGAATCAAAATATTCTTCTGATGATAAATAATGGAATTTTTATTTTATTATTATTTGTCATCCTCGTTATTACACTTCAGTATCTTATTATTTGCATTTTTTGTCATTTAACACATTAACTGCCATCTGATGCACTGGCCGATGTACTAATTAGGGCCATACAGAGCCATCCGACACACCAACCGATGTACTAATTAGGTATACACAGAGCCATTCGACGGCCTGATGTCATATAACCAATGTAGTTTCACTCGAGGTTAAATTATCCTGGCTTCGTAAGACATTGTTTTACAACCTAGTGGTGGCCTCTCATGGACATCTATGAAGTTGGTTTCTGACTGCTGACCGTCGAACCACCCCACGAGACTCATGAAGTGGTTCGACCGCCAACCACCGGCCGTTGAACTACTTCATCTGATTGTGTTTTTTTAAATAGTGAATAGTTAAAAAAAGGAAAAAATATCAAAAACTAGTTTAATTATTCTCTTTTGTTACATATAAAGTAATTAATATTAAATATTAAATATCCCGTGGTTTTATAGTCTCCGGTTTGAGGCCATACGATAGCCAGTTATCGTTAATATATTTTTTTATCTTCACTCTACTGTTATATAATTACCCTTCTATGTATATTATAATAAAATATTAAATATCAAATTTTCTCATTGTGGCCTGAAAAAGTGGAAAATATCATATTACAGATGCAGTTAACATGTTAAATGAATCAAATGCAATTGTAATATGCTTTAAAATGATCCAGATTTAATCTATTGATCTTTACTAAAGCTTGATCTTAATTTTATAAAAATTTTTGTCATTTGTTTCCATTGAAGAATTATGATCTTCTGCCCCTGAATATTAATAATGTCCAGATAAGTTATTTAGATTTTATGAATGACGCTTGGATAATCTTCAATTGGGTAGCAATTTTGAAATTGTAGACTTATAAATTCCCACTATCATCTGTCTGTCCTTCCTTAATCTCAAGAATAGTGTTAGATGAAAGTCAAGTTCAGATATGGAAAGCTTAGGGTCAGGAGGTCCCAATTAACTACAAATGAACTTCTGGTCTATATCAGAAATCATATGAATTCAATTCAAAGATTTTTTCCCTGAATGGAGTTACATAGATGATACTAAACCATTTGTCATGCAACACTAAACCAATAAATTAATGTAAACATTTTTTTAATTAAGAGAATACTCTAATTTAATTATGTATCATCATCACATGATAGCATATATTTTATATAATATACTAATTAATGGAAGTAGAATTGAGTTCAGTGAACAATCTACAGTATATTTTTAGCATGAGGAGCTAATTAACAGACTTTTTAACATCCAAAAATGTAAAATTTCTTCACAAAAACAAAAGTTGTGCAAATTTTTCAGAAAAATTATTTAAAAAATGTACCAAGTTTTTGCAAGAAGGTAACAACTTTTGACTGACTTTTTCATTATTTTTTTCTTTTTGAAAAAACAATTATAAAAATATGATTGTTTTTTCAAAAATTTGTTGATGCATTTATTAAAATTAATTTATTGTAAAATACATGCATTTTGATAATATTTTTTAAGAAAAAATTGAAAAATAAAGAAAAACATGTCTATAAAATGATGATAATTTAGCTATTTAATCAAGAAAATTCAGAAAAAGATTTTAAATGTATTTTATTAATTCGCAAATTTTCTATGGGAGGAACAAGTGAATCTTTCATTTTAATTCACGATGATACAATATTTCACCCATTATAAAGTGTCGAAAAGAGTTTTGAAATAAAAAATGGATTTTCATTTTTGATTCTTATTAAATCTCAGTTTTGGTTTTTCATAAAGATTGAAACAGTGGTTTGGTAAGGGATACCAAACTACCACAAACACACAACCATGTAGGAATGTAACAAGTGACTGAACTGGTCAGAAACAAAGTAAACAATGCCTTGCAATTTGACAAATTTTTCCAACGTATGTCTGTAGGCTTAAAAAAAATTATAGTTGAATCTTAGTTAATATTGATTATTCATATTGTCTCTTATTTGTATAAAAGACTTGTACTTTATAAAGACAGAATTACTATATTAGTGAACTTATAAAATATAAATGTGTGTTTTTTTTTTAATATCATATTTATTATTTGTTCAAATTCTGTTCTGTAGGGAGAAAAGAAACCACCTTCAAAATAAATATCTTAAAATATTTAATGAAAAAAAAAAGGACACAGAAATTGATGAAATTAATTTTGAAGTAATTCAGAATAAAGAAATTGAAAAAGTAACTAAAACGACTGAGAATTTGGAATTTGATAACGATTTAGTTAAATCAAATGAATTGATCGATAAAAATGAAAGTAACAAAGATTCTTCAGAAACAAATATGAAAGACAAGGACGAAGTTTGTGTCTCTCACGTCGTAAAAATAAAGGAGAAACTTAAAGAAAAATTTGGATCTCACGTTCCTCGGCTAAGCGGATCTCCAAATTCTGTTATCAGTTTTGGAGAAGAGAAACCCAAAAAGTCTAATCTTGAATGTTTTATTGAAAAATTTGTCAAACATACTGAAAAATCTCAGAAAGTCATTCCTGATGTTAAGAAAAGGTTTGTTAGAGTGCTTCTTTTATTTAAAATTAATATTTAAGACAAAATATCTAATTAATAAAAAAAAATTACTTTTTTAATAGCAATGAAAATAAAATAGCATTTGAGAGTACAAAAGAGATGGAACTTGATACGCCAGGTAATGTTTATATATACACGTAAAATGGTCTGGTATTTATTACATAATTATGTTCTAAAATGATTTATGATATATTTATCAAGGTGCAAAATTAATGAAACTAAAAGAAATGTTGAAAATCAAGATGGAGGAAAGAAAAGAAATACTTTGTAAGAAAAGAATGGAAACCTATCAACTTGAAAATGAAGAAGGATTTGAAAATGATAAGTCTGATGAAAGTGAAGCAGAATTAACAGATCAGACAGATACTGATGAAGAAATAGCAGATGATGAGGGTACAGATTCTGAAGAAGAACAAGAACTCAGTGGTGTAAAGTACAGAAAAAAGAAAAAGTCTGTTTTTGTGGACGATGAAGCTGAAGATGATGATGATGACAATGACAACAATGATGAAGATGGTAACAATGATGACAACAGTTTTAGAAGTGACAATGACTACAATGATAATAGCGATGATTTACCAGATTTGTATGACCTTATTAACTGTAAGAGCAGCTCTAAAGAAACTTGTTCTACCCAACTGAAAATTGATGAAAAAACAAAAGATTTGGAAATTGGAAATGAAAATTCAACCTGTAATGGAGACACAGAGGAAAAAGAATCTCCTGAATTTTGTTTATTTCTTGAAACAGAAGGTGATATTATTTTAAACATGAAAAAGTGTAACATTCTTTTTTAGGTTCGGTAACTTTAAGAAAACCATAAATTTTGAAATGGAAATGAAATTAAATATTAAATTGACAGTTCTACTAGCTTAATTTTTAGGATTAAATCATTACTGTCCTTAAATGTTGAGAAAAATTCAAATATAAAATTGCTGAATGAAACCTTACATAAAACAAAATCTGTATTTATAATGTACTGTACATTATAAATATGTGTATTATACTTACTTGTATAATAAGTAGCCAATGTATGCAATGTAGCCAATTTATTGAATTAACATAGTGCAAGACTTTACTAGAGTTATGTTTGTTGCAGAAAATAAAAGTAAAAAGTCACATTGTAAGTATAAAAATTAAGTTTTGCTTTGTGTAAAGCTACTTTAAAAGAAGATACCTACTTCTCATCTATTTAAATTTGTAAGTTTTAGATAAGGGTTGCTTTCTCAATCTACAAAACTTTATAATTAGAATTTTTCCTTTATCTTCAATAGTTGGAAACTTAAATAATAATTAACTTAAATTTAGATGATGATTATTAGAATTGTTGTTACTGCTTTCAAAACCTTAATTTAATAAATAGATTTATTTCCATTTCTGAATTTGCACTTCTCTTGAATTTATGACTTCAAAAGAAGCATTTAGAGATCTTATAATAATTTATTCAAAAGTTTGTTTCTTTGCAGAAACACCTTTAGATTCTGGAACATTATGTTCAAATTTTGGAGATGAACAGGAGGAGAAATTAATTGAAAAACCAAAAGAACATGGTAGGAATTTATGAAGAATTATTATTTTAAATATTTAAAATAAAACAAAAATAATGATTCTAAGTATTGAATATGCAGTAGATATATTAATTTGTTAGAAATTTATATATATAAAAAATTAACAACTAAATTAAGTAACTCAAATTAAGATTAAACCTTTAATATTCACCAAACAGTTTAAGGAACAAATAAACATTTCAGTTATTGACTTTGAATGTATGATTAGTAAAATTCATCATTTGGTTATACATTAAATTCTATAATTACAGAACATTATAACCTTTGTTATTAATGCACGTTAAATTTTACTTGATTATTCGTATAATTCATTGAAGCTTCAGATTACAAAACATTACATTAGTAATAAGTTTTCATAATTTCAGATTTTTCTAATACTAAATTTGAATGGCTAAAAATTAATTTTTAAGTAATATAACAATACATATGTTTGTAATTTATACATTAAAAGATTTTAATTTTGATATTTTAAAATTTCAGATGTGGATACACCAAACCCAATTCAAAACATTGATAATAGCATAAATATGGATAACAGCTTTGAGTTTGGTAGATCTTTACCTCCTTATCAACCTGGAGGTGGATTCAAATACAATGGTTTTCAACACCATCATACTGAAAGTGATTGTGAAGATTGGTTCAAAAGTTCATTGTTAAATTCCCAATATAATAAACTTTTGGTAGGAATTTCTTTACATCATATTATATATATATCATATATATATATATATGATGATATATATATATATAAAATTGTAATTATTATTATTATAAATTTTTTTAAAGATTACTAACTTTTTTACATATCATTATTATATTTTTTCTGTCCATAAATTCTTATTTTTAAGATAAATTAAAAGGCTCTGGGCTCCATCTAACATACATTTAGTTATGTATTATTTTTTTATTGCAGTAATAATATAATACAATATATAAAGATTTAGATTCATCAAAGTCTTGATTTACTCAAAGGACTCCATATAATCTTATGGGAAATGGGTCTTTGTGGATTTGGTTGAATCTTTGATATTTTGTAGTTCTAGTGGTCCTGATCAAGTCTTCTTAGGAACAAGGTCAGAAAATGTACAGTTTTTGAGTTATCAAGCATCCAAGATATGCAAAAACAATGTAAGTTGCACATGTGTTGCAAAGCTTAAATATTTATAAAATGATATGTCATATAAAAAATTATATGTTTTCAAATGTTATTGATGTTTGATATTATCTGGATTTCTCTTTGGGGAAATCATGCATGTATTACATAATGAAAGTTTGATTCTTGTGCTGTTTGGGTTCATACTGTGTTAATAGGTACATCACACTCTGCTATGTAGTTGTTAAGTGCCCTTCTCACAAAAGACTTGCTCAGCTGATTTATTAACATTTGAAAAGGAATTCGTTGGGACATCTTAAGGTGATATACTTATTATTGAATAAATAAGTACTTGTTTTCTGAAAGTTTCATCCTTTGTTAGCAAATGCCCATGTTGTTTTTGTCTTTTTATAATACATTGTATTAACTATATCTTACATTATTTATGATCTCATATATGTGAGATAGAATAAAGGGGGAAAGAATTGATAAGTCCTTATTAATAATTATTAATTTAAAAAAAAAAAAAATAACAAATTATTAACTTGATATATTTTGATATATCTTGAATTTATATTAACTTGAAATAACACAATTTCTGAAAGCCATATCAAGATATGTTAGTTTACTTGAACAACACCTTAAATACTTTTTCCATTAACATTTTTGATCCATTCAAAACGTTTTCAATCCTTTTCACAAGTCTGTGTCAGGTTTAACATATAAAGTAGAAGATTTGAACTGAAAGTTCAAAAGTTCTAGTTTTAATTAACATTCTTACAGTGTTTTTGTTTTAAAAAGTTTGAAATATTATTTCGAATGTGAATAGCTACATATTTAAGGTGTTGTTCAAGCTGAATTAGTTTCAGCTCAGATAGAAATGTTTTTATTGTTATTTATTATGAAGCATTTCTTTTATAGCAAATGACTTTAATATTTGAAGAGGAAAATACTGGAAAAAACAGTGGACTGTTCAGACATGAAGGATGTGTTTTACACCATCTCTTGTCATAACAAATATGATGGGAATATGTATAAACTGCAATCAATGTATTGTCAAATATCAATATTTGAAAAACATATTATTTTATACTTTGAAATGAAAAATATTTAGTCTCACAACATATGCAATTATGTTGTTTTTGCATCTTGGACTCTCAATAGTCCAAAAACTGTCATATTCTGTAAATATAATTCAAATTAAAAGCCTATGGTTTTGTGCCTATGGAAACTTTTGATCAGGATTGCTAAAACTACAATAGATCAAAGATTCAGACGAATTTGTTAGCATTTAATTTTTATTACTCAGATTTACACAATAAAAGATTGAAAGCAATATTTGTAGAACTTGAAAAAATTCAATCTGAGTGACATACTTTTTTGATATTTAATTATCAATTCAGTTATTCATACAAAAGCTGCAGTGATTTAGTTCTATCAAAAACATATATTACTAATATAATAATGCAAAACTTCAGGATAAATTTAAATATTTAATTGTTGACATAAAATATAACAAGTTTTTCCAATGCTAACAATTAAATACTTAAATTTATTCTGTACTTTACATTCTGTGGCATTTCTATGTTGAATTTTGTTCTAAGACATGAAAATGGCTGAGAAAATGTTTACTGTATTTTTCTGTTAAAATTATCATGTTACAAAATTTTTCAAGTGAAATTTGTTTTTAAAGAAAACATATTGTTATAAATATCTTAATAATCAATAGAAATCAAATAATTTAATTATTTACTCTGATGTTAAACAAGAACTATTTTTTATAAGATTATTACATTCTACATAGAAAGGTTGATTTAGAAAATAGCTAATGATTAGATTTGATTGATATTTTTAGTTTATAAAAGAAAGAAAAATGAAAAATTAATGCTTGAAGAGAACAATGAGTATTATAAATAGAAAAAACAAGTATGCAAAAGTCTAAAAAATTAATAATAAAAATAATAATAAATCATTATATTGAAAAGTTTTATTTACATGGATTTTTGTAACATTAAACTGAAAATTTTGTTTATAGTAAAATGTTCTTATACATATTAAAAGTAATTGGATCCAGGAAAAAATACATTATTATACAAAGAGGTAAAAGATCAATGGGATCAGTATTATATCTGATAAATTTTTTTTTTAATTTAAAACTCTAAAAATAAAAATTTTTAGGTTAAAATTCAAGTAAAACTACTCTTTTAAATCTGATTTTGAGTGATTTAACTAGCGTGCAAATAATTAACAAAAGATGCTATACTTCAACCAAAAAACTTCACATTTATTAAACTCCCAAATGCATTTCGCTTTTTTACAAAGCCTCACCGGTGGGCAATTGGCCCTCGATAACGCCCGTTCCTTTTATACTGGGTAACTTTTTCCCAGCATGCATCTACTTGCATACCGTCATTCTGATTTATCAGATTTACATATTCGTAATTTATAGATTGTTGTCTTGTACTTGTCCACAAACAAAGTCTTATGTTGGAGAAATGAGAAGGAAGCTGGAGATACGTTTGAAAGAACATGCGGCTGCGATATGATTAAAAAGAGAAGAGTTGCCTTGGTATCTACATTGTAATAATAATCATTGTAAAATAGACAGGAATAATGTAAAATTACTTTATAAAGAAAAAAAATGTTTAAAGAGAAGAATAATAGAACATTTTTCTATAATCAAATATGTAAATCTGATAAATCAGAATGACTGTATGCAAGTAGATGCATGCTGGGAAAAAGTTACCCGGTATAAGAACGGGAGTTGTCAAGGGCCAATTGCCTACTGGTGAGGCTTTGTAAAAAAGCGAAATGCATTTGGGAGTTTAATAAATGTGAAGTTTTTTGGTTGAAGTATAGCATCTTTCGTTAATTATTTGCACACTAGTTAAATCACTCGAAATTGGATTTAAAAGAGTAGTTTTATTTGAATTTTAACCTAAAAATTTTTATTTTTAGAGTTTTAAATTAATAAAAAAAAAAGAATTTTTTTTGTATTATTATAGTAAATAAATTATTATTATATGATTACTCTACAAATTGATACATATAGTAGAGTATTTTAATCATATTTTGTAATAACTAAGATTAAATTTACTTTATCAAAATTACTTTTATATTACATTTTAATCAAGACTGAAAATTTGTAAAAGAATTCTGACTGAATAGCAATTCTTGCAATATATCTATTATTCTATCTGTGTTCTGATATAAGGATTTATTTATTTTATTTTTTCTACATTAGGAAGATAATCCAGAGACAAAAGAAAATGAAGTGACTGCTTCTAGTGAACAAAAAAGTGAAATGCTACGTCTTGATTCAGCTGAAGATTTTTCTCACTTAGCTTTGTCAGATGAAGAATCTCAGTATGAAAATAAGTATGTGGGAATATTTAGTTCTAATGTTTACAGAAGGATTAAATATTGTAATAGAAAATATGTTAAATAACTTCAAACTTTCAAATTCTAATTATAAAACTTTTACTATTTTATGAATTACTTATCATTAAACTATTTACTTTAAATAACTAATTTTTAACATTTGCACACAGTATTTTATAATTATAATAAAGTATGATATTATGTATTATATGCATAATATAACATTTGATAGTTTATGTCATAGTAATAAAAGTGAAGCAAATGTATCATAATACTTACATTTTATATTTTTAAACTTTTTCTTTGTAAGCTATGATAGGATAAAATTTTTAAATCACTTCTGAGCAATCTGATATTGCATATTTTATCTTTTAACATTAAAAAAATTTTTTAATTCTTAAATTGCATTCAGCTTAACAAATAAAGCGAGAATTCCTAATGGTCTTCAAGATATTTTGGATGGCAATTCTTTGCTCATTAGAAAAAGTGATATATTGTCACTATGCTCTGGTAGTTTTCCTGGTAAGTCTTTGTATAGCTTCTTAGGAAAATAATAAATTTTAAAATTAAAAAAAATATATATATGTTTTAGATACTTTTGAAGGAATGCTGAATACAAAAGAAACTGATGCTTCACAAACAAATTCACAAAATATGCAAGAATTATTAGCTCTCTGTTCTGGAAAATTTGAATATAAGTAAGATATTTTTTGAAATAATTTGATAAATGGGTAAAAATTTTTAACTATTACTATTTATTTCTGTAGGAATAATTCTCGTAAAGATATATATGAAAGTGAGGATAGTGATTCTTCAGTGGAAATTAATTATAAGAGAAAAAAGAAAAAGCATTGGAATAGATTAACGGTTGATGATTCTGGATCTGAAAAATCTTTCAGCATAAACAAAGATGACTTAAATGTTTATTCAAATAAAGAGGAAGATTCAGATTCAGATGATGGTGATCATGAATTGAGCACAAAAGAAATCGAAGAAGATTCCACAGAAAAATTTACTGGTTTTCTGGATTCTAAAAGGTTGCATTTTCAATAAAATTATTCTTTAAATATTTTTTTTCATAATCTATATAAATAAAAATGTAAATGTTTGTTTGTTCAAAATCTTAAATCTCGGAAAGTTCTTAACTGATTGCTTTGAAATTTTGAGACAACGTTGCATTCGAATAGGTGCTTGTTTTTATATAACATAGATGTCAAAATTCTCCCCCCCCCCCAGAAGGGAGAGGGACAAAATTAAGGCTTACCGTGAAGAACTCGTCTTCTATTATTCTATTTTAGATGTAGCTTTTTGCATTTTTGATTGCATTTTAATAGGGTATGTCAAGAGAATGTACACTAAGAAGGGATTTTTCGAAATCCCTGTGGGGAGTGTTATACATTTATAATAGATACATTTTGAGCCACAACGTGTGGCCGGGTACAGATAGTTTACAATAAAGATATTAATTTTTTTTTAAATATTCAGAAAAATTAATATAAATATTTATACCTTTATTTAGTGGTGGAATTAGAAAGGAGTTTATTGAAGATGAAGCAGAATTATCAGGCAGTGATGCTAGTGAAGATGAGAAAGAAGAGGATGATGAGGATGACAATGATGAATTTGAGGAAGTTAACTTGCTCTCTGATGAGAATTTATCAGAAGAGGAATTAAAAAATCAAGTTGAACGACTACACCAGTATGTTGTTTTTACCATTTGAATGATTTTTATCAAGTGATTTTTCAACAATCTCAAATAAAACTTCTTTTTAGTAAAGCAGTTTTGGATGAAGATAATCGAGAATTATTGTTATTACAAGAGCGTTACTTACCTGATGGAGATTTGCATAGCGATGGTCAAGGAAGACAAAGAAAGTTTCGTTGGAAGAATATAGGTCAGTTTTTCTCTTAATATTGTGTAAATAATTTTTACAGATGAAATTAACATTTGAAAAGCAAAAATATGAAAAGATAAATTCATAAAAATTTATCTTCACATATACAATGGCTGAGCCAAAGCTTCAAACCAATAAAGCAGCAGATAGCAACTTGTAGCTTTTCAAAGTGACATTATTAATTTTTTTTAAGATTTTATTTGATTATTTATAAAAGTTGTAAATGCTCTTAGAATAAGTTTTCAATGTAAGTTTTTTATTAAAATGAATAATTTTTTATTTTGCATAATATCCACAAAGAAGCACCGTGAAAATCATTATCTCTTTTGCAAACTTGATTTTGATATTTTAGTATTTCTTTGTTTTTACAACTTTAGAAAAACATATTAAATCTATTACAGTCATTTCAATTTTTGGAGGAAAACTCTTTATCTGAAGCATGGCAGCATTTTGAATGTAAATTGTCTCAGAAAATAAAATGGAATTTTCTTCTGTTTTTTGATTGGTGTTTGACTTTTTATTTTCACTTATATATGCATTTGCAAACTTAAATTTTCTTATCTTTTCAGCCTTTTTATGTTTTTTGAAGTTTTGTAGAGGTTTTCCTGGCTCTTGGTAATATTTCTTATACTATTCTAACAGGCTTGCTTACTTGAGTTCTTTGATTTTTGAATACTAGCATGTCTGTCACTTTTCTTTGAAGTTTTTTTAAACTTTTAAAATGAATCTTTATAATAACACATAATAGATCTTATAGGTTCTTTTTTATAATATCACTCTATAGATACTAAGAAAACTTTTGTTTTCATATCCACTGCAGATCTAGCAGATTCACAATGGAAATGATCAGATGATGAATTAATCAAACAATTTAACTAATGCAACTTACAAGGAAAAAAGGATATTCTTTCAAAACTATTTTTACTTGTTACAGATGATAATCTTGCAATAGAAAATTCTGATCAGAGCAGTGGCGAAGATGATGGACTCGAAGAAAGTAATGAAATCTGGAGAATAAAGAGATATGAAAGAGAGAAATGGTTTCAAGAGCAACAGGTTGTATTAATATCTTGTTTAAATATAATTAAAATTTAAGTCATATAATTTAATTAATTTTATGAGAAAATAGACTTTAATTATATAATAATTTTATTGTTAATATGTAATAAAATTATTGCTAAAAAATTAAGAAATTTTGTAGTAATAATTTTATAACATGTTAATTAATAAAAAAATTATTATATAATTAATAATATATTGTATATACAATATATTATTAGCTAATGCTTATAATGAAAATTATAAGTACCGTATTTACTTGCATATAAGACAAGGTTTTTCATTTTTCACTGCTTCAAAAACCTAGGTCATCTTATACGTGCCAGCAGAGGATTCTTTGCATTTTTCAATAATTTCTGTGAACTGTGTATACTTCATGCTGTCATTAAAGGTCTACATTCTATTTAGTGTAACTTGGCACTTACTGTAACAAATTAAGACACACTTTCCTTTGTTTATTGGTTTAATCCTACGTCCATTAACTAAAAACCACGTTGCATCTCATTCATTCACAGAAAATAGTTTCTAGTTATTTATAAAAACATTAATGAAATACAGGTCACTTAGAAGTAATTATAAATGTTATTTTATATTAGTTAAATTGTCATTTTTAATAAATATTAGCATATTCTGAATCATTAAAAATAAACTTTTTCCTGTCATGGGCATTATAATGTTTTGGTTTCGTTTTCCATTCATCATGTATTAAGGTAAACATGGTTGTTTGGTTAATACGTGCATTTGATAATGTTTTATTTGCGATTAAACGAAATAATTATTAAATAAATAAAATTAGAATTGTATTAATAAATCTAACTTTCTTTATTTTGATCTCTAAAGTCACACCTTATCCTATATGCAAGATTGTCGTATATCTGAGTAAATATGATATTTCACTCTTTATTTCAAATATAAATGAATGAATAATTTAAAATTGTATAATTGAGTTCCTAATTGTATTACTGTTTATTAATATTACTATATATAATGCTAAATTATTGTAATCAATAACAAAATTATTAATCAAATCAATATAATTCAATAAGTAGGTTATTAATTTATTATTTGTTAATTATCACCTCTATGCCCTACCAAAATGGAATTATTATTATTATATAAAATTTGAAGTGTTTATACAATGATATTTTGATAAAAGTTAATCACACTGTTAATTGCATTTTAACATTTAAAGAACAGAATTTATTTTTCTGTTATGCCAAATTGAAAATGATTTATCTGTTTTCTGATAAAAATATTAATTACTGATTTCTTAAAAAAAGAAGGCAATATGACTGGATAGCATGGGCAGTAAAGATACCATTCTGTAGGATTCATGGTTGACTTTTAAATATTCACAAGTTTGTCAGTTTGATTATATTGTGCCTTATTTCTTGTCACTTTACTACCTTAATGTGAGCTTGCAAACTTATGAATAGCATGATAAAAGTTTTTCAGTATTGTTTTTAAGATTGAACATGAATACTTTTACTTACTTTGTTTATAAGAAATATATTATTTAATATCAAAAATAAAGTCTTTGTAAGTTATTATACAAATCTTAAATTTTAAGCATTCGTTTTTTCATATTAATTAGTCTATGATCTATGTTTTTTTGGGGGATGATTTAATGGAATTTAATAAATTTATTTGTAGTTGTTAATAATTTTTTTATGCTATAAAAATTATAAAATTATTTAATTATTAAATTTGTTAAATACAGGAAAATGGAAATTCTAAGCTATTTTCACCAGACAAGAGTACAGATTTTTTATTTTCAAATAAGAATAATAAAAAAGGTAAATATATATAACAAGTATTATTAATTAGTTTATAGTGTAGATATAAAAAATGAAATTAAAAATCAACAAGATAAACCAAAACAGAATATAATCTATCATTTTTGAAATGTTTTTAACAACATATTTCAAACAACAGTACAACCCATTTACAAGCTAGATATCGGTTAACATACTACTAAATTATGAAACAATTTGGTACTGGAGGGAGATGTTCGGTGCCATCTCTTAATAAATTTAATAATTATAATTTTTTAATTAAATAATTTAGACTACTGGAAGAAAAGAGGTCTGGGTAGCGTAATTGGCAACACATCTGCACGGTTAGCAGGAGTTGCGGATTCAAGTCCTGCTCCATGCCAATTCTTTTTTTCTAGTAGTCTAAATTATTTAATTAAAAATTATAATTAATAAATTTGTTAAGATATGGCACCTAATGTCTCCCTCTTGTACCAATTGTTTCATAATTTAGTAGTATGTTAGCCTCTATCTAGCTTGATAACATACGGCATTAGTTGGCTTATAGTTGACAACATATTTCATTCAGATCATAACAGATTACATTTCTTTTCCTAAAAATACTTTTATGCTCAATATATAAATTAAGCATTTGCAAAAATTTAATGTACCATTATTTTAATTTTACAATTAAAATAATTGATTTTGCATTTTCCTACAATGCAAGATGTATGCCTGGATATTATGAAGTCTAACGTGTAATTATTGCAATTGAATATGAAATGTCTTTTTAACAAATTAGGAAGAAATGGTAAATAGATGGGATCACTTTATTTTGTTAGACATTTACTGGATGTTCCAAATTTAAAGTTGCTTATTCTTGGTAAGGCTAAATCATTTATTAGTCAGATTTAATTTAAAAAATGATTACAGGAAGAAAAAATTTATACAGAAAATAAAATTAGATTTGTATTCAGCAGAAGATTCAGAAAAGTTTAGAGGGTTAGAGTGATTAGTAATTATAGATTTTGTAAATGTAATACAAACTCCATGAATAGGCAGTTTAATTTAGGCAACCAAAAAATTATAAATGATTTTAATTTTAATCTTAATCAACAACAGCTTATATAACAAAATTATAAAATGTACTATAAATTTATCAGAAAATTTTATTAATATGACTGCTTTTTTGAAAAATTTTGACTTTCTAAGTCATTTTCTTTGATAAAAAAGACTTATGTAATTTTTTTTATTTTTAAGACTGATGAAAATTTAAAAAAATAAACTTTAAATACTTTAACTATTTTTTTTTATTTTTAATTTAGAATAGAAAATTAAAGACATTCTTTATTCCCAAATTATATTATACTTAAAATGTTTTTTAATAACAAAAGTTAGATATTTTATTTTTTAAAGTTGATAGTCTAATTTTTATTTTACGTAAATTTTAATTTGTGCTTAAATGTTAGAATAAGATAACTAAAGTTGTGATTCTGTGTATAATAAAAATGTTTACAGAATATATTTTTAATTTGTTTAGTAAATATACGAAAAGATTCTTTTGCCAAATTTCTTAAAGAAAAAGCTACATCAAATGTGAGTAAATTATTACTAAATATATACCATTTGTCTGTTAAGATTTTTTTGAATGATTGTAATTTCAATTTGGTTAGTTCTTCGAACATCGCAATACTTAAGTTATTATACCTTATAAGTAACTTTGTATTATAGTGGATAGGTAAACTAATATATCTTTTTAATTGCTAATAAATTAAACTTCAACAAATAATCATAGTCTTCTTTACAGTCATTTATTTGAATTTCTGATATAAAGTTAAAGCTATAAAAATGAAATATATTAAGAACAATTTAACTTATTATTTAATGAATGAATAAATAAAGTTACTGTTAATTCAATTATTTTCTTTTGATCAATTGCTTGTTATGATTCTTTTTTACACACATTTGCAAAGGTCATGGCCATGCTGTAAAACAGTAAGATAAATAATAAAAGTCATATAAAAAATAAATAAGCATATAAATAAATGTAAAAACTAGCTGAATACTATATTAGATTACATAGATATTATACCATTTATATTGTGTTTAATATTTAAGAATATGAAATACTTGTTAATAATAAAATTAAGATAGAACAACTAAACAAGTTTCACAATAACTTTCATAAAGCCAATAGTAGAAACTAAATTTGATCTCCAACTCAACAAGTTTGACAATTTTAAATGTACTAGATCCAGTATACTAGACATGTTCTTATGAAATGCTATTGACATTCATTATTAAGAATACCACATTCAGTCAAGCTGTAGCTTATATTTTATTTTTAGACCATAATTGTAGTATTGGAATATCTGTTGATCTCATGAATCAAAATATATCTCATATTTTTAAACCTGAAGAAGACCGAGTAACACGGTAGAAAACATTTGTTTTCAATTAAATATATTACTGGGTACTGGGTTGTTGTGAGTTGGTTATATATTGATGAATCAATTATGCCCAATTCTGCAGTAGATAATTTAGTTTTTGGTTGTATTAATGGTATTTGTATTCTTGTCAATGGTGAATTAATTAACTAATTAATACAATGACTAAAAATAGAAATTATCACAATGTAAATTTAATATTTTATTATTATTATTGTTATACATGAAATATTTATAAGTAAACCTAAGAATTCACTGAATATTTATTATTTTATTTATATATATATATATATATTAAATTTCTTATTTAAATGTTTGCATAATGTGAAAAGGACATAATGAGTAATTGTAAAATATGTTTAGTGTTGTTGTAATGTTCTTTGATCAGTAATTTAAAAATTTTACTAGACATAACTAGTTACTTCTATTAAAATTAAAAAACAATGCTTTTTTTTTTTAATTTCTACAAAAAGAATCCAGGATAAAATATATTTGAGCAATTATTAAAGTTTGACCAAAAATTAAAATTATATTACACATTAATGTAAGTTTGTTAGTAGATAATTGGTTTTGAAAAATTAAATTTTTTATTAATTTAAACATTATTTTTAAAAATCAATGTAAATAAATAAAATAATATATATATATATGTATATTTTATTTTACAGAACTTTTCAAGTTCATTTTTAGCGAAAGGTAAAGACTTTTTAAACAGGCTTGCCCTCAATTTAAAAAAAGAGGATGAAGGCGTTGGCCGTCGTTGCACCAAAAACATTATTTTTCAGACATCTGTTCCAGAAAAAGAGAATGAAACAAAGGTAAAACTATTATAAATATTATTTATTAACTAAAGTTTTGGAAAATGTTTTTATCTCTTAAGCTGATAAATTTGATAAAATCAGAATTTCCATTAAGCTCCTCTTTAAATTTTTTTGGAAAAGGATATTGCTTAAGATTTTTTTTTCTAATGAAGTAAAATTGAATGTGATTTATTTGGATTAAAGAATTTATACATTTTTGTGCATTCACAAAGAAATGAAAGAATAGAGAAAAATTACACTTTGGCATTTAAACTATGATTAGAAAAGTTAATTAAAAAGAAGTTTTTCTGTGGGTTTTCAATTGGATTGAATCCTAGCAGTCAAAAACTTCTAGAAATTTTTCAGGGGATGGTCTGTTCCTTATCTAGCCATTTTCACTGTGGGCCTGACCACACCTGTAATGGGTATGATCAAAATGCCCTTTTAGTTACCCACAGCAGAGTCAAAAATGAAGAAAGAAGAAAAAAACTATAGTTTAATGCCAAACTTTTTCTTGCTTTAAAATTTTATTGAACATTTGTTATCTGGAAACATTTTATTTTGCATATAAATATACAGAAATTCAACAAGGTCATTTTATTAATAAAATCAGGTAAGTAGAGATTAATTACTTTTGTATATGAAAACTTGATTGGTATATATGTCTTTGGAACAAATTTGTAAGTTAATAGAACACATTTGCTGTTGAATACTGTGGCAGATTTATGTTAATTTAATATTGAATTTGATCAAACTCAGTATAAAAATTTTATTTTAAATGGTAAAATACAATATTCAAAGCCAAATTTTAGTTAAAATAAACACAAGACTTTCTACATACAATGTATTAATTGACTTTTACAATTATTAGCTTATTTTTGAATTTTTTCAATGGATAATTCTTAAATACATGCAACAATTAATGTTACTTAATCGTAATTTTTAGGCTGAGAATTTGAAAAGAAAACCCGACCTCTCTCTTTCTCAGAACAAAAGACTGAAATTTAGTAGCCAAGCATCAGCTTCTAAAGATCATGCATCTGTGAAGAATAGTGTATTTGATTACTTGGAAATCAGATAATTTTAATTTTTATACAAATTTTGTAAATAAAATAATTTATATTTTTTACATAAAGTATATGTGAAATAAAGTAAATAAATCATTTAAAGAAATAAAAATTTGTGTTATATAATTTTTAATAATTCTTTATTCAGTGTCTAAGACAAGAATCTAACACTTTGAAATATATAATTGCAAATTCAATAAGTTCTGTAGCTTTTTTTTACACTGTTGTATTTGGAGATGCTCAAAAATTTTAAATTTTTTGTATACTAATTCTTGCTCTCACAAATTAATATCTGTGCATTTAAATATAGTGCAAAAATATAAAATGTAATCAAAATACATAAAATCGTGCATAATTTTCTGCATAACCGTTCTTTATAAGGAGATGGACATACAGCAATATGTAAAAGTCATTTCTTGTGATTATCTGCATTGAATCTGTTCCTGAATTGAGATGAGACACCAGCATTTTACAGTCTACACATTTTACCCTAGATTTATCCATTATAGATAAGACCACAATGAACTTAACTGGTAACTAGTCCTTAACCCATTCTTTCCAAACCACAATTTGTTAGCAATGTCTGCCTGCCATTCTGTAGCTGTTCCTCCAACTCTGAATTTATGCTTTAAAGGTAGTTTATATACAGTATGGTTATATTTTAAAAGTAGTTTATAAGTTTAAATATTTAAAATGTGGAAATTAATGTAGGTAACTTATAAAAGTTGGAGATTTTACATGTTAAGTATTAAGGATTTGTGAGCAGTTCTACATTCTACTGGTAAGTTTTTTAAGCTGGACATATATTAAAAATATTAATAGCTTGTCAAAAATGGAAATATATATATATATATATATACACACTACATATAGTATAATTCTAATTTATGGTAGCATTTCCAATTCTGGAAATGGTGGTATGTTTATATAGTTATGTATCCTATATTCATGTAAATCACCCAAAAAATATAAAATATTTTAAATTAAGAGCTTATAAAGTTTTAATCAAAATTTAGCGTAAGATTAAAGTTTTAAGGCGGAAAAAAATAGATGAAAAATAGAATAAAATCAAGTTTTTCTCCATCTTTTCCATTACCACTAAACCAATAATGTAATAATTAATGAAACATACGTTCCACATGATTTAATTTGCATAATTTACATGTAAAGCCCGTAATAAATCAACTTATAATTTATTACAAACGTGAGAAGTGCTAGCAAATGCCCTCCATAATATGGAAATCCAATATTACAACATTGAGTACGCACATAAATAACTTTTACACCAATTTAATACATTCAAAATAGGATTTACGACAAGAAATATATATACTTTTTTAAATTCATTTAACTCTTCAAATTAGTTTCTTGATCCTTTCCAAAGTTTGTCTTTTGTCTGCTCACAAATTTATTTATTACACTGGCTTGTCAGCCGTAATTTTAAGTTAGAAGATCTTTTATTCTGTTAACTGATGAAGTGGTTTTCACGTGTCAACGGGACTTAACAGTTGTTCTACTATTTTATACTCAGAAAGAGGGATTTTGTCTTTAAAATAATAATTTTAAACTCTGATAAATAGGATTTTCTTTCATTTTATATTAAAATATAATTATTTTTTCTTACTTTTTTTTTAACAAAAAAAAGTTTATTTTTCTACTGAAAATGAATTGTTTTTACAACTTAAAATCCCTTATTTTCTTCGTTTTTTCTCACTAAAAATAACGATTTTGTTTTTAGTTTTCCTTTAAAAATGAGGGTTTTATCTTTTCCTACTAAATATAACTAGGATTTTCCTATTTTCTGATTAAAAATAACTGTTTTTACCTATTTCCTGATAAAATAACCCAAATTTTCCCCAAAAATGACTGCTTTTCATTTTATTACCGAATATATATATATATTGCATTTTATTAAAAACTAATGGATTTTTCTTACTAAAAAAAACACGAATTTCTCTAATTTTCTGCCAAAAAGTTTAAGAGGACTCATTTAAATACTGTACATTAGATTCTTCCAAAAAATTTCATTATTGCTTTCTTATAAATTGTATTTTATTATTATTAAAATGAAAATTAAGCAAACAATTCACACTTTAGAAGAGACGGAATTTGATTTGCTTGGAATATATTTTTGAAAAGGAGAAAATTGTTAGAATTTCCAAAAAAAAAATCGCCTAAATCTAGAAAATCCCCAATGAAAAATGGAGTCGTTCCATTTTTAACGAACTTTAGTTGTGACGTATTTATCGAGGTGATTCCAAAGACTTTACCTTTTTAAATCTTAAATCTCTGCACTAATATTTACTAGGAGTGGGAGCGAGAAGCTACTAATGTTTCTCGCTTCAGATTTAATGGAAGGGATTAGTGTTGTTGGAATTGCCACAAAATAGTCTCGTGCTGCGGTTCTCTCGTGACGTTCTTCGGGATTAGCCGAATTTTATTGGATGACCGATCGTGATTTACTATCCGATCGCATTCTCTACTCAACAACCCCCTGATTGTCGTCCATTGTGGCAAGTGCAAACCTCCTCCCTCTTTACCTCGTCGTTTGCTGCTTGTAATTGTAAATTTCAGGTTCTTTTTTTTTAGAAAATGTGACCTTGTAGGGTGGCAGGAATGGACGCCATCAATAGTGCCGCTGGTGAATTTCTCTAATTTATTATTCTTTGTAACTAGAATTGGGTGTTGTTGATTTTCGTGCGTTGTAGGAGGGTGCCATGTGCTATTTGGAACGTAATTTATAGAAATTTTCGTTGAATCACGTGATTATACGAAGGGACCATTTTGTCAAAAAACGTTACTCTAAAAAAACTTCATTTTACTCATAGAACCAGTTTTCAAACGCAAAACTTCAGTTTTCTAAAGGGGTTTGGTACAAGATCACCCAAAATTCCGTCCGTGCCAAAAAAATCAAAAATATAAACGTAGACAATAAAATAATTCAAATTATCTCTCTTATTGTTCGATTAGCGGTGTTTTTTTTTAATTGCTTCGTAAGAGGGGGCGAAGGAGATAAACACCGCACACCACACGCACTCTTCAATTATATCCACCGAAATGAACCAAAGTTAACAGTAACGTAACAACTACTTATCTATCTTCGACTAAGGTGGTAAGTTAATCACGTTTGCCTATAGATGTCGCTGCACGACAATGCCCTGTAACGGTCGTAGCCAACCTCCAACTCTCTCCCCTTCCATATCATTAGCCGTTATCCATCACGCGGCGTGTGAGGTGCAGTGTTATCTACAGAACTATCTGCTAAGTTGTCAGGATTTTTCATAGTGCGTGTTGCAGAATATTGATGGGGGGTTCGTTCCACGTTACTAACACCACTTTACCTCTACGACTTAAGTCTTCATCTGTGGTTTGTTTTACTAATCATAGGTCTTTGCCTCGTTATACCTCGAGGCTCAGGTGATTATTTTACTTCTAAACAGAACAATGGAGAGTCGTAACGCTTCCTTGTCACTTACCTAATAAATTAAGACGAGTATGTGTGTTGTATGTTACGCGTTACTAAATTGTGTCGATTATTAGCCACCGTTTCTATTAGTCACACAGGAGGACATCGTTATATCGAGGTAGCGATTAGTGATTAGCTAAAGAAAAAAAAAACAAAAGAGGTTTTCTTCTTATCGATAATGATTATCTGTTGTTAAGTGGTGTCAGCGACTCGAGTGCTCTTCTAATAACAAACTAATAACCTGGAAACGATCGAGATCATAAGTTGTTAACTCGACGTCTGTTTGGTAGTTAGATAAGACTTTTAATGATCCCCTATTGATCCCGACAATTGCCTTGTTCGTTTCTTATTTTGTGATTGAATCCTTCTGTTCTTTATGATTTTGCCTACGGGCTCGTGTTTTTTTAATTTATACCCTGTCCTATAACTTTGTTTTGTTGTAAAATGGAAGACTAAAGGTGTAAAATCGAGGTTTACGTAAAATAGGAAACTTTAAAGACGATAAATTGGAGGATTATGAATGTGTAGAACGAAGAGATGTGAAGGTATAGAAGATTACAAATATGTAATCTTTTGCATCTCCATTTTACAACCGCCTTTTTTGATAATAGTTTCCTTTACAATTTTGAACCTTTACGGTCTCACGTTTTACAAATTTATAGTTTTCGAGCTACATTTGAAGTTGTAAAACGAGAGACCAAAAGTGTAAAATGGAGGTTTATAAATATGTAAAGTGGAGACGTGACGTCATAAAAAAGGAGACTGTAAAGACTTAAAATGGAATATTATAAATGTGTAGAATGGGATAAAGCAATCCCCTATTTATCTCATTTGTCAAAATCCTTGTTACTTTCATCTTTATATGCATTCTTCTATTATTAAATCTCTCTAGTTTTGCCCTTTTTAAAGCAGCGCCTATTATTGTATGCATTATTACATCACGTTATTGAAAAGAAATTTTTTTTGAATATTTTAATCTAAAAAATACATATTAAAGCTTGTAATTTGAATAAAAATTAAATTACCATATAATTCTTGGTACAGGCAACATTCACTAGATGACCGGTTGCAACTTTATAGATTAATGTTTCAACGTCTTCATTGTCATTCTTAGGAGCTAAGAAAGAGCATTCTTAGAATACAATACTGTAACCTTTGACCTTTAGATTCCTCCCGGGTACGCAGAAAAATTTAATATGTAGAATATAAGACAAATATCGAACCGGTTTCTGTATTAAAAAGGTGGGGGATAACAAGTTACAAAGGGATGTGCTGGAGTAGCTCATTTGCATAAACAGCGAAAAAAATAAACAAGATTACTATTTTGACGTCACGGAAAACTTTACGTATTGTTATTTAATTGGCTGCGACTTTGTGGTGGAACCACTTAGGAGGTACGTTTATCACTCGTTAGCACGGAGCTACCACTTCTGTTGAAATCTCCGAAAGTGTGGCATAATTTATGCTCTTAGCATTTCTCGCGTGTTTAAAAATTAATAAATAACGTTGTTGGGCCATATATTTTAGTGTTTCAACAAAAATTCGCAAGGAAAATTACAAGAGGTGGTACATCTTTTCTTTTCTTTCTTTTTTTAGTTAGGTCCTCGACGTGGGAGATCAGTTGTTTGGTTGGCAGTCGACTGTACATTTTACCCTTCATCATCCTCCTGCCATTTATAGGCGGGGTAAGATGACCTTTAGTGGCACGTCGTTATTGAATCTACAGAGCCGTTTGGTTAGTAAATAAATCTAAAAGTAAATAGGTTTCGAGTTAATTAATAGAGCAACAAGTTAATTTCTAAGTTGCAGGTGTAAGTTAACGATTTAAAAAAAAATCTGGAGGAAAAAAAAAAAGTAATTATATGCTAATGAGCATTAATGGCAATCGCGACGCCACGTAAAATATTCTGATTAAGCACTTTTTGATTGGTGTATTAATCCTGTACAAAATGCATACCTTGGTGGTGGCCTTAAGCGATGACAGCGATTCATTATAGTGTGTAATTGGCTATGTATGGAATTTGTAAAGCATTTAACAATCGACGCAGCAGATTATCCTCCTAAAATACGTGCCACAGGCATATTTTAACTATTAAAATCATTGTTATAAACAATAAGGCAAACTTATTCTACGTTTCCCAATCGGTAGTTCGCGAACTCTCGAATAATATCTAAACGTACGCTTATGCTATAGGAACTTCTTCGACTGAAGTAAAGATTGAGAAGCGCTTCGAATTACTCAGTTAAAATGTAAATTTTTCGTTCTGCTTCAAGTCTTTTGTGTTTAATAATTAACGAATATTGTATGCATTTCTTTGAAAGTTCAACTAATTTTATCTTACTTTATCTTTCTTGTAATAATTATAAATAGTGTTTATGTGAAAGGAGACGAAATTATAATAATAATTCGAGTAATAAATAAGTGTTGTAGTCAGAAAAAATTTCGAATTTATAGTCAGAAAGTTAGAGATGAACACTTTTCAGTGCACGCCAGTAGAAATGAAAAGGATTACAAAATTAGGAACTATTTTATTTTCAAATTAGGCAGAAAGAAATTCGTAAAGATTAACTTTTATTACAGTGGAATTTTAAATTTACGCGTTCTATCATATATCACGTCTCATTGTGCAGTTTCTCGCTTGTTTTAAAGCGGTTCCTCCATTTCAAAACTCTACAGCACCCCGATTTAAAGCCCTACTTTAATCACTGTAAAATTCACCTCTTCATAATCCTGTATTTCCCCGTTTTAAAGCTGTACAAATCTCCGTTTTACATCTTAATATATAGTTCTACGCCTTTTAAAACAAAGTTTAACATCATATTAAATCAAATTTTATGCCTTTTTATACTCGAAACTGTTGGACTTTGAACTTTAGACGGAAGAATCGAGGGGAAAACTCGATAATAGTAGTTTTTCAAATTAATTAGTAATTCTAACCCAGGGATAGAGAATCGAGTAATCCAAAAGTAACCTTATCTTCAACTTTATCATTAGACGTGTCAATTTTCATTAAATCCTAATTACTCTATTGGAATAAATTATTTAGGAAATTCTCGTATAAAAATTCCAAGAAAATTAAATTATTAATAATTAATTTAATACTAAAATTTAAAAAAAAAGTATAAAATTCTTACTTCCGAAGTTTCATTAATTTAGCCTTTAAAAATAAATTTCGATTCTAATTTATTTTATTAATTTTTATTATATTTTTTATTATTATTTTATAAATGAAAAGTAAATAATTTTTAGAATTTTTTAAGAAGATTTTTTTAATACATAGGTAAAAGAATATATTATTTTAAATAAATAAATAATAATAATGTTTAGTATCAGTTTTTACCGACAGGTGGTGCCATAACGATTCAAGCGGGCGACATCTTTGATTTCGATTAACGCGTTAATTATTTTACAAACGAGCAGATTTTACATATTAATTATAAATAAACAAATAAAATTTAATTAAAATTAATACTTTTAAATTTAAAAAATGGAAAAAAATATAAATATAAATTTTCTTAGTTTTCCATTTAAAAATATTTACAAAACTGTTTTAATTTAAAGCGAATTATCCAAATGGCGGATTCATAACATGAATTTAACCATTACATGTATTAAGTTTTATTTTAAAAATTCCTAAAACTAGAAATTAAATTTATTTTTATTAAAAATTATTAAATACAATATATTAAATTTTTTTAAAATAATAATATAAAAATCTGGATTCTGCGTATCTATAGGCGATAGATAAAAGAACCATTTACTATATAGAGCTGTCGCCTTAAGGCTCATCAGGCGGAACGAAAAAGGTTTCGAAAGGATAAAAAAAAAAGCATCACCTGCAAGCAATTAGGTATAAATATTATACCTCTTGCCTAAAGAACTTGTAAGACAACGAGGCACGCCCATAGAATGGCGCCCATTGGACGCATTTGCAATTGTTAAATTCCATAAGAAACTCGTAAAACATATGTTACTAATTTTCTTATTATTAATTGTTCAAAAATATTGAACAAGGCTAAAGTTTTCTAATTGATAAATCTGGGGTTGAAGTAGTTCTTGTCGGTGTTTGAAGTGAGTTTTTAGATGATTTTTCTGATTTTATCTAAAAATTATTACTTGTATACAATTCCCGATTGACATTTATAAGTGTTGCGAAACTTTTATCTGACAAGTGAGTTGTATGGCATGAAGTTAGCACTCGAAAGAGTAAATGGTACGATGATTGAGCTACTTTGTCTTAAGCTGTCTCCACCAATAAACAATTATAATGGAACTTCAATACTTAAAAAAACAACTCATTAATAAACGCACAAAAACACCAATGATCGATTCATTCGCTTTAAAAAAATAATAATAATTTTATTGCTATTTATACAAGTTTGAATGTCTTTGGTATGAAGTTACGCCACGAAGACCCTGCTTGCTTTTAAGGGTGATGGAGGAAATAAGTTCTATTTCGTCATCAAGTGGGTGTTTTTATGTCGGATATCTTAAAAGCAACCTCAAAAAAACAAAAAAAAGGTTAGGTCGGCTCCTTTTTTAAAAATTCTAGTCACAATTTGCAATCATAAAATGGACAAAAATTAATCTCCTGGTGTGATAGTAAATTTAGAACCCTCCCAATTGTAAATTGTATTAATAACTATCCGTACGGGAGTTGAAATTATAATAAAAAGAGTATTTTTTTCGAATTTATATATGTAAATTAATGACTCTTAGCGCGCTTTATGATAGTAATTTCCGTTACATAAATGCGGTCGTCAACCTACAAGAGTCATTTTTGTCTTTTAAACAAACAAACGATCATGATCGAATTTATTGTATTAAAAAAAGACGATTCCTACCGGTTCTACTCTAATAAATCGCCATTCCCGTTTTGTCTCCAGAATATGAAAGTAGTGATATTGAAGTATTGTTGGATTCCGTTCCGCCAAGTATTAACTTCCTACTGAAATAAACTAAAAGACTATTAGATAAAAATCGATTTTGGAAAACTCATTAATAACAAATGTACCGTTTTAGTATAAAGAAATCTAATATATAAGCTATTTTCAGTTCATGTAGCGAGTTTGAACTTTCGTACTAAGGTAATTCGATCCGCCATTTGCCTGGTTAACACGGTTGAACAAAATAGGTGTATTTGCGTATAAAATAAGTTCTAAGTAATGTCATTAATCATCATAATTCCTATTTTGTAATTAGTATCAGGTAAAAAATGGGCTAGTATATCAACATAAACTCCAGTAATGAACATATGGGTCTAATAACGTGGACAATATGAGGAATCGTTCTATATCCATTCAAATATATTCCTCAATATGCCTAAATATTTGATATAAATTTTGTTAAGAATCCAACACGTGTCCATATGTAGAAGTATATCGATCTGTAAATCCTGTCGTAGATTATGACCATTACGACCATATAAACTTTGAAACCTCAGGACCGTATGAAAGGAACCTCGTGATCATTAGGAAGAACCACACGAACTTTAAATGGAACTTTATGACTGTTAGGACCATATGATCATGAGGCTATATATAATTTTATGCAAAGATTTATCGTAATTTGAAAGTGATTATCACAGATTTTGTGTGTGCTTGCGAATCGTAAGAAGAGTTCAGAACAGCGTGATCAAAATAGGTTATAAAATATGATTAATTACTTAAGTATTTGTATACGACAGCAATTTACTATTTACAATGGTCAACTAAAGTTTGGACTACCTTCTATTATTCGTTTCGGGAACGTGTTAAATTTAATAATCAATAAACATTTATGAAAAAAAGTTCAATGTAAGTTGTTAATAAATTAGGAATTTTTTTTAGAAAATTGTTTAATCTAATTAATTAATTTTTAAATAATGATTTTTCTAATTAATTAATTTTAAGTGATGAAAATTATGCAAATAAGTATTTAAGAAATTAAATACTTTTCTAATTTAGACTTATCTGTATTTATTATAAACTGGAAAAAAAAATGAAATAATGTAAACTTATTCTGAAAGTCATCAAAAAATTTTATTTGTAATCTAAAAAATTCCAAATTATAATACTCATTCTTAAAATTAAATCAGAATTGCATTAAAAGTCTAAAAAAATAAGATTCATGATGACATTAACAGTTTTTCTTTTGTATATTTATGTATTGGATTTCACAAAATCCGCTAATGAATGAATTATAGAATTTTTTTAAATCAACAAATTTTACTCGATATTCCGCAACGCACGTAACCTATTTTTTCGACAGAAAAACACGAAAAAAATCCTGATTTTTTTATATTTTTCTAATTACTAAGCATACATAACGTTTGTTGCAGCGGTAATTTCATAACTTTTATCTGTTTTTGCGGTTTGCAAGAGCGTGCAAATTATCTTCATTCGGTGGTTTTTTTCCTCCCGAAGTTAATCGCACGCAATGGGCCAATTGTCTAGATTCGGAAACAAAAGCGCCAAAGGATCATTAAATTTTTAGCAAGATAATCAAAGCAAACTGCAGTAATTACAAAGTTTTGTAAGAGCAATCGCCCGAAACACATTCCTAATTATATCTAACTGAGAAGTGAGGGGCTAAGTATATACAATTGGAACCATCTAATTGGAGTCACAGGTTGTGAATGAATAAATAGGGATGCAGGAAAAAAATAAGGGGGCGATTAGGTAAAGGATTATTGCAATCGACCGCTTTGATATCGATGTAGCAACTACAAGAATTGGATAAAAAAAATATAAAAAAAAAGAGCAGACTGACGCCAGGGTTGTCAACGCGAAGGGCGTGTCATCGTCGGTCCTACCAATTACCCTTCCTTCTCATTGCTTTCTACACCGAAGAATGTCGTCTTGATCACTAACTGATATAAATCGTTATCCTCATCGACCATTCTGGCACAAATATGGCGAAAAGTTGGTTTAATTTTCGAATTTTAAACTGCCCACATCGTAATGTGCACGTGTGTTTTTGATAAATTCTGACGTTTCTGCACGTTGCAAACGTTTTTAATTAAATTAAATAATTTTTTCGGAGCCAAAACTAGTGGAAATTGACTTCTTAACGCAACATCTGTCCTCCCGGATGTGATTAAAAAAAGAGCATCTGGAAACGTACATAGCGCCACCCAACTTATGCTTTGGGGGTGTGTTTACGTTATGGCGTTTCGATGTTTAGAATGGTCCCTCCATTTTAAACATCTACGGCGAGAGGCAGAGTTGTCTACATCGATAAAGATGACAAAGTAATTAATTAATTCGTGGCTCGTGTAAGACGGAACGAGACAGCGTTTAGTGACGTGAACCCTCTCCACCAATTAGTACCGGAGCTTCGATTGGTAGTCTCTTTAAGGTCAACAAACTAATACCGTTACCTCTTGCATTGTTGTTGGCCCCGATTCCCTAGTGTCTCGGGGACCACCCCCAGAATCTCGAACGCCACCCACAATTGCAGAATTGGTTTTAATATTCAAGAGGATCTCCTGGAGGGTAGAATCCCACCCTACCACGATGCTTTCGAGAAGATCGCGAGTTCGTCTCGTAGGGTTCCGTGGGAAAACTCATCCCCGCAATGCACGAGTCGTTCTCTTTCCGTCACGTGACCGTCAGATTATAGAAAATTGTCTCCTGCGGAACGTGGATGATTTTTTGGACCGCACGATGAATGGGTATATTAAATTTACGGTAGGACCTTCCGGATAGTTTACTCCGGCATGTTTCCGAGTTCCGGAAGTTCTAGTTACGAAGCGGAATCGAGACATGTGTTTCTTATCCCAGTCAAGGCCGGAACTGGCTGCTTTCGAGTTGGTCGCTCCAGGCAAACGGTACTGACCTGTGGCCTCCGGAATCTTCCACCCCGCCCAGCTGCTGGTCCTCTTTGACTGCTTGTCACAAACAACAACTACAAGGCAATACTGCATCGGGTTAGAACTTGGCCTTTCATCGCCCGGGTGTCTTCGTGTTCATTACTACCTCCAAACTGGCTCCACTCTCGAGTACTCACAAATGACAACAAACACATAACTACAGACGGCTCCAGACGGCAATACAACTTTATATCACCCTTAAAACACACTCAACGAGAGAAAAATTGCAATGATTCGAGTCATAAACACCACCTCGATGGCAATATTTAGACCACGAAACACCCGCGAGCACTCGTGGCATAGTTCTCGAGCACGTGCCAACTGCTATATATTAAAATAAAAGTGTTAAATTCGAAAAATGTTATCATAAAGATTATCTTCACCCTTCGAAATTTTTGAAATTTTGAATGTTCGGGTGGTCACGAAGAGGGTGACGTCGAGGAATGTGGAGTGTGAGGTAAATAGTGTGCCGATCGCTATTTGGGGGTCACGCATTGTCGGTTCATATAGTGGCGTAGAGAGACGATGACAGGTAGAAGAGGCGATGGATTTACTCTAATTAGACCCTATCTTCGACCGTCCAGATAAGACTAATTAGGGTTAGTGCCGTGGCAGTTATTAAGGAAATAATCGAAATTGAAAAATGAAGTAATGGGCTCATGAATGCAAATCACATGTAAATTCGTGTAATCCGATAAAATAGGAAGTTCTTCCTATTTATTCCTAAAAACTTTACTAAAATTCCGAAAATATACCTAATTAATTAGAAGATTTAAATTTTTATTCGGATTTAATTACCCGATATATATTTATTTTACTCGAATTTCCCTTTCAAAATTCATTTTTATAAGAAAAGATTGTGTTTATTTTACGTCTTTTTCTAAAAAAATTTATTAATTCAATTTTATTTTTTCAAAACAAAGATTAATTTTATATGACTTCACTTTTCCAAAAGTTCTTTTATTCAATTTTCTTTACTCTAAAAAATTCATTTTATTCAATTCACTTTAAAAACTTCTTTATTTCCCAAATTCTTTTTGAATTTTATTCGATTTCTTTTTCCAAAAAGACGAACTTATATTAACTTCATTTCTCAAAACAGTTTTTTTTATTCTAAAATTCAATTTCCTTTTCCAAAAAATAACTTTTACGTCACAGTCAATTATCCAAAAAAATTTGTCATAAACACAAATTTTCCAAAAAAATCGTTGGTACATTCATTCCGATTTCCCAAAATATGCAAATTAATAAAATCTACAACCTTCTCCATTAATTAATTGACCGTAAGTACCTAATTGTATGTATCATTCGTATGCAAATTAGTAGGAAGTAACGCCAAATTAGCGAAGGTTAAATGCATAAATAAATAAATAAATAATTAGCGTTAAATTATTTAAAATTGTTTTTTTTTTTTAAACAAATATTCGAATAGTATACGTAGAAAAATTAAAAACTCTAAAAAATTCTCTAATTTGAGTTATTATATGACAGATACTTGTTAGATTCCTGTTTTTTTCTGAGTGTCTGCTGTATAAAATTATACTTTGATGAACCTAATTACAGTACTTAGGATCTCTTAACATTACTTCTAATAAAAATTAATTTTATGTTTGTTATCGAAAAGAAATCAAATTTTTTTTCTTAGATTAATCAAAAACTATTTTATCGATACAAACAAAATTAATTAGAGAGAGAGTCGAAGATGTAGTTTAAAAAAAATGTTTTTTTTTTAGATCTTTCCTTTTTAGATTTACCTTCAAAAACGTATACAAATATATGCTTATTCTTGGAATTTTCGAGATTAGTGGTTTTTTTATAGTTATTACAGTTGTTTATTCTAAAGATTCTAAAAAATTGTTCAGTTATTTACTGGATTTTTGTTAAAAAAACGAAAATTGCGTTAAGATTTTTTTTTTTTTGGATTTTCTTCGTAAAAATTTTAGAAAATTCAAATAAAAACCTGTTAAAAATTTTTTTTAAGATTCTAAAAATCAAAATATCATTTTTCAGATGAAAATTTAGCGAATGATTCCAAAAATTCTACATTTTTAAAACCATTTGCCAGATTTTCATCTAAGAAATGAATCCAGGAATTTTTCTTATATATTTCCTTCAAATTTCACGTATAAATATTAGATATTTTTTGAGAAAATATTTTTAAAAAACATATTTTAATGAAAATTTAGCAAATAATTCTGAAAATTCTTAGAATTATTAATTGAATTTACGTCTAATGGTACGAAATATCGCGCATCTTTTTTGTGTTAAATTTGAAAGAAAATACACCAAATTAAGCAGTTTTTGGAAAATATTTTTTAAAGATATGTTTTGTTTTTAGATAAAAATTGAATAAACAATAGTTAAAATAAATTTATGTTTTTTCTAAGGATATTTTTAGAATTTTATAACTTTTTAAGGTTTATTTATATAATTGATAATTAGAGAAACTAGGACATTAAATTTTCTCAGAACTTCCTTCAATTATTTATGTTCTGGCGACATTATTTAATTTTAATTCCTTTTTCCTGTAGTTTTTTTAGATTATAATTAATTCTAATTAGAAATAGTTAAATATCTTACCTTAAAAATCTTTTTAAAATTATTTGGAGAGGAACTTCTCACCTAAAAAACTATAAATACAAAGCAGCCTTTTAGTAAGTAGATTTTTCTAAATTTTCATGTAAAAAGAAGGCATATCGAATATATTACTCGGAAGATAAAGATTACTAAATTTCATCTAAAAACACTCGTATCGACTACCTTTTTTTTTAGTGAGAAGACATCGCTGCATCTACATCTAAAAAACAAATATCGAGTGCATTTTTTTACTTGGAGAGTTTGAATTGTTGTGTTTTCATCCAAAAAAAAAATAAATGTCGAATGTCCTTTTGGAAATCAGATATTACTAAATTTTATCTTTAAAAAAGCATATTGAGTATCTTTTTTAGAAAGCAGACATTGCTGAATTTTTGTCTAACAGATGCATATCGAGTACGTACCATTTTTGGAAACAGGCATCGCTGCATCTACATCTAAAAAAAACAAGTACCCAATACCTTTTTTGGCTTGTAAATTTCTAAATTTATATCTAAAAACACCTCATATCGAGATGTTAGCAATGAACAAGATTTCCAAACGGGTTATTCCCAACAAACCAGATTGTTTTGACCCCGTTGACCCCAGACCTTAAATTAGTGTTATTTCGCTGTTTAATAGGGGTTGACCGAACCAACGACTGATAAATACTTCTCCCCTTCATCCAGATTTCTTTTTTTTTATTTATTTTTTTGCTATTTTCCCCGGTGGAAGGGGGTTGTCAGCTGTCTGTAACTGAGCTACAGACCACCGTGTACCGACTCAATGATTTAATTGGTGATTCAAAGAAGCATGGACAACGTGTTTGTCATCCGGATCTCTCCTCTTCTACATCATTAGAGAAACTAGCTCCAACTGATAAAGATTAATCGATTAAAAATGGTTATTCAGTTTAGTTTCCTGATGGTGTTCAATCATGTAAAGCATTTCTAATGATTCAGTGAATATCTTTGTTTATTTTTTTTTAATACGAAGATATATGTGAGTCTATGAAGGATGTAAACGTGACTTTTCTGAGTTGGCGAAATGTATAGTTATCATAAAAGAAATAAAGAAAAAAAATAGAAAAAAAGGAGCCAGTGAAGAAAGAAAATGTCTGCTTCCAGACACCAAGTAAGACGCATTTATCATTTTGTCCATTATTATCTTGGAGCAGATGGTTTGTCAAGTTTGTTGCAACGAGATAACACTCGTTTTTACAAGATTTTATTGAATAATTTATTTGAATTGTGTAAAATAATAAAATTGCGTTGAAGAATTAGCTCATTTCTCTGGCGTATTTTCTTAAAAAATGCGGCAAAAAGTGATCTACAACATCAAAAAACCATTTACAACGCAAATTCTCTGTGATCTTGGTGTAAAGAATGCGCTAACAATCGACAAAATTGTTATTATTGTACTAGGAAAAAAATTCTGAATTTTTAAAAATGTTTTTAGAACAATAACTTGAATTTAATCCTACTTCAACGATCAATTATAAAATACAACAGTCATACATATTCAATAATTCAAATTGAACTTTCACATTTAGGATATTAATTGATGAATATTGGCTTAGGAGATGAATTATTGTTTATATTACTGTCAACAACTTGTCACCAAGTGTACGGTAGTCGGTGTTAGAGAATTTCCATCTGGATACTTAGCGGACACTAATCTATCATGTGCACCATGTGCTAACTATCTGTATCCGTAATACTTCGGTGTCATCAGTGGGGTCGTCTTATGTTTGTACGAAATGGCTAACTCGAGTAAAAATCTCGATAATGCCACCTGTTGTAGATGGGAAGGTGAATAAACCTGTCAGGAAATGGCGCCAAACTGGTGACAACACTTGACGCCATCCCGTTGAGGATATTTACGACGTCGAGATTGTCGTATGTCTTACGTAGATGTCCCCTTTTATACCAATTGACTGTTTGCACTAGACGTTACCCCCTTGATCTGCATGCTAATGAGGACAGGAAAAAAAAAATCCTGAAGTACTGTAGGGTTATTCATTTAGTGATGAATTCTATTGTTGCAACTAGCGTGTGTCACGTGTGACAACACCGTATTAACCCTTACAAAATGGCTCCACCCCGTTTATGACAGGTTTGCTGACATATTGGATTGACCAATAAGAAGATTTAATAAGAAATTTAAGGGTTTAAAATATTAATGTTTAAAGGGTAATTTATTATGCATCAATACGTAGACGTAATTTACGTGTGACGAAAATTCACATAATTCAAAATTGTTTAACAGAAGTGAGTTTTAAAGATCATAAAAGGAGGTGGAGTTATCAACCAGGCGTTAACCATACGAACTGCTGTTGTTACAACAATGGGTGGTACGGTGACGTGGCGAAAGAACAATGGACAACAGTCTTATGCGACTGTCAGATAATAAATTATCGTTTAGACATTTAAAAAAGTATACCGTATTTGTAAAGAACATAACAATGTGATATCCATACCAGCGTAGATAACACGTGAAATAGGTGCACAAAACTGATTTGTCGAGCCACGTTGTACCGAATGTTAATTACTAAGTAGACCACATATTCATTCTCTTGGTATTTGTAGACGTGTGAGGTACAAAATCAAACTGGAAAGAGGGGGGAAACGCCAACAAGTTTTGTATATCTCATCAAGTAGACAGTAGCGAAGTGATTTGAGCATTGCTGGAGGTCCTAATGCTGCCGGCATCACCAATTAAACAGAAAGAATAGGGCAGATCTTTGGTGCATCCCACAAAGTGAAGGGTGTGGTGAGGCTATATTTCATCACTATTGTGTAAGATTCAGCAGAGACGAGAGTGAGTGAGTTCGTTGATAAAGGAAACAGCAGCCACTTTGATTTATACCTCGCCTGTATTCTGTATAGAAGAAAACTCCTTTCACGAGGCGGTACTTTGTATTAACCTATGAATTTTTTTTTTTTTTTTTTTTTTTTTTTTTTTGTATATTCAATGGCATGCGATGTAAATACTCAAATGCCAAAAATTCGGGAATCCAAAAATAAAGCAAAATTAGAAAATAAAAATATTACCTACTTAATAACTACCAAAACAGGGAAAAAGTTGAAAACACAATTCATTAATTTACCTGTTAGGCCTAATAAACGTTTTAATGTTTACTTTCCTAGCAAAGTGTCATTCTTTACCTCCGCTTCACGGTTAATTTAAAACCGAAACAATCTCATTTACGCATGCTCAATTTCAAACGTAACATAATCGCTAATCTGGCATCACTGCCAATATTTCAAAACTGTCAATGTTGCCAGCTTTTTAAAATAATACCAGAGGAAAAAAGAAAAATTAAATTGGTTATTCCGACAGGATCTGGTTTAGTAGAGGTGTGTTAAAGGGTACAATATATATACTGTATATATAAACGTGAGTGGTGTAATGCGAATTCGGTAGCATTAATAATAATAGAAATGGCAGGAAACAGGTCTGTCAACTCGGTAGGTAAAATGAGAACCATACCGCTATAGGTTCACCACTCCTTAATCATAGAGATAGGTCTATCGTTTTGACGTAGTGGTGATGAATGAACGACATCCCGCAGCGTCACCTAATAGAAATAAAATACTTAAAAAAGTCATACAACTGCTTCCCATTAATGATCGATATATATTAATCAAATCGTTTCGTTCAATTATCTCCGAACGACGTATTTAAAAGAAGGGACGAGTTAAAGAGTTTTTAGCGTAGTTTTCTAAAAATATCTTTAATATATCGCTTCGCATTTGGGTGCTTTAAAATATACTCGTTTCTCTCTATTATTCTCTTTATTGAAAAGAAAATTCCGGTTTTTAATTAAATAGTTAAAAAAAAAAAAAATACTTCTTTTCCGTAATTTTTGTATTAAAAAGTTATTTTAAGCAATCGCTTATCAAAAACTACAATTTTCTTTAAGCGATGCTTTTTCTAAAAAACGCAAACTTTTTTTAAGCAATTCTTTTCCGATTTTTTCGCTTCATTGAATCAGATTTTCTCAAAAAATACACTTTCTTTGTAGTAATTCCTTTTTTTTTTCTAAAAATATGGCTTCGATGAAGTAGTTCATTTCCAAAAAAATATAACTTCTTTTCGGCAATTCTTTTTCGAAAATACAAATATTTCCAGCGGTTCTTTCGTTCGAAAAATACAACTTCTTTTAAGCAGTTATTTTTCATAAAGTAAAGCTTTCTTTAAAAATCTTACTTTAAAAAAGATGCAACTTTCTTTAAGTAGTGCTTTTTTAAAACAATATAACTTTAGTTTAAGCAATTTTATCAAACGTTTTCCGTTTCTTTGAATCGGTTTTTCTAAAAACGTATCGAAGCAGTATTTTTGAAATTCTACTTAAAATATCCACATGGTTAAAGCAATTCTTCCCCCAAAATATAAGCAATTCTTTTCCAAAAATATTGTTTTTTTTTTTTTTTTAATAAAGAGAATGCTAGAAAACTGCTAGACCTAATTGAAACGATTCCATATCAAAATACATTAATTCTTTAAAGCGATTTTATTAATTTTCAAGCAATTTTCTTCCAAAATATTCCTTTTATTTTAAGTGCTTACTTTTCGAAATTTAATTGTTTCTAAAAAGAAAGTTTTCTTTGACTTTTCCCTCGACTGTTATCAGTGTCTCGTTTGCCTATCTGGGAAATTTGTGCAGGGAATGTCAAGAAAATTAGAAGACTCCAGTTAAGGTACTCAGGTAGTAGAGATAAGAAAAGAATGTCGAAAATAAAGCTCCCTAGTAACACCCCCTAAGCGGTGGTTCTCTGATCTAACCTGACAGTAACCCGAAGCTCGTTTCCGCATTCGAAGATGACTGTAATACATTAACACAGTGATCGATTCATAGCATCTACCGCGCATAGTTTGTAGACGATCGGTAACGGCAATTAATTCGCTCGTTACGCTTTTTTTAACTGTACTTTTTTTAATGTCGTAACAGATGATGCATTCGAAGAGACGTCATACGTCCTTACCCGACACGTAATTCATGTATATAGTTGCTCTATCCCTATCAGGACAATGTGATTTATTGTGTCGAAGATGAGTCCGTTACCAGATGCTGGGAAAAAACCTTTACTTAAGTGCACTTAATGGAGTTTTGATAAAACGGATTCTTACTACTGCTTTAAAAAAATGTGTTACACCTTATTTGTAACATCCCAAAAGTATTTTTTTGGAAGGTTTTCTAAGATAATACTCGAGTGCTTAATCTTCTACGTAACGAGCGTAAACAGAAATAGAGTCGGAATCTTTATCGTTTATTGTACGCGCTTTAAAAAATAGTAGAAAAGTTTTGGCCCATAATAAATTTTGGATGTTATTGATGCCATAAAAAACAGATTAGATGTGGTAGATGTTTGACTGTTTTGTTTGGGTATAGCGGATATAGGTCATAGGGAGGATGGGAGGTAGCAAAGATGTCAACACACTCAGGGTCGTCGGATAACTTCTATCCGTGATGATGATCATATATTTTCTATTACTCTCCATTAATTGTCCGCTAATAATTAGATTCTAAAAATATTTTAGCAAATCACAATTCGATCTTCTATCTGACACGAATTGGCCCATTACGCGTAATTAACTACTTAGAAAGATAATTTATTCCTCAACCAAATAATTAACCTTACGTAAAGAGGAAAAAACTGTCAATTAATCATCGTTTAATTTAGAATCAATTAAAATGTAGTTCGGTCAAGTTTTTTTGGAATTTTATTCTTAAAAAAACTTGCAATAAAAATCGATAAAGATGTTTATTCTTAGATATTAGATGCGTTGTAATAGCACGGAGTATCGATTTTTAGTTATTAACAATGCGGTGTGTAAACATCACCCCTACTTTTTTTAATTGCCGACCTTTCTAATTTTTGACAAAGATAGTATTTTTATATTCTTGCGATTAAAAAAGATGAAAAAAATATAGAAAACCGAGACCAACAGGTGGGCATCGTGCCGAACAAACAGTAACTGTTGCAGTATAGTGCATGAGTCAGCCAATCTGGTGCTTTCACAAGGCAAGGTCAGACAAGTTGTGGCTAAGCGAACCACTTCTCGTTCGGAGTCCTTTCACAAAACATGTCAAGTCGGGACGTTCTTTTTCTGATTGCCACTCTGCTATCATTAGCAGTTGCACGTGATCGAAGATCATATTATTGCAACGAAGAGAAATTAGAGAAAAGAGAGGAAATTGCAAATGTCGTATTTACAGGAACTGTGAAAACCCTGTACAGAAGACCACGAGCAGATTTCTATCGTGGTGCCGTGAGAGTTAAAAGAGTGTTGAAAGGTGATTCGAATCTAGCAGAGAATGTTGTTATGATCGATGGTTTTGGCAATCCTCGTTTATGTTATAGTGACGTACGTGAGAACGATACGAGAATCTTCCTAGTTAACAGAGGACGCAATGGGCACCTTCAACTCAATTCGAGCCTGGTTAGGGTGAGCGTACACAATTTGGATAGGGCTATGGCTGCCGTTAGGAGTGAGTATTATTATTATTTTACTTTATTTTTAACGTGGTTGACAACCCCTGCTACCGTCACTATGCTAGAGGGTGGGTACGCGAGTTTCAAAGTTTGATCGATGGTTAGCGAACCCCGATGGTCGTGTATTCATTAAGAACCGAAAAATGTGCAGGTTCTTATCTTTGGTTTCCCCCGACCTGTTTTTTTAATCTCCTAAATCCAGCTCCCGAATTTTTTTTTCTTTTTGTGTTTTTTTCTTTAAACTTCGACAACAGATGGAAGAAATTTGACTGTTTTGTTTTCTATACATTCTTTCGTCCATCTGGAAGGTATATCCATAAAAGAGCTATTACATAAAATTCGTATAGGATCATTTTCTGATAATAATGAATCTCGAATCATTATCCGAATCAAATTTTGTAAATATTTTGTGCCTTTTCTATACGTCGTTTCTATAATAAAACGGTGCTTAAACTATGCTTCAATCGATAAATATCGATTTTAATCCTTAACGTAATTAATAAATTTGATACGAGCACGCTTAATAACGAACACTGTTAAGAAGCTAACTGTAAAGCTGTAAAGCTTCTTTAGATGATGCTTTTTAATATTTAAATTATGATAAAATGGATTAAAATTGTGAATAAATCTTATTCTTTGATTATACACCTATAACAAATAAAAAAATCAATTTCTTTGCTTGCACAGCACTTAATAATCTAAATAACTCATTAATTGACATGTATAATCAAAAAAAATCTCATTCCTTGTTCTTAAACCCATTTAAAATCTAAAAATATCTTATTTATTGTAGGTCCATTAATACAATAAATTTATTTATTTATTTATTTTTGCAATTCATCATTTTACAAGTAGAAAATCTTCCATTGTGATCTCCTTCACAAGGTGCTTTTATTAATATTTGGACTAATTACATTCATTTCATCATTAGATGCAGAGTAAAAATTTCTTGGCTTAAAATAAAAGGTTATTTCGGAGGAAAAAAAATGATAAGATACAGATGAGGGAGAGAACTGTGATGTTGCTCGAGCGATAAACTGTGACACTTCGTACCATCCACGCCCAAATTTCAGACATACGTCGTAACCCGAAAGCGCACGACCTACCTGGGAGTGAAAGAAGTGCCCCTTTGGGTCCTCCGGCAATCCATCTTCGAAAAATATTCTTATAAAATATGATACTCATTTTTCATACTCGTCACTTTGTTATAACACAAAAGATTTGCATCTCCTTCTAACAATTCAAATATTTGTTTCTCCTGGTCCTAGGAATTTTTAAAAATTTGCATCTCAGTTCCAGAATTTCAAAGTAATTTGCCTCTCTTAATCCAAAAAATATGAACAATTCGTATCTCGAATCGTAGCATAATTAAAATTTTGTACTCCTATTCCTAATCCTAAAAATACAAAAAAAAAAAAAAAAAAAAAATTGCATCTCCTGGTTCTAAAAATGTAAAACGTTTGCACTTCCTAGTTCCAAACTACAAAAAAAATGTTGCATTTCCTAGTCTTAGAAGTGTAAAGAAGCTGTCTCTCCTCGAAAATTTATATTCCTGATAAAGTTAAATTTAAAATTTAAAAATTTTATATTCCTGATAAAAGTTAAATGGACCTGTAGGCCCAACAATAGAATTAATACAGGCTTACAGATCCATTGTATTAGCCTGTGAAGTCTATAGGTTATACAGGCTCAATAGAGACTATATTCGCTATTAAGGATATGAAGATTGCAAAATTATAAAATGTTCTATGTAGGCCCTATAAGGCCATTAAATAGAATTCTTTCTCGTTCATTAACTAGAATTTTTATCATTTATATCAATTTATCATTTTTTTTACACAATTTTTATTGAAAACTGCTGACACTTACACGTGTACACAAACATCCAGAAGCAAAAATTTGCATCAGTTACTTTAATATAAAACTCATATCTAAACTATCGAGCAAACTTTTAAGGATAAATAACAACAGATTGAAGCGAAAATGGACGAGTTGTTGAATATCGAACAGTAAAAAAAATGAAATTCCCGAAAGTTTTTGCATAGTCGAAATTCGAGTTGGCGGCTTCTGTTTAGGAATAGACGTTGGAGCGTGACAAATGGTTAACGTGCAAAGATCACATCAATAACATCACGAAGCAGCTAAGAGCTCGACTGCTATCTAGACCAGGTTTCAGGTACGCATTAGGATTCTAGTGCGTTAGATCGGGTTACAGTAAAGTTGCAACACACGTAGAGTACCAAATAGTGTTTAATTCCAGCGATGTTGACGTTTTCATAAAGAACGTGAAGTCGATTTACGAATTATTGAACCTGTTGACATCGACAGACAGCTACGTGATATTATAGATGATGTGAGAAACGTCGGGGTGGTCTTCACTGAAGGTGAAGTCGATAGAACTTGTACAATTTCGAGAGCTTCGACTACGCTACTCTATAGGCTATATCTTTCTATTGTCAATCGATATACCTGAGTGGATGTAAGTTATGGACTTGAATGCCAATTGCTAACAAAACAAAAATCACATTATTTGAACTTCTCGGTACTGTTTATTGTTCTTCGTTTTGTTGCAACATGATGTAAGTGCAAAGTTTGTTTTTTTTTTTTTTAATGTTACAATCACGTAAAATTTTCTTTTGGGATTCGAATTTAAATAATATTTTGGGTAATTTAACAAAGAATTTAAGAATATTCTTATCGCTTTTCCTACATTATGCAATATTAATTTAATTTTCACGAGCGTATGAAGCATTGTTACGTCAATAAAACATCACTCGATGAATATTTAATTCCCTTACTTTTAAGAATGTAAAGAAATTCTATATAAAATGTTATTCAAAATATGCTTTTTTTAATACTGTAAAACTTTTATAACACTCTTTATTGATGCGTACACGTAAACGGATTTAACTCTCTCCCCGTTTATAAATTTATTTAAATTTGTAAAAATATTAAAATTTTATAAATATATCTTACGTAGAATACAAAAATATTCTTATATCCAGGTATATATTCACAAATTATATTATTTAGGAACCATACGTTGAAGAGACTCGATGTAGAAGAGAGAGAGGCATCGCTCTTACTTATAAAATGCTTTAAAAATGAAGTAATTTGCTTAAACGTTTCTTTTATTAATTTATATATTATAAAGGTTATTAAAAATATAAATAAACCAGGAATTACTATTGGATAATTTAAAAATAGAAAAAAAACCCGCTACCGACTACAGCGCAGTCTGGCGTCAGGCGAGGGTGGGGCGGCCTTTCCAACAACCGACCAACCCTCTAATTGGAATGTTAACTGACTTGTCTGGCCTATCCTCTACAGACCAATTCCTTCAAAAAACATCACATCTGGACACAAAATTGACTTTCTTGCCTTTCCCTAAACGATATACCCTACTCCGACTACCCCATCTTTAACAAGCGTACAAAAACTGCACCCGCTCATCATAAAATCCCCTCAAATTCCAATTGTTCTTTTTACAAATCGACACTAATTTAAATGACGTAACGGATGTTAACCCCGGATAAATTGCTAGTGTTTTTTTTATAGATTTTTCGAATATTTTTCAGTGTTTCTATTAAAATTAAGTGCGGAAGTTTAAAAAAAAAGTATCACGTGGGTGTCGAACATGACCGAATTATTTCGTCAGGTGAAGTAGTTGGTAAACATCCATCCCCGCTGTTTTATAGTCATTTTATTAAAGAGACGACTTTATTAATTGAATGTTTTTAGGTATTTAACGCTGGCAAGTGCAATTGGTGAAGTACAGGACGGGATGTCGTTACTGACAGACATAAGGAAAACATTGAAACTGTCATAACTCTGTCGTCTAGTGTAAGAAACACCGGGTGATATATATGACATATATTTTTATAAGTCGTGGGTTGTATAATTAGCGTTTTAATTCTTGTAGCGATGTTAACAATGAATTTATTCATTGAACTAATTAGGTACGTTATCTAAGAAGACAAATGCCATCACCTTCAGGTGTGTTGAGGATGACCTCTGTTGCTCCTTCTCATCCAAATGGTCGTTAACCTGTCCTCCGGCTTCCACCTAAATAATCCTAAAGGCTATTAAAATAAAAATATGGATTCTGTATAAATGTTTTCAAAATAAATTGATTACGATTCTTGTAAGCAATCTTACAAGTTGTGTTTTTTTTTTTTTTTTTTTTGAATTACCTCCATCGATAAATTATAATACAAGTAATTGAGTTTTATATAGCATCTTCTTATCTATAAAATAGGTTCAAACAGGCTCTACCAGGCTTTAAATTTAGAAGAGAAATTGTTTAAATGAGAATTCTAAAAAATCAGTTACTAAAAAGTCGAAATAATTTATATATAAACTAATAATTTATGTTTGTAATTCCAGTTTTTAGAAGGACATCATCGATTTAAGTAATGCGACCTACTTAGTAATTTTTCTATGAGCCTTCAGGCATAAATATTACTTTGACGTTTTTGGAAAATAAGATAATAAATTTTTTAATTTATTTTCTAATAAATTAACATATAAATAATTTTTTTATTTATTTTTTCCTCTAACGAAGCTAAATTTATGCCTTGATAAAGTCACACCGACCGTTCGGGTTAAGCTGTTCTTAACAGGTTCTTTTTTAACGTAAGAATTGGAAAAAACGTTGGAATACCTTCGTATACATTGAAGATTATGTTGTATAGAACAATTAAGAGTAATTTATGTGTAATTAAACATTAAAAAAATTAAGTAAACTTTTTCTGAAGTTACTGCAACATCTTGAGAATAGGCACAGTGGGTTGTCCAATAGATCTACATAAGTTAACAGGAATTAACATAGAAGATCGTATCTAAAACCAGTTTTAGACCAAACATAGTGTACAGGGTGTAAAGATTGGAGTCACGATTGAGGTATTACTGGTAATAAAGGTGTCAGAAACACCTGTAATCTGAACAATGTTTTCATCTCTTACGACTGAGGTGAGAATGGAAGAATATTTTAGCGACTTTTTAAATTACCTTTTCATTTTTTATAATGATAATCACTAAATAATAGCATTTTTTGAGTGTATTAGCCTTTATTAAAGTGTTTTAAATTCACGGAATAGACTAACAAAGTGTGAATCATTCGTTTCAAACCTGAAAAGTCATCACTCTCTCTGCAACTCTTGCCTTCTTAAAATGGGAAATGTGATAAGGTATGGGAATTTTAGAGCACCAACGAACAAAGATGAGGTTATAAATACATGAAGAACTTTAAAAATAAAAGAGGAAGAGTAAAATGATGTTAGGGGTGGTAGCAAATTCGCTAATAACTCATCTACTTAACCTTGTATACATTAATAGTAAACTGTTATCTATGGCGTTTCCTGTCTAGCAACACCCCAAAACTGTGACACCTAATGCTTGGTGGACCCATACCCAATTTCTCTTTGGTTCCTCTATCACGAATGACGTCATAATGGGCGAAACTAATGACGAATAACTCCTTTCATAAGTCGAAACTTAATAGAAAAAAACAAGGGGGTACGTCGACAACAACTATTATTCCAAGGCCAAACTCTAACCATAGACTGAATATAAATAAATATTGATACGCGTGAACTTTAACCTGACATGTGATATGCCTTCTACTAACTTCCTGGTATTAAATAACACAAATATAGCAAATAAATTCCTTTGTAATATCGATAATTTGATCATCAAAAATTGGATGTTATCGAGGAGAAAGCAATTTTTAGAGAGAGTGAATCCTCATATGCCATATTTATACAAACATTTCGGAGTGCTCTATAGCCACACGTAATGATTCTGAAGTGTTTCATACTTTTTAAATGCACCTAACCCATCCCATGTCGGAGCTATCAGAGATTCTTTTGTGTCTGACAAATTATTACTGTCTGGTGGATTTAGTAAGTGTCAGTGTGAGTAATTCATGACGTACAAACGAACGTTATGCCTCGAGCCATGTTTTATCTCCCAGCGGTCAAAGGTCAGGAGTACGTTATTAATTTTTTCACACCACCATTCTACTAAATGTTACAAGAAGTAGGTTGAGTAGATTCGTGAAAGTGTCAATCATGTAAAGAAGCGATTCGATATCTAATTTCTCAAACAGTGTCATTTGATTGACTGCAACATTCGTTTTAAGAACACTTTTCTTCAAAAAACTGACGAAAAAATCAATTGATTTCTTTAGTTTATATTGGACTATAACATTTCTTTTCTTTTTTAGCAATTTAATTATAAAACTTTATTCGCTACATGAGCTGAAACAACAATAAGATCTTTCGTACTCCTCAGCTTCTCGATTGAAGTCATCCTGCTAAGTCTAATCGAGTTTAACTTAATTATAATTGATGATTAATTACAAGAATCGATTCGGTGATTAATTACATATCTAAAAAAAACTTTAGATTGTTTATAATTCGAGTAGAATTCGCTATTTGAAAAAAATTTTTAATATGAAATTAAGGGAAAAGTGAAGGCAATTGAGAATGGAAGAATGCAAAATGCAATTCAGAAAATCCGAATTTAAGCTATCGAATTACTTTTTATTCGTTTACTTTGACCTTTTGAAAGTATTTTAAGGTCGAAGGGAGAACAATAAACTTTCTTAAGCCATTTATTTCTATTGTGTAAGTGAACTCACTCCCCTACTCCATGGATCAAAAGTTGTCAATGAACAGTTGGAAGGAAGATGGCGTTTGGCAAGATATTCCTGCCATCTTCCGACTTAGAAGCGAACTAAAATGTTTGTTTTTTTTAGAGGGCTCCATTTTTTAAACCACTTATCCTAAAATTTCAAAAAAGTGCTTTTATATAAAAAATAAGTTAAATTAATAAAACACAATTTAACCTTGAGGTTATAGAATATAGTTTAAGTTACAAGTTATCATCTATCATATAATAATGATTTGAAATTTAATCAGTGTTTGTACGTGATGAAAGTATGGAAATTTATATTTTAAAATAAGGGGGCGGAAAATGTGATTGCCACCCATTTTTTTAAGTGATAAATTGTAAAAAAAAATAGTGTGTAGAGAATGGTCGTTGCTCGAAGCCATAAGCAATTTTTGTTGGCTATAAAATGTCGAATTTCTTATAAGGCAACATTTTAATCCCCTTTTTACTATGTTCATATTCGATAATATAAAATAGGTGTGGTTTAAAATACGTTCGAATCTTTATTGCTCTACTTTCGATGGTCACTGATTTATTTACAAGTTGAGATTGTTGAACGTTTCTCTTTAGATTTACTCGTTAAGGATAATTTACTGTCTGTTTTTTTTTTAAGAAACTAAAACAGTATATTTGCTGTAGAGACTTATAGACAAGTCATTTTGTCGTCTACAATTCTACAATCTGTAGTAAGGTAGTACTTGTTCAACAATTTATTTGTTTAGCAATTCTCTGTTCAGCCCTATTTACTTGAATAGTAAAACATTGCGGTTTTATCTATTTATATAGCATTACTTAGTTCAACAATATTTATTTGTGTGCAATATACTGCTTAATAATTTGTTTCTATAGCAATATATCGTTTAGCATTATTTACTTGTACGGCTTGTACAGCACTATTGTCGAAAAATTTACTGAGCAGATCTTTTACAATGCTCTTTTACGGAGTACGTAAATTTATAGCTGAACAGTGCATTTTTAGATTTTTGAACAATGAATTCAAACAATTGGTTGAGGAATCCATCGCTCTAGATTGTTGAACATTGAATTACAGTACTGTATTACAGAAATAAACTGTCAAAACCTGTATAAATAAACTGTTGAACAGTGAATTCCCGTATGAAGTTATAAACAAATGCCCTTTAACAGTGCATTGCTATACACTATTATAGACTTGCTACGGACTATTAACAGTGCCCTGTTCAACAATCAACTAATGAAGAAATTCATTTCTTGGAAATTTATTTCTTAATTTAGATGAACGAATTTTTAAAAGTACAGAAGAACAGCTTAATTTTTTATTCATATTAAATTAAAAGTAAATTTTTTTAATAAAAAAAAGACGCAATAAATTCACACGTTTATTGCCTTTTTTACTGTTAGTTTTTAAATATTTTACGAATTCTTAAATATATTATTTATAACTTCGTTTATCACTATTTTACGACACTTGTTTATATACTTGAATAAAGTGTAAAAGAAGTTGAAGTAACATTAAGCAATCTCCAAAAAAATTAAAAAAAAATTCTCAATCTGTCAATTTTTAGATTTTAAAACTTTCAGTATATAAATCGTCGACTTTCTTAGATTCTAAATTACTTTCATGAAATATTAAACAGACATTTAGACATCACGTATTCTTGTCTGACATCAATAGTCGTTAAGATACCCCATTGCCTTTTTGCATCTTTCCAACTTAACTAAAGGCTGTGTACATGGAGATTTTTTTTTTTTTAGAAATCTGTAGAAAAATTCTTAAATTTATCATTTTTAGAAGAATATTTTATTATTAAATAAAAATATTTACTTATGTAATAATACGAAAAAAGGGATGCGAATTTTTTATAGAATCTTCCAAAATATCGAAGAGTTTTTTTTGATATTTTCGTAATATATTTTTAACATAAATAAATATATTTATATACATTTATAACTAAATTTTTATATACGTGACTACGTTAAGGTTGCGAATTTTAAAATAATGTGCTTGGTTTTTTGGATTTTTTTTTTAAATAAAATTTTTAAATTTATAGCTTTTAGAAGAATTTTTTAGAATAAAAAATAAACCTCTCATTATTTTAAAATATACGTATTTATGTAATAACAGGAAGAAATATATATATATATATATATATATATATATATATATATAGATTATTTATATAATCTATCATTTAAAACTTCAGATTTTTTGGATACATTTTATAAAATTTATCAAAAATACACTATAAGAATATCAGAAATATTTTATATAATTTTTTATATTCTTTTTTGATGTATTTTTATACATTTTTAAATATATTTTATAATTTTGAATATGTTAAAGTGATAAATTCGTGTATAACGCGCACGATATTTTATTAAATTTTTAAAGACTAAAATCTCGTTTTATGCATAAAAAATATATTTTATCGCCTTTATATATATATATATATTTGATACTTTTAAACTCGAATTTTATTTTAATCATCATTTTAATACGAGTCAATCAATTACTATAAGTATTCAGTAAAATACCATAACATTGATTACATTTTCTGCAATGATTAATAATAATAAGCACTATTATTAGTAATATAACTAATTTTTTTATGTAAAAAAGAAGATTAATTATCATTAATTATCATCATAGAAGATGTAAAATTCGCGTGAACATTCTAAAAAGATGTTGCAAATGATTAATATAGTAACTATACTATTTTAATTTTTTTTCTTAATTTTCTTTCTAAAAAATCTTACGACAACTTGTCTAAAAAAAATAATAAAGTGATTGGAGATTCAGAATAATAATAAAGAAGATTTTTAGCCATTAAAAATGATCTAGAGGCGTTTAAAATTTATTTTTTTACACGATTATCTCCGGGTGTACATACTCAATTTCTTTGACGAGTCAGCAGAAATATTATTATTAATGATTGTTCGAGTTCTATACAGAAAATAGAGAATGTAATCATTTTACAGATGATCTTAATACATTTTTACTACCTTTATCGGCTGCAGTGTTCATTATCTGTTCATTTGTAATGTTGATGAGATTGGTTATTCACTAACTTAACTGTTAAATGTAAGGGAAGGTGATGTATAAGCGTGTGACAATCTGACATCTAAATGCATAAAAGTAATTAATTATGCTGAAAATTACGTTGAAAAATATTTATTTGGTTGGTTTTCTTTATTTTTGGAAATAATTCTTGTAGTTTTTCTGAATTATTTTTCTGAGCTGATTTTTTTTGACGTTAAAAAGTAAGAGTTAACTGGAATTAGTTCTTATTTTTTATAATAACAATTTTTTTCCTGCTTTTAAAAAAGTATTATTCCAAAAAACTACTTTTAATAGCCATTTTTATTGTCTTAATTAATTAATTTATTCATTTATAATTTTTAAAATGTTAAAAAATAAATTAATTTTTTAATTTTTGAAGCTAATTCTTCATTTATTTTATTTTATTTTTTAAATTATTATATTAAAAATATAATATAAAAGCTTAGATAATTAACTAAGTACAATTATTTCCGAAAATAAGAACTAATTTCAGTAAAAATTTGTGAGTAATTAATATAAAATCCTCTACAGTAAATTAACTATAGTTAATTATTTTATACTGTAAAATTTAAAAATTGAAGTGTTAAATTAATATATTTTTAGAAGGATTTACTTGTAAAATATTCTTAAAAAATCTCCAAGTTTGATGTGTCAATACCACAATCACTCATATTTTATTATAGAGATTAAAAGTGTTTTCAACACTCAGTTCACTGGATGCTAGAGACAGTATACACGTTAGACAGCCAATATACAGTTTCAAAGTGATTTACTCGATGCTTTTAATCATAAAATATATGACTTAGAGATTAGTCTATCCAATGAAGCTAAGGTTATTCAACTTATGAATTCTGTAAAGCTGACAACTGCATGTTTTTTCATACTATATTCGATGAGATCTCTGAAAAGAATACCTTATAGAGACGATTCAGGCGTATAGTTTTCTTTAGTGATTTATATTCTGCGTTACGTATAGAATACCAAAGGATTTTTTATATAAGAATTTGCCACGAATTCTGTAAAGTTTTTCTCAAAAATATATATTTATATACAACCTTTCTATGTGAAGTACTAAAAATATTTTTCTTACTGGGCATTTGTCCTTGTATAAAGAGGCTTTAAATCTGTCCACAAAAGAGTTAAATTTCGTGAAGATTTTATTTATCTTCGATGTATAGGATTATAGAAAGAACAGTTTTTGTTATTTAGAAAAAAAGGGAACATAGATTTAGATACAATTATGAATTTAAAAGAAGGAGTTTAAGAATTATATATTACCCCTTCTTACTATAAAGTCCTTGCCTTTTTTTCATTTTTTGTAGTAGAATATCTCGTTTCTGATAATGTTAAAGGCTTTTAAATGTTATAAAATTGTGTGAAAAACTGTTTATATCACTTCATGTGATATCAGGAAATCCGTTTTGATACTTTACAACTTTGTTTATTTATATAGAAAAATTGTTTGAAAAGAAATAGATAAAAAAGTAAATTAGCACAAGGTCGAAACTGTTTATCTTTTAAATCTTTAAGGCTTAAAATAAATAATTTAAAATTAAAATTTATAATCTAAACTATTATTTTTTATAAGTGTTTTAAATGTTTTATTAAAAAAACTATTATTTATTATTGTTTTTATAAAAAATTATATTATAACTGAGTTGCGTGTTCGAGTACAGTAGCATTGCAGTATTATTTTCAGTTGTGTAAATAACAGTAGAAAAAATACAGAAGTAATACGGTATCTACAGTATTAGGAAAATACCGTATTTACAGTTGTAAGAATGCAAAAGCAGTATTTACAGTAATAGTTACATAGTTTAGTTCAGTAGTATTTTACAGTAGAAAGTATAGTACATAAAAATTGTAGCAGCAGCTATAATAGTACAGTACAACAGTAATTTCCAGTAGAAAGAATATAAGCGAATGTTTAGACGATTATAAAAAAAATGTTTAAGGCGATTTTAAATTTTTATTTAACGTAATATAATATTTAAATATCAGATTTAAGATAACGTTTACTCAGAAATAAAATTCAAAAGTATTAATTTTTTTTGTGCCAAAGACTTTTAATTGAAACTAATCAACTTTCAAGTAATTTACTGCTCGAGTGACTTACTCGCTGGTAATTGAAATCTTAATTTTCTTCAAATAACATGTATTTAATGTCATTTGAAGGAAATTATGTTGAGAATATCTTGGAAAACGATTCGGAAAAAAAATCTTCAAATATTAACTTTACTGGGGATATTTTCTCAAAGTTACTTAATTGATATTTATAATAATGACAACAGCGAAAGAATCTAAACACGATAATATAGATAATGTACTGCTTAATAATTGAGCTTCAGTTCATTTATTCAATTATTTAGTCGTTTATAATTAATGCTACAAGCGTGATAGTTGTCGAAATTTAGTTAACATATTCGAGTGGTATTATTATTCCAGTTATTAAATTCTTCCTCGTCTAGATTATTCTATTCCATCTGTTTTGATTCTTTCTCACCCTCTTATGTCTACCCCCTTCTGTAAAAGAGCATCGCCTTAATTTACAGTTTCTAATTATAGTCTTATTATATATTTTTATATCTTAATTCCAGTTTTAAATGAATATAAAATCCAATTTTCTTCTTTTATTTAAATTTTTTCTCAGTCACTTAAGATTGCTTCTTACCATAACAGAACATTACATTAATTTACCATATTATTTAAGCTAATTATAGTCCAGTAATTTATATCTTTGTGTATATTTTTATGCATTTTAGACCCGAATTTCAATTTAAAATCAATATAAAGCCCTATTCTCCCTCTGATTTTAGATTGTTACTTGTGCCCTTCAGGTTAGCCTAAATGGTTTCATAAAAGAGCATTGCATTAATCTACAGCCGTATATGAGCTAATGACCAATCAAATTAATTTATATCTTTGTGCATATAATTTTTATGCATTTTAGACCTTAATTTTAATTTAAAATTTATATAAAGCCCTATTCTGTGTTTAAGTTATTTCTCGTTTCCTTAAAAGGTTACCCTCCTTTCATAAGAGTTAATTTACGGTTTCATATAGACAAATTATAGCGCATTACATCCTTGTTTACATTTTTATGCATTTTTACACTTTAATTAAGCTTAAAATTAATGCAAAAATCCCATTCTTTCCTCTATTTTAGATTCCTCATCCTCTTAACATGACTCCTTTCCATAAGAGAACACCGCATTAATTTACATATTTATGTTTTTTTTTACGCATTAATTCACTTTAAAACTTAATAAATGACCCTTAAAACGACGTTAAAACGCGAATTTATGCACAAGCTCGACCATATTTTCCAAATAGTTCCAAATTTTATAAGTTGTTTATAGTCAAATTTACCAATTGGAATGAAAGATGGTCGTATCGATTAAGTTAGTAAAATCGAATAAATTAATTCTAAAGGAAGTTTGTGATTCTTTTGTTGTATCCGATTCTGTAACTCAGAGTAATCCTAGCAAGCTTGTCATTGTAAATCCTCATGTCAAAGTATTGGATGTGTTATTCTCGTTGCCGACAACGTTGGCATCACTCTAAGCAAGCTTAGAGACAATAGTTATAATCTTTGCTCTCCGACTTAATATGACAACAGACATTCATTATTTATTGGAAATCTGATTTTAACACTTTCTTAAAAATACTTTTAGGAAATTTAATAATTCTAGGATTAGTCAGTTATTAATTTAGAATAATTTGTATTTTGTCCACTAGATGTCGCCTAGTGTGAGGCACTCGTTTTCACTTACCTCTCTCGAACCTCCTGATAGAAGTTTTCTCTACATGATGCTTTTTGTAATTTTCTATAAATTGTTTCTACAAAATTCTTTATTTATAGTTTTCCGTAGAGCTTCTCTCTAAAAATTTCTTTATAAAAATCTATATATTAATTTATAAAATCCTCTAAAGTCTCTACGTACAATCGCAGTTTCTTTTTGAGCCTCTATAAAATCTTTCCTTGTGTTCTGTATATAGAGTCTTTGTATATAATCGTGTTCCTGATTTTTTTTCACGGTTCTCTATAAAATCTATAAAGTCCTTCTTTTAAAATAATAAAGTCCTTTACAATTCTCTAAAGGGAATTTTCCATGCAATATTTATGAAATCTTCTCAGTTTTCTATAGAATTTCTGTATGTAATAAGTAAAGTTCTTCTGTATATTTCTGTACAAATTATCTATATTAAACGAGCAATTACGAGCAAGCTGCAATTTTTAATCATATTTTTAAATTATTTAATTTAAAATATATGCTATACACCTCAGATTAGTACTGTAGTGTCTTGACCCTGTACTGTACATCATCCTTTTCGTTAGCAATGGAGTCGTGCCGGTTGTCTATTAACTGCTTTCAGGAGAACAGTTTTGAATTAAAATAACGCGACTTCCGGTCTATATAGGAAGTTTTTATATAGTTAATCGGGGCCTCATGCCTCCATGGTTTCCATGTCTTGGAGGTATGAGGTTCTCGTTCCGTTCTCGAGGTTAAAGAAGAACAGACAGACAGACAGACAGACAGACAGACAGACAGACAGACGGACGGACGACAGTGAAATTTATAGATCTACAATTTTTTTCAAATTGCAACCCAATTTGAAAAAAATTGTATTGCAGAGTGGGATTTTTAGAAGGATGCTTAAAATATTCCACTGTGTAGAAGGTCTTTATATATGAGTATATATATATGTACGTAAAGAGATAGAGCGACTATAAAGATAGATACAGTATAAAACTAATTATTTTCATGTCTAAAATTTGTAAAGTATTTTTCGCAATAACATCATTATGTAATTAATTATAGTTAAGTATTAATGGGTACTTTTATTTGATGGGAGTTTGGTTAACTTTGACGAAGCAACTAATATAATCCCATTTGGAAGAAGAATTAACGATGGGTGGGAAAGACACGAGTAGCAAAAGAAACGACTGGTAATTGTAGAGATTAGAGTAATAGAGAAAGACGAAGAAGACACGTGGAAAAGTCCCTGGAGAGAGTAGACGATAGATATGGCGTGTCACCAAAAAAAGAAATCAACATTTGTTGCTCCATTGAGAGGAATAGGTCCTTCACGTTTCATTACTTTTTTGTTGAAAGCACCGCTTTTTTAGTTGTTATTCAAAGTGCTAAAGATGACAATTAGCTTCTTGCTATTTTTAGAACCACAGAAAACCTTATAGTAAATACAATAAGGAACATCATTACTTCCTTAAATGGGCATTCGGATAAAAATAATTTATTAATAAAATGTCTCCATTTGTGTAAGAAAAGTAATAAATTGTCATTAGAGATTTTTCCAAAAAATCTAATCTTCTTTACCTTTAATATTTCCACAAATCTGTTGGTAATTAATTTAAATTATGTAAACAGAACATTAAAAATTAATAAGGTATATAAAATTAAATTTATATTTAAAAAATGTATATATAATTTTTCTTAAATTTTATGCTTATTATTTACTACATTATTACTCAAGAGAGGAAAATTTATTATGTACTGTACAGCACATGTGTATGTAATAAAAATGTGTAAAATTATCAATATGGGATGATTATTTCTAAAACATTACACACAGATCTCACTAATCAAGTCGCTTTAATTTCTAAGAAATATGAGAACAGACAAACGAACGGTCAATGAGATTATTATAATTGAAACGTAGCTGTTTTTATTTCCCTCGAAAAAAACTGAAATTTTGAGTTGATAGAGCCATTTTTTTTTCTATTCCCATTTACATAAAAGGTATGAAATTCGATATAAAATTAAACAAGCCCCTCACCCTCTTTGAAAGTTACATAACAATAAAATATTAGAACTTAAATTTATGTAAATAGAATAAATAATACAAGTTTAGGAGCCGTGGTAATTCGTCCTTTCCACACCACAGGAACACACGATCAAACAGAGGAGTTGACCTTTATAGGCTCTTTCTCGCTCCGTGTGATCTTGTGTTCCTGTGGTGTGGAAAGGACGAATTATGACGACTCGAAAACTGGTGTTCCTCTTCCATTTATGAATTTTTAAATCAATTTTTATAGTTTTCTAGAAATCACATGGATAGACAAATAGCCTGACTAACCGAGAACAAAGATATTTATGCATATAACAGTTCATAAAGCATTATTTTTGTAACAGGACTATACAGTTAGTTTTCAATTCTGCTTTATTTCCTGTATATATAAATATATATAACATATCCTGTTCCTATTGAGTTTCAGGGACACATCCACGTACAAAATACTCCATCTCTACACATTTTACTAATTAATTTACTAAACTTTAGCATTAAAAAAATGAATTTAATTTTTATATTTTGAAAACTAAAATAAAATAAATATAATCAATTCTTTTTTTACAAAATTTAAATCTAAGAAAATTACACGATAGAAGCTTCTCTACTTACTTTAATTAATATTTAACTTTTAATTCGATAGGAAATAAATGACATCGTAAAATCAAACGTGTGATACCTTAACGTTTATAATTACAGTAGGAATTTTCTCGAGTGAAATTTCTTTAAAAAAAAATAAATAAATAAAACTCAAATTCTAATAAATTCATGTCAAGTTTGCATAATTACTACATTATTAAAGTGATATTTGTTACATTAATTATTCAAAAAATTTCACATATTAATAAATTTTCTGCATTTTTTTGAGGTCAGACAACTCTAAACATTGATATTTTGAAAGGTCGAATTATACAGGAAAAAAAGAAAAAGCCTAGAAAAATTTTATTTATTAAAATTTTTGGTTCGAAATAATCTTCAAAATTCGAATTTTTTTACATGCTTGCGTGTCTACTTCTTCTCATCTGTTTTGTATCTCTTCTAATAATTTCGAACTGAGTTTGTTCTGTTTCCAAGAATTTTTTTGAGGCTCGATCTATAAAAATTTTGTTCGATTTTTTTTCTTAAACGAATGTTAATTGAAACAATAATTGTTAATTTTTGATGAATTTTTGTTTTACTTTCCTGCCCGGCTGTATGTGTGTCTGTCTGTAAAATTTCTTAACAATTAAACTCTAAAATTTGGAATTTTTAGACGTGGATTCTATTCAAATATTTTATATCGCGAAGTGAATGACAATTGTTAATTTTGATAGATTTTATTGCTTCTTTCGCCGTCTTTACGTGTTTGTATTCGTAGAATGTTTTAAAAATTACGTTCTAAAATTTTTTTCTGATATATTATATTAAATTATACTCTATTTGAGCTACTTAATGTTTCTAAAATTATAAATTTAGCTTTTTCTTTTCTTTTTTCCTAGAAAATTAAAGTTAGAATTCAAATCTACGCTACTTAATCTGATGTCTTTCCGAAAATTTTCTTAAAAATTAAGATCTAAAAAGTTGAAATTTACAATGATTTCTTCCATTTTATATCAATTTTATCTCAATTTCAGCTACTTAATGCTTCTATAAATGTAAATTTATCTTTCTTTTTTTTTTGTTTTAAAAATGTAGAATAGCTCCAGTATTTGATCTGTCTGTATGAACTGTACAGTTGTCTATCCGTTAAATTTCTCAGAAACTAAAATTAAAAAAGAAGCTAAACAGAGGTGGTTGTTGGTGGTTCATTCTACCACAAAAATCTCTTAAATAAAATAAAATAAAAAATTGTTTTTAATAAATTTTCACGCAATTTTACTTGCTTTTTTTTAATAGACTTTTATTAATAGTTTTGGAACTGTAAACTGATTAATAATTTCCAAATTGTTCTTTATTAATTGCTTTTATTTTTTAAAAATTATATTTTATAAAAATTATTAATTTATTAGATTAAAAACTGCATTTATTTATTTACTTATTCATCGAATAAAAAAATTATTTTATGTTAATTTACATAATTAACTTACTACTAAAGAATTCATTCTCTAAGAGATAAGCAGACGTCACGCATAAGAAAATTCGAAAAAAAAAATATTAAAAAAATTTTTTGATTAATTTTATAAAATTCACATCTAAAATATTCTTTAATAAAATTCAAAATAAAAAAATTATTAATTATATAATTGAATTTTTAGAATTTATTGCTAAAAGTTAATATTTATAATTCATTTATGATGTATAGGATATATATTTATATATTTTTTTTAAAAGATAATTTATTTTTTAGATTTATATCAAATTTAATTTCTAAATGGATATTCTAATTTTCAAAATGTATATAATTTTACTTTTTTTTAAAATTTTTAAATATATTTTTAAATTTAAAAAAGAAGAATTTACATACTTAAAAATTACAATAAAATATTTTAAATTATTATTTTATATTAATGATAAATGTGTTAATTATTATTGAAAATATGGCATTTTGGAATCTAAAAAATTAGTCGAAAATATAAGAAATATATTAGTCGAAAATACTAGAATATAAAAAAAATTAATGTAAAAATTTAAATTTAATACATAAAAAAATTAGTCTAAAAATCTATATTAGATACATATTTATTAATTTCTTTATTTTTTAAATTTATATATCGAGCTTTATTAGCGTTTTTGGGTATTTTTTATTGTACTTGGAGGGAGATAAATATAAAAATATCAAACGGTAAGCTTCAAACAAAAAAAAAAATATAAAGAGAAAGATAAGTGTTTTATGCCTTATAGAAGTTATATAGCATATATCAAGTATATATATATATATTATTTTTTATTTTTATTTTTTAAACTCTTGTTTAAAAAAGTAAATCTGCCAGTATGATTGACTGACTATCCGGAAGACTGCATTATATAGGAAGTGGCGGGGGTCCAAGAAATTCTAAACATAAGTATAGTTTTACAGAGTCTTTTCTAATATCAATGTTAGTCTATTGTGTCGTAAATCAAAATATAAGTCAGATAAATATTTTGGCTTTTAGAGATACTTTACTCTAAGAATCTCCACTATAATTTCTTCCACTTTTTTTTGATAATTTTTTTCTGGTAAATAAGAAATACGAGCTTTTCCACCCCATATATCACTCTAGAATTGTTATCGAGTTGGAAATTATTATTATCAATTTTTTAATTAAAAACTGATGACAATTTTCAAATAAAATTGATAATTAAATAGTGAATAATCATTTTTTAAAAATATTATTTATGAAAATTTTATTATTAATTTTTTTTTATTTGTGTAAATTATCATCTAAAATAGCTGAATGAGTCGTCGATGTAGAGCAATTAAATTAGACTTTTTTGAATGTTTTAATGTGATTATAACTAATTTTAGCGGTGTTTTAAATGAATTTATGTTCTTAGATCTATTATATATTAAAAATATAGGTTATCTTTCTTCTATTTAGATTTATTTTAGAACCATTCATCAATTTTTCGAGTTTAACTCAGCTTTAAATAGAATCAAATTTATCGATAATATATAGTAAAAAATCCATATTTTAAGTTCATAAATATCAAAAAATGATCGTAAAAATATTTAATTTTTTTTTTTAAATTACAAAAAAATTTTTTATCTAAAAAAAATACAGTTTAAAAAGAGCAAATTGAATCATTCCACATCAAACTGATAGGATGTCATACCTTCCACTTTATATATATTATGTATATTTATTTGAAATGTTCAGTGGACCAGTTTTAATTAAATCATGGCATCGAGTTTATCCAACAATGTTTAATAATTTAAATTTACACAATATTCGATTATCAAACAAAACTAAATCTATTTTATTGGAAATTCTCACGATATAACCACAATGCACTCTCCATTATTAAAAAAAGATCCTGATCCATCTAAAAAAATTCGCTTTTTTAGATTCAAGTCACGTATCCAGGAATTTTTTTTATTCTATAATTATCTCTATTTCACGAAGATTATTGCGTGACACATCACACACACATACTTGTCACTGTTTGACTCGAACTTTTCGAAAAGTTCAAAGTACTCTTCCCAACTGTCTAGACAGTTTATTTTGAATAATTGCTTAGTAATTAAAATGGATTTATTACAGTTATTTTGAGTTTTTTAAACATCAAATAAATTCAATTGACACTAAAGGTAGATGAAAGTGAATTTTATTGAATGACTTTCCTTAGTTGTAAAGGAAAATATGAAGCTTCACGCGAGTTTCAATGCGAGGGTATATCAGAGCAGGTGAAAGGGGAGGTGAAGCGGGAGCGGCAGATTGGGAGAAGGTTACGAGGAAGATGATGGAAACTTGGAATTGTATATTTATTAATAAGGTATTGGTAAGGTATTGAAGATTATGGAGGGATTTAATGGAACGGTAGTCGGTGTCGCCATCTGTCGTTGAAGATCTAATATATCTCGGATCTATGGCACGGGGATTAGTAATGATTTCTCTTCTATTGTCCAATTTTGTTTGATCGGGAGAGCAATACGTTGGAAGTATTTTTATTTGGAAGGCCGTTGGCATTTAGGTTCAATAATGTTGGTATTGACTGAAACGTTTTCCTCAACTCTGACAGCTGGCGTTTTCCAAAAACTTGAATTTTACAAAGCCATCAATTTCTGCTCGCCGCTAGCGACCTCTGGTGATTTAATGCGGTGTCGTCACGTGACCGGGGCACGATATTAGAAAAACGAGTCACGTGACAGGGGACGAGTCGGACAATACATCGTTACGATTTCCCGATAGCCTTTGATAGGGGTATATTTAAGCCAATGGATAATAATAATAAAAAGGAAACAATACGCGTTCGAATAGTGTGCCTTATTTTCGCCGTGGCTTTGTGTTTCGGTCGAAATAGATTCGTCCAATGATATTGGAGCAACAGAAAAATTTAAAATTTAAATACATTATATGCCCCCGTTCAATCGATGAGGCCAGATTGGAAAGAATCATTCTAACATTGTTAGAATGTTATGGGGGGAGTTTGGTGGAAGATTGCAATTTCCTTCTACCCGAACAGGGAAGTCCAGTCGCTAAATTGTAATCATAAAGGTTGAAAGAGGCGCTTTATTCGTCAAGTTTTCCATACATTACGGGCGCATCGAAGTTTAAGTAATTACATTATAATATAATATACATATTATATTATATATTATGGCTTCACGAGTATGAGGTTATTTTAAAGTTAAATTTTCTAAAAACACCTAATTATTTATTTATGTAATTTAAAAAAAAAAATACATATTACAATCTAAAACTATAATTTTCTTTTGTTAAGAAATTGGTCATCAAGGATTTAGTTTTGTGTGTTTGCATAGAGCCGAGTGAAGCTGGATCTCGAGGGTTACTCTATCCATGTTATCCATGTTTAATGAAAACCACTAAAAAATACAGTAAATTTAAGGTATACGTTATAAAAAGTACGAATTATAAAAGTTTACGACGGGTCTGCCTAGTGATAAGTTACGATTAAACTCTATAAATAAGTCAAGATTGTAGCGTAATAAAGTAAATTTTTAACATAATTACTTTAAAATTATATCAAGATTGATATCGTAAAATTCCAATCGTGACACTCTCTGTCACGTGACGGGCGTTCACGTGATTTGCCGGCAGGTAGCGCTATCTAGAAATCTCCTGGTAGGTGTCAGCACTAGAGAGGAGAGGAGAGGAGAGTGTGCAGTTTGCGTCAGTCTTTGGTGGGAGGCGGATGTGCTTTACGGGCTGGCGTTCCAATGAGGCCTTGTGCAGAGTCACGTGGTACCGAGCCAATTTCGAGCCCGAATCGAGGCAACAGGTCAAGCGGTGATGATTCGTGGGTGTGACAGATAAGGGTCCAATGGCTCCCGAGCTCCGACCCTGCAACCCTTGGAAAGCAGAAGGGGAGCAAATGACGACGCCAGTTACCAGAGGGAGCCACCGCCAATTGTTAATCATCATTTTGGTTGGTGCAATGTTCTTCGTACTTTTGGCATTGATAGCCGGGATAACCTTCTATCTTCACTGTAAGTGCTTTTTTGTAGTACTTCTTACGCTTTTTTGAAAAATTTCCAAAAAAATCCTTAAAACTTTATAAATGATCCAAAGAACTATTAATAAATGAAGTAAAGAATGTATATTTTTTTTTTATAAAAAAAAAGTTTTTCTGAGTTGATTGACTTATTAACTGCTGGAGCGTGTAGAAATTACTTTCCGCCACTTTTCACCTTCTTTCCTAATTAGTATCGCCTAGATTTTTTTCCGCCTCCTCGATAATGAAGCTCGAAAGTTATGAAGAATATCGAAAGGATCGCACAAGATACATGTGTTGATCTACTAGAAAATTTGCTATATTCTACCCCAGCATATAGCAAATTTTTCAGGCTAGTGAAAACTTTTCCTCTCGTAAATCTACACAGAATTTCTATTAAAAATAATTTTTAGAAAGATTAATGCTTTTAAACCCTCAAATTCGAATCGAAAACTACACCATTATCGCTCCTCAACCTTCCTTAATTAATACTTCCTTAACGTAATGTCAAAGCCCTAGTTGTGGTTTGCGATCTACCGGTTGTCGAGTTAAATTTGTATATTCATAAATGTCAGATTCTGAACGGGAATTTAGATGTGTTTAATAAAATTTAGGATATGCCAAAGACTAACAGCGCCCATTTTTATAAAAACAAAAGGATTATTAAATAATTCATGAGTTATCTATATTTATCAAAAATGTTTGATGTCCACAAACTGAGTTTAGCCAAAGTTTTCTGGAGAATGAATTTTTCTTTTTTTCCTGTAGAAAATTTTCTATTCTCCTTTATTAAAACAATATTCATCGACTTGCCACACAAATAGTGAAAGTGATATATCATCTTGTTGGTTCAAGCCCTGTAAACATACAGCCACTTGCTGTACATGTCATCCATTTTGCTTGACAGCCGCCAAAAATTTTCTATAATAATTTTTTCATTTTTAATCTGAATTTTTTTCTAAAATATACTTATATTATAACTTCTGTTTCATTTGCTGAATGTATTTTGCTATAAGAAAAGTACACTTAGATGTTAGTATCTACAGTGAAACACTACGAATTTCATTCATTTCTAAACAAAGAATTCTAGAATATGAAACGTGACCAAGTCCGAAAACAACCCTCTAACGTTATTTTATATTTATAAAATTGCTCTGTTTTGTTTCTAGACGTAACTATCGGTATAGAGTTTTGCTCTTGTTTTTTAGAAATAAAAGCGAAAAAAAAGTTAATTCTATACTTTTTTAAACAAAAAAATTCCGTTATAACACAGTTAACTGTGTTGTTTTTTTAGAATTTTAGAAATAAGGTAAATTATATTATACAGTTTTTAAAAAATTTACATATAGAGAACTAAACTGTACAGGTCCTACATACTTGGTTAATATATATAATTTTTAGAGCTTTATATACAGAGAGAACTGTAAAAATGCTTAGTTTATGTAATTTTTTTTTGGAAGTTTGTATGCATAAAACTAAACTGTACAGTTTTTAGAAACGTAGGAGTGCATCTATAAGAAGCTATACATTATTTTATTTTGTATTATTTTAAAAATTAATAGTTATAATTAACTAAACTATATTCTTTAGTGGTTTACTCAGAGAAAATTAGATTATGCAGTTTTTAGAAATCTCCAAAAATAACAAATTGATGTAAGTAATTATTTTTAGAAATTTCAATACAGTGAACTTAATTATGCAGTTTTTTAAGAAAATTTATGAGTGTACAGTACATAATTTTTTAGAGATTCATAAATATAGTACTTAAGTGATTCATATGAATATTAATCTATGCAGAATTTGCGTGTAAAAAACAGGACTTTATAATGTTTTGGAAAGTTAAAAAAAAGGCAGAAATTACTCATTTTTTTAAAAAAAAAGAAACTTGCAAGCGAAGAGTATATGAAAAAATAAACAATTATGGATATAAAAAGAAGGACGATGTATGTTAAATACCCTTCCGATGATGCATTTGTTAAGAAAGCAAACAGGCCACACCCAATACCAAACACTATACCTACAGGTGGGTATCGTGACATTACGTCAAGTGAATAATTGAAGCTGTAGAACACAAGAAGATAACTCTTGGTGTCGTTATCGCTGGCTGTAATGGTGTCATTAGACCAGAAGCCGTTTCACACCAGAACAAATATCTACTTAACGAAGTAGCTAACGAGCCTCCTCCTGTTTGACTCGCAAAATGTCACCCGACAATCGCCATATAAATAAGAAAAAAATTCTTCACACTTCCAAAAAAATTACATACTTTATATCGTTATTAATTATCTAGTTTGAATTTCTGAGGTTTTTTTTAGATACTTAAATTCTTTCTTCGATTATTCTATGATGATATAATATAGTCGGGTGTCGCGCCGAGTTTACTGCGTGTCAAAATTCTAAAAAAAAATCGAATTTTTTTGAATATTATTTCTATTAATTTTTGCTCAAATTCATGCACCGATCGATCTTATATGATATATAATAGCTTAGTTGTAAGTAGGGGTGTTCATCTTGTAAAAATAGTAGAAGAGAGTGGAAAAATGAAGGATTTAAATTTATTATCATTATTAATAATTCGATGAAATTCTCGACTTTTTTAGATGATTTTTTTAGATTATTTTTTAGCATAAATGTGAAGGGAATTCATCTCGAAAACGCAGTAAAGGAAGTAAAAAAAAGAGGGGGAAAAAACAGGGAAACAAGATTTAAATTTATCGTTTTTTTCCACCCCTTCTACTCCTGTATCTGGTTTAAATTTTAGATTTTTATGCTCAAATTCCCTTTTTTAATATGCGATTATATGATGTAGTTTATACGTGGATACAGTCCACCCCCATTAAAAATTAAAGGGGTGAGTTTTCTATCAGACACCAGTACATAAAATGTTTATAAAAATTCACATCTCGGAACATTTTTTTTGGGGGGAGAGGATGATTTAAATTTATTAATAAACAGATTTAAATAATCGATTTAAATATATATATATTTTTTTGATAATTGATCACATGAAAGAGGTTGGTCTTATTGAAATAAGTAGTGTTCTTTCTGAAGAAAAAATGTATTAGAAAAAATGGAGAAAAGGCGATTTAACATGGGTTTTATCTGTATTCAAATTGAAACAGGAGATTATTATATTTTAACGATTGTAATTCGATTAAAGATCGAATTTATTTCGGTTGGTTTTTTTTTGAAGTTGATCTCTCCAATAACCAATTAGACGCTACTTGCTTTCTATATTGATCCAAAGACTCTGTATTTGGTCGTAAAGATTCAATTGTATGAGAAAACTTTCAATTGTACTTTCTTGCGTATTTTTCTTACTTTTTCTCAAAAAAATTCGCGAAAAAATGTTTAAAAAACTCATTATTTATTTCATAATCACTTGCGAATTTGTCCTTTTTATTTTAAATCTAAATTTCTTCTTCTTTTTTTGGAATTCTGGAATTGGAACGGAGTTAAATTTTCTTGTAAATTTATCGCATTTTAACCCAGAAAATTTGGTGAAGAAGGAATCATTTTCGAAGTTTTTAAATCTAATAATTTGGAGTTATTCGTTCTTGAGTGTGTTATCTAAAAAAATCTATCTATAAACGTTCTTAAAATGAATCAAAAATAGACGCAAATGCTCTATAGATGGATGTAGAGATGGATTTTTTAAAATATATTCCTTTGAAGTAAAAAAACACTAAAAAAGATAAACTTAGCAATTATAGAACCGTGCAATGTTTTTTGAAATTTAAAGTATCGAATAATCCATTTATAAGTATACCATTTTCGTGTTTTCTACTTCAAAAAACATCGAACGATCCTTTAATTAAAGAGGATAACATGTTGGTATTTTCTACTTCAAAAAACACAGTGAAATTTTTCGTTTTATCTGCATTTTTGGAATCCAAAAAAACACCGTGTTTATCTTCAATTAATAAGCATCCAATCCTTTAGTATTTATGGTTTAAAAACAAGCACAAATTCTTCGTTTTACTTCAATGTTTTCGAAAATCAAAAATCCTAAAGGATCTTTCGATTGAAAAGGCTATCATTTGATTGCTTTCGACTTTAAAAAGTTCTAAAATCGTTTCACTCTGTTCGGGTTTTTTCAAAAAAATACAAAGTAACCCATTGACAAATGTCATTTTAAGTGTATTTTCCTATTACAAAAATCTCTGAAATACTTTTTTTTTAAATCCAAAAATCAGCGAACGTTACTTTATTTGGTAATTATGCTATTTTGATGTTTTATAATACAAAAAACTTCAAAATCTATCGTTTGATTTGTGTTTTTTGAGTCCAAAAACACACGAAAAGATCCATTGGCTGTTAAATCGCAATTTTGAGCAATCCGAAATCTTTCGTTTTATTTGCATTTTTAGAATTATAAGAACAGAAAATTCTTCTTCATTTAGTAATTATACTTTAAAAAAACACTAATATTTCACTTTATTTGTGTTTTTTGCAATTAAAAGAACACGAAATGATCAATTGAAGAACACCAGTTTGTATGGCTGTGTGTGTGGGGGATGCTTTATTGAGAAAACCCGAAAACCTTTGTTTTATTTGTATTTTTAGAATTCGAAAACTAGTAAACTTTCTTTCATTTGGTAATTAGTTCAATTTCGTATTTTATGCGTCAAAAAACCACGAAATTTCATACTTTGTCTGTCTGTTTTAATTCAAAATCCACAAGACTTTCCATTGACAAGTACGGTTTTGAGCTTTTTTGGAATTCAAATTCGTTTTCATTTAGTAATTACACCTCTTTTGTATATTATACTTCAAAAATTTCCTACTTAACTCGTGTTTTTTGAACTAAAAAAAAACTACGAAAGTAGTCCATTAGTCTAACCAAACACCATCTGGAGCTCGCTTTCTATTGTAGAAACGACGAAAACCTTTCGTTTAATTTACATTTTTTTTTAATTAGAATTAAAAAAAAACACCCACCGAAATGACCATTTAATTGAGAAAATTTAACTTCTAACATCTTCAACACTGGGACGATTGGGGACGAAAACAAGTAATAAAAGCAAAATCCGAGTCTTCGTCAATGTTATTACTCCAAACCATTTTCAATCTGCTATTTCCGGAAAGGCATACGGTCAGGCCACTTCCGGAACTGGAAAAGGCGCGCGACCACTTCCACCGGAAATGACGCCAGCTAGGACTTCCTCTTCTACGCCAAATGCGGAAGTGACGAGTCAATGGAACGAGAAATATTACCGAATTATTGTCTATATTAAAACCGATGTCGTTATCTCGACAGTAGATAGCCTCGGCCATTTTTCCCACTTTTCTTATCAAATTTAACAATCCTCCAGCGATAAATATAGATTAATGTTGGAAAAAAACAGGTTAATCTACAGGTATAGAGTTCGATTTGTTGGAAATTTTCTTCCCTTTTTTTGTTCCTTGTTTCCTAACTTAATCGAAGAGTGCGTGCTCTGTAAACATAGTGGGGTACCCTCCAGCTAAAAAGATATGTGATGACAGCTGAAAAAACTTTTGTGGTCGAGATGAACTTGCTACTCCCATTCTATTGTTACAAATTAAACTGGATGGAGTTTTTCTTTTTTTTTTATTTTAGAAAATTATACTTACATTTAAGTTGAAGTAAAATTTAACTCTACTCGATCAATTCTTAATAATTCACTTCTCTGTCTTTTAAAGTTGAAAATAATGATAATATTACGATTTAAATTTGTTGGATAAACTGTAAAATTGACGAGAATTTTCGAGTAATTAGTGTAACTTCTCAACCTTTTCAAATTGAGGTTCTGTTTTTACCGTAAATGAATGAGATACAAACTAGAGAAAATCGTTCGCGATCTGTTGGTTGAGATTCTCTAAGTTTTTTTCTAAATATGACCGATATTTTCGTAATTTATATTGAAATTTATCGTAAAGTTGGAAAAAATGATGATTTAACAATTAAAATTTGCTATAAAACTCTAAAAATTGAGTGTTTAATGTAACTTCTCAACCTTTTATTTAACTTGCTGGTCACTTTGTAGTGTAAAAGAATGAGATTCCAACTATAGAAGGTCATTCGCGAGCTACTGGTTGAGAAGTATTAATTGGAATACATTTTTCTGAACGTAATTGAAGATTTACAGCTTAAACATAAGTAATTAATGCAACTTCAATATCTTTCTGCGTAAATGAATGAAACGTTAAGTATGAATGTAACTCGCGAACTGATTGTCGGAAAGTTTTACATTATCGTCGCTTATAAACCAAATAAAGACGATGTTAAATCATTTAATATAAATTATACAAGTGATTCATATAAAATTATATCGAGAAAAACATTAAAAATTAATGACACATTTTCCATTATCGCTAATGAAATCTCCCAACCTCTTTGCTTGATATATTTTACGTTAATTAGAAATGTAGCTCAAGACCTACCGGTTGAGAAGTATCGAGTAAACTATATTTTCCAAGCAAACATGAAAATGATATTTACGATCGTCCAATCCGTAGCCAAGTAGTTCATCAAAATCAATGGCAAACTTTGAAATTCCTCTAGTCTACGTCGTAAAATTCAAAATTTACTGTTGTAATTGTAGGAGGATGTAAATGTAACAGCTTATCTTCATCATTACTTCATCCTAAGCGATATATAAATGCAAATAACTAGACATCTAAACGGCTTTAATGTTACTACATATAACAATTAGTAAATTTTGACTGGAGAAACGAAGAAAACATGGAATTTAGCCCGAAGTTTTTGTTGATTTTTAGTTTTAAATCAGGATAAATTGCAGCTGTCAAACGATAACACTTCATTGTTTTCCGGTTTACATTAATGCTTCTATAGAAAAACACGATAGAATCCTCTGTGATTTCCATAGAGAATGGGGTGTAGAAAGCAGCAAGTAACACGTTACAGAAGTAGTACAAATTGTTCGTCAACAGTACAATGTTGTTTTTGGTTCTGTAGCTATCATTTACAGCTTGTTGGAGAGTGTCGTTGTAACTCCGAGATGATGTATTACCTGAAGGCAGGTAGAGGTTCTCTGTAATCCTTGCTAGATTCATGACACCGTACTGATCAATAAGAAGATGAAACAGTGCGTTGTCAACATACATCGATGTTGGATTTGACTGGTGATTGTGATAAACTAGGGCTGATACTAAGGATATTTTGTTGTAGATCTTTCCAAACAAGGCTATAATTATCTAACATTCTGCAGGTGATTTATCATTGATGAAACGTTGTAAAGTATTGTTTAGTATAGGTTAACGTGTAACGCAATTGGGTTTTAGTTATTGGCATGAATGGATTTTAAAAGAATTTTGATGGCCCTAACTTGGATTTCGTCCAAAATTTTTATTATGTCGATAAATGTTTGTGTGCTTTTTTTTATCATATATATTTTTAAATTTATTATTTCTTGAATGACTGAGTTTAAATTAAGTTTCTATGAGATTAAATTAGATTATAATGTTATTTTTATGTATCAGTCCGATTATAAATTATTCTTTAATCATTTTTTAGTATAAATTATACCTTAAACTATATTATTTAACCTGTTCTACTAGTCGCGAGGTTTTTGAAGATTTTTTTTTTTTACATTAAACTGTGAATTTTTAGATGCTGTAGTGAAATTTTTATCGATTCTTTCACTTTGTAACACGCTTCACTATAGGTGAAAGCTGCTAATAAACTAGAAAAGCATGCAATTAGCTTGTAAGTATTAAACATAGGTTGAGAGTTAAGTTTGTCAGAACGTGCTCTCGAACATCCTTTACATTGAAACTTCATCGATAAGTAAGTAAATTGCAACGTGTAGATCTACCTTCCAGTCACGATGAGTCCCCGATGAGTCTATGATTCACGTTTATGAATGATTAATAACTCGATTAATAAGACAAAAGGGAATTGCCACGAAAAGTTTCTTGTATCCCTAAGCAATTATTGTGAAGTTGGATAGGAGTTTTGGTGAATGACACCCTTTTCCTTCACGAAAATCACAGGAAATCACTACATAAACGTTGCCTGCTAACGCAACTAAGCAAATTTTAACGTTTTTTGTAGGTATATTGGGAAAAGCAACACGAAAAAATGGAGAGAAATGCGATTACAAACAACATAGTTATTTTCTCGACTTGGAAAGAATGGAAAGTGAGGAAAGAGTGAAAAAGGACGACATAAAATTGAGATGGCTTGTCTTGACCCAGTCACCAAAGACAAGTATAGAGTGTTGAGTGCCTGTAACTGTATGCTTTTGCAGTCGGTGGGAAGATTGTATTTTTTTCCCGGACTTGTCAAGAACCGAGATGTCTTCTACAGTTAACTCAACTTTCAGACAAACTTTAGTCATCAATTGTGCTGGAGGAGGAGTTGCAGAATGCAGATTGTTTTTTTCCCCCGTCTATGATATATGATGTGGATGTATGAGTACCTTTATATATTCTTTAGCCTCCTATAACCAGTTGTGTATTTATAAATTCTATATAAGTAGATACATTACACTAGTTTTCCACACAAGTATGGGCTATGTGTCATTCAGTTTACTGTATAATTACATAGTGTCTTTTTACACTATTATATGTTACATCTTCTTAAATCCCGTATACATTTTATTTTTTTATATAATTACACAATCTTCTATATATTTTGTATAGGAGAATATATAATTCGTGTTTTTTATGTACTATCTAACTTCCTATTTCCTTTTATAGTTTCCTATATATCAATTGCCTGTATAATTTTCTGTATATTTCCTAACTTTACTTGTATTATATTGCATAGTTTCCTTGTAATACTGGTTTCTCTTATGTGTTTCCTACCTTCCTACGTATTACACGAACTCCTATATAACATTTAGTCCTGTATATTGCATAATTTCCTGTATAATACTTAGTTTCTTGTCTGCTTGCATAGTTTTCTATATAACACCTAGTTCTGTAGTCTACATATTGCATAGCTTCCTGTATAACACTTGATCTACGTGTTTAGTTTCCTATATAAGTACATAGGCTCTTCATATCAGCATGCTTCTGTGTAGCAAACAGTTCGATGTTTATTACACAGCTTCCTACGTCAGGATAGATCATGTTTTAAGTTAGCCTTCACGTTTTGGAGGTGGAAGCATTTGAAAAGATATTCCCTTGTGCAAATTTTATGAAGAAGATCTTTACAAGAATATTTTTCTCTGCTTTTATGTGAGTTAGGAATGCAAGTGGAGTCACGTTGCAAAGATGTATTCGAAGAAATCGCAATACAAAGTATCCTACACAATCATCGCTTTAGGAATTAGTGAGCAAAAGAAAGTTATATTTCAACAATAGAATTGAGCTGTCACAAACAGCACAAGGTAACATGTCAACAGCAGAAGTCGGCGTTAAACCCGCTGTACCCAATTGTACCAATGCACGACAAACTAATGGGGCGTATCGTGCCATTCTCTGAACCGTATCTAATATGATTGGCCGAACCATCCGCAACCCTCGCTGACGTCACTGCAACGTCACTAAACTCGTACCCTCGACTCGTACGACAGTTCGATAAAGTGGCAAAATACAAAAACCTTCCACTTAATTTAATCAAAAGATTCTAAACGAGACACTCGATGAATTTTTTACAGTTTCTAAAAGTATACTCTCCTTTATACAGTGAATATTTTTAGATATTCTAGAACTACGCTAAGTCTCCATACATTTTCTAAAAAACGCCATTGTTCTTAACTTTTAGAGTGTTTTTTAGATTTAAACATTAAAATTTTTTTGGAAATAATTATATTTTAGAGATTTTTCAGGCTGAAATTCGTGAAATTCGAGATTTTTTCTACCAGAAATGCCATCTTTACGAAAAAGAAACGAGTACTTTATGAAAAAATCTTTTAAAAAAATCTAGAATAACGTGAAAATTTCGGAAATTTCGCATATTTCGAGACCTTTCTAAAGAAGAATTTCACGAATTCCAACTTGAAAAAAACCTCTAAACTCTCACGTTACTCAAATAAAAATCGAGCAATCTTAAAAGAAAACCTTCTAAATAACGCTCTAAAACAGTAACCGTGCAAGTTACTTACCCAAAAAAACCACGTGTTTTTTTTGTACGAGTATCCAGAAAAAAACCAACAAAATTTCCAAAAAAATTATCGATTTTAATATCTTGGGTAATATTTTACAGCAAAAGAAAAGCGTGAAAGTGTAGGGTGGAGTGAGCAAGCGTAAGGAGGAAAAAAAAAACGTTCACACCTCATCGGATTTGACCGTTAGCAAGTTTGTTTAACTGACAGACAAACTGAAAGACCCATTTGGGACCTCAGTGTTGGTTCTCCAGAGATCTGTAGCGACCGTGGGACAAGAGCAGCTGTAAGAGTTAGATTCATGTTTACACACTTCTTTCTGTCTACAAACGATAGCTGGCCAAGTTGATAGCAGAATGTTCCTCTTCTTCAACTTTCACGCTTTCGTGTAATAAAACAGACGTGTCTATAATCAAGTGTTGGATCACCGTCAACTTAGTCAACAACTTGACGACAATGTTGTCATCAACTTTACTATTTTATATATATATCTTATCCTGAAAACGATATGAGATAAGATATCTAGAAAATTTACAATATCCAGTTTATGATGCTTCATCTTTTCTTTCTTTCTTTTTTTTCTTTTTCTTGGAAAGTTTCTAAAAAATTTGCTTTCCAAAAATGCATGCTACTTATACGTTTCTGTAAGGAGGCAGTCGACATTTAAGGGTTTTCATAGTGTTTTTGTGTGTTTGAGGAAATTTTTTGGAAGGAATTCTATTTTAGAAAAGATTTTTTTAAGAAAGAATTATATTTTAAAGACTTTATAGGAAAATCTTCGACTTATTTCTCTTCAAAAACACGTGAAATTTTTTAGAGAAAAAGTGTTTTCTGGAAAAATAATCCTTAAAAAATTTGTTCGTATTTCTCTAAAACAGTATAATTCCTCTAGAAAGTACTCATATTTCGTATTTTTAATCGAGAGAGAGAAAGTATTTTTGGTGAAGATCTTTAAAAATTTCCTTCTCTTTTTCTAAAAGTTTCGTGTTCTTCAAAGAAAAACGAATATTTTCGAGGGGAAAAAATCTAATAAATTTCTATGAAAAGTGCTTATTTAAAAAAAGAAATTCAAAGAAAAGGCATTTTTAGAGAAAATCTAATCAAATTTTAACAATTTTTTCTTTTAAAGGCATTTGTTTTTTTTTCTCTAAAACTATTTACACGCTTGTAAAGATGTTATATCCTTCAAGAAAAAGCAATAATTTTTAGAGAAAAATCTAAACAAAAATTCCTTTAAGAAAGTACTCGCATTTCTCTAAAAATCTCACTTCAAAAACGAGTACTTTTCACAGAAAATTTAACCACTTTCTCCCTAAAAAAAACTTTCTTGTCTTTTCCTGAAGAATATGAAATTTTTTTAGTATTTAAAATAGCATAAAGTAATGTCGAATTGAAGTTTTAAATTGAATTTGATTATTTTTCTTTCTAAAAATACAAGTGAAAAAAAAGGAAGGAAGAAGTAGAAAAGAGAATAAATGAGTACTTTAATTATTGGATTGTAATGGCGAGTGAGAAAAATAGATGAAGATGAATTCGCGTGAATAAATTCCAAAAAAAAAAAAAATTCTACTAATTAACATTAACTTAATTGAAAATGTGGTTATTAATCGAAGATCAATGTAGTTTTATGATATTAAATGACTTTAAATTGAGCAGTTCGACAATTTATAGATAGTACGTTTTTTGGAAAAATTTATATTTTAGAATTTTTAATAGAATTAATTTAAAATAAGCTATTTTAATTGATTTTTTAAAGATATTTTTAATTAAAAAAACACTATTTGGAAGTGTTTTCTTCTTAATTTTACTCCATGTTATAGCTTATTAACCTCCCTAAATCTTGGTTAATATGTGAAAAATTCTTGCAGACAGACTACCAGATGGATGGGCAAAGTAAATAAGAAGTTTCAATAGTTTATCTCTCTCGATTTCCGAAATATAAGCTATTTAGACGGACAGACTAACGAACAGTAAATTCAATATATCTTTTCTTTAATTTCTAAGATTTCACTAAATCTTGCGAACAGACAACCAGAAGGGCTGGCAAAATAAATTAAACTAGCAAGATTTTCGAGAACGAACAACCAGGAGGACAAGCAAAGTAAACATCAGTTTTCAATTGTAACTTCTAAGATATATTACGGACAGAAAAATGAATGGACAAAAAAAAAAACGATTTAAAAATTTCAACTCTGTTTTAGTTTTCTGTAAATTTAACGGCCAGACAACCTAACAGATGCAGAAAACGACATTGAAATTATTAAAATGAGTATCAAAATATGCGATTTTATGTAAAATAGAATTTTTTTCCCCTAAAAATTTAATTTATTAATGAGAATTAATTAATTTTATTATTTTTATTATATAAACTTTTACAAAATAAATAAACAAATAATTTTAACATGAACAAACTTCAAATTGTGGAGAGATTTTATAAAGATTGACAACCTTTCGTTGCCGGTTGTCATTTTTTTTTTTTAAAGAAAATGTTCCTAAAAAACACAAAAATAAATCATTTCGATCGAGTCAAATATCGAGCATTTTTTAAAGATTTAATTAATCAAAAAACTGGAATTTTAGAGGCGTAAAATACATCAATTTTCATAAAAATCTTAGCGAAAAATTACAATTTTCGAGTGACTTCAACTCGAGATAATTACAGTTATTTTCTCCGGTTTAAAGTCGAATATTCTAAAAAATTTCTCAACAAGAAAATATAGAACACAAACAAGTGCTGTCATCTGTTATCCAAAAAATCAAGAAGGAAAAAAAATAAAATGAAATAAAATAAAATTCCAAAAAATTACGTTTGATCGATGCCAAAATTGCATCTTAGTTGCTGTTTTTTAGAAGGAGAAGAAGGAAACTTTGATTATTGTTCGAGTTAAGATATAAAATTATTTGCAACATCTTTTAAAAAGATTAGAAAAACAATCTTTCATCTGCATATTCAGTAAAAGAAATTAAAGATAGCAGCTTCGATTATTATTATTTTTTTATGTTTTTTTATAGAAAATTTGATTTATTCCACCTTCTTACACATAATCTTTTGAATAACAAATCATTATAGAAATTGGAGTAGATGGTTTGAAAATCTATAAATGTGATAATCACGTTTCTAAGAAATGAATACAACATCAAATGTAAATGAATTACATTTAAAAAAAATGTATCTAAAAATTTTATTTATATATAAATTTTTTTAGAAATCATTTTATTAAGAAGAAAATACATATTTTTTCCTTGATGAATTATCAATATTGCGCTTTTAATGGCCAGGTGGTCATCTGCTATTGAACTGCTTTCTTTCCATGCGTTTTTATCTTAAAAATCTCGCTTTTTTTAAAATGTATACTAATTTTTTATCGATTCAAATTAGTTTTTTTTCCTGGTAAATAATTTATGCAAATAATAATAATTCGTTCTAGTGAAATTCATAAAAATTTCGATCGTTATTATCATCGTTTCATTGATTCGTTCGTAATTTTTCTTGTTTTCTTGGATTATTCAATTATTAAATAAGTCATCTGAATTGAATTTTGTCTGTTTATCTTATTCAATGTGTATAAATTAATTATCATAATTCATATAATTTTTAATCTTCGAACAAACGTGACGTTTCTATCGTCCATCTTTTCTTGGAATTCAGAATTTGCAATGCACCAAACTTCAGAATTTTGATAAAATTTTTGACACCAAAAATAAGAATCACGTTATTTACTGTTCAACGTTCAATTATAGTTTTCTGTTTACTACTAAATAGTAAATTAGTATAGTTTTTGCTTCTGATCATTCTACAGTTGCGTGACTGCGTGGTCGTCTACTTTCGAGAAATCCATTTTAATGAAATTAATACTGTTCACGATGTTCAATGCTTATATTAAAACGCTTGTGTATAATGTCTAGCGATTGAACATTAATAATTTTATAAATATTCGTTCATTTTTGTTTAATGTGAAGGACCAACAATGCTCGCTGCACAGAGCTTGCGGAGACATGGAAGAATTAACTGTTTTCTATCACGCTGTGTTTCATGTTACCACCATGTTTTCATCAATGGTAACCCAAAACATTGTCAGAATCACGCAATACATCTTTAATTTATTTTCCTCCTACAATGACTAAAAAAAATCCGCCTTTCCTACCGATAATTCTATGTAAGATATTGCATGTAAACATTACAGGCATATCATTAAGTATACCAATATTAAATTCATCTAAAAAACTTAATTATACTCTAAAAATAGGCTTGCACGCAAAAATTTCATATATAATTCTCAAAAAGAAACACAAAATTGCGTGTTGTATTTTTAGAATATTCTAAGAAATAGGTCAGAAAATTACGATTTGTATACGTGGAAATGGTATTTGCTTAAAAGTATTGACATTCTTTTATGTAAGCAATTGAATTATATAAGAAAAAATATATAAGAGTTTAATAAATCTTAAAAAGAAAAAAATGTATGGATTTTTTTCGAGTCAGACATTCGAAATTTAATTACATGTAACGCGAAATAAATGTATTGAAATGATGGTTTAATTATGGCATTGTTTAGATTATCTGTTTTAGTGGTGCGGAGGAGATAATGAAGATGAGGCATATGGAAGATTAATGCTGTACCTTTTATCGTTTATGGTCATTTAATTTCGTTGTCATTGACTGTGATGATCAATCAATAGACTCTATTCTTATCTTGTGCAACCGACTCTCTCACTCTTACTTACTGTTTACAGTAACTGAGATATTTGTTTACAGAGATACTATTGAAAACTCTGAGGGATAACCCCCATCCACTAATTAGAAATTCAAATCGAAAATAAAACAATAAATTGTCAACTTAAAAAATTTCGAAGTGACAAAATGTCGAGTGATTTTTTAGAAAAATGCTTATGTTTTTATCGAATAATTACGTGTTATTTTGTAAATAAATGCTTAATTTAAACGTACGGAAGCTAAAAAAACACTTTTAAAATTGATTAACCAATAGAAATAAGTATTTTTAGAAATTATACATCGAATTTTTTAGATTAAACATTTAAATGTTCTGAAGATAAAAATATATTTAGTTTAGTCTCTAAAATATTCCTAAATATCTTTTTAATTTCTAAATGCTTAAATGCTTCATTGAAAAAAAAATTTCAAACTTAATTTATAAAAATACTTTTCTTCTAAAAACTTTTTAAAATATATTTATAGCTTCTAAAATTTGAAATATTTCATGAAAAAAGCTAAATATAATTTATAAAAACACATTTTCTATTGGTTTAATTCAAATTATACATTTTTAAAAACTGTTTAAATTTGAATTAACCCAATAGAATTTTTTTTTCTTTTTAGAAATTAAATTTTGCTTTTTTGATGAAATATTTAAATGTTTGAAGTTAAAAATATGTTTAATACCTTTTATAATACTATTTTTTAAAAAAATATATTTTTGGCTTCTAAACGTCTACAAGTATTATAGAAAAAAAAATTCAAAATGCAATTTCTAAAAACCATTTTTTTATTGGTTAATTCAAATGAGTACTTTTCTAAAACAATTTTAAAAAATATAAATTAACTGATTAAAAAAGTGTTCTTGAGAATTTTATTTTGCTTTTCTTTTAAATGAAACATTTGAATTATTAGAAGCTAAAAATATATTTATTCTTTTCCTTAAAAAAACATTAAAAAATATATTTATATTTTTTAAAAATTTATCCTTTATATAACTTTTAAAATTATTTTTCCTCCTATTGGTTAATTAAAACATTTTAAAATTCGAATTGACCAATAGAAAAAAAGCGTTTTTCGAAATTAGATTTCGCTTTTTTTCTGACGTAACAATTGAATTTATTGGGTTAAAAAACAAGATATACCTTTGAACACGTGAACGTGATTCGCATTATTGATTTTTTAGATACGACGACAATCGTTAATATTAAATAAATGATATTATTGAAACATTTATTAGCGATATTTTACATTATAAATGAATATTAAATATCAAGAATTAATGATACTGATCTATATATTATGTGCAATAATTTTGTATAGTTGACGCCAATATTCAACTATTAATATACTGATATAGAACATCGTTGTTCCACAATATTTCTTCGTGTTATAAATATAAATTCACTTCATTTTATTAATTTCCTAAAAATATATGTATATATATTTCAAAAGTTTAAGCGTAAATAAAACTTGTGCAAGCAATAATTTATGATTTTATTTGAATTATTTACGATGAAAAGATATCAAACATCGTAAAAAATGTAATTATTTACTGAAAGAGAGAGAGAAGAAACAATAAAAAAGTTAATAAATAATTTTTTATTATATTCTAATAAATTTAAATATGTTTCTTATCAATGAAAAATAACAATTGTATGAGAATTAATTGCATGTTTTTCATCTACAATATATAAAAATGTATGAGAATTAATTATACAATTTCTAATTTTTTAGATGCAGACTTTTAGATGGATCTGCACCTAAAAAGTCAGAAATTTATTATGGGTTCTGCATATAGAAATTAGGAATGTATGTATTTCCATGTGTTAGTATTTCCACGTGTGAAAACTACATGGAAATAATAAAAGAATGAGTGGGAATTAATCTGAGTTCTGAACCCCTTTTTTAGATGCAGAACCCATAATTAATGAGGATATAAAATGTATATATGCAGAACATAAAAAATGTATGAGAATTAATTATAGGATGTGCATATAAAATATCAGAAATATATGAGAATTAAAATATGGGATTTACATCTAAAAAAATCACAAATTGGACTGAAGTTATCTGTGTTCTGCATCTAAAATTTTTTTTTAAATTATAGATTGTTAAAGTGATATTTTTTAACATTAAAATTATAATTAAATTTCTTAGAATAATTTTTTATGAATTTAAAAAAAATAATTTTATATATATTATAGATAAACCATACGAAAGAAGACGTCAGATATCAGAAAGTAAGTTCGATTTTTTTTGATTTTTTTGATAATATATATGTAATGAAAATTTTTGATTTTAGAATAGATCAAATATCTTTTCGAACTTTTTAATATTTCAATTGATATTTTATTTAATCTTCTTCTTTTTTTAACTTGATAAAAATGAAATCAAGCGAGTAACTTACGCTACTTAGATGACTTTCTGAGAACGAATTTCCTTTTGGAATTTGTCCTTGTCACGTGAGAAAGTCGAATAATGGAGTATCTACAAACGGTGTCTACTTCGGAACAATGACAGTTGAACGATATGATTAGCATTGTGAATGGAAGATCTGTTACGAGATGCAGAAATCAATTCTTCTCTTCCTTATTCCTCTTGATGAAAATGTGTTGATTTTTCTCTATATCTCTACATTATCATGGAAATTTTATCATTGTCACGTTTTATAACGAAAATTTTTATATTTAAATTGTTAAACTTGATCATATTAAATGTCTGTAACAATTTATTTCATTCCCTGGATGTTGCTAGATTTAGTAAATGTCTAATTTATATAAGATTGCTCTACATCTTCCCGGAAGTTCTCTAAGGTAAAAAGACTGTTGGTAGTCAATTCAGGAGCACTAATATGAAGAGTAACAGTAGTATTTTAGAAGCTATTACTATGAGAATATCCTGAGCCATTTCGGGGACCATTACTACAAGTAGTTCACTTCCAAAAAGAATTAAACGTAGTGGACCAATTCCGAGCAGACATAAGAAAATCCATTGAAGTCGTTCTTGTAAGACCACAAGAAAAAAAGAAAACTAAAAAATAAATTTGGAAGATATTTAGTTTAAAGAAATGTTATTCTAAAAGAATAACATTAATTTTAAGCTTTCAAAAAACTACAATATCCATTTATTTCATCTTGAATTTTAGCTTTATTTATATCTTTAAAAAATCAGCCCAACAACAGAATATTTTCTAAATTAAAATGCTTTATTTTTTATTTATAAACAATCGTAAATCAAATTTTATTTTTCTCCATGACAGAGCGAAAATGAAGACAAATTCGTAACACAAATATATTCGTTTTTATATAAGAATAAATTTAGTTTTTTTATGGTTAAAGTTCTAAATCCAATTAATCGAGACGAGTTCGAGTAAATGTTTTTATGTATCGTGTAAGTCAATTTTTTCTTCTAGATACAATTTTTGATTAAAAATGACATTAAAGATTGACGAGCATCTCCACTTTTATATCAAGTGATGCTCCTAAACTTTAGATTGATCAGATCGTATCGTGTGACAGTCTCATCCAGATAAAACGAGTGTTGCAATGGGTATGTGACAGATCTAAGTTGTCCCCATAGACCACTACCCGATTACCTTCTTATACTTCCAAGTCTAAATCTCTTCTGCAGAATATCCTCAGCTGGATGGATCCTATGGAATATGTCTTGTAATTTCGTGTATTCTTTCTTTACTTCTTCTAATAATACCCATATAGACATAATTTGTTTCGTTTCTACATAATGCATCACTTCTCAGCATCTTCGCTCCTTCCCGCATCACTGATGTCGGAGAGAGATTCTAAAATGCTGTCTACGACTAAACATATTTGCATGATTTTAAATCAATTTTTGTATAAAATAATCATTAAATTATATATAATATACATATTTTTTCCATTTTAAATATAAAATATTGTGTTTAAAGCTAAATTCAAATTAATTCTGTTTAATTATTATTTTTAATTATGCTCCAAGCAACTAAACTGTGAAAAGTTTCGTAATTGGTTTCCATTTTATTAAAATAAAAATGCTTAACGAAGAAACTCGATTAAAAATTTTATTCTTTTCTCATTAAAATAATTATTTAGTAAATATTGAGTTATTCGTCTTTTAAACATTTTTTCATCTTATGTTGATTTGAAAATTTAAAATCCTCACTTCTTTCATTCATGGGGTTTTGAGGATGATTAATATGAGATTTGAGCATTTATAATACTCCAAATTTAGATAATTTTGGGGTTTTCCAAAGTTTCTCAATCTCTCTAAGAACAACATTAAGATTTTGTTTTTCAATTCTTCTTCTGGGAGAGTATTAACAGATTTAAATCTTCTAATCCTCTTTTAGAGTTGTTTGAAAATTATAAACTCTTCAACTCTTTTAATGGGGAATTTTCGTACTTTGAATTTACCAATTCTAATTGATTTGGAGGTTTTAAATCTTCCAACCTATATACATCTTTTTCAACATCTTTACTCTTTTCAGCAGAGGTTTCGATTCTTTAAGCAAATGATTTTTGATTTGCTTCTTCTAATAGAAGATTTTGAAGGTTTAAATTCTTCAACCTTCTTTCTAGAAAAGAGATTAGGAGTTTTAAATTCTCAATTCTCTTTTACAGGATTTTGGAGGTATCAAACCATCCGACTCTTCTGCTAAGAAATTTCGATGATTCTGTATACTTCAACTCCACTTATAGAGAATTTTAGAGATTTGAATCCTACAATGTATTTTACAGAAGGTTTTACGGTTTTTAATCCTTAAAATCTTCAAAAAAATAAAATTGAAATGTTTAAAATTTTAATCCTTCAACTCGAAACTCTTTTTTAAAAATACATTTTTTGAGTATTGTACATAAAATATCCAAAAATATATTTTTTTACCATCAATAAAACATGTAAAAATATAAACTTTTTCAATATTTGAGTCAAATTAAGATATGTAGATGCTTTATTCTCTCCTTCCTTTGAGAAATTTCAATATTTTGATAGTATTCTGTTTATGGAATTCGTGCATAAAATTTTAAAAAGAAACCTGTCAAAAGTATACTTAAGCAGTTTTTATCAGGACCAAAATTCGATTCCTCCAGAAGTACATCAATTTATGTGATTTTTTTGGATTTATCTTGTCAAAGAAATAAAATGTCTTAGTAAAATGTAAAGTTTATTTGCATTGATTACATTATTCTTACACGTATGTACTTATATGCATACTTAAAAATTCAATATAAACAAATATTTATTGTTAAATTTAAGAATAAATTAAATTAAATTTATGATTTGTAATTTAAAATTTTATTCTAACAAAGAAATTAACGAAAATTTGCATAATTTGAATAAAGAAATTCTCTCTTATTACTAGAAAACCGAAGAACTTCTAAAAATATACGTATAAATTTATAAATTTTAATGTTATTAATAAAAAAATTAACGTTTAGTTAAATTTTAAGCTAATTAAACTAAATTTTTTGTAATTTTATTAAATGATTTTTAAAAATTGTTTTAAAAAATTATCTTGAAGTGTCGTATAACAATATACATATTTATTATATAAAAATGTGTGCTATTATTATTCGTTAAAAAAATTAATAATAATTTAACGCGATTAATTTTATATTTTAAAAAAATTATAGCATTTTTAATTAAATTATTTATTTACTTTTTTTTACAAAAATGCCAACCTTAATCGATTTTAAAGCACGCTACTAAGTAACAATTCGATTTTTTCTCCTCCTCCTCCTCCTGCTTTTTTGGGTCTAATGATACAATAAAAATTATTTGATAGTGATAAATTTTTAATATAAATAACTAAAAAATTCTCAATATTTTTTTTTATTTTATATTATTTAAATGTAGTAATATTTATGAATTTTTCGTACGTTTCAGTCATTTTTTTTGAGTTGGCATGGTAGTATTGGCTTTTTTTTGTTCATTTTTTATATTAAAATTATAGAAAATGATCTAAAATGATAAATAACATTGAGAAAAATGATACATAATGCTAAAAACTTGAAAATTTTAAGCTAAACATAGTTGAACAACTGCTTTAAAGAATTAGTAACTAGTTTCGACTCGTTTAGAATTTTTTTTTTTTTTTTTTTTGCTTTAATAGATCCATTAAATACATTTATTCTACTTGTTTAATAATAAATATTTGTAGAAAAAGCGAATTTAGATAGACTACACAGCATTTAAATTTCAACGCCCGGCTCTGCGCAACGAGTAATTAGAAACTAACTGGTGAAGACAAACAATTTTCATAAAATACATATTTCAATGGTGAATTTGAACGATTAAGTTAATGTGTTTCTTTCAATAGATTATTAGCAACATGCTGCTGAGGTTTTAAAAAAATAAAAGATACGTTTGCCAGTTAAAGATTTAGTTAAGTTCATCCCTTACTCTGTGAAGACCCCAGATTGCTTGGAGTAGAACGAAGAGACAGGCAATGACATGGATTAAAGTAGTTGATTTACGGTGCAAGATAGAAGATTTTCTCTTTGGCTTACCTCCTGTCCACAGATTAGGACAGACGGTCGATTTTATAGATCACTTGGATCGGTTTAGTTTCAGTTAATTTGTCGTTTGCCACTTATATTTAGTGAACCTGCTCGAAGCGAGTACAAACCAAACACATTATTTTTATTCCATTTTTGAGTTTTTTAGAATCTAAAAAATGATTTTTTTGATAATACATTTCATAGAAAATCTATTTCTTTTTATTTTGAGGGTTTAAAAAATGGTAATGATCCTTCTAAAACAAATAAAATCCGATAATCATTTTAAATGTTTCTATAGCTTAAGCTTTCGAAAATACTAAAGAATGGATTTTCGTGATGAGATTTCTTAGCAAATTGCTTTTAAAATTCGGAAAAATTGATTTAAACTATAATTTACGATATGTAATTTAGTTTAATTTCATTTTAATTATTAAATTTATATATAATTATCGAGCATAATGATAGTAATTAGATAAATCACGGTTTGATTAAAGATATGATATTTTAATAAATTTATTAAGCAATTTTAATATACCTAATGTAACTTTTCACTCTAGAAAAATTTAAATTTGTGAAAGTAGATTGAAGACAAACTAAAAAGGTGGACATAATCAAATTTAAATAAAATAAAGTAGTAGACAAAATCAGATTTAGATAATGTAAAGAGGTAGATAAAGGTCAAATTTAAACAAAATAAAGAGACAGACAAATTAAAAATATAGACAAAATAAAAGAGTTAGATAAAGTAAAGCTATAGACAATATAACGAGGTAAATAAAATAAAATGTAGACGAAAGTAAAGACTTAGAAAGAATAGAATAAAAAGTAAAAATATAGAAAAAATTAAGGTAAAATTTGGAATTTTAAATATATATATACATATCTTTATTTTTGCAATAATACTTAGGCAAATTTTATCTTGTTATAATTTACAAAAACATTATTTTTGTAATAATAATGGGTTTGTAAATTTGATTTTCGTCGTCTAATAAGCATTTGCATTTTGTACAATTTCGAAATATTTTTATTCAGAAAAGTAGAAAAAGAAGAAGAATAAATGTAGACTAAGCTTTTATTCTCGTTACTAGAATCATTATTTTTCATAACAATCGTTAATGATCCTGACAAATCTCTTACATACAAAGGTACATACAAACGAATACAAATTGCTTATGTAACTAACTGCATCTGTGCATGTAAAGTGAATGTCGTGTCTCGTATTCGAGTAAAGAATTTTATAAATATTTTAATTTATTAATTTAAAATATTTTTATATTTTAAAATTTTATAAAATTTTCTTTATTAAAATACAACTTCTTTGACTGTAAAGTTGGATTTTCTTTTCGAATCTTAAACTAAAATAAACTTACAAGTTGTATAAATTATACATTAAAATCTTTCTAAAGTTAACCGTAATTGTATTCTTTAAAATGAAAACTAGAATTTAATTATTTAGAATTTTGATCATGTTTTCTCTTTTTAATAAGAGGAAATATAAATATAAATATTAATGGAGAGAAATTTTATTTTCTATGTCAAATACCCAATGAAGTGGCTCATTAAAAATTAAGTCTATCTTATAAAACAGAGATTAGATTGCTCAGGATGTTGCCTTTCTCAGATTACTTCAGCAATAACTAATTTATTTAATTGTCAGAAACATCATGATTATTTTTTGCTTAGTTTCATCTTACACTTAGATATAAACAGATTATTGTAGACTGATGATCACTAGAGAAAGATAAATTAGAGATTTGCAATGATTATCTCTTGTTAGTAATTTGTTTCCTTTTTTAATTGTTTAAATTAATTTTTATATATAAAAAGCAATATTCTAAGAACGATTTAATTGTCTAGAATTAATGTTTTTTTATTTTTCGAGGGAGGAAAATAATTATTTTATTTTTATTTAGATATTAAAAAATATATTATCAAACTGATTCCTAACCTTTTTAAAATGTTCAATTTAATTGTAATTTGAGAAATTATTAAATATTATTACCAAAGAAGAAGAATATTTGGATGATGTTGCTTCATTATCCCAGCAACATCACTGCATATTTTCAATATAATTATAAATAAAAAAGATTTATTGTTTGATTAAGAAAAACGTAAAAATGAGTTGGAGTAATTCTGCTCCATCTCTCCAACATTAGTCAAATTTTCCTATTAATATTATATTCTTGCTAGTAGAAAACTGTAATAGGATATTGGAGTGATGTAGCTTCATCATTCTAACATCTTACTAAGTGAATTTGAAATGATGGAGCATCTTCATCATTTCGAATTAAAAAACTAATTCAAAATTTTAAAATATTTATTCTTTTGTGAAGGAAAATAGGAAAAATTGAAGTAATCCTGCATCATCTCATCAGCATCACTCATATTTTCCTATTAATACTATATTCTTGCTAGAAGGAAACTATTATAGGATGGTGGAGTGATGCTGTCCCATCTCCCCAACATCACTCAAACTTTCCTATTAATACTATACTCCTTCTAATAGAATGTTAGAGATATTGCACCATAACTTTGACATCCATTAAAATTAATTAGGAAAAAATGAAACAACAACTTCATTTCAGGTTATGAATATAAAAAAAAATTCATTAAAATAAAAAACTGTTTTTGTCAAGAAAAATATAGAAACAATTTTGAATGATGCTGTTCCATCTCTCAAATTTTCCTATTAATACTATATCTATTAATAGGATACTGGGGTAATATTTCAACATCATTTCAAAGCAAATTTAGAAAAAGCAACATCATTACTCCAGTTTCTCAATATTAAAAACAAAACACTTTATTGTTTCATGAAAGAGTACAAGAACATATTTAGTTCGTTTCCTGTTTCATAATCTTTCAAAACATCATCAACTAGATTTATAGCCATAGTACTTTTACGAGAATCACCTTAAAAAATGATAACGTTCACAAAGACCACTAAACCTATTTACTCTAGTAACATCTGGAATAGATATTAATCGGGAAAAAACATATATATATATATATATATAGAACAAGGCGATAAGTTTTTAAATGATATTTAAAGATACTATATATACTAAATAATATTTCTGATACCTTATATATTACATAGATAAATTTATATAAAGCTTTAAAAAGTGTGAATTATTGTGGAGAATTTTTATGTTATGGTTTAATGCCGAGTTTGATATATCTGTTTGTAAACTACCGACAAAAAAAAAGAGGAGAAAAAGTTATTGAACATTTAGGAATCATGGAATGTCAGCTGGATATAAATTACAAAGAAATTTGTAACATGTTGTTTTTGTAAAATTCTTTTTCTTTATATTTGTAATAACTGTATGAAATATCGCTGTATAGAGTTTATGTTGGTTGATCGAAGTGTTATCTTTTACTCTGGTATTTTCTATCGTTTTGGATTCATATATTTACTTTGAATCTTTTATTATTATTATTTTTATTTTTTAATATTCTGCACTATGATCTTTAGAATAATTTCAGATTTTTCTTGTTTTAAACCGTCTTTATCTTCGTAATAATTTAACTTATGCTTTCATCATTATCATCATCATTTGCAGCAGTTACCAATTCAATGTTTAATGTAAGGCCTCACCGAGTTTACCCCACTACTTCCTATCTTCAGCCCTTGTTTATCTCCTCTATAAAAAAAATTACATTTTTTCGTATGTTTTCTTCCTTTTCCTATAGGTATGAACTCTAAAGCATAAGTTAACAGGCGACAAGAGATCTTTCCTCTCCTATCACTTGTTAACTTATGTTTTATGATTATTTTATTAATTATCTAATACGTTTTAATTAACTATTCTTTAATTTTTATGTAATTATAATAATATATTGTCTATAATAATGTAAATTTTCGCTTCATATATTGATCGAGATCTATAAGTTGAGAAGCTTTACTCGGATGGCTTCTTATATTGTCACAATTATATTTTATTTTATTCGCGCGTGGTGGTGCTCAAAATGTTTTTCGTGTGTCTTGTGATTACGTCACTTTCAACGTAGTTTGTTCTTGGCAAACTACTAAAATAGGGCGTTGTAATGGCACAGAAGGGTGTGCCATTTGAGATCGAACTCTTCAAGAAAATTATATTCACGAAACGTTAACGTTTTAGTTATTCCAGTTGCAAGAGACTTTGCGAACAGACAAACAAACGTATCAAATGTTAAAACTATTTATTTACTTTTCTATCGCTAAAAATGGGGAAAATTTATTATTATTTTTTTTAATCGAAAAATTAAGTGAAAAAATAATTAATTTATTATAATTTTGCAATTAAATAAACTTTCTAAATGTATTTTTGTAAATCACTTTTGTTCTAGAAATATCAAAATCGATTTTTATATAATATTTTGAAGGTTTGTGTTTATTTTTCGAATGGAGACATGAGTAAATATTCGAATTACGCAACATAATAATCGATAGTTTTCCAAATGTTTTATTAATTTCGTTTCCCGAAACTAATTAACAATTAAACAGTAAAACAATTGATTGTTCTATTTAGCCATTAATTAGTTTTTCCATAATAACAATCATATTTCCTGTTACTAAACGATAACTAAGGTTAAAACAAAATCAACAATTTTTATTATTTTATTAAGTAAATTTTATTTTCATGTCAATAAATACGTAAAATATCTTAATGAATATAAAATATAGAAGTTTTCCAACCTCCATTTACTCGATTATTAGTTTTAATGGTTTTTTTGGAGATCGCGATCTACAGGTTGTGAAGTTAACTTTCATTCTCAAATAAGTTCTTTAATGCTTTAAAATTTTAATCTATATTGTTTGAACGGTTTGATTCATAATATTACACATCAGTGAAAGGGTTGAGATCTTATTTATTCTAGAATACTTCACCTTGGTTATGAAATATATGTTTATCATATCTTCGCCATTTTCTGGAAGTTGCAAGATTCAATATTTTCTATGCGACTGTACGTATTATATGTAAAATTTAAACTAAAATAAAATTTCCATTTTCGATAACGGAAAAAAGTTTTCCTGTAAGGCAGCTGCTGATACATGTTAAACTTTTCCAAATGTTGGCATTGTTTTTAAACATTTTCAGAAAGTAGAAAATACAATGATAAAGAAAAATATATTTTTTCTTCTAAAAAATTAAAGATTAATTTTTTAGTATTTTTTCATTTAAAAATATTAATAAATTAAAATACATTAAATTTTTTTCTTTAGATAAAATCTCTTTGTACTGTAGTATGATAATTATAATTGTCATTATCAATCTTTCTACATTAAATTGCATTCTTTTCCATCTTCCATCATTTTCACATTATTTATACTATTCGTACGTAGCATCTTCTTCGTACGACTCTAGTTATTTCTTAAATGATAACTATCGTGGATAAAATACTATCGTGGATATATTTTTATATAAAAGTATATATAAAAACATTATATTAACTTCTGCAAATAAGAAATTGATTAATATAAAACTAAATAAAAGTATAAATAAAATAATTTCAATTTAAAACAACACAAGGTTCATGATTTTCCTTCATATTTCTATAAATCATATTTTCTTTTCGTTCTTTATTAATTATACCTTTTTAATATTCGTATTAATCACATTCTTTTTCCATAATTTTATGTCATACATCCATTCCATAATTCTCTTTTTCATATTTATAACGGGCATACTTTCATAGTACTATCAATCATGCTTCTCTGCTAATCCTGTCAATCATACTCTTTTCATAATCCTGCCAATCGTATGATTTCTATAGTCCTTGCTCCTGATACTCCCCCCCTCTCTCTCTTCACAATACCTTTATTTGTAATCGTTTATAATCCTACTATTCATACTACTTTTGTAATCATGTTAGCCGTATTATTTTCGTAATCCAACCAATTCTATTATTCTATAATGTTGTTAGACATGCTTCTACATGATTTTATTAGTCGTATTCTTTCTATAATTTTGATTGCTGTACTCTTCTTAGCGCTTCTAATCGCATTATTTTCATACTCCTTTCATAATCTTGTTATTAGTACTCTTCTTTATTCTTCAGATCAGTCTTTACACAATGCTTCTGCTTATAATCCTTCCATTTACACTCGTAACAGCATATTCTATGCTGTTCTGCCGATAATACTGTTTGTAATCTTACTAATCCACGCTCTTCACGATCTTTCCATTCATACTCTATAGACCCGATTATGCTTTTCTCGTAATGCTAGTTGCAGTTTTCTATAGTCCTGTCATTTATATTCCTTTCGTAAAATCCGTACTATTTTCATAGTCTCGGAACATAACCGGAATTGTAAGTTTATTCGTAATTGATCCACTTGTTGAAAACTTTAACCTCAATTGCCAAAAACGTTCGACGACTGGCAAAAGAAAAAAATGGGGAGAAAGAAGAAGAAGAAAGGAAGAAAAAAAGGCAATTTTCGTGTTTGGCATGGAAAGCGGTGGAAGTGCGAAGTGGCCTTTTTTCTGCTGAATGCGAAAAAGGAAAGGAAACTCGGTTTGGCTATTTTGTGATGGTCAAAATACGAAATTGGCTTAGATCTTTTCAAACGATTTCGATAATCTTCTGTATTCTTTTTATAAAATACGTAAAAATTATTATTATATTAGGATTTTACTACAATTTCTACTTGTTTTTTTTTGGCTGCAATTTGAGAAAATTGCAAACCTATAAATTTCCACTATCTGTTTTTACTTAATCTCAAGAACGATGTTAGATAGATGAAAGTCGAGACTAGATATGAAAAGCTTAGGGGCAGGAGGCCCCTGATTAACTATATACGAACTTCTGGTATAAACCGGAAGTCATGTGATTTCAATTCAGAACGGAGATAAATAGATAGCCGGCATGACTCTGTTATCAGAAAAAGTATGATGTACAGGGGCAAGCCACTACTAATTTGAGGTGGAGAACATATATTTTAAATTAAATAAATTAAAAAATATGATTAAAAATCGCAGCCCGGCATTGTGACAATTCACAATAATTTTTTCTTGTTTCACTTCTTTTTCTCTCAAGATAAAAGAGAAAATCAACTAAACAGAGAAAAAGTGAGAAAGAAAACCCTAAGAAGAGTCACCTCCCTTAAAAGAAAAGGAAAAAAATTCTCTTTTATGAAAGTGAGAGGATAATTTTTAGTAATTTTTTAATTACTTAACACCTTTTTTAGTAAGTTTATAACCCCCTAAACTACTAAAAGAAACCTTCTCTCTCTCAAGAGAAAAAAGAGGACAACCACTAATCTATTAAAAAACAATTTCAAGACATATTTTTAGAAAAGAAATTACAAAAAAAAACTCAGATGTAAGACAAACAATATTTATGACTTATTGTTTATATTTATTTTATAAAATAGAAAAATTAAATTAAGGAAAAATAGTCAACATAATAACACGATTTTGATATTTATTAGAAAGGGGAATTTAATCAAAGAGAAGATATTTTCAGAGAATATTCAGTTAAGATGAAAGTCATTGAATATAGAATTTAATATATTCATCGATGATACAGAAATTTCCTCTATTTAATATAATAATTAATGTTTAGTTTGAAGCTTTGAAGATTTAAATCGATTATCTTCTCTTCGATGGTGATAAATATTGTGATTAAATAAGTCGAATTTACACTGCAAACTTGGATCAACTTTTCATATTTATTATATTATTTGAATTATAAGATTATATATTTTACTACTCAACATTATTATATTTTATTCTAATGAATTCATTAATAAATTTAACTCCTATGCAATTATATACAGAAAATATAATATTTATTCATAATTATATCGAATTTTATCATCAAAAATCACTATATTTTGAATAATTTTTTTGTTTTTTGTTTTATTCTATTTATATAAATTCGAGTTATTTATTTTATTTTATTTTTATACTTTATTTTTAGATTTAATTATTCATTATATTCTGTTTACCTGGAGAAAAAAATTTCGAATTTTTCATTTTTAAATCAAAATTTAGATCGAAATTATTAAATTATTTTACTTTATAGCTTTTTTCTAGATTTAATTATTTACGTTTTTTATGGAAAAAATAAACTTTTACTGATTAAAATTGTGTATTTTTTTAAATATAAACAATTAATAAATTTACAACATTAAATATCAAAGTTATTTAAAGCAAAAATTTAGATTCAAACATCAAAATTTAAATCAACAAATCATTAAATATTTTACATTTAATTATTTAGTATTTTGGTTATTTGAAAGGGGATGAAAATTAGAATTTTTTGATGTTTACATCAAAACTACTTACGGTATTAAACATCAAAAGGCTTTAATTTAAAAAAAATAAAATTTTTTGATATTTAAACTGAGATTTTTTTGATATTTTTAAGTTCTAATTACATCTTTCATTTAAAAAAAATGTTTATGTAGACTAATTAAGTTATTATTCGTACTTAAAAATTGTCGTCGGAAACAATAATTCGCCTAAGTTAAGATGAATCACTAAATGTTCGTATATTGATTTTAAGAATTAATTAATTAAATATTTTGAACTGGATTTATAATATTATTATTTTTATCTCCTCTTTGCAGGGGATTTATTAGATAATTTTATTGATGTTAATGAGTAATCATTTAGATGTTTATCAATGCTGTCAAAATTCTAGAACTTATTTATCTTCTTCCTAGCGCTTATTCTAAAAAGAAAATTTCCTCAAAATTATTTATTTTTTTAAATAATTTAATTACAAAAGAAAAATCACTTTATCTTCAATTCCAAAAACCTTGTCTTGATTTTCTAGAAAATTATCATCAAATTATTTTTATTATTTGATCGTCGAAAGATTTTCAATGATTTAATTTTAGTTTTGAATGCTAATTTTAATTTTTGAAATTGTTTTTTGGGGATTTAAAAATGTGGAATTTAAAAAATAAAAATAATTTTAATTTAGCACGTATAAGGATTTATTTTAGATAATCACAAAGATTTCTACGGCCAAAAAAAACCACTAAAATTATCATTGTATTTAAAACTTATCGTTGGGAACGATAATTTATATAAATAATTTTTATTTAAAAAAATCTTGCAACTTCTCTGTTCAGAGAGTTCTTTAAGTTATTTTTTTTCTCAATTTAGTGGTTTCAAAAATTCTTTGTTTTCAGTGGATGCAGAAAATTTTTTCTTTTTAGTAGTTTCAATAAAAGGTTTCCTCTACTTACCGGTTGCAAGAATTTTCCTCCGTTTCCTCTGTTCCGTCTGGAATTGCCCTGTGTCCAGTTTTTAGTGGTTCTTCAAGAATATTCATGTTTTCTCTCTGTCCTCCGTTAAGAAATTTTTCCGATGTTTCTCTGTTCCTTCTCTATTTAATAGCATCAAAAAGTTTCCTTTGTTTACTAGTTTCAAAACGTTCTCTCTTTAGTAGTTGCAAAAAAAAAAAAAATGTTTTCAGTGTAACGATAAGAATCATTAAACGAAAGAAAATTTTTTGGTGTTATCCAAAATGCGAGCCTATTCAATTCCTAAATAGAAAACATTCATAAACACGCTCTTTAAGATTCATTGATCTATGCGAACAGATGGAAAATAAATCATGTTCGTTGGCAACAAAATGTCAAATCCTTACAATGAAAACTCGCATTCGTTTGAGCGCATCAAAAATAAATTATTGATTTACTTGTTAATATACGGTAACAATAATTTAAAAGTAAAGAAATATGTAAATATAAATTTAAAAATTAATTTATTGTTTGTAATGATTTGTCTGTATTCTAAAAGTTTTTTAGTCTATACGTAAGTATAGTCTATATAGGTATTACAGCAAGTATAATGCTTATCATGATAAAACACAGTGCACGTTGTATAATAGGCTACTGTATCGGTTATTAGAATACAAATTATGAATGCTCCGCATCGTATACGCATTATGCCAAGCATTCTATTTAAGATATATGCTTACTATAATATGGTAACTGCTTAGCATTGTGTTGATATCTGCTTATTATAGTACAATACTTCTTTACCATGGTGTTATATTACTTACCGTAATATGTTTGGTTACTGTACTGTGACACCTGCCTGCCAAAATGCATACTTACTAGAGTGTGTAATGTGATATTAGTTAACTATAGTGTGGTATATGCTTATAATATATGATACTTGTTTACCAAATACTTACCATAATGCATTTACTATAGTACGGTATACCTTTACCGTAATATATTTCTTTATCTTAGTGTGTAATGTATGCTTACCATAATCTTATATTATTATGGTAAACATCCTGCTAACTATAATATGTTTATGTGCTACTCATTAATGAGTTTATAATGATAAGTTTTATTTATTTTTATTTGAAATTTTCTGATTAACATATTTAATCTATAAAACAAATTTTAAACATCAATTGAATTCAAGAATGTTACTTTAAATATTTATAAATCTCATTAAAGAAACAAAGGGAGGGAGTTTAATGTAGATAATAATTTATTCTTATCATAAATACTTCTAAATATTAATAAAGGCATTTTATAAAATGAAATTAAAGTCAAGAATCTTTAAAACATTTTGCAACTGTTTAATTTGATTAAATAATTTAATTGAAAATTTAAATAAGTAATTATAAGTATAGATAATAAATGTACAAAGATATTTTCATTATATTAAAACTTGAAATTTTGCATCCATTGTAAAGAATTATAGCCTTTAGGTTCATTTTACATTAAGTTCAATGATTTACCGAATGAAAATTAAGAAAATAATACAGTTATTATAACTGAAAATTCAAAATAAATTATTTTAATTATGAGTCATATGTAAAATATTAAATGTAAAATACTATTTTAAAATAGGAATAAATTCATAAAATATTCTTGAACGTTACTCTGTATATTTCGAGTAGAAAATACAATAGTACAGTAAAAATACAAACTCTATTCTATATTAACATATTTGTGAGTCTCTAGTTGGCTATGTCAGTGCCCCTTCACCAATGGGAATCGACGTATTCCCCAATGATCGTAAGTGATATGACTCTAGATAAAACTCCAGAGTCGTGGTTCTCTCCAGTTTCCTCCATTAATAATGGTCGAATGCAAACCTCGCCCTCGAGTGTACTGCGAGTGGCAACTAAAGAATATAGTCGAAAGTTTCCTTTCTAGATAGTTCACATAGAATATGATGTGCAAGAATTACAGTTCTTTCAGTCGTGTGAACTAAGAACTGCAAGGAGAACGATTCTTGGTTCACTAATAAGTGCAAAAATTACTGTTCTTAGTTCGCACAGAAGAAATATTCGTATGAATTATAAATTTTAATTCATACGAATTATGGTTTTCAAGTACTGCAATTTTTGGTTCATCAATTAGTGTATGAATTATAATTTTAATTACACGTGGAATGATAACCGCAAGAATATCAATTATTGTTCACTAAGTACAGAATTCAGACATTTAGTTCGTAACTTCGCATTTGTAAGAATTGCAATTCTTAATTCATGAATTAGTACAAAAATTATATATATTTTTAATGCACATAATGCAATAATTGCAAGAGTAGCAATTGTAGGTTTGTTGTTAAGTGCAAGAAGTACTTTTCTCAGTTGGTACATTATCTGTATGAATTGCAATTATTGTTTCATGTAAACTATGCACCAAAATAATTCGCTTTTAGCCTAAGTAAATAATCAGCGAAGAACAAATATTCCTCACGCGAACAATCTAATACATTATTATTAATAATAAATGATAAGTTTCTATATAAATGTTCAGTAATTAGCAATAAAGGTTTATTTTTTATGTTTATGAGAATGATTAAATGAATAAATGTAGTTGATACTTTTATAAGGTTGTTTCTCCAAATGGCTTCTATCTGTATCAATTCACTCGCATAATAAGTTATGTATTATGGAAAAGGGGAATTATTGAATAAACAATTAGTCTTGCTATAATCCAATTATACGTAGCAGTAACTGATATGTAACACTTATTATATGAATTCTGAACTAGTTAAGTTAAAAAAAGGGTGGAAGAAATTCATAGTGAACTCGTCTTGCAGTAGGCAAAGAACTCTTAAAATAATTGCATATAAAATTTGTAAAATCTTACAATTTATTGAGGATTTTGTTACAGACAGTTCTATGCAAAAAATGTATAATAAATTGTAGAGTATGTTATTAAAAATAGATCTGACAGATCCTGTTTACTGATATAAATTACTATATTCTAATAAATTAATTTTTACATGTTAATTAAAATATATTAATATATATTCTAAATTAATAGATTCTACAGAATAATGCTTATGAGATAAATTCTCTACAGCTTATATGCAATGATGTAAATAGTACATTGTGTAAATCCTGTGGACTATTTTCAAGGATCTACACGGTGTAAATAGTAAATCTCGTATATTCAGTGATGCACGCTATATATTCTGTACACTCTATAGCAATGGTGTTAATAATAACAACCTTTGTAGATCCTTTGAAACTACAAACATGGTATCCTGTCGATCCTATAACAACGGAATAAATTGTAAATTGCATATATTCTATTAAATTTCGTAAATGTGTCCTGTAGATCCTTGGACAATGGATCTACAGGATATGACATATGACAATTTGCACCATTGCATAGAAGCTACGTGCTTTACATTTGCATCGTAGCTCCTGTGAAATGATGCAAATTGTATGCCATAGATTTTGTAATAATGATAATTTATCGATTAAAACATAAATGTATAGAATAATTTCACGATAACTACAAACTGTTCTATCAGGCAGGACAGGAACTTACTTAATTGCCTTCAAACGTCTAAAAATTGTAATATAATATAATTCCGTTTTATTCGATTGTTAAACTCTTAAAATTCGATTTTACAACGTTTAATTTATTTATTACTCATTATCTTAGTAAAGACGAATCCTTTTTATGTAAAGAAATTCTTCGTTAAATACTTAAATAGACGATTTAGAATGATAAGGAAACGTTCGCTCGACATCTTATTATTCTCTAACAACAATTGGTGCAAAACAAAATTAGTTAATTGCTACATGCAACGCTCAGTTAATTTAACGACAAACGATGTGATCATCGAGAATAAAGAAGAAGAAAAAGAAAAAAAGTAAATAAACAAGATGCATTAAAATTAAACTGAATCGAAACATTATAAAATTAGGAAAAATAATGAATGTGTTTTGGTATCTGATGCCAAATTCATTACAAAACTAATTAATTTGTTGTCCTCGATCGATGTCACTGATTTTCTAATCATTATTTTAAAATGATGAACTATCACTAAGTAAATTTATAGTCTTTAATGACTTGTTTATTAGTTATATAACATATATTTACAGTTTAATTATAATATAATTTTTTTTAAAATTATTTAAGAAAAAAAAACTTAGAAGAATTTCAATTTAATTTTCTGAAGTCAAGAATCAAAATTAATCTAAGTTTTTATGATTAAAAAATGGATTTCGAATCGATAATCGATAGCATAATGTTCTGTGTATCTGAATGAGATATTTTATTCTAAAGGAGAAGAAGGATGAACCTTACAAGAGCTAAAGTACGAGTACACGATTTTCACAATGGATGTTCGAACGCCTTTCCTTCAAATGACTCAATTGATCAGCTAATTGAATGGATTCTTTCGTTTGATGGCAGAGAAGAGCTGTTCATCCCCATCTTTCTACTAATTCAGCAAATTAAAAAATAACTAAAACTTATCATTAAAATATAATCAAGAAAAAAGATACATCGATCGTCAAGCTTTTCGTAAAAATAAATAAATTCTAACAGATTTAATTTAGAATAGAAATAATTTGAGATTAAACTTGTTTTCTCAACTAAGGGATCGCGAACTAAGTTTCTCGTTAATAGTCTTTTGTTGGTTGAAGGAGGTTGGGAGAAAACTCTGTACAAGATTATCTCTTATAACGTAAGGTCCGCGTTAAGTTGTATTGATATTTATAGAATTATAAGAATTTTTCTATATATAAACTATCGAGAAATTCTTATTTTTCCTCTTCATTCGCATCTTAAAAATGATTTCTTTCTATAGATTTCCGTTATCTCATAGACATAGAAGACAAAAGAATTTGAGAGGTTTAATACATCCAATAAATTGGAGATTATTATCTTTTTTTATTATATTATTTTTTCAAAGGTTATTGATTGTATCTTTAATATTTTAACAATAAATGGACATTAACTATATTTTTTTATGGTTAATAGTATATCTACATCATCCACACGAATCTGACAACATCGATATGAACATTTCTCCGAAGCGATTTAATTTTGGCGACGTTAAAATTAAAATTTATTTAAATAAAATTTTATTTAAAACTTCCTAAATTAATTTATAATTTTCTTCTTCATTTTATTTAATTTATTCGATCTAAAAACATAATTTAATTATCTACTTATCATGTGTAGATCATTAAGATATATTATCATTCAAATACTCATCTCCGTCTTCCGGAGTTTTCTTGAATTTTTCCACGTAAAATTTTTGGAAGAGAAAAAATATATATATTAATTTTTTCCATATTTTACGTTTAAAAAATTCTTGAATAATTTAAACTTTAGGTATATTTTTTTATTATTTTTTTAAGTCATGAATTAAACTATGGTGTTTACATATTTCCATATCTTTCACTCTTGTAAATATTTTTATTCTGTATTTTTATAAAATTAAGACATTTATTTTAAGTTTTTTAAATTTCATATTATCAAAAAAAGTTTCTAAGTTAGCTTTAGTATTAAACGTTCTGGTGATATTTTCTGTAAGAAATAAAATTTCAAATATATTCTGTAATTTTTGTGACTATTTTTTTTATTTTAGTGGCTGAAAAATTTTGGTGCTATAACAAAATAATAAAAAATAGAGTGACAAAAATTTTTTGGCTATTTTTACGGTGGTTTTTTAAAAATTTTCTTACTGATGTTGGAGTTTTTGGACCCTTCAGAACTTTTGATACTCTTATAACAGTAAGGATATAAAAGAACATCAACAACATCAAAAAATGATGCTACTAAGGTTCTTTGATAGTTTGGATTCTCTCGATAATCTTTGATATACTTCATGCTCTTACACTCTAGTAATTTTGATGCTCTTGATGCTCTTTGTTAACTTGATACTTCCGATGCTCTTGATGCTCTTGATACTCTGGTAACTTTGATACTTCGATGCTCTTGCCATTCTTCGGTGGTTTTTTACTGTTGTTGACACGATTTTTCAACTATTTAGCCAGCAATTTTTTTATATTCTATTCTTTAAATTTTAATATTAAAATTTTTACTCAGATGAATCACTACACTACCAAACTTCAGGTACTTTCGAGTGATAATTAAAAAACATTAAAAAAACAAAACTAATTTCTCCAAACATTAATTCAACTCTTTCTTGGATTAATTGAAAAATATTTCAAAAAATTTACTTTAAAGTTATTGTTTACGCGGTAGGAATCAGTTTAATTGAATAAGAATTAACAAATTGGAGAGAAACGATCAGCTTCTACTCTATACCCATTTGGAAATCGTCAACACAGATTAATGAAAGAGTTTTTCTTATTGCTTTTTTTCTCCTTTTTTCCTTTCTAATTTAGCATTTTTCATCTTTATTAATTAAAATTCACTATCTATTATAAACAGTTGTTTAGCTTTCATTTGGTGGAATGCTGCGCCTCCAGCAGTTTTCTCATCTAATTAACAGGGACTAGGGAAAGACTACAGATAAACTGCTTTATCTGTTGACACAGGTATGCTCACGAATTGAATGCGACGTATTGGAAAAACTCCTTCACAATTGGACATCTATTAATTGGCTTATTGGAAACTCGCTTTTACCAGGAGACGTGTAACTTCGATGTTGACACAGCTGTCACTAGAGACACACTTCTTTAATTATTGCTATCTCTGACATGTCAATCAAGTTATGAAGAAACTGAAAAACCTGAACGAATTATTTGATTTATCATCCGTCAATTATGACTATTGGGTAAAGGATTTTTTTCCTCTTTTTTTTCAAAAAATAAACTTTATTTTTAATAAGTGTCGAATTGAATTATGAGGAATATGTTGGATAAAAATAGCTTTATTGACAGCAAACACTAATTTGAGTAAGATGATTCTTGTGACACTAAGCATTAACTAGAAAGGATGATTCTAGTGCAATAACCACTAATTTGAGAGGATGATTCTAGTGACAATAACCACTAATTTGAAAGATGATTCCAATTACAATAAATATTAATTTGAATGAGGTGAATCTAATGGCAATAAATACTAATTTGGATAAAACAATTCCAATAAGTGCTCATTTGAAAGGACTATTTTAATGGCAATAAGCACTAATTTGAACAGGATGATTCTAATGGAAACAAACATCAGTTTGAACTAGGATGCTTATAATGGTGATACTTACTAGTTTGAGTATGATTAATAGGTACAAACACATAATTTGAGTAGGATTATTATGAAAATCAGGCACTAATTTAAAGTAGGACGATTGTAATAGCAACAAGAATTAGTTTTTATAGGATTAATCTCTTGGCAGCATTCACCAAGCATTAATTTGAGTAAGATAATTACAAAGATAATGGGCATTGATATAAGTAAAAATAATATGACCATTAATAGTGATTACATCGAATAATAAAACTGAATTAAGTAACAAGTGCATTACTAAACAACACACAAGAAAACATGCGTGATATTTTCTAAATTGATAGAAAACAGAAGAATTTGTATCAAAGAGAGAGGGAAAAAATATCTCGAGATTATCAATCAAAATGTTTTGTTTAAGAATAACATTTTTTTCTTTAAAAAATAAATAAATAATTAAATTATTATTTGGCGGCTGTTTTCTATCATTAAAAAATATATAAAAAAAGGGAAACAAACTTTCTCTAAGATGCTAAATTCCAGATGTAAAAGAGGAAATCTTAATTTGTTATACTTATCATGATGATGATTTCCAGATTTAATAATTAAATTAAATTAGTTACGTGATAATAGAATGAAGATTTTTATCGATAAATTTGTATAAATAAATAAATAAATATATATATATATATATATATATATTTTTTTTTCTTTATAAAAGATGTCATGGAAAAATACAGTCACGTAAATAACGTATCCTGTTTAAAAATAAGGAATTGTTTTGCTTTATATTTCACTGTAAGTCTGACTGATGAGACGTTTACTTGGAAGAAAAATCTGATTATCTTTGGTCTTTTTTTTCTTTTTTTGTTTTTTCGGGGGGTGGTAGAAGAATCTTAGTTGGAGAAAGTTTGAAATTTACCATTGCAAATACGCTTACCATTAAAGTAAGCCCTGTTCAATCGATTTAGGTAAGGTATTGGAGAATAAATGCATTTGTTCAGTATAATTCTTCATAGATTTTTGTTATTCTTTTGCAAATTTCAAATAATTTAAATTTTGTATAATATTCTCGAATCGAAATTATGTATATATTATCCCCCCAAAAATTTATCTTTTAAGTGGAAGAAAATATATATAATAATAAAATCGAATAGCATGGTAATCAATCGAGTTACGTTCTCTTCCATTTAAATAAACGTATATGATATATACCTGTATATATGGAAATTTGGAAGTATGTGCGGCTGTCTATCCGGAAATTCTAATGGAATATGTTAAGAGTTGTTGTGGTATTATGTAATTTATTACTATAATATATTACAGTCTGTGTGCTTCTTACTGTAATTATTGCTAAATACGTCACATACAATAAGAGTATTATCATAAACAGGGGGTGGCATTCATAAATTGGAGTTGGTGGTAAATTAATAAGAGAGGATGATAAAAAACTAATAGTAGTCCTCGTTATAAAATGCCTTATTATTTATGAATTATCATCTCTTATTTTTGAAAAGTATCCATTCTCGGTTCGTTATCATCCCTATTTATAAAAATACTACTGCTTAATTTTTATTTTTATCCCTACACATTACTTTATAGTTTATTATCCTATTTATAAAAGATGCCCTGTCGCTTTATTATCAACTCTATTCATTAAACACCTATTAGTGGAGGATAATATATTAATAGGGATATATCATCCTTAATAGTATACTATCACCCATACACAAAGGGATGATACGAAGGGGTTGATAAATTAATATTCCACGCTTAAGGGGTAGTAGATATCTTTCTAAAACACCAGTATAAAGAGATGATGATAAATTAATAAGAATTATCTTTATATCAATAAATAATATGCAATTAAGGATGATATATTCTTACTAATATATTAATCTCGGCAAATAAGGATTTCATAGGGAAATAGGGAAATTTTTCATTAATAGGGTAATTCTTTTCGTACGTAGGGATAAAAAATACGAACTTAACAAGATAAATTAATGCTCTAAATTCAGGGATGTTCTATATAAATGGGGATTGATTGGATACAATTAGATGTTATAACTAATCAATAAGGATATTTTTAATCTCTCGAGTAATTCCTTTCGTATACAGAGATGAAAATAAACTTTTAACACCAGTACAGTTTATGAATAGGGAATGTAAAATTCCGCAGTCTCCTAGAAACCTTCAACACAATAATTTTATTAATTAAAAAAAAAGCAGAGTTTGCAAATAGACAAACGTACGTACAGTACAGTACATATTGAATACAAAAAGAAGTAATTTTTTTAATAGCTGAATTAAAAAGTTTTTTGAAAAATTTCACATTTACATTAACACGTAATCGTTAAACAAACGTTTTTGTTAAGTAACAATTTAACATTTTTCTCTCTTTCTTCTTTCATATATTTTGTATATAAATTTTCTTTACAATTTTTGTAATGTGCAAGAATTTATTTGATATTCGAAAAAAAATGTTTATGTGATTAAATAATCGATTAACTTTTAGGGTAGAAGCTAGTGAAAATGGTATAATTATCCGCTAACTGTTTTGCTTATCGATTAATGTCGACGAGCGAGTCGTACAAACAATTAATTGTCTACTTTTTCCTGTGTTTGGGGTGTTTCCAGATAAGTTGTGACGTCATCTGCCGCAATATTTTAATTATTTGTTTACAGAAATTAAAAAAAAGGCAAAAGTTTATTGTTTCAGACCTTTCATTGTAGATTTTTTTTGTGCGCCTGAGTCTGTCTAGGTGTGTATAAAATTCTGTTATCTGCGCTTATTGAATACTGATAAGTGAAAGTCATTTATAGAATTTCACTAATGGAGTTTACAGAAGTTTAATTTATTCTTCACGACATTATTTCTGTTAAACTTATATGTTATTATTTTTTATTTTATGCCATTATTTTTGATGTAATTTTTTCCGAATTTTTATAAAATTGTTTGCCTTTTACAATCGAATGTAAGATTTAGAAATATATACACGAAATCTGTATTTAATTCTTTATCTTAACTATATCATACAGAATCTATATCTTATAAGACCTCTTCTGCATCTGATACGATTTACATCTTATAGAGACCTTTATTCCTATAAAATATCTTATCATTTGTCATACAGGATGTATGATCTATGATCCTAAATCCTGTAAGAATCCTGTATTCTGTAAGTCTCCAAATTGTAGGATCTTTATAAAAACAACTCTTTTTTAAAATATTCATAAAAAGTTAGGAATTTCAAGACGTTGAAAGATAAATTTATAGGATAATCTTCCAAAAATACATCATTTAAGGAGTATTATGCAAGTAAATCCTTAGTTTGGTTCAATATAAAAGTTATTAACTAACCTTTGAAACCATTTTATCCTGGAGATTGAATGCACGAATATTGATTTTTTGAAACTCCTCACTCGGTTAATGGATCCTTAAAGATTGAACTTATCCTATGATAGATGCTTATACGGATATATTGCTCTTATTTTAATCCTTTTTTTAGCATTATCTTATCCTATTATCACGAATGTAGATTGTTTTCTTGCTTCGACTAATGAATCTTTATGGAGTTTATCCTTTATCCTTGCTCATCCTATCCTCATATTAATGAAATTTAACTTATTTTTAACTTACTTATATTATTTTTGTCCACACGAAAATAGAATAAGTTAATTTTCTTAAAATTAACTGAGTTATCCGTAGTTAATCACACCAAAGAATTTCAACGAAGTTAAAGTTTGATGTTGAACATCAGTTTTTCTTTCTGTTAGAAACGTTTATCTTGCTCTAAATGTTTAATTTTTCAATTAAATTTAACCATTTTAGAGTCATTTTTGTTAAAATGTTATATTTATTTATGAATAAAATCCGTCAAATGCATCAACATTCTGTAACATGCGTAAATTGTTTTGTTCCTGTTCAAAAAATATTCAAAATTTTAAATTGATATACAGGATCTGGATTAAGGATTCAAGTTGTAGGATTCTTGACAGTTTCAGGGTGAATTTCATATCGGGAAGAGCCAAACTAGCAACCTAATTGAAACTAGATTGTTAGAGAAGATGCTGGAGATCATGTTGAGTAAGTGGAGGTTCTCCAGAATTAGTATACAATGAGGATAAATTGCACTCGAAATAATTACAAAGATGCTTAAGAATTAAAGTTTCTTCGACGACCATAAAGCATATTTGGCCACAAATTTTTAAAAAAAGTATTTTCAGTAAATATAATTTAACTCTAAGCTAAATATTAATGAAAAACTCTTGGAATTAAGATTAAAATTCTTCAGGATTTGGAATTAGGATTAATAAAACGAGGCTCAGAATTAGATATCGGTTTATCTAATATTTATATCTATTCTAAGATTAAATTTAATAATTTATCGTATCCTAAACTAATCCTAGGATATTATAATCTTTGCTTAATGTTATCATTCAGATTACGCTAAGATTAAGTTAGATCTTTAGATTTATTTTATCCTATCCTAATCCCAAAGGTTTTTTTTAAAAAAATAATCCCAATCATTAATCTTAATCCCCATCCTAGATTACCTCATAGAGACGTTTTCTAAATCTTAATCTTTAATCGTACTTAATTGTAGGATTTAGGGTTTAATTTAATCCTAATTTTAAAATTTTTTCCTAGGAGTGGTTTATTAATCTTAAATATTGATCTCATTAAGTTAAATCTTTAGATTAGATCCTATCTAAAGAATAATCTAAAGTAAGAAGGATAAGAGTGTAAAATTAAATATTTAAATTAAGTTAATCGTAAATAAAAATTTACATCTATTTTATCTTCTCTAAAATCCTATCCTATCCTATCCTAATCCTAATCATAAGTATTATTATTAGATTAAGATACGACAGGACTTTAAAGGATCCTCTTTAAGGATAGATAGTTTACTCTTAATCTAATCCTAATGCATTAGTCGTATTCTACTTTTAATTTTAGATTAGGATTAGATTAAAATACCATATAACTTCACACAATTCTCGATTCTACAGATCTTTAAAGGTTGCAACATCCACGGATCTGCATAGGAGTGTTGAATATCCTTTTCTAACTTCGAATCTAACAAATCTCTAGAATAGTTTTATCCCAATGCATCATTAGATTTGTCGTTACGCTAACAAATCATTAAATTGGTCGTTATCCTAAGCAAACTTCCAGAAAATTTTACGAAAAGATACGTTAACTCTCCATCAATCAGGGGATGCAGCATCCGACAAATTCTCTTCCAAACAATTCTATAAATTTGTAAAATTCATTAAATCTATTATTATATATATATATATATATATATATATATAGAATAGAGTAGGGAGTGGGGGGTTTAAAAGTGATTCGATTAATCTATTTTACCAAAAATTTAACAAGACTAATTTTAAAGCAGGACACGTGACTAGAAACTAGGAAAAATCGATTATTGGATAAGTTGAGAAACTCGGGTACTTGACATAATTACGAGAAATTATCATTAATTATTTTGTCAAGTAAATTCTTCTTTTTCTTTTAATAAGTCATTTAAAACTGTATCACGTTTAATTGAAGTTGAAACGTTGATTCACCAGTTTATAAAAAAAAATCTCCGTTATATTTATGTGTATATATATATATATATATATTATAATTAATTAATTAATTATAATATCATTAAGTCAAATTATATTTAATTGTGTTATGCATTAAATATAGTAAATATTAAAGTTAATTATGATTAAAAGAGCACCGTTAAACGAATAAAACTTCCCTTTTTTCCTTTTCTAAAGAGAAGTTTGGCGCTTCTTTGATTTATGAGATAAATTTTGGATGATTCCTCTTTAGAGATTTCGGTTTTCTATAGTCGTAATCTCTTAAGATAACTTATAAAACTTATAATGATATAATTTATAAAGATTTAAACTCCATTTTACAAAAATATCAATTTAAAAAAGTTAGCCTATACTTATATAAAGATATATTCTTTTATCAGGAATATGCTAGACTGCTCTTAAGTATATCTTAGAAAGATCGTACTTAGAAAAGGCCTTATTTATATCTTAATAAGGTGAATATCTTAAAGTACGGTTGATATATTTTGTGATACATCTTAGAAAATTCTAGTTTATAGAATACCTTAAAAAGTATAACTCAGATCTAATTTATACCTTATATCAGAATGATACTCTTTAGAAAGCTAGAATATCTTGATAAAGATACTCGAAGAGATACTTTTATCAAGATTTAAAGCGTATTTCTACAATATAAGCTAGGTAAATATATCTTTTTAGATATCTTTGTTAAGATATAAGCTAAATTCTTACAAGTTATGCGGTAGATAAAGATGCCTTTATCGAGCTTATACTTAGAAAGATAGCTTATATCTTGATAAAAATACCTAAAACGATATATTTATCGAAATTTTCAGATATTTTTAGCTAACTTAAACCGTAGAAAATTCTAATTTATGCCTTATAACGATCGATATATCATAGAAAGATCTAGCTTACGTGATCGAGAGTTAGAGAAATCTTGTTTATACCTTTATACTGTTTTTACTTTAATTTAAATCGATAAAAGATTTTTTAAAATCCCATCCTTAAGCTACTCTAAAGATAGAAAAACTCATTTTTTGATTAACAAAATCTGATTTAAAGTGGAAAGAATTTGTAAAGAGTAAACTGATGCAACGGGATTCCGCATGCAACCTAGTAAAAAAAGAAATAAAAATAATCAAGTAATCATCGATTAAAGTATAATTTAACATTACAGCATCTCATTTACGTTTTGATTATTGATAATTAACTCATTACTGGCGATTGTTTGCCACTAATTACCTACACTAATAACCAATAATTGTTTGTTCTCACGAAAGAATCACGCTCTCCAGCAATATGACAGACATTCATCAACACCATTAGATGCGTCAGCTGTAACTATGATTTCCACTAATCACATAACAGTTATTTACTCTTAAATGTAATTTTTTCCAACTTTATAAAATACGTTTAGTTAAAAATTAGCTCACGAAGGTATATTTATATAATTATTTTTTTAATTTTTTCGTTTAATAATTAAGAACAAACGTCATTTTTCTAGGAGTTCTCTTAGAGAAAAGGTGATCTTAATTGGTTTTCTCTTTCTTTACTGAACTAGAATTAGTGTATCCATTAATACTGTAAAGACAGGTGTAAATCAGTAGAGGAATTTAATAGTTGGTTGGAGTTGAAAGCTGAATACTTTCAGCTAAAGGTCGTTAGCAACTTGAAATTTCCTCTTTACCAAGATAGAAAGGACGTGATTACTAGAAGGTCATAAAAAATTATTTTTTCTTTTATATAAAAATACACATTTAACTTCAAAAAAATTTTAATTGTATCCACTAGGCGAGTTATGCAAACTTTAAGTTTAGCATCAACTTACAAACGATTCTTTCATGTAAATTCTTTATTTTCTCTCTTCTATAATCATGCGTAAACTTTAAATTATATTTATATATATTATTTTTAAAAAATTATTTATATCAAAAGTGTAATTACCAAAAAATCGAGGCTTTTTTTCAATCGGTTTTCTTAGAATCCCGGAAGATGAACGGATCCTTGACATTGATTTCAGATTATATACAACGTCACGAAAGATTTTTTTTTTTTTGAAGAGGAAAAATTTAAAAAAAGTAAATTTTATAGAAAGATTTAGAATCAATGAATGACTTGAGACCAAAGTTTGTAAACAATTTCTGTAATTATCCGAGTCACGAGGGTAGAAAATTATTGGAAGGTTAGGATAATGAATTATGCTATCATGTCGCACGGACGAAGTGCTTTTCCATTATTGGTGTGATGTCTTATCCATCTATCTATCATTGCACGCTTCTCTAATCGAATTTTACTCAGTTACAAGATTTTTTTAAAAAATTTATTCTAATTTTTATCAAATAAAATCAACGACATATTAATTAAAAGTTTTAAAAATATAATTTTTGTAAGTTTAAGATTATTTACAGATGATGCGTTCTGAACATTTTCTTACGCTCATTAAACAAAATCTATCTTAAATATATGCGAAAAATATATATTTTTATATTGTAAAAATTTCATTTTAAGGATTTAAAGATAATCTTTTATTAAATTGCTTTGATAAAAGCGCGTGTAAACGTTCTCTCTTGGTTGTATATTCATACTGCTCTTGCGCTTCACACTCGGATCGGTATCCATGGAGACAGATGAAAGTATAATTATTGTCTGTGGGAAAAGAGAGGCAGTTTGCGATGCTTCTTGTACGCTATTACATAGAATAACATGCTACAAATGGATCTATCTGTTAGCATTTGAATTTAATTAACATCTTTAACGTTCGTAACTCCCGAAAGTGGTTGCTAGTTAGATGGAAATGTAGTAGGAAAATTAATAATCTTTAAGTACAGTTATTAAAATATTTAATTAATTTCTTAAAACCTATAAAATTTAAGTAAAAATATTAAAGTTAAAACAATTTTTAGTTAAATAATCAATGAAATTTTTTAGAATAAAAACTATTCGAATTTTATCATATAGAGCCGTGTGAAAAGATGTATTGCGCCTATGGAGCGTTATGTTTAGTGGATGAGAAAAGTCAGCAGGCATACTGCAGGTGCCAAGAAGTATGCACAGACATCTTTGCACCCGTCTGTGGAAGCGACAAAGTGACATACTCCAGTGAATGTCAACTCAGAATGGCTTCCTGCACTCAGCAAAGGAAGATATTCATTCAGCATTCAGGACCTTGTGGTAAGATTTGAGCATGACTTTACTTCAAAAAATCACCTTTTTACTACACTTTTTGGAATGAATTGATATAAAATAACTTCTATGGATTTTAAATGAGAGGAAAATATTTTTATATATATCAATGTATGATAAGATGCTGAAGATATCCAAGATGCTGCGATGATCTTTTTTTTTCCTTAAGAGGATTTCTAAAACTTATATATTTTAGAATTTATTTTGGAATTTTAATTATTAATTAGTCAAATTATTAATTTAAAAATTCAACAAAAGTTTTAATAAAATTTAAATTTAAAAATTACAAAGAGAAGAAGAATCTTAAATTAAAATACTGTATATTTTTAGATTTAAATTAATTCTTTTTAGAAAATAATAGAAATTTCTGAAGCAATAACCGCCTATTGAAAAAGAATCTGTCATAGCATCTATGGAATTTATACTATAGCTTTTAAAATAATCCAGGATGAAGTTAAATATTAATATCTTGAGCTAAGAATGTTATATATAATTTATAATTTTGATAATACATCGATAAAATTTCTTACTCATATAGATATACACAAAAAACTTTAAAATAAATAAAAATTTATAGAAAAAATCGAAAAAACACATTCTAGAATTCGATCAATCTTTCAATACGTAGCTTCATATTGAAGTTCAAAATATTCTAATTAATATAACATCGCAGCTGTCGCGCTGTCACCATCTTCCATTAATAACTTAAAGATGTAAATTATAAATTTTCAAAGTTATGCAACAGAATTCCACATATACATATGTATACAATACATCCAATTTAATTTATTATCATGAGAATCAGTTGTCTTGTTAGAGGAATTGTCTACAGTAAAATCAAAGTAAAAAAAAGAAATTTCTGATTTTTTTAAGTAAAAGAGTTTCAAAGAAATGAGTTTTTATCAACTTTTTCCAATGATTTTTTTTCTTTATTTATATATTATGCACAAAACAGAGTTACCACTTGACTGCATTCAATTTCTACGATGCCATGAACTGTTGAAATATTTATGTTCTATTGATTTTAACCTCTCGAATTGTTATTTGAGTTATTTATTGCCTGTCCTTGAATGTGATCAACGTTTTCAGGTAGATTGATGCAAGCCATACGAATTTTCTCATTGTATCGATTTGCAATAAACGACAGACACACACACGTACACCAAAGTCATTTTATATTAAAATATAACTAATTAACTTTTTTAAATGCTCCTGTATTATGTTTTCTTCTATTTTTACAGCCAAATTTCGTTTAAGCTTCTTATAAATCCACTTTTGAAGTGTAGAGTATCGATAGGAATTCATCATTTAGAATTTTTTTAAAATAATTTGTTTTCGTTGATCTTTCGTAAGGGGGTGTTTTGAATTTAAGATAAATCGTAAATCAATTAATTCCTCTTTTGCATAATTGAAATTCTGTCACTGGAGAACGGAAACTGTGTTTACCGTTACCGTAGCAACCGGATACAATAGGAGGATGAGGAGCATCATCCCGATTTATCTCTTTATCATTTATCAGAGAAACAATAAAAAAAGTTATCAATCGAAAGCTTAATTTTACTTATTACTCGGCTGAAAACAAAATATACACCTCCTAACAATCGTAATTAGCAATTTAGAAAGTGAGAGAAGCGAGTGAAGTGCTGGATAAAATTAATCATCTTTAGAAAAAGATAATTTTCCTCAAGTTGGAAAATGTTAAATCCGAATTACTTCCACATCAGAATCTCGTGTGTGTGAGAGATTTTATACACTGGCACGCCATCTAAAGCTGTTCTTATAGGCGCAGGCGCTGTTTGTAGAAAGCGATCGTTCAAGGCAGCATGCATTCACAATCCACCATCTTGTCATCCTTAGAGTCATGTTCGAGTTATAAGATGAATAATTGAATAGGAATTTGTTAATATGTCATTGTATACGTCTTATAATCATTCTAGAAATGTGTTGAATTTAGTATAATCATGTTTGAGATGCATTGTGTGTATCTAGTATGGGTATTGCCATTATTGACAACTGCCACACTTGCTTGTTACAAATATCCCTCAGATATGAAAGACCCGTGCCAGACGAAGGAGTGCAACTATGGAGCCCAGTGTAGACCATCTCTAGATGGTAGGACTGCAGAGTGCGTGTGTCCTGCCAAATGTGCCACTTATGGTGACAGTCGTGGTTCTAGACCGGTTTGTGGTACCGATGGTAAAGATTATCCAAATGTCTGCGAATTGAGAAGAACTGCTTGCAGAGAAATGCGAAATGTTCAAGTGAAATTTCAAGGAAGATGCGGTGAGTTAAGTTTTTCTTATATTTCTAGTTTTTTTTTGTTTTTTTAGACTAAATATAAGGTTAAAGCACAAAGGAGTGAATGAGTTAACACCATCTGGTCGATTCTCATATCTAAGAAAAAAAAATTGAATAGTTTTATTACATTTTCATATAAAAAAGCTATTAAATTTAGTGTAATTTTAATAAAAAAATTGAATTTTTAAATCAAATTATCGATATAACAACTTAACAATCTCATCACTCTTCTTAATTATTCTCTTAATAACTTATTTTACAATGATTTAAATAGTGTGATGTCGTTAATCTAACAGAATTTAACGTTGTAGAATACGTAACTTTTAATGCTGAATGAATAAATTTTAAGAATTAACATTTAAATTAAAACAGTATTCGCCATACTATTTGCATTACAGGGAAAAAATAAAGTTGTTTCTTTCCTGTTAGCAGAGAGGCAATTTTAATAGCACACTCTTTAGCAAATCAAGAAATGTTTGTCAAAGTTGGTTTTGTTTGCTCATCTCTGCACAGTATTAGAATTTCTCTTCTCTTTAAATTACTGCATACACAAATTTGTTGATGGAAAGTCTGTTTAATGGTTTATTATCAAATAATTCAACAGTTTAAATTGATGAAGAATCGTTAATTTGGAGGGAATTCTATTGTTTTTTGATGCGGAAATTTTCAGTTTTCTGTACAGTAATTGATTATATAGATAATACTAAACATCAGGGCATTGGTTCTAGAAAGTATTATAGAAATTATCTGGAAACAAAACAAAAACAAAAATGTCAATTAATAGGATCCGTTAGATCCTCTTACCGATGTTATCATCAAAATAAACGCGCCTGGATCGCAATGTTATATCTCAGATGAAATCCCAAAAGACATTAACTGTAGGAGAGTGGATTAGGAGTGACCAAAAGTCATCATCTAGTGCCACAGACGACAGAGTCAGAAATAAAGGATGGAACTCTGTGAGGTAGAAGACAAGTGGGGTAAGAACCAACCAATCAATAAAACTTTCACCACAACCAACTACTTTCATTTATTCGGTCCCGAGACATTTTTCGACACAAAAAGCTTTCTATACAATTAAATAAAACTAGTTTTCTTCTTTTTCCCCCCCTTCTAAGTTTTAGTTCGGAACAAACTTGTTTTTTATAATTTAAATAAAAATCGAGAATAAATTACTACATGGACAAAGGCATTTTTCTTACGTCCTAAAGAAGATATCTCATTAAGAATCCTACCAAAACTGACGTTTACTATAAGGTCCTAGTTGGAAAAATCTGGATTTTCCTACTTAATATTCATTTGATCTTACAAGCTCTTTCGTCTCATAACTAGACAATACGTGATAAGATCTGCAAAGGGTAAATTAGGGTGGATCGCTAAAGATGTTTCAGTTATGCATCTAACATGGAAAAGAATGAATTGGATGGAATTCATGAATTATTAATAGTTTCTTTTGCTTTCTTCTAAAATGATTTTTTCTCGTTTCGTGTCGGTGATAAGGCAGATTAGCCGTAGGAAAGGAGGAATTATTTTAAAGTTTATCAAAAATAAAAGAAAAAAACATGTATTGATGAAAATATATTTTGTAGCAATTTCTCTTAAGATTTTATAAAATTTAATTTATTGTACAAGAAAAATCTTGAAAATTTTCTAATTTTTAACCGTTTGGAATTATTAAAACAAACAAAATTTTTAATAAAAAAATTACTAATATAATTCCGTTTGGTTGCAAGATTTTTGTATTGAGTCATCGTATCTTGTTTAACGCTTGGATTAAGTTTAAAATGAGTTTAACGAACCGAAACTAATCAAATTGAAACTTCATAATATGTTAGATTTAAATCTTCAGCTACCTGTTCATGTATTTTTTTAGAGAAAAGATTATATTTGATTTTTTTGACAAGTTTTCAGAAGTGTTGTTGAATATGCCATTTATTTTCTTAGAAAATCTCTTTCAGTGTTAACGCATTCTGGTTCCAAAGAAATAAAAATATATATATATTATTTTTTATTTTCTGGCATCCATCTACTTTCTTTTGAATAATAAAATTGAAAATAAAATTTCAATTTAAACTGGAAAAAATCTATATGTATATATATATATATATATATATAAATTCATATTCTTTCTGCAATAAACTTTAATATAATTACTTTAAATGTTTATTTAAAAAGTTCCTATAAAATTAGCAATGATTATAAACTAAAATAACAATTTTAATCTAAAAAAATTCATATTTATTCTACCAATCCTCTATGATTGAAGAGGATGTATGATAAAGGTTGAAGCTCAGATCTTTACAATATATTTATATACTTTCATCGATTTTGAAGTTTAAACGATTTTCTTGCTATAAAAATAAAATTTCTATATATATAAACATCTAGATATTTTAAATTTCAAGTTAAAAAGTAAAATATTTCGAATATTATTACAAAAATTTACGATATTATATAAATGATTTAAAGTTGTAGTAATTGGCCCCTGTACAAGTGTCTTTACCTCACTACAATGTGTCGTGCAGGGAAACATATCTCGGGACGCAAGATCGCGATTCGTGACTTGATTCTAAAATAACCAACACACCCTTTGTAAGAAATTTTTTAAAATTCACATTCTTTCTTTCTTGGAATTTGAATTTTATAAAATAGTTTATAAAAGAAAGCTTATTTGAATTTTCACAATAGATGTAATAAATTTTCATGTATATATAGATGCAAACAAATTATTGTAACAGCAAAAAAAAACTTGGTTAGTAATAAATTATTGTACTATTTTTTATTAAAATTCACAAGTTAAATAGGTAATTTAAACAAAAATATTTTTACCATGTAAAATATTTCTATTTAAATATTCATTATCATCTTCGGAAAATTTATTTATACTTCTATACTTATATATATATATATATATATAATTTAGTGTATGTTATATAAAATAAATAATTATTATATTAAATATACTAAATTTTGTGGAAATTTTAGCTAAATTAAATACTTTTATACTTAAAAAAAGTTAGAAAAATGAATAAATTTGAAGATGAAGCGATGCAAAACATTAAAATTAATGCCTGGAGATATTTTAAAAAAATTTTTAAATGATTTTTCTGGAATTTTTCGACGTGTTATCTGCTGTTAATATCACTTCTTATGATATTTATATAGAACAATTTAGGATTTTTATTGATCATTAAATGCAGATGCTCTATAGGGTTTATCATCTGTCATTGTCAAAGGTGAGATTACGAGCCATATCAAGAAGCGTGTACAACACAAAATACCTGATTGGGATTTAGTTCTACTTAATCTTTTTTTCTGATATTTTTATTGATAAACAATAAGACAGAAGAACATTATTATGATCATAATATTTTATCCTGACGAAACTTTGTTATCCTGACAGAAAAATATGAAGATAACAAAGTTTTTTCTTTATCAAAGGCTAACAAAGAATACTTCTTTATGAAATGATACAAAAATAGAATTAATTTCCTCTCTCGCTCGTCATCAAAATTTGGTATTTAGTTTTATAATCTCTACTTAAGCAAATAATAATCATTGCAACTTAATTGCACGACAAATTTTCTTTGAAGAGGAGCGAAGTTTTGGATATTCTTTCTTAAGATAATTTACAATTTTAACGTGAAAATTTTTTAATTTTTTTATTAAAAAGTTACACTTTATCTATATTTATCAATCTATAGCGATTTTTCTACTGATAAACTAACTCGTTTTGAGTATTTTTAGATTTTATGCGATAGTTTAATTGGCGTATCGAGGCGTAATATCCATTTTAAGGTCACCTGGTTAAAAATTCTTAATAAAATAAGTAACCACGTGATTAGAATTGTACATTAAAATTGTTGTACAAGATTATAATCGACTTTAATGTCCATTAACATAACTTAAATTATCCATTTTTTAAAATTATTTCTTGTTAAATTCACAGCTTAAATTGGCATTTTATTATTATTATTTTTAATAAAAATTAGCATAAATTGACTATAAGATTTAATAAAAAATTCAAATTTTTATAAATTACAATTGTAAAATAATTTTAAAATTAAAAAATAACTAATTAATTAATACTGAAATAAAGTATATAAAACACGTTAGAAACACGAGGAAAAATATTTAATAGAAATATTCAAAATTAAAAAAAAAATAATTTAAAATCTTTAATTAATTTAAGTACTTTCGTTAAAAATTATAAAAAAATCGCTAATTTTAATTACTTCTCTTCACTATGAAAAATTTAAAGGATAAGACGATTTAAGATCGAAATTTTAATTTTTTATTAAAATATATATTTATGTAAATAGTCTTTTGTTAGTTATGAAGGGCAATATAAGGAAAATGAAAGCAGATAAAGGACTACTTGGCATTCTATTCAATAGCATGAATAGGAGAATCAAGTTCAACATCCGCATCAAAGCAACCACATTTCAATCTTTGTACAAATCTACTATTTCTAATTTAAATATTTAATAGTTTTAAATTTATTTCTATTAAGTAAATTTTAATCCAATAAATTTTTACAATTTCCTTTATATATTTTAAAATATCTTATTAAGTTTTCGAATGAAATTGGAATTAATCTTCCGCATCCTTTAATCTGATAAATCATAAGGATCCTCTTAACTAATAATTAAATTTAACTGATTAGCTTATAATTTTATGATTTTTGGGATGATAAATAATTAATAACCTTATGAATTTTAATAATTTATCTATCGGAATTACGAGTAAATGTGGAATTTTATGTTCACAAAGTCTGTATATCTTTTATTTAAATATAGATCCAACGAACTTAGAATTAATAAAATATTCACTGTTTCAGTATGAAAACTGAATGATGAGAAGCAATTACTTCGAAAATAATGGCAGATTTTCTTGGAATGTTCGATAGAATTGAATCATTTATCGAGATTGACCTATAGATAATTTAATGTGCATCTTTGAATTTAAATTTTAAGGATAAACTGGAAAATCTGATTGAAACTGAAGCTATTTTTCTTAAATTTACCATATGTAGGCCATTAATCTTCTCGTTTTAACCCGAGAAATCCGATAATAATCCATATTTTGAAAGAAGTTACGTTAATAGAAATGATTTTTCTTGATATTAATAGCATATAAGTTATAAACTTCTTACTTTTCATACTAAATACTAACTGAAATTAAGTTTATAATTTGATTACTTACTATAATAATATTTAAATACTGATTTATATAAATTTTTAAGAAAATTTCAAGGAAATCAATTGATTTTTTAGAAATTCATGATGAACTAGTTCAAGAGGATGCTGAAAAGTTTGCTATTTTATAACTAGAGAATCCTTGTCGATAACTTTATCCAGTTTGTGATTTATGATGATTATCTGGTTGAAAATATATTATATATGTAAAAAAATATGTATTTTTTAGATTTATTCCTGTATTTTACTCCTAAAAATTTATCATTTTTCGAAATTAGTTAAGAAAGTTTCGCTTTTCGAATATTAACATTCAGTATATCATTTTTAATCAAGAATCTTGCTCGTAGAATTTAAATAAACGATCTGTTTTCAACTTTGCCACCTCAAGCATTTACTATTCATTAACCAAAACAAGAAAGCAAACCAAAATGGCGTCAAATCGAACTAAAATTCAGCCAATTCAAGGAAGAAAAAAATCATAGAGAATTGTAAGGTTGGCGAGTGGTAAGAGAAAGAATCACGTAAAGCTGTAATTTGAATATAATAATGGTACCACCCTCTCACACACGATATAAGCCACGTTTTTGTTTCGAAAAACACACACACAAAAAGAGGATATCTTTGAAGACATATCACGCGAAATGTATTTGAATGTGGAGGTTAGAAAAGAAGCTAACAAGTGGAGGTGGAGGATGGAGATTTCCTTCAAGAAAATAATCGATTCTGATGAAGACAAGGTCGCAGACACCGCATAGATCGATGGCTTCAGACATAGGTCTATCTAAAAGGGGGGTTTCCACTTACTGGAATAGCCGTCATTTTCTCGAACGTCATTTTTCTGCTGAATTGTCCTCTCGTACTGAAGTACTTTCTCGTATGACAGGTGAATTCTTCTTTATAATCTCCAACTCATTCTTTCTGTACAGAATCAATTTACTTCCTACAACTTTTTATCGGTTCAGTAACTAGAAATTATACTCTATTTTTTAATATTTAAGAATGTTCTACTTCATCCGCATCATTAGAAATGTATTCACACTTTTCCTCTGCAGATCCTTGCGAAGGTGTGGAGTGTCCAGCATCTCAGGTGTGCCAATTAGACGAAAATCGTAACCCCATATGCCGCTGTAACGCTATCTGTTCACCAGATTTTAGACCAGTTTGCGGTTCGGATGGCAAAACTTACACAAATGAGTGCTCTCTTAGAGTGGAGGCTTGCAAATCACGTAGAAGTTTAAGGATCATATATACCGGAGAATGCAGTTCTGGTAAGTTTAAATTATTCATAACTATAGAATTACCATTCTTATGTAGTTTAAACAGTAATTTTTTAAAATAAATTATTCATAATTTAATATTCTGAAGCGGGGAAGTATATATGTGTGTTCTTTATTTAACCTTAATAAATGTTGCATAGGGTATAGATGAAAACGTTCTTGTATGAAGTATCCATTATTCAAAAATCCCTCTTGACCCACCAAAACACGAAAACAAATTTTAGACAAGATCAATTCGTCATTTCCTCTTAGACTCGACCAGTTCTGTTGTCCTCACTAATCCAATCACACCTTTTCCTCTTGTGGATAACGGATACAACCTACGCGTGATACCTCACGGGAAATCAGTGACGGACATTACTGGTTTCCATGACAACGTACAATGTTCAACCGGGGACATATGTCACATAACATATCTATAATTGAATGTTACTTCTAACTCCAAGCTTTCATTATCCTCTGTGGGTGATGCTGTAACTTGGAGTTATAAAACAGTCCCAAAAATGAACTTGGAGATGAGAATATTAATTAAATTATTACGTTAATTATCGAAGATATTCGTAGATATCAAAATTAATAAATTGATACCATTCGTATCGAATTATTAACCATAAATAACGCGTCACGACGTTATCGTTCCACTTAATATACTCGTAAAGTATGGCACTAAAATCGATTTGTAATTAACAAACAGGTGCCAACCCGTGCGAGAATCTTCAATGTGGACCCGGACAAGAGTGTGATATTGATAGATACGGTATAGCCACCTGTCAATGTCCCGGTGCTTGCGAACCAGTTATGAGACCAGTTTGTGGGACAGACGAACGGACGTACGATAGTCAATGCGAGTTGAGACGTCTAGCGTGTGTCAGGAAACAGGACGTGTTAGTTGCGTACAGAGGAGAATGTGGTAAGGATTCTTTATCTAATTTTCTAATGAATAAACTAGTGATGAATGCGGTTACACCCGATGGTTGAGTGCAGAGAAGTTTGAACTGTTTTGTGCTTGGTAAAAGTGATGAACATAATATATTTGGAGAAATCGATAGAAAAAAAGTGGGAGAAACACTTCTATAGGAGGAAACCTCGTCCATTTCTGACACCAACGTGTAACACCTCTGTAATTACAAGACGTCCCTGATAACAATATCCCTGGAGGCAATCACTTGGAGAAGAGCCAACTCTCTTACAAACTTCTGATCATTTACAAATTTTGTAATCCGTCAATATAAATAAATGTAGCGAAGGAGGGAAGAAAGAAACAAATTTCATTCGTTTTTAATTTAAAATATTCAATTTTTAACTTTCTAAACGGCAAAAGACTCATTTTAATTCTTCTCTCTGGTTCTACGTATCTGATACGAGATGATCATTACAGGTATAAAGGGTCCTTGTAGTAACGTACGGTGTGAATTCGGTGCCATGTGCGTCATCAAGGGCGAGGAACCCGTTTGCGAATGTGCCACGTGTTCTGGAGAATTCCAACCCGTTTGCGGATCCGACGGAATATCTTATAACAATGAATGCAAACTAAAAAGAGAAGCCTGCGAACAGAAAACTCAAATTTCAATCAATTATCACGGGCTCTGTAGTGAGTATCTACGTGTAAATTATGTTTCTGCAGAAAAAGTATGTTGTAAATTTATGTTTAAAAATGACTTTTTATTGGCTAGACGGGTGTGAAAATAAAAAATGCGAGTTTTATGCAGTGTGCGAGAGCGATGGTCAAGGAGAAGCTAAGTGCATCTGTCCTCAATTCTGTGCAAAAGTAAGTAAAATAAAGCAATTATTCAGTTGGTGACGATAAAAACAACAGTTTTCTATCATAAAAAATCCAATAAAATCACCCTAAAATTATAATATATCTAAAAAAATCGGAATGATTTCGTCGAAAATAAATTTATTCACTTAGAATATATTACGATGCTAAAAACCCGAACCAGATAATGCGATAATGCAAATAAAATCAGTTAAATTTGTTATTTTTCTTTTTATTGATTACATTTTAAAGCAAATGAGGCAAATAGTTGACACCTGTTCGACAGGGAAAAAAGATATTTATCAATAGAAAAGTATCATTTAGATTCTCCTGTGCTTAAATTCGAGGCTTGACAAATAAAAATTCTTGATTTTGAGTTTCCTCTAACCTTTAATGGTGTTATTTTCTTTATAGATGGATTCACCCGTTTGTGGTACTGATGGTGTCACATACGGCAATGAATGCGAAATGAGAGTGTCAGCTTGTAAAAAGCAACAGTACGTCATGGTTGCTTCCAAAGGAGCTTGTGGTGAGAATCTCTCTCTCTCTTCTTCATCCTTTACGCAGCATCCCTGCGGATTGTAAAACGTGTTCTTTGCAGATTTATGCTTGAACGTGCATTGTAAATACGGTGCCAGATGCGAGAATGGTAACTGCGTGTGTCCTACTGATTGTCCAAATTTATACGAACCGGTTTGTTCCAACGATGGTACAACTTATTCTTCTGAATGCGAGATGAGGAAAGCATCCTGTCAAGAAACTCAAGAACTTCGAGTGCTTTTTTATGGTGAATGCGAAGATATTGGTGGATCTTCTGGTGTTGGTGAGTTGGCATTTTGACTAAATTTTCTTTAAAAAACCGCAAATAATTATTTTTGGAATAATTTATTTTGCTGTAAAAACAAAATTCTTTTATTTTGCTCTTGGTTTTCTTTATGATTGGTGAATATTTTTATTTATTTATAAATTTTATACGATAAAATATTGTGAAAATAGTATGTAATTTGTACTGAAATTTCAAAAAATAGTTGTGAATTTAAAAAATTTATTTCATAAAATCCGAAAAAATACAACAATCTCGCATTGGATAATAGAAAAGTAACAAATATTGGAGTTTTTTTTTGAAATTTTAATAATCTATTTTAAAATTAATAGAAAAAACAAAACGTATGATTTTTTGAAAGTTTTTTATATTTTTTATTTCTTCTCCTCTCTAAAAATTACTCACCTTCCAGCTACGAATATTGAAGTTATTCGGAAATCCGAAGCAATTCTAGCATTAAAATATTCATGTTTTTGGATAATAATTCAACAAAAACAATTTGTTTTTAGTTGATTTTCCAAAAAAGCAGAATCAATTTAATTTTTTTCTAAAAAAATCTTGTTCAAAAATCGATTAAAGTATTAAAAAAACAAATATATTCTTTTATTTTTTTTTATTCTTACTTTTCCTTCTTGCCCTTTCCTTTTCTTCTTCCTCTTCCTCCTCTTCTTCTTCTTCCTTTTCGTTTTTCTTCTTTCCTTTTTCTTTTTCCTTTTCTTGCCTCTTCTTTATCGTTCTTTTTCGCTTCGTTTACTTCTCTCCTTCCTTATTCCTTCTCGTTTTTTTCTCTCGTTTTTTCTTCGCGTTTCTCTTGTTTTTCCTCTTCATCTTTCTTTTTGTTCTTTCTCTTCCTTTGTTTATTTCTTCTCTTCTTCCTCTTATACATCTTTCTTTTTGCTTTATTTCTCTTCTTACTTCATTTATGTTTCCTCTTCTTCCTCTTCATCCTTCTCATTTCTTTTCTCTTCTTCCTCCCCATCTCCATTCTTAAACTTATTTTTCATCTTTTTTTCCCTTCCATTTCTTCTCCCTCTTCTTTTTCTGTCTCAAAAATTTTTAGCAAAACTATCAGAAAAATAAATTATTTTAAGCAAATTTTTTGAAATCAAAAAATACAAAATTAATTTACATAAATTTTACTCCTTATCTACAATTATTTTTTGTATAAAAAACACAAAAACTCTACCTAAACATCTAATGACGTTAATATATATTTTTAAAAGATGTTTACATAATTGAATAGGTTTGTTGTTTTTTTTAGAAAATTTGTTTATTTATATTCGAAAAAATAAACATTTTCTTTTATGAGATTATATTTTAAAATGTTATCAAAAGAAAAGGATTTCGCGAAAATATTTACCTTTTTATTATTTACTTTTATTTTTCTATTTTTTTATTTAATATTTTTCAAAAATTCCACTCGACAATATCAGAGCATTCACAGTTGATGACATCTTTCATGTTGTGTGTGTTTTTTTTTGAATTTTCCATAATTTAGGATCTTTGAAATATTTTTGTCTGTTGCTTCGCTATGAGAAAATAATGTAATTACCCTTTTCTATTGTTAAACAAATAACGAAAATGATTTTTCTCTACTTTTGTATACAAAATATTCTTCAGAATTAATTTTTATTTTTACTTTTTTTCTCTATCTCTCCTTCTCCTCCTCCTCCTCCTCCTCCTCCTCTTCTCCTTCTTCCTTCTCCAACTCCAATTAATATAATTATTACAAGAGTTTTTTAGAAACAAATATCGAGTTTTAAATTTTTAATCACCCCTTTTCCATTCGTTTATAATAAATATTCCTTTGTCATTTTTTTTGTCTTGTAAATTTTCATTATTTATGACGCGTATCGATCCTTTTCGATATTTTTGGAAATTTTCTAAAAATTAACTTAAAGTTTATTTATTTTTTGAAGATTTTGGTTCGGGTGTGAAGAATTGCGACGAAAAAGTCTGTAGTCACGGTGGATCATGCGATTACGATAATGATGGACAACCTTATTGCGCTTGTCACTTTCAATGTCCTTCCGTTCGAGAACCCATATGTGGATCCGATGGTAAATTATACAACAATGACTGCAAATTACGAGAAGAAGCTTGCAAGGAACAGAAACAGATCAAACCTGTTTCTTTGGATAGATGCGAAGGTATCTTACTTACTTCCTCTTATTTTTCTCTATCTTTTTGTTCCTTTTAATGTTTCCGTTATTCCTTCTCTAATCATTTCTTACTTTCTTTCCCTTTGTATGTTTTCTGACTTTCTCCTTACTTTTTATTTTTTTCTTTACTCTTGTTATTCCTTCCTTATATGCATTAATGCTTCTTTTTTATTCTTTGTTCTTTTTTTATATCTTTCTTTTGTTCTTCTTCTGTTCCTGTTATCCCTCCAAGTTAATATTCTTCTAAACTCTTTGTTCTTCTTCTATTTCTGTTATTACTCCCAGTTAATTTTCCTTTCTTCTAAATTCTTTGTTCCTCTCCTGTTTCAGTTATTCCTTCTATACCATTTGTTTTTATTTTCTGTTTCCTTCCTCCCTTTCTCGCTTTCCTTTCCTATTCTCCGCTCCTACTGGTTTATAAGTGCATTTTTCTCTTCTTCCTTCTCTTCTGTATCGATTAATAAAAAAGTAACGTGTAGAAAAATTAAATAATTGGTCATTTTAGATCATCAAGTACTGCCTTGCGATGGAGAGAAGCCTTTGGTCAATCCCTTAACAGGTAAAGATTATAATTGCGGGGATGGAATCGATTCCAATACGTGTCCACCGAGTAGTTACTGTCACAAAACACCCTCTTTCGCTAAGTGCTGCCGTGAAGGTAAATTATTTTCCATTTTCTTTCCATCATTTTTTCCTGTTTGTCCGAAGTAAACCGATGAAAATTTTGCAGTATTGGTGATTAAGAATTGTGCTGATTCCGCTTACGGATGTTGTCCGGACGGAGTGACCTCTGCACAAGGAGAAAATCACGCAGGATGTCCAAGTTGGTCTAAGGTTTTAATTTCTACGTCTGACGTTCTGTATACATACACGTATACTTAATTTACACTTAAAATTTAGGTGTTTGTAACTGTAACCGATTGGGAGCTTACGAACAGAGTTGCGATCCTTCTAGTAAACAGTGTCCTTGTAAACCAGGAGTGGGTGGTCTTCGATGCGATAGATGCGAACCGGGATTTTGGGGTCTTCACAAAATAGCAGACGGAAACAGCGGCTGTACACGTGAGTTTTTTAACCCCTCTTCTAGTTAACACACGCGTAACAAATTACTGTTACTGATGTCTTATTGTTTACAGCATGCGCTTGCGATCCAAACGGTTCTGTAAGAGACGATTGCGAACAGATGACGGGGAGGTGCGTGTGCAAGAGCAACGTACAGGGCATGAAGTGCGACATATGTCCACCCAATACGGAATTAGGACCGGAAGGTTGCACCGACGGTACGTAATCTTTATTACTCATCCATTGGTACTACTAGATTTCTTCCATTGTTCTCTAAGATTACGTATGGTTTATAGGTTCTATATCGAGACCGGTGGCGGGAACGTGCGATAAACTGACCTGCCACCACGGTGCCACGTGCAGGGAGAAAGATGGTCGCGTACAATGTATCTGTGACTTTCACTGCGCTCCGGAAGAAAGTCGAAATCCTGTTTGTGGTTCCGATGGTAACACCTATGGGTCGGAATGTCAATTGAAGCTGTTCGGTTGTCGCTACCAGAAGCTAATCAATCTTCGTAACTATGGCCCTTGCAAGAGAGGCAAGTCTCCTATCATTTTTCACGTGATCTAGATGCATGCTGATTATCTTCTATCCGTGATATTTATTTCTTATTATACTTTAATGATTTTACAAATTAATTAGACCGATTCATTTATTTAATTGCGCTTTATCTTTGACTTTACGGTGATATTTTTCGCGATAATGTTTATGAAATCGCGTGAAATATGACGCGAGTTTAAGAAATATATCACACGAAATTGCAAGCATATTTAAAAGATATATGGATAGAAATATTTTCAATATTTAGAGGATATATCGCGTGAAATTTTTTATGTATTTAATTAATATATTGCGCATGTTTAAGTGATATATCGCGTGAAATATCCACGTGTTTGATAAACATACTACGCGAAATATCTCGCTTATCTAACAGATATATCAAGCGAAATACTCGAAGATTTATCGCGAAATATATCTTTCTTATTAAGCAGATATATCGGAAGAAAATTCGCCGTATTTAATAAACATAATGCGCAAAATATCTCGCTTATTTGACAGATATATAAAGTAAAATATTCGCTGATATATCTTTCGAAATAATCTCCATATTTAAGAGATATATTGCACGAAACATTAAACTTATTCATCAGATATATCGCATGAAATATTTTACATATTTAAGAGATATATCGCACATATTTAGCAAATATATTGCACGAAATATCTCGTATATTTAAGAGATATATCGCGTGTTTAATGTGTCTTCACAATTAACGAAATTCGTCACACGAATCTCCAGGAGGAAGGATTAGTTTTTTTTGGAGGAGTTCCTCTTGATTATCTTTTCGAATAATCATTGATCAAGTATCGAATTCGGACTATACATCAAGTAGAGAATATGCTTGAAAGTCAGCAGGGAGTTTATTAGTCATGTTTAGTTTAACGATTTAATCAACTAACGGCCAGTTAACCGCACGTTCTAGTATTATTCACGTTTGTAATTAGGGACATGTTTTGTGACAAGAAGACAAGAGAGAAACATGTAACAACAACGTCGACTCTCAAAATTTTATGACTGTCATTAATTGGCCATTACTCCCAACGAAATGGCTTGTATTGTTATATTTAAGTGATCATTGGAAGCAGGAGGATCCTTTCCTGTTTCTTTTGTCTCCTATAGGATACTTTATTATCCTGATGAATATTTGAAATGTTTAGTGCGTCTGTATGTCTATCTGACCAACTTTACAAAATTTTAAATCATTCCAGGGATGGAATTTAATGACGAAAATCCAGGTTAGAATCGTTTGTCACGTTCTAAATTTATCTTCCTTATCCTGAATCTTTAATGCTTTTCATCATCTTCTGGATACACTCGGAGGAATTCTTGGCGATTTCATTAAATTTTATTGAATATTTTATATCTAAATTAATAATTTTAAATTAAAAATAACTCACGAAACGTGTCCAATAGTTAAATATATAATTAATCATATTAATACCTCTATAACGTGACAAATTAATGGTGTTTCTAGTTGTTAGATGTACACGTTGGATTTTAAGCAGTTTTATGTTATTATCTATAAAAAAATAGATAAATAAGTAAGTTACATCCTTTATAATTTGTAAAATCTCATTAATAATTCCAGAACCATGTATATATCTGTACATACGTTTAATGATGTTGTATCTACGTATGTTAATCCACTAAACGGAGCGAAACGTTGAACTTTACTTGCATTTCACGAATTTTATAGTTGTCAAATATATCACTGTTGAAAATATTACATTATTTACTGATTAATAATTAAAGTTAGAAGAGTAATTCATATGAATTATGTTTATTAGGATATATAATTAAACCAGAAATGATGGATGTTGCGAGAGATTCATAGAAATTTGGAAGATGCTAATTCTATAGTTTACGTAGATGATAACTAAATTAATTATAGTTTGTTTGTTTAGATACCGGTGTAACTCCTACATCTGTACCGGTTAGAAGGTCAACAATTAATAAAATAGCTGCAGAGGAAACTAAATCGACTCGTGATCTTCCTCTTAGCTTACCTGAGAATCTCTATCTTAGTACACGACCTACCATAGCATCTCCTACTCGTAATAGTAAGTTTATGTGTGTGTGTGTGTATATATATATATTATATATATATATATATATATATAGAAAGAGAGGATATTAAAAAAACTTGATGGAAGATGTGAAATTTCGAAATTTGTTTCAGACGAACCGCTCGAAGTCCCTGCATTTTCTGGGAATTCTTATATAGAGATGCACCGCCTGCAGGCCTACACTCGACTATCTCTAGAACTAGAATTTCGCACGTTTTCGAACAATGGTATCCTGTTATATAACGGTCAAACATCTACAGGAGCCGGAGATTTCGTATCTCTAGCTGTCAAAGATGGATACGTAGAATTTAGGTAACTTTACGCCAATATACAATCATCTCCTTGCGCGATATACGTATGATATGATTTTTAAACAATTACAGATACAATTTAGGGAGTGGACCTGTAATTTTAAGGTCCTCTCAACGTTTACAAGCGGGTCGTTTTCATCGTTTAGTTGCTAAAAGATACTTAAGAGACGGGATGCTGACATTGGACGGACAAGAAGACGTAGCTGGAAAGAGCGATGGAAACTTAAAATCGTTAGATCTCGGAGAAAACCTGTTTCTTGGTTATGTTCCTACAGAAAATAAAGGGTACAGCTTCATGAAATTTCTAAATTTCGTGAAAATTTAATTGAGTCTTGAAGAATATTCTTTATTTTACAGCGTATTTGAGAATATTGGCGTGTCTATGGGGCTGGTTGGATGTATACGACGACTTAGAGTAGGTAGGAAGGAGATGAATCTCGCTTATCCTTTTTCCAAAGACATTATTAAAGCGAATGGAGTCGGTAAGATCCTCAAACGCCCTTATATCTTAAAATTACAATTTAAATTTCATGAAATTTTATTAAATTTTTAGACGAATGTGCCAATAGTCCTTGTAGCAGTCTACCCTGTCAGAATGGAGCAACGTGCATTGTCGATGAAAGTGCACACTATAAATGTATATGCCAAGCGGGTTATACAGGTAACTACCAAAAAATTTATATTTTTAGCATTTAAACTGCAAAAAAAAGTTAGTGGCTATCAGCAAAATATGATTCAGCATGGAAGAAACAATAGAATAATGTCTATCTTTGTGATTTTCAATGACAAGTTATGCTCTTTTCTATACCAAGTTTGTCCGAATAACAATTCTTCTGACGTTATCACGAATTCAGGACATTAATGGTAAAGCGTGTCACATAACAAAAGACATATTCTTCTTCCTCTTCTTTTTCTTTCCCTAGGTAAAGAATGCGAATATCCCTTAGATTCCTGCACAAGCAATCCATGCAGCGAAGGATCGACTTGTTTAGTATTACCTCAAGGAGGATTCATCTGTAGATGCTCCGTAGGCAAAACTGGTCCTTTATGTGACGAAAGTAAATATATTAAATTATAAATAATAATAATAAAAAAAATCTGTCGTGAATTTAATTTTTTATTTGCATTTTTCATAAATTTCTCAACTGAGATTAATAAAGTATTTTTATAGTGAATATGGAAATCTATAACGTTTTCGTACCGGATTTCAACGGTCACGCATATCTAGAATTACCAACTTTGCAAAATGTTGGTCAAGCTTTCACTTTGGAAATATGGTTCCTGACTAGATCGAAAGATGGTATGATTCTATATAACGGCCAACTTTCGTCTGGAAGAGGAGATTTTATATCCGTTAATTTAATCAACGGTTACGTAGAATTTCGTTACGATCTTGGAAGTGGAATTGCAAACATATCGTGAGTATTTTACGTGAATATTTTGAATATTTTACTTTTATTATATATAATTTCGAGCTTTTTAATATATTTTAAACTTATAATAATTAATATTTACTTATATCTTTAACGCTAACTTAGTGGAGTAGTTACTATCAGGTAAGAAAGTTGAGCGCATCGTAATTAGTTATTAAAATATTAAATTAATTAAATATTTAAATTTAAATATTTTATTAATAAAATTTAATATGTTATTCAAACAAATCGTCTTTTTTAATTGGACGAATCGGATCTTTATCGTTTAAAAAAAGCGTGTAAAAAAGTGATGCTGAAGAGCAGTGACATTGAAAATATTTTCAGCATCTTTAATTCTACAATTTTTAATTTTATTAAATGTAATTAGTTTATCGTGTAAATTTAATAAATTAAATTAGTAAAATCCTATTTTTTTTTAATCGCACAAATCGTATCTTTATTTTTAAAAAATCGTATGAAAAGTGATGCTGAAGAGCGGCGATGCTAGAGATAACTATGCATTTTTAATGTTAAAATTATCAAATATCTTATAAAATTTAAGCAATTCTAACGATTTTCTTCGATTTATATAGGAGTTCCATACCAGTTACATTAAATAAATGGTACGTATTGAAAATTACTAGAGTAAGAAGAAGAGGAACCATCCAATTAGACGATAGTCCGGTTGTTACAGGAGAATCTAAAGTAAAGAAATTTTTTTATTTATTTTGATTATTTCTATTGGAAAAGTACGATTTATATATTTAATTATTTATATATTTGTGCAGGCTCCTTTAAGTGAATTAAATTTAGAACAACCACTTAACATAGGAGGGTTTAATCCACTCGGAAAATTGAATAAAGATTCGGGTATCCAGAAATCCTTTGATGGTGCTATTCAGAGGTTGATAGTCAATGGAGAAGTTTGGGATGATTTACCTTCTAAAGCTATCCGATCCGTTGCTATTCGAAAATATCGTGGTCCTCCTTGTGAAAAGAGTCTCTGCCATCATGGGGGTGTCTGTATACCTCAATTGAACGACTACATATGCAAATGTCCTATGAAGTATACTGGAAAATACTGTGAAAAAAGTATGATTTATTAAATTACATACTATTTTTAAGCTAAATGTTACGCTTCGATTACTTTCAGAGCAATTATTAAGCTTTCTACTCGTTAATTATGTTTAAATTTAATGTTGTTATTAGGAATATTTACATTTTTAATGTATATAATTAATGTTAAATTGGCGATTGTAGATTTTTGAAGCTATTTCGATCGCTTGTTCGGATTTTTCTTACATTCTTCACCGGAGTATCTTATTGAAATATCAAAATATCTTCGATTCTCGGACGTAAAATTTCGTTAATGTTATCATGTACACAAAATTACTTTATTTTAGTCTATTTTTGCCGCAAAAATTGATTATTAATCACATTTCGAATCATCTTTTGTCTGGAAAAAATTATATTTTAACTCGCTTCTTTACAAAAACTGCTTTTTTAAATACTTTTTTGATGAAAGTAACTCATTTACATATGTAAATTGTACACAAAAAATGATTTTTAATCCATATTTTGTTACAAAAATTGCTTTTCTGTCATACTTTTCTCACAAAACCTTTAATTTTGGCCACGAAATTACTATATTACGGCACAATTCTATTCGCAGTAAACTACTTTATAACCAAATATGACATAGACATTTAATTTTCTACGTGGAATATACTTAAACTCCCTAATGTATACCCAAAAAATACATAGTTTAAATCATTTTTCATAAAAAAAATTACCTTAATTGACTGTAATCTTCTATATAGATGTCGATAAAGACGAGATGAAACGATCGGTAGCATTTGATGGCTCAACTTTCCTCAGTTATCCAAACAAGATAGTAAGGAGGTAAGTTATGCACGTGGATAATGAACCATACTCTTAACAACTTTACTCTGTGCCGATAATAATTATTGACACGGCTTTCAAACTAAATAAAATGTTGTAAATGTTCGCGACTCTCTTTACTTTCAACATTTTAATGGCTAATAACTACAATGCTAACAATAAACCCTTGGACTCTAAGTTTTACCTGATTAGATTTTTATCTTACTCATCACGAACTTTGCTATATCTAACTTTTATAGTGCTATAATTTACAAATAACATTTTCGCTTGTTGTCTGTAATTGCAGAGGTGAAATGAGTGAAGAATCGACAGAAACTGGGTAAGATCTTCCTAATGATCCTCGCTCTTCTGCATGGTTTCTCTAGATTATTTTAATGTTTTAATTAAAATTTTATTAAATAATCGAATGTATAAGATTAAATATTCCATTTTCTAACTATATAATGCTTTTATTTTAATAATTTCATTAAAATAGTCACGTTTAGAAGTGATGTTGTAGAGCAAACTCGAATCTCTTCTCCGATGATGCTCCATAATTAAATAATGGATAAATTATAGAAAACCTTAATAGATTTTTACAAAATTGTCTTAAAATGTTTTTAAAAATAATGCATTTTTAAATAAAATGTCTTTAAAATATCATATCAAATTAGTGAATTTTATTGAAAGTTTATGTGAAAATTCTAACTTTTGGAGTAATAATTGAAGCTTTTCTTGCGGATTTTTAAAACAAAATCGTGTTTTTTAAATTCTGAGAAAGCAATAAATTAACCGAATTTTTAATATAATGATTTTCTAGAGTGGACGGACAGAGCGAAAATAGGTTCGAAGTGAAATTTCGAACGAAGAGAGATAATGGTTTGATTCTGTGGACTAACAAAGGGATGACGACCAGAGGCGATTATCTAGCATTGGCTATTATTGATGGTTACGTCGAACTTAGTTACAATTTGGGGAAGCAAAAGGAACCACTGGTCATCAGAAATCCATCGAAGGTCAACGATGGTAAATGGCACGTTGCTAAAGTTGAAAGGTACAGAAAATACTGTTTCTAATTCGCTTTCTTTTTGGGTTTTTTGATAAAAATATGAGTATTTTTTGAATAAAATCACTCGATGTTTTTGAAAAATATATTAATAACATCTTGTTATGTTTTATAGAAGAGTTGATTACATTTTTAAAGTATATTATTAGGCATTAATTTTCTTTAATTTTGAATTTTGGGGCACTTAAATTGCTTCATTTTCACATTTTTAGGCACTCAAATTACGTTTAAAACGGATTTTTGGTTACTAAATTACATTTTAGCAAATTATTTGGTATAAAATTGATTTCTAAGCACACATTTTTACACAATATAATTACTTATTAGCATATTTTTGGGCATTAAACTTACTCCAGAATGCATAAATGGGCACTAGATTATGTTTCAAATACATTTTTTTGACATATTCACAATTTTCTATAATATAATTATTTCATTTACATATTTTGGGCATTGGATTACATTTCTAACGAATTTTCGAGCACTAAATTGCCTCATTAATTCATTTTTTTATCACAAAAAAAAATTTTTGTAAAGCACTTTCAAGCACAAAATAACGTTTATACAAAACATTACGACACGAAAAAATTATTTTATTATATAACTTTGTAGATAAAATAATAAATTCTTTGAAATAAAAATGATTTTATATATATATATATATTTTTTCGGAATGCAAACAGAATTAAATCGCATAATTTCTAATAATTTTGTATACAAATCTGGAAGTCGTATCGTGTGCATAAAAGTGCAAAATTTCAAATTAAATTGAATAAAAAAAAATAATCAAAAGAGGTAATTTATTTGACGAAATTCAACAAAATGAAAATTCGTTTTTTTAGATAAAAATCATCAAAATAAATGTACGAATGAAACTAAGCGGAAAGAAAGAACAGGGAAATGAAAATAAACAATTTCCAAAATTCGTTAAATAATAATAATAAATAAAAAAATAATAATGGATCGGGGATTTTTAGAAGATTATTTAATTAATTTTTGTAAGATTAATGGATATTTTATTATTTTTTCAGGAAGAAAAGATTAGGAACTTTGAGAATAAATGGTAAACACGCGGCTACAAACATATCAGAACCAGGAGCTACAGAGCTAAATACCGATGGAATCATTTGGATAGGTAATTTTTTTTTATAAATTTTTACTTAAAAATAAATTTAATTTCTAAAAAAACATCTCTTTAAAAAAATAATATTTTTCTAACGGATTCTTTGCCAATAAACGAAGTGTTATATTCAATTTCTTGACGATAAATTTCTAAAAAATATTCTAAAACATTTGAATTATAATCTTAAAAAATTGTTGTGTTGCAATTTGAAAAAATCGTAGACCTATAAATTCTCACGTCGTCCGTCCGTCTGTCTGTCTTTCGATATTCTCGAGAACGGAATTAGATAGATGAAATTCGAAACCAAGTATAGAAATCTTAGGGGCAGGAAGCCGAAACTGGAAGTAAAGTTTTGTTTCAATTCAAAGCTTTTCCCCTGATGGCAGTTAATAGATGACCGGCACGACTCTGTTGTTAAAGGAAAAGTATGATGTACAGGGGCAAGCCGTTACTAATTTGAGGTGGAGAGCATATATTTTAAATTAAATATATGATTAAAAATCGCAGCTCGGCATTGTGAAAACGTCACAATAAGTAATTTCTCGTTGAAAATCAATTAGAATTTTAAAATATGTCTAACATTTCTTTGATAAAGTTTATACGAATAAACGGAGTGTATATGAATTAATTTCAGATTATCTGAGAAAGGATTGAGTATGTAAAAATGTAATGTAAAAAAATCTTCAAAAAATCATAAAAATTCGATTAAAATTTCTAAAAAATTCATATAAAAAGGCTAAGCTTCCTCAATTAATTCTCTATACGAATTTATAATATGTTATTCAGTTTTGATTATCGAAAAAAGCATTGAATATTTCACAAAATTGTAAAAAAATTCTTGCGAATTTTTCTAAGAAGGCCAATTTATTTAATAAATTTCTTTTATCGTTCCTTATAAAAATCCCCCTTTTTAATAATTAAGAATAAATGAAGCATGTTATTCATGTTTTGATTCTCAAAAAACCAAAAGCGGTTATATAAAAATTAATTAAAATTTCTTGAAAACTTTTCTAAAAAAGCAAATTACTTTTTTAAAGAGAAATTCTAATGAATTTTATACGCGAATAAACGAAGTTTACGGGCCCACAACTTAATTTTCGATATTCAAAATAATTTCTAAAAAATTTCTCAAAAAAACAAATCTAATTTTTTCAATAATTCTGTATACTGATGAATTTTTATTCGTTTTTTTTAAAGCATTGAAGTAAATTTTAAAAATGTTTAAAAAACCGATTAAAGCTTGCAAAAAATAATATTTTCTAGTAAATTTTGACAGGGAATAAATTAAATAATTATTTGTACATCAAAAAGTATAAAGTAGATTTAAAGAAAAGCCTCTAAGAAGCATTAAAAATGACCTTAAATCCTTAAATCAAATAAATATATAAAAGATATTTTAGTTTTTAAATTTATAAATGAAAAACGTGTATAATATGGTAAAAAATTGTTAAAAATTCAATTATTAGAGGTCAAAAAACTTTATTAGAAGTAAATAAATGCATAAAATAAAAGATAGGAAATTGCGAAAAGAAAGGAAAATATTTATTTTCCTTCAAAAAAAAAACCGAAAAAAAGAAAAAAGAAATAATAATAAAAGACGAAAGAACTTTGAAAAAAAAACCAAAAAAAGAAAAAAGTTAAGACGTTAAAACATTAAATTCCTTTGCATTTTTAGATAAAAGTCATTTCTAATCCTTCCATTAGCAGCAAGTAATTTGGATACAGAAGAATTAGTTCCATTCTTAAAAAAGTCAATAAACTTTTTTCTATGTTTTCAGGTGGATCTAACAAACTCCCCCCTGGTCTACCCGAAAAATATTATTATGGATTCACGGGATGCGTGGATTACGTTACAATCGATGGAGATCCATTACATTTGGCATTACATGGATCGTCGGAAGTATATTTCTGTCCAGAATCTTGACGTGTGATGAGATTCATCCATTGATTTAATTGGGCCGTGCTGGGCGCGGCTCCCATCGCTACCATAGGAGCGTACAATTCAAAAAAAAAAAAAAAATCAGTGCCAATTCTTCCAAAAAATTAGGAAAAAAATTATATCAGGACTCTAGTTAAAGAGGATCCTCCGTAAGGTACACAAAATGGAGGAAATTCGAAGCAAAATTCTTCCAAAAAAAAAAACAAGTGAACTATGAACTATGTTCGGCCCTTCTTTTGTTGCTAGCTAACTTCAAAAAAAAAAAACCATCATCCGCTATCGAAGGAGCGTGTTTTTTCTACTAACTCTATTGCTGCAGGAGAAACTCATGTTCTACGTTGTACAGTATTGTATTGTTATATAAATTTTTATTATTATGAAATGAAATTTACTTTTTTTTAGTTGTAAATTATTCAAAAAAATACCTCAAAAAATTCCGTAATTGAAGCCAGTGGCGCGTTATCCTATGGACAAAAAAGGGCAACTGCCTGAGGCCCCAAAGAACAGGGGGCCGTTTATAAGAAAATATTTTCCTCAAAAAATTCCCTCGGAGAAAAATGTCTGAAGTCAACACTGTTTACGTGGGGCACCCTAATTCAAATTTGCTTGGAGTCCATGAAGATATAACGCGCCACTGATTGAAGCGCTGTATAAACGCGAATTTAATCCCGAAAATTCGTAAAAAATCATTTAAATGTCAAAATTTAAAAAAAAAACTATTTAAAATTCCTACAATTTAGGCTATAAACATTTTTTCACTTACGTTAATTCGTAGAAAATCGTTAAAAAGTAGGAAATTTTTCAGTAGGAAATTCTTCAAAGAAATTTCCAAAAAAAGTATTAAAACTTCAAATATGAAAGTCCACGTTATAAGGTTTTTAGATATTTTAAAACTGTTTTTAAATTAATGAAAATCTCTAATTTTACATTATAATTTTTTTATGATATAATATCGATTTTTAGTTTTTTCTTGGGAGTAAATTGATGTAGACACTAATCATATAAAGATTTAACCAAAAAAATTAGAATAAACTCTAAAAAACATTTAAAGCTAATATTTGGGATCTAGAAACCAATAAAACTTTAAAAAACAGAATGGCTAAAAATAAGTTTTTGCTTTAAAAATCCCTAAAAATCATGTAAAATATGGAATAGCAAAAGCTAATATTTGGGCTCTAAAAATCCCTAAAAAAATCTCTAAAAAATTATTTAAAAAGCGAAAAATCTAAAATTAATGTTATATATATATTACTTCTAGAGCTTCAGACGTTAATTTTTTAGATGTTTTTAGAGATTTTTGAGCTTTAAAACGGTAAGAATTTTGTCAGAAGTCGCTGTTTTTCCTTAAAAAAAACCCTCTAAAAATCACTAAAACATCTAACAACTGTACCAAATGAAGCTAGCGATTGAACTCTAAAATAAACCAAAATCATTTTAAAATACGAATCATGGAAAAATAAATATTTAAAAGTCGAATATTTTAAAATTAAATTGTATTTCTTTAATTGTATTAAAAGTAACGATAACTGAATTAAAGAAACAATGGCGATTGTAATTAAAACTCTGAAAGGATACGTCTTGGGACTAATATTAATTAAATGCAACCATCGAAAAATATCATTATTACAAAGATTAAACCAAAATTAAAGATGGTAAATACTAAGATCTTGATAAAGAATAAATTCGGTTTCATTAGAACATTGTTTAATTTAATTATTCACAGCTTCCGAGAAGAAGAAAGAGGAGGAGCAGGAAGATTAGCTTTTCTCATGCTCAAATATAGCGGATATCTCGTATTTAAATGACTTTCTATCAAAAAATCCTCACTAAATCTTTAAAATTTTTTAAAATTACAAAATTAATAACTATATTTTAATTGTTTAGATGGAAATTTAGTTAAAAAGCTTTATATATATTATTAATTATCTTCACGCTATTTTGTTGAATTTATCGTGTTTTTTAGATTTAATTTATTAATTTTATTATCTTAAATATTAAAATAGCAATTAAAGCTGTTTAAATTATTGAATTAAACTTTTTAAATTGCCTTTTTAAAATTTTAATTTAGTTGAATGCGAGTTTTTAGAAGGACCTTTTTAGTTTGAAGCACGATCTGAAACAGCATCATGCATTAAAAATGATAACTAAAATATAAATATTATAATTATAATTTAAGAAATTTAATTATAGAAATGTATTTAGGATTTTATAGATTTTGAGATCCAAAAATTCTCTAGAAAGTCCTTAAAAAATCTAAGATCTGAAGCTACTGTTTGAGCTCTAAAAATCTTCTAGAACCACTAAAGCTTCCAAGAAAATAGAATGGTCTAAAACTAAAAAATAAACTCTACAGGAAGCTCTAAGTTTTAATAAATCTTAAAAAATTTATCTAAAAGTTATATATATATAAATATATAGCATTTGTTTATTGATATGTAAATTAATTTAGAATTAATGTAGTAACGGGAGTTTAAAATTTTGTGGAGAATAATGTATATATATATATATATATTGTTGCAGCAGATGTTTAAGTTATAAATTTTATCATTTATAACTTTAAAAATAATCTGAAAAATTTCTTCGATTACACTTTTATCTAAAGCAAGAAAAGTTCAGACGATAAACACTTTTGTATATATCGAACGTACAGTACAATATCATTTTTTAGAATTTAACAATAAGAAAAATATATGACAGAGATTGTAAAAAATATATTTAAGTTTGATTTTTTAAGATAAATATCAAAAGATTTTTATAAAACAATGGGCAATGAATATTTTTTTGATTTATTGTTTGCTATATGTGGAGCTTTAAGATGGTATCCTATAGGATGACATAAGGAAGCGCTGAAGTGTGTCTATCGTAGACAAACATCTTAGCCAATAACTTGGCTCGGTGGTGTTGACCAGAGCTGCTAAAGTGGACAGATCATATCACTCCCAAAGGCGAATAAGCAAAGATAAACTACAGAACCTCCTCCGTGTTGGATAGGTTATTTATCTGTTTCCTTTATGAGCTAGTTTGAGATTGGAAAATCTGCACTTTATACGAGTGGTATAAGGAGAAAAAAGAATCAATAATTTGCAAAGGAATCTAAAACTTGCTTAGAATTTAGGTCACATCAATAAAACTCATCTTTTTACCTGCTTCACACACTTCTCCAATCGTACATGATGCATTCGGATGTTGATCTTGAGCATCTTCGCATCACTTCTTCTTCTGCTTTTTTTTTAAAAAAAGCATCCGAGTTATTAAAATGTGAAGAATTGTATAATTTAAGAAGAAAATTAAAAGATTCTTTTTTAAAATCTCATTTAAACACTTTCAAATTTAATATATTTTAAATTTTAAACAAAAGGTTAAATATGCATATCAAAAGTAACGTCTACAAAAAGAATATATATAGGCTATATATACCTGTAAAAGTGTTTAAAATGAAAAATTTGTATTTTAATTTTATAAAAATTTGTGTTTTATAAAATTCTTGAAGATTTTTGAATATTTTAAATACAAATATAATATAAATTTTTAAAAATTATTGCAGATATTCGTAATTATTTGCGTGTTTAGTTACCGTTAAAGATGGCTTCACTGCATAACGCCCTTAACTACCATTCACAATTTGATTAGATCCATTAAAATATAGTCGAATACTAAAGTATAGTTGTTGGAAATTTGTTTGCCATTCGAGAAATTTTCGAACTTTTCTTAATTAAGACGAGAAAGGTATAATTACTTTTACTTGCGATACGTAAAAGTCCACACCCATCCTCATCAGTAAGAGAAGAGATTTCTAATGGAAATTGGCAGAAATCAATGAATTCTACCGAATTATTTTATATTAAATTCACTAAAGATACTGTTTAAATATCGATATAATTATAATTTACATATTAATGAGAATTATTTAACATAACATCAAGTCTATTAATGTATTTAAATCATTATATCTTCTCTCTAATATGTTAATTTATAGTTTAAGCAACGTCTCTAAGGTAAAGATACTATTAAAAGTTTATAAAATAATAATTAATTTCGCTTAATTTTATGTATTTAACAGCGAAATCAAATCGTACAATTCCCAAAAAGACTAACTTGAAACGTATTGTAATTTTGTAGCGCATCTCCCTCTTATGGGACATCTTGGATGCTGTGACAAGTTCGTGACTTGTACTGGGATGTTGTAATTAGCTACATCTGCCAAAGGAACAATGTGTTCATCATTGGTAATACGATTACAAGTCGCTTAGGCCAATGGAGATTTCTAGATCAGTGTAACATGGACGGTTAAGCTAATGCACTCTGCACTCATAAACAGCAAACCAATGGTGGGATTAACACGACAATTCGCCACAACACAACGTTTTCTAACTAACCGAACAACTCTATCTTGATACAAACACCAACTAAAGCCGAAGTTTTTTCTTATAAAAACACACAATCGTTCGATTTTCTTAAATTATAATTAGAAAATTAAATAATTTGCCTGTTAAACCGATGCACTCATTCGTAAGTGGAGAAGCCATGGTAGGGATTAAATAAATTAATTTGTCACAATATACCATTTCTTAGATATATATATATATATATATTTTTTAGTACAGACGTCGATTTGATGTCCTATTTCTTTTTCTGAAGACATGAAAATGATGCTAATTTTGGTAGATTTAAAATAAAGTTACATTTAGAAGATCGTATAGCGACTTAAATCGCAATTACTTCATCTAAAAATACAAATAGTATCATTCTTCTTTGATTTTTTCAAAATAACTTTTAGAAAAATTAAAGAATTCATGTTAATTATGTACGACAACTTACCTCAATTATCAAATATTTTCACACTTTTACTGTTGTATTTTTAGAATATAGACATTATGAAGTAAAACAATTCTAAAAACACAAAATTGATGCCATTCTCTTTTATTATCCAAAATAATTTCTAGAAAACCTAAAATCTCTAGAACAGTTAAACTCTTACTCATACACAACAAACTAATAAATCATCATCTCCAAATTATATTTTCGCTCCAAACATCAATCTAAACTACGTAAAAACTACAAAATTAGCACCACACTTTTTTATTTTTCCAGAAAAATAACTTGCAGAAGGTCTAAAATTTCTAATAACAGCTGAACTCATAGACAACAAACCTGAAGATATCAGATTAACAAACGATGATTAACCAACCTCAAATTATAATAAATCCTGTGTAAAAATCAACCCAAATTTATATATATTTAACCTAAAAACCTCTTACAATTCTTGAACTTTTCAGAGTCAAAATGTTCTAGAACAGCCAAATTCAGGCATCTCCTAGCTTGAATATCTCCACGAAGATAGCAAATTAAGTTATATTTACTTACGTTTTTGATATTTTTGATAATATTCATTCTTCTTCTTTGATTTTATAAAATAATTTTAATTAAGTAATGCCTTGAAACAAGAGAGGAAAAAAATGTGTAGTTTCTCTTTTGGTGATGTCCGGAAGTAGACTCCACCTCTTGCTCCAATTAGTGCTAATTAGTTTAGAGAGTGAACACTTCATTAACAACCGTGTTAATTAAAAAGCTACATATGAAGGGTGTCTTGAACGATCGTTCTAGAATGCATTAATTGTGATAAATATGTTGAGATAGAATGACATTCGACTAATATCTAACGTATATAACGATTTATAATAGTGTGAATGTTTATATTTAACAAATTAATAAAGAATTCCCTTAAAATTTCCAACTAGAAAGACCTTATCTTCCGTATATATTACGCTTCGATAATCGTAAAAATATTTTTATTACTTTATATAAAACTCCTCGTAATTCATAAATGATGTTATTTAGATAGACTCTCTTCTGGGATTTTTTTCTTTATTTTTTGATTTTTCTGCCAGTGATAAACGACAAAAATTCAATTATACTTAAATTCTTGCTAGAAAATCAACTCATAAACAAGTCGTTGAATTATATTTTTCCAGTAAAAATTGTAGTCGGAAAGACCACTTTTTTACTCGTTTATGCTAGGATTTCAATCTTCCGACCTCAATTTTAAGGGCCAATTTTCGTTGGTACTTACTTATATCGATCTCGATCCTTCACAGGTGTGTCTGCTATCTATATTTCTTGGTTATTTTACTTAAATTATATATTTATTGTATGCTTTCCGCATATTTTTGCAAGCATCTTCGGTCAATTTGTGCTAAGATTTCAATTTTTCATCTTAATTTTATGGGCCAATTTTCGTTCATGGTAACTTAAAAAAATACGTTCTTATCCTTTATAGATATTTCTATTATTTATTTTCCTTGGTAGTTATGCGAATTCTATATTTATTGTATGCACTCTGTATTTTTGTATGCATCTTGAACCACTACTTCAGTCAATTTGTGTTCTGATTTCAATTTTCAAGTTTAATTTTAGAAACAAATTTTCTCTGAAGGAACCTTAAAATCAATCTTTATCTTTCATCTTTATCTTTTCATAATATATATATTTTATTAATAGTTTTACTTTAACTTAATATTTATTGTATATTATTCGTGTATTTTGTATACATCTTTAGTCAATTTATACTATGGGTTCAATTCTTGACCTTGGTTTTATTGGTCAATTTCCGTTGATAGTAACTCATAAAATTATTTTTATCCTTCCTAGATATGTCAAATATTTATTTTCTTGGTTATTTTAAATTTTTTATCTATTTTCCGTACACACTCTTTAATTTTTGTACGCGCCTTTACATCTTGACCTTACTTGTTTATGGTGTGTTTTCAGTTTTCGATCTCATTTTATGAGGCAAATTTTCTAAAATGGTATCTTAAAAATCACTCTGTATCTTTTGTGTGTATGTTTAATATTTATTTTAATACTTATTTTACATAATTTATTTAATTTTGTATACGCTCTCCGTATTTTTCTACATTCATTTTCTGCATCTTTAAGTGATGCATAAACGCTTCTAGATGGGATTTTATGCAAAAATATTCATTTTTACGCACTTTTCTTTAATCGATCGTTTGTCGAATGGTATATTTTAAAAAAAATATTGGCAGCTTTATATAATATTTTCATAAATATTATCACTATTAGGTGTATTATCTGTAAATAACTTCCTATCGAAGTTTTTTAGAAAGATAGCTATCAACTGGAAGCTATCTTAGAAATGAGTACTTTTTCATTGCTTTCTTTGATTTAAAGCGGAAAAAAAGCGTAAAAATCCGAGCAAAGTATTGTTATATCCCTGTAAAAACAACGAAAGACACGCTGACTTATGAAGACAATAAAATCGCTAGAGACAGAGGATGGGAGATTCTAACGAGAACTGATGTAGCTATTGGGAAACCAGAAGGCTATAGGAAGTTTGACGTTGCTTGCTATATTTTTATCTCGTGAGCACTGTTTACGGACATCCGTGCCAAAGACACCTTTTGCTTCGACAAAACACGATTTATTTTCCAGTCCAACTTAAGAGGATGAAGAGAAATTGATGCCAGATAGTCAACTAACAAAACTAGTTTCGTTTGATAAAATCTGTAAAAATTTAACTGTAAATCAATATTTATTTCTTTAAAAAATGAAGTTTGAAATGTATTTTTAATCGCAAAAACACCATTTCGTATTTTTTTAAATTATTTTTTTATATAAAAAGCTAATCTCTAGATATAACGTCACTACATCCTTCCAGCATCACTTATTATATTAACATAGAATTTTATTCCTTTTAAATATATTTAAATTGAAATTTTACCAAAATTTCAGCGTATTTCAATCTAAAAAAAATACATTTCTGTGTTTTTAAAAGAAATTTTTTTTTGTTTATTTTAAAAGTGCATCTTTTCTGATGTAGCATCTTCCAGCATCACACGTTTCTCCAGCATCACTTAATCTATTTACTTAAAATTTTATGCTTTTGAAATAATCTCGAGTTAAATTTTAATAACGTTAATAAATTTATTTATGTATATTTAGTTTAAGTTCTAAAAACACCGTAGATTTTTTAAAAGAAATTTTTGGAAAAGTCTAAGAAGAGAGAAGTTGTACCTTTGCTAAAATCGTCGAGGGAATCTGTGATTTGTCATAATCCACTAATAGAGTGTTTGTTTCGTAAAGTCGGGAGTCTCGAGAAGACCAGGATGAGACAATACATCACGTGGAATGGAGTCCAAAGAGACTCACTCTCTAGAGTCTCCCTTGTGTTCAGCTAACGTCACGTCCTGGATATATCTTTTGTCATTATTCGTTATAATGCTTCTAAAATTTTGCTATTTTACTCATTTTCTGAATTCCAACATCCTTAATATTTAAAAAATTAAATAATACACGATAAAATGTAACTATTTTGTCGTTTATCTAAAAAAAATGTGAGTACTTTCAGGATCTGTAAGGAAATTGTGATCAATTTAAGCGTATTTTTTTGAATATATAAAGAAATGTTAGTGGTTTTTTTAAAGAATATTTTTAAAATATGAAGTGCATGTTTACGATATTTAAGTAAATGGAGATATATTTTTTTTGGAATAATAAAAGATTGTTCTGATGCATTTTTTGAAAGTGTAAACAAAGTGAGACGTGTTTTTCGATAACGTAAATATCTTTAGATGTATTCTTGAAAAGCTAAACAAAATTGGGCTTATTTTTGAAATAATTAAGCAAATTTTGGTATACTTTTGGAATATTTATACAATATTAGATATCTTTTTTCAAATATTCAAGCAAATTTTACTAGTTTTTGGAATATTTAAGCAAATTTTACTATATTTATTGGAATATATATTAAAATTTCATTGTATTTTATAAATTTTGTGTAATATTTAAGTAAATTAGTCTAAAATGCATTTAAATTTGCTTAAATATTTCAAAAATATACAAAATTCATATAAATATTCCAAAGAAAATACACACACACACACACTACATTTAAAACTTACAAATAAAATCACAATTAAATTCCCTTTTTCTTTCTTACCTTTTAGAATACAAAAAATAAAAGAAACAAATAAAAATTTTTAAAGAAAATTTAACTAAAAAAATCTATTTTAGTGGATCAATAAATAAATAAATATATATAAATTACTTTTCTATCCACTATCGATTTTAAATGCGGACAGTTAGACAAATGTAGCAATTTTTCAAAATAAAAAAAAATGAATTTTTTTTGTTTCTACGTAAAAAAATGAATTCGTTTGTCGAATAAATTATTGTTTATTTAATAAAATGATTTAATAATAATTGAATTATATTTAAATAAATATGTTGTAGTCACGATATAAACATAGCAGAGAAATCATATAAAGAAAAGGGCTTGGGGGAATTTTTAGATGGAAAATTTATCCAAAAGAACGAAGTTTCTTTCTAAAATTTTACGCTTTACATCATTACAAATATATATATATTTATTTATTTAATCTAAATCTTGTGACTCGCTGTACTTAATATTGTTCTTGACGTGTACAAATGAGTTTCTGTCATTTTTAGATGAGGCAAATAATAATATTTTGATCAAAAAAAAAAAAATTGTAGTTTTAAAAATGAAATTTTTTTCTTTATTATTATTATTATTATTATTATTATTATCTTATTTGTTTTCTTAGGTGCTATTGTTCCAAGAGATTGTTTTGATAAGCTTCATTTTCGAACTTATCAAACCAGGGAGACATTATAGTAATTATTTACTGGAATTTTACAAAAGATGTCATTCTGATACGTTTCTTGGAATTATAATTAATTCCAAATACTAAAAGTTTGGTTTTTTTAATTAAAACATTGTAGACCTTTGTAAATTTTCCTTAATTCTATGTCTGGAGAAAGATCAAATCGCCTGAAATGATGCGTAGAAGGAACGTTAATCGGCTCAAAAATATTCTTTTATTTATTGAAATTCTATAAAATATATCATTCTAGTAAATTTTTTAGGATGTTAACTAATTCGAAACATTAAAACTTTGAATTTTTTAAATAAAAACGTTGTAGATTTTGTCAAAAGATGCAAAGAGTAAGCATTGACCAGTTGACATAAATGTTTTTTTTTTTAATATACTGTTAATTCTAACGAAAATTTTTTAGTGTTTTAAATAGTTTTGAATTATAAAATAATTGATTTTTGAATTAAAACACTATAAAATTTTGTAAATTTTTGTCTGGAAAAAGCTTGATAACTCTAGAAAGATGCTTAGAGAAGGCGCTAACTACGTTTAAAAAAACTCTTTATTTATTGAAATTTCATAAAATATTTCATTTTAATGAGATTTTTGGAGTCGCAATTAGTTGTAAATAATAAAAAATGATTGATTTGAATTAAAACAATGTTGAATTGATAAATTTTTCTAATTTTATGTATCGAGAAAGGTTGAAAAGTGTGGAAAGATGGATGAAGTAAACGTTAAGCAGCTGAAAAAATTGAAGAAAAATATATTTGTATCGATCGAATTTTAGATAAAAATTTGTTAGAATTCATTCATTAGTCAAAAACTTTAGATTGACAATAGATACCTTGTGATTACAGTCAACAACACAGTCATTTTCTTGTCTTATCATTTTTCTTCTACTTCCATTGCCTACTCCATATTTCACAGATGCCTTAATGAAAGACTTGGCATTACGACCCGTTCCGACCAACCCGAGTCACGTGACGTGCAGTAATTACACTTCCGGTGTGTGTTAGTTGAGAAATTTGACGTCACTATCCGGAACTAACCATTTATTCAGCCCTTGTTGTCGTTGACAAGGTGTTCGAAGATGGATGTTGGTGGCAAATGGCACTAGACGTAATGACAAGTTTGAGTAAAAGAGAAAAGGGGATCGAGAACAGATTTAAATTGAAGAAAATTGTATACGAAAATAGTATCAATCACCTTACAAACTTTAATGATTTTTGTAAACTCCTCGGCCATTGATTACACTCTTACAAAATTAATGACGTTCACTCCGCTACATAAAAATTCTTTTTAATGTTTATAATTCGATTAGTCCAATCTCTCTACCAATTTTCTTAGCAAAGCCTGTAAAATATGGACCATTTTTAGTCGAATATAATGCAATTTTCATCGCTTTCTAAATATAGAAGCTCGCCACTCCAACAACTTTCTTCTTATGTCTTGTTAATCCCCCAACTTATCTCATTATCTTATCTCTTAACCTGTAAATTTACAGTAGATAGGTTCAGGTATACTAACGAATTTTAAAAAGAAAAGTAGTTAGATTCCATTATCTTAGAAACAATTCTCCAACCATCATCAACTTCTGCTGCACGTAATGGAGTTTGCACAAAGTCAACTAAACGATTTATGTGACACTCATACCAGACTCGTGAGACTAATAAATGTTACGTGTTTATGAGACGAATTTCCACTACGTAGAAAAGCATCGTAAAGCCAAACACCATCACTAGAAATTTTGAATTTTGATACATCAGTTAGCAGCAAACTTGACCCTTCTGCGATGACTTTAAACCCATTTAAAAGTGTCGAATTTTTAAGTTTTGTACCCATTTTAGGGTCATTTAGAGTAAGAAAAACTGTATTTTTTTAATATTAGAAAAGGTAGAAATCGAATATCTCTCGTAAAATTCTAAAATTAAAACATCAAAGTTGGTCTTTCCAAAATTAAAATTGGTTATTGTGTGTTTGTGTGTGTGTATCCACACAGTTTCTATGTGAGCTTAGGGGTTATATATATTAACTGTCGTAAAATTTCTGGTTCCTGCGAGTGTCATAAAGTGTAGAGTGTCTGTCAGAGGACAGATGCCAACCATTGTCCCATACATACCTCCTGTCTTTCCTTACAGTGATATATTGCAGACATGAGCCACTAGTTCACCGCACACGTAAGGGTGATCAAGTGGAAAGACACTTCTTTAATGGCAAATGGTCTGGAAGTGGTTTGCTCGGTGTCTGCAAATTTAAAATAGATTAAGCCGAGCAATCTGGATTCTTGTTTATTGGTCCTATCAGGAAAATAATGAACAAACCCTTTCGCCCTTTTTTTTCCTTCATAAAAATGACAAATGTTCAACGGCTTGTAATTGAATTTTCTTGCATGAAGAAGGTGTTTTCAGCAAGAACTCTATTCCACAACTGCTAAAAATCTTATTAAGAATATATTAAGTAAAACTGGACCATTTTATTGTGTTTAATTATTAAAAATCTTAACGAAATTTACGAATTTCAATACAAGAAATCGTTGTCAATAAAGAACTGCTTCGAGACAGTTCAAGCTTTTATTTTTGCGATTAAAAACTGTAAGATATAACTGATTTTGTTGTAAGGAATAATTTTCAACGGAGCTAATTACTATAAAATATTATATATATTTTTTTAACATTAATAATAGTTGAACAATTTCTTTATTTTAAGCTTAAAAATTCAATAAAATTCTCAAAACTTTTAATAAAATCGACTGTTATTTTGATGCGAGAAGTGGTGTTTTCTACAAAAATCGTACTTCAAAATTGTTCAAACGTTCTTATAATTAAAATTAGCTTAAAAATCTAATTAATCAATAAAAGCTTCATAAAAGTATTCTTAAAAATCAACATATAATTAAAATTTTTCTGATGAAAGACTATCAACAGGTATTACGCTTTCAGAATATTCATAATTACAATTAAATATTACGTTTACTTAATGTTAAGTAAAACTAAAGTTCTTTACTTTTATTCTTAAAAGATCTTAATTAAAATTGAAAATTGATATAAGAGTTTGTAAGAGTTGCAATTGATTGTCCTTTAAGAATACAGTAGATTCAACAAGAGAAGAAGAGAGAAAGCGAGAAGGGTACTTCATAAGCATTCATAAAAATCAAAAAGAGCAGGATAATATATGAAATTTTACTGTTAAACAGTACGAAAATGAAGATTCTTCTATAATCGTCCTACTCTGATTGGCCTCAAGAAAAAAATTCTGTTAAGAAAATCATTGCAGTTTCCAATGTTCCCGTGTTCAATAAGAAGAATGCTTCAAAATACTCAAGAAAATCAGAATAATTCTATTGTTTTTTTTTTACTTTTCAACAGTAAAAATTGAAGATTCTTATGCCATCTTCTTACTCCGGATATCCTCAAGTAATAAGTTCAATTAAGAAGGAAAGAAATTACAATTTTGAAAAATGGTAAAATTTAGATATTTGTTTACTCATTTTTCTTTTCTAGTTTCATCACATGGAAACATGTCTTCAACTAAATTAGTTATTTAAATGACTAACAACAAACACCCTTTCGCTGTCGAAGCCCGAGGAAAAATTAAAACTCGGAGGAATATAAGCGATTTCTGAACTGAAAACTCAACCGAAAACACCGACTCGACACTTAGTGCTTTTGTTTAGTATGATTATTAACACACTAATGGACTACTTATTACTGTTCTCGACATCATTAAAAGCTCATTACTTCATCTTTCTAAAAAATTAAAAAAAAATTCTTCCCCCAAAAAATCTACCAAACCGAAATGATTCCAAACGATGTAAATTTTTGATATTTTCAGGTATTTAACACAAAAATCTATATAATTCGGGAGGGTATCATCAGAAAAAACACAGTGAAAGACAAAGGTAGATAAATTTTTTGATGTCTCATTTATCGAATTGGTACCAGGTACAAAGATAATTCGCGTGATCGATAAAGAAAAGGTAGATTGCATTATCATACAATTGCACTTAATTCTATCTTCTTCTTTCTTAAAAAAAACCACATTTCAATCGATTCAGAAAAAAAACCGTTTCTCTCAACTCGAGTAGGATTCTTATCCTTTACGGATTTATTAATAGAACATACTTTTAAAATAATGTTAAAGTTGCACTTACGATAATTAGTATAATGCGTTTAGTACAAATTTCTGGAGAAATTTTCTAAAAAAAAAAGTCGACTAAACTCATTTGGACATCACTCCGACTCAAAGTTATTCCAATACAAGACATTAGAGAATCATTAGGAGAACATGTCGTCTTGTCACGTAACCTCTGCACACCGTCATAAATTGTATTCCTACTATGACTTCATTTACTTGATATTTTTAAAAATTAATACAATTCGATAATAAAAAATTAATCGATTTTATTTTATACTTTTTATCTAGTTATCTTGTGAATTGTATGTACCGTACAGTACGTTTAAACTCTACGTTTTTCTGATATACAACATTATTGTTTACATTTTTGTGTATAACTGTTGGTGTACTTAATTTTACTTTTTATGCTTGTGTATTTAATTTTAGTGTAGTCTACCTATCTTCAGTTTGTACGTTTCTGTACATATCTTCTGTGTGTGTATTATTCCATTACTTATATTTGTGTACCAATCTGTACTGCCAACGTTTATGCACCTGTCTTTACTGCTGTTTATGTTTTGCATATATTTCTGATGCTTACGTTCGTACACTTACCTTTATTATTTATTTTTATCATCTTCTTCAGTACTTATATTTGTGCATCTACATTCTTGCTTATGTTTATGCACTTCATTATTTATTTTTATGCACCTATCTCCGTATTTACACTTATGTATCCATCTAAATTCGTTAAGTTTATATAGGCCTATTTAGTGCATAGCTCTGCCTTTTATATTCATGTACGAATCTCTCTCTGTTTATATTTGTGTACTTGCCTTTACTATTTAATGTTGCGCGCTTATATTTACTGATTACCTTTGTTATTTACATTTATTCTTCTTATTTTTCTACATGTGTTTACGCATCTACCTTGATTGTTTACTTTTATGACCCATCTTAAACGTCTACATTTGTATAAAAATTGCCCTGATTAATTTTAAACAGTGAAATAAAGAGAGAAATTCTCTGTAGATCAACTTTAAACTTTAAAAAATCTATTAAAATTTAATAAAATAAATAATTGAACTTGTAGAAAACTGCATTAGTCTACATCAAAAATATATTAAAGTAAGAGTAAACTTTAGTTCTTTTATAAGTTTTGACAATTACGTGAATTGGGGCAGTTTGTATCGATTATGTGATATTTACGAAAGAGATGGATACGGGCCTCTTACCCAAAGGGCAACTAATCAAATAAATTTATTTGATTTTTACAATGCTCTACTTGCCATCACATATATAAGTATCGATTGAAACATGTAATAAATAGATCCAACATGAAAAAAAAATTACATTTAGAGTATAGTCTAGTGATTTTAAACTCAATTTTTATATTTCATCATCTTGCTATCGGTATATGGCTATTTTTTTTAGTTTGATAGAACCTTGATAATCTTCAATGAGTTGCCAAATATCCATTTTTTACGTTAACGTTAAACGAGAAATGTTTTTTTATTCTTTCCCCTCTCGTTTAATAATACTGTAATTTATATTTTATAACGTTATAATCCTTAAAAAAATTTAGAATTTTCTTGTATTTTAAACGTGTATATATATGTAAATAAATAAATTATCCGAGTTTCTTTACAAAGTTGGCTCGTAAAAACACGATAATAGAGTTATAGAAGATCTTTCAACCCCATTTTACTTCAAATAATTTAAATTTTTGAATGAAAAAAATGGATTCAATTTGTAGTTATATCATCAAAAATATCCCCGTGCCATATTTTTTAATGATTAAAAAATATAGAATAATGAATCTGTACAGAACACAATGATGAAGGCTAATGGAGTGTGTGTTGCAGGTATTCATAGAACTACACGAAAATCGATTTTATGACGATAAAGTTTATTAAATTATTAATTTAAACTTTAAAATAGATAAATAAACAATAAAATATTCATTTTCAGCATTAATTTTAATATTAAATTTAATTTAACTTAATAAACATCGTTTCATATTCAAACAACTTCAATTTTATTTTAAAAAAATAGCCATATTTAAATAATAAAAATTTCATTTACACAAATATAATCAACTAAAATCTTTTATTTGAATTAAACTTTTGTTTTTTAAGTTTAAATAGTAATTAAAGTAGGAAATTCTATTAAAAGCCATAAGTTAATAAACGAAAAGGAGAAATTCCCCTAAGAAGGAATAAGAAAAAAGAGTAAAAATTCCCTAAACAATGATGTGATTACAAGATAATTATTCTCAGCTTCATTTTCTATCTTCTTTTTTTCTCTTTTTCTCCCTCTAAGTCTCAGTATCTTAAGTTTCAATTACCAATTTAGATATTTTAGAATGGCGAAGTACCAAATTGTGTCTTCAGTTTTTGGAGTCTTATTTCTTTCTCAATCACACCATCGATCATTCTTTGACAAATTTAAATTTATAAAGATCCTAAAATGTGTTTGCCATTATTTAAATTCCTTTAAGGGTAAGTAAAGAAAGAATCTATTCGTCTACCATTTGTAATTTGAGATTGCAAAGTGTAAGAAGAGATCTCAGAAAGAGCGCATCCCGCTGAGGATAGAAGGTTAAAAAATAAAGAAATTTATTGTGTATTCGTTTAAAAACTATTTAAACAACCTCTTTTCAGTTGGTTAATGTTGTTAAAATGATTTCTTCTTTCTTTATTAATGATTAGGAAAAAATCACATTGGGAAGCGATTATTCTGGGGATGTAGTAGAGTCATCAATTGTTCAAAGATATAGACCTTCTCGTGACAGCTATTCCATTCGTCATGTCTCGATGCTACTTTGAAAATAGCTTCCACGATATATCTTTTTATTATTATTTTTTCTTCTGTATTTTTACATTGCAACCTTGTACAGAGGGATGGGGATTTGTTTCTCTAGATATTATATCACCAAAACATTTTCTACCTTTGACATTCATATTAATGAAAGAATATACTCATAAAATAAAGAAAATTCTTTATTTTTTCTATAAATTATATGCATATATATATATAGGTTATATATACACAGTATTCATATACTCAATTTAAACTCTTTAACTTATTCTAAAAATATCCAATTTTCCTTCAAAAAAATCATAATGATAAATTCATCTTATTAAATTGCATCTTTTTTATATTCTTTTCTTGATTTTTGACATTTAATTTTTTATATTTTTTGGCTTTTTTGTTGCGGTTTTTATAGACATTTGAATTTTTTTGAATTTTTTCTAATTGGTAAATTTAACAATTACGTTATTCGTAATTGTTAAAGTTATATTGTTTATCGATTTTTAAAAATAGGAAATTTAAATTATAATTTATTACAGAAAATTAAATGGAATTAATTTGAACTTTGAGTATATTTTAGTGGTGGAATGAGACGTAATTTGTCACCCAACTTGACACGTGCTGTATGCAAATTAATGCTGCAGAAGAGTGATTCGTGCTTTGGTAGTTTAATTGAATCGATTCTTATGTCTGTGGTTAAGAGTCTGGTGAGGCGTAATTCGCCAATTTCTCAACTTAGATCCACTCCATCTCCCAAATTAAGGAGACAGGTTGTTCGACTATTGACTCCAAAATGCAGGAAACGATTACGATGTAGTCCATTGGGAGACACTCGAAAGGTATCGAAACTACATTCACACGTACGTAGAACCATATGGAATCATGAAATATCGAATACAAGATGTTTAGGAAGGTGTGATGATCACACTCTATCACTGTTAATCGGTTCACAAAATCACATTTGTCTGAAAACTAAGAGGACTTTCTGCCAATCTTGCGAAGATAATTGCTGTTCCTGTCTTCTTCATCAAGTAGAAATTGGTCCTAGAATTACAAAACTCGGTAGAGGTTCTTTTGGAGTGGTTGTAACTGGAAAGTTAAAAAGTAAAGAAATCTAATTTGCATATTTTATAAATTTAATTTTACTTCTATTATTTTATGATTTTTGATGAATTTTACAATTTATCAGGGGATATTGTTGCTTTAAAAATCTGTAAAAAGCCTAGAGATCCTAATGTAGGAGAAATTAATGCGTTAAATCTTCGACATCCTCATTTAGTGAGGATTTTAGCTATCGAGGATCGCACAAATATTCGTTTAATTGTTATGGACATAGGCGGAGAAAGGAGTCTTCAAGAAGTTCTAGACGATACTTCAGAGAGATTGTTTACTAACAGAAGAATGAGGTAAATAATGGTTCTAGGATATTTTAAATATTATATGCTATTAAAATCATTTTTTTTTTACAGATTCTGTCGACAAATATGTTCAGCAATATCATACTGCCATAGCAACGATGTGGTTCACTCAGATCTGAAGCCATCGAACATATTAGTATCGCGTTTCGATCATTGCAAATTAGCAGATTTTGGTTGTTCTATAAGAAATGGAACATCTTTACAATTCTGCATACTCGGTACGCCTAAATATTGTGCACCAGAAGTTTTAAGGGGTTCAACTCCAACCCCTAAATCTGATATATACTCCTTTGGTATATTAATGTGGCAGTTGTATACTAGAGAGATACCTTACCCGGATACAGAATTACACACCCTTATATACAGTGTGAGTAAAGGAAGAGAGATATACAGTAAATTAACACGCGATTTCACTATTTTTTTTTTTCTATAGGTGGTTGCTTGTCAAGTAAGACCGGAGTTCGATTGTTTAGTTAAATTCCGCGATCATTCTTATGCTGCTTGTGCTAAGAAATGCTGGAATTCTGAACCCCAAAAGAGGCCCACAAGTAAAGAACTAGTATCAATTTTGAAAAATATATCCAGTTTTTCAGTATTATGATACGCAAAACGTATACAGAAGTTTTTTAATTGTATTTAATTGTACACGTATATTAATTGTTATTTGTTGTTTATGAATAAAAATAAAATGTTTTTAGATAAAATTTCTAAAAAAAAAAAATTTACTTTTTATGTTGGTAGAATAAGTTCTCCATGTAGACAGATATGATGAACAAAAGGATCAACTTAGAAATTTATAAGTTTTAAGCTCTTAAATTTAAAATTCTGTAAAATTTACGGGTAAAATAAGTAAATCTATATGATCTATGGATAGTAATTTTTGTATTTAGTCATTATATAAAGGAAGAGGAAGTGAATTTACTGTTCTAACTCGAGAGGTATGAGATATGCTTTGATGCGAAGTAACAATTTTAAATGCGCGTAGAGCGATATCGATGATCATAAAATATAATTATCAGCCTTAAAGTACATATATCAAAATTAGATGAAAATTCTTCAAAAAAAAAAAAAAAATCCATCTCTTCCGACAAACTGCATCCTCCTCTCTTCTCTGCTTAGATTGAACAGAATGATATACAAATCTTTCGATTTTACTTTCGGAGAAGATGATAAATGGCGAGTTTTTTTTATTTTATAATCTAGAATTCGAATCGATTTTGATTTTTTAAAGAAAATTCGATTCGCATTTTGATTAAATAAGATTAATTTTATTTCATAAATATTTTGCTGAAGATTACGAATTATCGAGTGAAAAATTTAAACTTTAATGTGTTTTTAGAATTTTGAATCTAAAAAAATTAAATTTCAATAATTTTAGTATATGTGTACATTTTTTAGAATTAAAACCTAGTAGAACATATAAAATTTAAAGTAAAAGATCAAGTTAAAGCTCCTTCAACAATTAACTTTAACTGGAATTTAATCCATAAAATTAATGGACAACACAGTAAACAAGCTTAAAACCGTGCTTAAAAAATAAAATATTAAATAAAATGGCTAAATAAAAAAAAAATAATTGTTCAAATAATCGTGATTCCATTCCCATAATCGTTTACAAAACGATATTAAATTTATCATTTATAATGGAAATCTTCACGAATCTAACACGTTAAAGAAGTCATTCAGGTAGAAAATCAATGAAAAAAACTCTTTAAAAATGTATAAAGTTATATAACAACGTACAACACATTTAACGTTTCTTCAAATAATTATTTTATAAGAGTTATTACTGATATTTTTCCTCTAGCGAAAAGGTGTGACTACACTAAATAATGATTTGATATCGTGACCATAAAGTATCTTCTATCTGAAGAAAAGATTTCTTCAAATAAAACTGAATAAGAAATTAATTTACGGTGTTTTTTTTTAGAAGAAAGCACCGGAAATTAATTTCTTATTCAAGTTTTTTTTTGAATTATGAAGAGCTCAATCGATGGAAATTTATTTGATGAGTAAGATGATCCTCTAAATGATCTAATCTAGTAAATGGCAATAGTGACTATAATAAAATAATTAAAGATAGGGGAAAAAATAAGGGAAAGAGATACATATTGATGTAGACTAAAGTATTCTAAACATGTCTAGCTTTAAGCAATTTGTTGGATTAGTTGTTCAATACGCTAAGATGGACATCAAAGATTAAACAAGAATTTTCTTTATACAATGATGCCAAGCAAACAATCGAATTTGCTCTTAAGATTTTACTTTCATAACGAAGATAAGCTTATTTCTTATTCTAATTTTTCTACTTTTTTGTCTTATTATTTATTTTTTATATCTTTAAGTCGGTTACTTTAATCGTAAGACTCAAAAGAATAATTGAATTAATCATAGACTTTTGTTATTTAATCATTTATAAGTCAATCATTTAAATCGAAAAAATAATAAAATTATATAGTTTATTTATTTATTTACACTTAAATTTGTTAAATAAATACTTTTACACTGAATTTAATCAATGTTGCCAATTAGTTCTTTATTTATCTGGCAACGTTACATTAATAATAAGTTGCCAGATTGTTTAAATAAATAATTCGAAAAAATAAGTGTTGCCAGATTATTATACATTGAAATTTTATTAATTTAAAAAAAAAAAATATTTTTATTTACGCTTATTATTTTTAAAATAAAATTAGTGTAAGTTTTTAAAAATAAAATTCAATTTATTTTTTAGTGATTTAATATACCTCATAATGCAGTAAAGATTATAATGGTTGTTACTATTTAATATTATCAGTATTACTGTAACTTTTGGTTAAATTTTAGAAGAAAATATTGTTAAATATCAAATGTTTTTTAAATAAAATTTTTCTATAATAATAAAATTTATGAAAGTATAATTTAATTTGGTATACTATATTTTTGATAGATTGAAGAATGTTCAACATATTAGGCTATATTCAAATTTGGACAGTATGGCCGAGGCGGTAAAGGCATCAGCCTACCTAGGATCGAATCCGAGTGGTCGAAAAAACCCCAGGAATATTTCGGAGTGCAATCTGTCCCGGATACGTCGGGTTCCATTCCTAATCATCCGGCCTTCCCTATTGTGGATCTGGTCGAATCCATGATGAATACGATTTAAAAGACGCTCTTAGTGCCCACAGGGCAAAAAATAATTCAAAAATAGAAGATAATTCAAATTTGATTAAATCTTAAATAAGTAATAAGAGATGATTTTGAAAACTTTTAAATTACTTTTATTACACTAAAAATTCAAATTTAATATTAAAATACGTGAATGCCATACGACATTGTCTAGTAAATAAGAATAAGAACGTAGGTGCAGTACATACGAGTAATTTAACCTCATATTTATTAGTTTATGTATGCTTTTAACTTTCCTTAATTATGGGTATTTATGGAAATGTTATACTTCTATTGGCTTATAACAATACATTAAGATATTCATAATTCAACAGAAAATTCTAAATATTCATAATGCAGCGGTTTGCATGAAATATCGAATTTGTTTCTAAAAATACACTATTAGTTGTTTATATTAATAATAAATCTTTATTTTCAATAGTATTGTTTTCTTCGTTATAATTCTTAGACACTACAACCGGTAGCTCGCAACTGTTAGGCGTTTCTGGAATCTCATTCAGATATATTAAAGAATGTCTCCGACTAAAATACGCTTGAGAAATAATACTCTAGGCATAAAAATGGTAATTATAATTAATATTTAATAATTATCCATTAAAAAAATTAATGTCAAAGCCGTTTGAAGCATGCTCAAGAGCACCCCTGGCGAGTTACATAAGTTTGAAGTATTAAATACGTTTCTGAAATCGCGTAATTTCCACTTTATACACATCAAAACAGTATATTAACATTATAAATTACAAATTTCTTCATTCGTTAACGTTAACAAATTATCTAGATTCATAACAGTTGCCGATATTTTGTCACAAGTGTACTCGACTTAGAAGAATCCAACAAGCGTAATCCATTATCGATCGAGGTGTTTAGATTCCTGACGTCACATGCCACTAGGTGGTGTGTGGTACACGTGGAGAAAGCACACTTCAGATGTCACTAGCAGACGAGCCATGTACAAAGCAACAACAGAAAATACTTTAAATGTAACGGAAATGGGTGTTATAGGAATGTAAACCCACCCGCCATAACTATGATGATGATCTTGACAGTCCTTCCTCCTCTCTCTCTAAGCTGTTGGTTAGGACCTCCTTGCTGTTGATGGTTGGCATATAATGTAAGTATATGGAATTTTTAGAATTAAAGAAAAATATGCAAGTTGATGTACTTTGTTACGCATCTAAAAGCACAGAAATTCGAACATACGAAACTAGACTGTAATTGAAAGTATCTTTCCATAAACACGATTTTCTTCAAAAGTAATCATAAAAATTCTATATTAAAATAAATATTCAATTATTTTATCTGAAATCTTTGTAATTTATAAGTATTTAGTAATTTTTAATACAAAAATTATCATCTAAATTTTAAAAAATGGAACGAAACATTATATATATTTTCTGAAACTGAAAATAAATTCAAATTTTTAAGCTCAAAATTACTACTAATTATTACTAAGCTAAGAATTTTACAGTTTTCTACAAAAGTTATCGAGAAATATTCGAAAAACATTTTGAAAACTTGAAAAATGTAAAACTTATAACAAAATTGTTTAAAATTATTCCACAAAAAAGACAAAATTGATCTAAAAAACTTAAATTACAAATTAATGAAAGTTTAGAGCAGTGGCAAATAATACAATTACAAAAGCACAAATGATTTTTTTGAAAATTTAAATTTTAGAAAATTAAAAAAATCGAAAATTTTTTGAATTTTCAAAAGATTTTTTAAGAAGATACTCGACTTCTTCCACAGATTTATAATAAAAATTAGAGAAAAGCCAAAAAGTTTTGAAAGATTAGTTTAAAAATTCTAAATTCTACCTTCTAAATACGCAATCTTTTAGAATTTATAGAAGATTTTTAAAAAGATATTCAACATTTTCCACTGCAAAGCGTATATATACATACATACATACATATTGCAATATAAAAAAAATGAAGAAAATAATAAAAAATAGGAACATAAATTGTCGTAAATTTAATTTTACACATTTATCAATCCAGTTTAATATTTGAAACGTTGAAAAAAAATCGAGTCATCACCTGTAGCTATGGATATTTTTCAAGATCTTTCTGATGCTATCGATATTTTTTTCGGAGGAATCGAAGAAAGGAACACAAAACTAATAACCATATCCCAGCGAAAATCTCATAACCTAGAAGTGAACCAAGTGAAAATTTGGTTGAAGATTTAGCAGCTTCAATCAGGATCCATCATAAAGTTATTTTTAGACCAGATTCAATATTTTTGGATGATTCTTCGGGTGTTACAACTGCTCGTTAGATCTTGTTTGTGACTTTATATTGATAATTTATAAAAGGTAAAGTATGGAAGATTTTTTTTTCTATTTCTATTTTATGGAAGAAAGTAAGGGAAGAAGAATATAATCACTTGTTTTTTCCTGTACAGAAGATAACCTGGAGACAATTGAAATTTGTTGTAACAGATGAAGAATTAGATTTGCCTTTAAGGCGATTAAACAAACATCATGTAAATCTTCCGGATCAACGATTTGTTTGGAGAGTTTTTTTTAAAAAAAATAAGAGAAAAACTTTAAAACTGTATTTTTAGAATAAAAAATCTAAAAATCTCTCTTATCAATTTAATTAGATTTTTAAAAGATTTTTTTTTTAAGAAAGGAATTATATCGATTTAACTTAAAATTTCAATCATAAGATTGTGTAAATGGAAAAATGTGATAAATGTAATTTCTTCATCAAGGTTTTTAGATGTTTTTGGAAACTTACTTCGGTTTATTTTACTTTTTTTTCTTAAAAAAATCATAAAAATTTGATAAAGAAATTACATTTTCTAATGACAAAAACAATATATTTTAATTAAAGTAAATTGCTCGATGCCATTAGAAAATTTTGCTTTTTTAGATTCGTGTTGTTGCATTGTTTCTACGGATAATAACTTATTATTAGATAAAAGTATTATGGAAAATAAGTGAAAAAATTTGTATTTTTTTTTTAGAAAAAAAAGTAGAAAATATCGAAGTGATTTTATTTGATAAATTGTAAATGCAGAGAAATCTATTCTTTAGAGAAGAAGGAAAAAATGAAAGAAAGAATTTATGATACGTCGAAAATCATCCAGATTTTTGTATAAATTGTAAATGCCTCAAAATATTTCAACTTAAGAGAAGCGTAAATATAAATTATCTTTGAAAAAAATTACAAATATAATAATATTAAAATGGAAATTTTGATAACCAAATGCTTTTATTAGATGTTTCCAACTATTAAAAGATAACATTGATTTAAATGAATTCCTCTTCGGTGAAATGAGTGTTTTTTAACGATTGAATCCAATAAAACTAACTAAAATTGCTATAGAATTGCTCGAAATGAATAAAAATACATCATTTTGAATTAAAAGAAACAAAAAGAAATTTAAAAAATTTATATTATTGAAGTTCAAAATGGCATATTTAAGTACAAAAATCAATAAATGGAGTATAATTGATTTGCTCTTGATCTTCGAAAAAAAAAAAAAAGAAAAATTAAAGTTGGATGATTATTTTTGATTTTTTGATGTTTCAATTGCTTAATTAATAAGGAATTTAAGTAATTATCCGAGTAATTAAGATATTTTAATAATTAAAAGCCATCAAATACTTACACATACGCACGTATTATACATTAAAGTTTGCTCTCGTATCTTCAAAAAAATCAAAGTTTATATAATTATTTTTTATTCTCTTTATATTTAGAAGTTATAATTAATAAATAATTTAAACAAATATTAAGTATTAAAGATATTTTTATAATCCTAAACCATAAGATCATTTCAAATATGCAGTGAGTTGTCTTCAAGATTTGCTTATAGATATTCAAAAACAAAAAAAAAATTATTTTTGAGTTTTTAACGATTATATAATTAAATTAAAGAATAATTTAAATAATAAAGGTATTTTAATAATTAAAATCCATAAAATCTTTATAGATTTTCACATAAATCAGTTAAATGGAATCATTCGAAGTAAAAAGATTCGAATTTTTTAGACGTTTTATACTATCAATGTTACTTCTGATCAGCAATGCAACTAGAAAAAAAAGAATAATACTATTCAGCTTTTTTATTTTTATTTTTATTTTTTGATTCATCGATCCGCTTTCTTTCTAAAAACTTTTTTTTATTTTTATTTCCAGCATCCTGCATGAGGTTTCCATAATAAAATATAAACTATCTCTCGATATGTTATATAGGTCTAAACATATAAATTCTTTTTGTATTTTACATTTTAGAATTTTAAACAAGGAAACAAATAACTCAGCATCATTTTTAATAAATTTCGAATAAAAGCTATTTCTATAATTGTTACAGTTTGCGTGTTTGTGTATATATTATATATATAACTTATATATAAAGCTCTCATTTGATCTCGAATTGTCACGCAGAAAAATAATAATATCGCGAAAAGGCGATAAAAATCTAAGTTAAAAATAAATAAAAATCAAATTATACAATCTAAAAAATCATCCACGCATAAATTTTTAAAGATAGACATGATAAATATTTCAGAAATTAGCAAAAATCTCATCCATAGTAAGCAAGAGATACCCAAAATGACTCTTGTATGTTGAAAATTTCGCTTATTTTTTGAGTGTTACACATAAAATGGCTTTAGAAACACAAATGCGTTAACTACACACATGTTACACAATATAATTTTTTAGAAATTAGAAAATAATGTCATGCTTAAGAGAAGCTTGAGATGATTTTTTATAGTGAAAATTTTTCTGATCTTTTCGAGGTTTTTAACTAATAAAAAATTTTATCGAAAAAATCAAATATGTTAACTATATATATATATAAATATATTATTCATAAAGTAAATATAAGAAATAAATAATAATGAAAGTGGAGCAAAGTATATATATATTCAATGTTTTCTTCTTCATCTCTTGGGAAAACGAAAACGGAACTGGATGTTGTTGTCATAGTAACCGGTTATCCAAGAGATTTAGGTAAATGTGATCTCTTTCTAATCGGACAAGGATCTCTTCTCGAGTCATTCCCTCTTCTTCTTCATTCAAATTTTTGGAATGGTATCACATGGGAATATCATAATCAGTTCTTTACGTATTATTCTCTTCCTTTTTTTTTGGAGGATTAGAAGGATGTTGGTTCATTTTTATATCTTTATTTCTTTGTTTGAGTAACAAGTTTTTGAAACTTTTATAGCTTAAGAAAATTATTTTTTAAACTCGATTTTTTTTATTCTATCTCACTTATATCTTTTCTCCCTCCTAAAAAACCTTATCCTTTTCATTAAATAAAACTTGTTTTAAATGATTATCGAAGAATACTTAATTTTATAATTTTTTTTAAAATTTTATAACTGAAATATTCGATTATTAAATTGATAAAAACAATGATTTTTTAACAGAAAGAGTGATTTTTTCCTCTTCTTTTTTAGGGGAAGAAGTGAATCTTTTTTGATTCCTGACATGTTGAATTTTGTCACATTTTTAGATTTAATATCTAAAAAGACAGAAAATTTGTCCTGCCAGAAATAAATAAGAAAAAATTCTCGCATCCTCCTATAAAAAATAGAAGAAAAATTTCACTTTCTATCAAGAAAATCATCGTTATATCAATTCAAAAATAGGATTGTTTTTTAGATAGATATAAAAACACATCTAATTTTATTGTGATTTGGATTTGATATGTAAAAAATTCGATTATTAAATTGATAAAACGAGGATTTTCTTCATAGAAAGTAAGTTTTTTTTTGTCTTATTTTTATGAATGTGATAATTTTTTTTTTTTTGATTTTTGACAGGACAACCTTTTCGTTTACTTTTAGATTTTAACATCTAAAAGTTACAAATATTGAATTAGTAAATTAATGACTTTTTTACAAAAAATAAGACCTTTTCGTTATTTTTACAGCAAAAAAAGGATATTCTTAGTTATAAGAGGATGAGAACTTTTTGTGTTTTTAGAAACGAAGAAAGAATTTGTTTTTAATTTTTGTTTTTGATATTTTTGGATAGAGAAAGAAAGTAATATAGTTATGTCGTTGGTTCAATTTCGTTTCCATGCTTTCCAGTAATATTTTATGAGATAAACACCCGAAATTTTGTGGAAATTCCAACGAATTCATCCAGATCCGGACATCTGTTTTACAGAAAATATATAATTTATCAATAAGAAAAAAAAAGAGAATCTCATTTCTTCTGTTCCATTTGTCTCGTTTTGCCCTTAGGAATGTGCCCCGAGGATGGAAAGTTTCAAAAAAAAAAAAAAAAAAAAACACTATTTTTACATGATCTATCAAAGCAAAGTTTTTAGAAGATGGATGCTACCGAAGAAAAACGTCGATTTTAATCGTTACAACTACTTTGTTATCTTATAAATAGCTGGAATTTTCAATTCTCAATTCTAATTAAATATTGAATTTTTTGGGGCACTTTTATAAAATTTTTTTAGATTTTTCCAACTTAAAAGATACTTAAAATCATTTAAATTCTAAAAAAAAAAAGTCTAGAGTTTATATAAATTGTATCATATTTATATTTTCAGTAATTTTTTGGAATTTATAATAATTTTTTAAATTAATAAACTGTTTAAATAAGTTAATTTTTTTTTCATTTTTAAAGTTATTTTTTGAATTTTATAATTTTCCTCCCTAAAATTTAATATTAAAAGTTAGTTAAAATATAAATTACATCATTTTTTCTGCTTATATATTATTAATTTATTATTTTTTTAAAAAACTATTCAAACGAATTTTATTTATAAAATTTAATAATAAAAATTTTTTGGATGTTAAAAACAAAAATCTATTTTAATTCCAAAATAAACTGAATTTTTGAGTTTATAAAAAATTCATTTATATATTTATATTTAAATTTTAATAAATTTTTAGTGATGTTTTTAATAAAAAGAATTGTTCAAATAAATGATTTTCTTTCATAGAACTTAAGTTTTTTGTTTAAATATTCAAAATTTAAATGAATTTTTTTAAAAATTAATGTTTAAAAAAATAGCAAATTTTTCATTTTTATATTTACTTTAAAATTTTGTTTTTTTAAAAATAATTAACAATTTATTAACGTGGAAAATTGAATCTTTTTAAAGATAAAAAAACCACCTAAAAACATAATATTTAAATTTATAAAAAGAATGGAAGCTTAAATAAAATAAAATATTTTTTTAATAAAAAGAATATTCAAAATTTAAAATTTTATTAATTTCTAAAAAGACAAATTTGTTTAAATTAATTAAAAAGTAATTAATTATTAAATTTATAAATAACTTAATTTTTAAGCTCTGAATTTTAATTAAAAAATTGAAAATTTTACTGACAATTTTTTTTTTCTTCTAAAAATTCTTTTGCATATTAATGAAGCAGAAATTTTAATTTTTAACATTTAAAAAATTTTTTTGATATTAAAAATTCATTAAGATTATTATTAAAATTATTTCACTTTTTTAAATAATAATAATAAATTAAAATATGAATTTTTATTTTCAGTAAATCAATATTTTTTTATTGAATTTCATTAATTAAATATTATTTTAAAATTCTAAACTTTTCCCCCTGAAAAATATCTGGACATTAATTCATATTTTCACTAAAAAATTGAAAATAAAATTTAAATTTGTATGAAAAATTCTAAAAAATCTTAAAACGTTTCAAAAACACAAAAAATGCAATAAAAAAACCTAAAAATTTTTCAAAAAATCAAAAAAATCAAAAAAAAATTAAAATTTTATTTAAAAAAAAGATTTAAAAATAAAAAAATGTTTAAAAACTGAACAAATAATTTTAATTTCATTTTTTTTTAAATCTTTAAAAATCTAAAAAATAATTTAATTTGTTGTAAAAATAAAGCAGAAAAGAAAAAAACTTTTCTAATTTAATATAATTAATTTAAGAATTTATTTTAAATTAATTAATTAATATTATTATCTGATAAATAAATAAATTTTTGACTTGAAAATTAAATTTTTAGGATTTGTTTTATTAAATAATTAGGAGATAAATTTAAGTGAAGATTGAGTAAATAAATAAATTAATTATAAAATTATCAAAGGGAAATCTTATCTAAATTAATATAATTTATCATCATATTTATCTAGGATAAAAATTAAATAAATTGTTTGTTTAAAAGTGAATAAAAAGAATAAAAATTCCAACAATAAATTAAACGGATTTTTTAGAAATTAAAGAATTCATTTTTAATTATAATTAATTATCTTAAATTTATTTTTTATTATCTTACAATATATATATATATATAATACCCTTATGTACAGTACTTTAATACTTTTTTTTTCTAAAAAAAATCCAAATTTATAAAATATCTTCTTTGTTTTTTAGATATTTAAGAGAAAAATGAGTAAAGTTAGCACAAATCTCATATGTTATGATGCAGTTGAAGAGGATAACTGAAGCTAAATCATGAAGTAAAAAAACAATGTGGAAGAGATGCTGTTAGTTGAAGTAAGTTTGAATAAAACGATATAAAAAAAATCAACTATTTTTAGAAAATAATATCAAAAAATAACTCAGAAAGAAAACTTAATAAGCCAGATACAACTTGATTCCAGCATCATTCCAGCATCCAACATCCAGGGATGCTGAAGAGACATCAGCATCTAACTTTCAGGAAATTTTTAAATTACTAGAAAAATATGTATATAAATAAATAAAATGAAATTTATTCATGAAAATATATTAATAACTTATTTTGTTAAATATTTTAAAATATTTTTATTCTATTTTAATATAAAATAAAATAAGGAAACAACCCGCATCTTAACACACACTTTCTCTGTGACTGTTAAGATTTATATATATATATATAATCTTAAATTTTTATATCTTAAAATTTTATTTGGTTCCTCTTTTTATATATATATATTTTTTGTAAATATGAATTTCTAAAAATACAGATATGTATACAGTATATTTAAAGATTTTTTTTAAAGTAAATATAGAAGTCTTTCTTAGATATACTTTTCTTATATATGAGCCTAGAGATATATGCTACTACATCTTCAAATTTTTTCAAAAGAATATAAATTTCTGTGAATACTTTAATAGCAAACAAAGAAACTATATCTAAAATTTATTAATTAAAAGTTTTTATAAAAATATTTCCATGCAAACATTCAAATAATATTATAATTTATTGAATTTTCTCATTTATTTCATCCCTTTTTATCTCTACAAATCACACTGTAATGATTTCAAAATAGCAGTTTCTAACTTCAAAAAAATTCCAAACTGTTTCTAAAAAATCAATATATTCTCTCCTTCAATAAATTTAATTAGTAATTTCCAATTTTATGAATTTTTCAAATTGTTTTTTGATTTAAAATGTACATTATTTAATGAAAGATTTTTTTGAGAATTTATTTCTTAAAAATTTAATTCACAATTCTATAAAACACCAGAGAGATAAGTTTTATATTTCTTTACATTTAAAGTTGAGTGATTACATGATTTTTTTTCCTTTTTTTAAAAAAATTTTTCTTTAAAAAATGATTAAAATATTTATATATTTAAGAAAAATATGAAGTTAAATAGCCATAAAAATGAATCTTTTCATACTAATTAAAATTAACTCCACTTAATTGCATTTAACTTCAGGCCAATTTAAAAAAAAAACATTAAATTAAATTATGTAATTTTTTTATAGTTAAATGTAAATACATTTATAAATTTAATAAGATATAAATACATTAATAAGTAATAGATTAGAAAAATCAAAAATATAATTTTTTTAGACTTAATTTGATGGTTTTCAGAACTACAAAAAATCATACTTATGTGTTTTAGTGTGGAAAGTTTTTAAAAGTCTATTTAAAAATTTCAAAACAAAACATTTTAAATGCTAATTTCTGATATTTTTAGAAATTCAAAAACTCAAATTTGTGTGGAATTTTTTTAAAAAAATCAGTTAATTCATTTTGACAATCAAAAAATAAACTTAAAAATTAATTTTTGATATCAATTTGTGTTTTTAGAAATTCAAAAAAAATCAAACTTGTGTGTATTTTTTATGTGAAAATTTTTAGTTAATTCAGTTAAAAATTTATATTAAAAAAAATGGAGTGGGAAGATAAATTTTTATGGATTTTTACATGAATTTTTTTTCTTTCTAAAAAATATAATTGGTTTTATTTGACAAGTCATAATTCTGGAAATTATAAAGAGAAAAAAATTTTTAAAATGTAGTCTGGTTGTGGTTATGCATTGTCGATTCAGTTTAAAGTCAGTAGGATTATGTTCTTGGAAGAAATTGTTCGAGTGGAAGGGCCAAACACGTTTATTCTGTTTTTTTAGATGTTCCTTCAGAATAATAAATACCCATCCTAATTAAGTGGGAAGTGTAAACATCGTGGCTCCATCTATTGCCACTAACATGAAACTGATTTAGATCGTAACCATTCAAAACTCTAAAAATATATAAAAAACGTAGTTTTATATATTAAAAATAAATTAAAAGTTTCTTTAAAAATTTTTATGTATTCTTATTTAATTAAAATGTACTTTTTGAGTTAAATGCAAAAAGTTTTTTAAAATATTTTTAATATTTAACTTCATAAACCTTAGTTTTCTAGTTAAATATTTCTATATTAATATATATCTCAACCTGAAATTTATTAAAAAAGTTAAAAAGTATATAAGATAAAGACATGTTATTTAAATTATGAACAATACAAAATTGCGAAATTATTAAATCTCCGGATTTTAATTAAAAAATATATGTTTTTTTTTTAATTTTTTCCTCCTCTTTCATGTTTATTTATAAAACAATGCAAATAAAGAAATGTAATTTTTAAAAATTTTTGTTTTTTAATTATGAAAAATGCAGCCGCTGCTCGATAAGGTATCGATGATACATAAACGTCGCCACCTGGTGGGAAAATTATAAAATGTTCAATAAATTAATAGAAGTTTTAATTTATTAAAGTAATTTAATTTATTGATGTGATTTAATAATTAATTAATTAATAATATTAGAAGTTTTATTATTTATAATTTGTTATTTGTCATTACTTGTTTACTACAATTATCAACTTCGAGCAGTCAGTTGATAATTATTCATTTTAAATTTGTAATTTATTTACTTATTTATTTGATATAATGTTTATTTTAATATAAGTTTATCAAACATCGCGAAGCCAGATATATATTTAGAAATATAACCAACGGCAAGCGGAGGTTGCGGCTTCGGCACCGCCCCGGGTTAGTCATTTTTTTCTTCCAGATGGCTCTAAATTGTTTAATAAATTATTAAAATTATAATAATTAATTTAGTTAAGAGATGGCGCCTCTAGTAGCAAATTACTTAGTATTAATTATTAAATTAGCAGAGTTATAGCCCGATTATTTAAGGCGATCGTTTGGTTATGTTTATTTTAATATTTACATATTTATTTAACGTTACTTATATTTTATTAATATTATCATTAATAAAATAAATATTTTTAAAAATTTAAATATATGAAATATTTTGTTTTTAAATTATTGTAATTTTTAAAGTAAATAATTATAAAAATCGACAATTTAGAATTATTTTATAGATGCTGCCATCTTTTGTTAAATTTTAAAACTATTTTTATATAACATTTTATTCGGTAGATGGCAGCAAAAGATAATCGATCATGGTCTATATAAGAAGGTCAGGACACGCGTACTGGAGCCGCCATTTTGGGACTTTTTGAGTCGCATGTTTAAAACAAACTTGTACAAGCAGTCAGTTTTATAAGACATTAATTTAACTAAAATTGCACAAATTAGTTTAATTAATGTCGTATGAAACTGACTGCTGGTACAAGTTTGTTTTAAACATGCCACTCAAAAAGTCCTAAAATGGCGGCTCCAGTACCCGCGTCTTGACTTTCTTATCAACATCGTTATAAAAACAAATTATTCAACATTATCTTTAAAATATATCTTTAATATATATATATATTAAATGTAAACATTTTAAATTATTTTTAATGTCAAAAAAATTTTTAAAAATTTAATCTATTAAAACTATTTTAATTTTTAGTTGTAATTAAGATTTTTTGGTGCAGCATAATGGGGCAAAATGACATGTAATGCCACTTGCTTCCCTGGATTTATGTTGTAAATGATATAAGAATCTTCTAAAAAATTAATGTTTTTCGGAAAATATATTATCAAGAAAGCGAGTATCTGGAATTTATGTCTGAATGCACCGTTTACATGCATTCTGTTGAATACTGATTATCATGAAAGCGTAACAATCGAACTGCAGCATCACATAACCGTAACTCTACTACTGTTTACACAATCTACATTTAATTATCTTATACCAAATATTATAGGCTATAATTTGAATCATTAAATTTAGCCTTTAGCTCCATTGATTATACATTTCAACACCGTACATAGCTTATTTAGAAAACTTAGTATACAACAATTCCCCCCAAAAAACCTTTATTCTTAAAAAATTTCTTGTTGTATACGTTTTTGGATGTTTAAACTACCTTTTTACTATTTCAAATTATGTAAATGAAGATTGAAAATGCCCAAAAATAAACTATAATGTGGGTTTTCGAGCAGCGAGTATCTCTTTGGCATATCCAAAACGCACGTTTTATTTATTTATTTATTTTTTTTTTATAAGGACCATTGTGACCGTATAAAGGTAAATTATAGATTTAGAACATTAAAAATTATACTTTTAGACTAATATTTTGTGTTTTTAGTAGTGAAAACCATTCGATTTTCTTTATTGCAATAACTGTCACTTCAAGGTCTTCATGGTATCGTTACTTCGATTCTTTCCAGAATTGTTTCCTTCAATAAATCTAAACTTGATTTTTTTTGTTACCATCGTGTTGCTAACTTAATAAATATAATAATAACACATATCAAAATTAGATCAGCTAAAGAATTTCTTCACAGCCATTGACATAACTTTTCTCTTTGTGTATCCCTGAAGCAATGAAAGGATCATCTAAGGAATCACAAGAGTTTAGTTACGATGTAATTCGTATCGATGTTACAAGGATGTGGCCTGTCTTTTTTACAGAAAATATTCTTCTTAAACCATGTATTCGATATTGATCCGTAGCGCGAATAGAGTGGAACCGATAAGGTCGCTATTTCATAGATAACGGACTTCAAAAAACTGTTTATTTTTATTTTTATTTATCACATTATCACCAGATGATGTATACTTTTTTTGATTCACATTAGCAGCCTCAAGTAGGTGCGAAAACAGTGAAGTTAATTATAATAAATCTTAACAACTCCATTAAAGTATATTTTTAGATGTTGCGTGAGTGATGAGAAATTCAATATTCGTGTTGTAGAAAGATGTTAAATGTTGCTGATGATTGGAGAAAATGCACAATATGTTGTAGGATGTTCTAGATGTGTAAACAATAGGAACTTTGTATCAGTTACTTAAAAATTCAGCAAGAGATACAGGATTTCAAGTGGTACCTGTACAATAATATGTTCATTATACTGTAGCGGATATTATGTATACGTTATTGCAAACATTGCAACGTATTGCGCAAATGAAATTTATGTAAAATAACGTGAAATTTTGCAAAAAATGTCGTAAAATTTCATAATTTTCTGAAGAGATTTTCATTATAAGTTCAGAAGAGTAGAGTTAAAAACCATACGTGATTCATTCTGAAAATTTAATTTTTTCCTCTAATTTCATCACTGCTTGTTATACAAGTGAAGAAATTAGAGGTAGAAATTTCATTATTTTATCCAATTTCTTTCATTAAATGTTGCTAGGAGTAAAAAGCAAAGTAAATAGTTTCAATTTAATGCAAGTAAAACAGTTTTTCCTGTTTTATGATATATAAAAATGGTGTCATTTCAAATTACTTTGAAAGATTTCCACTCAAGAATGCTTTATATTCAGTAGCATTGCGTGACTTAAGTAATGAAAGTGGCAAGTAAGTACTGTAACGTGTATCACCACATCAAGATACTTTCTCTTCTTTATTTTCAAACGAATAGATTTTTATGAGTGCTGACAAGCAAAAAAACTAAAGAAACCATTCAAAGAAAACACTCGAGTTTACTTCAACTATCTTCAAGAAATTAATTAAAATAATGTGTTTTTCGGCAGAAATTTCTAACTCTCATCAATAAACACGAATTTATTATCGCAAAAATCGATTTATAACCATTTTATATTAAATTTTTCATCGTCCTCCCTCTAAAAAATCCTACAAAATTGGATATTTTAGAAGATATGCGGGGTATAAATCTAAAACATACACACACACATACACATATATATATATATATATATATCTGTACACGATGCATATAAGTAAGAAGATTATAGAGTTTATCTGGCCGCATCCCTGTATTTATAAACGATAAAAATGTGATTTGGAAAGATTTTTTTCCTCCAGAAGATTTAAGAAAAACGAAAATTATTATATATATATTTATAAATTTATAACCGATTTTAAAAAAGGCAAGAAATTATATATATATATATATATATATATATATATATATATAACTTAGCGGAAAAAAAATCAAATCAAGACCTGCCACTCCCGATAGAACTTTATGTATTGACAGTTACATTTATTGATTTTAGGAAGAAGTAATATTATTTTGGATAGTTTCATCGGTTTCACATCTAAGAAAACAATTCAAAGAAAGCAAAAATAAATACACTTTATTTTTGCTATAAAACAAAGAAGAATGCCAAAACAAAAATAAATAAATAATTCGAAGGTTGACTTTTTTTACTTTTTGTCTTTTTATAATATTTTTTTCGATTATTTCTACGTTTCTGGGATTTTTAGATTGGTGATGAATGGAAGATGAGTGTCCATCTGATGCTCAAATATCCAAAAACTCGATAAAAACTCTATCGTTACTTTTCATATTAAGTTTATCAACGCATTGATTGATATAAAAAATGATTTTTTTTAGTAGTTGATACCACGTGTCACGACTTAACCCGATTACACAACTTTAAAAAAATTTATATATATATTTATACATTGATATTTTTACTCTGAATTATTTATATTAATAAAATGTAGCAAAAAAACTCATAATTCATTTTTAATATTTTGATCAATAAATATAAACTTTTTAGAAGATTAAATTTATTTATATTTTACATTTTTTTTTTAGAAATTTAAAAAAAAAACTTGTTGAATAAACTCCAAAATATTGATTTTTTGGATTATTTTTACGTTTGTAATTTATTTTTTTGGTCGTTTGTGGATATTTTGAAGCGTTAAAATTATTGTATATTTCTATAATGAAATTTTTAGAATGATTTTTAAACGTTTAAGAAATCAACTCATAACTCAAAATGTAGATTTAAAAAGCTAAAAAGTATGGAGTTTTTAGGTAAAAATCGAGAAAATATTTATAATTATAACTTATTATTAGTTAAATTTTAAAAATATTTAACTTTGGCATCTAAAAATTATCAAAAACACCAAAGTTAAAAAAGATAACCAAGATGAACCCGAGTGATCCCAGTTTATCTTGGTTATCTTTACTCTTTACTTTCTATTTTTTAGAAAAATATTTACGAATAATTTTGATAATAACGCATTTATAATTATAATTTGCCATTTAATTAGATTAAAACACATTAATTTTTATTTAAAAATTCATTTAAAAAACACTAAGCTAACAAGAAGATAACCAAGATGAATTTGAGAGTATCTTGTGCATTTTTAGAATACATACGAATACTTTTCAGATAAAAAATTTATAAATTTCATTTCTTTAGAATTTATATTGATGATATTAATAAAAACTATAAATTTTTTGAAGGAAAATAATATATATATATTTTTCTATATTATTCAGTCACTTTCAATCTCTTCCTATCGATCCAGATGGATGCTGGAAATTGAATAAGATGAGGTCAATAGGAAAGTGAATATATCCCAAATCAAAATTTTAAAATAATTTATATAGATAAATTTTGTCATTCAGCACACAAAACCCTATAGATTCTTCTATCTTATATGTGATATAACAGATTGAATGCACCTAGAAAATAATGCACATCAGTGCAATATCATAATAAATCACAAGAAGGACCCCCTTTCTCCTATATAAATAGTATATTGTGGGGTGTTTATATTGCAAAATGGAAAAGAAAAATCAATCATTTGTTTGTAAAGAAGGTCCCAATTTTTTTCTTTTTTGGAAAGAATGTTTTTATTCCCTTGTAAGAATTCAAATAAAGAGAGAACTTTCTGGATGACAAATTGTTGGAAATGTTGCACGTGTCTTGTACTGTGTTGTGAGAGTCACGTGTAAGAATTCAATATATGTGTACTGTGTGGAATTTGTGTGTTTGGTATGTACTTTCTATGGCTTGAATCTAGTGTAATTAATTGGTGTTTATTTATATGTAAATGCTTGCATAATTTGCTGCAAGCGATTGCTGATAATTGCATAAAATCGATCCTGTAAATAATTGCACGGTTTGCTGCAATTAATTGAAGATTAGTTTATAAATAAGCACATTTCTGTTGAAAATTAATGTATAATTAATGATTTTTTTCTAAATTAACTCTAGAATGATGCATATTTGTTATACATACTTTAATAGTATACAAACGGAGGCACACTGTTGTTTGTTAATAAATTTAGTTGCAAATTAGTACAGAAAATATGGCATTTTCGTGGCGAATATCATGAAGCTAGTACCTATATAATAAGAAATTGGTACACAGAAATTCCTGATATTTTGTGTGAAAATTACTGCACGCTCTGTTTTGTAAATGAATACACAAAATATCACAAAAATTTTCCTCATAAATATTCTTAAATTAGTGCGTTAATATCAGAAAATTGGCACACAAAAATTCCTTATATTTTGTACACAAATTTGTAACAAATTAGCGCGAAAATCTTTATATTATATACACAAATTAGTAAATCTAACGAATTTTTTTACAAATATTAACAAATCGGTACACAAAACACCAGAAATATCAGAAAATTAATGAGTTATTTGTATAAAATTAACGTACAAAATTCTCATATTTTATATACAAAATTCCTATATTTTGTATAGAAATTAATGCACAAAATCTTTATATTTTATACACAAATTAATTTAGGAAACAAAAAATTTCTCTTAAAAATACTGACAAATTAGTTCAAAACTTACAAACAGCAAACATTGACGAATTCCTCTACAAGTATGAAAACAAGGAATTGTCTCGCACCTTCCAGTTAATTATAATTAAATTAAATATAATTTAAATATAAATGACTTCCGCTTATAAATATATAAATTAATACAAAGAATAACATTTCAAACAATAATTTCTTGTGTTATAAGGGAGATATTTATAAATGATTTAAACACAATATTAATTTTATAGATACTTACATAAATAAAACACAGCTAACTTCACGTGGATTATTATTAATTCTCTTCTTTGTTTCACTTGGAATTTTCTTATTCAATATTTAAATTTTACGTTATTTTTTATTTATTAAAAAAGGATAAAATATGAATATTTTACAAAGAAAAATATAAATTCATGTTTATCTCTTGTGTTTTTATTGCCTCTGGCATGCAGATTATTGAGTTCTTTAATATAATTTTCTATCTTCCGGGTATACCCGTGCATATATTTAGAAATTGTAATTTTATAGAATTTCTTTAAAGAAAAACATGATTTTGTCGGTGAGTTTTAATAAATAACTTTACTAAAATTATATTAAAACTCTGATTTTTTTTTGAATTTTCAACAAGTTCGAGTATTTAAGATGCTACAAACTGTTTACATTGAGCAAATTCTAGTGAAGATACAGTTTTTAGCACGATTAGTGCTTCGAACTTGCTTCATTTGTAGTTTTTGAGTGTCCAGAATGTTTCCAACTTGAGAATTATGAAGTTTTCGGATCATGAGAGCTCTGAATCTATTATAAATACACAGATTCTGGCATCTCGAGTGCTTTGTGTTTAATATGTAAAAAGTTTTTAACATCATGTGAATGCCCAAAACATCATATTCTTCAAATTCAAGGCATCCAGCTTATCACAAACTGTAAATAAGCAGCAAATTCCAAGTACTCACGTGTTACAAACAATATATTTTTCAAACCATGTTCACGACACCATGAACTATTTATATCCAGCAAATTCGAGGCTCTGGAAATGCCAAAACTTTATATTTCTCAAATACAAGGCATTCACTATATGCAGCAAATTCACGATGCTACAAACGTTATAATTTTCCAGAAATTCGAGGCATTGATCATGCCACATGCACCGCAAAAAAAAAAACGACTCGTAAAAAGAAGTAAATGCATCTCTACATTAGTTTTTTTTTCTTCCTCTTCCTCTTACTTTCATTGATTTTTTGGAAAAACTAAGAAAGAATTTTTATGTTTCCAATAACAATAACAAATCAGAAACGACTTTATAAACTGAACTTTCCAATGGTATCGATCGTTTCAAATGGAATGTTAAACATTCCCAAATAGGATAAATAGGAGAATTCAGATAACAATAATGTTATCGTATTGGAAATTTCGAAATTTCTGGATTTAACTAACTTCATCTCCATCCTCCTAGGATAACCGAGATGAGAGCATCTGGAGAAGATGGAGAGATAGTCACGTGCAGGAATTTGAAGCTTATTAAACTTTAGAAAAAAAATGCTTTCTGCTCTCGTGATTTCTCATGATCATTGAGATCACGGATCGTTTCCGAGAGGTTGTCTGTCTGTCTGTTGATAGATCGCCAAACGTAATGAATTTTAAAATATATATTTTTTATTCTTTCCAACTTGAAAACGGTTGAAAGAATGCATAAATAAATATGAGTCAAGTAATTTATTATTTCCTGCCTATAAAAAAAAAGCCATGGATAATTAAATTTAAAGATTTCAGTTATTATTATTTTTTCCTCTTTAATTAATACATAAAATGGTTCTAAAAATTCAAATTTTTTGTTTAAAATCTTGTAATTTTTACTTATAAAAATTTATTTAAATTATAAAATTATAAAAAAAAGATATTTTAGAATTTTTACAAGTAATTTTTTGATGTTTTTCTCTTAAATAAATCGTAATTTTTAGAGAAAATTCGAATTTTTATCATTTAAAAATAATAAAATTTTTTTAAATAATTAATTTATAAAATTATTAAAATATTTTATAACATTTTTTATGAGTTTTTAGATAGAAGATATATTATTAAATTTACCAGAAAATTATGTATTATTAATAAATGATTAATTATTTTATGATTTCAAATTAAAATATTTATATCTGGAAGCCATTTGGGTTATCTTCAAGCATTTATCTTTAAAATTTTTTAGAAATTAATGAGATTTTCTTGAAAATTTAACAAGAATTTTCGTCCTAATATATTCAAATATTCAAAGTTTTCTTACGTAAATTTTTAATTACGTCACGTCTGAAGACGTTGGGACACGTTGTTAGAAATTTTTTAGACGATATCATCTAAAAATTACATTAATTTAACGATTTGAGGTCGTGAATAAGCTACCGTACGTGTATTTGAATTTAAAAACGTCACTTAAAAGGTCTAAAAATAGCACAATTCGAGTGTTTAGAAGTGGCAAATCTTACTTAAAACATGAAAAAAATGGCAAAATTGAGTCTTCAGAAGTGGAAAAATATAATTGGGCTGCAATTTGAAAAAAAAAAAAAAAAATGTAGAGTTATAAATTCCCGCTGCCGTCTGTCTGTTGTCTGTCTCACCACCCTTCCTTAATCTCGAGAACGTTGTTAGATGGATGAAAGTCGAGACCAGATATGGAAAGCTTAGAGGCGGGAGACCCCGTTTAACTCTATATGAACTTCCTTTTTCCCATAACAAAGTTACGTAGATGACCGGCACGACTGTGTTGTTTCCAGGAAAAGTATGATGTACAGGGGCAAAATACTAATAATTTGAGACCGAGAGAATATATTTTAAATTAAAATTAAAAATTACATTAATTTTTGCTCGTTATAATTTGATAATTTTTGAAATTTAACTTGATATTTTTGCATCGTTATCTGAGAAAATCGAGTGGTGTTTGAATAGAATTGCCTTTATATATTTCTAAAAATTCACAATCTATAGAATTTATTTATCTTATCCTTTCGTTAATTTATATATTTTTAATTATTTTTTAAACCTTTTTATTAAAGATTTGATTGATAAATAGTTTGGTTTTGGATCCCCCTCCCCATCTGTGGTATTCATTTATCTCGATACAAGATCCATCTGACGGTCTCTTTTGGTTAATTTTCTTCAAAATAAATGGATAATTTGCCTTCAGTTCTGCATCAAATATAGAACTCACTCGTTTAATTGCTGTATTATTCATCGGAGATGCACTATAATACATCATTAACTCATCTATGAACTTCTGATGATCATTTATAACGTTATTAACTTTAAATGGGTTCCTTTGAAGTATTTTATGTAATAAATGGGTTTGAATTCGATCTATAAATTTTTCGATGTAATTTTTAGTTTATTTTTAGATAAAAAAGAGCAATCTTTAAAAAACGGAACTTGTAGATAGGTTGAGGTATCCTATGATAATGATTTTTCTATGATAATTTGAAGCAAGTTTCTCATCAAATTATGCTCTTACTTGCAAGTAACTTCTATATTTTGATGAGAAACTTGCTTTAAATTATTAAATTCTTCTCCGAAGTAATTTCTATACTCTTTTCTACATATTCATCAAATTACTCTCTTGTTCAAGATAACTCCCACATTTTACTACGAACACTATCAAATTACATTCTTACTCGAGTAATTTCTACGTTTTATTTCACAGATTATCAGATTACATTCCTAACTGAATGTAAATTCCAAATTTTTATGTATAAATCCTTAATTTACGTGCTTCAAATAAAGAAAATCCATCACCTACGTAGAGAGGCAGAAGGAGGAGAGTAAGAAAAAAAGAACAAAGAGAAGAAGGAAAAGAGAAGGAAAAGGAGAAAAAGAAGGAGAAAAAGGAGGGAGAAGAAGAAACAGAAGGGGAGGAGGAAAAGGAAAAAGAAGAGGAACAGGAGGAGGAGGAGGAGGAGAAAAAGATGAGGGGAGAAAAAAAGGAGAAAGAAAAGAAACAGGAAGAGGAGAAGAAAGAGAAAATTAATTAAGATCATAATTTCTGAACTGGCTAAAAAAAGAAACTTTTTTATTTATAAAAATAAAATATATAATTTTAAAATTCCGTATAAATAAATTTAACACATTTTAAAAATAATTAATGAATTCGAAGAGAGAATTCATAAACACTTTACTTACTTAAAGGATAATTTGAAGATGCTGATGCTTATCTGCATAATTAAACTTCTACTTAAAATAACAGTCGAGTATCAAGAAAATTTATATTTTGTTTTCCGTAAAGGTAAATAAAGAGAGATAAATTGTTTTTAAACAGGAAAATCACGTACACTTTATATTTATATTTATCAATTTTCATTGGTGGATAAATATACGACAATGGGAGACATTTTAAGGTAAGGAAACGGGTGAAGATAGAGCAATATCGATAAGAATATGTAAAGCAACTCAAGTAATTAATTATAACAATAACAATGTTAATGAATCTAACAAATTTAAATGATAAGCCATTGAGAAAATTGAAGCTTTTGTTAAGTTTATCGACTATTGCTTTCTATTATTGAATAATTATAATTAATTTCTCAATAATTTTGATGTTGTATCCCGATAATAATTACTAGAAAACTTATAATTTATGTTTTAATTATTATTTATTACCTTTTGTTAGTAGTTATTCGAATCAATTTGCTCTTTACATCATCGACTCGGATGTTGAAGAGTCGTACGAAACTCTACAATATCAATTTTGATGTTGGAGAATCCTAGAAACTCTACCGCATCAATTCGGATGTTGAAGAGTTTTCGTGATTTGTTGATAAAAGCGGGAAAATTATACTGTTGTATGCGTGCAATTTTGTATGTTTTCATGCAGAATTATCGCCTTTATATTCTACATTTTCTCAGTTATGCAAATTTACATATTAGCCCAAGTTAATCCAAGAATTTATACGCTCATTCTCATACATTGCTCTCAGGAAATGCATAAGTTTATGCTGTGAAATATATGCGTATGCCACACATGAACAGATTATACGTAGCATAACGCATCAGAGAGGCGTTAAACTGATTATCTGAGAAGAAAAAAAAGTCCAAAATTTCCATCAATGCTTTACTAGAATGATAATTAGCATTATTCTTTACACGAACAGGATATTTTTAGATTCCCATTAAAATTTAAAGGATTTTTGACATTTTACCATTAAAGAAATAGTGGAACTGGAAGAGAATTTGTTTCGAAAGAACCCGGATACATTAGCGAGTATCAATTCAAGAGTAGTTGGGTTAACGGACAAGATAAGCATTAGTTTAAAGAAGAAGTACAAGAAAAAACTGTTATGGATTTCGAAAAAGCAACCGTCCAAAGTTAAGAGCATTTTGAAGCCAACCCCGTATATATTATGGGATCAGATGCAACTCCCGCAGTGTGTTAAACATGTTCTGGAAAAAGGTCCGAATTATGTTCCGGACAGCAGTAGGAACTGGAGAGGCGTAGTAGCCGAAATAGAAAGAGGTATTACAGGAATGTGTGAAGTGGATAAGGACTATTACAGATGGAAGACGGCATTCAAAACTGAAAAATGCTCCAGGAGGCAAGATAAAGAATTGTGCATTAACCAGGCTAGAAGATGGTTGAATGATAACGATATAGTGGTCACTAGGGCGGATAAGAGTAAGCATTTGGTCTTAATGAAGAAACAAAGGTATAATGAAGCCCTAGATGACTATATAAGAAAAACGGAATGTGAAGAGGTGGACAGAGGTATTGTTGAAAGAATTGACAGAAAACTAAAAAAATTGGAAAAATCGCCCATAGCATCGTTTTTCCCTTTCCTAAAAGGGGCCCACATTACCTGCCCAGGGGTACCTAGGTTGTTTGGATTTGCAAAAATACATAAAAACAGTAAAGAAATCAGACCGGTTGTAGAGAAATGTAAAGGACCAACCTACATTTTGGAAAAACGCATGCATAGGCATTTAACACCACTTATTGAAGACTACCAATTTGTCGTAAAGGACCCGTTTAGTTTGGTTAATAACCTGCATGATATGTCGTTAATGGACAATGAGATTGGGACTGTTATGGATTACGAGAGTATGTTTCCATCAATAAATCTTACCTCATGTTTTGATGAGTTAGTGAACCTGTTATGTGGGTTGCACCCAAAAGCATACAAGCACAAAAAAGATTTAGAGATAATGGTAGATCTAATATGCTTTCAGTCATTTTTCAGTTTCCAAGGTAAAGTTTATAAGCAGTTAAGAGGGGTCCCAATGGGCAGCCCGATGTCTGGCCTGCTCTGTGAATTGGTAGTAAGAAGGATTGAACGCATGACAGTTTTCAACTATAATGAACACATAATCATGTACAAAAGATATATAGACGATGTTCTAATTATTTGGAAGAATGACACAATGATACAACGATTCCTAGACCAAGTGAACTCTAACCAACATGGCTTGAAACTTAACCTTGAGCAAGTTAGTAACAAAGAGCTACACTTCTTGGACGTTGGCATTGAATTTAAGAATGGAGCTTTATGCACGAAGGTGTACATCAAGCCCACACATGATCCGATGGATTTTTGACAACTTTAATATCGTTTTAGAACTGACAGACTGACGGATCCAGCAGTTTTGTTTTAAATTTTCATTATCGATGCTGCAAACATTATATAAAGATTATTGGAAGTAAAGTTTTAAAATTTTTATTATTAAAAAGAAAAAAAAACAAAATTTAAAAAGTCTGTAAGGATAAAAGTTCATTTATATTCTTATTATTGTTAACTTTGAATTATTAATCAATATTTTCTACTTTAAAATTAAGTATTACTTTAATTTAACTTACAAAAAAGTTCATTTTACAAATTAAAATGTTATATTATACGAAAATTTGAAAAAAAGTTAATTTTTTTGGGAATTTCCAACGGATTTTTTTTTGAAGTTAATAGAGTGAAAACTAGAAAGTGTATCAAATTTACTCGATTAAATAGTTCTTAAAAGCATTTTATGTAAATTATTTTCAAAAAACTTCGATTTTCTCTCCTTAAATTCTCCGAATTTTTAAAAAATTTCTTAACTGATAAAATCACATTAACTGCCATTTAATATAATTTACATCCGAATCAAATTAACGATTTGTTTAACAGTTTAAGAAGGATAAGATTTGCCTCAAAAAATTTAAGAAAGACAAAAAAAAAAATCAAAAACTTGACGTTATTTTTGCTTTTTTAGATAAATTTATTTACAATTTAAGTGATAATTAATAGCTCTTTTCCCTGTTGTAAGTCTATATTTAACGATTAAAGTATAGTTATGCAATGACAAATACCCAGATTAGCGAATACAAAAGATAATAAGTAGAGAACAAACATTCCATTATGCTTATATCATCTGTTACAGTGTCAATAACACAATGCATTTACAGAATTGTAGACATATGAGAATATTATGCTAATGGAGCAGAGAAGAGCAGGAAGCATCATCATCATATGTGATGCTGGAGAGATGAACAACGTAGCATCTTTATCCTTCTGATCTTAAATAACAGATTTATTTAAGGGTATAAAAATTGCAGAATAAGTATTTTTTTTAAAATCATTTAGTTGTATTATATTGCATTGTATTGCATTCCAATTGCTTTCAACTTAGTTTTTTTCTTCCTTTACACTTCTTCCTCTTACTTTTAAGTGTCATCATTCACAATTCAGTTTGTCTGGAAAGAGAAATTGTGTTGTCATTGCTGTTTTATATAAGAATTTCTTAGATATAAAAGTAATAAACAGTAAATAAAAAATTCCTGTATATTTTTTATTTATTTTTTTATCAATAACTTCACTGAAAAACCCTCCATTTGACAATATAAATTGATTTTCACATATATAATTTTTTTATTGCAGATGGTTGTGACATGTGATATAAGTTGTAAATAAAACATCAATTTTTTAAGAAATTTTTTAGAAGAAAGAATTCAAAAAATTAAATAAAATCTGAACCTTTTTTTTAAAATAAAATGCCAAATTATATTTTTATTTATAAATTTATTTCTAAAAAACATTACTTAAAGAATCACATCATCTCTTTTGATGATTTTTATCTTTAATTTTCTTACTTAATTGTCTTTGATTATTTTTAGAATTTAAATATATATTTTAAAAATATCTAATTAAATTATTTTTCTAATTAAAAATATATTTAAAGAAATATTGATTTACATTTTCTTTAAACTTTCGTAATATAATATGATAATTGTTGTTATAACAAGATTTTTTTTAATAATTAAATTATAAAAAATATTTTTTTAATGCTCTTAGAAAAATCATAATAAAGTGCATTAATTTTTATTAAAACCTAAACAACTATTTTATTATAATAAAAAAGTTTATTTTAGATTTTAATGAGCATTTTTTAAAGAATTTTTTAATTTTTTTTGGATTTTTCAGCATTTTTTAAATAAAAATAATTGAATTTTTTTAGAAATTTTAATTTAGATTTTTTTTACTTAATAATTATTATACTTTTTGTTTAATTATTATAATTATTTTTATATGAAAAATTAATTTTAAATTAATTTTTTTAAAGTATTTATTTCTTTTAGATTTTGATTTAAAAAAAATTATTAAATTAATGTGTTAAAGCAATTAATATTAATTAATTTTTATTTAAATTTTTCTTCAATAATTAAATAAAAATTAAAATTAAAATTAATTGCTTTAAAAATTGAAAATAATTAATTTAAAAAATACTTAAAAAATTAATTTAAAATCAATTTTTCATATAAAAATAATAACAATAATAATAATATTTTTAAAATTTATTTCTATAAAGAGAAATATTATTAATTAATAATTTTTTTGTTATTTTTATATAAAAAATTCAATTTATAACAATATAAAATTTTCTGTTGTAATAATTTATATAAAGTATTATTATATATTAATATAAATAAATAATTATATGTAGTAATAAATTATATGAAATTTTCAGAGGAATTATTTTAGAATTTTATTTTATTTTTATTATTATTTTTATTTTTTTAAATAATTTATAAATATTAAATAAATAAATATATATATATATAAGAGAATAGGAATTTATTATTTTTATTTTTATAAATTAATAAGTGCAATAAATATAAAAAGACATTTATATAGATTCAAGATGTCAGCATCAATAAAATAAAGAATTTTATTATTCTATTGACCAAATAATAAACTCTAGAAGTGTTTATCCTGATAAAATCCTTCCATAAATAAAAAAATATATATTTTTTTCCTTCCTTCTTTCACTAGTTTTATTTCCATCCTATCAGAGTTTTATATATTTATATAGAAGTATGTATATATATAACATTTTTAAAGTTATCCAGAAATTCTTAAATAAATCTAAAAATTTATCTTAAAATGATAAATTGTAAGTCATTTAGTTTGGATAAATGTGTGTAGTGAGGTATGCTGGATAAAATTTTAATGATGTATTTTGGACAAATGGGGATATATTTTAGACAATTAGGGATATATTTTGGATAATTAGTAATGTATTTTAGATAACTGTAAAAAATTAGTGATACATTTGGACAAGTGATGATGTAGTTTGGATAATTCTAAAAAATTAATGATAACTCTTAGTAATTATTTTGGATAACTTTTAATAATCGTTATTATTAAGATTTATCTAAAATATTCTAAATAAATTTAAAAACTAGTGATATATTATAGATAACTAAAGAACTAATTATTTGTTCTAGATACATCATTAATTATTTAGATTTATTGTGGATACATCTAAATAATTAATGAAGTATTCTTTACGTATGTAAAAAATGAAGAATTTTTAAGGTATAAAAAAATCACTAGATTTTATTATTAGTTTTTTGATTAGTCAGTATATTGTATTAGTTGTATTTTTTCTACGGAGTGCAGCAGCCGTAGGTGCAATTAATACAATGGTATTGTATTAGTTACTAAAACATTGAATTGCTAATTTTTAGATAGCCAATTTTATTTTATTGTTTAAATGCAAAAATTAAAATTTCTTGGCTAATTTATTCTTAGATAATTTTACGAATATCATTTTTATTTATCTACAACATAATTTGATGTTGTAGATCCAAAAAGTTAGAATTTGTTATCCAGAACACTTCTAATTTTAGGCACAATTAATTGTTATTTTTCAGTTTTAATTCTAATTTTCCTGTACAAGTTAATTATTAATTAATTAATCAAATTATTCATGAAAAATACACAATTTTTGAATAATTAATTCAATTGTTTAGATAAATAAAATCTTCATTTAAAAAAAATGAAAGAAAATTTTTGCTCATTCGAATATCTTTGGATCGATAATTAATTAAATAATTTTTAGAATTTTTCTGTAATTAATTTTTTTTTTAAAAAATAGATATTTTGAGGTAACGAATTTAAAATATTTTTTTAAAAAGATAAAATAAAAATCGAAAAAACTCTTTCAAATTTTTATCGACTTATAAAATCTCAAATTTCATTAAGAAAAGATGATAATATTATTAGGAAAAAAAAATTAATTCTAAAGATATCGAATTTTTTGATGAGATAAATAAATAAATATTTATAACCGATTTAATAATAAGTATTTAAAAATAGGTACTTGTAGGAATCAGTAATTTATAAGATGTTTTTCTCTCCTGAAATCTTGTTGCTAAGCAACGTAAAGATCTTTCCGTCATCCCAAACAATTTCTAGATAGGTTTGTAAGAGAAAAATTGATGATTGCCTCTTCCCATATTCGTACCTTTTCCTTAGTTTTCTTAGAAAAACCCACACAAAAAAAATATTAAAAAAATGCAAAAAATCCACTAAAGTAGAAATCTCAATATTCTAAAAAGGAGCAAGTCATAAAATTATTCTTTTAATAAAATTGCACTTTAAATATAAATACGTATAGAATGATTTAGGGATCTTTTTTTAATATAGAAATTATATTTTTAAATCTAAAAAATTCATTTACATAATCGGATTTTTTAAAATTTATTACTATTTTATTATTATTTTTTAATTCTTAAAAAATTTAGATTTCCAATGATATGATTTATGATTCTCCATTAATTTTATACATAAAAATTGTCGACTTTTTAAGAAAATTAAATGTGAAAGTACTAAAGACAATTTTAAAATTAAATTTTAAAAAAAAATTTGCAGTTTTTTTAGATTTTCTAAATAATTAACTAGTGTATAAAATTCTATATTTTTAAATATAAAAATTCTTCCAAAAAATTCAATTTTTCTCTAAAAAAATCTACTCAATTATTGCGAATTTTTTTTAGAATTTCCAATAAAATGATTTATGATTCTCTATAAATTATACGCATACAACTTGCTCTTTTTGGAATTAAATATAAATTTTTTACATTGTCTTTAAGAAGAATTAAATAAAACAAATTTGATATTTAATTCTAATTTTAAAAATGAAAAATATTTCAAAAAAGTTGAATTTTTAGAGAATATTTCTAATAATATAAATCGCGTATAAAAATTATACTTTTAAGTCTAAAAAAAAAAAAATTCTAAAGAATTCAAAGTTTTTACAATAAAAGATTTGCTACTCTCTCTTAATTTTATGTGTAAAAAATTGGTGTTTATTAGAATTAAATTTTAAAAAATAATAATTAAATCTAAATTTCTTAATTATTCAATTCAATTCAATTAAACCTTTATTGCCTGTTACATAGGGAGTTATAATTGATACATATTATAATAGGTCAAGTAGTTAATGACTCACGATTGGTCATTACAAATAATTATGTAATTTATATATTGTTTCTATCTTAGCAGAATGAAAAAAACTATACATTTCTTAATTATTCTTCGAGACAAGAAAAAAATTAATTTAATTTTTAATATTTAAAAAAATTCAAAAAATGGTTATTTGGAGGGAGGAAATATTTTTAATCGTATAAACTCACATATAAATAATTAATATCTAATGATTTAAATATGTAAATTCGATTCTTTTTAATTAATTAAATTCAAAAATTGTAATGATTTTTACACAAAATTTTTATAAATAAGTTTTTTCGATAAATTAAATTTTTTTAAATTTGATAAAATTAAAAGGAATGAATTAATTTTTTTCTCCTTTGATGCTAATGTAAATTGAGTTAAAAAATTGCATTTTTTTAAAAATTTTAATGGAGATTTTTAGATCTTTTATGGAGTTCAGGACTTTATGAGTAATTAATGATGATTTTTCTTTATTTTTCATTCAAAAAAACCTTCTAATTTATAATAAATTAGTCCAAAGTTTAATATGATAATAATGTATCATTCTCAAGATGCTTTGATGTGTTTTGGAATTTAATTTATTTTTTTTTAAATAATTCTATTTATAATAATTGTAAATGATTGATAAATTATAAGATTTTAATTTATTTCTTAATTAATTTTTAACATTTAGCCAGTAATTATAACAGAAAAATATTTTCACATATAATTAATTTTGTCAAAGAATAAACTCGTTAATTTATCTTATTGAAATGTCTCTTTAATAATCAGCTTTATCCAAAAAATTTTAAATATAATTAATACAAAAAGTAATTAAAATCGATTATTTAAATTATAAAATCTAAAAAAAAAATAATTTAACAAATTTGTTTTATTTATTTTTTTAATCCTTATACTCTTGATTTCTAGGAAAAAATTCAATTAATTAATTAATTAATTAATTTAGTACAAATGTTAATTTTTTAGAGAAAATTTTTAATTTTTATACTTTAAACTGCTTTTTTATTTAATATTTTTAGAAAATATCTGGTTAAAATATATAAAAATATATATATTTTTAGAATAAACGTTTAATTTTTTAGATTTTAAAATAACATTTAAGTAGATAATATTTAGGTGTAATTTTTAAAAGAAGGGGAGTAATTTTTTGATTATTTGATTTTTTTAGACTTTAAAATAATTTTTGTTTTTAATTTAAGTTAAATAATATGATTTTTAAATTAATTTTTTAAAAAACAATTTAAAATTAATTTTTATTTTAAAAAAAATTGAAGTGATTACAAAATTTTTTTATTTAAAAAAATCGAATAACTTTCGATAAAATGTTGCTATTTAATTTAATTTAATTTCCTTAAAAGTGACTTTTTAACCGATTAGTTTCACGCTCAATTCTTAAAAAAAAATCTGTGAAAAAGAAAAAATGTGAGTTAATCCTTAAATTCTTTAAAGTAAATCTAAAAAAATCGTATTAATTTTTAAATTTTGATTAAAAATAATACAATTTAAAGAAGAGAGAAAATTTTTTTAAAGTTTTTTTTTGATATTTTAATCTAAAAATATTTTTATTTAAAGAGTAAAAGAATTAAAAATATAAAGAAAAAATTATATACTTTTAATGTTATTAAAATAAATTTTTAATATGTTCGTGTTTCTCTCATTTGAATAAAATTCCAGAAGATGAATGAAGAGGGATGAGAACGTGCAGCTTACACACACGCGCGCGCGCGTATTTAATCTCACCTGCAACATTTACCTGGTGGTGACGTCAGGAATTTAACTCATAATATTTTGCTTCAATAAAAAATCAATTAATATAACGAAGTTCGTTTATTTCAATTTTATCGAAACATTCATAGGGATGAACCAACTGCAGAGAAGCTAGTGAACGCATGCTCACAAACGGTTCCGGTTACACGAGATTGATACAACGAGGTACAAGAGCAGTCTACATGCTGGGCAGGACCCACTTCGTCGGGAGGGATAACCGGCTGCGTGACGTCACTGGCTAACAGAGCACGAATATCTATAACGTACAGGCTGTTTATCGGGTCGACGTTATGTCGAATTGATCAGATGGAAACTTGAAGATTCCACGAAGAATCATGCCGAGGAGACGAATTACTATAGTTTATCTATCGTGGAATTGTTTGTTACACTTTAGCTTGTTACAAATATCCCTCAGATATGAAAGACCCGTGCCAGACGAAGGAGTGCAACTATGGAGCCCAGTGTAGACCATCTCTAGATGGTAGGACTGCAGAGTGCGTGTGTCCTGCCAAATGTGCCACTTATGGTGACAGTCGTGGTTCTAGACCGGTTTGTGGTACCGATGGTAAAGATTATCCAAATGTCTGCGAATTGAGAAGAACTGCTTGCAGAGAAATGCGAAATGTTCAAGTGAAATTTCAAGGAAAATGCGGTGAGTTCGACTAATCTCGTTAAATTTGTTGTTTTAAGGAGCGATCTAGAATAATGAAAAAAGAAGGAAAAAATCTAGAAAATTCCAATGGGATTCGAATCATATTTTTTAATTAGAAAAACCGAAATTTACTTCTTTCTTTTCAATTTTAAATAAGTTTTTAAATAATATATTCCTCTTTGGCTGCTTTCCAGTTTGTTGTTATTGCCAGTTTAGGTGAGAAGTTTAGTAAGATGAATTTATTAAATTTTTTACAAAATTTAAAAAGAAGTTTATGTAAAATTTTAATTCTGATAATGAACTCTTGCCGTTTTTTAATTATATTGCCTGATTTTAATTCCAGTAAAGTAGATTAAGTTTGTTTTTGGGATAATGTATAAAAATATCTGAAGAAACGATTATATAAAGTAGAAAATTGGAGATAATAATTGCTAATAACTATTATCTCGTAAGTAAATGCATTCTAAAAAATTCTTATTATATACTTATCCAATAATTGTGTTATTAATTATATAAAATCGTCTCCTTTCTTTAACGTTTATTATTATTTTTTTGTATAAAGATTTAATTATTTTTTTATTAATTTTTTTTCCTTTCCACTTACATCACTCGATTCTATTCACGTGGAAAATTTAATATCTGTCACTGACAGAAAATTTTGCTATTTTATATACTAAATGCTAAGTTAATATTAATATTAACAATATGAAAGCGAATATTGTACAGTGTGCTATGTAATCTCTTTCAAGATTTGTGAGTCGAGAAAGACGAAAGTATTTAAATGACCTAGAAATATTGAAAATATTATATTTTCTAAGTAATCCGGTTATGTTAAGGTTGATTGCTCTCTGTTTAGTACAGCTATTAACATTTTATTTCTCAATAGATAGTCGGATAATAATAAGTCTTACGTTTGGTAGCTTCACTGCAATACTTTGGACATTAAAGGAGAAGATACATTTACAGGGTTAAGTTAAAAATTTAATGCATCGTGATAAACACGATTCTCTTTAAAGCTATAATTATTTCTTTAAATGCGAAGAGAGTTGTAAAATTAAAATTGAAAATAATAAATATTTAAAATATATTTACTTTAGAGTTTATTAGCTATTAATTATTTTTATACGTCTTCGAGAAATTATGAGTAATTTATCGATTGAACATTTTAACAGGTAGTTAGTTATAAAATAACTTTTATTAATTTTTTTTGATAAAATATAAAATATGCATTATTTCAACGAATCTAGATTAGACAAAGATAAAAAATAATAACGTAAAGCTTTAAATACATAAAAAATTCGATATGCAAAATTTATTTTCAATTTTTATGAATAGATCAGCATAAATGTAACAATTTTTCGATAAAATTATAGAATCTATAAATATTTTAAAACGCATTTCTTCGGTTTTAATATTCATCTGCGGTCTTACAAATTGAACAATCCTTTATATCGTCAAACACAGCCAACAACGATCAATGCAATCTCTTTCACTAACGCAACTCCAACTTTTTGTCTCATTTAGCAGGATTAGATAGAATATCCTGCAAAAATCTCTGGAAATAGATATAATAGATATTTGTCAGATATTGCTAATGCTTCCAACTAATGGAAAATGTCTAAATATGTTCTAGATATACCTTGTTAACTGTAAAAGTATCTTGTTTTATCAAAACTTTGTTACTTTCAAAATAGAAAAACGAGTCTATTCGAATTTTTTTTAATGTTTAATGTTTAATTTTATCTTTTAAGTACTCAATTATTTATAGATCCGTGCGAAGGAGTAGAGTGTCCCGCATCTCAGGTGTGTCAATTAGACGAAAACAGAAATCCCATCTGTCGTTGCAATGCTATCTGTTCACCAGATTTCAGACCAGTTTGTGGTTCTGATGGAAAGACTTATACTAATGAGTGTTCACTTAGAGTAGAAGCCTGCAAATCACGAAGAAGTCTAAGGATCATATACACTGGCGAATGTAGTTCAGGTAAATTTCTCTTCCGAAAACTAATTTGCCAAATGTACAAAATAACTCTTAAGCTATAAACTGATTCCTAGCGGTTATTATCATTAAAAGGGTAAGAGAAAATTGTTATTATTATAATTATTCTCTGCCTTTTAATCTCATTTTCTTTTCGTATAATGACCTGAGAGTTATGATTGACGTCTTATATCCGTTTTGTCGCAAATTATCGCACGAGTGTTGAATTTCATTCAATCGCGTGACAAACAAAGCTCTTTCATGCACGTGACTTACACAATTCCTCAACATGAATGATTGGTTTGGTTAGTACATGTTAAGCAAATACGGCACGAGGAAAAAGTCCTGTCTCATAGGCAATAAGTATTTTTATCCTTATATTCTATTTTAATTTACTTTGTGAATAAATATCTACGTATCCATCTATTCTACAAGCTACAAAAAATAATAGTAATAAAGTAAAGCTAACAAATTTTATTAAAAATATCTTGTATATACAATAAAGTAATGCTGTTTTGGAGAAATACAATTATTTAGATGGCAATTTTTTAGACGATTTCTCTAACTCCATCATTCATAACAGAATAAAATATTACTAAAAATATAAAGCAGAAAATAATATTTCCGAAGATAGAAAACATTATATGATATATATAGGTATAGATATAATATATAGTTACTAGGAAAGATATAAAAATTGATGAATTTAGCCATATTAATAAAGAAAAATAGCAAATTCACCCGAATAAATATATAATCTACTTTAGGTAATTATTAATAATATATCCTTATATCAAATATATCATTATTAGAATGTCCGAGTTTAATTAGGAGATATTATTATGCTTCGAATTATTTTTCTTCTGTCATTTCTGCAGTATTTCTAGAAACAAATGAGGCCAATATATTGTTTCGCGTTATAACCTTTTCGACATTCTTTGCCAAATTAGAATTTGGTCTCTTGGGATATTTTCAAAACTTTTCTCTATAGAAAAAATAGATTAATAAAAATGATAGCCAATTACTCTTACATTACGACGTCGAGTTAAAGGAGTAGTTTACCTGTTTTTACTCAATTAATACGGAATATTTATGTGTGTTTCTTTAAGAGTAAACATAGGCTAAACATGGCAAAATGCCCAAATTTGTCAAGGAAAGAAATTACAAAATTCTTTTCTAACACTTTCTCTACTTTTTTCCCTTTAACATTCTCTTAAACAACATAGGATTTGTTGTGTTTCTTCATTGAAAATTTTTTCCTTTATTTTGGAAACAACACTTCTTAGAGTTGACTTGAAATTTTTTATGTTGTGATATTGTGGAAAGTAATCGATAACTATGAATGAATGTTGCTCAAATCTTACAAATTGTTTAGTAAATATTTGCCGTGTATTAAAATAAGTATTTAAAACTTGCGAATTTTCGGATAAAGTATAGTGAAAAGAATCGATTAAGCAACAAATTATTTGTAATTTTTTTTTTCGATCTTGATTAAGAATAATCGATTGATTGAAGATGCTAAACAGTCAAGATAATTTATCTTCGTTATTTCCGCTTCGTGCTATCTAGTCTTCAATTAAAGATATTCAGTCTTCATTGCTTTTATCAACTTACTCTTTTAGAGACGTCCATTCTTATTTCTCTTACATTTTAAATAATAATTCCATATCTTCACGTTAATCTTATCCTTTAAAATCATATCTAACAGTTACACTTGACATATTCACCGATTATTACATTCGTCTTTATGAAAATCTCTATAATAAACGTAGCGAAAATGAAAAAGTTTTCAGTATTTTACAGAATTTTTGATCATTATAACGTCTTTCATACTAGAAAAATTGTTATTTATGTACAATATAAGTTAGAACAAACGTTAGAGTATAATATATAAGGAGAGAGAAGAAAATAAGAATAAATTCGTGATGATTATATTTTATATTTTTTTAAAAATCGTATCATTCATCCGTAAATATCCGGGAGGTTTCGTGATAAAAATGACATTAATGTTCACAAAAGGTGCATTGATATAAACAAACCTCTTCTATAAAAATCATTCATACAGAATTAAATATATTCGTTGACACATTGAATGAATTTTGCTTATAGGAAAAAATTTTTTATTTGTGTTTAAATTTATCTACTACTTGGAATAATTCGATTTTTATTTATATTCAATGAAAAAATATTTTATATATTACATCTATGTAAACATCTTTTATGTAATATTTATTCTTTGTTCAAAGTAGATAAGAAAGGATGCGGATGCTGTTAAGGGACTATTTTTGCTAACAAAATATTCATAGGTTACTTTTAAAGTGATAAATTCGATTTTTATATTTAAATTTTTTATAAAAATGCATACATATAATGTTCTTTACATTACTTTAAAATACAAATAAACTCTAAACATAATTACATTTTCTTATTTTATTCGTTATTAAATAACAGTTGACATAAGTTTTTACTGTATATTTTATTATTTAAATGTTACTTGAATACAAAATTGAATGCGTATACATGCACATAAATATTTGTTTAAAGGTGGGGAAAAAAGAACAGAGTAATGTATACATTATATAAATTTTCCAAAATTAAATTTAGTATCTTTCCATACATCAAGAAAAGGCTTTTAAAATTAATTATGTTTTGTATTCAAAAAACTTTTAAAAATGTATCCAAAAAAACAAGAAAGAGATAACCAAACTAATAACTAAAATAGTAAGTTAACTGCAGTACAGCACCTGATATTAAATTACCATTATGGATGCATCTGTTCCTCTCTGTATCACATTAGGGAAATGATAGACATGTTAGAAAATTGTCTAATCTTAACTTCCGTTTTCTAACCGCATTCATTTAGCTTATCCGTTTTCTGGTCGATTTAAGTTACTTTTTTTTTATTATTTTTCTTTGCTTTATTGGTGATTTTTGTATATGCTTTCTCCTTTACCTTCTCTTCTCTCGCTCTCTCTCTTTACTGAAGGATTCCCACGAGTTTCCAGACTTAAATTACAAAATTGTTCAGCTCCGATGAAGCTATTCAATTTGTTTAACTTTTAGAAGTTTAACTTTCAAAGTATTCACGCCTTAATTTGTGTATGACTTAAACTTTCTTTATGTTTTCTGGTATGAGTATCTTTATGTAACTTTGGAAAAGTCCGAGAATATAAAGAAAAGTTGTTTTGTATAATTTTACATGTTGTATTTTAAATATTTTATGGATAAATCCAAGTTTATTTATCTTAAAGTATTATTCAAGTTTATAAAATTTAAAGAAAGAGCCTAAATTTAAAGTATTTTAAGATATAGAAAAGTTCGAATACTTTTAAAATATAATCCCAAAAATGCTCGTGTTTAAATATATTAAATTAAAAGATAATTCAAGTTTAAATACTTAAAAGGTGAATATAAACTCATTTACAGAATATCATCTGGGAATTTAAATTAAGAGGCAGACCAAGTTCTGAATTTTAAGTGGATAATCCAAGTTTAAATACTTCAAGTCAAATTCTATCCAAGTTCAGTTGCGGCAAGAGCATCTAAATCCAGATATTTTAAATGGATAATTCAAGTTTTGAGGCTTGGAATTTGGATTATCTCTTGGAGTTTAACGGATTTAATTCAAGTTTAGATACTTTAAACGTCAATCCTATTTAAATATTAAGGGATTATTAAGTCGAAATATTTTAAGAAGGCTTCTAACCTTAAATATAGATCAGATCATGTTGAGAATTTGAGTTAAGAAGGGGGCCAAATTCAGATATTTTAACAAAGTATATAACTTCGTGACGTGTGTTTAGAAATTTTAATATTTTTAAGAATGCTGAGACGTAAATTATGTTTTTTTTTTTGGGTCTCTTCTAAAGTCAAAAATTTGTAAAAACTTCAAAGAATTTTGATTATTTTTTTAAAGTATCTCGAGAAAAAAATTATTTAAACGACAAAGCTAATGACTAATTATTTCGGATTCATTATTACAATTTTTTAAAAGCATTCTATTTTTCGTTTCATCACAAAAAAGAACAATTGTAACGGAAAAGATTTAATGAAATCTGTATCAAAACAGAAATTATCGAACCGAAAAATCTAAAAAAAAAAATTAACATAATTATTTATGAAAAGAGAAAATGGCAAATCGAATTATTCATCACTTTTTTAAAGTATACATTCGAAATATATTTATATAATTATAATATTTTATAGTCAGATTACTGTATAAATCTCAATCTTCTTCGAGAATATTTCTAAAGAAATTTTCGAAAAAATATAAAATATACATAAAATAATCTTATATTTATGAATAGAGTTGCTATAAAAGTATAGTTTTAGCAAATATATTTATATATAAATAGAGAAAATGAGATGCCATTAAGTGAGAAGATCTTATCCCTCAACAAGTAGATCGCGAACTCCGACGTTTTATTATGTATAATGGAGTCAGCGTGTTGAAAGGATAAAGGTTGAGGAATGTGCCGAAACTCAATTATTTTTAATATAATTAAAGTATAAACTAATTTATGTTGAAAATATTAATAGGCACGTTATTAAAGAATCGATTTTAATGAAAATATATAAAGACAATAAAAAAAAAATAATAACTTTTACGGGGACATTGTTGTATTTTCTGATGCGAAACAACCTGTTTTGGCAATTTCATCCGAAGGTGGAAGCTCGAACAGACAAAAATGATTTGTAGACGAAAGAAAAATTCTTTTTTCGTCACGAGGAAATCGTAAATTCTTTTTTTATTTATTTATTAAATATTTCTGATTGAAGACATAAAATGAAACTATCGTAGGTTACATTCTATTAATAAACTATATATTACTTATATATATTGTATGATTAATGAAATAAAATTATTCCAGTTCAGAAATGCTACTGATGATGCTGGTGCTAGAAAATTTTTATTCGAAAAATTGATGATAGATGAAGCTACAACAAGATTCTACCCATAATATAACAGAGTTATGACGAACGATCTGTCATTGTTAATATATGGATACGGTTATTTACAAGCTCCTTCACGAATTTCTTAGAAATTTTTGATGAAAAAAATAAAATATACATGTATAGATCTTGTACATCTAAGTAAAAATGCTACAAAATTATCGCTTTAATAATATATATAATAATAATAACGTCACTATATGATAAGAGATAATTTTCAAAATTTACTTTCCCAACCAGTAGAACGCGAACTTTTATTCTCTAATTTATATAATGATAGCATTATAAAGGTTGAGGAGTAATCCGGATACTTAGTTTTTCTTTTATAAATCAGATGTTACCGTAATTAATAATAAATGCATTGTGGAGATAATTGACTTTAATGAAAACATTATACAGTTAACGAGCATAATAAAGAAAAATATAACTTGTATATAGAGATAACTAAACCTTTTGATTATATTTATCTGCGAATTACACTTGAATAATAACTCAAGGGATTAATAGGAAAATGTCTAGTTATTATCAAGCAATCACACTTATCGAAATTATACCTTTAAAATAGTTAATTATAATAATTAACTTAATTGCTTAGTGTTTATATCCAATATATTATCATTTATCTAAGACATTTTATCTTTTAATACATAAAATTATTATGGAAATTCCAGTTATACTAAAAGACGAATTTAACAAATGTTTAATTTATTATCATTGGAAAGACAATTATCACGGTACATTTCGACAAATTTGATTATCGTCAAAGCAAAATCTGATTATCTTCCATTCTTTATTACGCTATTAATTATCTCTCATCGCAGTTATTCTCTCCGATCAATGCCTTAACAAAAGGTAACATTATAAAGATAAACGTTGATTTTTCTTTAAGAAAAATTAACACGTTTATCATACGAAAAAAATGTTTAAATAATACTCTAGAATTATTCGGATGGTTAGAAACTGCCAATTACCCGCTTATTTACATTACTTTCTTCAATTAAACGGACCCATTCAGACATCTGCAGTTGTTAGAATCCTTCTCTTCTAGTCAACATCACGAGAAATATATTGGATTCTTGCCAATATTGAAATCCTGCAACCGACTATCATTAAAAATTATTCGATATTTTAGCTTTAAGTCATATATAAAAATTGTTTTCTGTACCGGTTATACAATATTTAATAGGGCGTTAGATTCAGTTTTACTATCCTTTCACCATCCGAGCATCAGGAGAAGAGATGAGAGAGAGAGAGAAGAGTATAAGAAAAACGAAGGAAACGTAAGCTATTGGGTAATGGATCTAGTCCTCTGGAGATCCTATAGGATTTATTCTCTAGAGAATTCCATCTATTGGTATCGACACACCTTATCTTGCTTCATTCCTCTATTTTCATTTCAGGGATCTTTTCTAACTTTGCCATATCTGTAAAAATTGCTTTGGACTAGCATCTTTCATATATCACCAGGAATCTATTCTTTTGCTTAAACCCCAAGACTTTATTTTACCTGTCATCAGTGACAAGAAGTAAAAAAATCTTTTATCTTATATCTAAAAAATAAAAAAAATATATAAAAATCTTGTAGGAAGATGATGGAAATTTAGGATAAATTTGATATAACTGATTTCACTTTAAAAAAAAGAAAAATAACTTTTGTCAGTAGAGAAAATTTCTCCTTTCATCATCAAAAAATACTCCCCTAGACAAGTCGATTTTTTACAATTCTATAAGTATTTATACACTTTATAAATTTCAAAAAAATTAAATTTTTTTATTTATTTTCCAACGAAGCTAAGATTAATATTTATCTTTAAAAACCCATAATGTATTTTTTATTTTTGCTTTTAATGCAGTTAGCTTGATTTATTTATTATTAAATCGAAGGTTTTAAATATAATAATAACGTTGTATTTGAAATGTAAATTTAACAATCTCCAAGGTGTAAATATTGATTTATTTTTTGATAATTCGTATAGAATTTTTTAAGTTAAATGCAGGAATTTGAATTTATTTTTATTAAATTCGCATGAGAATAATATAAGTAACGAGTATAGCTTGTATAATTTAATTTATTTGACGTAAAAATAATGATTAATTTTTAATTTTCTCATTGCCTATAATTAGAAAATAGTTAGATATATTTATATAAATGATAATATAATTAATTTTTCTTTATTTTTTATATGAAATTCCGCATGTTTTTTGAATGCATCTCACCTCCATATTTTGTAAGAAACGTACTAGCTCTATTTTAGCATTCCGTTTATTGAACCAAGGTGCCAATCCGTGTGAGAATCTGCAATGTGGACCAGGACAAGAATGTGACATAGACAGGTATGGCATTGCCACCTGTCAGTGCCCCGGCGCGTGCGAACCAGTCATGAGACCCGTCTGTGGCACCGATGATAAGACCTACGATAGCCAATGCGAATTGAGAAGACAATCGTGCGTCTTGCAACAACCAGTTTCTATGGATTACAGAGGAGTGTGTGGTAAGTTTTCTGACGTAATAAAATAAAGGTGAGAACGTATGATGACGTATTTTACATATATTCGTTGCCGACCAATGAAGGGTAAATGTAGGAATTTTGAATTTGACGTTTACTTCACTATCTGGAAGAGGAGAGAATTGCCCAGATTTTTCTGACACCGCTTGACTTCTGAATTGCAAATGGCGATACTTCTCTATCCTATTTTGCAAATCGTTGCAATTTATAAGCCGTCTGTATCTACTTTCCGGTTAGTTTCGACTAAACCACAAAAAAATTCTACGAAAAAAAAGAGGATTTTCTTCGGTTTTTAGAAAAATCCAAATCTTCCTGAATATAAAAGAAAGAATATATTTGCGGCTCTACCTCCTAAGATCAGTTATTATTCTCTTTATTCCCTTTATAAGCTGCATCAAAATGTTGATGTCCTATAAATATAACATCGTTTAGAAAGCTTCGTATGCGTAACATATTACTACAAATGTGGCATCATTCAGATAACTTCCGTACACTCTACACATGTAGATCATTCAAGGTAGCTGCATATATGCCACGTATTACTACAGCATCATTCAGATGACTTTGTATGCTCTACACATCATTAAATATTGCATCATTTACGTAATATCATACGATCTAAATACTACACGTGCGGATCATACGCTACAAATTACTAAACAGTGGCATAGATGACTTCTAGAAAGCCAGAGTTGGAAGGGAGAAGAAAAATCTGGTGCAAAAGATATTTTATTATTTAAAACACTCATCGAAGTTAATTATATTAAAATATCTCGTGTTTTATTATGATTAAAATGTGTTACGTCAGTAGAACTGAAGGTAATCTTCAAATTTTCTAGGGGAGGACGGTGCTTGTCAGAAGCACATTTGCGATTTTGGAGCCGTGTGTACACTACAGTCGGGTCGAGCCGAGTGCGAGTGTCCTTCTTGTTCGGAAGAATTTCAACCCGTGTGTGGCACCGATGGCATCTCTTATACTAACGAATGTAAGCTAAGAAAAGAAGCGTGCGAACAAAGAAAGGATATTAAAATTGCTTACAGCGGCTTGTGTAGTAAGTATTTTCTTTAATCATTTTAAATAAAATCCTTTACAAGTAGAGCTGATGCAATCAATTTTCACATTAAAGGTGTTGAATTAGTCGGTGTTGGAGCGTAAAAGGTCTTGCTTTCTTCCATTTTTTTTAATTACTTCTAAAGTAATTTTAAAGAAATTTTTATGATCTTTAATCCCTTTTGGATGTCGTGCACTAGCTCCAAATTGTATCCTTTCAAGATAAAATGTTTGGAAAACAGCTTAACGTTTAAAATTCTGTTAAGGTTTACCTTGGTTTTGCTATTCTTCTAGTGTTCCCAACTCACTTTGCTGATTGACCACCTTTAAAAACTATCAAAAAACACAAAGTTTTACTCATTTTCTCATAAAATTTGCTTTACTTTTTTAACATCCAGCAGCTCGCTCACTTTTTTCCTTTTTTTTTATTTTCTTACTTTTATTATTCTTTTCGGAAATTTATCCCTTAATCCTCTTAAGAATTTTCGGTTTCTGCAGACATCCCCCGACTAACACGTGTTTGTTCGACCACACCCTAGCTCTGTCACGTGTAAAAATGACGTCATTAAGGGGTGGAAAGTCATCGCTCGGTTCAATTAAGGTGAAATGTTGAAGGTGACTCGACCATTTGTCACGCGGAGCAACTCAAATTTAGAAAGTTTTTATCGATTCGATAGCCCAGATACTTAAATTACCTAGTTTAGAGATTCGGAAAATATATATTTATCTAAGTAAAAAACGAAAAAAAAATAAAAACAAATAATCTCACTTTATATTATTATCTCCAACGCATCCCAATGCGAAATCTATAAAAGGAGTTGCATCTAAATCGCTCGAAGAAAGGTGGTAAATGGTAATGGATAGGATGCTTAAAAACTCAAAACTGTTGTTAAGGAAGACGAGGAGTGGGCTCAATATTTAGAAATGTATATCTTTCTTGTCAGCTTCAATATATCCCCGTGTACGTGTATACCTAGTGTAGAACGACGTCGTTAGAGAGAGAACTGTTATCCAAGTGTCACTCAACTTGATATTGGATCCGAGATTTTATGGTCGGTCAATGAACGAGGAGTGTAAGAAAGGGGGGAAGGAACTTAAGAAATCTTTGTTATACTACGAAACTCAAGAGCTATGAATATTCATTAGAAGATACTTTCATCCAAAATGAATATTTATACATTCTCTTTCTCACTTCATTCTTCTTTCTTTACTTATTTTTTTTAAGTTCAAGAATCTTTAAATGTGTTGCTTTCGAACTGTTGAATCTGTATTTAAGTCTTATTTTTACAGGTGGATGTGAAAACAAACACTGCGAATTCTATGCAGTTTGTGAGAGTGGAGGTCATGGAGAAGCCAAGTGTGTTTGTCCTCATTCGTGCATAAAGGTAACGTCTATTAAACTGATCATTAATTCTTTTAAAAAAAGAGCATGAGTTTACTTGCTTCTGAAGCTAGAAAAAGTGGATTTTTTAAGAGAAAAAAAATTATATATATATAAAAGCAACAGACTCATACCAATAATTATAGCAATAAGAAAATAAAGAAGTGGAGAAATGATAGCTATTTCTCCAAAATAGGCTATTTTTGAAGGAAGGTAAAGAGGCTATCAAGAATATAGAGTTATCCATCTCGGAGACAGATTGCTCTACTATTAGTAATGTGGATATCGATCAAAAAATATACAATATTCCGCTGTTTTTTTACCTTAAAAAATATAAAATTACCAAAAATATCGTCAAAGTAATTATCGATTTAAAACGAATTTTTTAGAATTTCTACAATATTTTATATGGCGGAAAATGCGAATTTTCTCCAGCAATTGTATAGAAATACCTTGATAAAATAATAAGATTCTTTTCTTATGCACGGTTTAATATAACGAGATCATTTGAATCCTATTAAATATATAAAATTGTTAAGAAAGATTCAGTTAGAGTAGTTGAATCGAACGAAAAGTACCTTATTCAAGTATAAGATAATTAAATTTATTCATGCGTGTGTAGAATCGAATCCCAATAGGATCCTCTCCTCATTTTTAATATATGCTAGAAAAGTTGTGGCGCGCATCCCTGAAAGTTAGCATCTTAGAATAAAGATAAAAATCGTAATTTTAAAATTCAAAATTTTAAATTTCCAGATGTAGAAAAAGGAATTAACTTTACGAGAGAATTCAAATAAAGATTGTTTTTCTTGTTTACTTATAATTTTTTTCTTGTTTAATCAATGCAAATAGAGAAATAAAAAATAAACAAAGACGGAAAAGCCATTAAATTTAATTAAGGTTAATGAATTTTAGTAAAAATTTGAACTTCTTCATTGAAAATTCTTTCTTAAATTATTTTTAGCCTCAGAATTTTATTGTCAAGAAGTTTTATCAGTATTGAAAGTTGTACTTTTTTGAATTTTTTCAACGTCAAAATGCGCCCTCCTAAATATTATAACATCAAAATTTTACCTTACAGAATTTTTCCAACATTATCTTTAGGAATTTTTCAAATGTAAAAATCTACTTTCCTAAGTTTTATTATATTAAAATTTTACTTTCCTAAACTTTTCCAACGTTAAAATTTTCTCTCCTGGATTTCTACAACGTTAGAAGTGATCTTCCTGAATTTTATCACATTAAAATTTTACTTTCTTGAAGTTTTCAACATTAAAATTCTTTTTCCCTTTGCAAATTTTCCAACCTGATAAATATTGCGTAAGATCAAAGGCATGTTTACGCTTAATCAAACGTCAATTTTTCATTTGCTTAATTTAAATATTTCTTTCAAACGGAATGAAAAGGATATAAAAAAAGGAAAAATAAATAACTGCATTCGATTAAATTTTAAATTATCCTATTGACATTTCTTAAATCCAACACAACCACACTTCAAAATATCGTGTTATATATATATATACTGAATATACGAAAAACATATTTTAAAAGACAATATTTGTAGTTTCTGTTGCATTTAAACAGGAAATACACACCAATGATGCCTAGGAGATATATAAAGATGGATATAAGATCTCCCAATATGCCAATACTGACATATTCAAAGAATATTTTGTGCTCTACTGGATTTTCTACTGTCTCTTCTATATCCTGGACAAAATTGAACTTAGAAAAAATGACTTTGTGAACAATTTTAAAGGGGATTTATATTATTTTCTAAATTAAGAAATAAGATACGTTGAAGAAAGAAATCTTTAAGAAAAAAATGCACTAACTAGTTCACTATATAAATCATCCCTGGATGTGTAATTTCCTTACTTTTCTAGATCAAAGAAATGTTTCATTTTCTTGAAGGTGATTTTTCACAGTAAAATACTTTCTCCTAATAATAATTCTTGGCATACTTAGCATCATAATTGGTTTCGTTCTAAGTCGATCCTTTGCTTAATATCGTTGCGTAAGTAAAGAGTCGCGGAATAAATTTGCAATTTGAGTAAAAAATCAATCATAGAAAGCAACAGAAACAGGAAAAATCTTTTAGAACAGGAAATTATACGTCTTAAGCCAACTTAACGAAAGAGATCAATAGAGATTCTTTTTTTATTTATGTTGTATACTTAAAACTTATTCTATTTAACTAACACAAACAAAAGAAATAATTTTAAATTTCAAAAGAAGGAAGAGGAGGAGGGTAGAGTTTCCATTAAATCAAATTAAAATTAATGAATTTTAATAAAAATAAGATATTTTGTTCTTTTCTCGCGAACTTTTTGAAGTTTTTTAAAAAATAAATTTATTTTTCTAAATTTTTCAACTGCAAAAAACCTACCTTTTGTGAATTTTTTTTTCGATTCAAAATCTTTATACTTTGTCAATTTTTCAACGTTTGAATTTTATTTGTAAAAATCTTTATACTTTGTCAATTTTTTCAACGTTTGAATTTTATTTGTAAAAATCTTATTTTCCAACATCAAATTTACCTTTTATAAATTTTTCTAGCGTCGAAATTTTTTAAAAACGTTTTATAAATTTTATTTTTGTAAGTTTTTTCCCTCGTCAAAAATTTGCATTTTCTAATTTTTCCAACATCAAAATCTTATCTTTATAAAATTTATCTTCTCCTTTTTATAATAGAAAATTCGAATTCTTAAATTTTTTCAAAGTAAAAATTCCATTTTTTACAAATTTTATTTTCGTAAAATTTTCCAACATCAAAATTAATAATATAATATATTTTTTTTCTGATTTTTTCAACTTTAAAATTGTATTCTTGTATACTTTTCTAGGATCAAAATTCTATTTTTACGAATTTAATTTTTCTGTAAATTTTCCTACAAAACTGACGTTGATAAAGAAAAAATTTTCCAGCATCACTTCTTCATATCCAACATCAATTTTTCATTTATTTAATTCAAGTTTTCTATCATCTTTAATGAAAATAATGGAAGGAAAAAACACATTACACTCGATTAAATTTTTAAAAAAATTTCAAACTTAATCATTTCATACTTAAATAAATTATGTAGATAGATGTATAACATACAAAGCATACGTAATTAATACCTTTGAAAAGTAATTATTTAAACTTAATTTATTATAAGCCATAGTAACAACATCAAGCGATTAAGAACATTGGCATTTGTAATGAAAGCATTGGAGTGATGTAGAGGAAATAGCTTTTACTATATTTAACTCCGCTTTCATTTAAACGTATAATTATATATTGTAGTGGAATATAAATTGCCTTGTAGTAAATGTACGTAAAAATAGGGTTTTTTTGGATTCTATAATATAAAATTTTAGGTTTTTTTTAGATGTAAATATACAGTCGGATATACTGATTTAGCTTTCACTCCATATTCTTCCTTCCAGCTAAGAATTTTACTAAACCGCATATAGAATATAAATTGAATTAAGTTTAAAAGGAATTTTAAACTTGATTTTTTTTATTTTAATTATTTCTTTTGTTTTTTTAAAGTTAAGAATTTATGAATCTATCGATTTTATTTGAAGTTGCACGCGTTTTCATTAGTTTAATGCAATTGTTCCGTGTAGAAATCAGGTTTATTTCGCTTGGAAATAAGAATATTTTTATGTATTTTTGGTAAAATTTAATGTTTCAGGTAGAATCACACGTCTGTGGAACTGATGGTGTGACTTACAATAGTGAATGCGAAATGAGGGTTTCTGCTTGCAAAAAGAAACAATATGTCATGGTAGCTTCCAAGGGAGTTTGCGGTAAAAATCGTTATTTTAGTTAATTTTTAATTACAAAATATTATTAAAATATTTTAATAAAAATATCTCTTTTACGTCTAGACTGTTTCTCGTATCACCAGATGATGCTACTCGTTAATTAAGTTATTTAAAAATATTCTAACGAGAGTTGACTTATAATTAACTTTAAGCATTAATAAAATTATTTATAATAGATTAAGTTTCGTATAAATAAAACATTTATCTATAATGTTTATAATAATTTTTTTAAGTTATCGTTTTATTAAATAAAGATTCATAATTTATGATATTTATTAATTTGTTTAAATGCTTCTAAATTGATTTAACCTTAGAAAATTATATTAAATTTTTAACGCTAAAATATCTATTTATTAATGTAAAATATTTTTAAAAATTTGATATATTTTAAGCATTTTTCTCTACTTAGACTTATGTTTAAATGTCCATTGTAAATACGGTGCCAGATGCGAAAATGGCCACTGCATATGTCCTACTGAATGCCCAAATTCCTACGAACCAGTCTGTGCCAACGATAGCACCACATACAACAACGAATGCGAAATGAAACGCGCATCTTGCCAAATAACTCAGGAACTCACTGCCCTATTCTATGGAGAATGCGAAGATGCCAGAGAAACGGATGTAGACAGTAAGAATTATTCTATATAACTTATTGAATTATAGCTTCACGTAGAAATAAATCTTAAAATTTTATAGTTTTAGGTCCTTCTAGCCAGAAATGTGATAAGGTTTGTCAGTTTGGAGGACTATGTGATTACGATTCGGATGGTCTGCCATACTGTGCTTGTCATTTCCAATGCCCTTCTTTGAGAGAACCTATCTGTGGTTCTGATGGAAGATTGTATGACAACGACTGCAAACTAAGAGAGGAAGCCTGTAGACAACAGCACAAGATAATCCTTGTTTCCTTAGAAAAATGCGGAGGTAAGAATTTCGGCGATGTTCGTGTGACAAGATCTTTTTTTTGTGAGATTCGTTGACAATAGGTGTGCTTTTGCCATGTACTGTGTCAAGGTGACCACAAGGAATATTGTATCTGTGCAGACGTCTTGACTGTGCCTTGCGAAGGAGAACCTCCTCTTGTTGATCCTCTAACTGGTAAAGAGTATTACTGTGGAGACGGTCCTGGCGGTAAAAGATGTCCTCCTAATAGTTTTTGTCACAAATCAGCAAATTTCGCGACCTGCTGCAGGGAAAGTAAATATAAATGTTTAATTTTTTTAAAAATTCACACGATTAGAGTAAATATTAAAAATTAACGAAAGAAAATTTGTTTTTAAAGTCATGTTTTAACTATAAATTTATTTTTATTTTCAGTAATTTCGATAGAAAATTGTGCAGAAACGACTTACGGCTGTTGTCCTGATGGAAAAACTATAGCTCAAGGTCTTCAAAATGCTGGTTGTCCTAGTAAGTTCGCTTGTAGATGATAGAAACTTAATTACAAGTCTATTTTAAGAGGAAAAGATAATAATTACAATAATCGTTAATCATAGTTTAGTATATAAATCATATACTGTGTATGATTTATGATTATGATATATAATTAACAAGTAGCCATAAATTATATATCACAAATCATAAATTTTATTTGTATAATTTATGTCGTATCCATTTAACACATATATGTAACTGTAATATAGACTAAACTTTATTTTTAGCGTCAGAGACGTTAGTAACATTTCCGATGCAAGGATCTCGGCTTCTCCTCCTAACAGCAGTTCGAAAGGAGAAGCAACATTTACAGGGGGAAACGGCATGTCTTTAACATTTAGAAGCAATCTAGAAAATTAATTTCTTAATAATTTAATAATGTAGTAATTAGTATTGAAGAATCTTTCTACCACGTTTAATAAATAACCACTAGAGACGAGATATAGAGAAGAATCAATCAATCGATTGCCCGTATACAAAGAAAATGTAAATTGTTCTGGTTCCGTCAGAAATATTGATAAAAATTCGAAATTTAATAAAATATAAATCCTTGATATTTCCTAATATTAAACGTAAGATTTACAATTAAAATTTTATTTTATAAAATACTTATTATTCTTGATTAAGTTGATGTAAAAAGTCTTCCTTTCCTTATTAAAAAAATGTAAGTTCTGTCAGTTAACAAACACAGTCAATTTTGATTAATTATAAAAGTAATTATCTTCAGCTTCTTATTCTTCTACATTTCAAAAGAAAAGCCGCAAGTTTAATATTAATATTTTATATTATCTTCACAACAGGTGTTTTGACTTTTTTCTTAAAAAAAAAATCGTTCGCATCTAACAAAACCAGGTTTTGATAATAATCTTTATTCTCAAATCACAGCAAAAGTCTCTAGAGGAAAAAAATATAGTTGAAGAGCAGCTAGAATTATTTATTTTAAGCTGCAACTTAACTTATTTTTTTTAAAGAATAAATCATCGTTTTTTAAAGATTTTCTAATTTAGTTGATAGAAAAATTAATTTTTTTACTCATTAAATCGTAGAAGGGAATGGTTACTACTTAACTATAATTAATTTTACGAGTTTCATTACAGATATCACATACATTAAAGTAGTTTAGCCAATAAAACGATTCATAACGTAGAAGACTCCTTGATCGATTAATATCCGAATGGATTTCTACCATGGAATGTCACGTATTTGACAAAATAAGAATATGGCAAATATTGATTCAGTTGTTAGCAGTAAGAAAATTTTAAATTTAAATTTGCAGATGACAGTTATGTTAATCTTATAAAATCGAGAGTAGATATTAAAATTATTATCCTAAATCTAAAATTAAACTAAGGTTCTTCAACTGTTTAAAAATATTAAAAAATACATTTCTGAATTAAACTTTTGTTTAAAAATATATATTGATTAAACATTCTCCTAACCATAAACTAGAGAATATAATTAAAATATGGAGGAGGGAAAGTAATAAAAAGATGTCTGTTCAGTTACTTTTCCAATAACCAATATTGATCGAAAGGAATGCCGGAACTCTTGTAACTTGTTTCTGATTAATCAAACAATTCTTAATCTAAATCAATACAATTCTTTTTATAATCAATGATAAGAAAATAAAAAAAAATTTTTTTTGATGATTCAAGTAATAAAATTAAGATATTTATATCCTAGATAATTATTGATCTAATCATTTTAGGTATATGTAATTGCAACAGGCTGGGTTCTTACGATCAAAGTTGTGATCCTGTAACTAAACAATGCCCTTGCAAACCAGGAGTGGGTGGTCTTCGTTGTGATAGATGCGAGCCTGGATTTTGGGGTCTTCATAAGATTGCAGAAGGAAGCACAGGATGCATTCGTGAGTTGGAGATTCTTCTTTTATCACTTATTAGAAAAATAGCAAGAAAAAATGTAATTCATCTCGCGTGTCACGACACGACATCTAATTACAATCTTCTCCAAACTTGCTTTTTTTTATTCTCTGTATCCTCCTCCTTTTTGTGAATTTATTTTTCGAGTAGTCTTGATTAATAAAACCAAAGACATCTTAATTTTATGTTTAGTATTTACAAAAACTGTATAAATGATAATTAATGCCGTCTTACAACAATAATTTTAAAATATAAGCTCGTATAGTAATTAAACTGAATTATAACGTTATTAGTGTCAACGACTCTTATTAATCTTTCTTTAATTAAGAATTTATGATTGGATAACATTAAATATTATTCAAAACTTCAAATAATACTAATTAATGAATAATTATCGTTACGTAGTCGTTTAGCTTTATATAGTCGATGGATAATTTGGGGTGGGAAGTTGGGATGAAGGAATAAACGATACACATAAAGTACATATAAATGCATCACTCCTCCGGCATCCTCGTCATCTCGAAAACACGATTATAAATTTAAATTTAAATTTGTGATATAAATAATAGATAAGTAACAAATTAAACGAATCGTTACGTTGGAAATAGGTTGAAAAAATTTCCTTATCGATCTATAAATGGGATCAATAGTAAATGCATCATTCGAATAGGAATCATAGGTTAGTTTAGTTTTTATCTGTCATTTTCTCTAATGCTCTTTCATCTGCCATACAAACGAGACTTTCTATTAGATTCTCGTTAGCAGGCGGTTTCATCCCCCTTAATTCCAACTAAATTATACTTTGTAATTAGTGCAACCATCTTTACTTTTCATTCGATTTTTTAATTGTACATTTTTTACATTCTTTTTTGATAGCTTGCGAGTGCAGCCTCGATGGATCTGTCAGAGACGACTGCGAACAGATGACAGGAAGGTGTGTCTGTAAACACGGTATACAAGGCATGAAGTGTGACGTGTGTCCATTTAAAGAAACAGTACTAGGTCCCGAAGGATGCTCGGATGGTATAGTGATAACTACTTTCTTACTATTATAAAAATAACTATTGTATAGTACAATATATAAGGATTTGTAAAGTATTTTTATATATTTCGCTTGAAATCCTATTTTGAGATGATGGTTTCAACTTTATATATATATATATATTTATATAAAGTTGTATGTAAGATGAGATAAGAAGATTTTGCCATCTCACCTTAAGTAACTGCATCATAAAATTTTCAATTTAAAAAAAGCGTAGAAAAAAGGTCCAAATTGATACATTCCTTTCAAAAAAATGTGTATAAAGTGTGAATAAATTTACATAAAAATTCAAAAAATACGCATTTATATTTAACATTAAACTTTTGATACTTATATACTTTAAACATATTTTCAAAAAAGACCAAAAGAAGAAAAATTGAAGCCAGTTTTTGACTTCTAAAAAAAACCATCTGCAGAGGAAGAAGTTAGATTATTTTTCCTTAGAAATATATATAAATTCAAATCGATATTGTTACTTTTGTGTTTTTTCCCCTTCCTTTCTTTCCAGCATCGGTAGCAGGACCAGTCACGGGTTCGTGCGCCCAATTGAAATGCTCTCATGGGGCTACTTGTAGAGAAAAAGGAAACAGAGCCCAATGCTTCTGCAATTTCAAATGTACAGCCGAAGATAATCGTAGTCCCGTTTGTGGTTCTGATGGAAGTACCTATGGGTCTGAATGCCAATTGAAATTATTCAGTTGTAGATACCAGAAACCTATTACAGTCAAGAACTTTGGTCCTTGTCATTCAGGTACTGTAAATCATAAACGACGTTAATGGTACCTTTTATTTTAAATTAATTTTTTATTCTAAATAAAAATATATATATAATTATAAAATTTAATATTTTTATTTATATATTTTAATATTTTATTAAATAAAATTGAAATTTAAAAAAAATTCGGCATATTCTGAAAAGTATTTTTTATTTAAATTTTTTGTAATAAATTATTTTATAAATTTAATGAATTTATTTAGAATTCTTTTTAAAATAGCTCTCTTTAACAGGATAAAGTAGCATAAGCAGCAACAAATGAATATTTCTCCTTAAAAATCCTTCCTTAGTAACATAGAGAAGAGGAATATTTTTGAATTGTAATTCAAAAAATCCTCTTCTTTTATAGGCTCTTTTGCCTATAAAAATTATTTAAAAATTAATTAATTAATTTATTATAACTCCTAAATAAAAATATACAAAATAAATTAAAGGTGAATAAATTTTAAAAATGTTTCTAAATAAACTTATTTTTTAAACTGAAAATTTCGATTTTAAATTACATCTTTCATTTAAAAAAAAACAAAAACACTAAAATTTTAAAATTAAAAATTTTTTAGAAATGTTATTTTAATATTTAATTTAAACATTTTTAAATATGGCATAAATTATTTTTAATATTTAACAAAAAATAATAATATTTGATTTGAAGTTTTTAAAAAAATAATTTTAATTATAATTTTAAAAATTAATTTTGATTTTTTGAAACGAATACTTAAATTGTAACTAATAAAACTATTTAAATTACATTAATTTAAAATAGTTTTTAAAAATTTAATTTAAAAAATCCAGAAATATTTCAAAATTAATTTTTTTTTTTTTTAAATTCAAAAAATTTGAAAATAAAAATGCTTTAATTCTTTTCTACTGATTACTTTATAATTATCCAAATATATTTTAAAATACTAAGAAAATAATAATAATTTAATTCATAATTTTTTAAATATTCCTAATTGCAACTTTCTAAATGCTTTAATTTTCTCTATAACATTCATTTTAAAACATCCAAAAAACTATCTAAAAATATCCAAAAAGTCGACTTGAAAATAATTGTAAAGTATCATATCAGAAGAAGATAAATATGTGAAATGATTTGTTTTATCGATCAAACACTATCGGAACCATTAATTTTTTTTTGATAAGGGCCATAATACCATTTTTATGTTATTTGCCAATTGGCAATAAAAGCTAACCTATAATATGGCATTCATAATTGATCAAAGCATATATTTTTTTATAATTTTCTAAAAAATACACCGATTCAAAAATAAATATTTCTACTTTTCTATTGATTTGAAAAGTGTTTTTTTTTCTTCCTTCAAATAAAATAAAATTACGATCTTGTACTAAAAGTCATGTGACTTTAAACGTTTTCCAATATTCCGTATTGACTAAATAATACTTTTTTAGATAATAACTAAAATTATAATTTCTTTGTGTGCGGAATTAAGAGTTGAAGAAGAGGAGAATTTTTTTTTTAGATTTTACACAAAAAATTGGGAGGATGCGGATGACTTGACGTTTTGTCGATGGACTGATTTTTTTGTAATTAATTTCTAATAAATTTTTTTTCGATATATTTGAAAAGTGAAATGTTTTTAGAAGGATTTAAACTGTAACGTTTGCGTCTAAAAATACTTGAATAGTCATTAAAATCATTAGAAAGGAGAAATTAATGACGATTTCTTTTTGATTTATTGAAGAGTGGAGTGTTTTAGGAGAATTTCTGTATCTAAAAACACAGAGGTAATTATTAAAAATCTCAGAGATGGATGGAAATGTAGATAATTTAATATTTTTTTTCGAAAAGTGGAGTATTTTTGAAGAATTTTTCTATCTATAAACGTTAATATAATTATTAAAAGTCATCAGAAAGAAGTAGAAATGCAAACAGATATTTTGGATACTTATAAAGAATTTAATAAAAGAAAAAAACATATATATATATATATATAATTATTTACTATTTAAATCTTATATTTATAAGAATTTTTTTACTTATTAAATTTAGCATTTCGTGATAAGAAAAACATGAAAAATTTAAATTTCAATGAAAATTTCATTTCTAAAAATACAAAAAGAAAAAAAAAAACATATGCAAAAAGTAATTTTGTATTTCCATGAAGGAATTATTTATGGACGAATCGAAGTCACATCGTAATGAAATTTCTAAAAAAACACGTTGTTACTTCCTGCGACGTGACGAAAATTTAAGGAATTTTTTTATTTTTTTGGAAAATGTAGTCAATGCCTTGAAAAATAATTCGTTAAAATATAATAAACAAACATAAACTTAAAATTCATTTGAAGAAATTGCAATTTTTTAAAATTATTTTTTGCTATTTTTGGATGCAGAATTTACGGTTAGTGATCACGAAATACTCCCGAGAAAATCCTTTAGTTAGGTACAAGTTACGTTAATCTACGTGATTAATGGATATACCATTAAAGGATCTTCTTTCCAGAAAACAATATTTGCTGTTGTTTTTCTAAGAGAATACTTAAATTTGTTAAATGGCAAAAGTTTTATTTATCGGAATAATCATTAGAAAATTGCTAGAAAGCTTCTAAAGGTGTAAAAATGTGTGCTTTTTTGGATGAGTTTTTACACAAAAAATGCAGCTTTTTTAGAGTAAACTACATCCAAGTCAATTTCAAAAAAAAAACACAATATTTGTTAGATAATATTTAAGTTTAAATTGCGATTATTAATGGAAGACATCTAATTTTTGGGCTATAATTTGAAAATATTGTAGACCAATAATTCCCACTGTCGTTCGTCTCCCTGTCTGACCATCTTTACTCTCAAGCAGGGAGTTAGGTAGACGAAAGTCGAGACCAAATATGGAAAACATAAGGGTAAGAGGTCCTGATTAATTGTATAATAAAATCCGATTTGGAACGGAGTTACGTTATTTCAATTCAAAAATTTTCCCCTGAACGGTGTTAGATACATGACCGGAAAGACTCACTATTGCTAACAGAGAAAAAGTATGATGTCCAGGGGCAAGACACTAGTAAAAAACTGGCGAAAAATTGCAGTTCGGCATTGTGACGCTGCAACAAAAATAATTGCTCGTTAGATATAATTTGTTTATTTATTTAAAAAATCGTTAGAAAAATTAACAAAAAAGCTTCTAATAACGTAAAAATGTAGCTAAAAAAATTGCATTTTTGTTTGAATTTATGCAAAAAAATGTGTTTTTTTAATCGATATTATACTCAAAAAGCTGTATTTTTTAAATAACATCAATTTAAAAAAAACATTTTTAAAGATAAATCTACATAAGGGATAATGGAAGAGGAAAATTTAAAAGTATTTTACATTTTTTCTTATGTTCAGACGGTGCCACATCACCAACAGCAGGTCCAGTTCGGAGGTCCACCATCCAAAAAACTACATCGGAGCAATACGAATCCAAATCTACACGCGACATTACTCTAAGTTTACCCGAAAATTTGTTTTTAAGCACAGGACCTACCACAGCTCGTCCCATCATCGACGGTAAATCGAGGTTTACGTCATACATTTAGCTGCTCCAGAGATATTTTTTTGATCCGATTTTTTTTATTTTATTACAGATACTCCAGTAGAAGTACCCGCTTTTTCTGGAACGTCTTTTTTAGAGTTTCATCGTTTACAAGCTTACACTCGATTGTCTTTAGAGCTGGAATTTCGAACGTTTTCTAATAATGGCATCCTCCTCTACAATGGACAAACTTCGACTGGAGCTGGAGATTTTGTATCTTTAGCTATTAAAGATGGATACGTTGAATTCAGGTTAGAAAATTATTTTAAAAAAACAAAATTTTCGCTCAAATTGAGCACGTTTTTATGTCATTTTACCGTGGAAAATTGCATGGAAAATATAGAAAATATAGAAATAACCTAATTTTAAAATGTTTACGTTTTTGTTAACGTTTTAATTCCGTAAAGAATTGCTTAAAACGCGAGAAAATAATTTTGCTTTTTAAAAAAAATAAATGTAAAAGAATAATTCCATTTTTTCTAATAATTTAGAAAAAATAAATTGCAATTTTTGAAAAATAAGACAGAATACTTGCATTTTTTAAAAAATAATAAAATAAAATTTTTTTAGAGAGAATTATTGCATTTTTTAAAAAAATTCAATTTATTCTCTGTAATTTTTAATAATGAATAATGACTAAAAATGCAATTATTCATAAGAAAGAATAATTGCAGTTTTCGGAAAATCGTAAAAAAAATGATTCCATTTTTTTAAAATTACAACAATTAGAGCAATTGTATTTTTTGAAATAAAAGCGGAAAAATATTGTTATTTACCAATAACTGAATTTATAGAATAAATATGAGTGAATAATTACCATTTTTTAAAACAATTACAACAGAATAGTTGCGTTTTTTAATAATAAATAAACGTAATGACTTAATGCCATTTTTCTAAAAGGTATAACGAAATAATTATATTTTTGGCAAAAAATTGTAAACCTTTTTCTGTAAACATTTTTTTAAAACTTATTTATTCCCTAAACTTTATAAAATATTCAAAAATTTCATAATTTGGACATATATAAATTTGGAAAATGGACAAAAATGTAAATCTCATACAAAATAAAAAAAAAAACAAAAGAATTTTTCTGTTGACCCAACAAATAGCAAATTTCTTTTTTAGATTCTTGATAAAATTTCAATTTACAAATTTAAAAACTTCCTCTGTAATTTATAAAAATTCTCTTACAATATAATTGTAAATAGAATAATTGAATTTTTTTGGAAGAAATATAAAAATAATGCCATTTTTTAGTTATTGTAATAAAGTAATTGCGTTTTTTTTAGAATAAACATAAAATAATTACGTTATTTTTCTAGCAATTGTAATTGTTAGTAATTGAGTTTTTTTGGAATAAATTCGAAAGAATTAATTGCATTTAAATTTTTTTTGAAAAAATAATTGCTTTAAAAACCGCAGAAAAAATTATGTTATTTTCTAACATTTAAAATAAAATAATTGTATTTTTTCAAATCAACAATGACAGAATTTTCTTAATAATTACAATAAAATATATGTATTTAAAAAAATAAATGTTAAATAATTGTATAATTACGTTTTAGAATGATTTTTAGATGTGAATTTAAGTACTTTAAAATTAATAAAAAAAGTAAAATGTAGATATTTTTAATAATTTAAATCATATTTTCTATATTTATACGTAAAATCTTAACGTTAAGTTGAGTGAGAGGGTAATGAAAATGACAGAAATTGATGGAAGTCGACTATCAACAGATACAATTTAGGAAGTGGCCCAGTTATACTGAGATCACCACAAAGGCTACAAGCGGGTCGTTTCCATCGACTAGTTGCAAAAAGATATTTAAGAGATGGGATGCTAACACTAGAAGGTCAAGAAGACGTGGCAGGAAGGAGCGAAGGAGTGCTAAAATCATTGGATCTTGGAGAAAATCTATTTTTAGGATACGTCCCCACGGATAACAAAGGGTAGTTTGCTTATTATTTTATATAATTATAATTATAGTGTTATATAAATATATATATATATATATAAATGAAGAGTAGAGAATTATGTTATCAAATTCAATCGAGATAATTCTGGTATTTAGGTTAAACCAATTTCGTATACGATACAATTGTGTGATGAAATTTGCTGTGTTCATCAGAAAAATCTTTTCTTTATCCGATTATCAGCGAGACAAAGCGTCTGTTTTAACGAGACACACTTAATGGCTTTCTTCTCTTCTCGTTCTTGATCAGTGTCTTCGATAATATCGGAGTTAAAGGTGGTCTTATCGGTTGCATCAGAAGATTAAGAGTTGGAAGAAAAGAAGTTAACCTTAAATTTCCAGCATCCAAGGATGTCCTGAAAGGAAAAGGAATAAGTAAGTTCGTTATAGTAATTATAATAATAATAAAATTCTTAATTAAATTCTCCTTTCTAATTAATAATGTAATAATTAAATCGTATTTCTGTAATAACTCCGCTGAAATTCGATCTACGTCTAGCCATTTAACTAATGATCAAGGCGCGTGCAGCATCCTTATTTTTCCGTTTTCTATGACCATTTTCCAGTCGTTTTTTTTTAATTTACCGGCATTTTCAGATGATTTTTTTTATTGGTGAATGTAAGAAAAAGGGTTTTTTAGAGTACGAACGTTATAAGGAGGTTTTAGAAGCGTTGTAAATATGTCTACGATACTTTAAAATATTCCATAGTTTTTAAACCTATTAAAGAGTTCGTTAACGTTTTAACGAGGTTTAGAAAGTTTATAGACGTTGTAAAAGGGTTACTTTAAATAATAAATATTATCTGATAACTTCTTTATTGCTAATAGTTACATATATTTGTTTGTTACATAATATAGTTACATAACTTTATAAACGGGTTTTTAAAATTTCAAAATATTATAAGAGTTTAATAATAATTATAATTATAGTAAGTTCATTTTTTTATAGATCTGAAACGTTAAAATAAAGTTTTCAAAATTTATTAAAGTCCTAAAAATGTTTAAAAATTGCAAATATTGTTGTATTATTATAAAGGGGTTTTTCAATCTTATAAATATCGTAAAGTGATTGTTTTGTAACCTGCAAACGTTTTAAAGAGGTTTTTATACTTTATAAATGTTATATGTGTTTTGTGAAAATTAAAAACGATACTATAAGACCAATTATTATTGTTTATAGGCGTTGTAAGAGTTCAACAATCGAAAGAATATTGAAAACGTTATAAAGAGGTCTTAAAAACTATAAATTTTTAGAGGGGATTTTAGAGCACATAAAGTTTATAAGGAGAATTTAAAATTTATTTATTTGCGAAGTAAATTTTTATATTTTCAAACGTTGTAAACGGTTTTAAATCTTTTTAACTTTATATCGGGAGTTTTTTTTTAACGTTTAGAGAAGTTATAAAAGAATATATAGTTTAATAACTTTGTAACAAACATTTTTTTAATTTAGAAACTTTATAAAAAAAAGGTTTGTTTAAGGCTTATTTATTTTATAAAATGAGTTTATAAATCATAAAAATATTAATTTAAGTTTATTAACTTTAAAAAGAAAATTTTAAACTCAAACGTTATGGAAAGTTTGCTTATTTATAATGCGTTATAAATATTTTCAAAGCTTCTTAACATCACGTAAATTTCTAAATATTAGAAATTTAAAAACTAAATTAACTTTCTAATAATCATAGAAACGTTATAAGGAAAGCTTGCTTATTTATAACGCGAATTTCTACATGCCAGAATCGTTATAAAGAGGTTTAAACAATATTTAAGTTTATAATATAAATTTCTAAATATTATGGATGTTATAAAAGCTTATTTATATTACAAAGGAAATTTTTAAAGTACGCATACATAAGGAGAGTTTCGGTGCTTGCTCACTTATAAAGCGAATTTCTATATTTGAGAAGCGTTATAAAGAGGTTTAAATCTTATAAAACGAATTTCTAAAGCTTAGAAACATTACAAGGAGGTTTATTAAGAGATAAAAGCATTTAAATTCGACTTTTTAAAACAAAGGCGATTGTTTAAAGATCCACAACTCATCGAATTAATTACAAAATGGAGGTAGAAATGCAGAAATTTTAATTAAGTAATATAATTAATGCTAACCAATAGTTTAAGTTGAACGTTCATCTAATTAACAATTGTCTAAATAAGCAAATTAATGCAATTTTAAAGCGTAATTTAAGAAAAAAATATATCTATATTAGAAAATTCGATAATTTAAATGTATCATAAACAGGATGACGAGTTGATTAGAAAAATGAGCTCATTAAAGAGATTCATTGATATTCATTGAATAATTAACATTGATAAATCATTTACTAAATTGTCATTATCTCATTTACATCAAAATATATTTATAAATATTTATTTTTAATGATTTCCTCAGTTAATGATGTTTATATTTACTCGATTTAACGCTTAAAAAATTTTGTTAATTAACTTCGCGTATAAAGGAATTATTGATCGTTCTCGTTTGATTCAATCGTTTCGTGATTTAAAGCATCGTAAGCAACGTTAAAACTTTGTAAGACGTTCATTTAGGCATAGATAAACGTTATATAGGTGTTATATAGGGTTTTAAATATATAGACACTATTATGGGTTATAAACGTCTTCGTTGATTTTATAATCAGAAACGTTATACGTGGGTATTAATTTTTTTAAACGTTTTAAGTTTAGGAACGTTATACGGAATAATTAACGCTTACAGCGTTTAGGTTAAGAATTTTGATTTAAAACATTATATAAATGTTTTAATAACTTATAAATTCTTTACATAAATTTGTAAGTTAGAAACGTTGTTTGGATATTTTTAAAACATTTTATGCTTAAAATGCTACATAGAAGTGTATTATACGTTATATAGAGGTATTTACAATTATAAATGTAATAGATCGAATTTTTAAACGCAAAAATATTATATAAAGATATTTTAAAGCTTAGAAATATTTACATATAAAATAAAATTTAAGAACGTTATATAGGGGTAGTAACACTAAAACGTTTTATAAGAATTTTTAAGTTTAGAAACACTGTATACAGTATTTAGAACTTATAATGCTTTAACAGAATTTCTAAATGTTATATAGAGGTATTTAACGATTTATAAAGATTTTAAGCTTAAAACATAATAATATTTTAAAGTTTAAAAAGGTTTTATAGATGTTTTAAAAGCTTGAATCGCAATATAAGATTATAGAACATTTTATAAACTGTTTATATGGATTTTAAATGCTTAAGAAGGTTTTTCGAGAATCTTTGTAGCTTGTAAACATTATATAGGGGCTTTTAAATCGTATAAATTTAACAAAGAAGCTTTTTAAAGTTTAGAATTATTGTAAATGGATTTTTTTTAATGCATAAAACGATGAAAAGTAGTATTAAATTTCAAGAAACATTCCTAAAAATAATTGTTCGTAGCCTAGAAACGTAAAATAATGAAATGATAAAATAATGAAGCATTTTACAGGAGAATGCCTGGATAGTCCTTGCAATGCCTTACCTTGTCAGCATTCTGGCAATTGCATCACACAAACAGAAGACTCGTATACTTGCCATTGTCTACCAGATTACACAGGTAATGCTCCGAATCCTTTCTCTTCCTATTTGGAATTTCATAGGTAATTTATCACTAATTATCCTATCATAATTAAGCAGACAAAAAAAACAAAAAAAAAGCAAGTCTCCCAGCGATGACAACGATTTTGAACGTCATTAAAATTTTTTAAAAATGTAATTGCAATTAAGCTTTCGAAAAAGTCACATTATCTTCGAATGATGACAACAGTTTTCAGCGTCGTTAAACTTAATCGTAATGAAAAAGAAGCTTAAAATTAAAAAATTAACTGTAATTAACAAGCTTAATTACGATTAGCAACTTAATTATAATTAACCAACTTAAAATAAAAAGTTTAATTGTAATTAACAAGCTTAATTGCGATTAACAATTTAACTGAAATTAACGAATTAATTGTAATGAACAACTTAACTGTAATTAACAATTTAATTGCAGTTAAAGAATTTCACAATCTGCTTTTGTCTTTTGTAATTAAGAGCGTTTTTTTGAAAAAAAATTTCCATAAAATTTATGGATTTTTTGAAGTCAATTACAACATACTTTATTCAGAATTAATTAAAAGATATTTGAGTTTTTAGATGCGATGTTAAATTACTTAATTTCTTCTTTAAAGTAATGAAAATCGTGTAAAGTGTACATAATCAATCAACGTCTTGTTCCACGTTGAAAAATCTCGTTTATGCACCGAATGCAATTATATACAAAAGTAAATAAAACTTATCATTAGAAAAAAAAGAACGAAGCAAACTTTTTGTGTTTTTACAATAATAAAAAAAAATTCTTTTTATATATATTTCTGTATTGCTATCTTAATGATTTACTTTCTTTATTTCCAATTTTTATTTTTTTATTTTTTATTTTTACAGTCTTCACGACATAAAAATCTTGATTTACTTCGAAAAAAATTTCGAAAATAAATCTTTTTTTCCCCTTTATTTTTGAAGTAAAGAAATTTTTAGGAGTGCATTTTACTTTTCCGGCTCTGTTACGTATAAACAAAGGGAAAGTATGGCGATCGGTCAAAAATTACCCCCTAGATTTTTACTTTTTTGGACTTAGAGGACCTCGAAATGTCGAGAAATGCAGAAAAATGCGGGTTTTTTTTCTTTTTTTTGTATATATGGATATTAGTGTGTGTGAATGAGGGGCACGATTTTGTTCATTCTCTTTCAAGCTTAATAACTCCTGTGCTTTTTGTCGAAAATTTCTGAAATTTTGCAGGAAGGTTTGTGTATTAGAGGAATAGATGCTATTAAATTTTGGTAGTTAAAGGTTGACGGAGTGTGGAGATAAAGGGGGTCGTATAGGGTCGGACATTATGACGATTTTACTCATTATTAGCATTTACAATTTTTTTTTATAAAAAAACCATCTCTGCCCTTAAAATTAAGCTTTTTGACTTTTTTTTAAATAATTGAAAATATAAAATGCTTTTTAAAAGAATAAAACATCGTAATAGATGGCTCCACAAACGCAGTTTTAAATGCTGCCTGGAAAGTTAAGCAACTTGTTACTGGACTTCTTTTTAGAAGTAAAGACATTTTTAGAAGTGCATTTTTATACAATGAATGAAATGTTTTTCTCCTCCCTCTTTACATTCACATTTTACGCTTTATAACATTAATGAAGTGCCGCATCTCTGGAGAATATATGAAGAAATCTTTTAGAGAAATTCTTAAAAAAGATATTTCTAAAAAATCAGAAAATTCTTACTCGTCTCTTCGTCGATAATTTTCATCTAAAGCACCACAGTTCATAAAATAATGTTTAAGTAAATCGAGCGTGTTGCATGTAATATCGGAGGAGCGGATGCGATGCCGATGCACAATTCTTGTATATTCTTTAATTAAGTATTTTTTAAAGATAATAAATTGTGTAATTTTTGGATAAAATCACGAGATAATTAAATTTTTTTAGACGTTTGGAATGTTATTTAGCCATCAAAGACTTAGAAAATAAAAAAAAGAAGAATGAGAAGGATGAAAGGAGTCGATACTTTTTACAGCTCCTATCCAAAAATATACTGTTTCAATATAGCAGAGTGACCCTCGAAAATTGCTTCCTTTCACTTCACATCCTGTTACTTTTCTTTGACGTTAATTTTTTTGAAAACTTTCTCGAAATAAACAATTTTGACTTTACCAATTTTTATCGTCCGAGTCGAAATCCAAAAGAATTGAAATTTTCCAAAAAATTTTCCGTTTGTAAATTAAAATTCCGTAAAATTGTTTAGTATCATCATTTAACGTGCATAATTTAAATTAATCTTTTGTATTAAATCGATGGTAAAACACTTTTTTTCGGTGGACTAATTGATTATGTAAAACGACTCTTTAACTAATCCGATCGTTCAAAATTTCATCCGTGTTTTTCTTTTTATTATTTAAATTTATTTTTATAATTTAAAAAAAAAAAAATGTATAAATTTTCAAATTTATTCTATTAAATTCTCTAAAAATAAAAAAATGCATCCGAAAACTCAAATATCATAATTTAATTATTTTTTAAAGTAAGTAATTTTAGGTAACGAAGCGTTAGAGATGAGTTTTTTTAGAAAGGTGAGTTAATTAGAATTAAGTAAAATAATGTTTTTAGAACATTTTAAATGTTTTATAAACATTTTTTAAATTAATTATAGTACTTAATTTAAATAAACTTTATAGGAATTTAAGCTTAATTTTTTAGATAAATTGTTTTAAATTCGCCATTATCCTTTCACTTTTTAAGCTTAAAAAATGCTCTAAAAAATACATTTAGAAACAAAAGTCTAGCGTAAATTTGAATTTTTAAGTTGAGAAATTATATATTATTAATTTATTTTTAATACTTTGATGAGTTTTTTAATGCGTAAAAGTGTTTTCATAGATTAAACATAATTAATAGTTTGTAAACAGGTTAAAATGTTAAACACTTTTAACATTTTGACACTTCCTTTGATGTATTTTCTTCGTCTCACTGTATAAATAATTAGAAAAATTATTTTTAAATTCAGCATCATCTAAAAATTTCTATCAAATAAATCATTTTCTAAATCAATATTCAACATTTCTTCCTTAATTTGAATAAATTTAATGTATTATTAAACATCGTTAACATTATTTAAAAGCCTTTTATGTTTGTTTAATTAATAATTTTTGAAGTTAGGCATCAATTTATCCTTACGCATCATCATATGTTAACGTATAGAAAAGTTATTTTTAAAGATAATCAAGAAATTAAGTTTGGAAGAGAGGGGGAGAGAGAGAAGGAGGAAAAAAGAGCACTTAAATTACAGTTTAAAAGATCGAAAAGTATATAAAAACTTATTTTTTTCTGACTAATGAGTCATGTAAAGTCTTTCACGATGTAATCAATCTTCATTATAGAATAAATTCTTTTAAACAATCCAAAAATATCAATTTATCACGCAAATATAAAGTGATGCGGATCTAGATTTGCTCCTATGTATTTTCTAATGATGCTGATCAAACTGATTTGTCTCCAATTTCTATCGATTGTTAACACCTCAGTAGGGAATTCTTATAATTTTACAAAGTTTAATATAAATTTTAGACAGTTTATAAACATTTTTTTCAAATAAAGTCAATTAATTAACGTCGAAAAGTGCATAAAAGCATCTTCATCGATCTGTCTAGGAAAACAGAACTTGGTCATTGAACTTGTTTAATATATAAAATAATGTATATAATTATAAATTTTTCATAATTTTGATTTAATTTTTTGAATTATTTTAGGAGAAAATTGCGAATATCCTTTGGATCCTTGCGCCAGTTCTCCGTGTGATGAAGGAGCTACCTGTCAACATGTAGGACAATTAGATTTTTCGTGTCTGTGTCCACTCGGAAGAAGTGGTAGTTTGTGCGAAAATTGTAAGTGTTTTTCGATGATTTTTTTCAGTCCAAAATTGATAAATTGATTATCTTTTTCTAAAAACAATCCTTATTTATTTAATTTGTGGTTTTTGGAACGTAAGATATTTTAAAAATTTTTATTAAATTATTTATAATTCAATATTGAAGATCCTTTCCAAAGAATTACCTTCTAAGTACTTCTATAGAAGTGATCTTTCTACATACTCCTATCGAAAGTTCTTCTAGATATAAGTATCTAGAAAAGAGGAAAATCCCTCTTAGATAATCATATCGAAAGGATCTCTCTACTTCCTCTTTGAAAGAACCTATTACTTATCTTCTTACACTAGAAAGGACCTTTTAATTATACTTTAATAAAACTTAATTATATTTAAAATTACATAAACAACATTTTTATAGAAATTGAAAAATAAAACATGTATTTTTAGACGATGACGTATTCGTTCCTGATTTCGATAGCCACGGATTTCTAGAATTACCCACTCTTCAGAACATAGCGAATTCGTTTACTTTAGAACTGTGGTTCCTTACCAGAGCACCCGATGGTATGTTACTATACAATGGTCAACAGGCATCAGGAAGGGGGGATTTCGTCTCCCTCAATATAGTCAATGGTCACATCCAGTTTCGTTATGACTTAGGAAGTGGAATGGCGGATATAAGGTCAGTAGAATTTGTAAAAAGAAAGTGCGAACGTATGACAAATGATTGAATTTATGCATATTTCAAGATTTCTTTTATCGAATTTAGTTACGAAAGTCCAGTAACGCTCAATGTTTGGCACGTGGTCAAAGCTACGAGACTCAAAAGAAGTGGAACCTTACAATTAGACGACGGACCCGTTGTTTACGGAGAATCTAAAGTAAAAATTCTTACATTTTATGTCTTTTTGGAATGATTTATTCAAAATCTTTCTCTACTCCACAACACATTTTGTAATGTGGAATAAGTTCGACCCCTATGAGTATGGATTACTGATTTTTTTTTGAATGGATCACTCCATATGCATATATATCATCTAAAATCCTCATTTTATATCTAAAAAAATAATTTTTTCAGGAGCCCCTGAACGAATTAAACCTGGATCAACCGCTATTTTTGGGTGGATATCGTCATCTTGCAGATATCAATCCCGAATCGGGAGTAGCAGTGGGTTTCAATGGTGCTTTACAAAGGATCGTCGTCAATGGGGAGTTATTAGAAGATCTAAGAAAAATAGCCAAAGATTCTCGAGGTGTTAGTTCCTATCGAGGACCTCCTTGCAGCGAAAATCCTTGTTTAAACAGTGGAATATGCAAACCTCAATTAAACGATTATCACTGCCAATGCCCGATACCTTACGCAGGGAGGAAGTGCGAAAAGTGTAAGTGTCGATAACGAAGTTTAGTGTTATCTTAAGAATTTTTAAGAGTCAAGCAATTAAATTATCTACTAATTATGGTCTGAAGTCGATAGTTTGTGAAGAATATATATTTTGGATGGTTCCCTTGGGACACATCAAAGTTATGTCGATATCTTTCGAGATCCTTAGAGCGAAATAACACTAAATCCCGCTTATTACAGTCATAAAACGTTATAAATACATCCAAGTGACTAATAAAACTTAATTGTGCAACTGATGCCGTAAATTCCGGATGCCAATAATCCACCGTTTTATTTATTTTCAGACGTGGAACGAGGAGAGATGGATCAGCCCGTTTTCTTTGATGGATCCACATTTTTGGGCTTCCCTAGCAAACTAGCAATCAGGTACATTAATATATATATATATATATCATTTATTGTCATTGAAGTCGAGCTTGATGTCGTGCTTTTTGTTATAGAGAGGAGGGAGATGAACTAGAAGATAACTGGTGAGTTCATTAAATTACACAAATTAAGTTATTAAATTGGAATTTTTGGATATTTTTTATTATAATTACGATGGTAATGATTATTAATATCGGAATTTAATTGTATACAGCTTTAAAATGACGTAAAAGTGGAGATTTTAACGTATGTGACGTTAAAAATCATCATTGTTCGAAACGTTATTCATATATATTTTAACTTTAATTTATTATAATTGATATAAATATTTAAATATACGAAAGTATTTCATTATAAATACTTGTAAAATTCTTGATATTAAATTAAAATTAGTTATTCATTTCGTAGACAAAATTAAAGATTTAACTAATCTTACTACTTAGAAAACGGAAAAAAATTTACTATTATATAACTAATTTAGCTTTAATAAATCTTCTTTTTAATTTAATTAATTTAAAAATAAGCTTAATTTATAAGGTCTCCAATTTATATAAGAAAATTCTCTCAAAAATGATCGTAACCCTTCGAATTTTAGGGTATTCGCGTCGTAGAAACGTATGTAAACTGAATCTAATTAACAACTATCGATTATTTAACGTTACGGATATGCAAAACTATGCAAACTCTATTGATTTTAATTAATATATACGCTAACTCGTGTCATTGTGTACTTTTTCTACGTGGTATAACGTAACATATTCAAGAAATGATGCAAATTTTATTGAAAAAAGTCGTGAAAATCCCCCTTGATACGATCGTTAACTTTCCTCGATAACTTCTATAAAAAAAAGCGGTTTCGAATATTCGATTCTAAAAAATTTTCTCTAGCAATTTTCCTACAGACTTTCTTATCATAATAGTTCACATATACGTGCTTCATTTTATGATCCAGCGACTACTGCTGATGGCTACATTATCACCACCTTAATCTTGTGTCCTCTCATAAAGATATTGAGAAATAGTGATACAATGCATTCTTCCATTTCCTGACATTCGTTTGCAATCTTGGAAGAAAGGAATCTACCCTAAAATATCTCTTTCTCGTTTGTAGTTTATATATAGGACTACGATTACTTACCATCGATTACAACTAATGATGGACAAGAAATAACGCAAAATACGTTTTTGTGTGGACCACGAGGAGTTATTTTGCGATTTTTCTCACTCATCACATTAAAGAAATTCTAATTAATTAATTAGAAAAGGTTAAAGAAGTTTATAATTAACAGGCTGATAATTTTGTGATAGCTGCAAAGTGGTCCCGCTGAAGTCTGTAAGCATCTAGTATACGGTAAAAGAAAAAAACGTTTTTTAAAGAATAAAAATTCAAAAAAATCAACATTGTATAATAAAGTCTAAGAATTTTCTACAATAATAGAGCATCTTTTACTACAAATGTATGGAATTTTTAGGTATTATTCGACTTTTGAAATATTTATTTTAACCTTAAACTGTTTGAATGATAGCAACAAATAAAAAAATACGTGAATGCACGATAGAATTCAATAAAGGTAATGCCTTGCAATTCGAATATTCTTAAGATATATTCGTATTTTTTCATAACCTGACTATAAACCAGCAGAATATATATAAAGTAAGTAATATTTAATACCGATATATTCAGCTATTGTGTGTAGTTATCTAAAAAAAGGCCCATAAATACATCGTGTCTAGATGTTTGGATGTAAAGTAAGGCTTTAAGTAATGCGATAAACTACTGGCATCTTACAGAATAGCTTTTTTTTATACAAAAAAAAAACTTTATTCTGTGTTAGGTGAATAGGTAAAGCTTCCGATATCGTTTGCAATGATATATAAAATTGTAAAATTTTTTTTAATTCATGATAAAAGATATCGATGTCGGTTCGTGTGTTGAATTAACATAATGAGATGGAAAAATTCGAATATAAATTCGTCTATTGAAAAACAATTTATGAAACTTTCTAGAATAATAATTTTATTATTATTTACATAAATTCTATTATGTAAAATGTATTTAATAAGTGGGCCATAAAGTTTTTTTTTTATATTTTATTTTGGAATTTATGTAAAATTTTTAGATAAACATCTGAAAAATTTTACGTCTTTGTAAATTATTCTAATAAAACTTAAGAAATAATGAAAAGATTCATGCACGAAATGAATTTTTTAATAGTAAAATCGACTGTTTTTATTAACTTTAAATTTTTTTTAAATGTCATCGATAGAAGTGCCTTAATTGGAACAGATTATAATTTTAAAAAGGTAAGTATAATAATAGAATTTATGAAATCTCTCGTTTGTGATAATACCGATGATGATGATGATGATGATGATATTAAGATGAAAACGATAATTATTTAAGCTCATCCTTCTCTTCCTCATCACTTATATTGATGCTGCTCATCTTTCTCTTCTGCTTACTAAGCACGTCGTATAAGGAAATTCAAGATCTTTGACTAAAATTTGTAATGAATAAACATTAAAAGAACAATTATTCTACTAGTTAAATCACTTTCTCTAAAGTACAGAACTCAGTAACATAGATAAAATCCTCCCTTCAATAATCGATACTTTACTCTAACTACCAATTATATTTTCTTAGTTACAAGTAAACCAGCTGTTTACAAAGTAAACTCTCCGAATTTCCCCCCTCTTCTTTTTCTGTTTTTATCCATAAAATCTGCAATAAAACTGAGTACTTTTTTAGATATAATTTTTCAGATTTAACCTAAGATCACCGTTCTCGAATGTATGTGTCCTGATTTTTTTAATTATTTAAAATTAGAATTTTCTTGATTCAGGTCGAAGGGTGAGACTCAGAATCGTTTCGAAATTCGTTTTCGAACGGACAGCCCCAATGGTTTGTTGCTGTGGACCAATAAAGGATCGACGATTCGTGGAGATTATTTGGCATTGGCTCTAGTCGAAGGTTACATCGAACTGAGTTTTAATTTAGGACAACAGAAACAACCCTTAATTATCCAAAATCCAATTAAAGTGAACGATGACAAATGGCACGTCGTGGTTGTAGACAGGTGAGAAGAATAAAAAAAAAACACTCTTCCTTCCTCTTCTTTTTAAAGTTATATTTAGTAGTTAGTAGGGACTTTACAACTGGTAATTTTAACGAAAGTTAGTAATAATAATTGTTTTGCAATGACGTTAATTAGTTATAAATTCCTACATTTAGAAATAAACGTCAAGGTGCTTTACAAGTCGATAATTCTGAACCGGTAATTGGTACCTCGGATGTTGGAGCCACCGAACTTAATGCTGATGGTATTTTATGGATTGGTAAGATTATATCTCTAAATTTATTCCTATTTCTTAAATTATTTAATTAGTGACACATAGTAATCAATTTGATCATTTCTAACATCAATAATTAAACATAAAAATAATGCTCCTAAGTTTCTTTTGATGATAATTAATATAACAGACAAATTTAGCTAAGCTATCATCCCTTTATCCTTCATCCTTAAGTCTGTTATATTAGGTATGAAGGACCATTAACGTAAGCATTCTGATACTTGTATATCAACACTCCAAAAATTCAAAGGAGCTCCGATTTTTTTAAGTGTACTACAAATGAGTGCCGACTATAATTATTCTAATGATTACATGACACTAATGGTACTTCATTTCTCGACTGAAGACAATTCGAGATGTTTTTGGAGGATCTTTTTTATCTATAAGTTGAGAAAAGTAGGTACTACTCTATCGATATCCCAAAAACTAAGTAAACAAAACAGTTCATGCGGGTATTTTGATCAATTCGAATTGCTTTCGATTAACAAGTGTACTATTAGATATCATTTTATAGTTATACTACTACAAATATAATAAAACCACTATTATAAAGGTTCCATTCTCTTCACAAATTCAAATCTTTAATATAGAAAAACATGTCAAAGCTTCTTAAATCCAGCTTTCTCTCCAAGCTTGCACTTTACAGAACATATTAAAGGACACCTATCCAAATTTTCCAATCAATAAATTTGATTCTTGCATATTCACTCTTCTATATAAAAGGTATAACAAGCTTGCACAGTATTATACGTGCTCCAAATAGAATTCACATTCCAGCAATTTTTTTTGTGATGTAATCATTTTTAAAGTAAATTCCATTTACTGATCAACAGAGGACTAATATTTACTTTGATTCTACAAGTATTTAATTTATTTAAGAGTGATACTCTGAATGGAAGAAACTGATCAAAGAATTTCTTTGGGTTCGATAGCATTGAGAGAAATTGCACTTAAAGAGTTCTCCGAAAGATCAATATCTACAAATCAATGGAAATTCCCACATGTATCGGTCTATTTATTCATCCGATGCATTCTCGACACACTGGACTTGGTAGGAAAGTACTTTCTCACCTTTTCTCCATGGAGTCACTTATCGGATCTCCAAACTATTTTAGTCTAAGTTTGAAAGTGACCAAGATTTTAGTCGGTCAAGATACGAGCAGTTCAAAATACATAAATAGCTAAGTGACATTTAAACTGTTATAATTTGGTTATATACAAACTTAAAACAATGTTGTTGAATATCTAAAAGTGCAAATTAAAAATCGAGATTAGATGTAGTGTTTTTTTTTCACATAAATATTTCATATTCTATTTACTTATTCAAATTTCTTTTTGTTTGTATTGACTTAAACCAAATTTCCCAAAAATATCAATGAGAGATACACTAAATTCCTCTAAAACAACAACTTACCTAAATAATAAGATAATTTCATTAGTTTCCAAGTTAGATTAGTTACATGCTACTAAATTAGATTGACTGCAGCTTACACAATTACTAACTAGTTTGTTCTTTGCCTTAAAATAATGTTAGACTATTTACAATCTATAAATTATATTTTAGCATTATGTGATTACAGAATATTTTTAATTTAGATTCTGTGTGAGTGGAATCACATTATTAGATACATAATTTAATTGCATAAATCATAGATGTTAATCATTTTATACCCTAATGTTTCTAGACCAAGTTCAATCTCTAATTTGTTAAAAGGGTTTTTTTAAAGTTTGAAAACTAAATTTAGGGAGAAAAAATAAGAGTGGTTGATTAATTTATCCCTCATCTTTGATCATCTTTCATCTTTATTTGGGTATAAAAAGATAAGAATGGAAACATTCAGATTTATTTGATGAGTAAGATCTGTTTAAATTGAGTGAATGGGAACTAAATGAATAAAAAATTCTCTAGAATTTATTAGTATTATTCATAATTATGTTAATAATAATATGATAATTAAGTTTAATTCTTCAAAAGAATTTAGTTTTGCATATTAACAGTACCAAAAGAAAGGAAAAGGAGACAAAAATTTATAGGAAGAGAAGTATCCCTTTTAAACACAACATTTGGTAATTTTAGCTGGGAAAAAATGTCCAGTTTCTTCAATTTTCAAAATAGAATGCATACAAATTAACTGTCAGTTTATTTTTAATTAGATTTAAATGACTTAAGTCTTTGCTAATCAAATATATTTAATAATGTCAACCATTTAGTTTAAGTCTAACATTGAATGCTCTATTTTAAGACAAATTTCTATTCTAATAGTTTATCTAAAGAACTTCAATGAGTCATTATTTTGCATTACAGTTTTAATGATTCTCTTGAAAGATCCAATTTTTGTCCAGGGAAATTTATATTGCCATTTCAACTCATCTTAGATCTTTATTATGCAAGATAATTCGATTACCGACAGTTTCTAGTGAGATGTAAAAATCGAATTGCTCTCATTAGTTGAAACACAATAACATGACAGGACATTGATAAAAAAAATAGAGAATTTAAAATGTGTATTTCTAAAGAGGAAGAAGAAAATCCTATTTACAATTTTAATGCCTTGAAGAGTCCAATTTATTATATTTTTAATTGATGTTTATGAAATTTATCAGATATCTTAGGAGTGATAAACTGCAAATACATCAAAAACACTTCAGAGTTTAACTATAAATTTTAATTGTAATTAAATAATTCTAAATGTGATTTTATAAATAGTTATTCTAATAGCAACTAATTTCCTATTATTCTTTATTAAGGAGGAGTACCAGATTTACCGTCGGGTCTTCCCACGCCTTATTATAAAAATTTTGTTGGATGCATCCATTCGGTCATAGTTGATGGAGAGGGGCTGAGATTGGCAATGCAGGGTGGTAGCAAAATAGAATACTGCTCAGAATCTTGACGGTTCCATTTTTAGTTGACGTCCTAAGATACAAGATGGCTTCCATCGAACCACTACAGAAGTCGAGCCTTCTATAAAATGGCCTTTGTAACATCGAAAGAGCGGCAAGGCAAATACCGAGTCTAGACGTCTAACCGGTTTCGGCCGTCGGTCATTTTTTTTACCACGGAGTTTATATTTTTATTGGGTTTTTCTTTATAGTGAACTTTTCAATTTCTTTTTAATAACTGCAGAAGCATGACACTGGGCAATAAATAACTCCAAACAATTAAAATATTAAACTCTGTGTGATTATTTTAATCTGAATGTATAAAAGAACATTTTTAAATAATGGAATAGTAATTACTCCGAATGTGTTTTTTAATTGTTTTGTTAGATTACAACTGAAATATTCTTAATTATTGAAATTAAGGAATGATGAAAATAAATTTTTCTTCTTGTATATTTTTGTTAAATTATTATTTAAACCTTAAGACTAAGTGCATAGTTTTTAAAACAAATTTGATTCATAGGTTAAATTATTAAAGTTGTTCAGAAAAACCTTGAGGGTAAAACTATTTGTGCTAACTTAATAAATATTTATACAATTTACTAAAATAGTACATAATATAAGACATAAATACACACATTTTATAAAACCTTTTCATTATATTTACAAACTTGCTACTCTACAAGATGAGTCAAAAGTCTTCATATAAAACACAGACTACCTGGATATACTGTATGTAACATGACGACTTATTTCTTAAGTGTTTATATACGGAGACTTTTGAATCAATTTGTATAATGATGAAAAGTATACCTGTAATTTGAGGAGTAATCCTTCCTGTTTTAATTATTTGCATCTAAAATTTAATTTTGTTTTATCACATATATGATAGCATTCTGAAGCTGTAAATCATTTACTTAAAATAAAAATCAGATGTATGAAACAGTTTCTTTTAGTCATTAAAAATTTTTTAATGATAAAAATAAATAAAATTAATTACTTTCATTATATAGTTTAATCTAAAAAGTTCTGTACTTTTTCATCCCATACAGATCTTCACTATTTTAAAATAATCTAGCAGTTAACTCTCATGTAAACAAACATACACAATTTAAAAAAAAACCTGAGAACTGATGTTTGTATATAAAAAAATTTATTTTTAAACAGGACCAAAAAACGTTATGTTTCATATACATATGAATTAAGCGTGTGCCGATTTTTAATTTACACATTATGCAGACGTCTCAGTCCGTCAGTTCGAGTCTCTTGAATCGGTCCTGGTCGTAGAAACCGGCTCTTACAATACGTCCTCCAAAATATCGTCCATTGAGGTCAACAACAGCTGCAAAAACATTCATTTGTTATACATATACACACACAAAATTATCATATAAAATTGTACATATGAAAAAGTCCTTTATCCCTGTCATTGTTCAGTACATATATTTTTATAAGTTCTAATTATATAATAAATAGCAGTATTTAAGTGTTTACAGATAAATATTGATAGATAGCATTATATTATTTTTATCAAAAAGTTAATTTAAATGAATATATATATATCTAACTATGTATTTGTAATAAATTATTATATTAACTTTAAACTTTTCTAATTAACATTACAAACAAAGTACTGAAAAGAATATTAATTACATTAAAATAACTGAATTCAATAAAATTCTAAATAATTAGTATTTCATTTTAGTTTATTCATTTTGACAACTACTGAGTGAAAAATTAAATGAATTATCCACGAACGTGAAAATTTAGAAAATGTACAGGAAATATTTAATTAAATGTAATAAAATTTGTAATAAATGTATAGAATCACAAAAGTTCTTATTTGATTTAAACATAATATTTACACAGTTCTTTTAATTACTTTAACGTTAAATGAATTAGATTTGATAAATTGAATGCATCTTGGTTTAGAACATTTGTAGTTTTCAATTCAATAAATTTTTAAAAATTCATTAAACTAGCCAAAATATTGAATTTTTAATATTTAAACAAACTCAAACACATTTTGATTTTAGAAAAAAACTGAGGATCATAAAAATATCTTTTCTTAAAAAATATCTACGATCCTTAATTTACATATATAATTTATGAAAAAACATTTTGCGTGTTTCATTGAGACTTATAGAAAACTATTTTTTAATTAATTTATTATAATACAACTTCTTTTAAAAAGTTTAGAAACTGTCATTAAAACTATAGTATTGATATTTACAAGCAAAAGACTATTTATACATACAGAAATCTAACTTTTTATTTATTTCCTTGATTGAACAAATAAATCAGTTGACATATTCCAAAACAGTGTCTTTTAATTATCCTTTACCCATGCATCCAGTTGTGAAGTAGACACCAGTGAAAACTAAATACTGTTCAGTGCACTGTCAGGAAATTTTAACTGTAAATATATGTATTTTAAAAAAAGGATGTGTATTGGTTAGCACCTTTACTAAATGTCTTAAAGGAAAAGCTGACGAAAGAGGAGTGTATGCCCGAAATGTGTATTGGTGTGTAAGATATTCCTGAATTAAGAGTGATGTTAAAGATGACCAATGTCTACCTATGCACTCAGTTGTGAAGTAAAGAATAAGTAAGTAAGTTACAAAATGCATCAAAAGTTTTAATTCAAAACATTTATTTTAATCACAAAAATATTCATTATATAAACCACACTTGTTTCATAAATTTAAAAAGCGGCAAATTGGTTTCTAAATTTATGAAATTTAAAAATGTATAGATTATTTTATGTATTTTGTTTAGTAATTCTGTGTTGAACACTTGCTATTGTGGTTCTTACTTCATTACGGGCAAATCTAAGCAGCTAACAAAGAAAGAAAAAATTACAATTTTTGAAAAATGGTGATGGAGTAAATCAATAAGAAATTGTCAAAGATTTAAATATATCATAATCAGCTCTGTCAAAATGTTTGAAATGTATATATATATGAAGACAATGATTATCATAACCCAATAAAACAAACAGGTAGGCCAAAAATAACAACCAAACACGATATTAATATGTTGTGGTCCTTGTAAAGTGATACAGCCCACGCTTTGACTTTTATTAGGAACTTTATATACTGTTTTATAACAGTTAGGCTGAAATTCCTCACCCTTTCTTCTAATAGATTGACCTTGGTCTTTAGAGACAAAGAACCTAAATTCAGACAAAAAGTGGATTCACATTCCAAATCACATTTTTCCAATCTTCATCACTCCACTGAACAGTAACCCTTCTTTGTGTTTTGTTAAATGAAATTTAATCTTTGGCACTCTGGAATTGAATCCTAAATCTTGTAATCTGTACCAAGTAGTAGTTCTTGATGTACTTTTATTAATTTTTTTGGTCAAATTTGCAGTGATTTGAGCTGTTGACATAAATCTCTTCTCCAGTACAGTCCTTTTTAATACATTAATATCACATTTAGTTCTAATTTTTGACCTACTTGATTGTTTTTGTTGGGTTTGTGATGATTTCATTGTCTTCATGTATTCGTTTCAAACATTTTGAAAGAGCTGATTATGATATATTTAAATCTTTGTCAATATCTTCTATTGATTTACTCAATCACCATTTTTTCAAAAATTGTTTTTTTCTTCCTTTGTTAGGTGCTTATGTTTGCTCATAAGGGCAAATATAAGTACCTAACAAAAGAAGAAAAGACCACAATAACCACAATAGCAAGTGTTCAACACAAAATTACTACACAAAATACATAAAGTAATCTATACATTATTGAGTTGCTAAATTTATGAAACAAGTGTGGTTTATATAATAAATATTTTTGTGATTAAAATGAATGTTTTGAATTAAAACTTTTGATGCATTTTGTAACTTATTTATTTGTTTAATCAAGGAAATAAATAGAAAGTTAGATTTCTGTATTTATAGATAGTATTTATATTTACAGCAAAATATTATAATTTTAATGACAAAGTTTATAGTAAGAATTATTTAAATATCTAAATATTCCTATTGTAGTTGCTAGGGAATAGTGTTAGAACTAACAGAACAACATACAATTGTATATATTTGAAACCTAGAATTCAAATCAATCACTGAAAAACTGAATTTGAATAGCAAAGTTATTCAAAGAAATGTTATATGCTCAAGACTGACTGATACTGAAGGCAAAAAGAATATTTCTAGAAAATACTAAATGGGTAAAATTTTATCATCAAATCATTTATTTATAATAAAACAAAACTTGTGGGAACATACATAGAAAATAGATTAGTTTGCAATATAAATTCCTTTGAACTACACCAACAACAATAGTCCACAGAAAAAGCAATGTGTACATTATCTATACAAAATGAGTCAAAAGTCTCCTGTATCCTTTTCATTCCAAAAGTACTGAAGATATGTGACTATATTACCAAAAATTAATATAAGAAGTCATACATGGAAAATCAAATGGGAGTTTATGTTGTAACTTTTTAATGAGAGGAGGTAATGTAAAAGTTTCAATGACAAAGTTAGAGAGCTCCATTTAATTAGTCCAAAACCATTTTATGGATTCAGACAAATACACTTAGAACTGCATAATTTGCAACTTTAAATTTACGAGGAGTAAAAATGATATCATTTCACAAGACAGTCAAGATAAAGGTCCCATCAGATTCTCCAGGCACGACTTCCTATTTAACTACATTAATAAAAATTAATATATCTTCAGTACTTTTGGAACGAAAACGTTGCAAACCGCTTTTGACTCATCCTGTATATAATGAATACTTATTCAACCTTAACTGAATTATCAGTCTCTTAACATTTATTATGATGTTCATTAACATAATGTTAATCTTGAGGAAATTTTAAAATATTCATATATCACGTGTAATAAACAGATTGAAATAAAGAACAGATTGGGGAAAATGCAGCACCCATTAGAAAAATGTAATCTTGTTCTAATCAGCCTCCAAATTATCAAATAGTTTATATAACACTCCAAAAGTCTGCAATGTTCAAAAATAGTATGTCATTATTATATAAATAGAACAGAGTTTAGCATTTTGTTTATATCTTGGTTTTCTTATAATTTTAAAACATTTAGTTTGAAATTTGAAAGCATTAAATTGCTTTTAAATAATTAAAAATCCAATCACCGGGTGTTATTTTCTCTAATTTGGCATATTGTGAATTGGAATCCTGTTCTGGGCATGGATGTTTGTGACTAATTTTAATGGGTTTGTTTATTGAAGGAAATGAAGGAAACTGAAAGCAACAAGCTCAGATTTAAAAAATTTTATTATTAGAATTATATAAATGGTCTCATAAATAAATGCTTTCTTAACCACTTGTTTATTTTAACCAAACTTTACTGAACTTTTCCAGGATCTTTTGAAGTTTCTGTAGACATTAAATTTAAATGTAAGGTTAATAATAAAAATTAATGACTTTTAGAATTTAATCTTTGTATTTGTGTATATTACTCTTACATTATTTCACAACTATTCCAAATAAATTTTTAAAAATAACTAACTTTTAATTGTTAGTTATCTGAAAAACAATATGCTATGAACTGATATTGTTTACTATTGTTGTCATTAAAATCACAAAGACGGCTGGACAACAAGCTTTTCCAATTATAAAATTATTATTATTTACATGTAATATCTCCTTGATACATAATTGATAAGGTTTAATTAGAATATGGCAATTTTCATTTGCAAACAGTAGTATTTTAAGTATAAACCATTGTATTTTACTTTGTTAACGTATTTATCTTGATACAATACATGCCAAACCTAACTTCATTAATGCTTAATTACTTTAATATTTTATCAAATCTTCTAGTAGTAATTACTATTACTAAAACATTCAAATATTTCTTAAAATACAATTCAACAGGGAAATGCTTACTTATTAATGTATATTTAATAAGTAATAAAAGCATTCGTGCATAATATAAACACCTTAATCTTATGTTATTACAAGTAACCAAATGTCCAACATAAATTTATCTTGTTAGATTAATTTCTCTTTTCTGTGACATTTAGGTAATTTTGAATGCAATTTTAATTGATGGTCATATCTTGAATTTTCTTGCATTTTAACAATTTTCTAAATCTTTTTAATTATGAAAATTAAATTTGTTATAATATTAAGCTTGTCCACTATTTAATTAATAAGACAAAATTAATAAAACTGTTTACTGGGCTTGATATCTTACTTTATTAGTTAGAATTTAATCAAAAAACTAAATTTAAAATACTAATTTTTACTTTAATTTACACAAAATTCTATTATCAGTTATAAATTTATAACTTTTAATCCAAAATCAGAGTCAAACAAACAAAATTTAGATTTAATCACAGGTTGGATCATCTTCTCTACCAGTAGATCAGTGATTCTAAAATGATACTCTGTAAGAGATGGCTAAGTGTGCTGCAAATATTATAAAGGTATATTTTAAAAATGAGAAAACCCCATATGTAGAAATTTTTACATCCATCATTGAACAACTAATAGCTAGGCTGCTTAAGTAACAGTTATTATTGTACACAACTATTCACTGTTTAAAGTATTAATATATTTTTTTTTATTTTGTACGTGAATTGCAGCTGTAAGTTTTATAGTGTACCATAAACCAAGAGCTTGGAACTACTTGTACTAGATTCATTATTTTTTGGAAAATAATCATCATTTATTAATACTAGCCTTATCAAAAGCTGTAGTTTATACCTGGAGAGAAGCAGATATGATTGCAGTTTAGATTTACTTCTGTAATCAATCTGTACAGTTATATAAAATAATAAAAATACAAATATAAGTAATATTATTTACTGCTTTTTTCTTAACATTAAATATTTAAGTAAACTGTGAATTCATATTATTATTTTCACTTTATCACTGCATATTCTTGCAGAAAGCTTACTTGTTCTAATCTTATGTATAAATAATTAATGTAATTGTTCATTAAATGTCACATTAATTGCATTTATCAATAATAAAAATGATTAACATTATTTATAGACTAATTAAATGCATTAAATATAAATTTTGTTGCAAATATGGCATTCTGAAAATCTGTCTCAAAAAATTTGAATAATGAAATTTATTTGCATGGTGGAAGTAATAAAAATATGAAATCACATATGAAGACATTTTTCACAATCAACCTTTACATTCATACTCTAAGTGTCCTTAATGCTGATACCCTTTAAATTTGAGTTTTAATGACATAAAACTCAAATATAGATTCCTTTATTCAACTAAGTCTAGTAAATAAAAGAAAAATAAGAGTAAATTAATGTATTTATTACAAACTTAAAAAGAAATATTTCAATTTTTTAACAATCAATAATTGAAAATAGAAATTTGTAGAGATCAAAGGATTCTTAAAAGTTTTGATGAAATCATAAAAATGGCCCTTATTGCATTTTAACATTTAGCATCATATTCTATTAAATTTATTCATTTAAAAAAAATTTAAAAACTTTATTAAGTCAAATTTTTTAGAACCATTTTTGACATTTTGTGTCAATACAGTTGACATAAAAACCAATACAGCAATATAATTTTTAAAATATTAATATCTTAACTTATTTTAATCCTCATTTATAATTTATAAAATATCCATTTTTAAATTTAATAATGCTTTTTAAAATTTCAATAAAATTTATATTTTATAAATCATAAAAATATTTAATGTTCTAGGATTCTCTTTAACTACTTTATTTAATTAAACCTTTCTGAAAAAAGATTATTAATATACAGAATTTAAAAACACAAAATATTCAACTGTGCCCTGAAATTTCCTTTCATTAATTATATTTTTCTGAAGATAAAAAAAATAATATGCATTTAAAAATTAATGACAACGAAATTTATCAAATTAATAAAATTATTGTTCATTAGTCACTACATTTTTATTACATCTTTAAAAAAATATATATATTTTTAATGTTATTGAAGCAATTAAGCAGCTGTAACAAAACCACAGAATTTTTTTTTATTACAAGATGCATTTTATCAGTTAGTCTAATAAAAATTTCAACATTTTAGCAGGTAATCTTGTTATGTGAAAGTGTTAGCATATTCATATTTCAAATTTGCTGCATAAATTATAATTTCCTATTCATTAATATTTAAAAACAATTTAAGTGCTTTACATAAAGACAATTATTGATTATATATCAATGCTCGTCATACATTTATTTTAGAATAAAATGGTGCTAAAATATCTCATATCTTCAGCATCATGATGCTACAGATGTTAATAAAGATATAAAATGGTAAATTTTTCTTTATAAAAAAAAATTAGAACTTATTTCAGAATTTTTTAGATTTCAAACATATACTATTTTAAGATTTATAAATTCTACATACAATATTAACAAACTGATTATATTTCTTTTATAATGATGTTGCTTTAGATTTTCAACATTTTTATTATATATTTGACCAAATTTGACAGAATAATAATTTGATCAAAATGACAATGGTTAATGCTACCATTCTTCTGGTCAAATTCTCTACAAAAATTGAAAATAATGCAGTTTATTTAGCTAATTATTAATATAGTTAAGGTTTTGGTTGCTTTATTTATACACCATGTTACACACGCTACATATAGTATCACGGAGGAATTTAGACTATAGAAGTCTAAAGTCAGTGTAGTAATATTTAACTTGTATGGTTATGTTGGTAATTCTAAAGTTTATAGAAGTTTGGAAGGAAAGATCGGACAGAAGTCTGGTAACAACTTGCAATGCATTTGATGTTATTCAAAAAATATGAGTCCGAGTTCTACTCCAGATCAATCTTTTCTTCCAGAAACTTTTAATTTATTGATATTTTCTTAAAATTCATTTAAATTCTATTAATTGTTGGCTGCTGGAAAGAGATGCTGCCTCATTTTATATCATGTTATTTACAGTCTTTCCCCCCCTTTGTGAAAAAAGTCTTTACATTATGTCAAAAGGAAGACATGTACAGTTTCTTCTAAAGTTTAGTTTCTTTCTAAACAGAAGTGATAACAGTTACTCTCTTAGATGGTTGTTGACTAACAAGAATTATGAGACTAACCAGTGTTTAAAATTCTTCAAATTCTTCTCTAAGAGGATAAGTAATAATGATCTCCATTAAGATTCTATCACTACTACTAAGATCTGGAATGAATCCAAATGTTCATTAATAAGTAGAATACCACAAATTATGCTTCACAGCATTATCAAATGAAACTTCTTTTGAGTGAAAATGACCTTTGAAAAATACTGAAAGCATAGTGAAATTAAGGCAGAAGAGATGAAGTTAGAGTTAAAAGGTTTCACTTCCAGGCAAGGAAAAAGCATTTATCCAAATGCATCTTAATATTAAGGCTAAGCAACAATAGCATGTAAAGCACTTAAATTTACCTAAAGATATCTTTGTAGACATCTTTATAATTATACTGAACTAGAAAGAAAAATAGAAATGTTTTATGCATCTAGATACAGTAGGTTTAAAATCATGCAACTTAGAAAACAACTTTACTGTGAACAACATGTTTGGTATAGCAATATGAAATCTTAGGAAAAATTAATTATACAACAACATTGGAGCTAGCAGACATTGGAAACATAATTAATGATGGAGATTTGGCATGATTATCTTATAATATGGACGACTGCTTGAGGATGGAATGATTTAATCATACCTATCTGAAACTTACCCATAACAGAATTTTAGTGCAACAATCAAAAGAGGATTGTTTGGCAGAATTCAAAAGACATTAGACCAATTTAAGAATGCCAGTACTATGGCTTTGGATACTTTTTAGGACAATCCTCCAACTAATGCCAAATATTATCGGGCTAGAAATGACTATAATATTAATAGTTAATAAGACAATTTGGCTTAATAATAAACAATTTGCTTTACATACCTCCAAGCCTGTTACCTATGTGAACTTCAGTTTTTGGAGTTCACACCAGTAACAGGCTTGGAGGTACAGTAGAGCGTCGATAAGTGGAACCAATTGGGGACTGGGGTCCTTCCAGTTAATGATTTGTTCCAGTTTCCGACTTTGTACGAAAAAATACATTAACCTGTCCGATGTTCAAATTTTTCTCTGTTGCGTATCGCTTCCTGTTGAATTTTTATCTGTTGTGTGTCGCTTCGTGTTGAATTTTCGTCGATTTTAAGCCTAACGAAAATTTTTATAATAATCATCGAGGCTATCGTATCGTTAAAAATTATTTCTGCATTTTGTACAAACAAAATAAATATATTAAAGAATATAAAAAACATGAAAATTATACTTTAGAAGTAAATTTAGTATCAAAAACATTCGATTCAGCATGACACAGTCCGACTGAAAATCGTTCCACTTTCCGGCCATTCCACTTACCGACGTTCCACTTATCGACGCTCTACTGTATGTAAAATAACTTCACTCCAGTGTTGGTTTAGTGGTGGTTTTAATAAACAATTTGGCTTATTAATAATTAATAAACCAAATTGCCTTATTAATTATTAATATTATAGCTATTTCTAACCGGATAATATTTGGCATTAGTTGGAGGATTGCTTTAAAATACATCAGGTTTTGATGTTTGTTTATTTACTTTTCAGGACATCTGAAAGTAAAAAGCAAGCCAACAAATCAAATATCATTTATTACAGGTATAGAGGAAAGACACTGTGAATAAGTGCTCAAGGAAAAGAAGGCCAGAACCAAAAGCAAGGCAGAAAAGTTTGAGAAGGTACAAGGTACTATACAATACCAGCTTGTCTATAGTTGATGATGCCTTGATTGGAACACATTATGTTTGGATCACTCTCTTCATGACTATCAACAACAGATTTTTTTAGATCTGAGATTAGGTTCCAAATTTGTTTCATCTAGAAGGTTCATTGTGGTAAGAGAACCCACACCATAGAAACATCAACTAATCTTTAGTCATTGACTGTTTGATCTGTGGTCTACATCACACAGGATTGCTGAAAGTTTCTGATCCATCATGGTAAAAGGAGCAAAGATATCTGCCACTAAAGCTAAGATTTCAAATAAGTCACTTAATCAATAAAAGGAGTAATGAAATCAAGTTTGACAATGTCTAATTTTTTCTGGAAAGCACTGCTGCCAGACGCTGGTTTACAAACAATGAGAGCTCTTTCATCAATTGTCCATCTTTCCAAAATGACTTCTGAGAAATACATGAGTATGGCCAAGAGTTAACCAGAGACGTTAAGAGTTAAGGTGTGTCTAGAAAGTTGAGTCCAACTGCCAGGATGTAGACAGCAGTCCTACATTCAGGATGTTCTTGCTATATGCTAAGAAGTCAATGTTCAGATGTTGGACAGTGAAAATAGTGAACATTTGATAAAGGGGACTGCTGAAGACCTATTCAAATCTTGCTGGTCAACAAAGTCAAAGACTTTGACCTGCTATCTAACAACTTTCAACACCATTGGATGAGCCAAAATTGTATATTCTGAAACTGCTGAATGCAATAGCCAGTTTTTGAGAAAGACCAACTTGATTTGGTGATGCTGATCCAGAGCTCATACAAGAGGAACTCCAGCACTATACTAATAGAATTTTCCAACATTTAAAACTGATAGAAAAAGCTAGTTACGTCAACATAGTTTCCCAGCAATGAAACTGACGTGTCTGCTTTACTCCTGTCTGAAATACCTCCTTGACTGGAAGCATTGGTACAAAAATGACTAATGATGTATCAATAAGCTGAGACAAATCAACATCTAGTGAACCACTGACGACACCTTCACCTTTGAGTGTAGCTAAGCTAGTCGCATTGTCAAAACTGTCTGCTGAGAGATGCTTGATGCTTTGCTATGTCATCATGACCAATCTATTATACTCCTTGTTACTAATAAACATTGAAGACCAGACATCTGTTGATGCCAGATAGCTGGTCCAATAAATACTGGGCTCCTCACAATGGCATCTACAAAGCCATAGTTCAATGACTTACCAGACACTAAGGACCTGTCAACTGTCAAAATCTTTGCTGTTCAAACCTGTTGAGTGTTAATGATACCTCAACCATCAGCTACTGGAAAACTAACATGAACACTCTGGTGGTCATCTCAAGATATGAGTCACTAACAGTTGCCAGACACATCAACTTCTACATGTTGAAACTAGTCTTGGGAAGTGAGAACCTATTCAATGAAAGTCTACAACCAATGATATCAAACATTGGTCTAAAGGCCAACTATTGTTTCATTCAGTGATCAATGCAATATTAACTTCAAAACAAAAGGTTTTACTCTAAATGTGTGATCATTTGTTTGCTTTAAACACCCTCCAAGAGACATTTTGTTTCTAATGCCACATCTATATTGATCTCACACAAATAATATTTAGTCTCAATGATCGAAGATCAATCAGCAAGGAGGAATGTTAGCCCAGTGGATCAAACAAGGCATCATTTCTCCTGGAGTTCTGTCATTTTCATCAGAAAATCATTTCGAGAGAGATGATTTGCTTCAATTACCAAAAATTGACCACCTGTGTGAAAAGAGATGTTTATTTGCTCCTGATAATCTATGCATGATGATCTGGCCAGGTTCTATTTGTCAATGGATTTACATTCTAGTTATTGGCAGGTAGAAGTGGATGAACAAAACCAGGAAAATACTGCCTTTGTCATCTACTTCTAACTTAAGATGACATGATTATGTTCAATTTGTTTTCAATGTTTGTTTTCAATGTTTTAGCATTTAAAGATCGAGTTGAATAACCTTCAACAATAACCACAAAAGTGCAGTTTTGGGTTCCAAAATTTGAAAATGCTTGGCCACCTCATTGATGAAGATAAAGTCTAACTCATGATTGAGTTAAACTTTATCTTCATCAATGAGTAGATAATTTGTTTGCTTAAAGTCTTTTTGGACTTTATTCTTCATTTGTAATTCAGTAATTGCACTTGTCATTTCATTTACTAAAGACATAGGCCAACATGATGAGTGCATGTACTGTACATTATGTGCATGTATCTAGAGTAAAAAGGGTTTGTATTGACATGTAATTATCAAAAGTACTGTTTTCTGTCAATAGCTGTAAGTGGTGATTTCTGTAAATAAGTTAACGTTTACATTATTAATAATAACCCAAATAAAATTAACTGTTTTAGAAATAGATCTATTAATATAGAGAATTTGAAATAAAGGTATTGTGTTACAAGATGGCAATATCTTGCCACCTAGTAACAATATTAATGTTAGTTGATAACTGTCTGGAAATGTAACTGTTATTATCCTGTTTAGAAAGAAACTGAACTTAACATAATGAATGAACAAAAGACATGTACAAAAACAAGATAAAAAGAATGCAGCAACAATGAAAGTTATATCACATTATTAACAATCAAACATTGTTAATAATGTGATATAACTTAACCATTTTACGACTTTTGGTTGTATTATACCAGCGGTTCCCAACCTTTTTTTGACCAGGGACCACTTTGATTTCATTGTTGTTAGCAGGGACCACAAGGTTTAAGAAAAATAAACTGTGTCAATCTAAAAATAAACTGTAATCAAAACATAAAGCAGATACGTGCTCAGCAAATAATTAGCTTAATTCACCACACTACACCTTTATTTGTTGCTGAGATGGTTTTATTGAAAAAACTAATGTTTTCGGCCTACTCAATAGGCCATCATCAGGCTTAACTTTCGAAAACGGAATGTTGACGTTCCATTAAAAGAATACATTTGTTTAAAAATTCAAAGCATCAGTAACGGAAAAAAGAAAGAACAAGATAATATATACAAATATAAATATACAATAAAATCAAAATAGTAAAAATAAGAAGTAAAAAAATAAAAAATAATAATAAATCTACTGGTGATACTTTATATAAACATAGTAGCAAATTGTTAAGGAATAATTGATAAAAAATGTAAATATAAACCAAGGCAAGCCTACGAGGTCGAGCTAAATTTCTTGACTGCAAATTTCCAAGCTGTCGGTAGGCTGTCTGTGTCCCTCGCGTTTATGCATGTCTCTCAACAATGTTCTTTCAATAAAACCATCTCAGCAACAAATAAAGGTGTAGTGTGGCGAATTAATGTAATCAAAACTTTTAACATAAGTAATAGTTAAACTCAAGAGTAACATGCTTTAACAGTACTATTATAATAGAAAACATAACATTTTTAGTAAAAATTAAATTCAGTTTGTATCAATGTGGGAATAATAATTTAAATGATTAAAAGTTTTAAATCTTTCGCGGACCATATTTTAGCTCTTGCGGACCACTGGTTGGGAATCGCTGTACTATACCCTTCAAAACAATGATCCAAACTGCATGTGAAATTATGACCTAAATTTTTGATGTTATAAATTACTTTAATTTGACAAAAAATAAAATTCTCCAATCTTGTTATTTGTTTTTAGCACCAAGCCAGCATGAAAGAGAATATTGTTTGTACATGATGATATAAGATTTATACATATTTATCTATTTTTTGTGAACAACATCACTTTATATGAAACAGTCTATATATACTGATTTTCTTTCCCTCTTCGATAAACTCTCTCTGGTTAGTAAAACATTTTATTTTAGGCAGTAAACAGAAAATACAAAGATCATAAAACAATAAAACATACTACACAAAGTAAATTGATAAAAATAGTAAATAACTAAATAAATATATATATAACTTAATAACTTATAGGTGGTTAATACCAAAATTGTACAACAATAAAATAACTATGGGGGGGATCAACTAATGCTTGTGTTTCCTTTGTTTGAAAAATAAATAAATAAATGAATTAATAAAATATATATATATATATAACTTACAAGCAGTAAGAAGCAATAAAATATCAGCAAATGTGAATAAAATGACAGAGAAAATTTTTGTTCAAAATCGACCATTTATAAAATGACAAAATATCGTCATTTCATATGTTTCAGCTGAAACCAATTTGACAATATATCATCATGTCATTGTAAAAGGGTTAAATAGTGTCTCTTTCTGATTAACAATACACCCTTTGGAGGTGTATTGCTAATCTTTCAGTAATTTGAATGGTTATCCTGCAATACAAATAACTTAGAACAGTGACCTTCATAAAAATTTTGGTTGAGGACTTTGTTGAAAGACCAGCTGAATTTTTCCCATTTCGAATATACCTAATACAAAAACTTCATTTTGTGGACTAAGTGATTTTTCTCTATCCTCACTTTGATTCTTTATCCTCATTGGTTGTATCATAGCACTGGATGATTTGTTGGTCTTTCATCCTTTTACTTTAGTCTCCTTTCTATCTTTGGAATTTAACTTCATATTTTTGTGTAGAATCTTCCATCTCTTCTAGTTTGTTTTCCTAAGTGTGGTTTCTCCAGTACCCTTGTCCCTGATAGATAGAATAACTGGTGAAAGTGTCCCCTTCCTGTTCTCACTTTCACTCATCAGGCTATCCTTAAGAACACAATTCCTGGATTCTCCCACATTTTATTTCAGGTATTATATTCTCCATCCATGACCTATGAGTGCATATTCCAAATTACCTTTGAGTGCTCTGATAACAGGACTTCCTGTTTTGCTTAAAAACATAAAAACTTGACTCCTTTCTGTTTGTATGTAGCCATTTCTCTATTATTGCTATTGGTAACACGGTTTCTGATGTACGCACTTAGACCACCTTTGGTAGTCTACTTCCACAAATGGTGCTGTGTACAAGGTCTAATGATATATAGTTCATTCTCTCCACTTTCCTATTTATTGTGAAGAATGGATTTTGCATGTTTATGTACAATACCACATCTTTTGGAGAAAGCTTTCCCAGACTTTAGAATAAAATTCTAGGTTGTCATCTGTTTGCCCACTCTTCAAGGTTATCAAGTCTGTTTTTTGATTCTGTCTTCCATTCCTTAAAATAGTCTGAGATTGTATTCTTTCTGAGAATCAAGGCTGTTAACAATGTTGAGATGTATTGGGCTCAAATCTAGCATTGGATATCAAAAAGTCTCATTCACTCACTATTCAAATGATTTTATTCATTTTTTAATTTTTTGTCTGAATAATTTAAGGAAAATAAGTAAAGTGAAAATGAATAACGAACCTACTGGAACTGGTATAATAAAGAGAAAACAACACCTTTCTTAAATTCCAGCAAAAGTTTAACTATATAAAAACGTTTTCAACTGATTTCATCAGTCTTCTTCAGTTACTCGAACAAAAAAAACAAAAAGAACGAACCAAATTCAAATTTACAAAATCACGAGAATGGAAAGAATTCTCGTGATTGCGCAGACTATGCAAAAACGATGTACCGATAAACGGTAAAAAATGCAAATTCTTGACAAAAAAATGCAGATTCTTGACAAACTATATATAATATCACAATCTTACGTTATCCAATGAATGATTTCCAAGCAGACGATAGCCCATCTGCGTCCCTGTGGTTGATGCAATGGGATGTTAATTGTGCCCTATATATTTCTAATTTCTCCAAATGTCTAACGGCCTGTTTAGATCTAGTGGCTTTTATGATGGAAGCACTATCCCAGTGTACCGTGATCTCCTGTTGCTTAGCAAATGCTGCTAGGACTGTGCTGTCAACTGTCCTCTTAACTGATTGCTTATGCTCTTTTATTCTTTGCTGTAAACCACGCAAGGTGGCCCCAATGTACACTAGATCGGATTTAAAACGTTGGTCCCTGATTGGAATTGAGTACACTCCTGTTAGCTCATTTGGTTTCTCTTTCCTCTTATCATTCCTTAACAGACAGTATACTGTCGGGTTGCGCCTATATATTATGCGTAAGTTCCTTTCTTTGGATACCTTCTTAACAATACTTTTAATAAACGGAATATAGTCCATGACCACTGTTTTTTTCTGTTCAGTTCTGTGTTGATGTTCGACGTGATGTTACGTCTCTGTATATCCGTAATTAGACGGTTCACTACCCTTCTCTGATAACCAAACTGTGTTGCTACGCTTCTTACGTACTCCAACTCCTTGTACGTGTCGCAAATACTTGAGCAATGTGTGTAAGCTCGTTGTATCCATCTGTAACAGTTTAAGTTAGCGGCTTTACGAGCATGGATACAACGAGCTTACACACATTGCTCAAGTATTTGCGACACGTACAAGGAGTTGGAGTACGTAAGAAGCGTAGCAACACAGTTTGGTTATCAGAGAAGGGTAGTGAACCGTCTAATTACGGATATACAGAGACGTCAACATCAGACGTCAGAAACATCAACAACACAGAACTGAACAGAAAAAAACAGTGGTCATGGACTATATTCCGTTTATTAAAAGTATTGTTAAGAAGGTATCCAAAGAAAGGAACTTACGCATAATATATAGGCGCAACCCGACAGTATACCGTCTGTTAAGGAATGATAAGAGGAAAGAGAAACCAAATGAGCTAACAGGAGTGTACTCAATTCCAATCAGGGACCAACGTTTTAAATCCGATCTAGTGTACATTGGGGCCACCTTGCGTGGTTTACAGCAAAGAATAAAAGAGCATAAGCAATCAGTTAAGAGGACAGTTGACAGCACAGTCCTAGCAGCATTTGCTAAGCAACAGGAGATCACGGTACACTGGGATAGTGCTTCCATCATAAAAGCCACTAGATCTAAACAGGCCGTTAGACATTTGGAGAAATTAGAAATATATAGGGCACAATTAACATCCCATTGCATCAACCACAGGGACGCAGATGGGCTATCGTCTGCTTGGAAATCATTCATTGGATAACGTAAGATTGTGATATTATATATAGTTTGTCAAGAATCTGCATTTTTTTGTCAAGAATTTGCATTTTTTACCGTTTATCGGTACATCGTTTTTGCATAGTCTGCGCAATCACGAGAATTCTTTCCATTCTCGTGATTTTGTAAATTTGAATTTGGTTCGTTCTTTTTGTTTTTTTGTTCGAGTAACTGAAGAAGACTGATGAAATCAGTTGAAAACGTTTTTATATAGTTAAACTTTTGCTGGAATTTAAGAAAGGTGTTGTTTTCTCTTTATAGGTAAAGTGATTTCTTCTATAAATGAGGATGTGTATTTGTTTGTTTGCTATACACTCCCAGGCTGTTCAGTCAATTGCTACAAAACTCAGCAGTTACATTCACATACTTCTAACTTAGATAATGTTGTACTGTACATCTCACCACAAAATATTGAGTGAATTTCTGTAAATCAATTCATTTCTATCTACATTTGATTTACTGATTTATATATAATGCCATCTATTGGCAAAAAATTTAAGATAATACTAAACTATATAATTCTTACAAAAAAAGAATATAATTTTAAAAAATATGTATTATATTCACTTAATTACTGTGACAATGAATGATATAGGGTGAAATAGACATACATATCATTACTGCAACAGGTAGCGTATAGCACTTCCTGCGTGGAATCAAAAATGTTACCTTGTAAAAAGTCTATATATATTTAATTTTCCACATCTAACAACTCAAATTTTTTTCATTTTTTGAATGGTACTTTCTTAATTCTAAGTGCCCTCCAGTAACCAAGTGGATAAAACCACTGAACACCTTCAGTTAGTTAGTTGTGGGTTTGGATATCACCAACAGGCTGGAAACATAAGAGTTTTCTGGGTTTTCTTCATGTTAGTAACATCTAAATAGGGTCCAGCTTCCCATAAAAGTCTTCCTGGAATGCATCTCCCTCATCAAAATTTCCCAACAGTGCACTGTTGGGAAATTTTAACTGTAAATATATACATTTTAGAAAAAGGATGTGTATTAGTTAGCACCTCTTTACTAAGTGTGTTAAAGAAAAAGCTAATATAGAAAAAGCTGTATAAAATAATTCCGAATAAAGAGTGATGTTAAAGATGCCCAGTGTCTACCTATGCACCCATTGTGAAGTAAAGAATAATTAAGACACAGTTTCGGAATAAGTCAATAATAAATGGTATTTGATTGATTGGCTTGCTTTTTACTTTCAGTTGGCCTAAAAAAGTATCTAAAGCCACAGTACTGGCATTCTTAAATTGGCCCAATGTCTTTCAAATTCTGCCAAACAATCCTCTTTTGATTGTTGCACTCATAGAATTTATGAGTTTTGTGTAGTTGTGATTAGTTCAAGCAATCATCCATAATAAAAAAAATAATGACAAATTTCCATCAATTCTGACTCCAATGTTTGCTAACTCAGTTATTATATGATAAATTTTTCTTAAGTTAGATTCCATATTGCTGTACCAAAGCAATTTTTCACAATACAGTTGTCTTCAAAGTTGCAACAATTCTAAACTTACCATATCAATGCTGTTGTTGTTCACAATCAATATTAAGACAGATTTAGACAAATGCTTTTCCCTTGCCTGGTGAAGATTTTTACTTACTCTGACTCCATCTTTTGGCTTAACTTGCAATCACATCTGGTAGCAGCAATTTTCCACATCTACTAGTTTTTCACAGGCATTTTCAACAAATTGACTTACTTAGTAGTGCTTCCATGATATCCTCATGCTACAAATTATTCATCTGACTATAAAAATTTTGGTAAAAAAACACCACTATAGAAAATTGCTGCCTTACATGCAATCATGTACAATTTTTCTTTATTGTCATACAATTGCATACATAAGATGATGATACTTATCTCCAGTAGTGATTGCATTACCAGTATACTGGTAAATTAGGAAAATTATACCCTGGTAAATTTACCAATAATTAATGTTTTTACTGATATTTCGATAAAAAAACCCTCTTAATTAGCCTAATATTTATTTTCCTAAAATTCCCACAAAAAATACCTGTGGGAAGCAGATTTCTTTTTTGTCTCCCCATACCATAGTGAGAAAACAGTGCAGGTGGTGATGCATCATTCCATTGTTATTAAAAAGAATTTTCTAGTTTTTTTATAACTTGATTCCCTGTATTATACTCCAAAATCAAGACCCATTTTTGGAGTATAATACAAGAAAATAACACAAAAAAATTGAACAAATATAAGTCACAAAAAATATCCAATAATGTTAACAAAAATATATAATTTTGAATAGGATTGTAGAAATAATTAGGCACTAATCAGAAAATGAAAACAAATCAGACTTGTGGATGTCACTGAAATTAGTTCAGACTTAGATTCTAGTGAGAGGTGTTCATTGCTTACCACTCCAACTTCTCACATTGACATGAGAACACAAATTTAACAATGAAAGAGAAACTGAACTTATTCATTAAACATACAACGAGCATAGACTGATAAGAGAAATATAAATAAGTTTAAAAGTCTGAAAGATATAGAGCAAAAAAGAGAAAAAAATACAAGGAACCTATCTTAAAAAGGTTTTCAATGCTCTAATGACAGTACAGCCATCTAGTATTGATTCCAAGAGAACTTTTTCTAATGCAGCTGCCATTTGTATGAAAATTAGATCAAGATTAGATGATGAGAGCCTAAATGTATTACATTTTTTAAGAGTCTTCATTCAAAATAAAGAAAAACATAATTAATTATTAGCATTATTTCAATGTTGGTTATGTCGTCATAATTGTTATTACAAGAATGTTGTTTGTCTAAACTAATGGAAAACTTGAAAATAAATGGTTGTCCAATAATTCTGTCAGTAATTCAGGTTTCGTTTTAAATCATTTGTTAATACAAATTTACTGATAATCCCGAATATAATTACTGAATTATCGGTAATGGAATACCTGGTAAATTTGCAATCATTAATCTCTACAATATCATTTCTTATAACATCAGAGTGGAAAAACTTTGACATTATAAAAAATGATATCATGGATGTCTCTGACCACCTCCATGTGACATGCCACAACATGTCACAGATGATGTCACCATGGATATTTATCAGCTTTGCATGACATGTCATGTGTGGCCTGCAAGTCATTACAATCTTGAATGCATTTCCTTAAGACAACTTGAGGCACAACAACCTTCAACAATTCAAATGTTTTGCAAGTTTATTTCATGCATGAAAAATTCAGAAAATATTTTTTCTGTATTTTTCTGAGAAGTACCTCATTCCTCCCAACATTTATTTCCAGAGTATATCATATATTAGTGGTGTAATTGTGTCACATACCTACTAACACAAAACACACACACACATAATATATATTCTTCTGTATGAATCGTAATCTGTTTGTAGCATAAATGGCTATTGAGTATTAATTTATGAAATTTATATTGATATATAAAATAAAACAGTTAATATAGAAAAAAAAATATAGACTACAGGAATGTCAGTTGTTATTTTATGAATATTTATATATATTATATAAAAAATATTCAGGAAGAGAAACAAACACTGTATTTATATTTGTTATCAACTAGTTTTTCATATTTCTTTTCAATATTTTCAACCAAACAAAGCATTTAATTTTTTCTTTGACAATAGAAACCCACAATTTCTGAACATCTAAAAACATCAATAATGGTCATTTTAATTTATTTTATAAACTTGAGGAAGGTTTACAAAGTAAATCAAAAATGTTTGTTCTATAAACCCCTTTTGCTGGAAAAACATATTGTTTTCATTTTATTATAAGTTTTATTGCATTTGATCATTAGGTTAATGTCTTAATAATATAAAAAAGTATATATTAATGGCAAGTTGTTATAAAATATGAGGAATTTTCAAAAACAAAAATATTAAGTTTGGTTTTTTTCTAAACTTGGGTGATAAGTTACTTAGATGGTTGTTGAGTAACAAGGATTATGAGACTGGACAGTGTTGAAACTTCAATTCAAATTCCCCACCTTTAAGAGAATGAGTAAGAATAATCTCCATCATCACCACTAATAAGATAGTTTTCTGGAATGGGTCCAAATGTTTAAGTTAAATAGCAAAAATTATGCTGCACAGCATTATCAAATGAAATATCTTTTGAAAGAAAAGACCTTTGAGCAATACTGGAAACCTAATGAAATTAACTCATGGTTACATGCAATTTTTTTTTATATCATGGCTGCATGTGTAAGATAGCGATTTTTCACTGATATAAAAATCTTACAAAACCTAATATACAATACAATAACATCAGGCTGTTTATTGGTGATAATAATTATAAACTGCTAATTAATTTGACCCTAGAGGGAGGCATTAGGTGCCATCTCATATTAAAATAATTAGAATTTAATTAAATAATTTTAGATTAAACTGGAAGAAAAGAATTGGCCTGGAGCAGGATGATTTATTAGTAATTTATAATTATTATTGCCAAAAAATAGCCTGATATTATATGGCAATTGTAGTGTTATTTTCCACTGATTTTTCATGCATAATTACACTGTATAAAACTTGTTCCTAAAATTTGATAATTCTGAAAATCCTATGATGTGTCTTCTCTGCACATACCAAATTTCATATGTTGTTTAGTTTACAAGATATTGTTTTGCTTACAGAGTAGTCCTTTATTAGAAAAAATTATGTTAAATAATGTTAATATACAACAGAAATTTAATACAATGTGGATTGTATTTATTTTCTGTAATGAAAATAAATACAATCCACATTGTATTACAGTTAAATATTTATAAGGATATTTCAACATCAATGTATGTTAATAAAACAATTAAGTATTCTAAATTAAAATCAATAATTCTGGAAAAATGATTGTAGATCTTCCAAACTCAAGTAATTTTGTTATCTGGGCAATACAAGGAAAAATTTTTCAATCTCATAAACGATATTTTTCATGTCAAATTTTTAAGAAAGTACATTTTGAAATATAAAATAGAATTGCACTGTAACAGAATCAAATGTGCCTATATTATCATCACCCAAAGTAGAAATCATTTTTATCTCAAATAAATACACACATAAAAGTAATTACAAAATTATTTAATAAATGCTTTGCTGCTCAAGAAATAAACAACAAATAAAAAGATTGGTGTGTAAAATTTATTATTTATAATTAAATCATCATCAATGAGCATTTCAATGCTATATTTGATTACCAATGTGTAAAAGCCATAACTATTATATTTTTTCTTATGATCAGTTCATTCTTTTGTATTTGGTAACTTTGTTTACATAGAGCTATTATGTAACTTTTATTCAAAAGCAATAAAATAGCTTGTGTTATCCACAAGAACCTGTTTGTTGCATAGTTTTTGGCAGCTATATACAACTAATATCAAAATATATACAGATTATGACAAAATTTTAAATCAAAATTTGCTATAGATATTTGAAATCCTCAATTAAATCTTTGAAGCAAGAGAAATAATAGCAGCATATTATTGATCTGAAAGCAGTTCAATTTTCTTTGAAAATCAAAATTTTTACATTAGATTTTTAAAAAGTGGTGTGTTAAACAAATATCCTTGAATACTGGAATCAATGTTTTTAGCTTGCTTATTTTTTAAAATTTTCCTTGGAATATTTTTAGTACCAAAAAGCCTAAACTGTGTCAATATAATAATTGTAAAATCTATTGTATAATAATAGTAAAATAACTTTTAATAACTATTTTGATATTACATAAATAATTTAACATTTAATTGTTTTGCTGTATTGTAGTATGATTATATTGAAATTTATGGAAGACTTTGTATTATTTTTTTAATATTTTGTAACACACAGAACATATTTTAAATTTATTCTTCATTCAAACATTTATCTTTTTTGTAAAAATCTGAATATAAAATTATAAAAGTTTAAAAAAAACCATTTAATCAAAATAAATTATTGATTCCTGGAAACTATTAAGCATAACTATTCAAGACAAATTACTTAAATGACATAACAGACTTATTTAAACTAAGTAGCTAAAAATAAATTAAATTTTTTTATTTCTCTGTGACATATGATGGCATTGATTGTAAATTGATTGTATGATTTCTGTTTTAAATTTGCATTCTGTAATTTATAGTTAAACATGATATTAAAAAATAATAAAATTTTAAATTTGTTTAATCATTAATTATCATTAAAACTATTATTATTAAAATTATATTAGCATCATGAAAGAATATTAATTTATACATACAGTAAAACCTTGTTTATATGTTTCTCAAGGGAACTGAGAAAATTATTGTGTAAATGAGAAAAACATACAAGATACAAACATACAAGTACAACTATTTTTGAATTGCTATCAGAGTGACTACAGCTGTCACAAAAGTATGGTGAGGCACAAATTAATACTGTACAACTGAATTTCTGTGTGTAATGTCTTAACTAATAAGTTTCATGTTATTATATATTTAATATATTTGAAAAAAATTTTATACTATTACTTTTCTTTTTATACCAAGTCATGTACTTTTAAAACATTGATCAAATTCTGTTTGTTTCTCGTTTTTTTCATGGACTTGTCAGAAACTAGTACAAAGTGACAAGTTCATGAAAACTAGTCATATCAGTTATCTTCTTCCACAAAACTCCAGTCATGTAAAAGAATGAAGTGTCATTCTAAAGGTTAATTCACACTCAAAGTGAACAGTGAAAATGAATGAGAAAATAAAAAGTAATTTTTATTTCACTTAATGATATTAGTTCACACTACAAAATGTGGAAAGCAAAAATTTTTGATGTATCAGACTAACAGTGTGATTTCCTAAACAGGAATATTTATCAGAAACCGTGTCACATATTATGCATTATTTGCTCTGCTGTTTGCATTTACTATCTGTTTGTACTATCAGTGTGGACTAACCTGAAGTGAATACATAATTCACTTTTTTATTTTTTTTTAATAATTGCTAAAAAAATTCTTCCATTTCAAAATGAATAATGTATAAGAAAAGTGCTGTAGAATACTAAAAAATAAGAAATATAAATGAAAAATATATAATTGTGTTTTATAATGAAGAAAATACTGTGTAGAAAATATTTATATACATTTCTCAGCTGTGTGAAAAATGAACAAATGAGAAGTGTATAAATATGGTTCAACTGTCATTAATACATATATAAATATTCCATTATGTAAATGATAATACTTCCATATTTTCTTTGCAATACAAAATTAAAATTAATAATACCTTTAATTGCAGATTCCAATCGTTTAAATTCAATAAAAATACGAACAGCTTCTTCTTCAGGAATATCACTAGCCGCAATCTCAAATATGAGACATTTTACTACTTCTCCATATTTTCCACATTCTTCTTTTGTTTCAGGTTCTAATTCATCATCAACTTCTCCTGGACCAACCATATTCTGTAAATATATATAATATTTAAAAAAATATAGCCTATAGCTTAAAAGGTTAATTTATATCAATATCTTATTAAATTTATAAAAATCATCATCAATTTACAGACCCTTAATAGAACTACTTTAGATGGATTTTTCATTATTTCTGTAATTGATTCAGACGGATTCGTATTGACTGGAGCAGGTGGTGGTGGTGGTTCTGGTGGAGGTGAAGGTGGTTCTGAGAAAGAAAAAAATTAAATTTATTTGCTTTTTAAATTAAATTCATACATAATGTTTATATAATGCAAAGAAATACTCCATATATATAAATAAGACATTAATTTTAAAAATAAATCCTCATTTGGGTTAAAAAGAAATCTTAATAAATTTAAACATTTCATTATACATTTTAATACGCTCTTTAAATTAAAGTTAAATATTCAACAATAACAATAGTAATGTTTAATTGTTTTTGAACTCAAAAATACTGCTGAAATCTATCAAATGGAAAAGCATCATAATAAACCTTCTGCATCATTAATTGGCAGATGCGGAGTTGAAAAGTAGTACCTCAATATCGAAATTAAAAACTATAAGTAAATATTTACAGTTGAAGTTGGAAACTATGTAAAACTATTACATAGTTTCCAATTTAAAATCATATCAAATTCCACTAACTAACCTAAATTTTTCTTGACATTTTATAGTCCAATGTGACTTCAATTTGTTTTCTTAACCTAAGTTTTTCAATAAATGTCACAGGCATATTTTTAATAGAACATTCAAATTATTTGCATATTTGCTTAATCCTTGGCATATAATTTTTCTTTTCCTCTTCTCATCTCAATATGACTATCATTATGTTACCTTCTACTATGCAGTATAGTATCAATGGAGAATAGAAACTTGTAAAATAAATAGCTTAATTACCAAGAATATAATGTTTTAAGGATTTTTCATATTAATAATAATAATATTTGATATTTTAAACACAATAAGACATGGTTAAACAATACTTAAACTTTTTAATACACAATTTGAAACAGAAACATAACTTTTACAATGTTTATCTTTAATTTAAAAAATATCTATAACTTACTGTTAAGTGTCTGTACTCCAAGTAGGTTACTCTCAATTTTTTTGTTTTGTGTTATGATAAATAATTGCTTTGAATTATCAGCTACTCAAGAAGGTTTAAACTTAAAGATGTACAAGAAAAATTTTTTAATCATATAATAATAACTGTCACATTATGAATTATCAGCACAGGCATGTGCCACAGTGACATGGCCTGTGCTGATACTAATGGTCACTTGCTGCAGTCGAACTGTCTTGAATTATATATGTAGCAACATAAACATGCTGAGGATATCATGTGATAGAATCAGGTTCATTTAGACAATTCAACAAACATGTTCTTCATGTGACATCCTAAATATGTTCATGTTGCTACACACTAATGTAACTTTACTATTCTAAGATAAAAGCTTTAAATTAATACCTTTTGGAATATCCTTCTCATGAATAATCTTTCCTCCTCTTTTACTAGTTTTTTCAACTTGCAATGCTTGACTCATTCCCTGTTCTTGTTTGCCAAGGCCTTGTCCTTCTTTGAAACCATATTTAGCCATGATGCGTGCAGCCACAGAAGTACTAGAAGTAATGTAATCAAATTATTACATATTTAATTATCTTTAAATTAAAAATTATACAGTAAAAAGAAAATAGTTTTATTAACATTGAATTTTTCTAGGAACAAAATAAAAATTATTTATTTATTAGATTAGGGTGGTCCAACTTTTTTTTGGAATCAAATTCTACTTTTGAGCTTTGACTTCATAATCCTTTTTTTGAATATGTAGGGGATAAAGATTCTAACGTCTTAATAAAATAACAAAGAGTACAACTAGACAAATGAAATTGTGTGAGTGTTGTCTCACTTACACAATTTCATTTTTGACAATTATATTAAGTCAATAATATACTTATACAAATAAGTGACGATATGCTGACATCATTGAGCAAATGCAACTGTAAATTCATCAATCAATAAACTTGATATAAAGATTAATTTAAAACATTTTGTTGACAATGATAGTTTTAAATGTTTAGCTAAAATGCTTAAGACGCATTGAATTTATGAACATATCCATTTTATTCTAATGCTATTGAATACACAAATGCCAAATAACAATGATAAAAAAATCAGTCATCAATCACAGTTAGGCCACATTTGATCCATCAGCCATCAATTGGACCAGCCTACATCAAATAAAAATGCAATTTTAGTTCTGTTTGATAACAAAATTTATTGAATTTTTCATGATTGAAATTATATTTCAAGTGAATTAAAATATGAAGATAATATTAATGGTCTAAGAAAGAATCTCAACAGAACATTTGTTTTTTGTTAGTTTTTTTTACAAAAAAAGCTTTGTAAGAATTTAATGAATTCTGTTGCAAATTTTTATTATGTAAAATACTAAATAATCTAATTTCCATGCAGTTTTGTGAAGTAACTGTCAAAATCAAAATTAGTTTCCACTAGCAGATCATAAAAGAAACAGTTCTTAACAATTACCATTGAGCTATTCACTTCAAAAATTACAAATAAGTCAACTTATTTTTACAAAAATTAAGTAGAATATGATGAACAGTACCCAAAAGAAACAAACTGGGGACAGATATAATTAAAAATAATTCAAAAAGTTTTAAATATTGAGGAAAGTTATTTAGCCATTTTTGATTGTCATTAATGATAGTCTTCAAATTTGATCTCCAGAACAAAAAACTTTTCTCCATTGTGGACCTGGCCAACCCATAATGGACCTGATAGAAAAGGCTCTCTTAGTTTCACAGGACAAAAGTCCAAAAAGAAGAAAAAACTTTTTCAATAACCAAACTACATTCTGTATTATACTGAAAATAGAGCTTCAGTTTGTCCTCAGATTATTCCACTGTTGGATACCATAGATCAGCTTTAAAAACAAATTTATCAACTTAAAACATTTTTAAAAAATTGAATCACAAATTTCTGTTTTATTCAGATAGAAACTAAAAATTAATTAGGTTTAAATTAATTACACAGTGAATTAAGTATGGCTGACAAATATTTTGGCTCATCTAAACAGTTTCTGGAGCATGTAGTTGGCTGAATCACTGAGTAATGCAAAGGGTGTGAATTCTAGCCCTGTACATTATTTTATTAACAGTTATTCAGCTTCAAACTGGAGGACTTTCTACACAAATTCTCACTAACCTGTCAAAACAGTCTAGCAGTTGTTCAAAATTTATTGGATACCAAATAAACATTAAACCAGCATTCCAATATTCAAATTTTCTGATGAAGCCCTTTGGAGTAAGTGGAAAATGTTAGAAAGGTGATAATTTTGACAATCACTGGATTATTTTGATAGGTTAGTGAGAATTTATTTTATTTTTTTCTAAATTAGAAATATAATGGTATTCCTTTAATATTTTATTTTATTATTACAGTAATCAAACAAAAATGACTACATTTTCATATGTCAAAAATAAAAAGTAGAAAATTCTGAAAGAAAATACTACTCAGAATGAAACTTGAACCATGCTCTTTGTCAATAGTCCAGTTAATAACCCCAAAAAATAATCCAGCAGTTTAGGCTTAAGTTTGGATATATTATACACACATATATATATATACTTGAAACTTCTATGGTAGAACCATTCAAGTGTAATATTATAATCTTCCAACAAAATTTCTTGTGTTATCAGTGAATATATCTACATGCATTATAAATTATTATCCAGCTATAACAAAGTTTTACCCAATTCCAGAACTATTATTATATTCTCTAGGCAATGCTAGGTGCTTTGGCTGGTTAGTAAATAAAATTGTGTTTAAAATTTCAATAAAACAAAAATACAAAAATAAAAATATATAATCCAATAGTTATATCAAAGCCAAATGATTGCTAGATTTGATTGGGCTATATTATTGATATTAATAATAATAATAGTATTATAATAAAATATGTATTATAGTACTGTTATCATTAATAACAGTATACACCATTGTTAATAGTAGCAGTAATGTAGCCTGATCTAATCCAGCAATAATTTGGCTTCAATAAAATAAAAATGCAATATAAAAAAAATCAATACCCTAAACCAGATTGAAATGATGCTCCACTGAAAGGTGGTGGGGGTAATGGCTCTTTCTTTTCTGCAGTTTCCATGAGAGATGGTGGAGGTGCAATAGCAGCACCAAAGCCCAATCCTGCAAAATAATATATTTAATAAAATATAATGGAATGACAATTCCCACTCTTCATTTGAAATATAAGTAAAGTAAAAGGTTTATCTAAAATTCGTTATTGTTAGTTTTTTATGAATTTTGTGTATACCATTTAGTTATTTATCAAGAATAGGTAAGATGTTAAATACAAAATTTTAGCATTTTTTAGTATTTTATTCAAGAAATAACATTCAAAGTTTAAAGTTTGGTACTGCTTAAATAAAAATTTAATAGTATTTAGTCCAAGAATCTAAATTTATGTATCACACATCAAAAAATTGGAATTTGTTTCCTTCAATGAAGCATACCAAAATTTAAGCTATTAATATTATTATTATTATATATTATTTAATTTGATTAAATTGTAACAGATGCTTGTTTGGATTGTAAACTTCTGTTTATGAGAAATATTGTCAGAGGGAATATGTGTAACCATGTTAAGATTAGTGAAATATTAAATGTAAATAGTAACCAGTTATAATGGCATCAATGTATTTTTATGGAGAGATTAACCTATCCTATGATATTCCTAACATATCTCGGGGTTGTGACCTCTGATCGTGACTGGTTGACCCAAGATATCTCATTTCAGCATCGAAAGGTTTTTGAAACTAGTTGTCGCTAGTCATTATAATTTTTATATTAAAACTAACTTTTGAAATATAATTTTTTTGGTTATTACATTTATTAATATATCTATTTTGTTTGTGCAAAATAAAAATAATTTTGGATGATACAATAGCCAAAATTATTCTTTTCAAAAATGTGTAATTTTCATTAGGCTTAACATCGATGAAAATTCAACATGGCATCACATACAATGAAGAAAACTTTGACTATTCAATAGGTTAATGACTGAAGAGGAGTGCTACTGAAAATGCATATCGTTGTAAAAACTGAAGTCATTGCATCAGGTTGTGTTGACTCTGTCTTATTTTTTAGAACAAATAAAGAATTGGGAATTATAAAATATATCATCTAAATAAAAATCATTATCATAATTTAGTATATAAACATGAAATATTAATTAACTACTCTCAAAGTAATTTTAACCTTTTTATTGGCTCAAATATGTTTTGACACCTTAGACAGAACATTTGACTATTACAAATGGATATACATTTGAATCCTATAGTTCTTTTAAACTTTGGTTTATTTGTTTTGTTTTTTCCCCCCTTCTATCTTTTTAATGAAAAATTCAATATAAATTCAAGATATTAGCTTTAGTAATTACTAATTATGTAATGTAACATTACCTTAAAGTAAACATATTATTTAAATATGCTTTATAACATATTTTAAGTATAAATTTATAATATGTAATTATATTAGAATAGAAAGTGCACTTGCTGTTTTCTTTCATATTAAGATTTAAGTTAATCTTATTAATTATTTATACAATTTCAATATTCAGCTGCTTGAAACTAATTTATGTTAAAGAACAAAAGAAAGTTTATTAATATGTTATTTTTATGTAGATTTTATTTGATTTCGTGCCTTTGAATCAGTTTTTTTTAAACCTATTAAAAATCAAGTATTAAAAACATATGATACAATTAAACAGTTTATTTAGTTATGTATATAAAATATATAAATATAATGATCAACAATAGTTCATTATTTATCATTAAATTGTGTACATTTTTATATATTAAATAAATTGTTCATTACAAAAATTATAAAGCAAAATTGCTGAATTTTCACAAATTAATTTTATACAAATCTTTAATAAATTAATTAGCACAACTTGGTCTAAAGATAGATAAGATAATATCATGAGAAACTGAGTATTACAATTTTTGATTTTTAATTAATAATTTTGAAAATCACTTAATGCAGAATTTAACCTGTAACTCTATAAGCTAGCTGTTACATTATCAATTATACTATATGAGGTGCAACATTACTTTTCTTCTAGGTATAATTTCTGAAGTGGAAAGAGGAAATCAATCATATGTCATGTTTAAAAAAATTTAGTAACTGAATAATTTTCAAATAAACTTCAATCGTGTAAAATAGTCAAAAGTTATTTATTTCTAATACCAAGATAACAAGTATTGGATAATTCTTTTTCATAAAGAAATACTTCAGCATTTTGTAACACATTATTCAGATGAATATCAACTTTTGACCAAAAGTGATGTTAATCTGAATAATGTGTTGCAAAATGCTAAAACTTTTGGTACATCTGTAAATGTTGTTATTGGTGCATTATACACCAATAAAAATCATTTTTTGAATGTACTACTAATGTTCACATCAGTTCAAGTAAGCTTTGCTAGTAACAAACATTTAATTTAATCTCCTTTATAATGTTCAAAATATCCCCAGGATGACAATATGATACAGCATTAAAAGAAAGCTGTGTATGCAGAAGAGCAAGAAAGTAGAGCTGCTGAATATTATCTAATTCATAGTATTTGTATTGTTTTTCTAACTTGTTGCTTAACAAAACTTATAAAGTTAATTATTTAAAAATTTTTTCCTCCATTAAAAAAATATTCTTAAAATTCAGAAGTTATAGCACATTTATAGAATTGAGAAAATATAGTAGTAAATTAATAAAATGATCTGTAAAAATAAAGAAAAACCTCTTTTATTTGCTCTCTCATCTTCAGCTTCTTCCTCACGATTTCTTTCCATCATTTCCCTATTTCTTTCTTTATCCCTCTCTCTCTCTCTTCTTCTCCTACCATGTTTATTGCCATATGGATGACCAGAATCTCTGTAATAAATTATTATGATGATACATTTTCTAAACTTAAAATCACACAGAGAAAATTAGATAAATTAAAATGTAAAATGAGCAATTGTTTATTATGACATCATCACAATGCTGGGCTACAATTTTTAATCATATTCTTAATTTATTCAATTTAAAATATATGTTCTCCATCTCAAATTTGCAGTGTCTTATCTCTGTACATAATATTTTACCTGATAACAACAGTCATGCTGGTCATCTATATAACTCCACTTGGGAAAATTTTTGAATCGAATTCACATAACTTCCAGTCTAGACTGGAAGTTTGTATATAGTTAATTGGAGCCTCCTGCCCTAAGCTTTCCATATCTGGTCTTGACTTTCATCTATCTAATACCATTCTAGAGTTTAAGGAAAGACAGATAAACAGATGACAGTGGAAATTTATGGTCTACAATTTTTTCAAATTGCAGGCCAATTATGACATTTTATTAAATAGTTCATAATATCTTTTTATTAAAAAATCTGATGATAATAAAATGTAATCTTTATTAATTTTGAGTTTTAATTGATTAAATATTTAAAAAATTGTGGAAAATTTACTAAAGTAAAAGTAGAAAATTTATATCACTTAAAAAGATTTACTATTATTTATAAATAATCTTTTATATTCTAATTTGAAAAAGTGTAATGTTGAAATGGAAAACTAATTAATACAATTTGCATCATTCCAACCAGCCCAATAATTATGCATCATAAAATAGTCTCTTCTGTTATAATGCATGTATCTAATGCACAAATTTGTTTATATATGATAGATAAATAGGGGATAAAATCATCAAAACGTAAAACACTGTTTACTCACATACAATTTTCATGAGGAAACTATGCTTTTCACCAATAACATTATATGAATATGAAGAAACACCTATTCAGCTGAATGTAGTGACTGCAGAATAATATACACACATTGTCTCTCTTGAATTTACTATGGTAATCTATTAATCTCATAACTAACTTGACAATCTCAAAGAAAGAAACCAAATAAATATAATTCAAATCATCAAAAATAATAATGATGCCTTCAATCTGAAGATAGACAATCTATAGTTCACACCCGTAAGACTGGAATAAACTATGTTAGAAAAAGCATAAAATTCCAATATAGTTTAATGCAAAAAATACAAACAAGTTTGTATTTTATCTGCATTAAAAGGCCAACTCTTTTCTTCTAGATGATTCTAAAATTATTTAATAACTCATTACAATTATAATTATTAATTTAGATAAAAGATGGGGCCTAACATATATCTTTAGAACAAATTACTTAGTTTTAATCATTAAGTAGCAGATTTACATCCCAATTATTTAAGGTGATCATTTGGTTATGTATCTGTATTAATAATAATCTTTACAGTCCGTAAAGAAATTATAAACTCAAATAAAAATTTTCTGTGTTTTAATTTCTTTTCATCCACAGTCAATTGTTGCTATATGAGATGATTTTAATTGGTCTTAAGAACATATAATGAAATAAACAAGTCTTTGTATTGTATCATTTTAATAAACAATCAAAAATTTGAATTGTTACATTTTTTTGTTGTAAACAATTTATAAACTCAAGGGTGATTTAGTAGGTTTTTAATACTTTGTGGACCCTCCCTTGTTTTCAATTACCTCCACAACTCGTTTAGGCATTGAATCAAGTAGGTTTTGAATGTCACTTAGTTTAATTTTGTCCCAGGCATTATACAATGCAACTGTAAGCTCATCGGATGTGTTGTATTGTTTTCCATGGCGATAAACTAATGCCACAAGTTGACTCCAAAGGTTTTCAATAGAATTAAGGTCTGGACTATGTGCTGGCCAAACCATCACTTCAATTTTTTCACGTGAAATCACTTTGTAGAACTGGCTGACTTGTGAACAGATGCACTGTCCTGTTGATAGATCCAGTCTTGACCACCAATGAGAGGACGAAATGGGATTAGATGTTCATATAACATAGCTTCGTACATCTCCAAATTCATTCACCCATTAATAAATGCCAAATCTGTTTTCCCTTCATATCCGATTGCTGCCCAGATTATTACTGAACCTCCACCTTGTTGTCTACTGAATTTGACCCTGGGATTCTTTCTTGTATCATGCCAATAATATGCTTGGCCATCCAGGCCATCCAGGTTAAACTTTTTCTCATCTGAGAAAACTATTTTTCTCCATTCAGTTGTCCAGGTAACATGATCTTTTGCCCATTGCAGCCTTGTTGACCGATGTAACTCTGTTAGCTTTGGTTTGGGCTTCACTTTCATAAAGTTTATTGTTTTATTTTTTCTCAAGCTTTTCCACACAGTTTGATGGGACACTGGAGTTGGTAAAACTGCAGCTATCTCACGAGTAGACAATGATTCATTTGTTTCAAGACTACCAATGCGGCGATGGTCACGAGGCTGCAGACTTGGTTTTCGTCCTGTATGTTTAATTTTGCTATAATTGTTACCCTTTTTTAGTACATTTTGTACTGCAGTTTGAGATCTTCCAAGTTTTGAAGCAATTTTACGAGTTGGCCATCCTTTTCCCTTAAAAAAATAGATTTTTCATATTTCACCTTCAGTTTAGGTTACTCTTCTTGGCATTTTTGTCACTTTTTTAGTTTGAATTCTTAGACTCACCAAAAATGTTACACATACTAATTTACATAAATACATTCATAGTGGATTGTTCCATTTAACGGTAATAATCAGTTTTCACCCTTGAGTTTATAAATTGTTTACAACAAAAAACTGTAACAATTCAAATTTTCGATTGTTTATTAAAATGATACAATACAAAGACTTGTTTATTTCATTATATATTCTTAAGACTAATTAAAATCATCTCATACAGCAACAATTGACTGTGGATGAAAAGAAATTAAAACACAGAAAAATTTCTCTTGAGTTTATAATTTCTTTACGGACTGTATAACTCCATTTCATTCATATTAGCAGATTATTAATTATTTTATTAATAGGATAAATTAGATATTTTTACTTATCTATTTTTAACTAAGTGATTTTCATACTTTTGAAAAACTTTAGATTTAATAAGTAAATGTCCCTAATAAAATACATCTCATGAAAAGGAAATATCATTATTGTATCATCATTAAATATGATAACTGTTCTTACTTTTACAGTCTAGATATAATTTGTGTGCATCCTATTCACATTAAAAAATGTTTAATTTTTGAATTATAGGAAATGTCTCAGAAAAAATAGTATGCTAAAACTTATCAAGAGTTTATATGACACTTGAATTAATATTTTATGTTAGGCTATTTTTATATTCATACAATGTTTTCTATAATATAAAAATAATATTAAAAATTCTTCATAGTACCTTAAACACTTTTTACAATCAGAACAATTCTAAAAACCATTGACCTTATGAAGGTCCAGAGGGAAGAATCAAAAATGTTAGTTTGTATCTGATAAGGACTTACTAGAGTTTTATTTTAGAAGGTACTGTGAAGAACTTTTAGTATTATCACTCCAGTCTGAAGGAATTGAGTAGAATATGAAAATAATATATAAAATACAAATGATATTTCTTATGTTAAATTTGTCACTTTTCTAACATAAATAAGTAATAAAATTCAAGAAAAAAAACCTTGAAAATTTTAAATGTGATTAGATGCTTTTTACCGAGCAATTTGATTTATAATGATTTGTATGTACTGCAGATATCATTTATAATTAAGAGAGCCATATTATAAAAAAAAATATTAAAATTAATAATTACCTATCTTTATCTTCAGAATGTTTATGACGATCATCTCCTCGATCTCTGTCTTTCTTCTCTCTTTTTTCCCTCATTATTTTTTCATAATCATTAGGCCATGCAGGATCATACTCTTGACGAATATCCCACTCTCCTCCAAGTAATGATCCAGTTGTTATGGGACTTTTACCTTCCTAATAGAATAATTCAATATGATAATTTTGTTCTTTCAATGAATTAGTTAAGTAAATAAACAAAATATTGGAAACTATTCAACATATTACTATATAATGTATTTTTACTTTATTTGGAATTATTGAGATTGCTGGAGGAGGTGGCATTTCATCTTGATCATCTCTTCGAGACTTTAAATTGACAACAGGAGCTAATACTGCACCTTTTCTGAATTGTTCTCTCTAAATAAAAACAAAATTTATTATTTGCCTATTTGAAATTATAGTTAATAAATAAATATAATTAATATAAATAAATATATAAATATATAAATAAATAAATAAGATTATAAAGGTAAAATTTAGACATTTTGACTTTCTCTAGAAATGACTGGAAAAAAAAATGTTCTAGAATGTTAGATGTGGTTATTTAAGTAGAGTAATCAAAGGGCATTTCATTACATACTTCATTGGAAATAGATGCATCAGCAATGTCTGACAATATGATATTTTTAAAAGAACACATTTACATGCTGTAAAAATAAACAACCCTACTACCCAATGCAAAGCAATAACTCACCAATCACTGCCATAAATTGGACCAAAGGTCTGGGTAGCGTAAACTGGTAATGCATTCACATGGTAAGTGAAAGTTGCAGGTTCAAGTCCCTCTTCAGGCCGATTCTTTTCTTCCAGTTTAGTCTTAATTATTTAAATATTAATTTTAATATGAGATGGTGCCCAATGCCTCTCTTTAGTGCCAAATTCATTTATAATTTATAATTATTTTTTCCAAATTATAGCCCGATGATTTATGGCAGTGGTTGGCGAGTTATATGCTGTAACTCTTATCACTTCAAAAGTGGCCATTAATGCAACAAAGGCCCATGATCTCATCTGCAAAGCATTTGTTAAAGTGTCCATGAGTGAATAAAAGTCAACCAGCTGTTGCAAATGTCAAAGGGCCAATAGTTCTGAAGAAGGCTATGATCTGTATTTGTTTGGTACTGTCATGATGGAGCTGCTTCCAACCAACATCACTGTCATGAAAGAACTCTACTATAAATAACTGGATCATCTGAACATCTATATGGTAATTATTTACCATGGTAAACTGTAATCATTGTTGAATTAATTGTCAATAAGGTTTTTTCCAAACTGTCTAAATATCATCTTTACAACCTGATAAAAATATAATTGATAATATATAAATAATATATAATTATTGTTGAAGGAAATTGTCATCTTAAATTATACATATGTATACTTTATAATACTATTTAACTTCTAAAATTCAATATTTTAAAATACTGTTTTAAAGCATTATATAATTTAACACTAATAATTTAAAATTATGTATTAAATATATTAAATTTGTATAATGTATGTAACAATATTAAATTAAATTTGTATGGTGTTTAACAGAAGTGTTATAAAACAATTTAAATTATATTTCACTGAAATATGTTTATTGGTTTAATACAATACTTTTCAACAGATATTATAGGAAATACGGCTTTAAATTTATAGAAATTGCCTTTTACAATGAACTTCAAGATAATTTTAAAATATTCTTATAAAAATATATTAAATATACACTATAATACTGCATCAGATAATCAATACAAGAAAATATTCTGAAACATATTACTTATCTTAAATTGAACAAGTTACAAATATATTAAATTGTATTAATATTTCTTCCAAAATATTCATTTTTTTCTTGCTCTAACTATTTTTGTATGAAATATTTTAACTGAAAAGTCACCAATTATTATTTTATTTTTTAATTTAAAATTTAAAATTTTGTGAATTACTTAATAATATGTAATTGTTAAAGAATCTTTGGAAGTGGATAGGTTAAACTATACATATTATATAACAGGGGTGGGCAAGCAAGAGTTCAGTGGGAGCCAAAATGTAGGTTTTGCAAAATGCATGGGAGCCGCAGTTCTGTACTGTTGTGGCGGATAGTATGATAAGGCGCGCGATTTTATTATATAATATAAATATAATATAAAACAAATATTGAATTTTTTTAATAAACATATTTTCACAAAATTATAAAAATAAAATTGTAAAAAATAATAAAAAACAGAAATTAACACTTTCAGCAAGAGCCGCATGTAACTCAAAAAGAGCCGCATTTGCCCATGTCTGTTATACAATTTCAAATTAAATGATAAAAAAAATAACTGGAAAAACAACCACTAATGCCTGACATCATGTTACATTAAAAATTGACTAGCATCTTCTTTTGATAATTATTACAATTCTAAAAAACTTATTTAAAGAAAAAGAAAAAGTGTTTAAGAGTTTAGCATTCAATACAATGAATAATCTTCAGAATTGTGATAAAGCATTCACTCGATAGAATATCTTAGAATATACCATTTAATGATATTTATAATTATAAATTTGACATTACTTTTTGTTTACATGAGTCAAGTATTTACATTCATGTTCAATACAATGGAACTGTTAAAAATTGATTGTATAAAATTAAAAACATGCTGTTTTTGTTGCAGAATATGTGAAAGTATACTTTTATCATTCGTTCAATAAATGAGTTTTAATTCTTGAAAAACTTTATTTAATAACTCTAATGAAATGAGATTGAAGAAAATTTCAACAAGCATATTATACTACAACATTTATATGTTTACAGGTAATAATACAGGTAATATAAACTTGTTCCCTATAAATTCAAGTTCAACAATCATTAAAAGGAGCATGATCTTAAACAAAAATTGAGATTCAGTAATTTGATTTCTATCATGATTGAAAGCAAAGAAATCAATGTGGATCATATTTATTTCTCTGGTAAAGCTCATTTTTTATTTGTAAGGCTATGTTAATCAGAAAAATTACCAATATTGGGATGCAGAGACTCATGTGTTCCTATAATTAAGCCTCTGCATCTCAAAACAATAAGTTTGATGTTCCATCAGTGCTAAAGAAATTATTGGATAATTTTTCTTTAAAAAGAATGTTACTTTTGCTATGTATATTGAATTATTAACAAAAATTTTATCACAAAATGTATATTAAGCATAAATATCTTTGGACTTTGTTTATGCAAGATGGTGCAAGGCCAGAACATAACAAACAAGTGTTTGAAAGCCTTTTATATATTTTATTATATTAAATTATTATTTATTGTGTATTATACACAATAAATATTACTTAATTTACAAAAAAATTTGATATTTTTAGTGTTGTGTGAAATGTTTTAGTAAAGTCATTTTTTATTATAAATTAAACATAGCCTATGTGTAAGAGAATTTATGCTATTTTTGTTGCAACCAATTAAATTACTCCCACTGGAATATAATTTAATAGGTTGTTCAATAATTATGCATTTAACTTATCATTATCAAATGAACTAACAAAATAAAAATATTCTTTATTACCTTAACTGAAGGTAATGTTACCTTTGCTTGAGTCAACGCAGCTTTTTTCAACTGAAGTTGAGACTGAAGTAATTTGATTCCTGAAGACCAGCCCACTAAAAAGATAAATAAAATTCAATTTAAAACCTTAGTAAATTTTAAGATTAAGATTTGAAGATGTATATTTTAATAAATTCACATCTTCAAAAAATTACTTGATAATGATGATCAATCTTACTCAAATCAGACTTTTGATCTTTGTGTCCTTTTTCTTTTGTATCGAGACCCAATCCATCATACAGTGACATTTTGACAGATTTTCTAATTATAAATTATTAGCAATTATTCCAATGTCTAAAGCAATAAAATAAAATTACACAAAAATTTAGTTACTTAATATAACAATTACTTAATTTCATATAAACGAAAGATAATATACTTTATCAGAATATCTATAAGATAAACTGTATTAAATTGCTTCTCAAATTGACATGGATACAAAAAAAATAAATAACAACACAGTTCAGTTAAATTTAAAAACTTACAGCTGATTCATAATTCACAGACATGACAACAACAGAAAACAAAATCAGTCTTTTAGGAACAAAATTATCAATAATTGAATTTAAAAGATTTTCTCTTAAATTAATTAACATTATGGCAAATTCAAATTACATTTTAAAATTTCTCTGATGATCTTAAAATAGGCATGAGTTGGAGGGAATTTATTTAAAGTATTTAATTAGAAAATTATTTCTACAATATACAAGGAAAACTGTACAGGAAACCAGTGTAACTTTTAACAGTCATAACTGAACGTTAGACTCCCAGATCAATTCTTTTTTCAGATATTTTAAAATTGTTAATTTAAAATAAATTATAATCATTAATGTGAATGTATGTCTCTTTAATCCAAATAAATAAATCCAGTAGACTTCCTAACAGCTATCAGGTTAGGTACTCCTTTATTGAAATTACTTCACTACTTCAATTTACTACTTCAATAAAGGAGTACCTAACCTGATAGCTGTGAGGAAGTCTACCAGATTTATTTATTTGGATTAAAGAGACATGCATTCACATTACATATATACAGCTACCACATCTGACATTGAGTATAATCATTAATTTTTTGAAATAGTGGCATTGTTTACCTTTAGTAGGCTAACAAATATCTTGCTGATTTAATTAAATTTAACCCTGAAATAACTCATAAATAATACAGCTATTTGGTATAACACAACAATCTTCATAAGATTATTAATTTACCACATTTCAGCACAGAAATCATAATTTCCAGGATAGCTATTTTGTTTTTATAAAATTAAAATAGTAAAACAAAACCATGATAAACATTTTCAAGATTTAGAATCTCATTTTCAGCTTAATCATAAAGATGTATATGTTTATGAAGTCTCGAGAATATTTTTCTTGACTGTCCAGATCATAAGAGTTCAGATATTGTTTATTTTCCAATTTCCTGACAAAAATTTTATCAAAAGAATAATTCAAAATAATTTTTTCATTTTGTAATGTTGTCTCATACATATATTAACTCATTAGAATTGCCCAAACACTGTTCTATGATTTATTAAATTACTCAATTATGTTTATATTATATCAAATACTTCTACTTGTTTATACATGATGTTAGATAAATAGTGAATTTAGAACTTTATATATATTTGCAAATTGCTTATTGAAATTAAACAAAACAGAACAACTAGTGGCCTGAGTATAGTTTTAAGGATAATCAATAAAATTTATATTTTCAGATTTTATTTGACAGATTTCTACAATTGGATGAAGAAACTTAAAAATGATTAATGCTATCATTCTCCAACTTTCATTCCACCCATCCCACTCAAAAAGTAAAATTGTATGATTTTTTTAGTTCATACTTAAACATTCTGTTTATATTGATTTGTACTGTTGTAGAATTAAGCATAAACAACCTGGACTGTTTCAGTCAATCGAGATTAAAGTTAAGTGAAGTTCAAATAATTGGAGTTCTACTGTAATATACATTATAGACAGAATACCAACTACATAAAACTTTTTAAATCATCAATCAGGCACTTTAATTTCAGCAAACATTTTCAGCCATTTTGAATAGCCATCACAGGCTAAATGTACAGTACAAATCAAATGTTATTCAAAGGTAACCTTCATTACATTTGAATAGCATTAGATTTGTATATTAGTCTGACAACAGCTGTTGAAAATGACCAAAAACTTTTGCTTATTTTGCATTAAAGTGACTGATTGCTGATTTAAAAAGAGTTGTATGTAATTGGTATTTTGATCACTTGGCAGTAGCTTTGTGGATAAAGATAGAATGAAAAGTAGGCAAATCTTCCCAACCTGTATTAACACAATCATCAGCTAATGAATCCAACAAAGATATATAACTCAAATAATTAATAAACATGAACACTTGGAATTCTATATTTCAACTCATATATGCTAGATAAAAGTATGTCTTAAACAATCCACACAGCAGAGTAATGTAATAATAAAAAATAGATGAAAGTATTTACTACATTTAATTTTGAAATTTGAATAATTAAAAAAGAAGTTATCATAATCTTAAAATATATTTTTCAATTATACTCAAACAATATAATATAATTAGTGCAGAACCCTATAATTTGAAAATACTAAGTAATTATAAAAGCATACTTACATTGCCATTACAATTTTTAGACAAATTGCACACTTTTCCTTATTTTTAATTAATACTTGATGCTCCAGAATGCATTTTGGCAATATTTTCACCTTCTTATTTATAAATAAATAAATAAATTTATACTGTAAAGTTCAAAATAGAATATGTACTCCAGCTCAAGGGGGCAAAAATATCACCAAAATTCATTCTGGAGCACGAAGAGTTAATTAAAAAAATGGAAAGTGGGCAATTTCTCTAAAAATTGTAACAGCAGTGTAAATATCTTATATATTTACTTAGTACTGTAAACATAAAGCTTATAATACTATAATTTGAATTTAATTTACAAAAAACAAACATGATTTTATATATAACAAAGACAGAAAATAAACCAAACAACAGCCTTAATTAATCGGGCTATTTGGTTCGAACTATTTGACTGTCTTTTGTTTATTATTAATACAGTGGGCTTTGGATTGTTTATACTGTATATGACAAAAGATATTAAGCACTAAAAATTTCACATCATTTTTTTTTAATATGAAGGAATTGAAGTTTTAATTACATGGGATTTAACATTAATATTTACTCTTCGAAGAATTACATTTGAAGTATAGCATTGTAATTAAAGTAATATAAAGTGCCTGTGTGACATCACAAGAAAACTTGATTCGTTTTGAAACACTGTACATCATTATATTGTTATTTAATTAGTTAAATTTAATGATATTATGTGATATAGTAACAACAAAACAATCTTTGCTGTATTAGTATATATTTAAAACGTGTTTCAAAAAATATGGAGCCGGTAAATAACTATTCAAACGTTGGATTATAATTAACATTACATAACTTTGATAATTACTGCAACGATTCTTACCGTAATTATTAACTATCAAAAAAACATTTCTTGTTAAGTAAATCCGCCAAAGAACCTTAAACAATCCATTACATTCTCGTATTATCAAAGTTTTGCTACTTAACTTTAGGTATTATCGTCGACGCTAGAGGCGCCATTTTCGCAATTTAAATAAAACAAATTCGTGAAATTTTAACTTTATCCGGAATTTATTATTAGATAATAAATTCCTAAATAATATAATATGTTAATAATAGTAAAATGTAATAGAAAATAAAATTTAAGTTCAAATAATAGATTTTTGTCGTATTTTATTTCAGGGATTTATACACGTATGGAAGTTTTCTTGGAAGTATAATGTGCAATGTCATATTTGTTTTTTAGAATATCGCGGATGGATAATGTCGATTTGTGTTAATATATATATATATATATACACATTTTTTTCATATTCTTCATGTTGATTATTATATTGATAGCTGAATATCGGTATATCGGTCTTCCTCATGAAGAAGCTCAGTTGTTAACGGAAAAATAGAAAATTGTTTAGATATATCTAATTGTACACGTTCTTTATAAAATAGTTAATAATCCAATATTTTTTAAGCTAAACGCATTAGATTTACACAATGTCAATTGCAGTGGCGTGCCGTGACATTTGATGACAGGGAAGCTGTGTTTCTGTAAGAAGCCGACTTCCAGGGGCAATCAGTTAATTGCGCGTCAGTGATGGTCTAGGACAGTGGTTCTTAACCTTTTTATAATCGCCGCCCACCAAATATTTCATAATTTTTTGTGACCCCCATTTTTTAATAATAATTTATATTTGATAATTTATCTATAATAAATTGATTTTTTTATTATTGCTTTATTTTTTATATAATAAATGTAAATCATAACTTTATTATTTCATTATCTATTTAAATAACATTCAAACTTCACAATTAAACATGAAAACTCATTAATTTTTAACAGAAAATAAAATAAGAAACATGTCGATAAATCGATCCAATGTCGATGCTAAAACTAAACTAAAACTAAAACGCCCACTTGTCGTAAGGATTTTGCATATCTTTTGCAAAAATATTTAAATTTTCAAAGCCTACTATTTTTCCTAATTATTTTTAAAATTCCAAGCATTAATAGTTTCTTAAAATTGCTTTGGAATAAAAGAAATAAATACTGCGGTGTAAGTAGCATATTTACATTTATTTCTTCTGTACTAACAAAGTTGTATGTAGGAAGAAATACAAAATAAATAAATAAAAACTAAATAGAAAAACTTTATCTTTCTTATTTCACTTTTCAATACGATATTCGGATTATACATTAATTTTCTTTTTATTATATTCTGAAGGAAATTTTGCATAATTTGGCGGCCCCCGGCAAACTTCTTATGGACCCCCAGGAGCCGCGGCCCCCCTGTTGAATTACTGGTCTAGGGTCCATTCGTATTCATTTGTTCGATAAGCCAGTAAAAACTGTAGACTTCTCTAAATGTATTTTTAATATCACAATTACATTCTGAATCGCTAGCCACGATATAAGGGCTAAAATTAAAAATAAATTATAAAAACTTACTCGGTGAAATAAAATGTGCGGTGGATATACATACCTGGTACAATGTATTGTTCGATTGTATTAATATACTTTTAAAGAAAATTATAATTAAAATATAGCTTTGTAAAGAAACGTACATAAAAATAACATAAAATATTCTTTACTTTTTAAATCTTAAAACAATCCACTTAGTCAAATATCTTGATACGAGTAGCTAATGGATGGAACTAGTGACGGTCCAGGTAGGTGTGTAGTGAGTGTGTGCGTGCCAAATCCCGAGGGTGCCGATACCGGTCAATGTCAAATGCCTCTTTTGTCGCATCACTAGTATATCTCAAAGGACGCCACAGGGCTGTTGTAAATTTTAAACGTTTCTCACCGTAGCTGTAAAAATCTAACTATGTTAAACTTAATAGTCATTCGTTTTCTAACTAATTCGTTTTAATACCAGGTGTACACGGAAATCAGTTTCCCACTGTACTGAGCGAGTGATTGGTTCTGTTAAGCTTTTGTTGAAGTAAAATTCTGGCTCTTTCAACAGGGTTTTATTTATGTCCCCATTCCCTAATCTCTTAATTATTTAGTCACTTCTTAAGTAGAAATAAGTCGAAACCAGTTACTTTGTACCTGAATATCTGTAGTCTTGGGAAAACAGTGGAAAGACAAATTTTTATGACAACGGATATATAAATCGTAAATTTAAGGAAAATAAATTCTAGAGCTTTTTTTTTGTACCATTGTATGTACTGTACGTCTCATTCATTAAATTTGGTTGTAAATGATGCTGCCAAAGTAACAGTTAATTTTTAACACTGTACTAGAATTGTACACGTTTTTTTGCATCCCCTTACAGATGGGACATACTAAATCGTAATATCACCGGTTTAACATTGAAATCCGTAAGTAATATAAGATGGGAGAGCGGAATAAACGCAGAATAAATATATCAAATATTTTAATGGAGTTTTTTTAAACTCCTGTCAACTATACAGAACTATCATAAAAACGTGCCAGTAAACTCCTATCGGTTGGGTTGTTATAAATCTAGTCTAGGGTGGGCAACCCTTTTTATAACATGGGCCAGAATAAATTTTACGTTTTTTTCCGCGCTGTAGTAGTTAATTGACGCCTTCTTGTGACTCGTAATTTTTTTAGTCTGCAAATATGAAATAAATAAATAAAAAGTTAATTACTACATTTATTTCTCTTATCGTTTTCGAAAATTACAAAGAATTGGAAAAATAACTATTAATTAGTTATTTTTCCAATTTAATAATCTATTAAAGATCTCGCGGGCCGGATAGAAACTTTTCGCCAGCCGTAGCTGGCCCGCGGGTTGCCCGTTGTTGATCTAGTCTCCTCGTTATTCACATAATCGGGCGAGGGTGGCCGAATATCTAGCAGGCGGCTAACAGCCCACAACCGCTCCGGGATATATAAAGTCGCGTACTCTTTACGCGTGTGTCGCTTCTACCAGCTAAACTGTGACGTTTGTGCTATGTAAAGCGCATGCGCCAATGCCTATAATCTGGCTGCTTGGAAGTTGACAGGCAGGCGGATAACAGCCCACAACCGCTCCGGGATATAAAGCTGTACTCTTTACGAGTGTGTCGCTTCTACCAGCTAAACCGGGTGAGGTTGGTGCACTGTAAACCGCATGTGCTAATGCCTATATAATCTGGCTGATTGGAGACTGACCCGGTTTCGACATTCCTTCCGCCACCGAATTATTCGACTATACAATAGCAATCTTATCGTTTTTTTTTTTCACATGTAGTATAGAAATTTGTAAAAGATACATAATGCAGTTATAATAAAATATTAATTTTAATTAATTCAAAGTACGTTAAAATATGAAAATTTATATTTTATAAAATTCAAGGGAAAGTCATTGGAAGGTGGAATCGGCGCTTCCATCGCTTCCAATGACGGCACGCCACTGGTCAATTGCCACAATTATCGAAAATTCAATTAACCAACCACGAACGATTCCTCGTAGTTAATTAGTTGAATTTTATTGGTAAAGGACCACTGGCCATGTGCCTTTAAAGAGTGCGTTTCAAAGCTTAACTGCAGGCTGAATGGTCGAGGCTGTCTGTTAATTAACGCGACAGCCTCGGCCGGAGTCAAAATCGGGCAAGCAACCCCAGGAATTTTTCGAGATGGTCTGGTTTCGAGCTGGATATGTCGGACTTCGTCTCTCAACCGCCATGCCAATTCATAGTCAGGGACGGATTTGAGGCGATTGGTGCCAATCGGGCCCCGCGCTTGAAGGGGCCTCGCATCACGTCAAAATTTATATATTTAAAAATAGTACATGTTACAAAAATAAATATCTAGGTATATTATTATTAAAAATAAAACAACATATTTCAATATTTAAATTAACTGTTAATTAATTTTGTTATTTAAAGTTTGAGGGGCCCCGCAAAAAAAAAATTTAATCGGGCCTCGCACCTATTGGATCCGGCGCTGTCCATAGTGAACCTTGTCAAACCCACGATATGCCTGAAAATGCCTTTTTTGCTGTCCATGGGAATGAAAGAGCAAAACTTCTCTGCAGTTCATTTTTAATTAGATTATTATGACCAATACAAATCATTTCTGTAAGAAAGAACATCAATCTGCATCAAAAATTATAAAACTGTATTGTTAAATAGAAAAATGTCGCCTTCCAGGCGCAATATTAAAGAGGGAAGGAAATTTCTCGAAATGTGTCTATGGAAATTGATGAAATAATAGTTTAATGCAAGGGTCGGTAACCTACGGCACGCGAGACCGTTTTCATTGGCACATTGAATGAATTAAAATATTAAAACAAATAAATAAAAGAAATATGTTAAAAATTAATATTATAAAATGATATTGAAATCACAACGCAAGCGTTCGCTCAGCTACGTTTTGCGTATGTAATGCGCATGAGTTCATGTTCTGCTTTCTTATCTATGTCACCGAGGTCTTAATAAGTAATATACCACCCTAGAATGGCTCATAAAAGACAAATAGTTAACGTTCGATCTTTTCAAGACATTTCGACTGAAGAATATGGATTTCTACAACAAAAGGATCGTACTGTTTGTCTTTTGTGCTTTATGTTACGAAAGCGTCGTGTGTCGTACTGTACTTCAAGTGTACAAAGACGTTATCGATGGCTGGAGCTTTTTCTCGCAGCCAATACGGCTCATTTTTGGAACTGCGGGCATCACTTTAACTCCCCCTTTAGTTGGGGCTCTGATCGTGGTGCTTAGCTAGATCTTTATGATCCCACTAAACTTTCAGGATCATTCTACGTTTAAAAACGCTGATGAGAAAATTGAAGCAATTAAACGAGCTGTTTCTGGTTGTAAAAAACAAACTACTTTTTTTAGTCGAGGAACTAAAAATAAAGCCACCGAATGTAGTTATAAAATTGCTCGATGCATAGCTTCCAAAGGCAAACCTTTCACAGATGGTGAATTCATCAAACAAACATTTTTGGAAAGTGCCGATATTTTATTCAGTGATTTACTAAATAAGGAGACAATACTCTCTCGAATTCGAGATATATCTGTCTCTTCAAGATCATTGAGAGAAAAAATCAAATATGGCCAATAATGTAACAATTAAACAGAAAACTGGATTACAAGAAACCTTTGTATTCAGTGTCACTGTTAATGAAAGCACTAGTGTGAACGAAGTGGCGCGCCTAGCAATAGTTGCTCGATATTGTGGAAAGGATCAAATTTATGAAGAATTGTGTTGTTTGACTCCTCTTACTGGTACAACTATAGGACAAGACATTACCACAGTATTTTTAAATTATTTTGAAAATCAGAAAATTAATATAAATAAAATATTTTCGTTACTTCTGATGCCACCTTCGTTACTTCCGTGCAATGATTGGAAAAGAAAAAGAGTTCGTTAAACTTCTTGAAAATCATATATTAAGTTTCCACTGTATTATACACCAGGAAAGTTTAGTTAAAAATCTCATCACAGAGTTTGAATTATTTAATGGACACAGTTATTAAAATAGTTAATTTTATTGTTTCACGTTCTTCATTGACACACAAGCAATTTAAGTTTCTTTTAGAAGAAATGAAGAGTGAACATACGGATCATCCGGTATACAGCAATGTTCGTTGGCTTAGCCGAGATAATGTCTTAAACAGATTTATATCATGTTTAGAAGAAATCAAGCCGTTTCTTCATGAAAAAAGAACAAAATTTTCCGGAATCGAATGATGAAGACTGGTTATGCAAATTGATGTTTTTGACTGATATAATACAACACCTCAATGAATTAAATTTGCGTTTACAAGGTAAGGATCAAACAGTACTAGAACTTTTTAAACACTGGAGTTTTTATCAAAATTAGGTATATTTTAGCGTGATATTACCACTAACGCTTATAAGTACTTTCCAAATGTCAATGTCTATGCAAGAAAATTTACTGTTAACAAAGATGAACTACGAATTTATGTTGAAGGCCTTAAAGGATTTTCCAAACGATGTGGAGACTTTAAAGAGTTTACTTTATATAGCATGTAAAATGTCCTCCCCCCTTTGTTCCCATATAGCAGAACAAGCTTTCGAAAAATAAAAATCATTAAAACGGAAATAAATCAATAAATATGCATTGAATTAAAAATAATCAGGTATTTTTACTAAATCGGCTTGATCGTCCGCGAAACGCAACAATATCGGCAACAATACATTTTTCCATTGTTTCACTTTCTTTGTTGTAAGTGGGAGATTTTCGAATGAGAAAGAAACTTTTGCGATTTTTTGCTCTATTTCTTGAGAATAATTGCTTCGGATATAAATGTGAGTAATATTTTGGCAGATTACACAATATACTGTACAAATATTTTGATAAAAATAGAATTACCGATCTAGAAATTTATCATTGAGTAATCATAAGGTTCTTCAAGTTGAGTAAGAGCACAGAACTAGAATAAAAATATCCATTTAAAGATAAATTTCAATATTTTAATTCGAGCGAAATTATATAAATGAAGGACGAGACCAGATATGGAAAACTTAGAGGCAACAGGCCCGATTAACTATACAGTAATACCTCGGTTTTTGTTGACTTCGGTTATCGTCGATTTTATTCGTGAAAAATGTGTCTCGGTTTTCGTGTGTGCCTAAGTGACCTCGCCTAGTGAAGTGCCTAAGTAATTTTGCGAAAACAACGGGAAACCCACGCGTTTTCCTGCTCAGTGTGGCGTTGTTTCTCGTCGTGTGAGCATCACCCTGCGCGTATTCAAAATCTCAGATGACTTCCGGTTTCTGCCAACGTGCTTCCAGCAAACAAGATGGCAGCCACTATAACGCTTGTAATAGCTCTATTTTGTGTTGACAATTTTGAATTTATTTCTTGATGAATAAACCTGAATAAGTTAATATTCGGTTAGTACATTAATAGAATATTTTAATATACTAGTAGAGTTACGTAAGACATCACACAATTTTTTTTAGTTGTTAAAGTGTAGTCTTAGGATTGATTTAATTATTTAAAACTTCTACGGAAATTTAAAAATATCGTCATCCCTATTTCTCTTTTCGAAATATTCATTTTTCAGTGAGCTTGTAAAATGTTTTAAATGTTCCTGTTTACACGTTCTAAACACAGTACACTAATTCTTTAAAACACAACAAAAAAGATACTAGAAATTTATTTTCTCCACAAGCGAGCAATACTCTGGCATCCGACAATTAATTAATAAGCACAACGCTTATTAAGCGCACAGTTTCTCCCTCTCTAGGCAGGAAAATCTCACCCCACATTCTAAAGCATACTATTACATGAACACACCTGACACGTGTGACAATTCTGTTTAGTTGTATATCGAACTTAACAGAGCTGTTCTTATTAAATAAGTTCAAAAAAATAATTGAGGCCGGATGGCCGAGCGGTCAAGGTGGCAGCCTACCGCTCAGGGGGACCCGGGTTCGAATTCCGACGGGTCGAAAAATCCCCAGGAATTTTTCGGGGGGTGGTCCGTCCGGATATGTCGGGCCCCGTCCCTCACCACCCGGTCGCCCCATTGTGGGCCTGGCCGAACCCATAATGGCTTGCAAAAAGAGGCCCTCTTAGTGCCCACAGGGCGGAAAGAGTTAAAAAAAAAAGTTCAAAAATAAATTTAAACGTGGAAGTTCACATCGTTCGCCATTTCTCTTGTTTTTCTCTTCCGAAATTCTTTCTTCCAATGGTTAATATGGAGTGTGTAGATCATATAGGTTATTTACTCCAAGAGAACAAGAATTACGGACAGATGCCTCCAATTAGCCGACCTGTAGATGGAATGGCCATACGCGCGCGCGGAAATAATGTTCTCCGGGAGTCTTTTAAGAGAAATTGGCCCCTATGCAAGCTTTACAGAGGTGGAGAAAACCCGGAAAACTCCACGTGACCAGCCCGTCCGAGCGATGCGTGAACCCACGACCGAACTATCCAGTGTTAAAGGACGAAAATCGCTTGGCCACTGGTTGGCTTTCCGAAATTTTTGGTAGTCAGCGTTTGTGTTGTCTAGAAAACTCCCGCAGTTGCGTCACTTTCGGCAGCATCTCAATGGATTGATGCTGAAATTTTGAATACGCCCAATTCCATTGCTTTCCTTTCCCTTTAGCTGCATCATGGGAAATGCCATGTTAAATGTTCATTTATTCTTTACATTAGTCTTTTATATTCATTTCTTATTGTATTTAGTATTAAACACTATAGTTGTTCTCTAAGAATATGTTTTGGTATGAATTTTGGAGTATCTAGAACGAATTAATTAAATTTACATTGATTCATATGGAAATAATTGCCTCGGATTATCGAGAAAAACCGAGGTATCACTTTACATGAACTTCCGATGCAAACCGGAAGTCACGATATTTTCAGTTAAAAAATTACCCAGTGAGGTGTTTTATAGATGACTGGCACGACTTTATTGTTAAAGGAAAAGTATGATGTACTGTACAGTACAGGGGCAAGCCGCTACTAATTTGAAGTAGAGAGCATATATTTTAAATTAAATAAATTAAAAATTGTAGCCCGGAATTCTGATCAATGTCACAATAAATAATTGCTCATTTTAATTGAATTCTAAATAGCAAACAGTGGACGGGACACTTTAAATGGCACATTAAAACTACAACAAAACATAAATACTCGTACGTTGATTAATTAATGTCTTCTAACAGATAAAGAGTATTGTTCCGCTTTTTACAACCTGCCCTCCACCCCATTCCTATTTTTGGCATCTTTATTCGACGCTGACGAAATACGAAGTTGAAAATTTTCAATTTTGCCGTCGCAGAAAGCCGAACGGCAAAAATTAGACCAATAGGAAAGCCGTTTAGCAATGTCGTCATAAAGATCACGTGAAACGATAGCATTCGAACTATGGCGGTCGGCAAGTTAATAAACTTTATTTGTACACTAATACGCTAATATATTTCATTTATACGCTATATTACTATCCGATTTAAATATTAATGTCACATAGACGTAACTTACTGCGTAAAGTATTGGGAATGGCGTAATCGAAATTCGGTGACGAAAGCTAACTTTCGACGATTTACAATATTTTTCCTATCCAAATTATTCGTTTTTGAGGTTTTTTATTTGCGATAAGATCAAAGGCAAACTTAGAAAGTTTAATTGATATAACAAAGCAATCCCGGTAGAAGCCATTTCGACTTGCCTACCTGCATTCGCACGTTGCCTACCTACTGTTGTAGCTTGTTTATATTTACGGCTGGCAGATGGCAGATGGCGTTTTTCAATTGTAGGGTAATTTCCGCATGTGAGTACACGGGACAGAGAAAGACGACGGAATGGCAACCGTATCCGTCGTCCGTTTTCGCATGTGAGTACAAGACTTTACGAGTTAAAGCATTCCGTTCTAAACATTATCGTATTTTTTTTATGGAAAAATCATTCATTTATATGTAAAGTGTCTATCTAAACATTTAATATCTTTTCATTTTTAACTAATAGTAATTACGAATAAAGCATTTGTAATTTGTAATTACGACCAGAAAATATCACAAAACAAGTTCCCGCTATAGGCGCTGTTTGCCGCAGCGGAATAATTTAAAATTAATGCTTGTTCAGGGTCTGGACGCTTGTGAGGAACCAGGCAGCATTTCAGTCGACTTTGTGCTGGCTTATAATGCGTACCCTAATCTTGAAGATCAGAATAAGTCCAAAAAAGATGGGCATTAGAATCGAGAAAATAGATACTAACACGTATTAGAAATTATTTAAGGTGATTTTATTACGTTTATCCGAATAAATGTTCTTTTTGCGAAGTTTTCTATTTAACAAATATTTTACCGAATCCGAGAAAAAAAATTGTTAAAAAAATACAATTAAAATACTCGAAATATTACATCTATGACGTAGTTCTTATGACGTAACGTGTGACGCAATTGTTGTAACGTTCCACGATTCGAATTCGTTCGATTTCGTATCTCCGGCGCCATCTTGGAATAGAAAGATTTCCGGAACTTGCGAGTTATTTTTCGCTCCATTTTGACATTGCGTATTGTTTTTGCGTATTGTTACGCAAAAAATCTGAATTTATTGTTAATTTAAATAATAGCAACGTAGCCCCTAGTTGTTGTTTTTTTGGCATACCGTGACAGGAATGCCAGTTTTTCAGTTTCATATAGGTAGACAAGTTGAAAGGCCCGATGCAGGCATTGGGGCATACTAAATTACAAATAAAAATAATAATATACTGAGTATTATACTGTAAAAATGTAAAATAATTTATATTGTTAATTTAATTAAAATAATAATTAGGGGCGCCCTTAGTGGCCATTTTTGGCATACCGTGACAGAAAGAGACTGTCCATTTTTTCAGCTTTATTTAGCAGATTAGGCAAGCGTTGATGTGGATTGATGTTCCTTCCTGCAGAAATAATTCGCAGAAAAGCAATACGACGCTGTTCCAAAGCATGGCAAGTCAACAGTAAGGTATTCAAGGAATAATTTTTTTCAGAAGAAACTAATCAGAACAAACTTCGAAAAAGTGTAAAACACGTTAAGCTTACGAAGTTGGCCGCATAGCCGAGTGTCAGCCTACTTATCACAAAGCCACGGGATCCAAGCAAGCAACTTTCCAGGAATTTTTTATGGAAGACTTCGGTCTCTTACTGTCGGCTGCTTTCATTATGAATTTTTTTTAACTCCGTCATGTGGGCACTAAGATTGTCTTTCTTTTAGCAAGCCTATTATTAATTAGGCCAGACCCACAATTGGGCAACCGGATGGTGAGGGACGGGGCCTGACATATCACTTCCAAAAAAATTACTAGGAATTTTTCGACTCCTTCAGATTCGATCTCAGCAGGTCTGGCCAAAGCGGTAAGTTACCACCTTGACCGCTTGGCCAGCCGGACAACGACTCATTATGGCTTAGCCGAACCAATAAAGGGTATGAAGAAAGGTCTTTTTAGTGCTCACAGAGCAGAGTCAAATAAATAAATAAATAAACTGCAAAGTTTAAGATTTTTTGTCATTATCACTGGAAAATATTCGTTTTGTAAAAACGACTTCGCGACAAAAATTATTACTTTTTATCACCAACTTTAAAACTATTATTTTGAAAGTATTTTAATTAATATACGAGTATCTAAAACGATATTCTTTTTTAGATATTGCTGAATCTATTTGCTATTCGAAGTAATACATATCATTGATAATAATCGAAATATTACTTTCAGATGGTCGAGGGATTAAGGTGTCAACATACTGGGACCTGGAAAGTTTTTGGCGGCAGTCTGTCTCAAATATGTCAGGCACTCACGCTTCCCTACTGTGGACCTGATTGAACCCACGATGATCCTGATAAAAAAATAAAAAAAAAATAAAAAAAATTCTTAGTATGAAAAGAGTCAAAAAGAATTAATAACGAATTTTAACTAATCGAATACTTATCGCACGAATACCGATATCTTCCAGTTACTCAAAGTGATAGATTCGTTTAAAACTATATTCTATGCACGAACTTATCCAAGATTACGTGCTTAGCTCTGGAGCATTCATTGAATATCGAAAGCATGCATATATTTCAAAAGAAAAATTAATTTTTATTATAAAATTTAAGAAATTTAGGTAATACTTAAAGTGTACAATTATATCTTACACACAGTAATACCTTTACTTTTGCAACACGTGCGTTTTATTATTGGTAAGATATTTTTTTAACATCCATTTCAGGAAATTCTGGATAAAGTTTTTTTTAATTTGTTGTTTTTCTATGATTTAAAATATCAATTTAATAAAATGAAATTCAGTGATATGAAAATGGGCTGGCCACGTGGAGTTTTCCGAGTTTTTTTCACATTAGTAACATCTAAATAAGGACCAGTTTCCCATAAAAGACCTTCCAGGAGACATTCCTCCCTCAACAGATCGATCGTGTGTCGCGTTGTCTTAATCAAATAAAACTAAATTGAAATTAGGTATAAAAATCAACATTAAAGAATGTCAAGATTCTTAAACAAAAAAATATTTTATCGCTTAACGTAAAGTATTTTAATTTTGCTGTGTCTAAAATAGATAGAATAGAAATCAGCTATAGGATATAGCCGTACTAAGGAGCCGTTCATAAATTATGTAAGGACGATTTTGGCCATTCTAGACCCCCCTCCACCCCTGTGTAAGAAGCCGTAATATTTTCTTTGATCCTCCCTCCCCTCCTGTTCCCTATCTTACGTAATATTTAGGCATGATTTTATAGAAAGATTTTAACAAAAAAAATTTTTTTATGAAACCCTAAAAACCTTAGGTCAAAAATACATATGTATATAATTATTAATTACTTAATTAATACGTACAGGTACTATTATTTATAAAAGACTTTATGTGAACAAATTTAAAAATATAAAAATTTAATAAATTCGAATGAACAATTTATTTTAAGAACTTTATTTTTTTAATTATTAACAATCTTTTTATTATTATCATTAATCAACGTCGTAATATTCATTTTTATATTAATTTTAATTTTCACAAAAGGACGCAAAACACTTTGACATATCGACTAGCTGGTGCGCGTGTAAACAGAAACTTCACACAAAATAAAACAAGAGAGAATAGAAACCACATTCCGTTGCCATATTGGTTATATCTTGGCTAAGGCCAAGAAAATAAACTACATGCTGCTAAAATGTGCTAGGTGCACCTGGGGACTAAATCATAAAGCTTGTAAAACTCTATATAATGGGGCAATACAACGAATGCTACTTTACTCAGCCTCTAGCTGGGGTCATGTAACTAGTAAAAATTCAGTAGCAAGTAATTTACTATCTCTTCAAAGACAGTTTGCCATCAGAATTTCGAAGTGTTGCAGAACTGTTTCTACTAATGCCTCTCTGATTCTAGCAGAGCTCCTTCCTTTGCCACTATGTATTGTAGGAAAGGTTCTGAACTACTACATCAGTACTACAAACATCAAGGCTCAACAACAGTCTCTACTCCTGTCTACGGCGGTTCAAATACATATTGGAATTACACTATCTCAGATCATCACCCCGTAAACAAGGTTATCCCCAGGGTACATTTGATGTCATTTGCTTCCTCCATGAATAACCATGCAGACATTAATATCTACACAGATGGTTCCAGAAACCCTCGTCATGTCTGCTCAAGTATCTGTATCTTCCTAACTGACATATTTTGCCCAAAATATGTTAGAAGGTACAGATACCCCCACATATCAAGCTGAAGATGCTGTCTACCAAGATGTTCAGTGGGCCACTTCACTACCAAACAAAACTCTGTCTATCAACATTTACAGTGATTTCTAGTCTGTCCTAAAAGCTCTATTAAATCGCAATTGCAATAGCAATAAAATCACATATTTCCAGCACCATATTAAAAATTTTGTAAATAAGATAACTTTTATGTTCGTTTTTCATTTCCTAGTGTGCTATTATGGCATACTAGGAAATGAAAAAGCCGACTTTAAGGCTAAGTCAGCTGCAAAGAACACTGACTTGGACTACACTCACATCTCTCTCACACGCAGCAGCTTAAAAATTATATTTATGACAACGCTATGCAAAAGTGGAATCAACAATAGTTGAACAGTAAAACTTTTAGAATAACAAGACTTTATTTACCTAGTGTTGAATGAAGGTTCTCATCACCACTTAGAGATTTAACGTTTGTTACTGCTCGACTACTTACTGAGCATGTATAACCGGGCAGAAACTGCCTTTTGCTTTTGCTCTACAGAAAACCTAGACACCGTCGACCATATGATGTATCATTGTCCAATTTACAATCAAAATAAACTTATTCTGAAATTAGAAATCTTTACTCTTGGTTTCAGGTGGCTATGTCCACTCGATAAGCTTGTTCAGAAGCCACTGTTTGATGCTTTTTACAATTATGTTAAAAAAAATATGAAGAAAAGACTATTCATAATTTCTAATTTTTAGTTTTACATTTTAGTTTTCACTAAAAACCGAATACTAATTTTATGTTTACTTTGTATCAGGTATTTTGGTTTATGTATTCTTAGTGTTATACACCCATAGAAGTGGTGCACTTATTCTAATATAAAAAACAGAGAGAAACCACTACACGGCATTTCTCCCATGATAAAAATGTGTCTGCTAGCGTTATTATTCTATCTCATGTCACACTTGATAGCGTTAGTACACCGAGCGTTCTTAATATAAACCGCCAAATTGAAGCCAATTTCAAATCCCCACCACTCAACGAGATCAAAAAATAAAAATAAGAATTTATGTAAGACGAGATCTACGAGGGTAATCCCAAAAGTAAGGGCTCCTATTTTTTTCAAAAATACAAAGAAACGTTTATTTTCAATAACGTTCATATCATTTTAAAGCTTGAACATTTATCTATTTTTTCTACATAATCGCCATTTCGGTCGATGCATTTTTGTAAGCGCTGTGGCAATTTTTGTATGCCCATGTTACACCAGCTCATCGCCACGTCGCGGGACCCATCTTGCGCGCACCTTTCGATATTGCAACTTTTCCGTTCAAATCCTACGATTGGTACATCGGGAAACCCCAAGAACCAAAATGCAGACATCATCCAGACTGATTCGCCGATCTTCACACATGGTTTGCTTAACCTTCGCGATTGTCTTGTCGGAAATTGACGGTCTCCCGCTTCTTCCTTTATCGTGAATTTCAGTATGATCAGCTATAAACTTCCTACACCACTTCAGGACGTTTTTGACATCTATGCACGACTCGCCATAAACTTCTGTCAATTGGCGATGAATTTCAATCGGTTTAACACGACATGGCGGCGAGCTGGTATGACATAGGCATACAAAAATTGCCACAGCACATAGAAAAATGCATCGACCGAAATGGCAATTATGTAGAAAAAAGGATTAATGTTCAAGTAATAAAATGATATGAACAGTATTGAAAATAAACGTTTCTTTGTATTTTTTAAAAAAATAGGAGACCTTACTTTTGGGATTGCCCTTGTATTACCCCTACCCCTGAGTAAGAAATCGTAAGAAATCCTTGATCCCCACCCACCCCAAAATACCTTACGTAATTTATGGACGGCCCCTAATGAATGCATAATAACGGATAAGTTCATTTTGGACTCAAAATTTAAATATTTTACACATATAGTAATGTTATTTTATAAATAAATATAAATTAATATTTATTTTCATTAGAAATGTAATAATATAATATTTTGTTTAATTTTAATATTTTTAGATAATATATAATTAAAATATTATTAAGAAGTAAACATTTTTCGACATACAGAAGTCGCCACAAATTTGATTAGGTGACGTCATCGAGTAACATGGCCGTCAAAATGGCTCCTTCGGTCGTAGTTCGGAGGAATTTACCTTATTTTCGTCAACAGTTTTCTGCAGCGTTGAAAAACAGTAGCGTAGTCGTTAAATTCATATGCGTAACAGTATTTCTTTGTTATTTTCTCTCTTACAGTAATTCTATAACGCGTTGTATAGTCGTAACTCCTGGCTTTATCATTCCTCCTAATTTCTGGGTGTGGACTGCTTTCACTCATTGCTTCTTAGAGAAGAGAATATGGTTAGTTCTCACCGATATAATAACAGTTGGCTTATGTGGAAAACTGATAGAACCTCTTTGGGGCGCATTGGAAATGCTCACATTCTTCGCTATAGTCAACAGCAGTGTTGCATTCCTCTCAGTCATGTTCTATATAATTGTATACACTACAACTTCGGACCATCAATATTTATTCGATGTCCACGTCAATGGCTTAGCTGGGTATTGTGCGGGGGTGGCCGTGGCCGTCAAACAGATCATGCCCGATCACGTATTGCTATCCATGCCTCTCGGTAAACTTCGGAACAGAAACGTGCCCCTGTGCGTGTTACTGCTTAGCCTAATCCTCTGCCTGTTAGGATTGGTACAAAGCACCTATCCGGTCATGTTTACCGCCGGTTTACTCACCTCTTGGGTGTATCTGAGGTTTTATCAACATCACACCAATGGTACAAGAGGTGATATGGCTGATCATTTTGCATTTGCAAGGTATGTATATATCGACCATTTCTTTTATTTTTAAGTTTAATAACTGAATTAAAACTATAATTTGATGATAAACTGTACCTTATTGTTTCTTATATTATACACACAAAAAAAAACTTTACATCTCTTATACTTATTCCAGCACATAAATTTAATAAATGCAAGGTTTTTGGACAGTTTAAGGGGCCTTCATCAGATGAGAACTGTTAAAAATGGCTCTCTACCCTTTTGAAGGCCCCTTAATGTGGCTGAAAACATTTGTGCATTCATTAAATTTTATGTGGAGGTGTGAAGTGTTTTTAATTATTTGTTCAAGCTTTTGAGAATGTTTGGATATTACACACAATTATTCATTATTCTCGTTCCTTATTAAACTAAAATATACTTTCTTTTCGGGAGTTTTAAAAATTTTTAATTACATTCTAGTGCTTTCAATGAGTATCACCTGCTTGAAAATGATAGAATGTAAATGTTAAAGATTTTTAAAACTGAGAAAGTAAATGTATTTTGGTTTATGTTATGCTTAAACAGAAATCATTTTAAACATTGTTTTGGAGGAAAAAAAACTTTATTCTACCTAAAAGCAGTGTATGTGTCTAAAAATTTATTTAAAGTGTATTTGTTTGAAGTAATTTAATATATAAAAAAGCAATAGGAGAAATTGTTTTCTGAAATGGTTTGTATCCATGCTATTCAAACTGTGGTATCTAGACTAGTGCTGGTCTTCAGTTTATTACTTGGTTGAAATGAGATTTCAGTTAAAATTTCATAATTTTACATGTTATAAAATTATGAGATTTTAATAAAACTATTATTCATCACAAATAACATATTATTCATTATTAATACCTCGTACAATAAAATTATGAAATTTTAATAAAAATATTATCAGCTGAGGAAATTACCTGAAAGTGATTAAAATCAAATTTTGTTGTTATAATTTTCTTAATAATTTAGTTTTAAAATAAAAATAAACAAGTATATTTTAACCCTGTTCTTTTTATTCTACAAATACTGGTCAGCAGGGGATTGGAATAGAAAAAAAAGGTTGTCTGTGAACACAAAATTTGAGAAGCATATATGACATTAATGAAAAATAAATTATTGCAGAAAGTAGAAATCTAAAAGTATAACATTAGATTATATTTGAATTACTGCACTCTTAGAACCTATAACTGGTGTGATATAAAAAAATAAAAATTAAAGGATGTTTTTTATATCACACCGGTTATAGGTTCTAAGAGTGCAGTATTTTACACATCCTGGTGTTCTCCAGTGCAGTTTAGTATATTTGAATTTGTGGAATAATTAACATGTCACAATGTTTAATGATTAACAATTAACACTTTTGAGCAATTTTACAAAATCAGATCTTTGTCTTTCAACAAGTTTTAATGTTCCACAAAATTGCTGATACTAGTGTTTCCACCTTTTCAAAATTGCTGACCCATACGGCAAGTCAGGTTTGTTTGAACAGAAGTCCCCGATGCATACACAATGTTACTCTACCATGTGAAGAATAATGTGCATGCAGTTCTAAACCAGTTAGGGACTTGTGTAGGAGCAGTTTAAATTAAGAAATGAAATAACACAGCTTTAAAGAGCTGAGAAGCAAAAAAAAACGATGGCATAAGATGGTGAATTAACTTTCGGTAAGAGTGTGAAGTCTTTTGCTGTTAAAATAAAGTAAAGTCAATTTATAAAAATATTTGCTAGTTTCATCATAATTTCACAATTTCTACTAAATCCCGCACAAAATTAATTGCTAACCCGGACAATGAATTAAAAACCGGACGGGTGGCAACACTAGCTGATACTGTAATTGTGTCATGTTGTGGAACATTATTTTTGATCACTTTATGCTTAATAATGTTATAAAAAGTGAACAGTTTTAGAAATTAGAAATTTTGTCATAGGTTTTACAATAAAAGAAAAATTTTAAATAATCACTATTGAAATATACAATTAGCATTTTCATTCATTTACTGTTTTGTCAAATTTTTATAAAAGAAATATGATTATTTGAAATGATTTATTTTGCATAAAACAAATGTTTACAAAATTTTAGTTAATGATTATTATATTTATGTAAATATATAAATTCTAGATGAAATATCTGTTGCAAAAATAAAGCTGAAAGTTAGTAAATTTTTCTGTTTGAAAATCAATTTAATTGATAAAGGGTAAAGTATATTCTAGAAATATATGTGGTAAATCTAACTTCCAATTAACTAATAATGTAATAATTTAATTTATATTTAAACAATTGAAGGAATATTAATATAAATAATTGAAATAAAAGTAAAATTTCTTATGGTGATGTAAGTACACACTTTTTAATTAACTAGACAAGGAGCTGTGACATGTTAGGTAATAAATGTCATATTAAGTTATGTTTTTGGTGTTTTCATTAAGCTTTTTAAATAGTATTAGTAGTTTGCATTTAACTTATTTTGCACAGTAAATGGGATATAACTTGTTTTACTTGGTTAACAGTGATTTAACTCACTTCGAAGCAATAAGGACTTTTTCATATTGTTATATAGTAAAATCACAATGAAAAACAATTGTTTTAGAAAAATCAAAATATAACTTGCTATCAGTTTTATTTTTAGTTTACTTTTACTTTTGTTATAAAGTTAAATTAATTTTTGAAATGGTAGTATAATGATATTAGTTTCAAACAAAGCAAAAGCCATCATAATCTTTTATCCAAACAAAAATGCATTTTAAAATAAAATAAAATTTCACAAGGAAAAAATGCTTTGAAATATCAGAAAAAATTTATCCCAATGACTTTTCATTGTCTTTTCATCTGTCTTGAAAATGGAAAGTGAAACTTTACTACTATGTGAAAAACATTTATGCTGAAAGGTCAATACATCATCATTTCTCAATTTGCAACATCCAAATAACGATGCTGTCAATGATGGTTCTAAGTGCATTCTGCCTCAGAAGAGTAATTACATCTTTTTTATTTTGATTTTTTTAGTTCATTTATTTCCATTTTCAACAGACAGTTCTAAATTTTCACTCACTGTAGGCTCAGCCATGGTTATTGTACTCTTACTACACATACTCTGTATGGCTGTATGTTGCTATTAACAACAGGAATATTACTTGTTTTGGCTGTATGTTGCTTCAGAAAGTACTATGCAGAGTAAATAGTAGTAGTAAAGTTTATTGTAATAGGGTATATAGGGTATACCTGTTACAAGGGGGAGAATCAGTTGATACCAACATAGTTGATTTTGTTATTTAATAATTATAAAATATTGACGTCTTATAATAATATCTAATTTGTTCAACATTGATATATATTTATGCAGAGTAAATAGTGCAATAATAAAACTGCAGTTGTTAAAAAATATTGGATATAACTTGTTTTGCATGCCATCTTTTTGGTTTATAAATAGAAAGCAAAGATATTGATAAGATTAAATATTTATTTGGAAGTATCATGTAAATAATATTTAGTTATTGCAAAATAATTATAAATATTCTATTTTTGTGACCAAATCATTAAAGAATTATATCCAATTTGATGTAAAATATAGATCTATATAAACTTTTATCTTTATAATTTCAGTTTTTCATCATTTGTTTTTTTAATTGCAAACATGATAAAATTATTCATATCTAAAAAATGAAAATGTGTGATGCTTATTTAAATAACAGATAATTTATGTTGCAAGAAGAAATAAATATTAAAGATAATAGATCTCTCTATGAACATATCTAGAAATTTTTTTCCTAGTAATTGTTTTATGGATGAGATGAGATCTTATCTGATCTGTTTGGCATAAATAAAATATAAGATGATATTTTATTTATGCAAAACAGATTTTTCTGTAATCACTGTCTTTAACTATATAGATTATGGTCAAGGTCTAAAATCTGCTTAAATCTAACCAGCAATATATAGTTTTAATTTCTTATGTACCTATTACATTTGTTAAAGAAGAGCTATATAATAATAAATATATTGAAACAAAATTCTGGTACTTTATTTAGGATAGAAAGTATTGAAAGGAGTAAATTGTAAAATCTGTGAATTTTTCTCTAGCAGGAAATGTAATGGAATTTTGTTTTTCGAATGTTATCAAATTCTTTGTAAATATTTTTTTAATGTTTGAACTGCTGAATCTATTTTTAGAAATTTATATTATTAAAAAACTTAAACCTTTAAGATAAACTGAAAAAAAAACTTCATTTCTTTTGTAAGTAAATAAGAAACAAAAATAGTGACAATTAATTATTTTATTCAGTTTGAATAATTTATTCTAATTATAGAATTTAGTTCATCTTATAAAGAATTTCAAGGTTTTATTTTCACTTGTTAGAACAACTTGTTTTAAGACAAAACATTTAGATGTAAAAATAGTTAAGGCAAGTTTATTGGAAGAACAAGTTTTTGATGCTTATTGTATTTTATTACTTCATAATAAACATTACTTTCCTACAGAGAATTCATTAATTTATTATTAATATTTATAGGAGTAATTTTGAATAAAAATGGAGATTATTATATAAATGTTGAATGATAAAAATTTCATAAAATATGCATATTTCAATAAGATAGCAATTTTCTTAGTAAATGCTATCTTATTGAAATATGCATATTTTATGAAATTTTTATCATTATTATGAAATTTTCTTAGTAAATGAATGATTTGTGAATGCAGTAGAGGAAGTGCATTATTTACATAATTTAATAATGAAGACTAGTTTATATAAATTTATATAATTATTCACTTGTTCTTATTAACAATTTATTTGATTAAAAATTTATCAATATTCTGCAGATATACAGTGAAATATATTGATAAATTTTTGTTGGTTCTTCATTACTTTTTTGTTATCATTATAATTATTAACACCGTTTCATTTAATAAAAAAATAGAAAACTTTATTTGTAATTTAAATTTTTCCCTGTCTAGTTTTTTCCCAAATGTTCTACAACCTCCATTGGCTATGATAGGAAATACCATTTTTGAATTCTTGGTACGCATCAAAATATGCAGGAAACCAGTTCGAAAATATAACATTGCATCCAGTTCATCTATTACTGTTAGTCTTCCTGGCACAGACCCTCAAGATGCAGAAAGAAGGAGGTATTAAATCATTTTAATATAATTATATTTTTAATAAATTATTTATTTTTTACTTTTATGATAAAAATGAAAAATAATACAATATTGTTGTTATATGTAATTTTATTAATTATTCTAATAAACTGCTATATTTGCTTGTCATTAAAACAAAAGGACATATGACACAGAATTTTAGATCACACTATCTGTTTATGCTAAGTAAGGTAAAAATAACAAATTGACAAATTTGATTAAAATCTGTTTTTTATTTAGTTTGTAAGAACAATAAAAATTATATCATATCATATGTATTCCAGTTAAGAATTCTATTTTAGGGGAAAAAAGTAGAGAAACAAAATTAGAAACAAACTCTGGCTAACAAGTCATCAGACAGATAATATTTATTGCAAATTAAAAATCAATTATATATGGCAATAAATATTTCAATAACATTGTTGGGTTGCCTTTTCTTTCCAACACAGCTTTCAATCTGTTTGGCATTGATTTCACTAGTTTTTCTGTGATATTTATCTCAACTTTGCCCATTCATACTTGAGAGCACTTTTCAGTTTATTTTTGTTACTAGTATTATGTTTCTGAATCTTTGTATCTAGTTCATTCCATAAATGTTCAATTACATTTAAGTCAGGAGACTGTGCTGGTGTCTCAATCAATTGTACAGTAGCCACTGTTGAACTTTATAAGATTTTTGTTTTGGATCATTATCTTGATAAAAATGGAAAATATTTGAGATACCCAGTTTTTCTGTAGAAGTCTTTAGATTTTGTTTTAAAATATTTAAATGTTCTTTTGCAACTTCGGAGCCAAAGATGTTAAATTTGCTTTCATCTGCAAATATTACATGCTTTCACTATTCATTGTCTTTACACAACATGTTTTTTGCAAATTGGTAGTGAGCTTTCTTATTTCTTTTATTAATAACAAATTTTCTCCTGACTACTCTACCATTATATCCACTTTCCCACATGACTTACTGTTTCTGGGTGAACATGAACTCCAGTGTAATTTTCCAACTTAGCTTCTAGCTTTGGTACACTTGTTTTAGGATTATAATTTATTTTTCAGATTATACTGAACTTGTCTTGTACTGTTAATAATGCAGTACATACAGACGTTCATTTATTCACAATTCTATATTCATTTCTGTATCTTCTTTTATATCTGTTAATTCTTTTATATTATGTACTTCTGCTTCTTACAATATTACTGATATCTCTAACTGATAGACCCAACTTACAGTGGTCTATTACTAATTTTCTGATATCTAATGTAGTTTCCCTATGAAATTTTCCATTTTTACCAAATGAAAGAAGAGTGTGAGAAATAAACTTCAAGGTCATTATAACTGCAGATTATCATAGAATTATGGATAAAATTCATAAAAATCACAAATAATGATATCTTTAAGCTGTCCTGTTAATTTTGTGACCTTGATATTATAGGATGCTAATTACTTTAGTGCTTCTGTGTCAATTTTCCTGTTATATTGTCAATAATGTAGTAGTATATAGTTAATTTAATTAGGATAGAGGAAATAACAGGAAAGTTTTGTTTAATAATACTTTATTTTAAAATTAGTAGTATAAATTACTTTGATGACAAAAGTGTCTGATGACTTTTATGACTCACTGTACTGTACATTGCCATCTAATTTAGTATTTTTTGTCTGATACAATTACAGTCAGCACTTTCTTTGTGAATTTGGTTTAATAAATATAAATTTGTATTATTATTTATGAAATGTGACATTTAAATATTGTATATTTGTTGACCATCTTTGGGATACTGTATACAGTATACTCTTGCTAATCTGGCCTTTCAATTATTCAGCGTACCCCAGTGGCCTATGTGCTTCTGTTTTCATGATAATGTTAGTCAAGTCACACATTCTATTTTCCTGTTTATTCTGGATTCATTTCTCTATACAGTTTCTACGTCAGCATGCCATATTACTTGCCTCTGAAAAGAATCAGTATTGAGGGCAACAGATCATATCAGTCATTATCTTCAGAAGGATTTTAATCTAATATTCTCACTTATCTGGCAATCTCTGGCAAGAAATGGTCAGATTAGAAAGATTCTAGTTTAGTTTAAAATGTATTTCTAGGAATAACAATCTTAATTTATGACATTAAACCAAGATATATTAAACTCTAATTTAAGATTGTTTTCTATGAATCAGTTTTACATAAAAAGTAAACTACTGTATTTCAAACTTTAAAAATTATCTGTTGGAAAGAGTGAGTAAGATTATAATTTTGTCATATTGTGAACTGAGGTTCCAGCTTGAATATTTGAAATGATAAGTGTTTTTGGTTGTAAATTTTGTCTGGTTTGGTTCAACTGACTGAATAAAAATTCTTTTAATTTTATTATATTTGGAATCAGATTAAAATATCTTAAAAATTTATTATTATACTTTTTACTCATACAAGAAGATATTTATTGAACCAAAGCAACTGAACAATGAATGAACATCTGAATTTTTAACATATATCTTACTTGAGCTTTTAATAATAGATTTTATATAAATAAATTACAGAAGTGAAGAGATTTTATAAATTTAAAATATAAAATATAAAATATAATATTTGAGAATGGAAACTTTATATTTTTAATAGCAGTAAAGTGCAACATGAGAAATGAAAAAATTGATCAGTAGCATAAGCAGATGATTCTAATTTATAATTCCAGAACTACAGATTTAATATTGTATTTTTTAAAATAATAATGAAATTATTTTATTGAAATGTTCAAATTTCTTCAAAACCATACTTGAAGTTAATTAAGTATGATTTTCCAGATTAGTTTTCATGAACTACTTCCCACTATTTATTTTTAGTTAGATTAGAAAATTAATTTTAATTATGGAGTGAAATAAATGCTAATAAGAGCAATTAGCATCCTACAGGAAATCAAAAAAAAACTTTTTTCTTTAAATGAGATAATTTTTAATGTAAATATTTGCATTAAATATATTAAACATAAAGTACATCCTTATTCTGTCATTGTGATTTATTTCTGTTTGATTTGAAGTATGAAAGTTTCAATACAGTTAATGGAATTGTATATATTTTTTTGTCCTATTTGTTTCAGAGTAGTAGTTTTTACTGCTTCGTGTTTTTTATTGCTCACTGATTTTAGTTTTTACTTTAGTATATTTGACTAAAATGACATGATATTGTGAGAGACTGGACTTGACAAAATTTTTGAGAGAAAACTTTTCGTCTTTTGAATGTTAAATTAGTTCAAAACCCAGCGAAAACAAAATTTTTTCAATTTAATTACCGGAGGATGATCGCATCTCTCTCTCTCTCTCTAGAGTTGCTTCTTTTCCCAGGGGACTCATCAAATGTGTCACCAGGAACTAACAACAAATATTCACCATTGGTCGAAATTAGTAATGTGGCTAAAAAGAGGGCATCGAAACCAAAGGGAAATTACCCCGATATAAAAGAATTGAATCGAGGACAAGAAGGTTGTCGAGAGTCTGGGAATTCGCTGATCTATCTCCTTTTCATGTGAGTGCTCCATTGCTGATCCTTTCGTCCACCCTTCCACCTATCCCTTGAATGCTGTTCCTGTCCATTGTTACCATTCTCCGAACCTGACAAGCTGACATAACAAACTCAAATTCCCTCGATGATCCAGGACAATCCCATTCATCAAGTGATCTATGACCTTGACAATCAACCCATCAAGGTATTTCACATTGCGCACAATACTGTAATCTCTCTCTCCCTCTCAGCTGGGAACTCGTTAACTTAAATACGCAATCATGTTACGCTATATAGCTTTGTCCAATTTAAGCCGCTTTTTGAAGCTAAAGAAAACTCTGTTATCCTATGTATACATATAAATAATTTATATAAATAAACGAGTATTTTAACTTTATAAATAAGTTGAAGTGTGCACTTCTTTCGGCCGCGTTGTCTCTCAGTCTGTCTCCATCCCAGACTCCTAGTGTTTACATATGCAACCGCTTGCACACAATCAGAATAGCAGTTGAAGGTTTCTGTATCAGCCTTAAAGGATACAGTGGTGTCAGTTCTGACGTAGGCATCACTGGTCTGGTGCCGACCCTCTGGTCACAATATGTTAGTCCACTAATTAGTTTTGATGACCGATGAAAACGGTTGAAAATGTGTTTTGTGATTAAATTTTTTTTGCTGGATTTTTTTTATTTATGTTTGATTCAATGAATCTAAATTTAGAATCATTCATTTTGTATTCACTTTTAAAGGTTTCTACAGATATTTAGTATAACCACACAAAATATTTTTAGAGTATCCATAAGTTGTTAAAATGTAAGATCTTAAAATTCTTAAGTCAAATGTATGTGTATAATAGAAAGGTGATTCCAAAACAATGATTTTGCCTTTGCTTTCAGTATTGAGCACTCTTCAACATTGAGGTTGTTTGTGTTGGTCCAACCAGTGTAATGATTGTTATTTAAATTTTACTAGTGAATATAAACTTATCCTGTTTGATTGTTGTTGCTGAACAATTTATAATTTCCATTTGTTCATCATTATAATTAATATTTATGTGTAGTCATTTATGCATGGAAAATATTTAAGACATGTAGTTTTAATTCATGTAGACTTACAATAAAATCAGCTGCAATAAACTATTTCAGTCACCAAAAGTAAACATTATGGTGGCTGAAATAGAGAGAGAACAATTGACAAAGAGATCTCATCTTTATATAAAATATCACTTGCTGCTATTTCAATACTGTGGAGTTAATAGATAAAGATTAAATTATTTCAAAAATGGAATTTCTTTATTAAATACTGTATTACTTATGGCAGCATGCATTGTTTGCAATGTGCTTCTAGCAAAATTTTTTCCAGAAACTGCAAAAAATATTACTATTATTAATAGCTGAAGATAAAACAAATTTATATAAAATTGTAGAAGGAGGTCAGTTATACATAAAATATTTCCTATTAAAAAATTATAAAACAAAAGCAGCTGATACTTTCTATGTTTACTGTTTGCAGTTGGCCAGGTGCCAGCATGACAGATGCATTATAAATGTGGTATATGTATCACTGGCATTAAGCCAACTTGTCAAGTATGAAATGTGTAAAAATAATAAAAATATTACAAGTAAATTCTAGTTATACTCAAATGCTAAATATCATTTTAGTCATAGCTCATCACTGAATATTTTGTCAAGATTAACTGTGTATAGTAGTTGGATAATGCATTTGCTGTAGTCTACATGTTTTCATTTCAAAAATTGTATGTTTCTGCCCATTTTTAAACTTCACTTTTTGTATTAGGTTGTTCTTTCTATATATATATATACTTTCTTGATTTTGAAATATTTTAATTTAAAAGTTTTGATAAAAATTTTGTAAATTGCAATTACAGTAGAACCTCGCTTAATGAGCATAATTTGTTCCAGAATCTTACTCGTAATGCAAAACATTTTTTTCCCATGTAAATTAATGTAAAATACAATAATGCCAAAAAAATACTCATATACTTTATGTATAATGTTTATTCAAAAAAAGTACACAATATACATTGTTAAGGAGTGTGAATCATCATCATCATCATCATCATTTCTTCTAGTGCAAAATGAACCAACCTGAAATGCAAATTCAATTTGCAGAAAACAAAAATATCACAGATAATATGTCTGATAAACAAGCCAAACGATATTCCAAATTCTTGGGCTATGTAAAGGCTACAATTAAATATTAGAAATTAATTAATTTGACTAGAGGTAGGCAGTTATGCTTCCATCTCGTATATTTAATAATTATAAATAATTAATTTTTAATTTAGACATTTCTAAAATTTACTTTGGAATTCATCATTAAATTTATTACAAGATGGCAGCATACCTGCCTATCTCTAGTCAAATTAATTAATTTCTAATATTTAATTGTAGCCTTTACATACCCCAAGAATTTGGCATATCATTTGACGTGTTGTTTATATAACGGACTATGGTTGTTGATGTTTATACGTAATATGTGTGAACACAAGTTTGGAAAAATGTGTGATCACAAGCTACACTAAGATGCTATCAGAACAAGTGCTAAACACAGACTGATGGAGCATGTGCACAATCTGGGACTTTCCCTCTCCTCGTCACTCGTTAAGCAAGTCGTTATTTTACAATTTGTTTTGCTCATTATGCGAAGTTCCACCATAATTTTATATCTCTTAGCACTGATACATTCCATAACTACAAGGAAATAAATTTTTTGCTTTTACTACTTGAGAGCTAAAATTAGTTCTGATGTTTGTGGTTGTATTACACAAATATTATTACTTTTCCAGCTCTGTTATATATAACAGAAGGAAAGTATGACAATTAGTCAAAAAATGACCACCCAAGTCTTATATTTTTGGACTTGGGACCTTAATCTATCAATGCAAAAAAAATCAGGGGGTTTTTCGTGTGGGGGGAGCATTATTTTGTTCATCAACTTTCAAGCTTAATTCCTATGCTTTTTGTTGAAAATTTTCTGCAATTTTGTAAGTTTATTTGTTAGGGGATTGATGCTATTAAATTTTGATGGTTAAAGGTAGAGGAAGTGGGAAGATATAGGACAGTTCTATGTCATATTTTTATTAAAGATGGATTTAATTAACAAGTAAAATCATTAATATTTACAATTATTTTTTTTTATAAAACTCATCTCTACTCTCAAAATTAACCTTTTTGCCATTTTATAATAATTATATAAAAATTTTTATAATAAAAATCATAACAGATGGTGCCATAAGCATTTTAAAGGTTGGGGAAAAGTTAAGCAACTCATAGCTGGATTTTTTTTGATGATTTTTAGTACTTTGATAATGTAACAGATCAGACAATGTATATAAGCAACTTACTAGAACACCTTGTAAACTTGCAGCCCAGTTTTTGTTACTTCCAAACGTTTTCGTTCATATTCAATGAACTTTCTCAAGAAAAAGAGAACACAACAAAATTGACTCTTAGTACAAAAGCACAAAACCTTTTCTGCTTTTGTACTAAGAGTTCGATTTTGTTGTGTTCTCTTTTTCTTGAGAAAGTTCATTGAATATGAACGAAAATGTTTGGAAGTAACAAAAACTGGGCTGCAAGTTTACAAGGTGTTCTAGTAAGTTGCTTATATTGAATATTAAGCAGTCTCGAACGAGTCAGACAATGTATTTTTATAGAATCATTGTGTTAAGAATAATTAATTAAATTTGTAAAAATTCAAAGGGAAAGTTATATAAATTATGAAATATGTTGGTGTTATTTACTATTTCATTAATTATAATCTTCTATTTGTAATGAAATATCTTATTAGAATATTAATAGATAACTCTTTGAAACAAATGTATTTTTCATTGGTCTTGAAATAATTATTTTGAAAATTTTCTTAATGAAATTTTCATTGTGCTATTTTTGACAGTTTAATTTGCAAGTAACACAAATGCAGCGGCAAATCCTGACCAAAATTTTTGGGCATGCTGAAAGTTATAATAATAATAATAGGCAAATCTCTAGCACTAAACAATAGTCAGAAACGTTATTCGGTGTGAATAAAAAACTATGGATTATTATAAAGCCCATTATAATTATATCTATACATGAAATATATTATAATAAAAAAGTATTAAAAATTTATGATGATTCAATTTTTGTGGGCCCTTGACACTGGGGGTCCAGGGTTTAAGCCCTATTAGTCCGTATGTAGATTTGCCCCTGTACACAATACATGTATGCTGACTGGGTACCGCAAGCTTTCGATACAATCTGGCCATGTTAAATGTTTCGAATAACATCATGCGCATGTACTTGTTTGCTGCAGCAAACCTCCACACGAGCAAGTGGTTGAGTTCCCACAAGCATTGCACTGATTTAAAACGGCTAGCCACTAGCCGTCAATGTAAAAGCAAACACAAATGATAAGAGTTTACATGTTAGAATAAATTATTATTGGCATATTTTTTCCTCATATAAAAAATATATTGACAGTCAAAACTTTCTCTTAAGCATGCTAAGTAAACCCAGAGAATTCGTCCCTGCACAAATGTTACTGAAATTTTTGGTAGTATATCTTGTTGCCTTGCAAAATTTAAAAAATTTCTTTTCATTATCAAAAACTTGCTTGAAGTTAGTCTTGAAATTTTGAATAGAATAGCAATAACATTATATTTATTGATAACTTTTAATAGTTTTATAACTTCTAGCCAGTGAATATAATGATAAATATTAGCCCACGTTGACAATTATAAATTTCAGTTTGACAAAAGTCTTAGTTGTAGGTTAGATGAATAAAGCCAAATAAAGTTTATATATATATATATATATAATTTTATATACTGTGTATATTTTTAAATAAGGTTTGGAAATATTAAGATATTGTTTAAGGTTGATTAATTTAAAATGTATGAGATTAAATTAAAATGTTCTGAGATTAAAAATCTAAGATTTATATATATACATATATATTAATCATTTTTGTTTTTAAAATTCTGAATGAATACAAGAACTTCTCACACATCCTGTTCTGTTATAACATTTAAATGATATAAATGAAAGCCATATCTGTAGATTTCTAGCTAGTTTTTAGAATGTAAATTGTTAAACAAACTATTTTGCATTGCAAACCATATTGTTACCACAAAATTGTTTGGTTTTCAAATGCTCAAACTGAAATTTATATGTAAATGTTATTACTATTTATAATTCATACTGTTTGATACTTCAGTTTAATTCTGTATTTGATTCGGCATCATTTTCAGAGGCATACAAATGACAGTACTAACATTGATATTTGACTGTAGTTTCGAGAGAAAATATGGAGTTGCACTATATAATTTTTTAAGATATTAAAAGTGAATGTAAATTTAAAGATTTTGCAAAACCATTTGCAATTTATATGGAATTTGTCTGTGGAAAGTCTCTAATTTATTAACAAAGCACTTCTAAAAAGCATTATTTAACTAATTGTATTGAGTTTAAGTGTTGTTAAAAATATAGTTCATGTAATTGTATCTGGATATAACAAGGTACAAAACTTATTTTGTGACATTGATATCTGCTTTCAAAATTCCTTCTGTTCCAATTAGGAAAACAAAGACATAAAATAAAATTAGTTTCTGGAACAAATTCTAGTTCAAACAAATTAAAAGGATTATTGCAGAATTTCTCAAAATTATGTGAAATTAGAGTTTTTAAAATTATAATAATTCTATTCTATTTCTCAAAATATATTTAATATTTGAATAAAACAATGAAGCAAAAATCAACTTAAAATATAAAAAATTAAATGATGATGATGATTATGATTACTATAATTTTTTGCATATAACCTGAAGGTTATCTTTTTTTAATTTTAAAGCAGGTGCAAGCTATGCATCTTAATATTTGCAGGTTACATAGGAGATTATGTTAATTTTGATTTGTTTTTCAGAAGTTTTTTTGTAGATTCCTTTGACATTTTATACTGTCATGATTCTTGTGAAAAGATATGTGGAATGGGATTAAAATATACTAAAAATTTGTCATTTTCATCTTTGTTTCTTTTTGTCTTTCTAGTCAAAATCTTAGTCTTTGATGTGTGTCATAAAAAACAAAAACTAAGTTTTTGACTAGATTTTGGTCAAAAACTAATAAAATTTTCAGTATATTTTATTCCTATTCCACATATATACAGTATATTCTTAATTATCCAGCATTGCATTAACTGAGATAACAAAAATGCCTGAGTAGCCAGTAAATCATCTATTTTACTGGCTCTTGACCTGAAGGGGAAGGGAAATGATAAAATTTTCTGAAGTGTCCAGTTCACTTCAGAACTGTATAAAGGTAACTGATATCTCCTTTATAATATTATATAGTACTACATTCACCTTCAAGTCACTGATGTGTGCTCCCCACAGGAGGTAATCACTACATTTGATTACATTTTTTCACTTGATGCCTTCCTGCAGGAAATTGTTCTTTATCCAGACCCAGACCAGCCAAAGCAATATTCCCAGATGGTAGAGCAGATTTTCCCTGCTAACCCAAAATAGGTGTACTTACATAGCATCCATAATTGAATCTGTCCAGTCAGCGTTATGGATGAAGATAAACAATGACATCTGGTTCAGTCTCCCATCCCAGTAATATTCAGGCTCACTGCTTAATTTTGTTACTCTGACCAGAACTAATAAGTTTGCCCAAGGCCGTTGTCTCTAGATTTACTAATGATAACACCCGACAACAGCTCTTCCTACAAACAAAACACTTTATTAGAGCTAGATAAAGGTAGAATGCGTATCAACAGTTACCTTTATTTTCTAGTTGCTAAACTTAAAGTATGTAATTGCTAGATTAAAGACTTTCAAAGACTAGTATGTTTTAACAGTACTGTATAATAAATGTGGAGTTAATGACTTCATACAATTATTGAATTACAGTCAAACCTGTTTTTATGCGCTCCTTTTATGTGCGATTTTTATTTGTGCGATTTTTTTAATGCGAATTTTTAATTTGTGCGGTATAGTTGGCGACTAGTCTCGTGCGATTCGTCATGTCTTACGTTGACTTATTATAGCTAAATAAACTTATTATAGCATAAATGCACTTATTATAGTAATATTATTGCATGAATATGCGAAAAATGAAATAATTTACTTTTTAAGTCAACAAAACACCACCTGGACAAAAATATGTAAAACAGACGATAGACCAGACGATGCAGTCAAGTGCTGACATCTGTTGTCAATAAATTCTATTTCGTACGGTTTTGAGTTATTTTCTATGTGAGACTTTTTTTATGCGGTCCCTGTTGACCGCATAAAAAAATTATTTTTTTAATTGTGTTGCGAAAACTATTATTTACAGCCATTCGTGAAGTTTCGTGAGATTTTTTTTAATGCGTTTTTTTTAATGCGGTCCCTATCCCCCGCATAAAAACAGGTTTGACTGTACTTTAATTTCAGTGGTAGTCATGACATTTGTCTTCTGTTTTCAGACAAATTGCACTCAGAGCCCTGACAGAGAGACTGAGCAAAGTAGAGCAACCAGCGTGGCCGTCACTAACCGAAGAAGAACCAAAGGGCCGAGAAGACAAGGTGAAGCACGTGACCATCGCCATTCCGCCCGCGCCGCAGCACTCTTCGCCAGCCTCCCCGCGGAGGCGGCGTCGACCGCCGCCACGACGACGAACGATCAAGAACAGTCAAATTCGCAGACGAAGACGTGAAGGAAACGAGGGCCAAGTTCTCGGGGGTTACGGTGACGGTGGCACGTTTTTCCCCTCGCGCACGCGCGGAGACGTCCTCGTCGACGACGTACGGGAAACTACATGCCTTAAATCCGCACGCGCGCCTGCGTGTACATATTACTATGGGTCGAACGCCGATTTAAGTCTTGGATTAACGTTTGTTTAGATAACGCGGCGCGCGCCGCGTCGTCGACGCCGACGCAATTATTAGACAAGATAGATTTGTAATATATCTGTGATACAGAATATATATACAAACCTATTAACACACGGAACAATTGTATAATTATTATTATTAAAAAAAAAGCAAATTCGACCCCCTCCTCAATTTGTTTAAGATTATCATTGGTAAAAAGTAAAATTACTGTTATTAATTGTATAAATGTTTATCGAATTATCGACCGTTTTGTGTTTGTTTTTTTTCGGATTATGTTGGAGATTATTTCAAAAAGAAAGCAAATATTTTGATCAAAACTTTGTAAAAAACAAAATGAAACACACACGAATTTTAAAGGAAAAAAAATCAATGTTTTAACCAGTATTTATGAACTCCATTAGTGCACACGTTGAAAAAAAGGTTTTAACACTTCTAATTTTTGCGTAAATAGTTCGAATTTGTTTTTTGTTTGTTTGATTTCTCTCAATTGTATAGAAAAATTCAAATTTTACTCGAAATCACCAATTGATTTTTTTTCTTTTTGTTTTCTAAAAATGCAAATTATTTTGTGTACACTTTTTAATTATCGCATATGCCGATGTACAGTACAGCATATTTTGCCATTGGAATCGACCGTGTTGTACATAATATTATATATATATATAAAGATGTGAACAAAATCGAAAGAATTAAATTTGTTTCCGACGATAATTGTAATTATTTAAGGAATTTGTTCGAATTAAATATACTTAAAATTTTAAATGGCTGCAAATTGTCATTTTTTGTGATTGATCTCAAAAGAAATATTCCATTGTTCTTTGATATGGATGAACACTGGATGATACTTGTCTCTACTGTTGTCCTCGAGCTCCTTTGAAGGTGCTCCGCTCGGCTGATTTTACTGAGCGTTCGGGTAATTAATGTAGTGAACTGATATGTCAAAGTAATGATACTTATAAATCGTAAAGCTCTGTTTCCATTTATGGAAAAGTAAAAGTAACGAAATATTTATTCCGTTTCCTGGCATTTTCTGTGCCACGAACCCAGAAAATAGACAAATCTTTTTAAAACGGTCAGATGACCGAGTGTTAAAGGTGACAGCCAACCGCCCTAGGGGGACCGTGATCGAATCCGGACGGATAAAAAAAACTCCAGGAATTTTATGGGGTTGGGCCGTTTCTCACAAGCCGGTTGCCTCTTTGCGGGCTGGACGAAGCCGTAAATAGACTTGCTAAAAAGAAGGCCCATTTAGTGCACACGGCGGAATGTAAGAAGATTCGAAAATGAAAAATATAAAATCAAAATGTCGATCACAGTCCAACGAATATCTGAAGGAGATTGTAATATTGGGTGCCACAAAATTTATCCCCTTACGAGAATAGTTACAAATTTCACCATAATTTATCAAAAATTAAAAAATCTTAATCTTTGTCTATTTTTTCGTATACCCGTCGAGCTCACATGGTTCTAAGAAAAAGGTTGGAGACCCTTGCTGAGGTTTGCCCATAAATTACTTAATGCAGGTAATTCTTGCGATGCGTTGCAAGGGTGTCGATTTAGACCCTAGCATTACGTAACGTTTTTGCACCCTTGCAAAAACGTTACGTAATGCTAGGGTCTAAATCGACTGTAATTGTTAAATAAGTAGAGATTAAGCAACCACTTTTTCCCAAATGGCGACCATTCGGATTTGACTAACTTTCACTGTAATTTGTAAAATAAATTGCATAGAGGCGAACCGCACTGTTTGTATGTTATAATATACATGTAATTAATAAAATAATGTAATGTTCAGTACCCCGTGTTGTGTATTATTACTTAGTACAATTAATGGTTGATCGAGGATATGCGTTACGAAATTTTTGGGGTGATATATGTGACAGAATTATAGAACATTACAGGAGAGGGATGGTGGTTGAAAAGTATAAAAATGGCGTTACGTAATTTATGGAAGATCTGTATTATTTATAACTGATTAGTTATAAATAATTGGTCATTTTATTCATGTTTTACTTTAACTCAGGTTCCCGGCGCTTTGAAAAAACGAAACTTTATACAGATTGCTCGGTCGAGATAATCGTTTTACTTATAAAAAATTTAAACTGAATTAATAATAAATTAAACCAAAATAAAATTAATTCCACACGCGTAATTTACAATTCTCACTCGGCGTAATTTTTGATTATTTTGAACATGGCCGACTATCTGCACTTCCGTTAATCTTTGTTAATGTATAGCACTTTAGGGGCCGTCCATAAATTACGTAAGGGCGATTTCGGCCATTCTAGACCCCCATCCACCCCTGTGTAAGAAACCGTAATATTTTCTTTGATCCCCCTCCCCTTTCCTATCTTACGTAATATTTAGGCATGATTAAAAAAAATTTTAAAACACATTTTTTTATGAAACCCTAAAAATCTTAGGTCCAAAATATATAATTATTAATTAGTTAATTGATATGTACTATTATTTATAAAGACTTTATGTGAACAAATTTAAAATATAAAAGTTTAATGAATTTGAACTAACAGTTTATTTTAAGAACTTTATTTTTTAATTGCCGACAATCTTTTCGTTATTATCATCATTAATCAACGTCATAATATTCATTTTTATATTAATTTTCACAAAAGGACGCAAAAAACTTTGACAGATCGACTAGCTACTACACGTGTAAACAGAAACGTCATCTATATATATAAAAACGAATGTCTGTGTGTTTGTCCTTCATGCATTACCATGCCATTTATCCGATTGCCATGAAACTTCGGGAAGTTGTTTAATACATTCCCGCGAAGGTTTCTGGCATATGTGAAGACCACCATTTCCCCCCTTTCAAAAATATATTTATATATGAATTAAGGCTTTTATGTCTAACAAATGGCGCTAACTTCCGACAACCTAAGTTTGCTTTTCTGTGAGAATGGACTAAAGCAGATCATTTTCTATCCATCTATATAAATAAAATATAACGTTCGTTTGTTCCTACCGATTCCTTTGAAATTTTGACACCACGTTGCATTCGAATACGCACGTGTTTTTATATAATATACATGTCGAAATTCTCCCCACTGGGGGGAGAGGGACAGGATTACGGCTTACTGTGAAGAACTCGGCTTCTATTTATACTATTTTGCATGCGGTTTTTTGCGTTTTAATAGGGTACGTCGACAGAATATACACTAAAAAGGGATTTTTCGATATTCCCCAGCGGGGAATGGGACAGGATTAAGGCTTACTGTGAAGAACTCGGCTTTTATTATACTATTTTAGATGCGTTTTAATAGGGTACGTCAAGAGAATGTACACTAAAAAGGGATTTTTTGAAATTTCCCCCACGGGGGAAGTGTTTATACATTTATAATAGATACATTTTGAGCCACAACAACGCGTGGCCGGGTCAGCTAGTACAAAATAAAACGAGAGAGAGAAACCACCACACTGCCTTTCTCCCATGATAAAAAATGTGTAGAGCGTGAGTCTGCTAGCTTTATTATTCTATCACGTCACACAAGATGGCATTGGTACAACGAGCGTTCTTACTAGAAACCGCCAAATTGAAGCCAAATTCAAAACTCCATCACTCAACGAGATCAAAAAATAAAAATAAGAATATTACGTAAGACAAGATCTATTACCCTCTACCCCTGAGTAAGAAATCGTAAGAAATCCTTGACCCCACCCACCCCAAAATACCTTACGTAATTTATGGACGGCCCCTTAGAAAGAAAGCGCAAAATGCCTGTTTACCTATATACCTGCTCGTACCAAAGCTAATCTTGCTCTCCAACACGTTGGTCCATAACTTATTTAGGATCAAACCTTCATTGGTTTCTGTACCTAGTGCTAAATCTGCCAACTACTTTACACTTGAAGAACAGAATACATAAATTTGTTGGGTGAGGACTTTGTTTCCTAAACAACTTACGTGATTTTTATTGACCCGATAGCAATTGATTCAATGATTTTTCTTTTTTCTTTTCTTTGAGGCTCTATACTTGTCATTCCTAATTTTAAATGTACAGCAAGAGGAAATATGGATTGAATTAATGCTCCTCCATCATCGTAATTTGCATTAAAAATAATTTTCTGAAAATATATATGTATATGTTTTATATATGCAAATTAAAAATAATAATATATAATATCCTATTGTAATAATAATAGAAGTGTAATGAGGTAAGGCTAACAATACACATAATTGGAGCTATGGTAAGCTGTGAATTAGTAATATGTCCTCTCCATAGTTATAAACACCATTTTTACTACTTATCCATATTAATTCAAAGTCATTTTGTCAAAATAAATCTGTAAATGCCAATATAGCGCTGTTTGTTTCCACCATCTTGTTCGGTTGCCAGATGTTCCAGTAAAAGCTTATTAAACCGTTCACCAGTGCACCGGTTGTGGCTGAGACTGATGGATGCTCATGGATGGTATTAGGCTACATCAATATATGCACTATGTCCACGGTTTCGTCATCGATATGTAATTGAGATAATCAACAGAACAGTCATTGTTCTTATCTTCAAAATTATTATTATCCAAATCAATATAAATTTTACCATTTTTTACGTAACGGTGTTGTTTCAGGGCATCTTTTATTTCGACATGTTTTGTTACTTTAAATCTGAATTTTTTCGAATAGATTATCTTTATTTTTACAGGTGGCAACAGCTGTTTCCGTATCTATTATTACTCATAATTAGTTCAATCTCAAAGTTCATACATTTTTATATTGCCGTGATCATTGAATCTACTTCTAGACTGATTTTAATCTAAAATATTTCACTTTAAGTAATTTCGTTTAATCTGAAAAAGTAATTTTGAACAACGAACGAAGCTACGTTGAGTATATTATATACAAAAGCAATTTTTCTTTTTACCTTATGGCACTGAACGCCCTTTTTTATACCCATTGTCGGTTCGGCCAGCAGGGCCATCGTGAGGAGAGGTGCTGGAGATTTTTTCCAGGGGCCCGAAAAAAGTTAGGATCCCAGTCTTAGGTAGAAGTCTTTACTCCTATAAATTAATGTTATTTTTACTAACAAAAAACAAAATATTTGTGAGTGTTTTTTTATTAATAAGGAAACACTTTATGTATATCATTAAAAAATAAATAAAAAAAGGGTACCGCTCTACCCAGATTCCTTACAAGCTCTCGATGGCACTGTCGTACAGGTTTACAATGGTACGGCCGGGTGGGGCCGACATATCCGAGACAGACCTGCTCTATGCCTTACTTTCTACAGTTCCCATCCTTCTAATCCTGTTTTTGTTCTCACTGTGGTGATATTGAAACCAGCAGGCATTTCTACACATTAAAACTATGTAAACACGTAAAGCAAGTTGATGGCATCAACTTGCTTCACGTGTCTCTGTCATTTAAATGTGTTACATTCCCCAATAAAGCACTTCAAACAAATTAAAATTTCCCTCCAGTCCACGAAAAGCGGCATAGTCTACAGATTCAGAAAACGTCTTCGACTGTCTCTTCTCTAAATTGCCTTTTCCTTTCGTAATATTCTGAAATAGTTTGAATTTTTCTAATACAGTAAGTAACTGTTTAATTTATAAATACAATAGTGTGATGGATCTTTTTTTAATTTTTACTTTTGCCCTGTGGACACTAAAAGGTACTTTTTAACAAGCTCATTGCGGGTTCAGCCAGGCCCACAATGGGGAGGCCTGGATGAACCCACAATAGAATGGCGAAGAACGGGCCCGATATATGAGGCGGATCAACCCCCAAAAATTCCAGCAGTTTGAAAACAAGTCAGGGCGTCAAATAACGACGAGATTTTTAAATTTTCCAAGATTTTAAAGATTTCAAGCATCGCATTTCGAAGAATGTTCGTTTGCTTACAAGTTATCTATGGTTAGCGGAGTGATACACAATCAAGATCCAGGACATCGGCTTCATTCTTATTCTGGGAAATACTATATAATCAAAGATATGTTTATAAATTTAACCTAAATTCGAGTAAATAGTAACAATAAACACAATTATTTAATTCTTTGTTATTCAAAAATCACAATTATATAAAAAGTTATTAAGCTAAAATGATTTTGAATTCCTATCCACATGAATTTTAACAATGGAGAACATAACCAGAGATAATATCAACTTTCCAAAATTTAATATTGCTTGAGTGAATCAGAAAAATACATCGAATGTTTACGCTTTTGTGACTTCACAGCGTGATGATTTATCATATGAAATTTCTATTGAATTTTGTAATACTTTAACTTCCCTCATGTATGAGAACGTTACATAATCCAACCTACAATTGATTTTGATTTACAAATTCGGAAAATTTAAGAAAGGTAAAACTATTTCATGAAGATACAAAATCATAAGTAAATTTCCTGTAGTTGAATTATAAAAAATAAATTATTTCGTATCTCTTCGACAGTTTTATTTTAATACATAGTTCATTTATTTCGGATTATTACTGGAGAATTTGGAAAGCAATGGCAATCTCTCTGCATCAAAATAAAACGAATCCATATCTTGAAAAATCTCTGTAACCAGCCTTAATAAAAATCATTAAATGAGAAAAGGAAAAAGTGTTCAAAGTCTGTGTCCAAAAGAATTTTTAGTTAATTTACTGAGGAAAAATTTCGAATTAAAATTAATAAAGAAAAAAACAACACTGATTATTAAGAAAACCTGTTATATTTAAGATCTGAAAATGAAGCCAAAATGTCTTAAATTAGTAAATGCATGAAGTCAAAAATATATACTATTGGTCTAATATTGTTTCATCTATATATGAATTTTATCTAAAGCTTTTTAAATTATAAAAGGATGCTTCGATTAACGACGGAATTATTAATCAAAATCTCCAAAGAACCCGATTTACAACTATAATTCTATTTTCTGCATTAAAAAATGAATAAATAAAAATACATCGTTTGTTTTAAATAAAAAAAACAAAATATTTATATTTTAATTCTATATACAATATTTTTATGTACAGTATATTTATATTTAACTAAACCATAATGATGGTCAGTACCATAGAAAAATATATACAAAATATCAATTTCGTCGTCTTCTCACTCTGGATATTCTCCAAGCGTTGGGTTCCTCATATTTGTTGTACAAAGGTTCCAGTCTTAGTTGTTTCTTATGTTTGCTCAGTTTGGTGGAATCAGCAAACTTATAAAATGCGGGAGCAAATTCCACCAGCCACTTGGGGTCAATGGTGACCACTTCTCTCATGTATTCTTTGGTGGTCTGGATGAGTTCGTGATAGACAACCCTGGCAATTAAAATGAAAATAACGTGATAAAGAATAATTCAGTTAGCTATACTAAAACAATAGCCTATCGAAAACTAAGTTTTCTTCTAAGAGTTTAAACCTGGTAATTTATTTATTAAGCATTTTTGAAAAGTGCTTTTGGCATCAGAACCTAAGCATTCTAAAAACAAAAAAATTTTTTATTTTTTTATTTTTTATATTTAAAAAAGAAATTTCTATCATCCAGCAAAATTAACAAAAAAAAGGCTTTGTGTTTCTGAGGCATCAAACAGTTTTAACCAATACAGTACAGAGAAATAATTTTTGATAGTGAAAAATTGCCAACTGGATGAAATTCACACAACTAATAATACAATGTTCTAATAATACTTAGCACAAATTATTTTTCAAACTAATGTAATGCCATGAACACTAGTGTTCCCTTCTTCATTTGTGCAATAACAATGTAGTTGTATTTAAAGGACAATCACACCACAGGTCTTAGGTTGGCACAGTTATTGTACATATAAAGAAATAAACTTTAGGATGAAAAGCTTTACCATATAGTATTCCTTTGTTTGTTTTACATTTAAACCTTGAAAAAAATTTTTAAGTTTTATTTTGAAAATGTTAGTTTTTAAATATCCAACAGAAATTATTTTTCAAAGTCATATTATTTGTTGTTTGATTATAAAGTATTATAGTCATGATTTGCAACTAAACAATTAGATATACAAATTATCTATAACAATAATTTATTTATTTATTTATAATCAAAAACAAAAATAATATATAATTATTATATATTTTTTCACATTCTTACCATTCTGGCTGTCTATTAAATAAAGCACTGGATGGATGAATGTACACCACCTGCCCGTCCACTAGTGTGCGATATCCCTCCTGAGGATCTTTCTTTGCAGTATTTCTGAAAAAGCCACTGCATATGGCCTTTTGAACCCTTGCTGTATTTTTGCCACAAGATACCACATCTAATTTATGCCTGAAGAATATAAATTTTCATTTATTATAGACTTTCTCTTTTCGTTAAATTACATAATAAATTTATTCAATGAAAGACCATATTCTTTTTAAAACATTTATCATAAAACTTACTACGAGGGCAGTTTTTTTCCAACCTCCAATGGTCCATAAAAAAAAATAAGTGTAAATAACAAAATGAATTTATTACCAAAAGTTAGCTACAAATTTGGTTACTTTTTGAATAATCACTGTGAAGATTGAGGCATTTGTCATATCTGTGGATAAGCTTTTCCATCCTATTTTCATAGAATGTTGCTGCCAATGACTTGAGATGGGCCCTAATGTTGTTTTGAAGATCGTTGTTAGTCTCAAACCTCTGCCCTCCTAGCCACGTTTTCAGTTCAGGAAAGAGGTGGAAATCTTCACACATTAAAAAATTCCAAGCTGGGTGAAAGTTTTGACCACCTTTAAACACCAAGCATATAGCCCTGATTTAGCGCCAAGCGACTTCCACCTCTTTCCTGAATAGAAAAAGTGGCTAGGAGGACAGAGGTTTGAGACTAACGACAATCTTCAAAACAACATTAGGGCCCATCTCAAGTCATTGGCAGCAACATTCTATGAAGATAGGATGGAAAAGCTTATCCACAGATATGACAAATGCCTCAATCTTCACAGTGATTATTCAAAAAGTAACCAAATTTGTAGCTAACTTTTGGTAATAAATTCATTTTGTTATTTACACTTATTTTTTTTTATGGATCATTGGAGGTTGAAAAAAACAGCCTATGTATAATTAATATGTTATCAATTCAAACATACATTTGTGCATACTCACATGATAATTGACTTAATAATGAGAATAATTAGAAAACTAAATTAGTTGAAATATATAAAATTCTAAGATCATTACATTCAATAATGTTCACAAATAAATATCACAAGTGAACAGTTTATATATTGTTTTAATTGGGCTGCAATTTGAAAACAAATTGTAGACCTATAAATTCCCACCATCGTCCATCATTCCTTAATCTTGAGAATAGAGTTAGATAAAAGACAAGACCAGATATCGAAAGATTAGGGGCGGGAGGCCCCAATTAACCATATACGAACTTCTGGTGCAACCTGAAAGTCACTTTATTTCAATTAAAAAATCTTTCCCTGAAAGGAGTTAGATGAATGGCATAACTCTGTTATTAACAGAAAAGTATGATGTACAGAGCAAGACACTACTAATTTGAGTTGGAGAGCATTTATTTTAAATTAAAAATTGCAGCCTGGCATTATGACAATGTCACAATAAATAATTATTACTTAATCTAAAGTTTGTTTGTAAAACTATTACACTCAAACCTGTTTTTGTGCGATTTTTTTATGTGTTTTGTGCAATTATTTTTGTGCAGTATACCAATTTGATTGAAATTCATATACCGCACACAAAAAAATCACACAAAACAAATCGCACAAAAACAGGTTTGAGTGTATTATTATTATTTCTAGAACAACATTAATCAAATTGTTTTTGCAAAATTATTAATATTTAAAACAATATATGAACAATATATATACTTTGTTATTATTTGTGAACATTATTGAATGTAATATATTTCAACTAATTTAATCTTCTAATTATTTTTAGAATAATAATAATAAAATATTAAATTCACCCACCTGTCCATAATACCCAACAATTGTTTTCTAACATCCTGTGCTCTTTTTAATGTACGAATCTGAACAAAATTTTCATAACACCAAGCATTTGAAAATTTGTTGTTTTTCCAAGAATTATAAACAGCAAGTAAAGTTAAATGGTCACCTTCTGCCTGATTAAATTTGGCTTTCTTTTGATCAGCCAAAGCTTGTTTATCCTTTTAACACACAAAAATAAAATTTAGCAAAATTTTTATTATTTTTAAACATTTAAAACATTAATTAAATAATACCTTTGGTCTGTAAAACACATTCTGTACAGACAACATAGAAACAACTGTTAAGACTTCCTCACTACAACTAAGATGAACAGACATAATTAACAGTTTTGCCAAATTTGGCTCCAGAGGAAATTCAGCCATCTGTAAATGTAATTTTAATTGTTATAAACAAACAACAAATAAGGAATAAAACAGAAATAATGCAATATATATTTTACAGATTAAGTAAGATACCAATAATAGTTAGTACAAAGTAAAGTTTATTTTGTGGATTTAATTTGATTTAATCTTCATCAAAATCTCACAACTGAATTGGTTCACATATTTATTTCTTAAGACATATTTGAGATAAAATTAGGAAAATGTGAAATTTATTCATCCCCATTTATTTGTTAAAAATAAAAAAATAAAATTAATTTTTGTAATAGTATAAAATAAGATATTGCAATAAAACAATGGGGAGAAAGTAGACATGGATAAAGATTTCTTTAAATAACATTTAAAAAACCCAGCTTTATGTATTTCAAAAATGTTAAATAACCTTAATGACGCACTTGGAACCAATTTCAGTGTGGTAACGAAACAACAAAAACACAAACGTTTTTGAACCCTTTTGGGCTCTGCATCAGGTTTTTAACCGTTCCAAGACGGTTATTCATTTATGGAATAACATTTAAATAAGAGTTTGATTATAAGTTCAAAACAATTAACTAAAAGCCATGTCACACATGTGCAATGAGTCGGCCTGCCCAGACACAATGAGCAGCTAGAGCATTAAACAACCTTAAATGCTTTTGTTTACTGCTTCATATTTTTGCTTAAATGAAGAAAAAATGCTTTCTAAATGCTAAATTTTCAGTAATACCTTAAAATGCTATATAAAATCATAACAACTATATCAAATTTACTGTTTTAAATATAATCAATATTAATCCGAATAATTAATTTCAGCCTTCTCAATTGATGTTTTTCTAAATAGAAAATGTATCAAATTTTGAAACTTTACAATAAGTATACAGATATTAAAAGCAACGTCATTGTAAAAATATAGTACTACCAGCAAACCTTCATAAAAATTTCAATAAATAAGAATATCTATTGTTGAAAATATATTTCCAATCTAAAATTAAAAATTTTGAATAAAAACAATTGAAAAACTCAAAGTTCAACTTTTGAGCACTAAGCAGCATTTTCAGATTGCTATTTTATAATTAAACTATTTTTTTAAAATTTATTATCCATCACAAAGATAGTTTTCTCCTAACCAAAAATGTCATTGAAAAATGCTATTATTATAAAATCATCAGTACATCAGTATAATTTATTTAAAGAACAAATTCCATTTATTTTAGAAAATGCTTTGTGGCATTTCCTGAAAAAATAAAAACAAATCCAGATTTCTTTTACTAATGCATTACAAAATCATTTCCTTTATCATTGCATTATTTTATAGTTTGATTTAATGTTTCTCCCTGCTATAATCTTTATTTTTATGAATAAATATTCTTAAAAATACTCTTCTTTTTGTTTATTCCATAATCAGTGAAAATATTATTTGTTTTGATCATTTCCTTTATTAAAAATTTTTTAACAAATAGATATAAAGAATAACTTTTATTGGGTAGAATAAATTTAAAAGTAACTGTCAATATATGCAGTAATTGGTTCAGAAAATATACTGCATATATCAAAACTATACTTGTGAAGTTAACAATCAAAAGAAAATAAATTAATTTGTGAATTAGATCATTAAGAATTCATCTAAAGTCATAATTTTTGCATTTATACTTGCATGAGAAATGAAGAAATCAAATTTAATAATTTTTTAATAAATTTTTTATTAATTGAAGATTTTAGAAAAAGTACTGTGTAGTTGCATACAAAAATAAAAACAAATTATGGAAAATAACATTAAAGATTGATTATAGAGAGTTTAAGCCAACCACTACAGTAGCCCACAAAAGAAAAACAAATAAAAAATGTTAACAATCTTGCAAGGCATTTACCATATGTTATCTGCACAGTGACCGCCTTTTTTTGTAGTGTGTTCTATAAAAGCTGAAGAATTCAAACATACGAGGTGCAGTCAAAAAGTTCCAGGACTGCTAATGTGACACTACAATTGGTCACATGCTAAACTTGAATGAACTAGGATGCCTAATAGACATCTTTATTTAGCTTCCCACCAAATTTTGTAGCATTATCTTATGTAGTTTTTGTTTCTTGCTATTTAGATTAGACATATTTTTGTCAATTTGTGATTTTGATTGCTTTGTAAAATGAATTCTTAAGAAACAGTGCATAAGTGTTGTTTTGTTCCAAACTTGGCAAGACTGCAACAGAAAAGAAAGTGATTACAGGAGACAAAATATGGATTTAAGCTATGACACTGAACCAAACAACAGTCAACTCAGTGGAAAAATCATGGCTCACCCAAACCAAAAATAGCACACCAAGTGAGATGCAACCTCAAGAGCATGCTCATTGTTTTTTTTTTTTTGATAGGAAGAGAATTATTCTTTGAGAATTTGTTCCACACGGCCAAAATATGAATCAATGAAGACAAAAAAGACCAGATCTTTGGAAAACTCAGAACTGATTGTTGCATCATGACAGTGCTCCTGCTCACACAGCTATCTCTATTCGGCAGTTTACTGAGGAAAAAAGGCTGTGGTTTCTACCTTCCTTATTTACAAGAATTAGCAAACTGTGAGTTTTTTCCATTTCCATGGCTGAAAAAAGTGCTGAAAGAACAGCAATTTGAAAACATTGATGACATTCAAACAGAATTGCAGTGAGTACTTAACAATGTCATAGAAAAGAGTTCCATGAATGTTTTGAAAACTGGGATAAGCAGTGGAATCTTTGTATAGCTGCAGAAGGAATTATTTTGAAGGTGACAACTCAATAAAAAAACATGTATGTCAGACATTTTTTATTGGAGGAGTCCTGCAACTTTTTGATTGCACCTTGTATATGTTTGCATAAATTACACTAAAAGTGAAACAAAAATTAACTATCCAAATAAGAGCACTGCACTTAAAAAACTAAAATTCACTTTTTTCCTACTAACAAATGGTGAGCAGAAGTGGAGAGAGGGGATTGTTTCAGCATTGCTAACTAAGGTTCATTGAGCTGACAATATTGAACTCACAACAACCAAAATCCATACTCATTGAAACTGCATATACTGATGGTTATATGTACTTATTTTGCACACTTGCAACATCCCATTTTCTATCATATTGTATTGGTCATTGGAAATAGAGGATAAATTATGTCTACTATAAAAAAGTTAAAATTTTAAAAAATTAAACATGTTTCATATAACACTTAATACTATTATAGTCAATATTTTGTGTACTTCATACATTCTAAATTACTGTTAAATTCAAAACTAATTTGTGAACTTATTTTTATGATGTTTAACAGAAGTTAAAATATAAAATAAAATAAACAAAATATAATAATGAAGAAACTATTAAAAACATGAATGTTCTAAATTCCAGGCTGTTTTTTTTATGCCTTTTAAGTTAAATGAAATTTTAAAATAAATAAAATGATTGAAATAATTATTGTCCATTTTTTATATCAAAACATTTATTTATTATCAATCTAAGTTGAAATGTTAAAACTAGGAAAAGATTTTGCTTATCAACCAAACCATCATTTTGCTTATTTTTTTTTAGATTTAATAGAATTTAAGATAAATTATTAATTGTGATCCGATGATTATTTTTTAATTAAATAATTTACTGAGTAATAGTGATTAATAGATAAAGAACATATTAGACTCTTGCCTTACAATCACTCACTTTTACCACAATTACTATATATATTGCTGTAGCTTTGATTTCATATATATGATGTTATTATGTATTGAATAGTTTTCCTGTATGTATTATTGTATACTTAATACTATTTTCAATAATTTATTCTCAACTCACAACAATGATTTTATGGAAAATAAGATAACTTGTTTTACAAGGATCACTTAATAACAGCATTAAAAAAACTAATAAACAAGTTTAAATAAAATTATTTTAAAATAAGATTATTCTATTAATAAATAAATATTTATATAAATTGAAAGGTTGACTAACCCGACGGCCAAGACGTGTGAGAAGTCCTTCATCATCCAAAGCACTAAGAGAATGAAGCTGTTCTAAGGCCATGATTAATGACTGAAATTTTTAATGTATAAATATTAATATACTTATGTAGCTTTTATATATTACATATCATAATATATTTATCAAATTTTTAACATTACCTCAGTTGGTGGTGCATCCATAAAATCAAAAGAAAGCAAGTCATTAATTCCCATTGCTTTGAGTTGTAAAACGGTTGATGCTAAATTTGTTCTCTGAATTTCAGGTACAGGAGTGGTTAACATTTCATCTCTGTAAGCTCTTTCTGTATAGAGACGATAACATTTTCCAGGTCCAGTCCTACCAGCACGACCTGCTCGTTGCTTAGCTTGAGCCTTATAAAATTTTAAAAATTTTTAATTATATTTTTCCATATCAAAATATAGTAAATTCTGTTCAAAATCAAAATTCTTTTAAAATATTAATATATATTTATTAAACATAATTAATAAAAGAGAATTCATATTCTTTCATATTTTCATATATAAATTCAAAGACATGGCAAATATGTCAATTATAATTACATAAAAAACATTATATTTAACTCATTTTATGTTTAAGTTATTACTACTAAACTATTTTTTGGAAAATTCAAGAAATACAGTATTGAAAATTAATTCATGTAAATTGTTCAAATATGATAATTATTGTAAAATGTTTACACTACTAGCCAGTTTGCCAAAACAGTTATTTATCCTTCTATAGTCTCCAGTTACAATGTTTTTCTTTATGATTTTATATTAAATTAGAAATAATATTAAACTGGTTAATTTTTTAAAATCAAATTCATTTTCTTGTAATATTACTATGTAATTAAATTTATTTGTATATAATGGGTAAACAAAGTTAGTAAACTTATATTATAACAATAATAGCAATTTTTTCAAAAGAACTAGATTTATTTTATGTAGTATATCATGGCAAACATAAATTTAAAGATCATATCCAAAAATTTCTTATATCTAGATTTTATATCAGGTATATATTTATTTGTAATAATTAAACTAAAAATAATTATTATTAGTACATATGGTTGGACAGCTTAGGTCAGGGCCCACGTAATGGGTTTATGTGGCCCATGATTAATTTTTCATTATTAGATACTTAACTTGTAATAATTGGTTGAATGGATGATTCACGATACTTCTTCATTTTTTAAAAAAATTCCATTGTAGAGATTTACAACTTTTGTATTCGTCTATTATAAATTTACACTATTTGAAGAACGAAAGACCCCACACTCACTGAAACTCATCTGCCATTCCGCCATGTCACTCTGTTTATGCTGACATGTGATGCACAGCACCGCCTGCCTGTCAACGTTTTTTTTTTTGTGCTTGTATGTTTCTTCGTATTGTAAAATGACATTGCACATGCGTCAGGAACTTCTGTTCAAACAAACTTGACCTGCCGCCTGGGTTAGCATATTTGTATTTAACATGATTTAATTTTAATATTTCGTTCATCCTGTGAAAAAATTTCTTTTTCCAATTCGGCCTGGGGGCAAAAACTGTTAATCACCCCTGGCTTAGATAGTTAAGACACCTCAGCCGTGGAGATCCAGAGCAGTCAAAACAACCCCTGTAATATTTCAGAGGATGGTCTGTCCTAAATATGTCTGATCCTGTCCCTCAACCTATCTGCACTATTATGGGCCTGGCCAAATCCATAATTGGTATGATTAAACGGCCTTCTTAGTGCCAAAAAGACGGAAAGAGTAAAAATGTATTTGTACATGTATATAAGCCTGTAACTTTAAAATGTCTTCTAAGTTTAATTTAAATTAATTAAGTTTTTAATAAATATTATGCAAAATTTTATCACCACTATCCATTAAAAAGCAATTTCATTCAAAGAAGAAAATGGAAACAAATGTGACTGGAGGGTTGGCATCTCATTAGTGCCTCGTCAGGACTGACAGAGCCAAGACAGCGTGTTGATTCGGTATTTGAATGTTTGTCACACGAGCGGACGATCAGGTTTGGAATGGAGACCGCATGTTGGCGAGCAGGAAGTGACCATGAAGAGACTAGGTTAACGAAACAACCGTTTATTTGTAAAGGAAAGAAAATACATTGTATACAGTTTATCAATAGTGAGTATAGCTCCAACTCTGCAAGCCTAGAATATATACAAAACATAGAGCTTTTGTATAGCATTCGAACTTATAGCTTTTCAAAAGAAAAGATGTTTTAACTTAGGTAATAAAGATTCACATCCTACAGGGAGCCAAATACATTGGAAATACTTTGTAATTTCTGCATTCCACCATAGAGCCAAATTCAACTTCTTGGTACACAAATCATTTATATGATAAAATAAATTTAAATTGATATTTGTTTCCATAATGCTCTGCACTACATTCCATTTCCAAGAATTCTGTGTAACTGAAGCTGGCCTAAAATGGTTGAAAACTTTATATATAATAAAACGTTTGGCTACCTAAAAAAGCAGTGTAATTTTCATTTTTACAGTAGAATGCTGAGAATTTTATGATTTGTTATTACTTTTTTAAAAAATTAATCTAAAAATCTCTGAATATGTCATAATAAGAAAAAATTTATGTTTTCGTTATAAGTTTCTTTTTCCAATTTCTGTTTTAGCCTAAGAACTATCTATTTTTTTGTAAGATTTTGTTTCAAATTTTATAATGAATAATTCACATTTGTTATTTTTCTCTGTTATTCATTTAACTTTTATAAAATAAAATTTGATAAATAAGTCAGTAAGTATACATCTAAATAATATTTGTTCAGATAATTAATACAATAATTAAGATTTCTTTCAGGTAAAAAAAATTGTTTGTAACAAAATATGAAGTACTTAATTTAAAAGGACAGGTCTCCCTCATATAACACGGTTTGAAAAGTGAGAAAATCCCCCATAAAACACAGTTTATGGTTTCACTCTAACATGGTTTGAGAATTTGGAAAATCCTCCATACAAAATTTCACAATTTTAAGTGCAAACTCTGTTATTTGATATTTTTTTTATTCAAGTAAGCATGCATACATGTCTCAAATTTGCTCATAGATTTTAGAATATTGAAATTTTCAATTTATATTGTCCTTTCATCAGGTTCACTTTAATGAAAACTGATAGGACAAAGAAAGAAACAATTTCACTAATGTTCCTATCAAACAGGTGTTTTTGTCATTGCTTTCAGACTTTAGCATTTAAGACTGTCACTGTATTTTGGTTTTATAGATTAATCTTTGTATTTAGTAAAGTTTATTTAATTAAACATTTTTAGATAAGTATTATTAAACTTAATACAGCATTATCTGGATAATTAGTTGGAACTGTTTCCAACTCTAACAATTTGGTATTCCAACACAAATTCTGGAAAAAATAGCTTGGTTTTCAACTGAACAAACCCACTAGGACAAATTTTTATTTTGTGATTCATAAAATTTTTTATGATAAAAATATTTTAAAAAATGTTGCTGCTGGTATTTCTGATTAAAATCAACAAAAAAGCTCAGAAGACAATGATACTTTGTAAAAAGAAAATGCCCTTGTTTAACTAAAGTTAATACTACCATGTAATACAGTACTTTTAAATGTAATTGTTAGTTAATTATTGATTAGAAATAAATAATTAATTGTTTTAATAAACATATTTCTCTTAGTAATGAAAAAGTCTAATATTCTTTTGTTCACTTTTGGAACCTAACCCTAGTCCTTTGTTTTGTATAGTATGGATTGGCATAATATGGCCCTTTTTTGGAACATAAATATTGCATTGTACAAGGAATACCTATATGTTTACTCACTTGTGAAATTGGAGTAACAACAAGAGAATCCATTCCTGTCTTTGAATTATAAACCTTCTGTTTTACAAAACCAGGATCAACAACATAGTAAATTCCATCAATGGTAAGTGATGTTTCAGCTATATTAGTGGCAATTACTACCTGAATAAAAAAAAGTAACAGTTAGTTAAAAAGTATTTATTTTATGGTAAAAATCATATATGAACATTATTATTATAATACAGTAGAGAGTCGTTAATCGGAATCAATTGGGGACTGGAGTTGTTCAGATTAGTGATTTGTTCCGATTACCGATTATGTACGAAAAAATACATTAACCTGTCCGATGTTCAAATTTTTCTCCATCGCGTGTTGCTTCATGTTGAATTTTCATCAATTTTAAACCTAACGAAAATTTTTATAATAATAATCGAGGCTATTGTATCGTTAAAAATTATTTCTTCATTTTGTACAAACAAAATAAATATATTGAAGAATATAAAAACATGAAAATTATACTTTAGAAGTAAATCTAGTATCAAAAACATTCGATTCAGCACGACACAGTCCGACTGAAAATCGTTCCGATTACCGGGGTTCCGATAAATGACTCTCTACTGTATCTTTGAATTTTAAGATATAGCATTATTAATATGATAAAATTATATTTGAACTGTATACTATTAGTACTGATAAAAAAATCTAAGGACAATTGTACTATTAAAAATTCTGTACAATATAAAAAATGTTAAGAAAAACTGTCATCACTATCTGCTCTTTTTCCACAAACTTTGGGAACAAAACAGTCACACAACAGAGTTGACTTTTATTTTGAGGCTCTTCTCCATATCACCATATAAAACATGTTAAGATCATCTCTCTTGTGGTGACACAATGTAAAATTATTGTTAAAAATTTTGTTGACCAACATTGACATTAACACAACAGAAATATTGTTATGAAGTCTTTTTTTTGTGAAAATTGATTTTGTTGTGTTTAAAACAATACTGTCATTAAGTTTGTTAAGTGTTTAAAAACAGGAAAAAAGTCCATGACAAGTTTCTAATAACTGAATTTTAAAATTTTATTTTCTTAACTGAAAAGAAATGATGGTTATAAAATACAGTTAATATGAATCATTTATTTATTACTCATAAATTCATTACACCAAAAATTGTAATGTACTATGATAAGCCTTGCAAGCTTAGTGGCACGCTTTGTTAAAGAATTTTTTTCTATTCTTTTTTTAAATAATTTTCTTATTTCTATTTTTTTTGTATTTTTAAGCAATAAAAATATAATGTACTTTGATCAATATTAAAAAAAAAATTCTGTTTTTGTTATGTAGTTTATTTATTCTATTTACATGCACACAAATTACAATATATTATCCACTTGTTATCCATTTCTATTATTATGCATATATAATTTTATATATTTTATGATATAAACTTACCATCCCTGTGTTTCAAATTAAATGCCAATAACTTAAGAAATCGTCAGATGTGACAAAAACTTGAATAAACTTTACTTTACATAGCATAAAAAAATATGAATATAATTTCTATATATTTTGAATGTTTCTAACCTTTGGTCAAAGTGGATTTTAAAGAAAATGACAACTATCCTCCAAGTAATGCCAAATATTATCGAACTAGAAATGGCTAAATATATTAATAATTTATAAGACAATTTGGCACTAGAGTTAGGTGTTAGGCACCATCTCTTGATAAATTTAATAATAATAATTTTAATTAAATAATTTAGAACTACTGGAAGAAAAGAATCGGCCGGAGCATAGTTCTAAATTATTTAAAATTATTTAATTAAAATTATTATTATTAAATTTATCAAGAGGTGGCACCTACTGCCTAATTCTAGTGCCAAATTGTCTTATAAATTATTAATATATTTAGCCATTTCTAGCCCGATAATATTCCGCATTAGTTGGAGGAAAACTTTACATATATTGGGTTTGACGATAATGTTTGAAAATGACAACTGACATCACAGAACATAATCTTATTTTCACTTTTATAAAAAAACAGGTTTTCACAAGATTTAAGATATACAACAACAGAAATCTTAGAAGAAAAAATAGGAAATAGAGCCATTGATGATGGCTCTATTGACAATGGCCATTGATGATGGCAAATACTTTATGCATATCTAAAAACTTTTGACTAAGCAAAACAAAAACTAAGTAATAATATAAATCTTACATCCTATGACAAATATTAAATTAACAGTACAGTAACATTATGTCATTCATTTACAATAAAAAGATTTTTGTTCAGTTATTTTATATAATCTAATTTTCTTATTAATATAAAAGGCACAATTTAAAAAAATGCAATACCTTTCTGGAACCAGGAGGTGCTGGTTCAAAAATTCTTGTCTGCATCTCACTGGGAAGTGCAGAATAAACTGGAAGTATTATTAATTCTGGAACTTCTGGCCCTAGAGATTTCATACGTTCATATAATATTTCACAAGCTGTATCAATCTCTTCTTGACCAGTTAAAAATAACAATATGTCACCTAAAATTTAAAAAAATTAATTAAAATGCTATAATTTTATTTATTCATTAAATTTACATTAGTTAACTTCATTAATATCAGGATGAATATCCTGCATTTTCTAGTAAGATCATTGAATTTCAGAATTTTTAATTGACTGTTTTATTCAAAATAATACTATAGTAAATTAATATATTTTTTCTATTTTCCTTACAAAATGTAATCATTTTACTTAATGATTAAACTTTTAAATTAGTTAACTATGTAACTTTTGCTTTTGATATATAACATATTTTATATATTAATAGCATTTATGAAAGTTGAAAATGTATAAAAACAATAAATATTGTTTCAATAATATTCAACATAATTTTGCTTTCAATAAGTTTTAGCATTAGATGCTAAAAACTTTTTAATATACAGTATATTCTCAAAATTTTATCTGTAATTGCAGAATCTGTAATACATTAAAATAAACTTATATGATATAATATTAATTATACCATATAAAGTTATTCATATAATATTAAAATTATTTTAATGCAAATACTTGAAGATTTTTTTAAAATAACTGTTTTACTTAAAAAGAATTTCAATGGAAAAATCATTCTAAAATAACCTGAATTCTTTTTGTTACAAATTTGATGAGATTCAATTTAAAAAAATATAATTTAATATTAAATTAAACAACCTTCTAGAAACTAGACATAAATTTTTCTTATTAAAAACATTTTCGAGGGAGACATTTCATTCTTATTTACAGAATAAAAGTATAAAATCATACAAAATTCTTGAAACAGCTTAAAATCCTAACTGCTAAACTTCTGTTTCATAAAATTCCAAACTTTCATTTCCTAACAAAAAAAAACTATTGAAAATGTTCTGATAAGAAGTAAACAAATTTTTATAAAGTAATGGATGTGGAAATTAGTACTTGAAATGCATTCAGAAGTTAGTAAATTAATCTTAACATTTTTGTTCTTAAAAATAACTTTATAATACATTCAAATATTCAGGAAAAGTAATATTTATCAGCTTTTTGTGTATTTTAACCATAAAAATCTAATAAAAGTTTTGTTATACTTCTGATTCAGTACTGCTTTTCAACTTTTTGCTAAATAATTTCAATATTAAAATAAAAATAATCAATAGCTTTTATGATTTATCACTGAAACAAAGCTAAACTGACCAAATGAATTTTTAAGTTGTAAGTAGATGCAACAAGCAATTATTTATTGTGACAATGTCATAATGCTGAGCTGCAATTTTTTTATCATAATGCTTCAACTCTGTTCAGGAGAAAATTTGTAAGTTAAAATAACGTGATTTCTGGTCCAAGTTCATATAGAGGTATCCTTTGCATAATGTGGGATTTAATTAATGTGCAAAATTAATTGTGGTAATCCCTTTATACACAGCAGAAATTTTTAATTTATGTGGCTTTACCAGCTGTCTTTACTTAACATAGATACCATATTTTGATTAGTGCAATTTTGATATATGCAGTAGGATCAAGGAATTAATTAACAGTGTTAATCAAGGGATACCTATAAAGTTAATCGAGGCCTCCTGTCCCAAACCCAATATGTGGTCTGATCTTTCAACTATCTAACATTGTTCTTGAGATTAAAGAAGGATGTCTGTCCTTCCTGACACATGGACAACAGTGGATTTTTGTAGGTCTGTAATTTCAAAACTGCAGCCCAATGAAAGCAAAATTAAATTAATTGATAAAATTATTATATTTGCAAACATAATAATTTATTTTTATCAAGAAATTAATTCTAACTTAAATAAAGAAAATACTTGAACTGAGCATTAAAGGTTAAGCTGACAAACTAAAGCATTTATGAAGGGTATTTTTTAAATAAGGTCCATTTTTTAATAAGAAGAAAAATACTGTAAATAATATTAAAATATATTTTTTCCCTTATTCTACATAATTTCCATTTTTGTTCAAACATTTGTCATACCACTCAACAATTTTATGAATTCCGATTTCAAAGAAATCTGCCACCTGCCACCAGAAGACAGTGGACCATGCCAGAGTTTTCTCAAGGTCACACAATATGCATCAGAATTGATTGTCATGCTTCTCGACATAAAATCCACTAACAAAATCCCTTTCCTGTCTCAAAAGACAGTTGCCATGATCTTTTGTGCTGAAATCTAATAACAGATCATATCTCACAGTTGGGGGACAACTCAATTTTCTTAAACATTATAAACTTCTACAGCTAAGCACACAAACAGACGATACAGCTGCAAATGGCATCTAAATGTGTGCAAAGCATGCTGGGAGCAGACGCTCATGCACACTGTTGCAATTGTATATCATTCTCACTCTCAATCACAAATGGACCTTATTTAAAAAATAGCCCTCATAAAATACTAAATATTATTACCTGGTGGTTCAGTTAGATGAATCTGCATTACTGTTATTAGAGATGCATCTAAATAGTCTGTTTCAGGTTCTTTTGTGTAAAGGATATCCACTGGATAAGTTCTTCCTGGTATGGTAAATATAGGCTAGAAGGAAATTTTAAAATATTACTAAAGTTATTATTGGTATTATTTAATTTTAGACATTTTAACAATAGTTAATAATTAATAAATTTCTTACAGCTTCAAAAAAGTATTGAGAAAATTTCACAGCATCCAGAGTAGCAGAAGTTACAATAAGTTTCAATTCGGGTCTTCTTTTAACAGCCTACATTACAATACAAAATAAATAAAAATATAATTTTATCTGGAGTAAAATACATTCTCATTAAAGCTTCATTTTGAAACTTACTTTTAATAATTAAAAACACTTTTCATTACAAAATGATTCAATATATTTACAATAATTTTTAACTTTCAAATAAATTATTTACAATAAATGCAAATTTTGATTTTTAAGCACTAATTATTACTGTAGTTACTTATAATGAAACAAGGGGGCGTGTGTTAGTCGTCGGAGGTGTTGGTGAACTTTTTAGTGGCACTTGATAAGTACGTATTGGTGAATTTCGAAAGCCTTAAGCAGCTATAATATGATGGTTCCAAAGAAGTGGATATTTATAAACAGATTATCTTTGGTTTTAATTATAAGTTTATTGTTAATTGCTGGGATTGAACCAAATCCAGGTCCTCTACCTCAATCTCCGCAACAAATGAGTCATGGATATGCAAAGGGGGCGGGGTAGATTACGTAAGGATAATCTCAAAGAAAAAGAAAAAGGAAATCAATTGAATGACTTAATTAGTGAAGACTATTATCAAATAGAGGAAGATCTTGGTAAGAGCAGTCCAGTGACCTTGAGAACCACAAAAATTAATGAATATTTTGAAACAGTAAGTCGTAAAGAATTACAGATACAGAACGAATCTCAATACTCATTAAAATCGATCTATGAACTGATACAGGATAAATTTTCATAGCTCCAAAATGAACTTCAAGGAATTAGAACAGAGGTTAATTCCTTAAAAAAAAGAAAATAAATATTTACATGGAGAGTTGTCTCAACTATCCCATAAAATAGAAGAAATAGAGAAAATATCACCCAATTTTTACGGAGATTACTATTAAATTTTCTCATGATAGGCACTAAGTGAAAGTACCAATAATCTAGTGGCTGTTAAATTGAAAGTTAAATTGATACAAAATATTTTGAAATCCTCTGTTTCAAGAAAACAAAGAATGTTGAAATCGGAATATTCTATATGGTATAATACAATTCTAGAGTGTTTTATATATTGATGATTATATAATCTGAATTTCACTCTTTAATATAAAAAATTCTTTATTTAGTTACAATTATATAAAAGAAGTTAACAGACTATATTAATATTAATTTTCATGAATTCCAATCTTTGTTGTTATAGATATACATTTTGGGTAAAAACTGTACAAGTTTTATCTTTGTAAGGAGGCACTGGAGCTATGATTCAGGCAATACTTCCATAAGTTGAACAAGTTTATTAATGATTCAGATACTACCTTCACACGTTGAACAAGATTTTTTATGAACAAAGTAAGCATCTTTGTTAAAAATTGTACATATTTATAGTTTATAAATAGCTCAAATAAGTTTTTGTAATTGAGTAATATCTTTTGTGACTTTAAACATTTAAGTTTATATTATTACAAAAATGTATGATTAAAGAAATTGGATAAGATGTTATTACAGTGGAAACAATATGTTATAATAAGATTAAACCATCAGTGGTTGGTTAACATCTGAAACTCCCTTGTAACAGGTTAAACCCTATTACAATAAACTTACTTCATGAAACAATATATAGTAGATTCTCATTAGCATGCCTGTAAGGGTTGATGTTAACTAAAAGAACTAGTGTTATGCAATTTTAGCTGCAAAGAAGCTTTACTGCATAGATACAATAATATTTCACTGTAGATTTCATTGTAAGATTGCAATTTCTGTTTTCAGTAAATTTTTTTATCTAAAGAATTACAAAAAAATTGCTAAATTATCAAATACATGTAACAAGAAAGACACTTTAGAAAAAGTCATTTAAAAAGCTGTTGTGAAAAATGCATTGACAAACCTGTACTTAAAAAGAAAAAAAATGCATTATTCTACTTTATAAATGTAAGTGCATATTCAGAATTTTGTTGAGTTTAAATGAATCAATAAAAACAATCAACAGTGAGGTGTGAGGAGCATCTTTTGAAGTATCATTGACCTTAACCTTCAATCTCATTATCATTTCTTAATCTTCATTATTTATGCATACTTGTTAATTCAAATTCTGATCTTTTAAAAACAAAAATTCTTAATACAACAGTATAATAAATAAACAATGGTATTTTCATATAATATGTATGCTGCCAGATAAAACTTTTTCTGAAAAGATAGTCAGAAGCTCCCAAAGAAATTCTTGAAATTCTGAATATGAAAATCAACTAAATTAACTATATTAATTCTGGCAGGTATGCAGTAGATACACAACATTCATTGAAGTTAATCAATATTGTTTTGTAATTAGAAACTTTTACCAGCAATACATTTAATTACAAAAATCAAACATTTTCAACTGTTCTTGCAATTGTCATTAGGATATCAAAAATTACATTCTGTTATGCTATAAACTGAATACAGTTATATTTTCAATTTAATTTATAAAACAAAAATAAATGTTTTCAGATAAAACCAAATTTCATGTGTACAGATACATGAACTGACACAATTGTAAAATTTGGTCATATGAACATCCATGTGTACATAGGGAAGTATACATATAGAGATATAGTGCTTCCAAAACATCAATGTATGGGTGAGGTCCTAACAAATCACTGCATCAGACCAGTTTTCATACATCTGTACCATGTAAGTGAATCTAATAAATGAACTAATAATCCCCAGAATTAATAGCATTATCAAATAACAACAGACAAGTGTTGGTTTGGTTCTCAAAGACAATATTGTCTATCAACAAGATGGGGCCCTACCACATTATCTTGAGTAATTCTAAACAGGCTAAATAACATTCTCAGGCAGATTGATCATGAGATGAATAATGGTCAGCTCACTTGCCAGATCTGACATCTTTGGAATTTTTCCTATGGGCTATTTAAAATCAGAAGTATATTACAAACAAATTGGAGATCTGGATCACTTAAGGGAAAAGATAACCATATATCAAGATCACACCAGTGCTAAGAATGATCACCAGTTTGAATGTAATTGTAACAAAATGTAAACCTATAATCTGCATCCTACTATATTAAATTCTTGTGCTTGTATTATCCTTTAATTTGGTTTCACTTTTTCAGTTTCAATACTACATTCTGGCATTAATGAATTAACTGATACATTTCTTCTGTTCATGCAGCAAAACCCAGCCCCTGCACACATATGGCATAAACTTTCCAGCATGGCTCTTCTATTAAAGGTTATTCATGATGCCCTCTGTATACACACACACACACCAATTAACATCACACAGAAAAGACTACATAATAGAAGCCAAAAGAATATTTTTAAACTTTCCAGTTCAACATCAACTACATTCTGAAAATAACACTAAATAAAAGTAATTTAAAATTTTTAAAAAGTTAAACTGTAAATTTTAAAAATTTTGGAAAATAAAAATAAACAAATTTTAGCATCTTTTTTTTTTAATTTCACAAATTAATAAACATTAACATAAAATTAATAATTAAATTTATCATATAATTTAGTGTTTCACTTACATTTTTTAACAATCCAAACAATACATCAGTGTGAATTGTTCGTTCATGTGCCTCGTCCAACATGATGACTGCATAACCCTTCAGGTCAAGATCAACAAGACATTCTCGAAGCAACATACCATCTGTCATGTATTTGATGAGTGTTTCTGAACTGGTACAATCTTCAAATCTTATAGTGTATCCAACCTAAGAACAAAATGATTATTACTACCATTTAACTATCAAAATATAAAATATAAAAAATATCCTGCAAACCTCCTGTCCCAATCGACAACCAAATTCTTCTGCAACACGTTTAGCAACAGACATAGCAGCAACACGACGGGGTTGAGTGCAACCAATTTTTCCTCTTGCAGTAAAGCCTGCTTCTGCTAAATACTGAGTAATTTGTGTTGTTTTTCCAGAACCAGTTTCTCCAATTACGATCAATATTTGATTTTCTGTTACTGCCTAAAAATTAACAAAATAATTTAATCATCTATCAAATAAAATTTTTTTGAGAGTATATAAATACTCTAAAAGATCAACACTAAATCTGGAACCTGTTACTGGTGTAAACCGTGTGAAAAAACCTTTCTTCACAAACGTTTTCGAACTTTCTAAGATAGTTCTTCTTCAGGCAAATAAAATTTATCAGAAAGTTAGAAAACATTTGTGAAAAAAGGTTTTTCACACGATTTACACTGATAACAGGTTCCAGATTTAGTGCTGATTTCACCCCCGGTGTTAAGGTGACGTTGAGTTTCTTACTAAAAGAGATATTTAAACAACAAATATATTTAAACCAACTAAAATTTTCAATTATTCAAACAATTAGACCCAAATTACATTCAAGCTGTAATAAAGCTAACTAATAAATGATTAAACTACTTAATTTGGACTAAATATAAGCAGTTGCCACAATCTTCTGTTAAATTAATAATTATAAATTAAATTAGTTTATCAATACATAAATATTCATTAATAAATTATTAATTTATATACTTATAAAATACTATGCCAAAGTAAATTAATTCTATAATTAATTTTATTTTGAACAAAATATTATTTATATTTAAATAAAATGAATGAAATAAAAATCTCATCATGATAACACTTACAGAATTTCAAACCAATATCAAATGCTAAAAATTGTTTTCTTAAACAAAAAAATTTAAATTTTATAAATAAATGTACGTACATACATTACATTACATAGAATCATCTTTCTACAGTTTCCATCTTTATGCTAAGAGTAAACTAGTTGATATTGCAACAAACTTGTCAGATGTGACATCAAACTAAATTCATGCAATCATTGTGAGTTTGTTCATCAACTTGTGATAATCATTCTACATCATAACCCTTTACAAAAAAGCAGGCTTAATTCATTTGACAACAGTTCAAGCCAGCATAGTGGATTTTTCATGCAATGGCCATGAGATAGTCATTTGCACAGAAATATTTAAGCCACTTGTTTCAGCAGAAAGTTCTGTAAACTGGGATTTTGAGTCAAAAAATTTTTTTGACTGATATAAGTTCATCATATGAGATATATAATTTATATTTTATATTGCATTAAATCAATAAAATATTTTATGCAGTGCATATTAATCAATTCTTTGTCAATACAAAACAAATAACAAGTGTAGAACAAAGTTAAAAGCAACACATTTTAATTGCTAATTTTCATCATTTTATAAACAAACATTTTCAGAGGGTAGAAGAAATGTTTATTAATCCTTCAGAACTAAATCATGAATGATACTACAGGATGCAACATCATAAGATCATTTAAAAAAAAAAAACAGTTATGCAAGAACAAAAATGTCACATGACATCCATCAAAAGCAACAGCATCAACTAGTTGGACTTAATCCTAAACAAATTTTTATGCTGCAATAAAGTAAAATAATTTCTATATATGTGACAAATTGTATATTTCAAATTATATATAAAAGAAATTTTACTTTAAAATAATACGTAAAAATGGTAATAAACATTACTAATTTTATTATTAAATATATAAAAACAAGTAATAACGATCTAAGCATTCTCATATAAAATAATAGAATGCATTAATTTTCTTACTTTAATAAGTTCATCTTTAAGTTTATATATTGGTAAACTTTGTCGCTGTTCTAAAAGTGTCATCTGAGTCTTTTTCCCATAAGATGCCTTTGTGCCTCCTGTTATATGTTTCTTCCATTCTGGAAGATCTTGGGCAGACAATCCTATACCTCTCATGTTAGCAGCAAGTGTTCGTCCTTCCGCTAAAAACAAAAATTCATAAAAATATTACTATTTAAATAATATAAATCCTTATAATAAAAATTAAAAACAAATAGATAGAGTATACACTGTATATCTATGAATTCTGCTTGTTAAGACTATCAAAACTATCAAATATTTAATTTTTCTATTTAGTTTGTTTTCTTCTGTAAGCTGTTCTTAGAATGTCTAACATAAAATAGTTTGTACTGAAAATAGCTCAAAAGGAGCTATTTCCACATACTTCTTCACAAAACAAATTCTCAGTTTTAGAATAGTTTTAATATTATACAGTATACTCAATTTTGCACAGCTTTGTTGAATTAACACTTTGCATTAATATGTAATATCAATACAAATAGTTAATTCATTAATCACAATGGTAAAGAGCTCTGTATGAGAATCTTTATCAAATGTACATTGGATGATATGTATATTTAAGAAAGTTATGAAAAAGATCAACATATTACATAATTACAAATTACTTTGCCTATTTCAATTAAATGCAAATGAATTTTTAATAAAAATATAAATCCTTCAATAATTAATTCTATTTTACTCAATACAATTTGGGAATTATTTTTTAGAAACCAGCATATCCAAAAAATTATTAGAGAGTTAAATAAGGTTGAAAAAAATGATGATTCTGAATAGAAATCCATTATTTTCAAAAGATACAAAGTATATTTTATTCTAATAAAGATTAAATATAATGAAGCATCATGCTACCATTTCAAAAGAGATAAAAAATTAAATAAAAATCTGTATAGTCAATAAACACGTACATAAGCAGAAACATTTTTTTTTTTTTTTTTTTTGTATAAACTGTCATATTTCATTACTCTCTTTGAATCTTTTTCAATCAAATAACTGAATGAGAAATAATGTAATAAAAATCATATTGTTATGAAGCAAATGAGCCAAAATGAGTTTACTGAATACTTGGAAATTTCTTTTAAATTACATTTATGAAATGCAAATCTCTTATTGTTGAAGTCATACATTTAGAAAAATAATTATTTATTCATCAATTAGAATATAGATGTATTTGACAGAATTAGTTTATTAATTATATTAAGTTTAGAGTTATAGAAGTGTTAAGTGTAGAGTTTAGAATTATATATATATATGTATATGATATTGAATTTTGAATATATATACTTATTTTCATTATTTTCATATTTCATTATTATTTTATTATAATATGCATAAGCTATATAAATAGAAATGTAATGTTCATTTGTTCCTAATAGCAAATCTCTAAAAGTTCTTCACTGATTCCTTTGAAATTCTGACACAATGTTGCATTTGAATATGGGCGTGTTTTTATATAATATAGATGTCAAAATTCCCCCTGGGAGGAAGAGGGACAGGATTAAGGCTTTTATGTCCAACAGACGGTGCTAACTCCATGAGTACGACGACCTAAGTTTGCTTTTCTGTGAGGCATTGTTTGAATGAACTAAAGCAGATCATCATCTATCTATCTATATAAATAAAAATGTAATATTCGTTTGTTCCTACCAATTCCTTTGAAATTTTGACACAACCTTGCATTCGAATACGTGTGTGTTTTTATATAATACACATGTCGAAATTCCCCCATCGGGGGAGAGGGACAGGATTAAAACTTACCTTGAAGAACTGGGCTTCTATTATACTATTTTAGATGCGGTTTTTTGTGTTTTTGATGGTGTTTTAATAGGGTACGTCAAAAGAATGTACACTAAGAAGGGATTTTTCGAAATCCCTCTGCGGGGAAAGTGTTATACATTTATAATAGATACATTTTGAGCCACAGCAACGTGTGGTGGGTACTGTTAGTAATGAATAAAAATAGAAACAAACAAAAAAAAATTAAATTTTATTCCTATAAATACTTGGCTGTGGTATGGTAATGGCTATAAAATATACAAAAATTTTCTCTGTTTTATAGAAATAGATATCATTAATATTAAATAATTCAGTATTTCTATTTTATTAGGAAAAAAAATTATTTAAAAACTAACCATCAGGCATTGGATCTATCCAATGCTTATTTAAACCTGCTGGAATAGAATCCATTTCTGCTTCTCTCTGTTGTTGTTTTTGTTCACGACGTTCTTTTGCCAGTGCAGACTGCATCATTGCTGCCTGTGCTAAGGAACCATCTGGGTTCTAAAATAAAATATACATATTTATTTTTCAATTCTTATAATAGATAGTGACGTTTTAATCCAAATTCAGAAAACTTTACTGAAACAAACACAGTAGAATTCACTTATTGTAATGACTTTGGAACTTGCATATATTGATAACATTAAGCAAAATAAGTAATTAAGATTACATGTAATGGAAATTTTGGTTTTATTGACTGTGGCATTAGACAGACATGTTAAACAATTACAAATGTATAGCTTAAAGATTTATTAATAATGATTATTATTAATATGTAAATCACTTGGTGTTGATTGCTTGATATCACCTTTAACAGCTAATGTATATTTGATAAAATGACCAGGACAGTAAGTATATACTTATAAAATTTACAAAAATTTCAATATGTTAAAAATGTGCTTACATCTTGTAATTTCTTGAGGTGTGTAGAAAGGACAAGATATTAAAAATATCTTTACATTTTGTCTATGTTGTGTTTTTTTTTTTAATGTTTTCTAAATTTTCTAAGCTATTATATAAATTGAAGTAAAATAGGCCAACAATTTAAACTATTGCACTGCACACAAATAATGAATAAAATGATTAATGTTTAAAGTGCTAATTGACTGATAACAATAATGGATAACAACTGCATGACATCAGCCACATGTTGAAACTGAAATCATAAAAAACTTCAAATGCCTATCTAACTAAAAAAAAAACAACAATTACCAAACTCTGATGAAAATAAATAAAGTTTTATATGTATATTTTAAATTAACTGTTTTGAAACCTAGTAATTTTAATAACATTAAACTGATAACCTTATCTATAACTACAATAAGCATAGTCTACTGTAATTTATTTGAGTAACAATTAAATTTATTTGTAAAAACTTCATTTGAAATTCAAACTTCATTATTTAATATTTATAATTAAATTTACTTTCAATAAATTTTCAGATAATACAAAATTCATTTAACAATTTTTTAATTTTGATGTTAAATAAATCAAGATTTTCTTTAACATTTTACCTTCATTATTCTAACAGGACTTAAATCTTGAATATTTGCTCGTCCATGTCCTCTTAAAAATGGTGGTTCTTCTTCAACAAGCTCAATTTCAATATCTTCATCTGAAAATATATTTTAAAATAAATATATCAAGAAATTTAAAATAATAATAAAAGATTTGTTAGACAAACCATCATCTTCTTCTTTAGGTAATAATCCACTTGTTTCATCAAAATCTGGCAATTCTGATTTGTCTATGCAATTAGCAGACATCATCTAGTGAAATAAAATGTAATTAAATATTTGGTAAAAATGATACTATAAATTTTTCTAATCATAGAACTTTGTTTGTATGTTATTTCAAGTTTGATCAGTAAAACAATTCACATTATTAATTTAAATCAATGCTGCCTAAACCTTTTGATAGGTGAGCCAAGATGATTTAAGTCATAAGCAAGCAGTCTACAAATATTTTGTATACTCCAAAGAAACAAAAAGTAGAGTGATTTCTAGTTTATATGTTCATGGGCCAGATTTGGCCTAGAGGATGTAGTTTGAACACCACTGGTTTAGATAATCAGTTTTCAGATTTTTAAATAGAATGACTTATAAGCTAAATGATTGTCATATTAAATCAGCATTTATTTAGCTTATAATTAAACATTTGGCTTTGAGATGTTTGTATATAGAATGACTTAATGAAAATGTGTGCATTTGAGATTGAATACAAATTTTTTATTTACTTGTTTAATTTCCCACTTCTCTGGAGAAGATATTCGTTGAATTCTTCTTCTGTTATCTACATCATCATCATCAGGTTTGGTTATAAGGGGTAAACTAGATGGTCTATCTGGATTCCGCAGTTTCTCATCTGAATCTTCTTCCACACTTTCTGATATTTGTCGTATGGGGTTCAGATCTTTACCAGTTTCTTGATCAACATCCTAAAAATATAAATATAATGATAAAAATCTAATTGTATTCAGATCTTCATTTAAAATTAGTACTGAAACTAATTAATTAATAATATGTTAAAAATGAAAATACTTTGTTACTAATATTTTTTATCATCATTTCTAGATCTATGTAAGTAAATATTTGCTACACCTTTAAATAAATTACAGACTTACATTTACAGCATACGTAAGAAGTTTAATGAGGCAGTCACCAAGAATATGGTATTTTTATAACGTTAAAGTATTGAGTTGTCAACTATGAAATATCCAATTTATTAAACAGCCTTTGATGATACATTACATGAACAGAACATATTTAATCAAGAAAATCTCCATCAGTTTCTTTAAATTTCTCCCATCTTATCATCAAATTCACAATTTGTTGCAAGTGAAGCTGCAATTGCTATTCTCTGAATGAAGGTGTTTCAAAAGCTGATGTGGAAATCCAAATGCCATCCCTCAAGACTTTGCCAATTTCTCACAGGGAGTTTTGTAATGCCTTCTGAGAACATTTCAAAACTTTTATTATTTCATGTTACATTTGCCTTAGGTTGGATTCCACAAGAGTTCAAGAAGATCTCACTATTCAGCTACGTTGGGAAGCTCCACATGGGTGATCATTGAGGCGGACATCCCCAGAACAAAATTTTGCAAATCACTAATGACACTTCTGTTCACTCTACATTCTCATAAATGTCATTGATGTTCTTTGTAGTCTGAACTGCATATGACTCTTTTTGGAATTCAAAAAAGCATCAAGTGCCTGATGTGTATTTCATGAATACTCATAGCAGACTGAATCATAAAATGAAATAATCATGCAACCAGGTAGAAAAATGGAACACTCCATCTCAATTTAGTTGTTTCCATGATACATATGAGCCCTTTATTTTGAAAGTGGCCTAAGTCCATTTTTCAAAAAAATCAAGCTAGCTATTTTAATATTTACATTTCTACGTTATCTTTTCATTTTGAAACAAATTGTAGATAATATATTTAAAATCATTAAGATTTTGTAAAACGAAAATTAGCTGGTTTAATAAAATGATAAAGATTTTTGATAAATTGATAAAGAAAGTGGCTTAAGTCCCATTTTGAAAGTTGCAAACGGATATGGCAGTAAAATTTTAAGACACGAGATTTATGCTTTATTATTAATGTAGTATTGCTCAATTAACTCAGATAATGATTTTTTAAATACTAATAATTCCATTAAATATATAATTTTAATATAATAATGTTAATTAATCCAGTTATTAATGCAGACTGAAGGAGAATAATGCGCTCTTTCTGTGTAGGTTGTGTAATTACAAAATGTACCACAGCTATGTACAGTGTTGCAGATGTTTTTAGTGTTTGAGGCCAAAAATTTTCTATATAGTAGTCCAAAGGTAGCCAATTCAAAAATTTCCTTTTTATTAATAACTTGAGATTTGATGATAAAATAAAAAAATACAACCATTCGTGCTTTTCCAGCAATAACTTTCAGCCAATTTACAGCCTTAAACTGATCGGAAATAAGGATCGCAAGACTCAAAATACATGCACACACTGTAATTTACTATATCGAGAACACTCATTTTATCTGCAATGAATTATGCAACAAATGATCTTGCCAAGACGAACTAGAAAAAATCAAGTTTTCTATGTAATATTCTTAATGGTTATTAATTTGTTATTACAAAGGATTTATCAAACTACAAATACATGAACAAAAGCATCTGCTGTACTTCATGTAGATTTGTGATTTCACTCCTTTCTTAGAGTGAACTCCTTATGTACTGTACTTCATGATTTTTTTTACCTTTATAAGGTTTTTTAGGAGGGTAAAATTATCAGGAAACTCAAGAAAAGTAGATTAGGGGTGCACAGTAGGGTTACCATTATCAATTTGCATCACATTGGTAATCTTTCGCTTGCTTGTTTGTGTTTTTATGTTAATTACAGAAATTCTACCCATGCAAATTAATACAAAAAAATTTTTGGAATGAGAAAGTGAAAACAATCTAAAAAGTACTAATTCTGATTTTGGAAATGGAAAGATAAAAAGAATCATAGAAACATATTCGTCAACAAGAGTGAAGCCAATGTTTCAGACAATTCCACAACAAAAATATCAAGAAACAAGAATAACAACACACATACTCAAAAATTACAAAAAATCGAACAGAATGCAGGAAAAAAAATATTATACTCAAAATGGAAAAATTATGCCTGCAAAGGTGTTCCAAAACAAAGATTGCCACTGTTTTCAAAGAGTTGTACAATAGAGCATCGATTATCCGACCCCCGATCAACCGTCACATCGGTTAACCGACCGCGTTCTAATCGGCAAATTGAAATGCCCGCTAGTGATGTAGCGCTACAATATTTGGCTATACCTTGGCTACTTTAAATATTATTTTTGTTAAATGTTTGCGTGTTTTAGCTGGCAACACTGGTGCGACCATGAAAGGGAGGCCAGTATTTAAATGAGGCTTAATTTATTTTAATAACGCTATCCAACTGCTGTTTTTAAAATGTGTGTGAGATTTAGCGGCAAAAAAACGAGGGTCAGCTGTGAAGCAAAAGAAAATTTTGGACTTCTTTTTCTAATGTATAGGCCTACTTTATGTAAAATATGTAACCCAAATATATTTTTTTTGTTTTATACTGTATTTTTCAATATACAGTACAGTACTGTATTTATTTTGTGCAAAATAAAGAAATAATTTTTAACGATACGATAGTGACGATTATTATTTTAAAAAAAATTTTGTCAGGCTTAACATCAATGAAAATTCAATGCGAAGTAGGTTAATAGCAATATACTAATACACTAATTACATGGGATATACTAATACACTATACTAATAATGTATTTTTTCATACTTTTCGGTTACCGTATTTTACGGACTATAAGATGCACTTTTTCCTTCGAAAAATTGCCTCCAAAATTCTAGTGCGTCTTATAGGTATTTTTTTAAAAAATTGCTTAAAAATTAAGGTGCGTCTTATAGTCTGTAAAATACGGTATACGTCTTTTCAGTTATCCGACCAACCCCAGTCTCTAATTGAGTCAGATAACCGATGCTCTACTGTATAAAATATTTCCATGCAGAAGAAAGAAAAAAGATTTTCAATAAATTTTGGAATTTGGGTGATTTTAATAAGCAAAATATATTACTTTACGAAGCTACTGAGTGCATTACTGTCAAAAGAAAATGGCTAAGAAATGGTAAAGGATTGCCAACAAACTATAGTTTTAATTATTTTTTAAATACTGCTCACAGAAAATTCCCAGTTTGTAAAAAATTCTTTTTGAATACATTTAATATAAGTAAAGGATGGTTAAAACATATTTTAAAATCTGAAAATCCAGAAAATGGCTTGGCCATGAGTGGATCATCCAGAAAAATTAACGAAAAAAAAATTCTGTTCACAATCACATTCAAAGTTTTCCTCAATTTGAATCTCACTATACTAGATCCCACAATCCTAACAGAAAATTCCTACACCCTGATCTAAATATAAAGATGTTTGGCCTATACCTGCTTAAATGTAAAGAGAATAATCAGTGGCGTAGCATGGTGTCAGCCGACCGGGGCAAAGGAAAATTTTGCCACCCCTTACTTAAGTATCTCAATTCAAAAGACTAAAATATACAGTAATTCTAAAGAACTTTTCGGCAAAGAACAATCATCATTATTGTGTATTGTACAGGTGTATTGTCTATTTATTGTGAAATTCTGCCACCCCCTAAAAGTGCCGCCTGGGGCGGGCTTTTCGCCCTGTCGCCCCCACTATGCTACGCCACTGAGAATAATACAAATGCTGTTAATGAGTGGACTTATAAAAAAATCTTTAAAGATGACTTTAATTTACATTTCCATCAGCCACGGAAGATACTTGCCAAAAATGTGAGCTTTTAAACAATAAAGTTAAGGCATTGAATAATGACGAAAAAAAGACAAACCTTATGGAGGATCATGATGCTCATTTAAGACAGGCAGAATTAGCAAGAAAATCATTAAAAAAAAGACCAAGATTTGGCATTAAATAATCCTGATCACTATTTCGGTTTTTCTTTTGATTTGCAAAAGCACTGCCTTACTCAAAGTTAACTACTTCAGTTGCATATTACAAGTCTAGTTTGTACATTTTAAATCTGGGCTTTCACAACTTCCATGACAATAATGTTTACATGTGTGTCTAGGATGAAACTGTTGTACCCAGAGGTTCACAGGAAGTAGTACCATGTATCCTAAAACATGTAACAAATCTTAGGAATGAAAAGCACATTATAGCTTACAGTGACATGTGTTCAGGACAAAACAGGAATATAAAAGTAACTTTGACATGGTTAAAAACTATCCAATCTGCCGAACATAATGTAGATGTCATTGACCATAAGTTCCTATTATCAGGGCATTCATTTCTACCTAATGATAGACTTTGGAGTTGTAGAAATGGAGTTAAGAAAAAACAATTTATTGTTTGTCCCTAAGGAATATTACAAAATCATAAAAAAATGTCAAAAAATAAGTTCATTCTAAATGAAATGAAACAAGAGGATTTCATTCAACTAAGCCTCTAGAGAACACAATTTTTAGGTTAAAAAATACTAACAGAGAAAGGGTAAATAGGTTAAAAATACGTTGGATGCGATTTTTGAGAATTGAACCATATAAAATGTTCTATAAGACATCAATGAATGATGATGCACTATTCAAAATGCTGGATTTACTACTGCATTGGGCAGACCAAGAAAGTTTAATAATATTGAGTTGACACTGACGTATGAAAAAAACAAGACCAATTGCAATGCTAAAATACAATGATTTAATGGACTAAGCATTTATTGATTAATTAAATCAAGAGTACAGAAAGCTATATGAATCCTAAGGTTAACTGTGGTTATGCTATACTACTTATACAAAATGGCGACTAATCTCAAAACTATGTTGGGTGTCTAATCTGCATATCAGAGAGAGTTTGCAAAGTTCAGCCCTGAAATACCTCTAATGGCAAGTATGCGACAATTGTGCGTGCATGGAAGCAGTAGGAGTCCTTGGTATCTTCAAACCAGTGTCTTCTCCCTTTAGCTGGATTGGGTCCACTGTATGGAAGTCCAGGAGTCAAGGTGGCACTATCACCAATTATAACTTCCTATGACGATCACCCCAAGCTTCTGGTAGCTCTCGCTTTTATCTCGTCATGAGAAAGGGGTCATGTGATTGGCAAAGGTTGACAATGACTACCACTTTTGACAGCTGTGTGTCAACTTTCCCATCACAAACGATGAACTTCAATCTGATTCTCACAAGGAGTGTTTTTTCTATCGGATTTGTTTACAATTAAATTTTCGACAACTGCATTAAATTCGCGAATTCACACATACATACAGATATATATGCAATTTCTTTGCACCTGATCAGATAGAAGATTTATATAAGTTAGTTCTTCATATCTTACTGCATTTATTGAAAGTATTGTGTTTTTTTTGTTTATATTTTTTTTATTTTTTTTTATTTTGTTATTTAATAAAAATCTAAATACTACTTGAGAAATAATCCCATTATAGCATCCAGTTATTTTTCTAGGAATTAATAATAATCATTCAACAACATTCTTTTTAAAACATTTTTTTTACTTTGTTTAATTTTCAATTATAAATATTCTATATAAAACTTTTTTATTTTTAAAAAGTTATTTAAAAAAATTAATTAGTAAATTATTCAGAAAAATTTAAAGTAATCACAGTACACAGTAACTTTGAAATATCCAAAACTTTCAATAAAAACTAAATGAAATTTTTGTCATAAGAACTGTATATATATTTATATATTCACACACACACACACTACTAGACTACTAGACAAAAATAAAAATTTGTTTCTTTTATTATTTTCAATTTACATTAATTGACATTCTATTATCAATATCAATTTCTGTTTGTATCCTTTTCTACTTTGGACTGTGTTTATTAATAGGACTTATTATACTGGTGTCATTTCTGTCATTACACCAGTGTAATAAATCTTATTAATAAACAAAGTCCAAAGTAGATAAGGATTACAAACAGAAATCAATAAAAGTAAGGACATAAAAACAAAAAAAAATTAAAATTTTATTATCTTTTATTAAAACTTTTATTCTTAAAACAGTAGTAATTAATGAAAAATTTTAGTTTATAAATTCTGACTTGCAACAATTAAACTTTTTATTGTTATATATTTGTGAATTTATACTATCTTTTTAAAATTTATAATTAAATATCTAAATCCACTTTCTTTTTTTCACAACAAATCATAATATAAGTGAACCAGAAAAATTACTGTTGTTGTTGGATTAAACAACAACAGTATTTGAATGATCCAAATGTTTTACTAAATCCAAATATAAAAAACTATACATGAAAAATCCAAATGCTATAAAACAAACTAATTCAGAGTTATTTCCTAAAATAAACTGTATTCCAAAAATAATGTAAAATGTGTAAAATAAAATATTTATCATATGTAAAATAGGTTACCTTCATTGATAAACTTGTCTTTTGACCAGTAAAAGACAACACTTTGACTTTCACTTTTTGTCCTCTTTGAACAACATCACTTACACTAGTTACTCGTCCTTCTCTTCTAAGCTGCAAATTCATTTAAATTTTATATTAACATTAAATTTTCAAACATCAATTTCAAAAATAACTATTATTTTTATAATGAAAGAAAATATTAAATTTATAACATTGAATCTATATAAATTACTTATGAAATTAAAATAATATAAGGAATAAATTATAAATTTAACTTCAATTAAAAATAAGTTGTTCTTATTTTTATAATGATATTAATTAAAACTACTTTCAAATTACAGTATAACCTATATGCATAAATGTATTCACATTTACAATTCAATATCACTTAAGACAATTGAAGACTCATAAATTGCTACAATATTAAATTATTATTTTAATACAGTTTAGGAATATTTATTATCTTGTTTGAACTAAATGCAATGGTTTGGAATACTTAGTAAAAATTTTTGTTAATATAATGTTGATGATATATGATGTGAATTTTAAAATAATCAAATCACATACTTTTATGAAATATAAAATACCTGTGAAATGTGAACAAGACCTTCCCATCTTTTTCTCAATCCTTCTAGTTGAACAAAACATCCAAACTGCATAATGTTTGTAACTTTTCCACTGTATATCTGGAAGAAAAAGTGTTTTTAATTATATCTGAAATAAATTATAAAGAGTGATAATTTAAAATAAATTACCTGACCAACCACTGGACCCAATGGTAACTGACTTTTTTTATCTTTCATATTTTCTCTTTGATCATTCTTTTCCCTTCTATCTCTAGAATGAGATCGTGATCTTGACCGACGTCGTTTTCTTGAAGGGGTTCTTGACCTGGAACGCCTTTTTTCTTTATTTGATCGGTGAGAGTGTGAATGACTAAATATAAAATTAAATTAATCATTTATAAAGTTCTGTATTCTTAATTTAATTCATTAACAAAAATATCATTTTAGGCTGTCAATACAGATATTTTAAATTAATTAATATAATCTATAAAATTGAAAAGTTTTATCTTAATTTAAATAATGTTGTTATAATATCAATTTTCAGTTTCAAAAAATTTTAATACATATATTTATTTCAACTTAAATCTAAGCTTACTCTGATCAACTAAAAAAAAAATCATAAAAATATGACACATTTTAATGATATGTTTATTTGTTTAAATCATATTTTTAATGATTATTATTCATTTTTTTAATATTAAGTATTATTATTATTATTATATCATAAGTACGACAAAACCTTTCACACTTTGTTTCTAGCAGTTTAATCACTAAGTACAAATGTTTTCAGCCAGTTTGAATGGCCTTCTTCAGGTACAATAAGGTCGGTTGGAACATTGGTTAGCAGATATTTAAATGACGTCACCGTTTACAAAGGTTTCTTCTTCTAGTGAGCTAAAGCTAATAAAGTTTAAACGATATGACATTGTTAATAATTATCTTTTGAATTTAACCAAGATGTGCGAATGACTATTGACGATAAGGTAATTGTTAAAATTGGAAAATAAAAAATGAGATAAAGTTAAAAAATGTTTGAAAGATTGCAACGGGCTTGATGAGGGTGGATTGGCCTATTTAATTTAAGGGTTTATCGAGGAGTGATTGCCGTGCGGTGGAGAGCGAGTCTGCATCTCTGCTGTTAACACAGTTCTCTTTCAGGGATCTCGTAAAGATTTCTATTGTTTCAATTGTTCTAAGCTTGTTATAATCAAGCATACGTATAATAATCTTAGCCTCTTCCCATTTGGCCATTAGATTTGAGTGCAGAGAAGTATAATTATTATATCTCTCTTCTAATTGTATTTCTTCACTCATTTCATTTTATTATTTAGCAACAAATAAAAACAATATTTTTACCATTGCTCATTATCTGGATTGTTTGTTTATTTACACATAGAACATCAAATTTACTATTAAAATATTTCATAAAATATGATTGAATAATATGTACAACATTCTTTCATTCTTTAGTCATAGGATATCATCAAATTAACAAAATGCTTTATTTATTAATATATTTCTATACTATTTTTGTTTATAAAAAACGAAAAATCAAATGCCATAAAAATTATCAAAGTATAAAAATATCTGAGTTTTCCATATGTAAAATTTATCATCAGTACATAAATTTATATATTGAATGATATACTTTAATATTTCTTTAACAAAAACATATTGACAGGAAAATTTCAAATATGTATATTTATAAAGCATTCAAAATGATGATGATGATTATGACAGAAAAATGTTTATAAAACAAATTTTACCAGTATTTATAGATAAAACATCACTTTTCTATTAGCATACAAAGAAAAAAAAATAAATGGATAATAGTTACGCTTTTTTAAACTTAGAAAAAACTAATTAACTAATTTTTATTACGTCAAAATTTATGATGCATTTATTATTAAAAATTAGCAAAAAATATATGCTTATAAAAGTAAATCATCATTTATTGATTTTGTTTCCTTTTTTTTTCTTTGTATACTAACAGAAAAATGCTATTTGTTTATGAATAAAATGTCATTTCTAATTTTATTTTGGATAAAAATTTGTAATAAATTTGGAATGAAATATATCAATAAAATAAAAAATATAAAAGGTAAAATTTAAAAACTATCTATATAGTTATTAAAAAAATTGGCACATTTAAAATTATTAATTAAACTATTATTAAAGAATAATAATAGTTTAATTAATAAATTTTAAATTTAAGACAAATCCATAAATGTTATTTTAAAACAGAAAATGGCTTTCTCAGTATCAAAATAACTTCTATAGTATACATATTTAAAATAAATCAGCCCAAAAAAATTATTTTTTCAAACCTAAAATATTACTATAAAATAAAAAATATTCTACTACATAATTCTTTCTTATTGTATTTCAACAAATAAAAAATTGTGTTTTATATCAAATTCAAACTCATTGACCAAACAGATATTTTGGATAAAATTCTACGACAAAAAGAATTACCATAATAGTAACATTTTTTATCTGATTAAATATCTTTTTCTTTTCTTTGAATTTATAGAAAAAGAGAGTGCAAATAAATTTGTTTTATTCTTAACTGGCTTTAAATCATCAAAAATAATCAGTAAATGTCAGTGACTTTAAAATTTTTAAATTGATCTTTATTGTTATTTCAACATTTAGGATTTTTATGCAAAAATTCACAATTAAAAGAATTTAGTATAATTTAATAAATTTTTAAAAAAACTTTTGTCATAATGTAAAATTTCCTTAGTTAAATTCTTACTTACTTTCTCCTATCAGGACTTCTACTTTTAGTCCTTGAACGCTTTGATCTTTTTTTCTTCTTCTTCTCTTCTTTAATGTGCCTGTTAATAAATTGATTGTAAAAATTCATTGAATTCGTTTCATTGAAATAATTCATAGAATATGTTTTTACATGGCTTTTTTCACAATCATGTTACTATATGATCCCAAAAACATTTTATTTATTTTTATTTCTTGTAAAAAACAATAAATAAAAATAAATAAATAAGTATATATATTTTATTTAATTAACCTAAAAATAACTGACAATTATCCTATACTGTTTGCATTTTCTTTTTACAAGAGATTACTTAAAATTTTACCCAGTCATGTAAAAGAATGGTTAGGAGGGATTTGTGCTTCATTTGTGTTAAGATGGTCATCCAATATGTAAATCTGCTTTGTTAGTTTGTTACATTATATAAACTTTTAACCTTTCATTTTACAACTAGTATACTTTTTATAAATTTATTGTAATGTTTTCAAAAGACATTATTTATTTTATTATGACAGTCATAAGTTTATGTTTTTTTATACTTTATATATTATTGATTCTGAGTTTTCCATTTTTTTGTATTCAACACATATTTTTCCAGTTTCTTTAACACAGAACAACTGTAATGTGTTAATATTAGTTTTAAATATTCTTCTTGGACCACTGATGGGGTTTTATTTTTAGTCTCAAAAATATAAAATACATGTTAATTTTAAATTTACAGTTATACATACAGGGTGTCCAGAGTGAGACTGACACATTTTAAATCACTGTCAAAATTCAGTGTATAAAGATAAATGTGTTTAATGCATTGCATGAGAAAGAGCAATTGCTTAAGTTTTCCCTAGAATTTATTGAACCATGTAGAGTAATAAGTTGTGGTGTTGAAGACATGATTGTCAAAATGGTGTTGACTCAAGAGAAAGCACAAACTGTATGATGGTATGCTGAGACAAATTCAGTAATGCAAGTGCAGCAAAACTCTTGTTGTGTGTTTAGAAAGGATCTTCCATATGAAACACCATCAAAGTATGGAAAAAACAGTTCCTGTTCCTGGAAAGTGTCCAATTTTGAAAGGTCAAGGAAGTGATCAGAGAGGTTTTCCAATGAACTCTAAGGAAGTCCCTTCATCATGCAGTTTGGCAACTTGAATTCCCTTCTCAACTGTTCATGATGTGATGCATTACAGACTACACTATTCTCCATGCAAAAGGAGGAGCACACCTTTTTGAAGCGGAGCATTAGCAAAGTTTATTCTATGAGGCTTACAGAATTGTGTTTGTTCTCAAAATCCGTTCAATCAATTTTGATTAAACTTTGTTATTTTCCATTAATTATGATGAAAAATCCAAAAATATAATAATAAAAAATGGGGTCCAGGACTTTGTTTTTGAGATATAAGGTTGTTTCATGAGTGTGCATGACAAAGTGATATTGTGCGATGTCCAAAGACCTATACTGGCTTATAGAATTGAGTTCATTGTCAAAATTTGATGAGCCAATTTTAATAAAACTTTGCCATTTTCTATTGATCATGATAAAGAATCTAAAAATGTAATAAATGTAGATGTAGAAAATAGGGGTCCATGATTTTGTTTTTGATATTAAGTGGGTCAAAGTGACAATGTCTGTGTTCCTTGAGCATGCCTAACAGAATTTAGGGGCCAAATAAAGAAACATTGCATTCACCTAACAGTAAATAGACACAAAAAACGAACAAAACAAAAACACAAGAACAAAGCAATTGGCATTGATTGCTTTAGTTTTGGTTTTATTCATATACAGCAATGCAATACCCTGGCAATATGCTGAGGGAAAATACCACTCGGGAGGACTTTTATGGAAAAATGGTCCCCTATTTAAGTGTTACTAACATCAATAAAACTTGGAATACTCCACATAGCCAACCTATTTGCCACACACAAACTCACAACCAACTAAAAGTGTTCAGCAGTTTTATCTACTTAGCCACTGGTGGGTATTGGCATCCATTGCTTTGTTCTTGGATCGTAAGTGCAAGGATCCTCTCTGTGCTGGCCAGTACATGAACCAACTCTTCCTTGGCTGGCAGGGTGTGAGAATTGCCTCTCCCTGACTAGTGGATGTAAAGATGCCTCTTTTGTGGTGGCAAGTGCAAAATTTGTCTGTCCGCAACTGTCAGGTTCAAGGGTCACCTTTTCTGTGTCTAACAAGTGCAAGAATCACTTCTTTCTTTTCTGCTCCACCTCAATTCTATCGCAATATGACAAAGTCACGTGATATCCTAGTATAATTTTATGTAAAAAGGTGTAAAGGTAGAAGTGTACTGATGTTTGCAATAAAACTTGGTGAGTTTGTCTTCAAATTCATACACAGTATCTACCTTAATTTTATTGTAATTCTTACCTAATTTTACTTATAACCTTTAAAAATGTGTAAGTCTCAATCCAAACACCCTGTACTGTACATAACTTTATTCTGCTTACTTTGGCTTTGGAGCAAAAGATTCTAATTCTGCAAATACATCTGCTACAATTTTTTCATCTTCATCATTTAAACTAGTCTGCAATAAAAAATTATTAATACAATTTAAAATACATTATTAAAACAAAAGTTCAAACTGATAGAAAAATAAAAATGATCTAGTAAAATTTAAAACAAATTTTTGTTTTCAATTTTACTAGATCAAATTTTAAAGTTGAAATACTTCAATGAAAGCAAAAATAACTCAAAAACAAATTTTCCTACAAATATATTACATCAATTAAAAATTACCATCAATTTTTATAATTTAATTTTTACTTTTTCATTTAAGTGTTAGATCATGAATGATGCATTTTGCATCAGTATTTCTCTACTTAAACATATTACAGACAAGTGAAGATTTCATATTTTCTACTAAGACTGGTCACAAGCATTATATATATATATATATATATATATATATACAGTAGAACACCGTTTATCCGAAATAATACTGTATATATATATATATATATATATATACAGTAGAACACCGTTTATCCGAAAGCCGGTGTAAGGATCTGAATTATTGGCTTTCAACTTATTTCGTGTTATATCATGACATCACAGTTTGTCGCCTTTTTGTCTACTACCTATCGACTGACTGTCAACTTTTGTGCCTGAGAGAGACACATCTGTTTGGTTCTCAGACACTAAAGGAACACTTTCCCACCACCTCTTAACCTAACATTTGGTACCTCGGTAAACTTTACATGAAGATCGTCAGTGGTCGCTCGGATCTAAGCTGGACAAGAGTTCCTCTGCTAAGTGCTTCAATTCCCGTGGACGAAACTCAACTCATTGAATAATCTCGTCTATAGAATTAACCTCAACCTCTTTGGATAAATCTCGTCTATAGGACTAAACTCATCGATTCACTCCTGGATTCACTCCCCTATTAGACTAACTTTCAACGCCTCGTGTATAGGATTCATCGTCCGGAACTGTCAAGACCAGGTATTTGTCGCCACGCGAACCTACGTACATGCTCTCTCTCAAATTAACGCAATATTAGGCCTTCCCTCTTTCCTTTGTTAATGTAGTTAATGTTCTGAGTCAATAAACGTGTTTCAATTAATGAAGTCTCCATGAAAGTCACTTCCAGTGTGTTCTCTCCCTCCATCCCGAATCCGATTGCACCATAACGCAACCACTCGTGTGATCGGTCTTTAACCCGCCACTGCTTTCCGTGTCCATTACGACACAGTGGGGTCAGTCCTGACAGGGTATGAAAGAGGTGCTGACCCCCCAGTTGCACCGGTCAACCGAAACGTCGGTTAACCGAAAGCTTTTCAGTCGAACTGTGTCATGCTGAATCGAACCTTTTTGATACTAGATTAACTTCTAAAGTATAAATTTTTTGTTTTTATATTTTTCAACATATTTATTTTGTTTGTACAAGATAAAGAAATAATTTTTAATGATACAATAGCCTCAATTATTATTATAAAAATTTTCATTAGGCTTAAAATCGACGAGAAATTCAACACGAAGCAACATGCAACGGAGAAAAATTTCAACATCGGATAGGTTAATATATTTTTTCGATACATAATTGGTTATCCAAACAACCCCAGTTCCCAACTGATTCGGATAAACTATGCTCTACTGTGTATGTATATATATATATATATATATATATACAGTGGGTGATCGGTTAACAAACAGTTCGGACTACAAACAAATTGGATAATGAACGTTTTCATGAAAGATTTTTTTATGTTCAGACAATGAACACCTCACAGAACAAACACAAGAAGAAGCAACGTAAAATAATGAATACCAATTGATCTTCCCTTGTCTTCAGACAATGGCAACAATTCAAAACTTTTCAGTTTTCAGAGTGCGGGAGACATTCAACATCGACCTCAACCTGGTATATACTGATCGGATAGTATTCCTCCGAACTTTGAAACTCTCCCTTGTAATTCCAGCCTTTTATTTTCCTGACAAACAATCCTGTTTTAGTATTTGTGAGACTGTCAGGTGTGCACTCATTAAGTTTTGTGTCGGTTTTTATTTTCGAATGATGGGAGTATAATAGCAAACATAGAGAGTGGACAGATGTCTGATGTTTCTGGGCAGTATGGCTTGAACAAGTTTACAGTAGGCTGTAGTTCAATCTTATCTTAGAAAGATACAGTATAATCAAGAAGACTCAAGCAGCTAAAGGAGTAACAAAAATCACATCTGAGAAATAAAGAGCATTGAAGAGCTCATAATGGAATCTGAAATGGATCTGACAACAGAAGAACGCCAAGTACTCTTATATGAAGAACAGGTGGAAAAGTAAACAGGCCACACCAATACATATAGCCTTAAAGTAGGGAAGAAATAGTGGTTGAAATGATGTTAGGAGAAGGGTGGATTGAAAGGAAGAAGATACGAGATGAGGAAGGATGTCTAGAAAGATAAAGAAAGAAGTGAAAGTAAGACACATGAGCACCCTGCCAGGTACCATTTTTTAAGAGAGAAATATAAATTACAAAATTTCCCAATAGGGGAGAACAATTAAATGTAGCTATTTACAATGAAGTGTGCTTTTACAATTAATACCAGAAATAAATGATCACCACAGAAGTGGTGTTACAGAGAGGATATGGCGAGACAGAGTTATCTGCAGAACCAAATGATGAATATCTCTCCACACTGTTCTGCGATGGGCAATGGATCTTCTTAAAGTTGTCCATGGTTGAGATGAAGTTCAGAAACATTTTTCAGAGCAGTTTATTCTCTAGAAGAAGAAATAGCTGGCATGGACAGGGATGATCATTTTTAAGGACACTGGTCATCAGTTTGAGGCACTGATCATCATACCGCTGGCAATGGAAGAGTAGGTGTATAGAAGTTTCGTCCTCCTGGGAACAGTGAGGGCATTTACCATCGCTGCTACCCAGGAACTGTCTCAGGTATGCATTACAGTTCCCATGTCCAGTGATAAGCTGAGTAAGGTGGAAGGTTGGTGTCAGGTGCCAGAGAGAGGAGAAGGTAATCTTCGGAAGAAACTGATGAGTGCGCTACCAGTTTCACTGGTATCCCTCCCACTCGTCCTGCCATGCCTTGGCGATTTGTTGATTGAGGTGTTTAGTGATCCAAGAGGTAGGGATCAGAGAGAAAATCTTAGAGGTGAGCCTTTTGGGGGCCACCTTTGTGAGTTGGTCTGCGCAGTTGTTCCACTTGTTATTTGAATGTCCTTTTACACAATAGAAATTTATTGACAACTTTTGTTGCAGGTTAATCAAAAGGGTGGTGATGTCCTTGATGATTTTAAAGTTTAAGTTCCTGTTATGGATCTGGTGAAGAGTCACCCTTGAATAAAGAACATTAAGAAACTCGGGAAGATATGTTTTCTTCTGAAAAAGAGGATTAATGCCAATATGTGCTATTAAAGATCTTTCGAAGAAGTGGGAGGGTGTCAGAACAACAGTCTTAATATGGCATCCAAACCAGGTTGAGGTTTACAGGCTTGGGGATCTCTACAATTATAATGCGATTAATTACTTCTGAAAAATCCTGAAGAAAAGAGAAAAACAATCAACATTAGACAGCTTTTTTAACCCCCATAAACAGAAAAAACAATTAATAAAAATCCAAGTCTGTGTATACATGTATTTTTATAATTACATATAAATAAACGTAGTAAGAAAGTATATATTTTTTTATTTTTTGGGGTCTCCAGAACGAATTAATCAAATTCCCATAAAAACCTATGGTAAATCAATAATCAGTTAACGAACAATTCGGATAGCAAACAAAGTCTTAGAAGGATTCGATTATGTTTGTTAACTGATTACTCATTGTACGTGCAATTCTTTAATCATTAAAATAAATCAAATAAAAGTATGTTAACTTAGTAACAAACCCAAAACCAGAATTCTTTAAATAAGTCAGCTTATATAATAATTACATAATAATAAATACAAATATGTAATTGGTCTGGATGTTCTTTACTATTGATTAAATTTTTGATTATCAAAGATAAAGAAGTAACTGTAAGACAGAATAGAAGTAGCAACTAACTGATTTCTTTCCTTAACATTAACAATAAACCTATCTAATTATTGTAAAATGCCAATTTTCAATAAATTTTTTTTACCACTTCACGAGATAATTTATTTTTTGAATTGTGAATTTCATGGACTATTAAAAATTCCTGTAATAACATGTATTTATATTAATCAAAAAATTGTAGAGTATCGCTATTGTGGTCTGATGACTGAGAAACATTGATTTAGCATATTGAAAATATTTACATTAATAAACAACAGTCACAAAATCAAATGACTACATGACTATAATTGATGTAAACCTCTACCTATAAAAGTTTTTTGTATTTGTTTCCATTTATCTACAGATTTTTATCATCATTATATTAAATACCTAAACACTGAATTCTTTTGGCTATAATTTTATTAAGCTTTAATTATCAAAACTTAAGTACTTTGATCTAAAGACAGACAGTTAGCCTATCTTCTTGTGAGAACCCAGGCTAGCATTTTTGTACTTTTGACAATCTTAATTATTTAATATTTGTTCAAAAAGTAAAATTATTTTATTTAAACCTGAACTGACAAATACAACAGAGGAAATTTGTAAGATTTTCCAACCGATAACATTTTCTTCATAAATGACAAATGACATCATTTTGAACTGTGCTCATCTCCGCTGTGCTCCACCACCATCTTCTCAAGTTCGGAGTGGCTAAGGTTCTACCAGACCTTAGCCACTCCAAACTAGAGAACAATTGACTGGAACCCATTGTGGATATTAATATTACAAATTTTTGGATCAAGACTCATCATAAACAAGTGAGAGACTTTCCTTCCTCTCTCCAGGACATCCAAGATGGCCAGTGACCACCAAACATCTAGATTCAAGTGTTTATCGACTTGCATAAACAGCTGTAAACACTCTCTCTCATATAGGCATGCATAAAGGTTTAGAATCTCCCTCCATTTCTATTTTCTCTGTAAATTTTTATTCACTTGAAAAATAAATATTTGTTGTTTTATGGTTCAATGCATAGTGAAATACATTATTTCCAGTGCACTCTCTCTTGACTCCTTCCTCTGTCCTGGGCCCATTCATTCCCTCATACATGAACATTCATGCAATAATTATTCAGAAGGTTCCTGTGTGCCTGAAATCATGGGTGGCGTCAGTTCTGACTTGGGCACTTCTGAAATAGCCATTCCAGTGCTAACTTAACAGTCAGGTTCTATTATTAATTAAATTTATTTTAGAATTAACTTAAATAATGCAATATGATAACTTCCCAGTTTTAGAGTAAATTATTTAGTTTCAATAATTAAAGTTTGCCTAAAAATTTTAAAATTTAGATATTTAAAATTAAACTTTGGATTAGTTATTGTATGTATGTATGTATGTATGTATGTATGTATGTATGTGTATGTGATGTTACAGTAAAAACCCGTTTTTAGTGAAAACGTGTTTTAACTAATTAAAACTAGTTTTTACTGGATGTCATTGTTATAACCTGTTTTGTCTAGTTAAAACTAGAATTTACTGCTGTACATGTTTTGATTTTAGATAAAACTAAAATCAAACATTAACTTTTTAACTTTTAACATTAGTTAAAACTAATTTTAGCTACATAAATATGTTTGGGGGAAATAAATAAAGTGATGATTGGGATTAAAACATTTGTATTATTTAATACAATATTTATTGAAAATATTGGTCACACATCTGTGTTATTAACATTAATTAACCCTTTGTCCCTGAAGGCACTGATCAATCGGTCCCTTTTTAAGCAAAACTCTGAGGTTACTGATTCATCGTTACTTTAGTAAATATCGATTTTTGTAAAATTTATTAACAACAGATATAATCTTGTTCGATATGAAGTGAATAAAGTATAATAATTCATTATATTAGTTGATAGCAGTATAAAATTTTGATTTCAAACAAATGTTTGATATAATGTGCGATAATTTCACAACGTTTAAACATACATGCATAAGTATTATATCGAATTGTACAAAACAATATTCTACCTCTTTCTGGCTCAGTGCCAGCAAACAACTATGTAACTAGACAATGTTAATTTTCACAAAATGTTACAAATTATCAAGTTTGTGTGTCAGTTCTGATATATATTATTTTTTTTCTTATAAATTTTTCTAATAAAATGCATTGAAAAATATTGTATTTAAAACTAAAGATATTAATAAATGTAAGTGATTTTTTTCATATAGATATAATGATAATTTGATTTTTGGTGAACTTTTAAAATAATATCGCCTGACTGACCTATATTGCCCTAGGAGGGATCGCAAAATAAACATAAACAAGATGTCGGGGGAAAAGGGTTAAAGTGATACGAAATTCATCATACACTATAGGAACGTGTTAGCTGAATGACCTTGGTCGAAACAGTTTTTACTAAGCCATTTTGTTAAAACCCGCTTTGTCTTGTTAAAACTAGTTTTAACTCAAATTCATTTTTGACTAGCAGTAAATTCTAGTTTTAACAATGACATCCAGTAAAAACTAGTTTCAACTAGTTAAAACGCGTTTTCACTAAAAACAGGTTTTTACTGTAACACATATATATATATAAATTAAAATGTATTATTCTCTGATTGATATTTTTCTCATCATTTTATCAATAAAAAGATATTAATCTTAAACGTTTTAACTGAATATTTAAAAATACAATTTATAGCTATTGAGATGTACAATGAAATAAAATTACAGTAATAAAATTTAATTATTTAATTAAAATAATTTCTGCATATTATTATTTATAACATTAAAACTCATTTATACAAAATAAAGTTAAATGTAAACATAAAATACAATTTATGAAAGTATTTACATTTAATTTAAAATTTGATTTTTTAAAACTCACCTGTATATTAGGATCATTTGGCAAGCAAAGAAAAGGATATTTTTCCTTCTTAATTTCAAGTTCTGTTTTTTCTACTTTTTTAGAACTTTCTTTACTTAACTCTTCTTCTAATTTTGATTTTATTCTTTTAGGCTTCATGTGTTGTATTATTCGAAGAAGATTTGAAATAAAAGAATCCTAAAAATTTTAATTTAACATTTATATAAAATATTCTATAAATAATTTTGTATAACAATATATAAACAATGAAACAAAACCAACAGCTTAGATTTAACAAATTACACAAAACCAGTACAACTGCTCTTTATAATGTGCTTTTATCCTCACCTTAAACAGTTAAAATATAAATATTTTAAAAAACAAAAAATTATATCTCATATTAATAGATTTTAACTTAATAAATGTTATCTGCCAATCTTTTCTAACATTGATAATTTTGAGAGGAAGTTTCTCTTCATATACACAACTTTTCAATTTTAACTGTATTACTGATTTTTCAACTAGAAAAAATAAATTTCTTGGATATGACATTTTGTTAAAATGACATATCCAAGAAATATCCAATATCCAATGCCATATCCAAGAAATGCATATATAAATCATAGCTTCTGTTCTGATCATATTCCCCTATCTTTAGCAATCTCATTGAAACATAACTAAGTAACAAAAATATATTTAAATTAAACATCACATTTGATCAGAAAAGACTGATACCAAATTTCTTTTATTTATTACATTAGAATTGAACATTTCTTTGTAATACATCCAGAGTGGAAACTTTCTATATCTTCTCTGACTGCATTTACTTTTAGACTCAACCAATCATGATCCAATTGTCCAATCGCATGAAAAAACAACTGGCAAGCACCGTTAAAAGCAAACAAGATACTTTTTATAGGTTTGTTCAAGTTATTTAATATGATGGTAGTCATCTAGTACTTATTTATTTTACTCATTGTATTCAAAATAAATAAAAAAGTTTCTTTAATTACTTTGGTATTTCAAATACATCTGACTTTAAATCTTGGAAGAGTGTTATAAGAACAGACATTGCTTCAGCAACTAAAAACTTATTACACAATTCATCAGATGATAACAATGTTGGAAAAAAACTACAAAAATTCAAGAGTTATGCAGAGTATATAATCTGATAAGACTTTTGATCAATTTAAGACTCATTTCAATTAACTTGAAGCGAGTTTGAATTACTTCTTGGCAAATGATCAAATGATTTACATTAAAATTTATATCAAAAAAGCTAAATTCCATTCCATTATAATAAAAACACTATCAATACTAACTTTCCTTTCATTTGGGTATTTGTCACCTGGCTCTCAAGAAAACAAATAACCATTTCACTTGTCAGAACAAATGTTTGAAAAATATTTCATGATATCCAAAACTCTGTGAACAAATGGAATTACATTAAAGGACACAATATTTTCACTACAAAACAAAAATAACTTCACATGCTCACTCCAAATATTATGAGAATCAAGTGTGCTCAGAGTAATATTTACATACAAAAATAACAAGAGGCAAGTTCAGATTGCTAAAGTCAACATATCTGAACAGCTCTTTACCTCAGATTATGTTCAGAGCGTAAAAGTAAATTCAGCCTACACTACAGATTATAAAGTCATGTGATAAATTTAAGCCAATCAGAATGCAAGGCTAAACTAAATTCAGTTAGAAGGGTACTGCAATCAAAACTTTATAACATCATTACTGGAAAATGTGTCTTTATTAATTTACTTTTAATAATAATTAATAACTGATATGCAAAAATATATTTTTTATTAATGTATTTCCACTGTTTTATGTACTTTATTCTTTAAAATATATTACAAGTGTAATATATTTTAAAGAATAAAGTACATAAAACAGTAATCACCACTAAACTTAGACCAGGCTGCAGTTAACATGCCATCCAATAGATAGGCTTAAAAAAAAGTAGCTTTGAATCATTGCATGAATGTTTTACATAATTTAAAACAAATACAGGTTCTATTTGGATATAGCTTTGCTATGGATGGAAATAAACATTGTTGTAGAATGTTAATGAATTGCTCTGAAGCAAGTGTTCCATCAACAAATGTCAACTGACCTATACCACTGGCACTCATACATTCCCCAACCATGATGCTGGCAGTTCACTGAGCAGTTTAACAATGATGAATCATTAGCTTGACTGGCAGATTGAATGACATGTTTGCTTTTGTCTGTTGCTGATAATTCAAATATTGATTCATCAGACCACAGAATTTCATGCCACTTTTTTTGTTGAGACCAGGAAAGACGTTCTTTTGCCCACTGTACCCGCTTCCTCTTTTGATGGGCTGTTAGCAAAGGTTTATCAAGTGTTGCATAGAACCGGAAATGCATTTCTTGCAGTCTCCTGAATGTTGTCAAAACAGATACATTCTTTCCAGTTGTATCATTCCATATTGTAGTTACATCCAATGCTGTGGCACAGTGGTTGTTTTTTTATGATTCTTTTCAAACTCCCATCATCAACTTTTGAAGTTTTTCGCTGATGTCCAGTAGCTTTGTTAGGTATAACATGGCCATGGTTAGTGTAATGAACAATAATCTGGTGCACTGTTGTCTTGCTTAGCATTAGCTCTTTACTAATTGCTCTCTCAGACAAAATGCAAAGGTTCGTAAATAAAACTAAAAAATCACCTTATATCATTTATAGGATCACTGCAGGGTAAATTAAGACTAAAATAATTAGTTGTTTCAGAAATAGTGCAATCATAACATTTTATAAATGCAAATTATCAGCTGATCTATGTTAATTGATGGGGGTGACGCGACAGTCTATGTTTTTTGATGCCTGTGACTCAAGTTTGACTCACTCAATTTTGTTACACTTGCAAGATATCAAGTTGATATTTAGCAAAAATAAAGATTAATTATTGTACATTTGTTTTAAATTATGTAAAACATTCATGCAATGATTCAAAGCTACTTTTTTTTAAACCTATCTATTGGATGGCATGTTAACTGCAGCCTGGTCTAAGTTTAGTGGTGACTACTGTATAATCAAAAGTCACAATTACTTACTTTAAAACTTTGGCAATATAATTAAAAAAAGTTCATAAGCAATTTTTTAAGATTACAAAAAAATACTATTATAGATTTTTTTTTTGTTTTATCCTTTATGTATTTTGTTTTCTCTATTTCCAAATTGTACAATACATTTAATATAAATTTTAGAACCAAGTCATAAAGATAATTATATCATTTATCATTCACAAAAACAACATAGTGAAACAAAATGACAGACACAGACACAGTGTATTCAGCATAACAAAGTCTGATGTTATTTTGTCTTTTGTTTTGATCAATTTGGCTAATACAAACTAATCTGAAAGCCAAATTAGTTAAATAGTTACACACAGAAAATGGATTGGAGAAATCCTGAGCATGCCCTATTTTATGACTTTTACAACAAGCTCTGTTTCTGAATTTATTCAATAGGCAATTTTAAAATTAAACACACACTTAAAAAGAAGAAAAATATCTTTACTTACTGAAAATTCTGCTCCATTTTTTACAAGAGCTTCTTTAAATTTATCAAAAGAATCATTTTTGTCAGCTAATGCAATAATGAACTCAGCTATAAAATAAAATTTTCAAAGTCACTTTCAAAATTCAATTATTTTTATTCTAATAATTCTGAATTTCAATTATAACTATTACATACATATCACATACAGTATACTTAATGTATAAATTTAAATCTAAATATATAAAATTACTTGTCCTGACTGGCTGATTGATTGATTCATCACCACCCAGAGCAAACCACTGAACCTAGAGAAATGAAATTTGGTACACAGTTAGGGTACTGTACATCATGAAAACACACACTAAGAAGGGATTTTTCGAAATTCCCCCACAGGGGAGAGAGGAAGACCATTAAGGCTTAACATGAAGAACGGCTTCTACTGTGCTATTTTAGATGCGATTTTTTGTTTTTAACTGCGTTTAGTCTTCATTGAGTACTTAGGTGTATTAAATTGATAACATTTCAGACATTGTTATAAATATTTTTATATATTTTGATTTTTTAACCAAACGATTAAACTGTTTTAAATTCGAATTTGTTATTGCATATTGGTTGCATTATAGAACATTCCAGAAAATTGATTAAATTGAAAACAGTTCCGTTTGATTCTCAGCAATTCTCATCATTCTCAGCAGTAGGTGTTCTATAACAATTACTATAGTTTGTTGAAAAACCAAATATAAATGGTGTTTGCTTGCAAAATCTGTGTAACGGGTTAATGGGTATGTGTCATGGGTAACAGCTAGCATATTCATATATTTCCTTAAAAGTCATTTCTTTTCATTGCAAACTCAAAGAAAAAACAATAATTTAAAAATCTTTTATGAAAAACTAATTTCATCATTAAAATAAATTAATAATGTCTAGTAATTATAAAAATTATTTCAAAATACAACCTCAAGATGAAAGTATTAGACCTCCCCAATTGAAATGTAACATACAACTTTGTAAGCCCAAATACACTAAGTGAAAACAAGTAGAAATGAATATAATAATACACAATGATTCACTAATGTCTATAGATTTATTCAATATTTTAAAGAATTGCTTGTTGCATGTTTCATTAAAAAAAGTAAAATAAAATAAAAAGAAAAAATAAATTAAAAACAAAATTATTAGACCACCATGAGGTTACAGACAATTATTAGACAACCTTGTCTAAATCTGGTTGGACCTCCTTGTTTCCAAAACAGCATTGATCCATAATGGCATTTGTGAATTAAATTTTGGCACAGCTCAAGAGATATTTCAGAGCAAAATTGTTGAATTGCATTTTTCAATTCTTTAATACCAAGGTAGCTTTTCTGATCTTTTTCTCTCAAACAGCCCATAGGTTTTCAATTGGTTCTTCAACTGTAGAAAGTAAATTATTGCTTAAAATGTCAATGAATGCCACACCAATCACTGTTCCATTGCAGATGCACGTTTTTCCTACACCACACAATGACATACATACCTTCACAAATAATGGAAATTTTATATTCATTTAATAATGGACATTCATTTTTAAAGTTCTCTTCAGGTTGTTGTCAAACTTTGGTTCCCACATTGTCACCATATCCTAGACAAATACAACTCTTGTCAGAGAATATAACTTGGCTCTAGTCATTGGTGGTCAAATGTTTGTGTTCATTTTCCCAGGCCAACTGGCATTTTTCTTATCATGATGTTAAAAAGGCTTGCTTTTTGTTTTACATGAGGGGTAGCTAGGGTTTTTTTCGACTTGGGCATCCAGATTTGGACTTGCTGAGGCTGATTTTCTTTGTTTTACAAATTGCACATAATACCTTTTATCTTGTCTTTGTTGTTTTCTTTGGTTTACTAGGTTTTTTCTTGTTCTTCATACTTCCTGTAACTTTAAATTTGTTGAGTACATATTGCACAGCTTTTTTACTGATCTTAAGTTGTTCAGCTATTCTTCTTTGAGACTTTTGTTCATTATGTAATGTTATTATTCTCCTCTTAATATCATCTGAAAGCATCTTTCCATGGGTCATATTTATGATAGCAACTAATCAGAAAATATTATATATTCATTATGCAATTTATTTTGTATGTTCATTTACATGCCTATTCTCTATAGTTTTAACAGTTTATTTTCATAACTCAAATTTCCTGCAGTGCTCTAATGATTCTGTCCTTAGTATTGAATGGTCTAATACTTTTGTATTTTGTTGCAAAATTTTGTTGATATTTTATGATACATGTAATAATCCTCTCATTCAAATATTAAATAATCTCCAATAGATGTCAGCACATGATTACATATTATATTCATTTTCTACTTGTTTTCACTTACTGTATTCAGGCTTAAAAAGTTGTGTGTTACATTTCAATTGGGGTGGTCTAATACTTTTGTCATGGAATTGTATATAACATATCCATTAATTTATGTGTATCAAATAATAATAACTTTGATAAATTAATAAAAATAATCTATATTTATATGAGAGATTATTTTTAACATAAATCAATTTCATTAAATTAAGTGTAATATTAAGATATATATTTATTAACACTATTAAGTAAATAATTAACACATAATGTAATATTTTTTGGTATTATTTAAAAAAATTATAGAAAGAAATGATAGGTGGTCAAATTTAAGCTAATTAGAAATATGCTAATTTGTAATTAGCTTAATTCTAATTCAAAAATAATCCAATGTATTGATGTTGGCTATTAGAAATCAACTACATTTGTTTATTCATACATCAATAATATAGGAAAATATTTAAATGTGCAATATTCATCAGCACAACTCATCACTAAATCATGAAATGTTAATTATTATATCAACATTTCACAATTTAGTGATGAGTTGTGTTATAATAATTTTCATCTCTTTGAAATTTATTTTCTCAAGAAAAAATAAATTTAAAAATAAACAATATGTGTGTTTTTAGATCATATAGTACAGTATATTGATAATTTAAGGACATTGCCCTTAAATTATTAATATACTATATGACTTAAAAATGATTAAAAGACAAGAAGCTTCAAGTAAATTGAATAATATATACTTTCTTCTGTTTGTTAATTAATTATATAAATGTTAGTTAATAATATGAAGATGAAAATAAAAAACATTAATCTCAGAAATATTAAAGTTGATTAAATTATTTTCTAACTTAAAGATGGTTTTTCTAAATTAATGTACTAATAAAATCAAGTTAAGATTATTGCATAAATACTGTATTATTATTTAGTAAATAAAAAAGTGATAATCATAACTGCTTCACTTGTTGAATTTCTAACTTGTTCAATACTGAATACATATTCAATCACTGAAATATTTAATGAATAAACTGACTGATATAAATGTAAGAAAGAATAAAAGTTGAGATTAGCATTATATTAGTTTTCAAATGGTTAAATAATTTATAATAGGAAATAATTGCAAGAAATTTAAATCAACAATTCAAATAATCGAACTTGGATTAAATATAATTTCAAAATTTAAACATTAAAAACACAATATGTAACTAATCTGAAAATATGAATAATAAATAACATTTCTTACCTAATACTTTATCACTAATTCCTAAATGATTTTCAAGTTCTGTACAAACTTTTGAAATTAGTGAAAGTTGTTCTAATTTCAGCATTTCTTCTGTAATTTGATCCATGATTTAAACAATTGTTACTAGTTTATAATATCTGAAAAATGTTAAAACCTAATTAGCTTATAAATCCTCTATATTGATAAGTGCTAAACATATTTATGATTTATTAATTCATGAACATAAAAGGTGTGTGTGTTAATTTTAAACAAGTTAGATATTATATAATTATAATATCTGAATAATTATAATATGAAATATTTGGCATAATGTTTAATTAAATTAATTAAACATTATGCCAAATATTTCATTCCAAATGCACTTCGTAAAAGGTCCATTGTACACCCAAGAAGAAATTACTTCATAAGTCTGATCTCTTTAAAGAAAGACTTCTAGAGAACTGGAAGATGTCACTAGGACTTAAAAAAAAAAAAATCCAGATGAACAAGCCTACCAGAGCAAAGATCTGCACACTCACAAATGAGATACAGAAGTCTCTCCTCAGAAAACCTGAAAAAGTGACAAAAGGCTGAGAAAGAACATTTCAGATATTACAAATGTAAATATGAATGGTAATCAAAAACTATATTCTGTATTAAATATAAACTATGTTCTTATCATATTGAAGGTGTAATAAGAAAGTTATTTAACATAGAATGTGATTTTTTTTTAGTTACAATTCACTCATTCATGATTAAAATGCAACCAGTGTTTGTTTAAATTATAATTCAATAATTTATATTACTTTGGTTTTCACTTAGGTCTGCAGAAAACATCAAAGAAAACCTAAATATTGTCTGAAGAAAAATTCTTGTTGATAAACTTTTCAATGCATTTTAACAGTTATTCTTTTGTTTTTTCTCATTTTGCTTCTGCATTTTTATTTGTCATTAATGTTACTGCTGATTGTGTTTGGATGGTCTTTGAGTGAGTCATACCAATGTTCCTTCAAGCTACATGTTCAATAAATAATTCAGCACATTTTTTTCTCAAAGCAGTTAGTTTTATTCTAGTTTTAAATCATTTTGTTCCCCAATTCCTTGAGTATAAAAACCTGTTTTTCTAAATAATCTCCATTCAAGACCTTATGGCACTGACTGTGAGATATGAAAGCCTGTATGCCTTTGTGGTACTATTCTACTGGTCCTGTGTCTTAGCCAATTAAACAATAAGTTGGTGGTTGTTGTCATATCTCTTCCTGCAGACTGCATGTTTCAGTGATGCAGTCTGCAGGAAGATAGAGGACCAAAGAGATGAAAGTCTGAAGGTACAAGGGCCTGTAGGGCAGATGAGGAAGGACAATTCACCCAAGTTCTGTGATCACCTTTTGGGTGCAGACTTGTGTGTGACCCCACATTGTCATGAAGAAAGAGAATTTTGTTCAAATCTTTATAGTAATGAACACCTGAAATTATTTCTTCAACTTTCCAGGAGTCTTAACATAGGTTTCTGAACTGATCATTTCACCATACAGGAGTATATCAATAGAAATAACTCCTTCAGAGTTCCTGAAGACTAGCCACAGTTTTGTCAGTTAAGGGCATTGTCTTGAACTTTTTCTTCCAAGGAGTTGTGTGATGCCACTGCATGGATTCCCTTTTGATCTCAGGCTCAAACTGATGAATCCATGTTTCATCTATGACAATGATAGATAAATCATCACAATCAGTCTTGTACTGAGCAAGCAACTCAGCACGGATGATCTTTGTTTTCTCTTAATAGTCATCTGTTAGGCTTCAAGGGATCCAGCAGGCACAACCTTTGAACACCCTAAATTGTGGACAATTGTATTGACACTACCAACAATCAAGTTGAACAGTGAGTTTTCAGGATGTGATTTGCCAAATCATCCTGATGTCTGCACATCACAACTGTGTGTAGCCAGAGTGCAGGATATCAGATAGATTGTCTTTACCTTGTTCTGACAATGACAGTTGCTTTGCCCAATTTGACTCAGTGCTTTTATCCATTGTCATGTCTCCATAAACATTCTTCAAGCACTGGTGAAAGTTTGTAACTGTCTCATTTTTCACTACAAGAAATTCAATTACAGCTCTCCATTTTGAATATACCTCAGTTACAGACTCCATATTGAAATCTAACTGTACTGCTATCATACAACAGAGAAATATAAAATTACTACATGTAATACTGATAGGTTGAAAGATATTGCACATAAGATATAGGATTTTTCCAATGAAAATTGTAAAAAAAAAATGTATTGCATTATTTATTGATGATCCTCATATCTCATAACAATCAATAAGTGCTCCCTACATAACATTCAGTAATTCTCTGATTTCTTATTTCTATTGGTATCTTGTATTCCACTTTGTCATTATTCACTGGACTTTTTTCTTCTTGACAAGTTCATGTAATGTCAAAGGTCTCATCATGATTAAACTGATATTTTGGGTTCTTGATATAGGTTTTATCATTTATCATTCATAGAACCTATTATTGGAATATTTATCATTGTTATAGATTCAGCTAGGTGTTTCTCTCTATCAAGAAGGTAACTATCTGTCATTTTGATCTAAATTTATCCCAAAGTAAGAATAATTTGGTTACTATGGTCAATTTTGTTATACAAATCTTGCAGAAATATAGAAAACAAGAAGACACTCCATATTAGCATTCTTTGTAAATTTAGAATTTTAGAAGTTAATTTTTTACATGCTACAACATACAGTTCCTCCTCTTCAATTTTGAATGTAATATCCAAGAAGTAAATATTGTTTTTCTTATTTTGTCTACTTCAAAGGTTATTCTAATAGTATTTGTATTGATCATTGACACTAACTCTTGTAAGATACAATCTTACAAGAAAAGATCTACTTTCCATAAAATCATGAAGTCATTGGTATGCTGAATGTTGGTTATGTATTCATTGATTGATTACAATAGATGTTGTGACATCTTGCAGCACACGTTTGGATATCTGTAACTGGCTTTTCTATAAAATTCAACCATACTTCTGAAAATTCTCCTGCAATTGGTGAGCCTGTTGGAACTTTTCTAGTTTGTGTAAAATATTGACTATTGTGTCTAAAGTATGAAATGAACAGTACAGTATATAAGTACAGTGGAACCTCTATATTCATAATATTCGATATTCGTCACATTTTGATGACTTCTCTATTTTTCCATATTCGTCAGTAATTTCTATATTCATCATCATTCCCAACACTGAAAGTGGCACTACAATTGCACACCCGTGCTGATTAGCTAGTCGTGTTATCTAGCTGTAGTTAATCAGTCTGCTTTATGCAGTCGTTGTGTGTTGTTGAGTTATTGAAAAATAATCAATGTGAGAAACCAAGATTTAATTGCTCAAAAGTGGCACCAAAATGTTGCTATAGTCAACCAAAATACAAATACATTCAATGATAATGTAATTGCCTACTTCAGAAAAGTTTTAAAAAGCAGACAAAAAAACACAACACTGGAAAAGGTCTTTATTAAATCGAGTGCTACTGAATCATCGGCAAAACAGACCCCATGATCATAAATGGAATTACCTAATGTTTTAATTGATATGTCCTCTTCTAAACAATAATACTGTTCTTCCCCTTCTACCACTATACTGCATTTATTTAGTACAATAAAGATAAAGTTTTACAAACAACATAATTTTTATTCTTGTATGTTTTTTTCAAGATGGGAACAGATTAATTGAATATCAGTTATTTATTATGAAAAAATTGTTTCTATATTTGTCATATTTCATATTCATTAGGACCTTAGAACAGATTAATGATGAATATAGAGGTTCCACTGTATTTTGATATCACTTTGTCTCAATTTTTGTGGAAAGCATTTAATCTTAAATAAAGTATTTGGACCCTCTAATATTTTAGTATTTGTATATTTATTTGATTCAAAAAAGAAAAAATTTTTAATTATGTAAGTATTAAAACAAACTTTTTACATCAAAATGATTTAAATTTTACTACATATGTGTAGTTTTAGCAGTAAAATACACAAAGAAGTTATAATAGAAAAAGCAAATCTGTTGTGTTTCAAATTGTAATTCTAAAGCCATGCAGGAACCTGGTACAAGTTTTCATTTATTTCTACCTGAAAAAACAGATGATTGCATATGAGAAGTTGAGGCATTTACAATCAGGCATTTACAAATTTAACCAACAGATCAAATGAATTTGATCTGTTGGTTAAATTTTTATGTATTTGTATTGATATTCCATGTATTTTATTAATTTTATTTTTCAAATATTTTATAAATTTACTATAGATTCATGTTTAGAAATAGTAGAAATAAAAAATATATAAAATAATTTTTACTTAAATAAATTGCACATATAAATAATAAAAACAATATAAATATTTAAATACGAGCCTAAATATAATATTCATAAATTTGTGCGCTATTGGGAAATCCCCCGAGTTCCACTCTCCGCCTAAACTATGATAGAACAGCGTTGTCATTTGGAACGATGGTCGCTAGCAGCGTTGCGTCTGTAGGCAAGTCGACTTAGGTAGAGCGTCGATTATCCGAAAACCGATCAACCGAAAGCGTTTCAGTCGGCAAATTTGAATTTCCGCTAGAGCTGTGGTGCTGCAATATTTGGCTGTCTTGAGATACTCCGATGTTATTTTAGTTGATATGCGTTTTTAGCTGGCAGCCTGGCGCGACCATGAGAGAATACTTAAGGATGCGCCAGTATTTGAACGAGACTTTTTCCATCGTGAATGGTAAGTTACGCTTGTTTTTCTGAGGACTGTGTTGTGCTGAATCGGAACGTTTTGAGACTAAATAAAATTCCGAAATATAATGTTTTTTGTTTTTATATTTTTAAATATATTTATTTTGTTTGTGAAAAATAAACAAATAATTTTTAAAAAAATTTCGTTAGTCTTAACATTGACAAAAATTCAACGCAAAGCAACACGCAACGGAGAGAAATTTCAACATGGAATAGATTAATTAAACAAAAGAAATTAACTCGTCCTGAATTTAAATTAACCCCCCTCCCTCCGGGATGTTTTTCTACACATACTCATTCTTCGGGGGTCCTTTGAAATTTTTAAGTGCAAAAGGGGGTCGCGGACCAAAAAGTTTGAGAAACACTGGTGTAGTATACTTACTTATATGATTATATATATCATATAAGTATACTACCTTCATAATTTTAGATAATATAACAACATGTAATGTTTATAGATATGCTCAGAGTACAAGAACACAATAGTATTAAAATCAAACTTAGCAAGGTTTTCAATTTAAATAATTTTATTCATTTCTTTTGACAACATGTAAATAACATCTGCTAGCAATAACTATTCTCTTCCTATAAAACTTCCTGATAAACACGCACATGTCTATGTTGCTGTACTAATGCACTATGTTGCTGTACTAATGTAATGACATTATTATATGTCATTACATTAGTACAGCAAAATTCATTTTACATTCAATATAATTTGGTAACCTAGATAATGTAACCATTTTAAGAAAACAAAGTACCACCTACAGTTTATGAAAAAAACGAAATAGCTAAGTAAATTCTCTTAATTCAAGTAATTAGATCAGATTCTAAAATGATAATGTAAAATCTGAACAGCTTTTTAAAATATGTATATGATTCTGGTTTGAAGTTTCTCCAGGAAACTTCAAATACATGTTCATACTCTATAACCAGCTAAAACTGATTGCATACAAATCAATCTTACCAAAGTGTTGCTTTTGTAAACTGCAAAACACTAATAACATTTAAAATGGCTGACCCCTTTTAAGATTGAATCTCATTGAAGTTTTGGAAACAATTAATTGCTGTTGCTTCTTACAACAAATGAACATTTTCTCAAGTCAACCCAGAACTGCATGAATTTAAGTAGATTTATAACTATCACAATTATTTCTCAGTACACACACTGCTCCATAATGTTTTTCTTCATATTTTAAGCTTTTAAATGTAATAACTAACTATTTTTACCACACTTATTACTCAAATGCTAATGCTTAAATGGAGGTCAGCCGAGAATCATTTATCTAAGGTTCAAATATTTTTAATTTTGTCTCAATACTAAAATCAAAATGGGAAGGTTAAGAACTTTGTTTAAATCTTTAAATGAATGAAGTCTACGTAATTATTTCATTGATCTTTACATCATATTATCGTCCATGTTTTAAAGCATAAATCATAAAATTAAAATCTTCGAATCATTTGTGTAAATATATTTTTTAATATAAAAACATTTTAAACTTACCTTTTATGAAATTTCACGTTTTCTTTCAAATGCCCTCTAGTGGTAACGAAATCGTCGTTTGCGTTAAGGAAAAAGTCGACGCCAAAATATAGCTAAATTTATGTCTTCCTTAATTAACAGCAGTGATTTTTTGTTTATAACTTTGTAAAGTTTATCTTTATTTATTTTTTAATTTTATAGAATATAATTATTTTGAATATTACGAAATTATATGCAATTATATATGTAAAAAATAATTTATGGAAAAAGTCATTTATTTTATTACTCATTCTTCAGTCATTAAAAGTATTTTTTTTTTACCTACTACTAGGAATCAAGGTTACTAGATAATACGATTTGGAAGCTACAATTATAATCACCTTTCGTTTTTGTTCTAAAGACAACTGATTCCGATAGGCCGGCGTTTCGATCGGTAAATAAGCGATGTTGCCGAGTATTTCGAGTATATATATAACTACTGAACTACTAGTAGTATTAATAATATTACTAGTAGTAGTTATATGTCGTTGACAAGCAGAAGAAATTCGGGGTCTAGTACGCTACTAGACCCAAATCGGAGACGGCCGAATAGCCGATCGGTCAAGGTAGCTGCTCTGGGGATCCTGGTTCGAATCCAGATAAGTAGATAAATTCCCATGAATTTTTCAGGGGTGGTCCATCCGGATATGTCGGACCCCGTCCCTCACCACCCGGCCGCCCCATTGTGGGCCTGGCCGAACCCTTAATGGGCTTACTAACTCCACTTTTTTAACTGCGCCCTGTGGGCACTAAGAAGTCCTCTTAGTGCCCACAGGGAGTTAAAAAAAACGAATCGAATAAAAGTTAACGTAGAAACTAGCGCCGCCATGACAGTCAAAAAGGGCATATGCTGTGGACAGATTTTTGTGTAGTGACTTGCGGTAGCTATTTCTGGCATAATTGCTATTTATGTAGACTCGAGTGTGCGGGCATTGTCACAGGAGCACAACAGGAATGTCACTGAGATGCGGTGCAGTTAGTTGTACGTACTACAAGGTATAAAAAAGGATCCGGTAACACGTTTTACTGCTAAGTTAGATATAGGCTTAGTTGCTCTTATACTATATCGTCTAATCCTAATGAGCGATTATGTATTGTTACATCGTCACAGTCCAGGCTGCAAGTTTTTGTCACAATGTTCTCAATACTTTTAGTTATGGTCTTTTCTTGTTAGCAATATAGGGTGCCAGTAATTTCTTTAACTCTGTTTAGGGGAAAATTTTCAATTAAAGTAATGGTCAATTACGGTCCAAACCGGAAGTTCGTATATCGTTAAGAACTTTGTTTAAATCTTTAAATGCATAAAGTCTACATAATTATTTCATTGATCTTTATATCATATTATCACCCATGTTTTAAAGCATGAATCATAAAATTAAAATCTTCGAATCATTTGTGTAAATATATTTTTAAGGGTGTACTATAGATTACCACCTCTGGAATTTCAGGACTTTGATTATATATTTGAACTCAGGTGACCGAGACGAGTTCAACGGTACCTTATTTTTGGACCGGAGACGATAAATAAAAAAGTTATCATAGTTTTTAAGTTACCATACTTTTTTAATGCTCTCATGAAGACGGCACCATAGTTGCTAGTACTGCCATCTTGCGGTAGTCTGCAAACCATGACGTCGGACTACAGTCATCTCCAGTAGGGTTAAACACGCGATACGAGAGCGGAGAGAGCGACGCGACTTCCGATCATCGCGCGATCGCCATTTCGGTTAATGTTACTTATGGCAGCGAACATGGCGGCCGTTCCCACTGTTCGTGCTCCCGACTGACCTCCCGGAGGGGAGCTACCGGCAGGCCACCATGTGCTAAACGTCACTAATTATTGATTCACAGTAGTTCTTGAACAGAGTAAAAAAAGGGGGGGAAACGTCTACTAAAGGCAATTTTAACGGCAAGCGACGCGACTCCCGATCGCGATAGCGAGGGCGACTTAGCGGAGAGAGCTACGCGACACCCTATCATCGCGCGATCGCTGTTAAAAAGTAGGATAACTTTATTATTTTTCGTCTCCGGTCTAAAAGTAGGGTATCGTTGAACTTGTCTCGGTCTCCTGAGTTCAGATATATACTCAAAGACCCGAAATTCTATAGGTGGTAATCTATAGTATCCCTTTTTTTAATATAAAAACATTTTAAATTTACCTTTTAACAGGACCAAATGGGACCACTTACCTTTAATGCTGCCTCTAATGTTTCCACATATATCGACTTTCATCCTTCTAACTTTTTTCTCGAGAATAAGGAAAGATAGGCAGATACTCAGATAGACAACGGACATCAGTCATACTTTATAGGACTACAACTTTTTAAAATTGCACCCATTAATTTTTGTATAAACGAAATATGTCATGAACATATTTCCCACGTAGTTTATACAATTTTCTGCCGAAATTTAAACACTATTCTCACATAAAAGCAATCATTCCAGCAATTTTACAAGATTTTTTATTTAAACAAGTTTTATACGAAGTCTTTCGGACTTTAATGTTAGCAACTTCGATCTCATGCGGAGCCATCACAATTATTCTAACACGGATCACTCTTTAAATATTAGTAATAGACCAGTAATTATTAGTAATCTTCGACCATCCTGTTTTTTGCGAAGATGTCAACGACTACTTTTATTCGAATTACTTCAGCCTCCTTCTGCAACAGCCCTTATTTTCTATCGGACGAGCAGTATGGTTTCATTCGAATAGGAAACTTACGTAATATAAGGTTACTAGCAAACACAAAATGTGTTCTAAGTGGTCCCGTTTGGTCCTGTTATTCGCGAAATTTGATTGGTTGGCAGATTGGCGTTTGATGTTCGGTCGTGAATGATTCAGTTTCTTAAGAGTTAACATTAGGAATTTATTACTGTGTTGTTTTGTTTATTTTTAATAGCTTATCTTTTTTTGTTTAGTAAATTGAATTTTACACTAAATTACTCAGAAACTCTAAATTGTAAAAGCCAAACACGAACTAAATAGCTTAATTTTTACAATATTAATACACAAGCAATGATGGACGAGATTCCTTAAATGTAAGGGAGTCCCTTTCACGTGACGGGCCTGATCCATTTAGACTTTAATATCTTATTAAGATATCAACACTTTCTACTTAAAATAATAAAAAATAAAATGTTTATCAAACTTCGATATAAATTAATTGAGATCTAGCACATTGATATATGAAGTTCTTGGGGCAAGAACACGTTAATTCATTCGCTTTGTCGAACACTGTTGAGTTTCCACAAACGACGAAACTTCTCCTAGACTATCAACTTGTCAATTTGCGCTAAAGTACAGAGCAAATTCGGTATATTTAGGGTGATTTTCACACTTGAAAAAATGAGTTAACAAGTTCTTGTCCAAAGGATTGCATAAATTACGCAGACGTGCTCCAGAATGATATCTGTTGCATCCGTATAGCTACTGTTTGCACTTTTCAAGTACTTTCATCTAAATTGAATACAGCAAAGAATAAATTGTATAGTGTAATAGGTCTATCACGTGATACTCTTCTAGATTCAGAAGTGGCGAACCTGTGGCACGTCGGGAGAAATCCTCTGACACGTTACGTATCACAGGATTTCGATTTAGCATCTGGTTTTTTCAATTATCTTTTCGGTTTATCACCCGATTATCCTTTTTTCAATCAGCTTTTTACATTTATTCTAATTGTCTAAATGTCAAAATTGACGGCCGGATGGCCGAGCGGTAAAGGTGGCAGCCTACCGCTCTGGGGGACCCGGGATCGAATCCGAACGGGTCGAATAATCCCCAGGAATTTTTCGGGGGGTGGTCCGTTCGGATATGTCGGGCCCCGTCCCTCACCACCCGGTCGCCCCATTGTGGGCCTGGCCGAACCCATAATGGGCCTACTAAAAGAGGCCCTCTTAGTGCCCACAGGGTGGAAAGAGTTAAAAAAAAAAAAAAAAAAATGTCAAAATTAATTAATTAATTTCAGCATCTGGTATAAGTCTCCTTGAACGAATGGTATGCTTTTTTTTTTTAACTCTTTCCGCCCTGCAGGCACTAAGAGGGCCTCTTTTAGTAGGCCCATTATGGGTTCGGCAGGCCCACAATGGGGCGACCGGGTGGTGAGGGACGGGGCCCGACATATCCGAACGGACCACGCCCCGAAAAATTCCTGGGGATTTTTCGACCCGCTCGGATTCGATCCCGGGTCCCCCAGAGCGGTAGGCTGCCATCTTAACCGCTCGGCCATCCGGCCGCCGAATGGTATGCTATCGGCATTTTGTTTTTATTCTTTCAATACCATTACAGATTGTTTATATAACAGAAGGTTATTTATACAAATGCCGTAGGTAGGCGGAGAAAATTTTTGTTTATTATACTCGTTAACGGGCTGCCCGTTAATTGCGTGTATAGTTTTTGAGCCACTTTTGATCCCCTCTCTTCTCGTCGTGTACAGTGTTGTTACCTTTGGCAATCCTCTTTAATTACGTGTACGGTAGTTCAAGAACTATCTTATATTAATTAAAGTAGCAAGAACAAATCTGTACGCCACTAATACCTTGAGTCAGGGGCAGATTTTCGGGATGCGCAAGGCGCAGCTGCATTCCCATTTTCCGATCAAAGCGGTACTTCAGGTAATAAAAAAATTTGTAAAGTATCTTTTGCATTTCCCTCTAAAGACCTCCGGATTCTCCATTACCTAGGGTTGCCAGATTTCTACAATTGGTTAGACACGTGAAGAAAACCCGGAAAACGTCACGTTGCCAGCCGGTTGACTAGACGCAAACCCTTAACCAACTACCAGTTTTCAATGGTTTTATTTACTAGGCTACAGGTGGACACGGGAAATGTTGGAGGTTGAGCCATCTTCGCCATAGACAACATTACCAAGCATTTACATACACATGTCTAAAATCATCCATGCCCAATTAATATTACTGATAAAATTTTACATTTGGTTTATGTTAAAGCCGCTTTACCAGGAAACGCTCTATTACTCCATTTATATATATATAAAGTTTTTAAAAAATCCAGCAACGAGTTACGCAACTCTCCCGGCTGTTATAAGATTTTATTTTAAAAAATAACCTTTTTATATTATTAATCTTAATAAATACAATTGCGTGTGTCGTCATTTATTATGTGCTTCTATTATTAAAAATTTTAATATTAATTATTATAAAATGGCAAAAAGCTTAGCAATCTACTCTGAAAATGCCATTTTCAGAGTAGATTTGAGTTTTATAAAAAAAATCCCCTTCAATGTTATATACTATATATTATAAAATGTTATATTATATTATATTATCCCTACGGGGTCAATAACGACCCCGTTGGGAACCCCAATGGATAAAATCACGTTAGGCGGTCTTGGGTTCGAGCACCGCCAACGGGCCGGATACGTGGAGTTTTCTGTTTTCGCCACGTTGGTAACGACTTGCCTTAATTTTTTTATCATTGTTTTATTAGTAAGTCAACGATTTTGGGTTAATGTTACCTATGGTTCCAAGATGGCGGCTCGTATCTGATTCCAGCAAATAGAAGAAGGGCAACAGTGGGGACGCACGTTCTAACCTAACATATTCTAGTAAATTATAATAATTATTACCAACAAAATTATTAGAATAGGTTAGGTTAGGTTAGAGCGTGCGTCCCCATTGTTTCCTTGCTGGAATCAGACGAGCCGCCATCTTGGAACCATAGGTAACATTAACCCAATTTTGCTAATAAGATCATCTTATTCTATCGAAAATATTCTATAATTTTGTAGCCACCATAACACAAATATGTTGCCATAGAGCTAAATAGGGTAAGTTGAAATTCACGATTACGATTGGAATAAAGGAATTAACACTTAGATTTTAATAAAGCGATTTATGCCAAAGTTAGATGCTTAATTCTCCTAACATTAATTACTTTTGTAATTTTTGTTTTTATTGGCATGTTTTCATTTCTTATTATTCAGTTCAAACGAACAAGCAGCTCTTCGCTTGCCTTCGTCATTTCCAGACGTACGGCAACCCAGAACTCACCACGTGGAGGTGGCTGCTTCAGAGTTCCACCAAGAGTTGGGAAGAATGAAACTCCACAAGTGATTTGAATCACGTGTCGAGTTTCACTCTTCCTAACTCACACAATGAAAATATTTATAACTATTTCTGATTACTTTAAATTGCACTATTCTAAACTCACCGTATTATTAACAATCTAAACTAATGGATGCAATATTAAAACAACTAGTAATAATGAAAGACAAAAAACCTATAAATATATGAGGTCGAAATAAAACAAATGCACGTTAGGGTCAATAAACTAATTTACTTCGAACTCCTAAAACAAACTCATTAAACAAAACAAAAAAAAAAACCACCAGAGAACACTCGCTCGAAGCGGGTCTTAACCGTCGATGGCTGCTTCTTTCTTCGCCCCTAGTAGACTTTAAAAAAGTGGGATGCATATAGCCCTCCGTTTCCCGTCGATGGCTTTCTTCTTCGCCCTAGTGCGCTTTAAAAAACGAGAGGCGGAGGGCTCTCTTCTTCCCTTCGGTGGCTTCCTTCTTCGCCGCTAGTGGGCTTTAAAAATGAGAGGCGGAGGGTTCTCTTCTTCCAGTCGGTGGCTTCCTTCTTCGCCGGTAATGGGCTTTAAAAATGAGAGGCGGAGGGTTCTCTTCTTCCAGTCGGTGGCTTCCTTCTTCGCCGCTAGTGGGCTTTAAAAATGAGAGGCGGAGGGTTCTCTTCTTCCAGTCGGTGGCTTCCTTCTTCGCCGCTAATGGGCTTTAAAAATGAGAGGCGGAGGGTTCTCTTCTTCCAGTCGGTGGCTTCCTTCTTCGCCGCTAATGGGCTTTAAAAGTGAGAGGCGGAGGGTTCTCTTCTTCCAGTCGGTGGCTTCCTTCTTCGCCGCTAGTGGGCTTTAAAAGTGAGAGGCGGAGGGTTCTCTTCTTCCAGTCGGTGGCTTCCTTCTTCGCCGCTAGTGGGCTTTAAAAATGAGAGGCGGAGGGTTCTCTTCTTCCAGTCGGTGGCTTCCTTCTTCGCCGCTAGTGGGCTTTAAAAATGAGAGGCGGAGGGTTCTCTTCTTCCAGTCGGTGGCTTCCTTCTTCGCCGCTAATGGGCTTTAAAAATGAGAGGCGGAGGGTTCTCTTCTTCCAGTCGGTGGCTTCCTTCTTCGCCGCTAATGGGCTTTAAAAGTGAGAGGCGGAGGGTTCTCTTCTTCCAGTCGGTGGCTTCCTTCTTCGCCGCTAGTGGGCTTTAAAAGTGAGAGGCGGAGGGTTCTCTTCTTCCAGTCGGTGGCTTCCTTCTTCGCCGCTAGTGGGCTTTAAAAACGAGAGGCGGAGGGTTCTCTCTGCCTTCCGTCGGTGGCTTCCTTCTTCGCCGCTAGTGGGCTTTAAAAAAATGAGAAGCAGAGGGTTCTCTTCTTCCAGTCGGTGGCTTCCTTCTTCGCCGCTAATGGGCTTTAAAAGTGAGAGGCGGAGGGTTCTCTTCTTCCAGTCGGTGGCTTCCTTCTTCGCCGCTAGTGGGCTTTAAAAATGAGAGTCGGAGGGCTCTCTTCCTCCCGTCGGTCGCTTCCTTCTTCGCCGCTATGGGCTTTAAAAATGAGAGGCGGAGGGTTCTCTTCCTCCCGTCGGTCGCTTCCTTCTTCGCCGCTATTGGGCTTTAAAAATGAGAGTCGGAGGGCTCTCTTCCTCCCGTCGGTCGCTTCCTTCTTCGCCGCTATTGGGCTTTAAAAATGAGAGGCGGAGGGTTCTCTTCTTCCCGTCGGTGGCTTTCTTCTTCGCCGCTAGTGGGCTTTAAAAACGAGAGGCAGAGGGCTCTCTTTCTCCCGTCGGTGGCTTCTTTCTTCGCCCTGAGCGAGCATGAAGAAGGATATATGTATCTATGACATAGTACTCCTGAATTGCCGAGTAGAATGAAAATGAAATGCTGAATGGATTTACGTTAAGAAGACTCTTCCTGATTTTAATTCACGTTCTAATGATGACCCCAAGTTTGAGACTGCGAAAGTGAAAATAAAGGTATGGATTAGAATCGAGCAAATACGGTTCATTTAATCATTAATTTTTCAGATACATTAAATTCAAGATACACTGAAAAATTTTAATTTGATGAAAGAAATTCTATCGAAAAGAAAATTTTAACAAATATGAAATATAAGTTTTAATGTTATAATTTAGATAAAAAATTTTCAATTCGTATCACGTGACTTCCAGTGACGCGGGTCGGAAGTTCGTGTACAATTAATGGAGCCTCTCTCTGGCCACTAAAATCTTTACATATATGATCTTGATATCGATATCGCACCGTTCTCGAGATTAACAAAAGACGGACGGACAGCCAATTGTATCGCGAGTTATTTCATTTTGGTTTTTTATAAATCAAATATAATAATTTGCTTACATTATTGGCTTACTTAATTACGATTTTTCCGGAAAATCTGAAAAAAAGTATGAAAAAAACGCGAAACTTTTGGTATGAAGTATGAAAAAAACGCGAAACTTTTGGTATGAAGTATGAAAAAAACGCGGACCAAAAGTTCCGCGTTTTTTCATACTTTTCGCGGTCCAAAAAAATTAGAAAAAATCGGCCACCTACAATATAAAAAGTGAACAATACATTCTAACAACGCGTTACGTATTGTTAGAATATATTTTTACGTCGAGTGTTACGTAAAAATATTAATCTGTTTGAAATATTTCAAGTTAAAATAATCCTGTTTTCCTAATAAATAAAACTGTAAAAATGAAATTTACGCATGTCGAGTTATTCAGTTATTGTAAAGTAATAGCGTCTATATTTCTGAAAGTTCAAATAGGAATTTGTAATAATTATGGCCCTTAACATGCCACGTAATGCCACCAGAATGTCTTAAAATCGCTACTTCGCCTCCCAAAGGTGTAGTGGCTTACAGTATACCTAGTCTGGGAAGGCATTCGTATGGTAGTTGACCACTCCTAAAGTGATGCGAGAGACATTGATGGCAAAGCGAAGGAAATTCTACGTCTTCATACGTTGCTTTTCATGACAAGGCTACAAAGATTGTGCTAGGCGGCCGGTTTCCCAGGAATTTTCTGTCACGTTTTCCATACTTCTTCGATCTTGTCTCTGTAGATAAGTGGTCCAATGCTCATTGAGCATTTGTGGGGCCACATAAGACATCTATTTCCCAGTGGCGTGCCGTCATTGGAAGCGATGGAAGCGTCGATTCCACCTTCTAATGACCTTCCCTTGTATTTTATAAAATATAAATTTTCATATTTTAACGTACTTTGCATTAATTAAAATTAATATTTTATTATAACTGCATTATGTATCTTTTACAAATTTCTATACTACATGTGAAAAAAACGATAAGATTGCTATTGTATATTCGAATAATTCGGTGGCGGAAGAAGTGTCGAAACCAGGTGTTTCCAATCAGCCAGATTATAGGCATTGGCGCATGCGCTTTACAGAGCACCAAAGTCACAGTTTAGCTGGTAGAAGCAACACACGCGTAAAGCGTCCAATTTTATATCTCCGACCGGTTGTGGGCTGTTAGCCGCCTGCCTGCTAGATGTTCGGCCGCCCTCGCCCGATTATGCGAATCATGAGTGGACTAGATCAACGGCGAACAACCCCCGGCCCGCGGGCCAGCTACGGCTCGCGAAAAGTCTCTATCCGGCCCGCGAGATCTTTAATAGCTTATAAAATAACTAATTAATAGTTATTTTTCCAATTCTTTGTAATTTTCGAAAACGATAAGAGAAATAAATGTAGTAATTAACTTTTTATTTATTTATTTCATATTTGCAGACTAAAAAAATTACAAGTCACAAGAAGGCGTCAATTAACTACTACGGCCCGCGGAAAAAAACGTAAAATTTATTCTGGCCCATGTTATAAGAAAGGTCGCCCACCCTAGACTAGATTTATAACTTAACCACACCGATAGGAATTTACTGGCATGTTTTTATGATAGTTCTGTATAGTTGACATGAGTTTTAAAAAAATCCATTAAAATATTTGATATATTTATTCTGCGTTTATTCCGCTCTCCCATCTTATATTACTTACGGATTTCAATGTTAAACCGGTGATATTACGATTTAGTATGTCCCATCTGTAAGGGGATGCAGAAAAAACGTGTACAATTCTAGTAATGTTAAAAAATTAACTGTTACTTTGGCAGCATCATTTACAACCAAATTTAATGAATGAGACGTACAATGGTAGAAAAAAAAAGCTCTAAAATTTATTTTCCTTAAATTTACGATTTATGTATCCATTGTCATAAAAATTTGTCTTTCCAATGTTTTCCCAAGACTACAGATATTCAGGTACAAAGTAACCGGTTTTGACTTATTTCTACTTAAGAAGTAGTTAAATAATTAAGCGATCAGGGAATTAGAAACATAAATAAAACCCTGATGAAAGAGCCGAAATTTTACTTAAACAGAAGCTTAACCAAACCAATCTCTTCATAATATTAGATGTAATAAAGACAGAAATTTTTCCAGTTCAATGAGAGTGACCGAAAAGTTGTAAATTTTGGAAATTTCCGTGAACACTTCGTCCTAAAACGAATTAGTTAGAAAACTAACGACAAACAATCTGTTAAGTTTAACATATTTAGATTTTTACAGCTATGGTGAGAAACGTTTAAAATCTACAACAACCCTGTCGCGTCCTTTGATATATACTAGTGATGCGACAAGAGGCATTTGACATTGACCGGTATCAGCACCCTCGGGATTTGGCACGCGCACACCTACCTGGACCGTCTCTGATTCCATTCATTAGCCACTCGTAGGGAGCTATTTGACTAAGTGGATTGTTTTAAGATTTAAAAAGTAAAGAATATTTTGTTATTTTTATGTACGTTTCTTCACAAAGTTATATTTAATTATAAGTTTCTTTAAAAGTATATTCATACAATTGAAGAATTTTTTGTACTAGGTATGTATATTCATCACACATTTTGTTTTACCAAGTAAGTTTTTTTTTTATAATTTTAATTTTAGCCCTTATATCGTGGCTAGTGATTCAAAAATTTATTTTAAAAAAGTTTTGGTTCAAGACCATATAATGAAAAAGAAAACATTATTAAAAGAGAAAGACCAAAGCCTAAATTAAATATAAATACGTCAACAAAAAAATTTCGACATTTTGACGATAAAATTTATGGCGAATGACGATTCTTTCGTAAAATTGAAGCAATTTGGAAATCAAAGCGGAATAGAATTTAACATTGGTAGACAATATAAAATAAATATTGAAAATTATAACAAGATAATTACGATTAATAGATATATATAAATTAATAGACGTTATGTTTTTTCTCAAAGCAAGAATTGGCATTTAGAAGGCATAGGGAATTTATTGAATCTAATAACAGAGGTAATTATATTGAACTTTCTTATTTATTAAGTACGTCAGATAATCTATTAAAAATACATTTAAAGATGTATACGGTTTTTACTGGTTTATCGAACAAACGAATACGAACGGGCCCTGACGCGCAATTAATTGATTGCCCCTGTAAGTCGGCTTCTTACAGAAACACAGCTTCCCTATCATCAAATGTCACGGCACGCCACTGCTAAATAGTACATTGCCAATTTACCAAACTTAGTTATCTTTGTTTAAGAGTTTGGTAAATTTTCTATCCTGAATATAAAAACAATTGCCGTTAATTAATAATAGTAACAATACGGTAAATTTGAAACATTATCCTACAAAGAAAACATCCTATTTAATTTAAAGGTGAGTAAACGACGGAGAATCACATCGATAGTCGTCCGTTTCGAAGGAATCTTCTGAATTTATCCACTTACAGATTGCACTGGATTTTTGTGGTCCCGCGTGATTAACGACGAATTTATAAAAATAAAACTATTAGATTACAAATGAAAATACTTTGTATTCATCTTCTTCCCTAATGAATTCTCCTCAGTAATATTTGGATCGGAGATCATGTTTTACAAATATACATTAATAACGAATTTAAATGTGCGATGTCTTAATGTCAGGATGTAACTTACGAATAAAATAATATGTACTACTGTACATGGAGTAATTTATACTCTTTGTCAACCTTTCAGCACACATTATTCACGATAAAAAAGATTTTGAATTATTTCGATAGGATAAATTATTTGTCCAGTAAATCCAAAGTCCTTAATTGGAAGGTTTTACTGTATATTTATATATATTATATTAATAATATATCATATAAAAAGCTTTCACAACAAATCTTTTATTTGTCATTAAACATATTATACAATAATGAATTATATAAAATATATTATGTAAATTAATAACTATAATTATAACAGTTATATATTACAAATAATGTTAACAATGCAGGAAAAATGTTGTTTTTAGTAAAACAGAAAACTGATTGATATACACTGTATATATATACATTTTGTACAAATAAAATATGAACAACATAATTTCACAACATAATAGCTGCTATGAAAATCTTTAACACTTCAAACATTAATATCAAATGTTGACAATATATAATTTAAATAATGTATACACTGACAAATTTAAAATTTTGTAATTGGAGGAAGAGAAATATGTGACTGCAAGCTGTACAAAAGAACATGTAGATGTGATATTACTTTATTTTGAGAAGTATTTTTCAGATGTAAATGCAAAAAATGAACACAATGAGTAAAATTTTTTTCTATGTTATGTAATTTTTCAGTTTTCACATTATCAATACCATTCTTCCAACACTGTTGAAAATTTAATGCTAAGTTCAGAATTAATGTTATAGCATCTTTCAAAATAGCAAACTTTGGATGAAGAAGGGAATATTCATAAATTTGTGTCAAATAGCAAGTATGAGACTTCAGCACTTGTTCAATATTTATGGCTTTCTGGAGTTCTGTCTTTAACTCAGAACCTCCATGTTGCTGAATCTGAGTCATAATATACATATGAAAATTATTTATAAAATATAACAATCTCATTCGTAAAAGATACATGGAATGAATTTTTTGAAAAAGTGGTAATTCAGATTCATGTTCAAAAACTGGTGACGATTTTTTACTTTTCAATTCATCAAATCTAAGTTCATCTAATGCATATTTAGCACATTTTACTTGCATCAAAAAATTAAAAATTTCATGGTATTTCTGTTGAGAGGAAAAATTTAAAATTACATTTAATGGCCAACTTAATTTATATGAAAAATGCAATGAATTTAATTCATTAAGTTTGTTGTTTCTATTATTATAATGATTTAGATCCAAACTAACTGTTAATTGATTTTGTGTATTAAGATCTTGATACAGTAATGCATCCTGAAGTGCAGCATTTACAAATGCCATATCTTTCCATACCTCTCCATTACACAATTTCTCAAATATTTCAGAATAGAAAGCAAATAACATATCACCAAGTTCCATAAGAAAAAATTTTCTGATTATTTTCATATGATAGAATAAATTATATTCTTCTTTAAGTATGTCAATTAATATTTTACTAATTATCTGACATTTTCTTTCAATACAAGTATGCAATACTGTTTTAATGCTAATAGAAATTGGATATTGACTTGAATAAGAAAGTATTGCTTTCTGTTCTAAACTTTCTATAGTTGTTTCCAGTACTTGAGAATTTGTGCATTTAATCATGTTTGAAAAATTATAATGCAGTAATGGATTATTATTAATTATTGTTGTCAACCAATCTGAGAAATCTTTATCAAAATTTTCTTTATCTATAGACATTTGTTTGCTTTCTTGATTATTAGAAATTGAAATTACCTCTGAATTGTCATTATCCAATTTGTTCTTGTTAAATACATCAGGGAGCATGAATAAAAATTCTTCATACAAGGATTTATCAAGAACATTTTTTATCATATATTTTTCTTTGTTTGAACAACCTAAACGTCTAATAATTTCCATAGATTTTCCAGCTAAAATAATATTTGATAACAATGGCTGTAAAATAAAATCTTGAGATATATCACTTGGTATTGGATGCATAAAGAATGCATTTTTCCAGAAATTTTCATCCAAAACATTAATTTCTATTCTTTCAATGATAAATTCTTGCCATGGATCATTTAGAATCCCTCTGCTTATAAAATCATCTAACAATTTGAGATAGGGTCGAAGTGTTCTTAGAAATATGCTCAACACCAAAGAAACATTCTAGAATTAGAAGTCCAAGTAGTATGATATGTTAAATATCTAAATAAAATAGTTAATAATCTTACAGATCTATTCCAAGCAGGAGAATCCGACGATGCCGAGATAATTCCATCTTTATAAATAGTATAAAGAATTTTTATTTCTTCAAAATATGGCTTTAATTCATCAGTTATTTGGATTAATGTTATTGTTTGATTTTGATCTGTTAATTGCTTTTCAAATTTTGTAATTTCTTCAAAAAATTTTTTTAAACTTTTATTTATGCTATCTGCAAATGCTTGATAAGTCTGAGAACATACAGCAGATCGAAAATCTAATTTGCCAGAAACTTTAATGAATTGTTGCAAATGTTTTATAAAACTTCCGTAAGAACAAAGATCAGACAAGAAATTATAAAGTGTCAAATCTGTTACATGAGACATCTGCACAGGCTTCACTTGAAAGCTTCCATCTTTCCAAACAAATAATGCAAGATCTGGCACTCCTTGTAACATCCACAGTACCTCTTTTAAAATTAAACGTTCTGATAATGTAATGTTACCGTTTTTACCAGTCAACTGAAAAGTTTCCAGATACTCTTCCCATTCTTTCAACAGGTTTGCAACTTTAGCTTTACTTGGTACTCCAAACGAATCAATATCAGAGTGACTATTCCAATAAGGAGCTACTATGTTATTCTGAAGCCATATACGCTCTTTTGACTCCGGATGAAAAGAAGTGGAAGTCGTCGGTCCCTGGGAATTTGTGGATTTACTATCGGTACTTCCAGTGATATCTATTCCGGAATCATCTCTTTCCGGTGGTATCGTTTCGACAGACATAATTTGATCTTCGGTATCTTCTACGACCTCTTCATCTTCTTCCTCCGAATATTCGTGATAACTGATCAAGGAATGATCCAATTCACCTTCCAGGAGATATTTTCCCCAGTCTACTTCATCAGCACTGACTATAGCACTATCGTTTTCGTCAATGTAGGATAATTCATTGTCAGTCGGTGATGCAGAAAGATTCAAAAGCAACGATAAGATGGAGTAGGCTAAATCATTTCCACAAGATGTTCTAGAATTCACATCTTTTATAAATGTTTCTACTAAAGATCGAAAGGTTTGAGCCTTTTTATCTTGACAATAAATAACAAATTTATCGCACAGACCCTTTATAGTTTTCTGAATTTGATTACTATTAACATCCAAAAAATGGCGATACTTAAAATTCGAATTAACGTATTGTACACACAAACGAAAATTTTCTGAATTTTCCTCGAAGCCAGTAATGGCTTTTACAAGCGAGCGTACATCATTTTCCATTTTCTTTTACAACTAAAAACTACAATTTGTAACGAGTTTACAAGATCGAAAACAAACAACATTCCACTTACGTGACCGGAAGCCCTCTAACGGTGATAATAAATTACGAAATTTTCGGAGCAACGCGTAGTATCAATTTTTCAACAAGAATTATTTAATAGTATTTATTTTGAAATATTTAATTAAATTTTTAAAAAATAATATAATAAAAATTAATTAAATATTTTTAAAAAATTGCAATCGAATTTTTATGTAAATCATATTCGATATTTCGATACTTACGGAAAGTTATAGGTGTTTGTTGAAAACGATTAATTTTTTTGAATTGTGTCATTTCCGGAAATGCAGGTGATGATAATTCGATGGGAATTGTGAGAAGATGAGAATTGAAATGGGTGTGAATGGAATAACGAGTGATAGTACGATGTTGTTGGTATCTATAGTTGCCATTATTTTACCTTTGTCTTTATCATTTTGGATCGTATGTTTCCTCTCATCTTGGTACTCCTCAGGTAATGCACCGTACATTCCTTACAATTTTAAAATAATATTTTTCGTAGAGTAGGAAGTATATGCTATAAAATCGCCTTATATAAATTTAGCTGTTATGCGTATCTTCGATTGTTTGTTTACTTTGAAAATTACCTTTAATAATGTGCTGTATGCTTTAATCGCATTAAAATTTAGTGTGTTATTTTTTAATTGTTTATGGATATTTCTGTAAGATTCTTTAACTTTTCATCCTTATAATTTATTATTTTTAAAAAAAATTAATTAATTGTGATACATTTCATATTTTTTTTTTGTTTTTTGAGTAATGAATATTTTGAGTTGTGTATATCTTTATTTGTTGACTATATTTAATAATTGATGCAAGTTTTTGTTTCATGTTAAAGACATGTTTTGTAGCTGAATGCACACATTTTTTGATGATTGTATATAATTTGTTGGTATATATACAATATAAAAGGAAGAATTTGTTATATCCTGGATTGCTAAAAGGAAAACATTTTGTTTTTGCAACATAACTTTCAATAGATTTTCCGTTTGTGTGGTTTTATCCTTATTGGAGGAAAAGGCAGCAACCATAATCCTTACTTTAGATCATAAAAGTACAAAACTACCAAAATTTACATAATCTTTTATGATGCAATTGATTAAAAATACAATTTTCACTAAATTTACCAAATAAAGAATATATTTTTGTAAAACAATATATTTGTAAATTAAGAAAACTAACTACTGACTTAAATTCTGTCAAACTTTTGTTTTTCAGATTTATTTATTTATTTTATTTTTTTATAAATCATATGTTATATTAACTGATTTTTATCAAAGTAAAATTAAAAAGAAAAAAATGAAAATTAAAACTGACTATCCCATTACATAATTAATACATAGTATCCAGTAGTAGTAAATTAAGACATCTATCTTATTTGTTTTTATTATTTTAAATAAAAAAGAACATTATATCTGATTGTTTTTAGTTGTTAAACAAATTTTAAATAAGTCATTTTGTTTCTTGAATGAATGAAAAAAGTTACTTTAATTTTTTATTGTAACTATTTGATTGTTTTCAAATATTTATGTTTTAATGTAATAAAATTTACTGCATTTCTAAATTCTATGTTTTAAGGGAAATTTTTAAAATTATAGATGTTTTGCATCTGATCTTAATCGAAGCATTTATTCTAATTACTACAAAGAATCTTAGACTTGCATGGACAATTGAATGAATTGATTCACAGCTGATTGATTGATATGCAGATTCAATGACTGAACTGACATAGTTTTTATTTTGAATTTATTACAAACTTAGTGTATTCAGTTTGTATTCTCCTATAATATTTAAAGTAAAAACAAAATATGTATAAGAAGCAATGTACCAGATAATATAATTTTTTTTTTTTTTTAAATTAGCTCTGAGAGATTAAAATGAAAATTATTTAAATGGCTAGATAACAAAATGACAATCATGCTCTGATTTAGCTTGTGAATAAAAATCAACTATGTTCAACAAAAAGTATTACAGAATCAACTGTTTTGAGCATTGTAACTTTTTCAAATCTATCTTAAGTTTTTATATTTTAATTTATATTAATTTTTCAAATGTGAAGAAATATTTTCTTGATTTACCTTTTGAGATCTTTGTTTTATGATGGATAATAGAGCATTATAAAACAATTTATCTATTGGATTGATTATAAAAATTTGAATACATATGCAGCATTAAGTAGGATCTATTCAGATTATTTTTAATAATCTATTAAATAAATTTTTTAAAATTTGGCAATATAGTTTAGATATTTCTTATTTGCCAGATTGTAGGTTAAATCCCATTTTGAAAATAGATATTTCACTTAAAATAGTGAAATAAATAAGTTATTAAATAAAATTTTAATAAGTTACTGTTTAGAGCTTTCTATAGCTATTTGTATTCTGTGATATTGCACTTTAATAAATTAAATTGAACTAAAATAGAAATAAAAATATTTGCAATGTACAGTGCATAGTTATTTGTTAAGGCTTTAAAACATTGTTGTGTTATTGCTATATGTTTTGTAGTTATTTTCATTTATATCATAATTTGCTATATTTGTCTGTTTATATTATTATTAAAAGTTTTACAGTGAAAGATTGTAAATTTTATTCCAGAAAGTGGAAACTGTTAAATAATAATTTCTGAATAAACTAAAATTGTCAGAATTTAGTAAATAACTTTCAATTATGTATTTATAAAAAAATAATTACACTTTATGTTATTAATGGATTTGTATTTTACAATATTCAAACAATTGTATGTTTAATGTAATTTTCAAAATTATTTAAGTGTAATAATTTAAAAATTAAATGCAATTATATATATTTTTAATAAAAATATACATTGTTTAAAAAAGTAATTCATAAAAATAATTGATATTGATCAGGAAGTGATTCATTATAGTGTTCAGTGGTTTTATCCACTTAGCCCACCAGTAGCCAAGTGGATAAAACCACTGAACACTAATAGTTGATAATGCCTTGCCAATGGACTTACCATATGGAGTTTTCTTCTCATTATTAGCACCTAAATAGGGGACCAATTTCCCAGAAAAGACCTCCCAAGACGTATCCCCTTGGCAGCTCGCCCATGTGTCATGTTTCTGTATATGAATAAACTAATCTTTATTAATATTGAATATTAATGCTTACTCCTAAAAAGAAGAAAAATAAATGTATTGAAAGTCTAGAAAGTATTTTAATAAAACAGATTAACAATCAAACTTTTTATTTAGTGTATATAGTTTTTTAAATCATAACATGTCTTATTTAAATTATATTCATATTTTTTTTTTTACAGAAGTTAAAGGAAGTCAACATGTCATGCTGTTATGGTAGTTAATATCATTTATAATAATTGTTGTTTTATAACAAAATGCATAATTTTTTTAATGTTATTTCAAAAATTACCAATAGTAGTGATTATCCAGTTTATATAAAAATTTTTTTGAATTATGAAGAGAAATAAAATGATACAATACAATACAATGATATTTTACTTATTACCTATTATGAGTATTGTCAGAATTTAGGGATATTCTAGAGGGAAAATTACAGTTTAATTTAGTTTGAACAATGGCTTGACAGGTAAATAGTACAATGTGTTATTGGGTTGACTACAATTGCAAGATATGCACTACATTTATATTATAAAATAAACAATATTGAATTTCATAGTTATTTTGAATGTTTTAACTTCATTTCAGATGTACTTAATCCACCATCTCCATTAAGATGGCTCCTATCATTCTTGATTCCCATAGTAATGGCTGGGTGGGGACTAAAGAAACGAAGCATCAATATTTCTGGTGCATTTACTGGTAATAATTTCATAAATTTCACAAATGAATCATTAATGAATTTAAGTATATTACTGCAAATTTTAAGTATGTAGGCCTACATATACAGAATGTTTATTAAATCCTACATTTAGTTTTAATAATTTTACATACTTAAAATATGTATTTAATATCATATTTTCTTTCCTACAATAAATAATTTTCATTTTTTTATTAGACCATTCATTTTAATTAATTTTTATTTGAATATAGAAATGATCTATTTTAATCTTTAAATAGATAAGTAATGTAATATATTTTATGAATAAGCAATGATACAAAAATATCTCTGATCATACAGAAAATATTTTCTTTCCTACAGAAAACAATTATATTAAATGGATAAGATATTCATTTAATATTATAATCATGTTTAAACATCAGGTTTTTTTGATTTTTGCCTATGTTTTACATATATTTTAAAATTCTGAAAAGTATATTGTTTAAAATAAAAACATTGAGAAAGACACAAATATTTTATTTTAGGTTAATAGAAGTCTTGCTAGCAAAGAAAAAAAATTTAGACATTTGTCCATTCAAAGTTTTAAGTTGTTGGATGGATATCAGTTTCTTAGACTTAGGTCAAAGAGGAAATATTGTCTAGTATGTTATGTTATATCTATAAATGATGATTTTATTTTTCAGAAGTTAGCAATGGTGATAGGTCATTATATTGAAGCTATTTATATTTTGTTAAAAAATAATAATAAACATAAATAACATAAACAAAATGTAACTTGCCATAACAACAACACATTTTTAACAAACATAAATGAACTGTTATATTTGTAATATTTATTTGCATATCTGTTAACTTATTAATCTATGTTTAGTTGATAGATGCTAAGATAGAACATACATTAAAAGCTATTCTTTTATTTTTATTTATATTTATATACAAATTTGTATTTATTCTTTGAATATTTGTGAACTAGGAAAATATTGTCATGATTCAGTTCATGACAATATTTTCCAACTAGCTATAAGCATCTCTTTGGACCAAGCATGCTGTTGAATTCTTTATGCTGAGTATAAATTTTGTTGTTGTGATTCTTAAGTTTACTCTTTCCTGGAAATTTTCAAACCCTATTCTTTCCTCAAGAAAGATTCAGTATTCTTACTTATAAGTACAGTCTAACCTTTAAAGTGCCTTCTCATATCACAGCAATCTCAGAGCACCAATGAATATTCATGAACAAATTTTTAAAAATATTAAATAGAGAATGCTTCAGCCACAGTGTATTAAAGGAACTCCTCACATAATGACAGAGTGTTATAGGTGCTATAGGAATTCCTGTGTATAGGTTAAGTGAATTAATTGATAAACAAGAATCTTTATTTATTCTTGGTAAAGAAATGGTCTAAATGAAACTCAAACTCTAGCTTAATAAATTTTTTTAATTTGCATTTCTGCATATTACAGAATATAAAAATATAATCAACAAAAATTATAAAATGTTATACCTGTCAGTATATCTATTATTAAGCTTTTTAACAAAAAATTGTACTGTAGGATGAAGCAATTCTAAAGGCCAAAATGTGTACTGGGATTTGAAGTGATAATTAAAGATTCTTTTGGTTTGTGATTAGTTTGTACTTAATGGTGAAAATAGCAAATATAATAATTATATGAATAATATACATGGACCAAAAAACATAAGAATGAAATATATTTTTATTTATAAACTGTAAACATTCTTTACATTCTAGAAATACAGATATACAGGATAACCCAAAAGTTATTAACATAGATTATTTTAATATTACTTTAAATAGTTAGAACTGCTTTGGAACAGATTCAGTCAGCTGCACATTATTCATGGTTTGCTTCATTGGAAGCAACAAATCTTGAATAACAACAAATAGTTGTTCCAAATTGGTTTTAACTGCTATTAAACTTATATTAAAATAGAGCTTAGTTAACTAAGTTTTGAGTCAACCTGTATGTAAGTAAACTATTGAGATTTTAGTATGCACTACAAATATTTCTTTATTTACTTTATTGAAAAAATTTTAGCATTTCTAAATACCAATGTGAATTATGACTTTTTTTGTGAATTTGGTGTTGCCAATTCACAAAAAAACCAGAATTCTAAATTTAATATTGAATCTTTCAAATTCATTTTTATTATTCTGAATAAAGACAATATTTTCAGAGACTGAGCTGATATAGATATTTGCTTGGTGGAAAAAATATAAATCATATTGTAAGAAATAGATACACAATGAATTTCTATTTGAGCTTTATGACAAAAAGTTTTCCTGCATCTTTAGTAAAACAGATTAAAGTCACTCCTAAGATTTATTTAGATAAAATTCACAAGTTAAAGTCATGTTTCTAATAGTTATTTAAAATTGATTATTTAATTATGAGAAAGACCATTGACCAAATATCTTTATCATAGTTTAATACATTTGTTATGCTATTTTTTTAATATCAGCTATGCTATGCTATTAAAAAATTTTTTAAATTATAAAGTCATTAAAAGAATAAGGTGATCATGTAATATATTTGTGAAAAAACAAAGCATTTATGTACTCTGTAAGTTAATAAATATTGCTTTGAATTATATGAAAATCTAAAATGAGAATGGCAATTAAATGATACATATAATATTACAGATAAAATAGCATAAATATAAGGGAAGTCACGTAAAAAAAGGGTAGCAGCTGTTTTTTTATATACAGCTGTGATTTACAAACTGAAATTTCTAATGTTATTTATAAAGAATGAGAAATCTAGGAATTTCTCTGGAGATAACACATTTTAAAGTAATTTTATTTACTTGATAATGTCCTGATTAGAAAATGCAAAGGCTTTTCTATTCATATTTTCACCTTTAAACATTGATGATAAATGTTGATAAAAATGTAAAAGAAATGGCCATTGCTCTGACTTTTTTTCCTTAAGAAATTCTTCATGTAAAAACGAACAATCTATTACTTTATTTTATGTAAGTTACATTCAAAACAATTTCTTAATTTTTAAAATTAATATTTCTGTGCACTTGTAACTTCTATTTGTTTAATAATAATTCAATATCTATTTAAATATTATATTTCTGTCAAGTTCAAAATACTGAACTTTGATCCTTTTGATAAAACAAAGATTTGTTGTTATCAATAAATTATCAAAAATGAAAATTAGATGATAAAATTATAAATAGATTTTTATATATTTAGAATGATAAGATATTTTTAAACCAAATTACTTATATTCACTTAAATGATTTGATTTTAAATTTGAAATAAATGTGTATAAAATTACTGATTCTGGTTTTTGTAAGTTGCCGACATATGGGGGCAATTAGTTAATTGCGCGTCAGGAAAAACCCAGGGACCGATCGTACGTGGGTGGTGGCGGCAGAGGCAAAGATGACAAGTGTCTTACAATAACTGTTTATTTTAACATCAAAACAAACTTACAAAGATACAATACGAGTTGCGATCTAGATTGTCTGCGGCAGAAGGAGCTCCGGATGACGGCGATCGGGGAGTGCTATCGGAGTCGTCATTGAAGCCCCGGGGCAGTCAGGCAGAAGAGTCCGAGGGGTCGGTGATGGACGTCAGTGAAGGAGTAGGTGGCTGTTCGGAGTCCCGTCGTTCACTTCCTGGTAGAAAGCTCCGTTGTCTCCCCTTCCGACCTTGATTCGGGGGTTTTTATACGATTTTCCCTCGAATCTCCCCCTCTTGATTGGTCTTAGGTCTCTTTTTCCTTTTCTCGATTCGTCAGTCTACTGTTTCTAAGCAAGACGAAAACCGAGTTTGGCCGGGGACGGCACCCGGGCGTTGACAGCTGCTCACATAATTTACACTGTTTGCCCCCCTCTCGCAGACATCTGGCCGAACCGATCAGCCAAACGTTCTGTGGCCACCCCCCTTTCGAGACAGTCTCGGGCTCATGGTCTAACAGGTGTCCTTGACCATCTGTCTCTCTTCTTTCTCCCCTTTTTGTTAATTGCTTACATCTCGACTCTTGTATACGAGCACCGCGACATCCCCTTCGTCGTTTATTACCGCGTTGTGTTTGCTTTAGAAGAAATGCTTTACATCGGTCCGGTTTGTAGCCCGATGCGCGTTCTCGCTCCGATCAACTTTCCGAAATTTCCCGATGTAGCGATTTTGTAAACAATCGAATTCCTGGTGCGATTTTAGGATCTTCACATTTTGTATTAGCATGTAATGTAAGAATAAATTTTAAAAAATGATTTCCAAGTACTTTTTTAAAATTCAAAGTTATGTTGTCTGAAAAAGTACCATAATGATGTTGACAGATGAAGAAGAGTATTAAAAAGAACTAATAGTTTAGAACTAAATATGAAAAAATATTTACCATTCTAATAAAACCACAAATCTTGATTATAAACAATTATAAAGAATTCAAACCCTAGCAGATTTATTGTAAAAACTATTTCAGTCATGTCAAGTGATGTCATTAATTTTATGCATGAGTAGTTTTCAATAAACTTAAGTTATCATTATCATCATGGTCAAAACATAACATGATTTTAAAATTTGTATACTCACAATAAATTAAATTGCAGATGAATATAAATTTTGACTTTTTCTTGTAAGTTACATAAAAAAATCTAGCAACGAGTTGCATAACTTTCCTGGCTTTTATGAGATTTTATTTTAAAAATAATATTTGTATTGATTTTTGTGAAACCGTGTTGTATTATTCTTCGAAGTATCAAACACAAATCCGTGTTAATAACAACCACTTGGCTTTTTTCCACCTTTATTTAGTTGATCAACTAAATAAAGGTGGAAAAAAGCCAAGTGGTTGTTATTAACACGGATTTGTGTTTGATACTTCGAATATTTGTATTATTAATTAAAGTAAATAATTAAAATTGTATGTAGTGCTATCTGTTATGAGATTTTGTTATAAAAACTTTTGCTATTTTATAATAATTAAAAATATATAAAGATTTAATTTTGAGGGTAGAGATGAGTTTATAAAATTGTAAATGCTAAAACAAGTAAAATCTACCTTGCAAAATATGACACATGACCACCATCTATCTCTCCATCCCCTTGACCTTTCACAACCAAAATTTAATGGCATCAATGCCCCTTATATACAAGCTACCTTGCCAAATTTGGTTTCTTTATCTTTACCCCATCCTGAGATATTAAGTGAAATAATAGATGCCAACACACACACGTGGAGTTTTTGCCTTTTTTTTTTTTTTTTTTTTTTACTTTCTTCTCAAATCATGGAGAATTGCAAAAAACTTGGAGGGTCAAATTTGACGTGATTCCAATATTTTCTCTTGTTATGTATACATAACAACCGGGAAAGTAAAAGAAACAAGTTTGCATTTTTTTGTTCAAATTGTAGACTTAGATGACTGGAATTTGATTTGATCAAGAAATGTTGTGATATCCAGTTTGTTTTCTAAAGAAATAAATTGGAAAACAAAACCAGTCATCAAGATGTTCCCTCATTAGATCAGTTTTGTCTAACTCAAACTTTGTCCAAAGTTACAACTTCAGATACAGTATATTTGGACAATGAATTCTTTTAAAGATATGAATATGAAAGGAATATTTATTCCTTTTATCTTTACTTATTGCTAAATATCACATTTGAGTATTTTCAGAAGATAAAGTTACTTGACTCATAAAAACTATAAATTTTCATAGTATTAAGATAAGATGTTTCAAATCTAATTTATTATTACATACTTGCCAACAGGGCTGGATTTGCATAGGGACATTTGGGGCTGGTGCCCAGGGCCCCCACAAAACTATGTTTAAACATAATTTTTTTTTCCTATTACTGCAACAGCCTAGTGTGGCCTAATCATGAGGGCCACAGGCAGAGGAAACCAAACTCCGGAAAAAATCTATGAAACGTCGGAAAATTTCGGGAAAAAATTTTACATAGGTATTTTCCAGTTAAATTAAAATAATTAGTTTTACACAATAGAATATATGTATGTTTACAATAACCTTATTTTTAAATGAAATTTACAACTTCCTAGTTGAAATCTAGTTGAAAGTACCAGTATTTTGTGTAAATTTTCTAAATTATCAAATTTGCCTACTCTTAAAGGGAGGCCCCCACCGAATTTGTGCCCAGGGCCCTGGATTGGTAAATCCGGCCCTGCTTGCCAATCTTTGATTATAGATAAGACTGACTTTGAAATTCAAAGGTTTACAATAAAAATTATGTATATATTAGAAAGAATGGTACAAAACTTTAGCACTTTTAAGCATTCATTCAATTGTCATTTTCTAGTACAATAATACATTTATAATATCGGCTTTTCTTACTATACAGAATACTAGTAGTAAAAAGTAGAATATGGAGTAATACTACAATATACTATTCCAGGGGTTGTACTGAATAGCACTAAAATTTCCACTTGCAAATATTTTTATTAAATTGACAATAAAAATATAATAATGATGATAAAAATCCTAGTCCTCTTATTTCGATGAAATTAAATCACAAAGGAAGCTTCAGGGAAAACAGTAGAATGTTGAGTTGTTGTGCAATGGGAGTTCCATGCATGTTCAGACAGGAAGTGATGTGAGAACTGAAGGCAATTTTCATGCAATGCCGCCCAGCATTTCCAAATTGGGGAATTTTTATCAATTGAAGAAATTTTGGGGATGCTTTTGGATTGACATATTTTTTTCACTTTGATCTTTTTTCAGTAGACTAAAGTATGAAAATTTTGACATGATAGAACATGTGAAATACCATTTAAGCATTGTGATCAAATGTGTTATTTAGAAATATTCATTAAAAAATTATTCAAAAATGATTCCTTTTAAGTGACAGCTTAACATGTTACTTTTGCTTTCCAGACTCAAAACTAATAAGGCTACCAGCATCTGAATTAATTAGTAACTAAAACTAGAGCAATAGATAATTTGAAGTGGTAAAAAGAATTTAAAACTGGTGAAATTATTAAAAATTTTCCAAAGCAACTCCTGCTATTCATAATACTTATTTCATAATAAGCATTGCATAAATTTTAACAAATGGCACTAAACAACTAACCAAAAATATCAGATTTAGCATCAAAAGTACTGAATTGGCAACATTGGTTTTTTGTTTTTTTACTCTTTCTACTCTTTGGGCATTAAAAGGATCTTTTTATCCAACCTATCATAGATTTGGCTAGATCTACAATGGGACAGCCAGGTGGTGTGGATGTGAACATATCTGAGACAGACCATCCCCAAAAATTCCTAAGATTTTGAACCATTCGGATTAATTCCCACGTTTCCAGAGTGGTAGGTTGACCATAATTGTCATCAGGTATACTATTATCAGTGTGGTGGTGTCATTGAGAAAAAAACTCAACTGATCTGAAAGTGTTGCAACATTATCTCATACAAAAGATGTAACTGCATGCCAACATTATATGTAGAGGGAGTAGTAACCTTACATACTCCACTCATAGGGATCCTTCCTTTCTCTCCTTTCAATCTTTTCACCCTCCTTCCCTCTTCTTCTTCTGCCAGCTAAACATTATGTGTACAGCCATGATCTTTCATTAAGTATAAGTATCTATCACATTTTGAGATAAAATTTTGTATGCAACAATTTATAAAAAAATTTATTATTATTTAATCAGAAATTTAAAGTTTCCATTGAAATCCTTGTATGTGTATGATAATTCTTGCAATTTTTAACTCAAAAAAGTTGTTAATATTGGACAGTTTCTAAAAATACTGTCATACATGCACACTTTAGATTTTTAGTACTGTATTAGCATAAATCCATGTTTGTGAAGATAATGCATTAAAGATGTTAGGAAATATCCACTTTTTTGAGATAAAATATGCCAAACTGACAACTGATTTCAAAGACAGTTTGAAAGATGGTTTGACAACTATGCTATTATGATAGAAGATTTGAATATTTGTAACTTATAATTTGTAGCTTATTGCCAAAGCTGTAAAGAAAAGGAGGTTTACTCAATTAGTCTAGACCAGTGATTCCCAAACTTTTTCAATCCACCACCTCTTTGTTCCATAAAGTTATACCCAACGCCCCCTTACCCATTTCCTCTTGTGTGAGAAAGGATTGGAAATATTCTGAGGAAAACTTTTCTATGAATCTCACACTTTGTGCCCTTACCATACATTGTTCTCAACATCTGGAAACCATTAAAGGCAATGTTTCCTCTTATCAGTTTAACAGAAGAAAGGGAATGGCTTCCAGCCAGAATCTCCATATTAACGAAAGAAAGAAAGAAGAAGAAGTGAATGGCTGTCAGTGACCCCAACTTTTGCCTTTGGTCACCGTTCAGTACCCTGCCTCCAGCACCCCCTAGATTTACTCACTGCCCACAAGGGGCATTATCGCCCACCTTGAGAAACGCTGGTCTAGACTTTATAATAAATTCATGTATAATTTATTTTAAAAGATATTTTGATTGCAAATTAAGTTTATTTTTCATTAATTGTTAAATCCTTTTTCACGGATGATAATTACAAAAAAGTCTTATAATTTTATTGTCATATTTTTGTTATATATTGTCATAATCAAAATATATAATTAAATTTAATAAAAAAAATTTAAATGATCTTTAAAAAAAAATTTTTTTTTTAAAACTAATTTCTGGATCATAAAGTGACAATAAAAGTGAAATACAATTTCTTTCACAATAAATGCTGGAAAAATTGTGGCAGTGGTATTCAATTTAATATTGAAATTTAGTAAGAGAAAAAATTTGTTTTGATATGTTTACTTAATAAGTATTATAGTAATTTGATGGATACAATTATTTTTTTTTTGTAGGTGTAATAGTAGCATTTGTTTTAACTCTTAGCAGTTATTGTTTTTTGGCAAGTTTATTAGCATTTTTTGTACTATCTTCAAAAGCAACTAAATACAAAGCAGAGAAGAAAAAGAAATTTGATTCTGAATATAAAGAAGGTAAGTCTATAAAAACAAAACTACATTATAATTTTAAAAAATTTTTATGGCTTTAGATTTGGTATACTTAATGTGTTTCACAGCTTATATATTTTCACAGGAGGCCAGAGGAATTGGGTACAAGTGATAAGTAATGGAGGTGTTGCAACAGAATTTGCAGTTCTGTATTTGATAGAAAATGGAATTGGTGAAATCCCTATTGATTTCCGTAATAACTATGGTGTGTCTTGTTTTGCAATTGCTGTACTAGCTGCAATTGCAGGAGCAAGTGGTGATACTTGGGCATCTGAGATTGGTTCGGTTCTTTCACAAAAAGATCCTATTCTAATCACAACTTTGAGGAGGGTTCCAAGAGGTAACAAGGATTTGTTTCTAAAGTTTTATGTTACATTTTTTATGTTGCTGAATGACTGCACAATTTTTATTATTTACATAGGAACTAATGGAGGAGTTTCATTAATTGGATTTCTTGCAAGCATTTTAGGAGGTGCCATTGTTGGAATTGCTTACTATGTTAGTCTTCTGCTGTGCTTGAGTAGTAAAGTCCTGGCAGAGAGCTCACCACAATGGCCTTTAATTTTGACAGCTACATTTTCAGGATTCTTCAGTTCATTAATTGATTCCATTTTAGGAGCAACAGTTCAGTATTCAGGTAAGAACTTTCTTGCTAATAAACAATATAATTAGATAGCTGATTTTACAAAGTTATCAACTATTTAAAACTCCTAATAATCAATTATTATGTAATTATCCAGGAATAAATATGAAAACAGGAAAAATTGTTGAGAAAGCAGGACCGAATGTAAAACACATCAGTGGGATTTCTTTACTTGACAATCATTCAGTTAATTTAGTATCTTCTATATTAACTGCACTTCTTGTTCCCAGACTGACTATGCCTCTCTGGACATACTTTTAAAAAGTTCTGACTTTGCATTTTGAGACAACGAAAATTCAATCATATTGTTTTCAATATATCAAAAGTGATTGTTTATAGTTTGAGAATTAATAATTCCACCCATCTCTACAATTGTTCTGAAAATATATTTTTGCTTACATCTTTTAAGGTTGACTCGTGATGCATTTGCTGTCATGATTTTTTCAATATAAATTATTAAATTCATGTAATTGTACTTTTATACTGAAATATTTAAATATTAACAATTGAATTGTTGACATTATTAACATCTATAAAATGTATATTTTCCTTTTTTTTGTTTTTTAATATTAAATGTTTAAAATGAAAGATGGCAATAAATTTTCTCTGTAAATTTTGTTCATAAATTTGAAAGGGTAGCTGTTTTATACTGTTCTATGTATCGTAAAAATAAAATTATTTTAATAATCAATATTTTGAGTTTTAGCATTACAAATATATTTGGAAGTTACATTGTGTTATTAATTTATATGTTTAAAATATTTAATTTTTTTAGAATTAATGGAAATAATGTTTGTAATGTAATGTTCATTACAAATGTTATTTCCATTTGCTTACCACTTGTTTTCTTTTAAATTTAAAAATAAATTTTTGAGGATTTTTATTTACTTTATAATAAATACATATTTTCTAATAAGTTCATATAAACAAGAGAACAATCAGAAAATAGAGATTAAAATGATAGATAGATTACATGATTGAGAGTTCTTGATCAAAAAGAATCTTCCTTTGTTAATGAATGCCCAAAAATCTTGGTAAATATATAATTTTTAATCAGATAGATATCAGATTGATTTTCTAGAAGAAAAAATATAATACTGTATATGGATTTATATTTCAAATTAACAAAGAACTTCATATTTGAAGAATATCAAGTGTATATAATTAAATTACTACATAAGTGTGCTAAATATGGAATGAATGAATTTAATTAATATACATAAATTACTTAAATTGGGCATTTGTTGTTATAGCTCCTGTCCTATTTTTAAGTTACAATTAAAATATTTTCATTACAGATACAAATTGCTATTCATAATAATAATAAAAAAATCAAAGTTTTGCCTAAATCTGTATTGTAATGAAAATTAAACAGTAATAGTTTTCGGAGTTAATGAAATATCTTCTAGATACTACTAAGATAACATTTTCAATTAATTTTTTTTCCAATAAATAGAATGATTGACTTTCTAATTGAGTAATAACAGCTTGAGAGTAAGTGGTAAAATTAGACTGTGTGTAATTTCTGGCTTATTTTCAGGGACGACTGGGGAGTTTTCTCTGTGCCCCGGAAAAACTTAGTTATGGATAGTAGTTCCTGCTGATATAAAATTAATGTTATTTTTACTAATAGAAAATAAAATTTTTAAGATTGCTTTTTATTAATAAAGAAGCATTACTCTTACTCCTATTTCATTAGTGCAAAAATACGAAAAGGGCCCACTCAGGCAAGGCATGGGCCCTGGTATAATTTTATCTTAATATTTGAAGCGGAACCTTAGCAAAGCTTCTATGAGACTTACAGAATTGTGTTCGTTCTCAAAATCCGTTCGATAGATTTTGATTAAACTTTGCCATTTCCCATTAATTGCGATGCGGAATAGTAAAAATGGGAGTCCAAGACTTATTTTTCGAGATATAAGGACGTTTCATGAGCGCGCGCGACAAAGCGATATCGTGCGACGTTTCACGGTCGCTAGCACGTCTTGTATGGATTTATACAATCGAGTTTGTTCTCAAAATTTAATGGATCGCTTTTGATAAAACTTTGCCATTTTCCATTAATTGAGACGCGGAATCCACGAATGTAATGTGGTCCATTTAAATGTAAAAAATTTAGCAACGAGTTTCTTAACTTTCCCAGCAATATTTAAAACTGCATGTGTGGCACACCATCTGTTATGATATTTTAGTTAACAATATAAAAAGTTGTTTTTAATAATATAAAATGGCAGAAAGGTTAATTATGAGGGTAGGGATGGGTTTTTAAAAAATTGTAAATGCTAATAACGACTAAAATCGTCATTAAGTCCGACTCTACTCGAGATATGACACACAACCCCCTTTATCTCCTCGACCTTAAACCACCAAAATTTAATAGCCTGAATCTTTCTGCAAACCTTCCTGCAAAATTTCAGAAATTTTCAAAAGCACAGAAGTTAAGTTTCAAAGAGGGTAAACAAAATCGTGCCACACACCATACATTACCATCCATACATAGAGAGAGAAACACTGAATGTTTTTGCATTTCTCGACGTTTCAAGGTTCCCTAAGACCAAAAATAAAAATCTTGAGGGTTATCTTTTGACCGATCGGCATACTTTCCCTCTGTTATAGGTACCTTAGCAGCCATTAAGATATTGCTAGTGTAGGTGTGCAATTTTTCGTTTTTCATTGGTGACTTGCATTATAAAACCAGTTCAGGTAGATATTGTGCAATGGTTGAATGCCATAATGGCCAGAGTGTTCTTTATAAGAAGCTGTATGCGATGTACACGAAATCATGATGCATCGAGATTGTCCATGTATTCAATTGTTCCAGTTACATTCATTTCCATGTGATGAAAAGTTAAGAAGAGAATGGGTAACCAGCCATGAATGCACTATACACCCAGCTAGATAAACAGCTTTGCCATCATAAGATACACAAGTCCGAACAGAATTATTACTTGCAGATATGGTTTGTGATGGCTCTTAATTTGTCTTAGGGACATATGTTTTGCGACAACTTATTAATTAAAATTTCACCTACTTTACAACTTGAAAAATAATTATAAAAATCAATACTCTTAGGCATTTCTTGATAATTATAGACTACTTTTAATATTCCTATTTGGCATTCTCTCAACTCATTATTCCACGATTTTATAGTATATTGTGGTTGTCTTTGTGTTCACCGATAATGCGGTACCATAGATAAAACAAACAACGCCGTGGTAACTGAAAGAATGTTTTATTTCGCGTGCTAATAACGAATACGTTCTTCTCCTCTGACCATTCGCCAGTGGCGTGCCGTGACATTTGATGATAGGGAAGCTGTGTTTCTGTAAGAAGCCGACTTCCAGGGGCAATCAGTTAATTGCGCGTCAGTAATGGTCTAGGGTCCATTCGTACGTGCCTGGTGGCGAAAGAGAAAGACGACAACTATCTGATAAAAACCGTTTATTTGAACATAAAATAAACATATACTATGTACAAAATAGTTTGCTTCAGGACAATCAACCGTTCGGACGTCCTGGCGTCGATGTGGTTCTTCGATGGTCGATCGAAGGCGGCCCGGGAACAGTGGCGTTGATAAGTCTGTAAGGCACGGGAGACTTCGTCTGTTGGCGTCGGGGACACGGTCTTAATCCGAAGTGGCACGGGTTACAGGTTAGCACAATAGACGAAAAACTGTTTTTTTTTTTTTTTTTTGTGCGTTGACACACTTTGTTTCGGTTTTTCGGAACGTTAACCGAGTGCGAGGTGTCCTCGATTGTCGGGGATTATATCAATCTCCGTTCTTTCTTTCGTCCATTTGATTGGTCATTCTCCTTCAATCACGCTTTCCGAGTGGTCGGTCATTGGTTACTAAGCGTAACGAGACTCTTACCTGGAGCGCGAGAAAAGTAAAAATCGAAGACGAATTCGATCTTCCACCGATCATAGGACGACTTCCTTCCGCGATTTATAGTTTCTGCCTGGCAGTTTGATATAAACAATGGGTGTCCGACTACAAATGACTTTTACCTATGTTGTTTTAAACTAATAAATTTTTCTCTAAATTAACCGTTTTTTCGCGTCTTTCGTGACGGGTCAGACCTGCCCGGAACCTCACATTTCCATAAAAGTTTTAAACAAATACTGGAAATGACAAAAATAAACAATTTATGTATTTTAGTTCTAAAATGCAAATAATACATACATAATACAAATTGATACGATACAAACAATGATAGAAAAACTTGTTTTTTTAATTTTTTATAAACTAACTCTATTCGGCGATTTTTTCCGCAAAATCGTTAATTACTTTATCATAAAAGTCGCTGGTCGTCGACTCCATCGACATATTTAAAAGCTCTTTTTCTATCGAAAGCAACGCTAGCGACGACAATTTTTCCTCCAACCGCAGTGTTCCTGGCCAATGTATGAATTTGCTTCGTGGTCGAAAAACTGCGCTCAACAGACGCACTGGTAGATGATACCATAAAAATTAATGATATTAAATCATATAATTCTTTTAGTACGTCTTTGTTCGGATCGACATTAATTATAATATGTTTTATGTTTAAGAGTTACTTGTCAATATAGTCCGGACACGAATATAAATATTGCGATTCACTACGTAATTTAGATAAATCAAAAAATTTCCCATAAAATTTACTTAATTTAAAGAACTAAAACACGCTTGGAAAAATTGTTTTTCATAATATTAAAATTATTAACATCTAAAAGTGATAAAAATTCTAAAGATTTTATGTCTGAAAATCTGTCAATATAATTACAGTATAATTAAAAAAAAATTATAATTAAATATAACTTTGCAAAAAAACGTACATAACAAGTAATATAAAAAAAATTTTTTTAAAGTCAATTCCTACTTAGATCAACAAAGAAAAATTTTATTCTAGTTACTTTTTATTAAATAATTACAATTAATATAAATATGTATATACATATGCTTAATATCTTATATAAGAGAAATTTTTTTGTAAGTTCGCCGAAATGGGGGGAGTTTTTATTCCCAACCGTCGGGATGGCTAAGGGCTATACGCATGTGGGTGGCGGTTTTTCAGGAGGCAGAAAAAACACAAGTGTTTCACAAAGAAACCGTTTATTTAGGAGACAATGCTTACACAGTTAAGTCGATGTTCGCAAGTCCGAAGTTTGGTTTTCTAGTCTTCACGGGTTCTTTTCTCTTTTCTTGTCCAACGCAGGCGGGGCCCCGGGGCGACATCGAGTCAATGTTCATTATAGGGAAGAAGCACAAAATAGCTGCGAGCTGAAGCACAAAAAAATAAAAAAAAAATGGAAGAGAGCGACGAACACAACAGATGTTTTCTACAGAGGGCTCTGATTGTCCTTGACATCGGAGGCTTTATAATTTTTTCGGGATCGAATCATCGCTAATTGGCTAACTCTTTTCCTCCTCGCTTCCCGATTGGTATCCCACCTGTCTCCAGGTATAAATGGAGCTTCGTTAGGTCGCAGGAAAGGTCGGCAAGAGAAGGTTTATCGGACACCGTCTTTTAGCCTATGATCGCGTTTAATCGTTGACTATGAGAAAGAAAAAAAATATCAAAATGAGCGTAGGTGTCATAACCTACGCTCATTTTGATATTTTTTTTTCTAGTTTTGTTTTGCTTTCTAAACTGCGTCTTAAATTTTTAATATTTTTCTTTCTAAATTTTTTTTACCTAAAGTTTTGTTTTTCCCATTACTCTTTATGGGCGTCGACATCAAAGTCCGGTGTCTCCGACTCGACACTTATAAAAGTTATAATCTTGGGGTTTGACTTAACAAACTTGTACATATCCCCTTTTGGGGGGGCTATTTCCGGGCCTCACATTTTCTCCCATATAAAACTAAATTTAATTAATGAATTAATATTTAAAAAAGCTGTATTAACATCAAGTGTCATCCACTACAAGTTTAAAAAAAATGTATTTGAACTTGAGTGGATGAATAAAAAGTATTTTATTAACGATTGAAAATTTGAACAAGATATATAAATATATATAGGGAGAGTGTGAACTAAGAGTAGGAATTTAAAAATAACATTGAATATTCTTTACTTTTTAATTCTTAAACAATTTACTTAGTCAGATAGCTCCCTACTCAGTGGCTAAGGGTCGTTGGAAATGTTACACGTGTGTAGCTTCCACCAGCTAAACCGGCTGAGTTGGTGCTCTGTAAAGCACCAACTCTGTAAAGCAGCCAGAGGGCATTGGCGCATGCGCCAATGCCCTCTGGCTGCTTTACACCATTCAGTTATTCTCGCCGTGGAAGCTGACCCGGTTTCGACATTCCTTCCGTCACTGATATTCGAATATACAATAGCAATCTTATCGTTTTTTTCACATATAGTATAGAAATTTGTAATAAGATACATAATGCAGTTATAATAAAATATTAATTTTGATTAATTCAAAGTCTGTCTGAATACAAGGTGTGTCTGTAAAGTTCAGTGAATGGCCTCATAAAATAAAGGAAACAAGAGATACAAACAAAATACCTTTACTGGCATTCAAAGTAATTGCCATTAGCAACACACATTTGACATCGGTTGTACTGTACAGCTGCTGGAAGCTGTGAGCAAACACTTCTTTCGGTATTGCACGAAGCACCGTTGTCACACGTTATTGGATCTGCGCAACGTTGAAAAAGCGTAGGCCTTTCAGGCGGGGAACAAGAAGAAATCTGCAGGTGCCAGATCTGGAGAATATGGAGAGTGTTGAAGAACTGTCACCTGGTGTGTAGCGAGGAAGTGCCGTAATGTTCACGCGTTGCTCCATTTTGCAGTGACACTCTTTCTCCACCTTCCTTTTTTTCGTCATGATACACTTTTAATTTAAAAATTTGGCGGCACAGACGGTTACTTCGGTATGTACCGCAGGACAAGCAGTGACGTCATAACAGTGATTTTTAAATGCAGTTGGTTATTTAGGTCACATTTTCTAAACGCTTTGGTAACTACCGGCAGTTACTGGTAACATCGGTTACAATTTCCAAACGCGCTCTAGGAAGGTAGAACCGATTAAACTACTTGTCTGACGTCGCTTATATATGGATATTCGCAGGGCCGTTCCTAGGGTATCTGCCGCCCGGGTGCGAGAATAATTTTGCCGCCCCTTCCCCCAAAATTGTTAAAAATTTACAAATGAAAAAGATAAAGTAAATTTAAGTTAAAAAAAATTGTACAAATATACACAGTTTATTTAATAGAATATAATGTTACAACTTATTTGTAATGTAATAAAGAAATAAATACATAATTCATACATACAGGCAAGGATGCTAACATATCTACTATTTCTACTAATAAGTTATACAGTAAAGTTTGCTTTTCTAGCCTTTTTTAATGCAAATGTCTTAACAATGTTAGACACATCTATATTTTCTGACAGCTCTTTTTCAATACTAATAATGGATAAGTCTGAAAGCCTTTCTTGCCCCATCGTGGATCGTAGATAATTTTTTATTATTTTAAGTTTGGAAAAGCTTCTTTCCCCACTAGCTACTGTGACAGGTAATGTTAAGAAAATTCGTATAGAAATTACTAAATTTGGAAATAGATAGATGAGGTTATTTGTGAATAGGTAGTTAATAACATTCAATGCGTTCATTTCAGAGGAAATATAGGGTGCAACATTGTCAATTTCATCATATAAATCTTGAGCTAAAATATCTTTTTGATTTTTACATGGATCACATAAACTATTCTCTAGAGCTTTACATTTTGCAAATCTAATTGATTTATCCATTTGAAGGAAATTATATAGGCTGTTAAGAAAATTAAACAATGTATCATGCTGCTTTATTTGCTCGAACCTTTCTTCCAATTTTGATAATGCGGTGTCCAATATTACAAAGTAAAAATTAATTTTGAATTGGTCAGCCGGGTCTTTAGGTGCCTCGTCTTCACACTCGTAATCAAATAATCGCTTTTTTGTTCGGGGTCTCACAATATTAATCGGAGGAAACGAAGGGTCACAGTCGATATCATCGGCAATTTTTTTGGCCTCTTCTAAAATATCATTAAAACCTTCATTTGATCTAATCTAAATATATATAACTCAAAGGTGACTGACTGACATAGTGATCTATCAACGCACAGCCCAAACCACTAGACGGATCGGGCTGAAATTTGGCATGCAGGTAGATGTTATGACGTAGGCATCCGCTAAGAAAGGATTTTGATCAATTCTACCCCCAAGGGGATAAAATAGGGGATGAAAGTTTGTATGAAACTTTGTCAATTTTAAACCGATCCGGCTGAGACTTTGCATGCATAAAGCTACTATGACGTAGGGATCTCCTAAGAAAGGATTTTGATAAATTCCACCCCTAAGGGGATAAAATAGGGGATGAAAGTTTGTATAAATCTTCTTAGATTTTCGACTGATTGAACTGAAATTAAAGATTGCAGCTACTATGACGAAGACGTCCGCTTAAATAGGATGTTGATAAATTCAACCCCCATGGGGATAAAATAAGGGATGATGGAGGATGTAAATGTATTAGTTTGAACCTATCAGTACCTAATGGAACGAATAAATTAAGACGAACAAAATAATTTTTAGTTCTAAATGTTGACAATAGATGGCGATAGTAGTATTTTAAAACGCGCTATCGTCGTGTTTTCACTGAGTTACATATACCCGATGACGAGTGGCCGCCGTATCTAATAGTACATACTATACCTAAATATTTCTAGCGGATTATATTTGACGATTTTGGCTGTTCTTTTCTAAGCATATTTTGGATTGCATTTGCTTTGTTTCGGTTTAGTAGTTTTGGTTATAGACTCTGCTTTCTATTTGGCATTTGTTTTGTTTTCGTTTGGTTTAAGTATAGGTTTTGTCGGTTAGCCTTTTTTAAAATGGCTGAAGAAAATCTGAACGTTAATGGAGAAGTTGAAGAATGTACTGTCGTCCCTATTGTTGGTGACGGTGCATGTTTGTTTCGTGCTCTCTCTTATTTAATGTACGGAACACAAGATAGAGCGATGGAGGTGCGTTCAGAAATTGTCAGATATGTGGTTAATGACTGGAGAAAGTTTTCAATTATGACCCACGACGACAGGAATGGTGATAACTACGTAACACCTGACGAATATTTTGCTGATATGATGAAAAATGCTACTTATGGCGGATTTTGTGAGTTAATAGCAGCAGGATTAATATTCCCATTTAAGTTTGAAGTTTATAGAAACGGTCTCATATATACGCAATCTGGATCTAACGACTATCCGGTAAGGCGATTACGATTCAGCCAAGATTTGTCCAGTGGGCATTTTGATGCCTATCTTCCCATAGTAGCACAGAAAATTACTCGGCGTCGTATGGAGGTAGCTGTAGAAGAACATGATTTTGGAATTGATACACCTTCGCAACTTAAAGTTGATAAGGGTTGTCAGGAGGTACCTGTTTTAGAGCGTGAACATTCACCTATTGTATCTTCAATAAATTATGATGAAAAATTAACCCTTTGTACCTTCCATTTTTTCTCCGCTTCCTCTGCTATACTATGCAAAATTTAAATTGTGTTCCGAATTCAAACAAAGAACGTGTGATCTAAATACCAGGCCTATATATCGATTCTACTAGACCTACCTGTTATTTAAAATTTTGCACCTATAGCCACCCATAAACCTTGTTTAAATACAGTGTCTTTCTTTATACATGACACTGATGTGGCCGAACGGATTCAATAAACTCCTCTATTTAATTTATTTTTCGTTTTTTTCGAGACCGTCACCAGTGGCGTAGCGTAGTGGGGGCGGCAGGGGCGGCCCGCCCCCGGCGGCACTTATAGGGGGCGGCAAAATTTTACAATAAATAATAATATCTTGTAAAAATACCTAAATAAGGGGGCGGCGAGATTTTCCTCCGCCCCGGGCGGCTGACCTCCACGCTATGCCACTGACCGTCACAATTGTAGGGTTAACCCTCATTGCCGCCATTGTTAGAATAAAAAGCACGTGTGAGACCGCGGATTTTAGCGGGAAAATTTGTGTAAATGAAAGAAAACTTTCATTTTTTTGTTCAAGAATATTGTAAACAATCACCGATAGAAAAACTCCTCGCGGAGAAACGGATCAGAGGTCTCCAGTAACTATCAACAATTAGGTGGAAAGTTGACACTTAGCTGTCAAGAATTCGCAAGTCATTGTCAACAACCGACCGCTTCCCACACTAACGCTATAAAAGCTCGCGCCATCGGAAACTTAGCGCGCTCGCATAGGAAGTTATTATTGTACTTGTGTCCGTCTCCATGCTCAGGAACGAAGTCCAGTCGGAGAAGACCTACAGCAATTCTTCCACATCGTCGGCGACCGCCATACATCGAATTATATCGTCCAATCTCACACCAAGAGGTATTTTGTTAGGACCTTTGTAAACTCTCTCTCCCGCAACGGCAATAGGCTTAGCTCACAGCCACCTGTTTGTTTAGAACTTGTAGAGCTTTATATCTACTTGCATATAACCGCATTTAATCGCATAGTATCGTAGAATAGTTGTAATCGCCTTGTATTTTATTCTAGTTATTCAATAAATGTTTTATTCGTTAACCTGTCTCCTGTCAATCCAACCTGTCGACTTACCGACGACCTCCCCACTCACTTTTTGCCCTCCTAGCCATCCGAAACGACAACGAGATCGGGTCTTGCCAACCCGTGCAGTGTAAGTGGTCAGCGAAGATTAACCTCTGACCTTCTGCTTATCTCACACACGTGTCTTTCTTTGACGTCACAGAAAAGACTTCTCTTTATTGGAGGAATCTTGGCGTAAAAATTTTACGGCGTAAAAAGTAGAGACATGCTCTACTCTATTTTCAGTTCTGTTTCAGCCAAAATTTCAGAAAAATTTTACGTTTTCTGTTTTATGCTAGATTTTATGCTGAATTTTACGCTGGCCTAACTGTCGTGGAGTTAGATTAAACAATCAATTTTTTTTATTTGTTATACTTATTATTTAGATATTTCTAGCTATTCGAACATACGAAATTAATTAGGCCTGTTACTTTATTATAATAGAATTTTTATAAAGAATTGGTGCTATAAGAGTAATTAGTTTTCATGTTCATCAGATTTTTTGTCAACACAGAGGAAGGTTTTCGTAATTGTTCTACTATTCATTGGAACCCTAATATGGGATGCAGAAGTATGATTTCTCAGATAAGAAGGAAAATATTTCGATTTTATTCGTTGAACGGAAGGTTTTGGAAAATAAATCAATTCTATATCAGATTTGTAGGTGGAAAAATCGGGTCTTCTACTTGGAAAATCTAAAATAAAAAATAATTAAGATAAAAATCTTTAAAAAAAATAAACTTTTATTATATTTATATATACTGTATACTATTATTTTGCTTAGTTAAGTATAAAAAGTTAAGTTTGCACAGATTCCGTAAATGTATATATTTTAAATAAATTAATTTCAGTTTAAAAATATAAAAAAATTGCAATTTTTATATCGTATACAATAAATTGTTCTTACCTTTAAAGCAAGAATGTATACAATTCTGCCTCGTATTATTTAAAATCAAATAAATAAATGCATGCAATTTTCAAAATAAAGAATTTTATGACGACTACAATGTTGTACTTTACTTACATTTTGAGACTGGATAAGATGAACGAATGAAAGCTTCTAAGTGTTCATCCAAACAATTCCAAACAATATTTCCATAATTATGAAGCCAATTTCCTGATTAATTAATTAAAATTATATAGAATTAATTAAAATATGTGGTATATCTATTTTTTTAAAAATTGAAATCAAATAATACTTTATCGAATATAATTAAAGTAAATCATAATTTAAATAAGATTTTTATTCCGAACTAACCTCGTAAATTGTAAGAATGTGAATATTTTCCAGGAATAAAATATTTAGAAGCATTTCCTTTTTCTTTTCCACATAAATCTAATTTTTCATCCATTTTTCTTTTTTTTTAAAAATTGAAATTTTGTTAACAAAAGTTGTGCTTGATATTTATTGAAACAGTAATAATGAAGTCTAAATCACTGTTATGTAATGAAACAAAAATTTGTTTGTATGTTTCAAATTATATTTCATCTATTATCCTTACATAAGTTCTTTATACATAATTTATCATCCTACTAATACATGAAACATTATCCACACGTTTACAGAGAAAGTTATTATATTTTCCAGTACTGTAGCGCGACCGTCCTGTCACCATAAGATACTCCAAGTCCACCGAGGGCCAAGAGGTTTTGTTCCCTGAAATTTGGGAGTTCGGACGCAGGTTCGCGCCTCGCCAGGACGAGCTGGCCACGTGGAGGTTTTGTGGAGTCTTTAACGCCTGAATTACCTTTAAAAAAACCTCCCGGAAGACATTATTCTCCGCGTATAAGCAAAAATATATATGTATAATTGTTAACTACGTGACATCGCATATCACAACTTACCGTGGGACACTATAGACTAGTACAGTAATTCTGAACCACTGTGCCGCGGCACTTTAGTGTGCTGCGAGATTTTTGAAGTGTGCCGTCACTGCGAATATCCAGGGCCGTTCCGACCCGGGGGTGCAGAGGGTGCGGGGCACCCGGGCGGCAAGCCTAGGGGGCGGCGCAAGCCGCCTTAAAAAAAGGGAAAAATTAATTTATCATTAAATTAATATAATACATAAATATTATTCTAAATATTATCATTAAAATACTACTATTCTAATATTATTTGAATATATGTACTATTCTAAATATTATTAATTATATTTCAAATTCAAATTTTATATACACAACTTATTCAGGCCACAACAAGTGGCAAGTATAACAGTTTCTTGTTTTAACTCGTCTTAAGCTATTTTTTACGTCGGTCGCGAGGAAGATTTTACAGGAAAATACTCGTCTGTGGTCAAAGCATAGAAATGCACGCACCGGGATAATTTCTTTTATTTTAATTTTAAACGTGTAATCGTGTAAATCGCAACAGCTTAGAAAGTTTTTGTTTGATATCGTGGTTAGAGAGACAGTAAAAATTAAAGGTGAGTACATACATTAATTTGATTATATTTTGCTTTTGCGCGGTTAAATAAAATTTAAATAATATTTTGTTAAATTAAATTTATATTGTGTAACAAATTTATAACTTAAATAATAATACCAACATAATAACAATAGTAAAACATTTTTCTTTTTTTTATTAGTAAAATATAGTTTAATTAAAGATTAGCATAATCTTAATATTTTTTTGTTTTGATTAAAAATGTTGAAATTTTCAGACAAAATAAAAAATTATGTAAAGTTTCCTTTCAAAAGTTGGTATTATTCGAAAAACAAAGCTTAATTAATTTATGCTTCTTTAAATCTTCGAAAACAAAATTTTTTCGACGAATCATAACTTGGATTCATTTTTTTTTTTTTTTTTTTGGTAGATGTCTGATAATCGAAAAAGGCTTTCTGGCGCACAGTACAGAAAAAGAAAGCGTGAAAAGGAAGAATTAGTTAAAAAGGCTAGTGGTTCACTCGAAACGTTTTTAATCTCAACAACATCACAGGAGGCACCATCAAGTTCCCAAGCTCGAGATGTAAATGTGACGGAGACCGAATTCATAGTGGTCAGTAGCGGGGAAAAAAGGAGGACTCGTCGAATACCAAAACTACAATGGAAGCAGGTGTTTTATTAACAGAACAATGTCCTGAAGAAGTAAGTTTTGAAAATGAAAATCTTCATGTTCATGAGGATCCTAACTATTGGACTGGTGTTTTATTGGATAAAATGAAATTAACTCTGATAGAGTTAGGGCCTACCCAACTGACAGAAGCTGATATAACGTTTCCTTTAAATAAATACAATAGAGGTTTCTCGTCTATTTATTATAAAAAAAAACTGTGTAATGGGGAAATAATTCCAAGAGTTTGGCTGGTGTATTCTAAATCAAAAGACTGTGTATATTGTTTTCCTTGCAAAATATTTAAAACTTTTTCTAGTGGTTTAGTTGAGGGTTATAATGATTGGAGACATTTAAGTCAGGTTATAGAACGACATGAAAAATCAAAAGGTCACTTTTGTAATACAAAATCTTGGATTGATCTAAAACAATCAATTTCTTCTAAAACGACAACTGATTCACTAAATGAGAAATTAATAAACATGGAAAAAGATAGATGGGTTTCTGTTTTAAAAATTATAATTTATGTTGTTAAATTTTTAGCCGGTCAAAATTTGAGTTTTAGGGGTGAAAATAACAAGATATATGAGCAACAAAATGGAAACTTTTTAAAATTAATTGAAACAATTGCAAACTTTAATGATACGATATCCGATCATATTAACAGGATTAGAAAAACTCCATCAAATATGCCTCATTATTTAGGTGTTCATATTCAAAACGAACTAATTTCCCTTCCGTGAGAAAAAATAAGACATGAAATTATATCTATGTTAAAAGCTAGTAAATATTTTTCTATTATTTTAGATTCGACTCCTGATGTAAGTCACAAAGACCAACTTACTGTTGTAGTAAGGTTTGTTTTATTAAATAATAAATCAAAGCAAATAGAAATTAGAGAGCATTTTTTGGGATTCATTTCAATATCAGATTCGACAGGACAAGGCTTAACCAATGTTTTATTGGATTTTTTGGAGACTCACAACATTTGTTTAGGAGATTTAAGGGGGCAGGGTTACGATAATGGTGCGAATATGAAGGGTCGCAATAATGGTTTACAAAAAAAAATTCTTGAATTAAACCCTAGAGCTTTTTACGTGCCTTGTGCGGCCCATAGCTTAAATTTAGTTGTTAATGACGCTGCAAAAGCGTCTATAGAAATTACAAATTTCTTTGCTATTGTGCAGGAACTTTACGTTTTCTTTTCTGCATCGACTAAACGTTGGCAAGTTTTAAAAGATGAAATCCCGACTTTATCATTAAAACCTTTTTCTAGTACTAGATGGGAAAGTAGAATAGATGCTTTGAAAGTTCTTAGATACAATTTGGCAAAAATATATGACGCTTTATTTGCACTTTATTCTGATAATAGCAGAGACCCTGAAACCAGAAATATGGCAAATTCATTACTCTTAAAAATCAAGTCGTTTAAATTTATTTGTTCTATTATTACATGGAATATTGTGTTAACAAAAATTAATATTGCAAGTAAAGTGATGCAGGAGTCAGATTCTACACTACCTAATATCGTTTTAATCTTGGAGCAGACGAAAACTTATTTATCTAATACTAGCTTTAGCCCGCGGCTTCGCTCGCGTTAAGAAGTATTATTATTAATTAAGTATAGTTTTTGCGGCTTTACTTTTGTTTAGCGTGTGTAAAAAATTAGGGCCTACAAAACTTCTTTGTACACAATATTCTTAACTAATCTGTCATTAGGCGCTAAAACTATCAAGCTATTGGGTGAACTTACTCGTGAGCAAGCAACATAAAACTGTCCATGAGAGAAGCAATGTTCTCTCAAGTCAATACCCGCAAATTTGAGAGTTTGCCCCTGAGACTTGTTTATTGTCATGGCAAAGCAGACTTTTAGGGGAAACTGTAATCGTTTAAATTCGAACGGGATATCATTAGGTATTAATGGGATTCGTGGTATAAATACAGTTTTCCCTTTCGCACACCCAGTTAATATAGTGGCTTCCACTATATTGCGATGTAACGCTTTCACTTGCAGTCTCGTACCGTTACAAAGTTTTGGTGGTTTTAAATTTTCGCAACAACATAATTGGAGTGCTCACACGCAGAATAAGCTTATGATAAGGCAAACCTGGCGGTTTCAATGAATTTAAAAATTCTACAGGGTGTGAGGACCACCATTTCCCCCCCCTCCAAAAATACTTCGATGTTAACATTTGTAATATATTATTCTATTTCAAATTATTCTATTTAATATTTCTTTTTAAAATTATTCTGTTTCAAAATTATCCATGTCAACATTTGTAATATAATAATACTCACGTAATCATTTATTTTTACCTTTTTTTATATTCATGTGAATTTTGATTGTATTTCAAATAACAACCGAAGTTGTAAGAGGAAACTCGCCTATTTTACCAATCTAGGGACTCCCCTTTTCTAAATTTTAATATTTAAAACGATTAGAATAAAAGAGTTATTATCCAAATCTCACAACATGCCATAGGAAGAATGAGAATGCAATCAATGAGTAATGATGAGGACTGCCCCAAAAACAAGATGAGTCACATCGACTCAATGATGACTCTGCAAGGACTAAATGTCATTGCCAAAGAAAAACAACAGAAGACAATCATCTCAGAAGACAATCATGCAATGACAAAACCGCAAATATATCGTCACCCGATGATGACACCAGAAATGAATCATCACTGATGACAATTTTTTTCCATGCTGAAAATATTTAAAAGGAGAACTCCAGCCCGACGAAAATCAGAGAGAGAGAGTGTGTAATTCCCATACTCAAGAAGCAGTATAATTCCCATACTCAACACGGGAGTATCACCTTCATAGTCAGAGAGACAGAGATTCTCACCAGTATAGTTTTCGTGCTCAAGACAGAGTATAAGTGAGAGCAGACCCAGGACAACAAAAAAGAGAAAATAGACCAAAGACGGTCAAACCGACACAGGACTTAAGCAGCCCAAAAGTTCAGTCCCATCCAGGCAGTAGCAGAACAGTACAAGCAAGAAAGAGCAAGAGAGAAACAGGATCAAGAGATTGACCAACTGTCGAAATAGACGAAAAAGAAGACGTCTTGTTTAAATGGTATGTTGTGAGTCGCGTAGTTCGAATACCCCCCGTTAGGTACCCCCCTCGTTGTATAGTTAAAGATAGGCGGATTTCCAAAGATAGGATTTGATAACTCTGTTCTGAACTTTCAGTTTTTTTTTGATAATAAATTCCTTTTAATTATTTATATCTGACTCTGTATTCTCCCTACTGAGAGGCTCATTCCTGGACTCCAGAGTGACTCTTACCCTCGCGCCTTAGTCATTTACTTTATCCCAATCGGTGGTGTGTCCGATAAAACACACCTGGTGGCAGGACCCTATCAAAAACGTACGTAAGAAAACATCTTGACGGCCCGAACCCCACACAGGGTAATTAGTAGCGTCATCTGTATTAACCACAGTATCAATCGAAGTATAGACCTTTTCTTCGCCCTCAAACGACATGAGCAGGATATCGTTGATAGCTGCTGCTTGATCGTTCTTTGAAGTAAGTATGGCACGCTCACATAACCATTCAATAGGCTTGTCATGTATATGAATAATGTCTGGATAAACTTTAGACAGCAATTCTTGAACCGTAGTAACAACTGTGCACAATTCTTCCGGGATGGTTATCATTCCATCAAACGATGGAAAATCACCATTACCGATTTTAAGAAAGAGATCTGAAAATCTACCAGCAGACTCATCCCCGCCAAAATGTGCTCTCATATTTTTAGAGAGCTTAAGAATATTAACCTGGGCCACAAATTAGATTTCTTAATGCACGACTTTACTTCGTCAGCTCTGGTTCCTTTTGGCACGACTGGTAGAGTCTGCCGAAAGTCTCCGGTCAGCAAAACTGTTACGCCACCCATTAATTTTGTATTACCCCTTATATCCCTTAGTGATCTGTTTAAGGCTTCAATACCACCTTTATGAGCCATCGTTATTTCGTCCCACACGATTATTTTTGTACTCTTTAAAACTTCAGCAAAATTACTTTGTTTGGAGATGTTGCAAATGGGAGTCTCGGCAGTGATTAAATTGAGTGGTAACTTAAAAGTAGCATGAGCAGTTCGACCACCTTCGAGTAATGTAGCAGCTAAGCCGGGCGACGCCACAGCCAGGGCAATGCCGTGAGTACTTCTTACTTTCGCCAAAAGTAAATTAATAAGGAAGGTTTTACCAGTTCCACCTGGAGCGTCTAAGAAGAATATTCGACCGTCATTTGCATCTACACTTGTGATAATTTTATTGTAAACTTCCTGTTGCTCGTCATTCAAGGATGCTTCATTTTTTCTTACTGCGTCTTCTAAGGCCACTGTATCGTAACTGGTCTCCTTCACGTACTCTCTATTTTCAAAATGTATTGATGTTATTGGCTGAGGTAATCCATACTCTTTAAGAGGACGGCCGCCTAATGATAATACGGCATCCTCTAATACCGACAGGCATTTGTTAAATATCAGGTCCGATGAGTGCTCTACATCCACGTCACCTTGCCTTTCCAGTTGTTTTTTAAAGTCTTCAGAAAGGTATTCTTTGTATTTTTCCCAAAGACATAAGGGGTCGGAAACCTGGCAGAACAATAAAATGATAGCAAAAAGCTCTCGAATCATATGCGGTGTTTGACAAAGTGCTGCCTTTTCAAGAGCTGAATCCAAATGCCGATCATCTTCGAGTAGACCTAGAGCCTTGCACGCGGATTGGAAAGTGGGATGTAAGTGACCATCTACAGTTTTCAACGCTTCAAATGAAATTGGGCCTCTGATCTCATGCAGAAGCATTCGAAGGTGGTAGCATTCTGTATTGTTTGGATGAACAGTATAAACCCTACCTAGAACGTGTTCTTTTTTGACCCCTGACCATCCTTCAACATTCACTCCTCTCTTCCTTCTCTGAAACGATCGCTTGTTCCAAACGTAATACGCAGGGACTTCCGAGTATAGCAATGTTTTTGCAAAGTCATCCACGTTACACAGATCGAAAAAGGAGAGGAGTGTAGTTGTAGGAGGACTACTCAATTTGTCGCACAAGTTCTGCTCATTAAAATAAATTCTCTGTCCATTTAGAAAATGGACAGCAAGGTGCACTACAGGTGGAAAACGCTCATGTATTGGGAATTCAAGGATTCGCCAAACTGCTTCAGCTGAACTTATATATCGACCACTTGCGTAGGTTGTAACTTCATCCTTCCCATCCTTCCCGTTCTCTAAAGTAAACGTAGCCTGATCTGACCCTTTATTAACATATTTGCAAACGTATTTGATTGACTTCACTGAATGGCAATACTCTACGTTCACGTGAGCGTTACATGTTCTTAATAGCACTGGATTATAAGGAACCACCCAACGATTATCTATTGTAACACCCTTGATATTGACAGAGAATCCACCGTCATCCAGAGAACGTCTCCTGTACTGCGGATAACCATCATCACCGGTTTGAGTTTCCTTAATAAGAGCCTTAGGATAACGTTTGCTGCACGAATTATCTTTCATGCATGGAGAATTTCGGTTTAAACTTCCACAGGGGCCATGTATCATATTACTTTTAACAATTTCGTAAAGCTCAGGATCACGATCGGGGTTAGGTATTTCAGCACAAATAATATTGTCAATTTGATCCGGAGTGATGCGATGTTGAAGCCATAAAAGTATATGAATATGCGGAAGAACTCGCTTTTGCCATTCCGTCGAATACATATAGCATCTCACTTCACCGAATATTTTCCCTTTTATCAACAAATCCATGACCTTTTTTACCTTTAATCGAAAGACACGCGAAATAATATCGTATCGATCATGAGATTTTTGTCCTGAAAGTAAGTGCTCATTTATGTCACTCCAGCGTGGGTTACATGTAAAAGTAATAAAAAGGTCGGGACGACCGTAATGTCTAACATAGGTCATGGCGTCTTGCGTTTTTTCGTGCATGTATCTTGGTCCACCAGTAAAAGATGATGGAAGTACTACCATTTGTCCCAGCTGATTTGCTTCAGTATCTTGCCGTCCAATTGCATCTTTTAAATGAATATAATTATCTGCGCGCAATTTGGCTTGATTGTTTTTTATGTAGTTTAGTCTTTCAGTTTCTATTTTTGCGTATTCATCTACCAAATATTGACTAAAAAGAGCGCGATATTTAACCAAAAAGTTATCTTCTCCTTTTCTGATCATTATTCTGTATGAATAAAAACTTACAGCAGAGACTGTTTTTTTCAAGGGCAACTTAGTTGTGGGATCGCATTGTGGTATGTTGATTGAATAGCCATCATCCCCCCAGCAAAACATCAACGGGTACTGCAGCGCGTCATAAGCTCGATGTATCTCACTGATACGCTGAAGTGAGTTACTTCGGCTTTCGAGGATGATGTCTCTTCGGTCAAAATGCTGATCTACCAATACAACAGCCACTTCATTTGCCGTTGGTGCATTAAATCTGCCTCTGTGTTCTTTTTGTGGTTTTTTATCTGCATGTATTACGACCTTGAATGACTCTGAAGGCGATATTTTAACAATGGCTGTTTTTAGATCTTTTATGTATGGGTTCACCTCATGTAACATAAGCTGCAATTGTTTGATTAAATTTGGTCTCAAATCAGGAAATTTAGAACATCGAATATTAGCTTCTCTATCATCTTCACCGACGAAATAAATTTGCAGAAACTGTGCATCCTGCCCAGGTTCCGGTAATATACTTCCAATTAAATGATAGACTTGTCCTTGAACTTTAAAAGTTGGTGAAAAACCGCCTTCTTTTATTTGTTTTCCACCAAAGGAAGTCATTTGAAAACAGGCATTATATTTTCGGATATTATCCATGAAGTGTACATGATTTGGGTGTAAATCATTAACCAGACTGTAAAGTGGTTCAGGCAGTTGTTTAAACGGCTCAAGTTGTACTTTACCGGCGCTACAACACATGCCAGGTGTCTCATCTTTCCACTTCAAGGCGTTACACCACTGACACTTGTACGTCATAGAACCTAAGACTACACTGCTGTCAGTTCCATAAGCAATATCTGGGTCATACGCCAAACCCGAAAGCAACTTGCTTCTCCATACACGCTGAATTGCATTTTCTCTATACCGTGACTGAATCACTCTATGCACATCGGTATTCCTGGCCTGATATAGTGCAGCAGATTGCTTATGTTTTTCAGGGTGTGCAGCCTGGTAGGTGGCGACAGCTTGCCTCTGTACATCAGGGTTTTTTTTCTTATATTCAGACACAGCTTTACGGTGGGATTCAGGTAGAGTCTGTCCATATTTTTTTGTGCCTTTTTTATTTGATTTCTTCGTGTGTAATTAGTAAACCTTGCCCTACGTTTGTTTTTCTTTTTTTCTATTAATGTCACAGACTCAGATTGGGACAATAAACTTCTTATTAAATATATGAGAGGAAAAAATGATATATAGATATATGAGTGGAAAAAATGAATAAAATTAGCACTGTTAGTAGCAGTGGTGTTTCCTATTCGGCCACAATTTTTACGTATGTGTGTTCTGGCATAAAAGCGTAAAACAGAAACTGAACTGAAAGCTGATTTCTGATTCAGTTTTCTGCCACACAATTTTAAAACCTCATCATGCTACCCGTAATGCGTAGCGAATTATTATTATTTTTTCAAATTCTGTTACTTTTGGATTACCCTGTATAATAAAATTTTAATCATCTCTCCGTTATATGCACTTTGGTTGTAAAATTTTTATGCTTATTTTCTAGGACTCTGAGGAAAATATAGTCTACCATGAAACTTGGACATTCCACTTTTGCTTTCATTCCCCTTATTAAATCTAGTTACAATGGGTGATCGGTTTAACGAACAAATCGGATAACGAACACTTTCGCAAAAGATTTTTATGTTCGGAAAATGAACACATATTCGGATAACGAACACCTCAGAGAACAAACAAGAAGAAGCGACGTAAAATAATGAATATCGATTCGTCTTCCCTTGTCTTCAGGCAACAATTCAAACTTTTCGGAGCGCGGGAGACGTCGAGATCGACGCTCAACCCGGTATATACTAATCGGGTAGTATTCCTCCGAACTTCGAAACTCTCCCTTGTAATTCCAGCCTTTTATTTTTCTGACAGAAACTACTGTATTTTACGGACTATAAGACGTACCTTAATTTTTAAACAATTTAAAAAAAAAAAAAAAAACCTATAAGAAGCTACGAACTATAAGACGCACCTGAATTTTGGAGGCAATTTTTCGAAGAAAAAAGTGCGTCTTATAGTCCGTAAAATACGGTATTCTTTTATAGTATTCGTGAGACTGTCGGTCGGGCACTCGGTTTTGCGTCGGGTTTTATTTTCGAAAGATGAGAGTATAATAACAAAGATAGAGAGTGGGCAGAAAATATCTGATGTTGCTGGGCAGTATGGGCTTGAACAGGCCGCAGTTCAATCTTATCTAAGAAAGATACAGTATAATTAAGAAGACTCAAGCAGCTAAAGGAGTACCAAAAATCACATATGAAAAATAAAGAACATTGAAGAGTTCATAATAGAACCTGAAACTGATCTGACGACAGAAGAATGCCAAGAACTCTTGAATGAAGAATACCAAGAAACTCGGCGAGATATGTTTTCGTTTGACAAAGAGAATTAATGCTAATATCTACTATTAAAAATCTTTTGAGGAAGTGGGAGGATGTCAGAACAACGGTCTTAGTATGGCATCCAAACTAGGTTGAGTTTAATAGGCTTAGGGATCTCTACAATTACAATCAGGGCCGGATTTAACAATCAGAGGCCCGTGGGAACAAATTCGGTGGGGCCCCCTTTAAGAGTAGGCAAATTTGATGATTTAGAAAATTTACACAAAATACTGTACTTTCAACTAGATTTCAACTAGGAAGTTGTAAATTTCATTTAAAAATAAGATTATTGTAAACATACATATATTTTATTGTGTGAAACTAATTATTTTAATTTAACTGAAAATTACCTATGTGAAATTTTTTTCCCGAAATTTTCCGATGTTTCATAGGTTTTTTTCCCGGGTTTGGTTTTCTCTGCCTGTGGCCCTCATGATTAGGCCACACTAGACTGTCGCAGTAATAGAAAAAAAAAATTATGTTTAATTAAACATAGTTTTGTGGAGGCCCTGGTCACCGGCCCCAAATGCCCTTATGTAAATCCAGCCCTGATTACAATGCTATTAATTACTTCTGAAAAATCCTGAAGAGAGAAAAGCAGTCGACATTAGACAGATTCTTTAACCTCCATAAACGGAAAAAACGACTAGTAAAAATTCAAGACTGTATACGTATATATATTTTTATTTATATATATAAAATTACTTGTCTTGACTGACTGACTGACTGATTGATTCATCATCGCCCAGAGCAAACCGCTGAACCTAAAGTGATAAAATTTGGTACACAGGATACGTCATGGAAACGCACACTAAGAAGGGATTTTTGAAATTCCCCCGCGGGGAGAGAGAGAGGGCATTAAGGCTTAACCGTAAGGCTTAAGGCTTCTACTCTACTATTTTAGATGCGATTTTTTCTTTGAATTGCTGAAAATCAAACGAATTGTTTTCAATTTGATCAATTTTCCAGAAAATTGATCAAATTAAAAACAGTTCGTTTGATTTTCAGCAATTCTCAGCGGTAGGTGTTATATAACAATTACTATCGTCGTTGAAATACTGAATATAAATGGTGTTTGCTTGCAAAATCCGCGCGGCAGTTGCGGGTAATAGCTAGTAATTACATATAACTAAAACAGACGTAGAATATATAATTTCTTACTACGTAACGTAGTAAGAAAGTACATATTTTTTATTTTTTGGGGGTCTCCAGAACGAATTAATCAAATTCCCATAAACCTATGGTAAATCGATAATCGGTTAACTAACCAGTGGCGTAGCTAGGGGGTGCGGTAGGTGCGGTCCGCACCGGGCCCCTAAAAAGCGATAGGCCCATGGAGGCCTCAAAATCACAAGAACAAAAACCCGAAAAATTTTTTCGGGGGCCCACAAATCTGGTTCCCACCAGGCCCGGAGAACCGTAGCTACGCCACTGTAACTAACAATTCGGATAGCGAACAAAGTCTTGGAATGGATTACGTTCGTTAACCGATCACCCACTGTACTTTGACTTCTTTGACTCCGATGTACTGGCCCACAGCGCATTGTATTTGATCTCCCTGCCGCCATATTGAAGCAGAAGAGATCTTTCTCTGCCAGACAGGTCGCTTTTCGTAACCAGTCCTGGTAGCAACCTCAGAGGAAAAAAGCTATATGGCCAGAGCCTTCACATGAACATTGAATAAATGACAGGAAGTGAAAATACATGCGTTTTAAATTAAGGAAATTTTTCTTCTGAATTAAATAAATTTGTACTTTTATAACATAAAGTTACTGTTAAATTTTTAAACTAAAGCGTCGCTGAATTTAAATGATCCAATCATTGCACATATTACATTTAAAGCAAACATGTAATTACGTCGATGATAAGCAAATAAAACTGTTTGTAATTGGCTGTAAACACAATGACGAAAAATTTAAAC